>NC_083369.1:49982535-51480660 GCF_030254825.1 Meriones unguiculatus | reverse complement strand
GTTAGTATGATATGGAAAGGATAGGAGCTCTACAAGGACCAAATACATCTGGGCACAGGGTCTTTTCTGAGACTGACACATAACCAAGGACCATCTATGGATATAACCTAGAACTTATGCTTGGATGTGGCCCGTGGTAGCTCAGTAACCAAGTAGTTTTCCAAAGTAAGAGGAACAAGGACTATTTCTAACAGGATCCCAAGGGCAGGCTCTTTGTTTCCCCCCTACATCCTCCAGTGGAGGAGCTGTCCTGTTAGGCCACAGAGGAGGACTTTGCAGCCAGCCCTGAAGATACCTGATAAAACAGGGTCAAATGAAAGGTGAGGAGGTCCTCCCCTATCAGTGGACTTGGAAAGGGGCAGGGAGGAGACCAGGGAGGGAGTGTGGGTTTGGGGAATGAGGGAGCGGGATACAGCTGGGACACAGAGTTAACAAAATGTAACTAATAAGAAAAATAAAATTTAAAAAAAAAGAATAAATTAAAATAAATAAGTCTATTAATACAGCCTACTGAGTTCATATGTATATGTGTTTCTGGTGACTACTTGAGATTGGTTCATCTCTCAGGCAAATGTTATATTTTCTTAAACTGCCTTGTACCATGTACATCAAAGGCCACTTCCCCTAAGAGAGTGGCTTTAGGGATGCTTCTTAAGGTGCTTAAAGTTTTCTACTGATCATGGATTATTGTTATTGCATGCTTTCTTATTGTTCTACTGAATTTCAGAAGGGCCAGCAACTTCTCTAATTTTCAAAGTCTTTCCCTAAGTGCTTCTTTCTTTAAAGATGTGCTTCTTTCAAATATAAACTCACTTCTAGCCTTCTCATCCCCCTTTACAACTCTGTCTTCAAATACTCTCTGCAAGTCTGGAAGCACCTGGTTTTTGTTTGCAAGTTTGGTTTGATTTTTCCAGACAGGGATTCCCTGCATAGGTTTGCTCATCCTGGAACTTGTTCTGTAGACTAAGCTGACCTCTAACTCAGAGGTCCACAGGCATAGGACCTCTGCAATTAAAGGCATGTGCCACAACCAGTTCTGGCTGCACCTGGATTTTTTAATAAATCTGTACGTCCCATGGATTTGAATCATCTCCCTGCTTGTGGGGATGCTATCATTTTCCAACCCATTCCAATCAAGTCTCTCCAGCAAGTAAATAACTTTAAGGTGCGTATTCAAGGGTTGCATAAAAGTTTCAAGAGGAACAAAATCTATGTGATCCTTATTGCTTGCTGCACTATTTTAACGATCATGAAACGAATCACAATTCCCATAGGAACAATCACTATTGGGTGCCCAGCAAGTTATGGAATCAATAGCAAAAATATTATCTCTGAAACAGGATATATGGTAAATATTTATGTTTTCTACAGCATGTATTTAGCATGTAAAAATGCAACATTAACTATCTTAACACATGAGAAAATACGTGTTTAACAAACATTTCATTAATATTTTTATGTCTTAGAAATTAGAAAACACATAAGGAATATTCTAGATAACCGGTTGTCTTTTAAAAGTCTGTCCAAGTAATTTCCCACTGACAGCTTCTTTTTCTCTTGATAAATCTCCCAACAGTAAGCAGTGACATTTAAAATCATACTTCTGACCTTAGAACTACTCTCAAAGTACTTGCAGTCGTTTATGATGATTGTATTCATCAGACCAAAAAAAAAAAAAAAAAAAAAAAAAACAAGAAAAAAAATGACATTTTCAAATGTAAAGGCTGACCCAACATTTCTTCCCTTCACCTTCTATCTTCCTCAGCCTTGGAGTGAAGTAACATCAGTGGGAAAAACAGAATAGCGATAAGTCATTTTTTTTGTTTGTTTATTTTGTTTTATCACCTATCACTTCCACAGTGGTAGAAAGTGTGTGCATTTAATGTCCTGGTAGGAGAGTTAGCAGGCTGGTCTCCATCTTCTAATCTCATTTTAAAAGAAATACATTTCCTTAAATAATAGAAAAATCTCAGGTGAAATAGTTTTAACCAAACTGAGGCACTTAAAGTATTTTCTAGGCAATCACCCTGTTGACTGATGTGGAACAACAGTCCCATGATTTAACTACCCATTTGTGAAAATTGGAAGTGAAAGATAAACAAACAAAACACCAACAAAAGGTATAGCTACAAAGAGTGATTGACACTTTTTTGAGTGTCCTTTTAAAAAACAAAATAAGCAAACAAACTCTTTCAGATTGTGAACTTTATCTTTTTGAAAAAGCACTTCTCTCACATGGGAAGATACACATAAAGCAGTCATCCAATGGTGCTGGAGAGTATGGAAAAGACTGTATAAGTAGATAAACTGTAGTGGAAATGTCTGAGCCTTTTAAGGAAAAACAAAGTCAACAGAACTGACTGATTTTCTGTACATTTTGAATCCAACAACTCAATCTTCTCAGCATGAGTCCTAATCCTTGTGTTTTATCTGGACTTATTTTTTTCTTTTTTGTGGTGCTGGGGATTGAACCCAGGGCCTCAGGCGTTAGAAAGAACTGTACCACTGAACTATACCCCTCTGCTCCCTGTGTTTTATTAAGTATAAGTAAACTTTCCATCTCTTTTCTTCAAATTCTCCGTGGTGCTCATTCAGTTCTCTGCCTTACTATCCTCAAGGCAAGAAAGTAGCTTTTTTCATTCAAGTAAACTCTTTCTAGTGTTTTGCCTAGAACTTAAGGTTCCCAAAGACTACCAAGAGCCAGACCATGTACTCAAGAGCAAATAGTTTTATTCAAGCTTAAGTGTGGTCTCTCCACTGTCACCAATGCAGTGAATCAGAGAGGAGAGCCCCGATCAGCCTCATGGTAGGGTTTTTATTGGGGTTTGAGCAAGACTAGGGAATTCCCAGCTTAACAGTTACGTGATTGGATGACATTCAGCAAGGGCAAGCTTGTTACTAAGTGATTGGCTAGCTAACATTACATTGAGGGAGCTATCTATAGACCTCACAAGTGTTAGGTATTTTCTGTGCCATGAAATGTTCTGCTACAAGGTTAGTGGGCTGCCCAGCACAGATGTTCCACCTTAAGATATGATACCTTCCTATTCTTGTGGTTTTCCTCAGGCTGTTGCTTAGGTAGGGAATTTTATGACCTTGTTTCTGAAATTGGTGACCTACGGCCTAGTTCCTGGTGACTTTTGGGGGTATCAGGCCTGGTTCTCTCACCAGGAGTGTCAAAAATTATTCATTTCTGTTCACCTACTCATTTCTTTCTACTTTAACTCTCTTCTATCCATTACCTTATTCTGTTTAGATTTTAAGAGTAATCATGGGGCTGGAGAGATAGCTCAGAAGTTAAGAGCATGTGCTTCTCTTGCAAAGGTCCCAAGTTCAGTTCCCTGCAACCATGTCTGGAAGCTCACAACTGCCTGCAACTACTGCTTTAAGGAAGATCTGATGTGTTATTCTGGCTCCTGTGGGCATTTTACTCATATGCACAAACCTACACCTAAACATACATGTATACATATAATAAATACATTTTTTAAACAGGGTCTCACTAATTAGACTTGGCTGTTCTAGAACATACCATGAATACCAGGTTGGCCTTGAATGCCTCTTCAGTGCAGGGACTAAAGGAATGCTCCACCCTATCCAGCAAAACTACTTCTTAAAAAAATGGTAACCACATATTACCATATACTAAAATATCATGAAACACAATACAGCTTTTCTCAACCCTGAAACTTCTTTTAAGGCTCTATTCTTAATGATAAGATTAAGATCTCTAACTAAAAACAAATTAAAATTTCTTTTAAAAAGTTGTGTTTATATATTGCACTGGTTCTCAACCTTCTTAATGCTGGGACCATTTAATGCAGTCTGTTATGTTATGGTGATCCCAAATCATAAAATTATTTTCTATACTAGTTTATAACTGTAATTTTGCCTCTATTATGAATCAAAATGTAAATAGCAATATTTTGTGATGGTCTTAAGATGACCTCTGTGAAAGGGTCATTTGGACCTAAAGTAGTCACAACCAACAAGTTGAGAACTGCAGATATATTTTTCTGGAAGCCAGAGAATAACTTGCAGGAATCAGTTCTCTCCTTATCCCACACAAGTCTCAGGGATGAACCCCACGTTGGCTGGCTTGGAAACAAGTGCATTAACCTGCTAAATTGTCTCACTGGTTTGAAATTCACATTCTTTATGTGAGTGGTTTGTTTAATCCTCATATCGTTTTTACAAGGTTAGGCTGGAGATAAAACTCAACTTGTTTATTAAGGTTTGAATGAAGAATATCACCCAAAGCATCATGTATTTGAATACTTGGTCCCCAATTGGTGATGCTATTTAGAAAAGCTATGGCATCTGTAGAGTGTAAAATCTTCGTGTGTACAAATGACATGTGATTGATCTGCTTCCTGATTGCCAAGCTGACCTCGTGTTATTGCTGTTGCACCTTTCAAACCGTGATGGACTATATCCCATCTGGACACACCTGGACCCATTTAGAACCAATAGAAACCCTGTATCTCCTCTAAGCTGCTTTTTGTCAGAATATTCTATCATAGTAGCAAAGAAGTAACTACTGCAGCAGATATTATTGTTATCCTTAAATTCAGGCAACTTACATCAAATCATGCAAGTACCTATAGCCGTAAAATCTGACTCCAAAGTGTAAGCTCTTAAGTGATTAATCAATAATAGTTACTCTCCTTCGGTTCTTCTCTATTTTCTTTCTCTTTCTGTTCCTTCTTTACTTTCGTAATCCTCTTTCCTAAAATTAAATTTAATGATTTTTGCTTCTACAACGTTAAAATATTTTACCCAAAATTTCTTATCATCAAATTTGAACCTTACTTCCTACTCACCATTGTTATTCAGGCCTTGTTTTACTCTACCTTTGCACTCTTTCTCCACTTCACTTTTATTATTTTAAAAGCATTTAAAACGTGAGCGATAATAGTGAACATACTCATGTGATATGTAATATTTCAGTGAATGTATTTTTACCTTTTTACAATATTTAGCCTATGTCTGTTTTTTTGCATTTGCTTCCTCTTAACCACAATAATACCATACAATCCTAATCTTTACTTGACCTCTTCAGAAATTTTTTTCTTTATCCATTTACTCATATGTCCACTCATTCCATAAATATTTATTGAATATCTATATTGTACTGGGCTTTGGGAAACATACTGCTAATCTCATCACAAACAAAATTATATTCCTGCCTTTAGAGAGCTTACAACTTAGTGGAAAGTAAGGGATAAATAACAGGAAAACAAAACAAAGCAACAACAACAATAACAAAACGTATATCCTGTGTTGTACATAAAAAAGTGATGCATCCAGTAAAAGAACATTTAGGTAGAAGATCACCCAATAAAAAGATATGATGTAAAAGGATCCTGGGAAATTACTGTAGATGAAGCACAATGTAAAAATGAGAGATAAGCAACTGCTAAGACCCATAAATGGGGACCAGATCATGAGGACTTCTGGACACGATGTAAGGACTTTTTTATTTTCTTTTTTAATATTAATTCATTTATTCACTTTGTATTCCAGCTGTAGCTCCCTCTCTCATTCTTTCCCAATTTCACCTTCCTTCCCTCATCTCCTCCCATACTCCTCTCCAAGTTCACTGATAGAGGAGGTCCTTCTCCCTTTCCATCTGACCCTTGCCTATCAGGTCTCATCCAGACTGGCTGCATTGTCTTCCTCTGTGGCCTGGTAAGGCTGCTCCCCATTCAGCCAGAGGTGATCAAAGAGCCAACCACTGAGTTCATGTCAGATACAGTCTCTGTTTCCATTACTATGGAACCCACTTGGACACTGAGCTACCATGGGCTACAACTGTGCAGGGGTTCTAGGTTATCTCTATGAATGGTCCTTAGATGGAGTATCAGTCTCAGAAAAAATCCCTGTGCCCAGATTCCTTGGACCTGTTACTCTCCTTGTGGAGCTCCTGTCCTCACCAGATCTTTCTATCTCACCCTTCTTTCCTAAGATTCCCTGCACTCTGCCTAAAGTTAGGTTATGAACCTCAACATCTGCTTTGATACCCTGCTGTGTAGAGCCATTCCGAGGTCCTCTGTGGTAGGCTGCTGTCCTGTTCCCTGTTTTCTCTCTCTTCTGATGTCTGTCCTGTTTGCTTTTCTGAGTGAGGACTGATCATCTTACCCAGAGTACTCCTTCTTGCTTAGCTTCTTTAGGTATACAGATTTTAGTATATTTATCTTATATTATGTGTCAAATACCCACTTATAAGTGAGTATATACCATGTGTGTCTTTTGCTTCTGGGATACCTCACTCAGGATGATATTTTCTAGTTCCAAGCATTTGTCTGTAAATTACATTGCATAAATGTACCACAATTTCTATTTTTTTTTGAATTTTATTTTTTTTCTGATCAGTTACATTTTATTAACTCTGTATCCCAGCTGTGTCCCGATCCCTCATTCCCTCCCAGTCCATCCCTCCCTCCCTCATCTCCACTGTGCCCCTTTCCAAGTCCACTGATGGGGGGGACATCCTCCCCATTCATCTGATCCTGTTTTATCAGGTATCTTCAGGACTGGCTGCAAAGCCCTCCTCTGTGGCCTAACAGGACTGCTCCTACCTTGGGGAGGAGGTCCTACATGCTCCATGGTTGAATGTCAGTCTCAAAAAAGACCCTGTGCCCAGATATATTTGGTCCTTGTGGAGCTCCTATCCTTTCCGTATCAGACTAACTCCCCATCTTTCTTATGATTCCCTGTACTCTGCCAAAGGTTTGGTCATGAGTCTTTGCTTTGAAAACACTGCTAGTTAGAGTCTTTCAGATGCACTCAGTAGAATCCTGTCATACGTTCAATGCACATCCCATCTGTCTTTCTTGATTATCTTTTTTAGGTGTATAGATTTCATTATGTTTATCATATCTTATAGGTCTATATAAGTGAGTATATACCATGTTCGTCTTTCTCCTTCTGGGATATTTCACTCAGAAAGATCTTTTCTAGATCCCAACATTTGCCTCCAAATTTCATGATTTCCTCCTTTTTGATTGCTGAGTAGTATTCCATTGTGTAGAAATACCACAATTTCTGTACCCATTCCACCGTTGATGGACATCTGGGTTGTTTCCAGGTTCTGGCTATTACAAATAAAGTTGCTATAAACATGGTTGAGCAAGTATCCCTTTTGTGTACTTGAGCAAACTTTGGGTATATACCTAGCAGTGGTATAGCTGAGTCTTAAGGAAGCACTATTCCTAATTGTCTTAGAAAACGCTAGATAGCTTTCCAGAGTGGTTGTACCAGTTTACATTCCCACCAGCAGTGGAGGAGGGTTCCCCTTTCTCCACAACCTCTCCAGCATGTGTTGTCGCTTGAGTTTTTCATCTTGGCCATTCTAATGGGTGTAAGGTCATCAAGGTCGTTTTAATTTACATTTCCCTGATGGCTAATGAGGATGAGCATTTCTTTAAGTGTTTCTCTGCCATTCGATATTCCTCTGTAGAGAATTCTCTGTTTAGCTCTATTCCCCATTTTTTAATTGGATTACTTGGTTTGTTGCTTTTCAGCTTCTTTAGTTCTTTGTATATACTGGATATTATTCCTCTGTCAGATAAAGGGTTAGTGAAGATTCTTTCCAATCTGTAGGCAGTCGTTTTGTTTTAAGGACGGTGTCCTTTGCTTTACAGAAGGTTTTCAGTTTCATGAGGTCCCATTTATTGATTGTTGCTCTTAGAGCCTGTGCTGTTGGTGTTCTGTTCAGAAAGTTGTCTCCTGTGCCAATGAGTTCTAGGCTGTTCCCCAATTTTTTTTCCAATTGATTTAGAGTATCTGGTTTTATGTTGAGGTCCTTGATCCACTTTGACTTTAGTTTTGTGCAAGGTGATAAATATGGATCTATTTTCATTTTTCTGCATGTAGACATCCAGTTGGTCCAGCACAATTTGTTGAAGACGCTGTCTTTTTTCCATTGACTGGATTTGGCTTCTTTGTAAACTATCGAGTATTCATAGGTGTGTGGGTTTATTTCTGGGTCTTCTATGGGGTTCCATTGATCCTCCTTTCTGTTTCTATGCCAAAACAATGCAGTTTTTATTACTGTTGCCCTGTAGTACAGCTTGAGATCAGGGATGGAGATACCTCCAGATGATATGTACAGGATCGTTTTGGAGATTCTGGGTTTTTTGCTTCTCCATATGAAGCTGAGAATCTTTTTTTCAAGGTCTGTAAAGAATTGAGTTGGCTAGTCCTGCGTCCACTCCGGTAGAATTTACTGTGACAATGGCCACTCTCAGCTGCTCCATCGTAGTATCGAATTCTCCAGTCCAATTACCTAAAATATAGCTCGACAATTGTTTAGACAGATTTGCAGCGCAGGAAAAATTCTCATGTTGTATGCTAGTGACACAAAGTCCAGCATACTTTCATTGACAGCCAGGTTGAGCGATTTGCCATAGGGTATCAATTTGCTCCTGCAAGAGGTCAATCCTCTGATTGAACACCATCAAGCTTCCTTTTAGTTGAGCATTAATTCCTTTATGTACAACTAAGGCATGAGCTACATTGGCTAAATGATTATTCAGGGTCTGAGCAGTCTGCCCAGTATGACTCATGGCTAATGCCCTGGTGGTAGCTCCAACAGCCGTCAATGAGATGGTAGTAACAATGGTGGCTGTAGTTCCAAGATCCCTTTTCTGTCTGAAGAGAGTCATAGCGTGAGGGGCATCAATGGGCATAGGCACCCAGTGAGGCATGCGAGTAACCAGGGCATACCTAACTTTACTAGCATTCCAGCATTGGGCAAAAAAGCAAGTATCATTACCACAATTACTTGGCTCTATCTGGCTAATAATAAATAAAAATGGGGGATATAGACAAACAGGTGTGGGCTTATAGGAAATATTATGAGAAGCCTTAACCCCTTGTTGGAACATCCTGCGTCAGTTCTAGAACTAGCAGTGGTGGTGTCCGAGGTCTGAGTAGGTTCAGGAGACCATTGCCCCCAGGGGCGAGACGTGCTCCATGCCAATTGACTAACTGCAGGACTAGCCACAGGATTATCAACATGGATTGCTGCAGCCATGAATCATCTGAAGGAATGGGCGGGCATGGGAGTGTTAGCAGGCCTTCTGGTGTTGGTCTCCTTGGTTTGCCTGTGGTATATATGCAAGATTAGAGTCTCACAACAATGTGATGCAGCCATGATCATTCAGGCCTTTACAGCCATTGAAGCAGGACATTCTCCCCAAGCATGGTTGGATACCATAAAAAGCTAAAATGATACGCTCAGGATGCAAGGCTAAGCACTGCACTCAGGGTCAGCCGCTTTGGACCCAGAGAAGAGCATGTCTGATTGCATGCGGGTTGATGCCCCAGGTCCCGCCTCTGAGAAAAAGGTATTGGACGGGTCTGATGCTATTTGGGTGGATGACACCTAAATGAACATTGGTACAAAGTCCCAATTTATTTCTAATATCAGAGATCAGACCTCTACTCTTGCCTGATGCGTCTAAAACAAAAAGGGGGAACTGTAGAGAGCTGCGGAATGCTATGCCTTAAAGATGGAGCTGGTTTCCGCCTTCCACCTTCCCGATGGTGAGTGCTCTCTGTCACGAACAACTCCACATTTGGCTAAGGCCAAGGATCTGGCTTGCTTACATGTATGTGGACCTATCTGCATTGCCCCCGTGGCACGCCTGGGTTGGCTACCCAGAGGCTATTTAAGCTGTGGGCTGGCTTTCCCCGGGGTCCGAGGATTGTTCAATGTTCCTGAATAAACTGCATTGGAAAAAAAAAAAAAAAGAATTGAGTTGGTATTTTGATGGGAATTGCATTGAATCTGTAGATTGCTTTTGGCAGGATGGCCATTTTCACAATGTTAATCCTACCAATCCATGAGCACGGGAGATCTTTCCATCTTCTGATATCTTCTTGGATTTCTTTCTTCAAAGACTTGAAGTTTTTCTCAAACAGGTCTTTCACTTGCTTGGTTAGAGTCACACCAAGGTACTTTATGTTATAAGTGGCTATTGTGAAGGGTGTTGTTTCCCTAATTTCTTTCTCAGCCTTTTGTCTTTGGTATACAGGAGGGCTTCTGATTCTTTTGATTTGATTTTGTATCCTGCCACTTTGCTGAAGGTGTTTATCAGCTGAAGGAGTTCTCTGGTGGAATTTCTGGGGTCGCTCATGTATACTATCATATCATCTGCAAATAGTGACACTTTGACCTTTCCAATTTGTATCCCCTTGATCTCCTTTAGTTGTCTTATTGCTCTAACTAGCACTTCAAGTACTATGTTGAAGAGATATGGAGACAATGGGCAGCCTTGTCTTGTCCCTGATTTCAGTGGGATTGATTGAAGTTTCTCTCCATTGAGTTTGATGTTGGCTATAGGCTTGCTGTATATTGCCTTTACTATCTTTAGGTATGTGCATTTTATCCTTGATCTCTCCAAGACTTTAAACATGAATGGGTGTTGGACTTTGTCAAATGCTTTTTCAGCATCTAAGGAGATGATCATGTGGTTTTTCTCCTTCAGTTTGTTTATGTGGTGGATTACATTGATGGATTTCTGCTTGGGATGAAGCCTACTTGGTCATGGTGGATGATATCTTTGATATGTTCTTGGATTCGTTTTGCAAGTATTTTATTGAGTATTTTTGCGTCAATGTTCATAAGAGAGTTAGGCCTGAAGTTCTCTTTTTTTTGTTGGATCTTTGTGTGGTTTAGGCATCAGAATGACTGTCACTTCATAGATTGAGTTTGGTAGTGTTCCTTCTGTTTCTATTTTGTGGAATAGCTTGAGGAGAATTGGAGTTAGCACTTCTTTGAAGGTCTTGTAGAATTCTGCGCTGAAGCCATCTGGTCCAGGGCTTTTTTGGAGGGGAGACTGTGAATGACTGCTTCAATTTCCTTGGGAGATATAGGGCTATTCAGTCTTTCTACCTGATCTTGACTTAGTTTTGGTAGATGGAATCTTTCAAGAAAATTATCCATTTCCTTTAGGTGTTCAAATTTCGTGGCATATAGGCTTTTGTAGTATGACCTAATAATTGTTTGGATTTCCTCAGTGTCTGTGGTTATCTTCCCATTTTCATTTCTGATTTTGCTGATTTGGATAGTTTCTCTCTGCTTTTTAGTTAGTTTGGCTATGGGTTTGTCTATCTTGTTGATTTTCTCAAAGAACCAGCTTTTTGTTTCATTGATTCTTTGGATAGTTTTATTTGTCTAATTAATTGATTTCAGCCCTAAGTTTGATTATTTCCAGCCATCTGCTCCTCTTGGGTGTATCTGCTTCTTTTTTTTCTAGGTTTTTCAGTTGGTCCATTAAGTTGTTTGTATGTGATGTTATGAATTTTTTCTTGCAGGCACTTAGTGCTATAAATTTTTCTCCGAGCACTACTTTCAATGTGTCCCATAAATTTGGGTATGTTGTGCCTTCATTTTCGTTGAATTCTAGGAAGTCTTTAATTTCTTTCTTTATTTCTTCCTTAACCCAGCTGTCATTGAGTAATAAGTTGTTCAGTTTCCATGTGCGTGTCGGCTTTTTGTTGTTTCTGTTGTTGTTGATGTCTAGCTTTAGTCCATGGGGGTCAGATAGTATACAAGGGATTATTTCAATCCTTTTGTATCTGTTGAGGCTTGCTTTGTGACCCATTATATGGTCTATTTTGGAGAAGGTTCCATGTGGTGCTGAAAAGAAGTTGTACTCTTTTGAGTTTGGGTGAAACGGTCTGTAGACATCTATTAGGTCCATTTGATTTAGGGATTCTCTGAGTGCTTTTATTTCCCAATTTGGTGTCTGCCTAGTTGATCTGTTCGTTGGTGAGAGTGGAGTGTTGAAGTCTCCCACTATTAAGGTATTAGGACCAATGTATGATTTAAGCTTTAATAATGTTTAATTTATGAATGTTGGTGCTCTTGTATTTGGGGCATAGATATTCAAGATTCTGATGTCCTTTTGGTGGATATTTCCTTTGATGAGAATATAGTGGCCCTCCTTATCGTTTTTTATTAACTTGGGTTGAAAGTCTATTTTATTAGATATTAGGGTGGCTACTCCAGCTTGTTTTCTAGAACTATTTGCTTGAAAAACAGTTTTCCCAGCCCTTTACTCTGAGGTAGTATTTTTGTTGCATAGGTGTGTTTTTTGGATGCAACAGAATGTTGGGTCCTGTTTTTTGCTACCATTCTGTTAGCCTGTGTCCTTTTATTGGTGAGTTGAGTCCAGTGATATTGATAGATAATAGTGACCAATGCATGTTAGTTCCTTTTGTAATGGCGTTGGTGATCTAACCCTGTTTCATTGCTTGTTTTCTTTTCATTTTTATTGGGATATTATCTGTATGCCCTGTTTTCTTGGGTGAAGTTCTTTTCGTTGGATTGGAGTGTTCCTTCTAGTATCTTCTGTAGGGTTGGTTTGCTGTGTAGATATTGCATAAATTTAGTTTTGTCATGGAATATTTTGTTTTCTCCATCTATGTTCATTGAAAGTTTTGCAGGGTATAGTAGTCTGGTTTGACATCTGTGATCTCTTAGAGTCTCCATGATACTTACCCAGGCCCTTCTGGCTTTCATAGTTTCTGATGAGAAGTCCGGTGTGATTCTGATAGGTCTACCTTCATATGTTACTTGGCCTTTTTCCCTTGCTGCTTTTAATATCTTTTCTTTGTTCTGTAGATTTAGTGTTCTGACTATGATGTGACATGATGTATTTCTTTTCTGGTCTAGTCTATTTGGTGTTCTCTAAGCCTTTTGTATATTTATGGACATCTCTTTCTTTAAGTTGGAAAAATTTTCTTCTATGATTTCTTGAAAATATTTCCTGGACCTTGGAGCCTGGAGTCTTCTTTTTAATGAATTCCTATTATTCTTATATTTTGTTTTTTCATAGCATCCTTGATTTCTTGGATATTTTGTGATTGGAACTTTTCTGATTTTACTTTTTCTTTGAGAGAAGTATCAATTTCTGCAACTGTGTCTTCATCTCCGGAGATTCTCTCTTCCATCTCTTGTATCCTGTTGGTGATGCTTACTTTTGTGGTTCCTGATCTTTTCTCCAAGTTCTCCAGCTCAAGGGTTTTCTCATTTTGTGTTTGCTTTATTGGTTCTAATTCTGTTTTCATGCCTTGCACCATTTCTTTCATGTGTTTGAATTTGGATTCCTTTCTCTCTACGATGGCCTCTATTTCTTTGTTCATTTCCTTTTTATTTGCCATTAATTTTATCTCTACTTGTGCCTCTATCTGTTTGGCTATGTTTGCCTGTGTTTCTTTAAGGATTTTATCTATTTCTTCTTTCTTTACCTCCAATTGACTGGCCAATTCTTTGAAAGATTTGTTCACTTCCTCCTTATGAGCCTCAAATAATTGGGTAAGCATGGCTTTAAAATCATTTTCCTGTGCTTCTGCTGAATTGGAGTATCCATCGATTTTGGGGTTTGCTGGTGAAGTCATGATGTCCTGATTTATGTTGGAAGTGTTCTTTCGCCTACCCCTGGTCATTGGCTTATCTGAAACCTTCCCTGTTTGTTTTTGGATTCTGCAGATCAGACTGGTACTGTCTTTCTCTGGTGTCTGGAGAGTTCTTCAGGAAGCTGAGAGCAGTCCCGTGTCCTCAACATGTGCTGAGGACTAGCTGTACCTGTGGGAGAAAAGTTCGCAGGCACAAACGAGGCAAATGCAGGCATGCATGCGCGCGGATATGTGTGTGTGTGTGTGTGTGTGTGTGTGTGTGTGTGTGTGTGTGTGTGTAGAAATGTGCGTGGACATGTGTCTCGAGGGACAGAGTGATGGATAATGTTGAACTCTTAAGTGTGTGGGAGGGGCTCTGCACTGTATATGTCTCAGGCACTAATGATGATAGCAGCACAATTTCTGGCATTAACTGCCTTAACTCCTCAATTAGACCCACAGAGCAGGAACTTCAAAGTCCCAAGTGCCCCGCTGTTTCCCAAAATGGGTATATGGGTGGGAAGGGGTTCAATGCCTGGCTTCTGTTTTAGAAGGACCCAGGATCTGGGGATCTGCAGATTCTCAAGGGTGCACTCACTTACAGGCAGGTCACTTGGCAGAGATCCGGGTATCAGGGCTCTCTGCTCTCTGGTTTGGCCCTGCTTCTTTGATGTGCTCTGCCAGCTCCATGCTGCTGTCACTGCCAGGTTATGAGGTCTTGCTGCAGCTGGAGATTTCAAGGTGGTCACCTCAGTAGGGATCAGGGTAACCAGTCTCTTTGTTCTCTGGTTTGGCCCTGGTTAGTCTTAAACTGGAGGGCTGATGTGCCCCACCAGCCAGCTCAGTGCTGCTCAGCTGCCAGGTTAGGAAGTCCCACTGTAACTGGAGACTGGGTTGCTAGTCCAAATGCATTCTGGGAAGTCCTGGGGTCTCTTCACTGTGCTCTCCAAGCTTGGGAGGCCCAGCGCCTGGTGTGCCTAGCTTGTATGGCGTTTCTGCCTGGTTTTGGTGAGTATATAGCGTATTCTCAGTCAATGTGGGATTGGGTGGGCCGTACCATCAGTGATTGCGGTCCTGCCGAGCCAGTATGGCGTCTAGCAGACTAGGGCCCTGGGAGGATGGTGCAGCCGCCTGTGCAATTCTGGGACTCTGAGACAGGTACTGCTGGCATTTGCCTATAAAGGGCTTTGAGCTCTGCCTCAGCGGCTGCAGACCCCAGGCCGTTAGGTCTGCGCTGAGAAAGACGAGTCTGCTGTGCCGCTGTGCTGAGGAGGAGGGATGTCTGGGGGAGAAGAGTGCTGGGAGATCAAAGGATCGTTTCTCACCTTCCCCAAACAAGTCCCCAGGTGACCTGAGACCCAAGTTTTCACCTCCTTCGATGTTCCCTGTTGTTTAGAAAGCCTCACAGTTGTTTTCTTGGGTTAGAGGTCCTTCCACTCACCAACTCAAACGTTTCGCTCTTCCACAGCTCAGAAACTGTGTGTGCTAGTCGCCATCTTGGCTCTGCCCCCCCCCATTTTATTCTTACATATGGGTGTTCGGTCTACATGTACGCCTATGTATCAAATATGTGTGAGAGGATGTCAGTACCCTTAGCTCCTCAGTCTCTGGCTCCCCTAATTTTCCCAGTGATTTAAAAAAAATGAAATAAAAGGAGGATGTCATTCTCCATTCAGCAAGGGCCTAGGTTCTAGATGGGGTACCGGCACTCATCCAGACGGCAAACTGGGTTCTGTTCTTTTTTGAGGCAGCTAGAATGCTTTAAGGTGAGGCCCAAGTGTGCTAACCTGGGGTGTAGAAAAGGTTTTCCACAAGTGTTACAGTTTGCCTCTTTTACAATGAGATCAATGATGGCAGTGGAAGTTTGGACATTCCAATGCCTATGGCAATACCAAAGTATCTTGGCCAAGCTGCTGTGCTGAGCAGTGCAAAGGTGCAGGCCCATGGCTAGTCAGCTAGCAGCCCAGACACAGGCCTGGTGAGGCCCAGACCAGGCAAGGGCAAGGCTCAGTGGGCCAGTGGGCAGGCCCAATGATACTCAACCCAGTGGAGGATAAACGAATAATATCAGCTGGTCTAGAAGTGAGAAAGCCAAACCTTTTTTTCTTGTGAAATCAAGGCAATATAAACACTGAGAAGAGGAAAGGATTTCGCGGGTGAAAGTGTTTCATTTGCTGGGGTCAGGAAGTCAAGCTTACTTAGATGGTCCTGTCACAAGAAGGAATTACAGTACTTAACTATCCTTCGGTGGGGAGGGGACAGTATCTCCAAATATAATTGAAGGTCACTGATGGTCTAAGATCCTTAGCAGGGCAGTGTGTTTGTAGGAATGCTTAGATACTTGCTAGAACAGTTTTCCTTACCTCTACCCCTCCAAGAAAAGGAACTCTATCATAATAGACTGAGCTCAAATAATTGGCTATCTGGAGACTACTGAATTCAACCTTATCCAGCAGAGCCCCACAGGAGAACATGACTACTACTAAAGTATGGAGAGGAATTTTATTGTAGATATTTTATTTTAGATATAGAGGTGAAAGTAAGCTAAGAAAATAGTCCAAGCTGAAGATGACTGGCAGACTAAACTTAACCATGAAAAGAGAGAAAAAGAGCAGCTGCTGACGAAGATGGGCACCCCAGGCCAAAAGAAGATAAAAGGGCTGGGTAACTAAAGTGACTGGATTATATAGGGAAGGGCAGCTTTTTCTTTCTTCCTTCCTTTCTTTCTTTCTTTCTTTCTTCCTTTCTTTCTTTCTTTCTTTCTTTCTTTCTTTCTTTCTTTCTTTCTGGTTTATTTGTAATCACATGACTTTTTTCCTTCATGTATGTTTGTATACCATTCATGTGTCTGGAGCCTGTCAAGGTTAGAAGAGAGTGTCAGATCTCCTGAACCTGTAGTTATATATTGTTGAGAACTACCATGATGGTGTTCTTCTGCAAGAGCCAAAAGTTTTGCTAACTGCTGAGCTATCTCTGAATCCAAATTTCAGCTTTCAAAGGCAGATAAAACTCTCTTTAAAGTTCACTCAGATAATTCAGGAAAAATCTCCCCATCTCAAGGTCATCAAATATTTTTATTTCTTCTAAGTCCAGTTTGCCATTTAAATTATATATTCAGAGTCTTTGAGAGTGATGGAATAGATATCTTTCGATATAAGCAAACCACACAAATATCATCATGTATATCTCAAAGCATGTTTTCCCTAAAGTTGGGAATAAGCAATCACTTTATTTGACTATTTTTCTACTTATATTTTAACAATTTCTCCGTGTCACTGCATGTTTTTGAAAGCATGATTTAATCCATGTTGCACAATGTTTAACTTTAGGGCAATTCTGTAATTTAATTAAAATTTCTCTAATTTAAGACCTGTAGGTTACTTTCAATATTTCTTAAAACCTAATTTAGAATTGTTTATGAATATCTTCAATATAAATCTTCATGGAAGATTCTAATTAACCTCAGGATAAAATCCGAAGGCTAAAATTATTCAATGAGTGTTTTAGAGAAATGTCTCTTGAGAATCAGAGTTTCAATAACTATTTTGTTAATACCTGATAATTTTTTCTTTTGTGAAAAATGCTTATTTCTCTTGGAATTTTTTTCAAAAAAATTATGTGTGTGTGCCACACTTGTGAGAGTACCCATGAACACCATAAGAAAGTCAGATCCCATTAAGCTGAACTTTTTAGCTACTAGATGTGTGTATTGACAATAGAATGTGGATCCCTGTAAGAACAGCAAGCCCTCTTAATCACTAAGCCATCTCCCTAGTCCACATAGTTTTATTTTTACTAGCATATATTCATTGTACATAAAGCTAGGTTCCATACAAATAGCTTCTTTCAACTATATCATATATTTCAACCCCATGTTTCTCTGTTTTTCCTCTTGCTCTCTTCATCCAAGAGTTTGTTTCCTTTTACCAGTCTCCTCATGATTTCACAGTACACATGCATGTGTGTGCATGTGTTTAATTTTTTAATTATTTTTATGTGTATGGGTGTTTTTCCTGCATAAATGTCTGTGTACCACTTTCATGCAGTACTTGTAGAGGACAGAAGAGATCAGAACCCCTGAAACTAAGTCACAGATGTTTTTTGAGCCGATACATGGGTTCTGAGAATTGAAAAAGGGTCCTCTGGAAGAGCAGTCAACGCTCTTAACTCCTGAGCTATCTTTCCAGGGGCTGTGTGTTTCAACTTAATCTATGACAGAAAAGGTGTATTAAAGTTTTCCATTTCAATTGTTTCCTTCTCATTTTCTTTGAGGCAAAACATACAATGATTCTCAGATATTTACATGCATAAAATTCAACGAGTACTTGTTGAAAATGCAAATTTCAAAACTCTACAGTATGTCTGAGGTGATGCCAAGAGTTTGCATTTTTTCATAAATAGCATAGTTATTTTTATTTTTTATTTTTAAAAATTAAACTATAATTACATCATTTCCTCACTTCATTTTAATCCCTCCAACCGGTCCCTTAACCTCACCTCCCAACTTCCCTTCAAATTTATAGGCTCTTTCTTTGGTTGTTGTTAGACTCCCACACACAAATACACATATAAGCATAAAGAATGAATACAACCTACTGAATATGTTTACTATTGTTTATGTATATATAAATTCATGGCTGGATACCAAATTTGGGGCTCATTCCTGAGGAAGACTAACTCTCCAGCTGCTCTCAGTATTCTTTAGCTTACCACAGGGAATTTTGATGCAGGACTCCTGTCTTGCATTATTGTAATGTAGAGGTTCTCACATTAGAAAGACCAGAGCTCAAAGCCCAGTTTTTTCCTTAAGAATGAAAGCCTTGGGATTATTTAATCACTTTTAATCCATGGTTTTATCTGTAAAATAGAAATGACAATCTTCTCTACCACGAAATGTTATTCTGAATATTAAATTACTAAATGAACAAGAAAATGATAACAAAGTACTTGGCTAAAATCTTCACTTTTATGTAAAGGTCTATGCTTTGTATCTCTACTGTCCATAGTTTAAGCATTTTCTAAATACTAAATCATTTTACTTTAGATGTTTCTTACAAGTAACAGTTACTAGTGTCAATTCAGTCAGAAATTCTCTAATGAAGGGTTGATTTGTTCCTATAAATAATTTTTTATAAATCATTTTTAATCAATGTTTTCATATTATTTACTGTATGTTATTGTTTAAATACTGGGAAAATTAAATGTGATCTTAATTTATCTTTTGATTAAAAAAAACATTTATCTGTTTTTGCTTACAATGTTAAATGAAGAGGAATCTTTATCTAAACTCATTTTTATTTTCACAATAAATAAACATATATAGGTAGTATTTTTCTAAGTAAAGGCATGTAACTTAAAAAAAATAGAACAATTTTTGGCTTCTACTACCCAGGTACACCATGTCTAGTGATGGTAGAATAAAGGTGCATGTCCAGATGTTCATAACAATCTTTTATTTGCTTTGTGGTGTTGAAAATTAAACCCATGCTCTACTACTTAGCTACATTCCCAAGTCCAGGATCACATTCATTTATAATTTTTGAGTACATCATTTATTTTGTATACTATTAATTTTTCAACTGAGTTTTCTAAGTTTTGGGTTCTGCTTTTTCATCTACTTCACATGATTGGAAATTCCGGAGAACAAAGAGTTTTTTCAAGAGTTTATTACATTCTGTACTTTTTAAGTCTTTTTGGACTTTACTCTGATCCCTAAACAAAGACCAGAAGCAATGTTTCTAATATTTTTGTTTTCTTTTTATTTTATTTTTTACTATACTCAAAACATTTTCTCTGCCCTTGAAAATAGATATGACTTATTTCTTCTGTGGAATACGTGTGAATAAAATTGAATCAATTAAACCATAGGAACAAAAGAAAAAAATATTTAGAGCTTAATGAATTATGCTTTGATGCTTATAAGAACAGAGTTCCAAACTTTCATAAATAGGCCCTTTTGTTTGTTGGTTGGTTATTTTGTTTCTTTGGTTGGTTGGTTTGGTGTGTGTGTATATGTGTGCCCAACTCCACCCCCTCCTTGTCTGATTGTTTGGAGAAAATATTTCTGTATGGATACCTTTCACTATCTTCTACTATGTGTCATATACTTTTTTCATCTCATGAAATGACCTTAGTTTAGGTACCTTTGCTTCTAGGTAACAAAAACACATTAGTAGCAGTTAGTGTTCATTGTCAACATAACACAAGCTATAATCACTTAGGAAGAGATTTTTGATAAGGGACTTTTGGCTCCTGGGCATGTCTTGGGGATTAATGGATGTTGTTTTGATTGTTTTAATACTTGTGGGAATACAAGTCCTTTGTAGGTGACACCATTCCCTGGGTATGGACCATGAGCTGTATAAAAAGGGAGAAAACAGAGCTGAGCATAGTAATGCATTTGTCCATTTCTCTCTGGCATTATCTATGGATGTAATGTTACCACTTAGTTGTCTTTAGATCCTACACCTGTGACTTTTCTGAAACAAGAACCATATCCTAGAACTCTGAACTAAAATAAACCCTTTCTCCTGTAAGTAGCTTTTTAATTAAGGTATTTTATTGTAATAATAGAAATGAAATTAGGACAGTATGTTTTAAAACAAGATAAAATAATAAAGGAGATTTATCAACTCAAAAACAGTGGCCCAAAACTATAGCAAACACTTAGTCTGTTGGTAATCAGGAGCTACTTAAGTAGTATCAAATGCTTCAAATTCTTTCAGTTTAGGACTAAGCTCCTTATCTTCATACTAAAGCTATTTTTAATGAAGGGGATACTTTTTACTATGTGACAAAAAATATAGCAGATAATAATAACAACAAAATAGATTAAGGTTCTAGCCCTGGGGAAACTGATTTACAGTCTAGCCACATTTATTTCTTTTTTTAAAAAATATTTTATATTAATTACAGTTTATTCACTTTGTATACCAATTATAGCCCCTTCCTTCATTTTCTCTCAAACTTACCCTTCCTTCCGCATATCCTCCCATGCTCCTCTCCAAGTCCACTGATAGGAGAGGTCCTCCTCCTCTTCCATCTGACCATAGCTTGTGAGGTCTCATCAGGACTGGCTATATTATCCTCCTCTGTGGCCTGACAAGGCTGTTCCCCATCAGGGGGAGGTGACCAAAGAGCCAGCGACTGAATTCATGTCAGAGACAGTCCCTTTTCCCTTACTAGGGTACCAACTTCGACATTGAGCTGCAATGGGCTATATATTTTTTTTTAATTTTATTTTTTTTTTATCAGTTACATTTTATTAACTCTGTATCCCAGCCGTGTCCTGATCCCTCATTCCCTCCCAGTCCCTCCCTCCCTCCCTCCCTCATCTCCACCGTGCCCCTTTCCAAGTCCACTGATGGGGGGGACCTCCTCCCCATTCATCTGATCCTGTTTTATCAGGTATCTTCAGGACTGGCTGCAAAGCCCTCCTCTGTGGCCTAACAGGACTGCTCCTCCCTTCGGGGGTGGGGAGACCAAAGAGCCAGTCATCGAGTTCCTCTTAGAAATAGTCCCTGTTCCCCTCACTTTGGGAAACCAATTGGTTACTGAGCTACCACAGGCTACATCTGAGTGGAGGTTCTAGGTTATATCCATACATGGTCCTTGGTTGAATGTCAGTCTCAGAAAAGACCCTGTGCCCAGATATATTTGGTCCTTGTGGAGCTCCTATCCTTTCCCCATCAGACTAACTCCCCTTCTTTCTTATGATTCCCTGTACTCTGCCAAAGGTTTGGTCATGAGTCTTTGCTTTGAAAACACTATCCAAGAAGGAGAAAGACAAACATGGGATATACTCACTTATATAGACCTATAAGATATGATAAACATAATGAAATCTATACACCTAAAAAAGATAATCAATTGAGCGGACATGGGGTAAGATGATCAATCCTCATTTAGAAAGACAGATGGGATGTGCATTGAACGTATGACAAGAGTCTACTGAGTGCAATGGGCTATATTGAGCAGGGGTTCTAGGTTATATCCATGAATGGTCCTTGGTTAGAGTATCAGTCTCAGAAAAGACCCCTGACACAGATTTTTTTTTTTTTTGGTCCTGTTGCTTTCCCTGTAGAGCTCCTGTCCTCTTCAGGTCTTACTATCTCCCCCTTCTTTCATAAGATTCTCTGCAATCTGCCCAAAGTTTGCTTATGAGTCTCAGTATCTGCTTTGATACACTGCTGGGTAGAGTCTTTCAGAGGTCCTCTGTGGTGAGCTCCTGTCCTGTTTCCTGTTTTCTTCTTCTTCCAATGTCCATCCTGTTTGCCATTCTGAGTGAGGATTAATCATGTTACCCAGGGTGATCCTTCTTGCTTAGCTTCTTTGGGTGTACAGTTTTTGGTATGTTTACCCTAAATTTTATGTCTAATATCCACTTATAAGCGAGTATGTACCATATATGTCTTTCTGCATCTGGGATAACTCACTCAGGATGATCTTTTCTAGATCCCACCATTTGCCTGAAAATTTCATGATTTCCGCATTTTTAATTGCTGAGTAGTATTCCATTATGTGAATGTACCACAATTGATGCATCCACTCCTCCTTTGAGGGACATATGGGTTGTTTCCAGCTTCTGGCTATTGCAAATATAGCTCTTACAAATAGGATTGATCAAATGTTCTTGTTGAGTACTTGAGCATCTTTTGGATATATGCCTATAAGTGGTATAGCTGGATCTTGAGGAAGCACTATTCCTAATTGCCTGAGAAAGCTCCAGATTGATTTCCAAAGTGGCTGTACAAGTTTACATTCCCACAAGCAATGAGCATTCCCCTTTTTCCACATCCTCTCCAGCATGTAATGTCACTTGAGTTTTTGATCTTTGCCATTCTGATGGGTATGAGGTGGAATCTCAGGATGGTTTTGATTTGCATTTTGTGGATGAATAAGAACATCAAACATTTCTTTAATTGATTCTCTGCCAATCTATACTCCTCTACAGAGAATTCTGTTTAGCTCTCTACTCATTTTTTAATAGGATTACTTGATTTGTTGCTTTTTTACTTCGAGAGTTCTTTATATATTCTAGATATTAACCCTCTGTCAGATATAGGGTTGGTGAACATCTTTTCCCAGTCTGTAAGATGTTGTTGTGACAACAGTGTCTTTAGTTTTACAGATGCTTTTCAGTTTTGTGTGGTCCCATTTACTGATTGTTGATCTTAGAGCCTGTGTTGTTGGTGTTCAGTTCAGGAAGTTGTCTCCTGTGCCAATGAGTTCTAGACTCTTCCCCACTTTTTCTTCTAAAACGTTTAGTGTGTCTGGTTTTATGTTGAGGTCTTTGATCCACTTGGACTTTAGTTTTGTGCAAGATGATATATATGGATCTATTTACATTTTTTTCTACATGTAAACATCCATTTAACCCAGCACCATTTGTTGAAGATGCTTTTTTGCATTGTGTGGTTTTGGCTTCTTTGTCAAAAAGCAAGCATCTCTAGGTGTGTGGGTTTATTTCTGGGTCTTCTATTAAAATCCATTGATCCACCATTCTTTTTCTATGGCAATACCATGCAGTTTTTATTACTATTACTCTGTAGTACAGTATGAGATCATGGGCGGAGATACCTCCAGATGATCTGTTGTTGTACAGGATCGTTTTGACAATTCTGGGTTTTTTGTTTTTCCATATGAAGTTGAGAATTGTTCTTTCATGGTCTTTAAGAAGTGTTATTTTGATGGGAATTGCATTGAATCTCTAGATTGCTTTTGGCTGGATGGCCATTTTCACTATGTTAAACCTACTGATCCAAAAACACGGGAGGTCTTTCCGTCTTCTGAAAAAGTCTTCAATTTCTTTCTTCAGAGACTTGAAGTTTTACTTTTTTGAATTTTGTTAAATTTTTATTAATTACACTTTATTCACTTTGTATCCCCCATAAACCCCTCTATCCTCCCCTCCTAATCCTTCTCCATGTATGCCCCTCTTCAAGTTTGCTGATAGGGGAGGTCTTCCATTCTTTCCTTCTGATCCTAGTCTATTAGGTCTCATCAGGAGTGGCTGCATTGTCATCTTCTATGGCCTAGTAAGGCTGCTTCTCTATCAGGGGGAGACGATCAAAGAGCAGGCCAATCATTTCATGTCAGAGACAGTTCCTGTTCCTATTTCAATGGAACCCACTTGGACACTGAACTGCCATGGGCTACATCTCTGCAGGGGTTCTAGGTTATTTCCATGCATGGTACTTGGTTGGAGTATGAGTCTCTGGAAAGACCTCTGTGTTCAAATATTTTGGTTCTGTTGTTCTCCTTGTGGAGCTCCTGTCCTCTCCATATCTTACTAACTCCCACTTCTTTCATAATATTCCCTGCAATATCCTCAAAGGTTGGCCATAAGTCTCAGCATCTGCTTTGATACCCTACAGGGAAGAGCCATTCAGAGGCCCTCTGTGGCAGGCTCCTCCTTTCAAACAGGTCTTTCACTTGCTTGGTTAGAGTCACACCAAGGTACTTTATGTTATTAGTGGCTATTATGAAGGGTGTGTGTTTCCCTAATTTCTTTCTCGGTCCTTTTCTCTTTGGTATACAGGATGGCTTCTGATTTTTTTTTTTGAGTCAATTTTGTATCCAGCCACTTTGCTAAAGGTCTTTATTAGCTGAAGGAGTTGTCTGGTTGAATTTTGGGGGTTGCTCATGTATACTATCATATCATCTGAAAATAGTGATACTTTGACTTCTTCCTTTCTGATTTGTATCCCCTTGATCTCCTTTAGTTGTCATATTGCTCTAACTAGCACTTCAAGTACTATGTTGAGGAGATTTGGAGAGAGTGGGCAGCCTTGCCTTTTCCCTGATTTCATTGGGATTGATTTGAGTTTCTTTCCATTGAGTTTGATGTTGGCTATATGCTTGCTGTATATTGTCTTTACTATGTTTAGGTATGTGCCTTGTATCCATGATCTCTCCAAGACTGTAAACATGAATGGGTATTGGATTTTGTCAAATGTTTTTTCGACATCTAAGGAGATGATCGTGTGATTTTCTCCTTCAGTTTGTTTATATGGTGGTTTACATTGATGGATTTACATATATTGAACCACCACTGCATGTCTGGGATGAAGCCACATTTCTTAAACAAATATACTTTCCATTGTTCTCCTGGACTCTCTGCATATCATGCTCCTCAAGTTTACTTACTCTAGTCTTGGGCATTCTCCTTTATTCCTCCTGTCTCAGAAAACAATCTTTCCCAATTATCCCTCAGCTTTATAACTCTTCCTTCCTCCAATTTTGGTTTCAAAGTCAGTTCCAAAATTGCCAGAACTAGATGAGGTTCCTTTAGCTCTTTACTTTCCCTCACCTTAGCTTATTTTATTATGTATGTATGTACATCTGAATGTCCTAAACACCAAACATTGAAATGTATATATCTAGTTTACCAAGTGTTTTCTCAATGCCAAACATTTGTCTAACATATACAGGCAACAAATATATATTTATAAAAATAAAGAAGTTTTTAAATACTGCAAAGACACTATTATTACAGAATACCTTTGTCACAATGATATTAGAGTGGTGGTTTTGGGTTGGGTACTTACATGTAAACTCATTGTCAAGATATTTCTTGCATTCTATAATCTAAAATGTTTTTATCATCTCAATTCATCAACAAGAACCCTTGCCTTGTACATCTGAAAATTTTTAAAAAGTGCATTCATATATGCAGATGACTTCTAGTGTTATACCCAGACCTTAAGGTTCCCAAAGACCACCAGGAGCCAGACCATATATGCAAGAACAAAGAGCTTTATTCAGCCTTAATCTCAGTCTCTCCCAGTCACCAACAGAATAGATCAGACAGGAGAGCTCTGAGCAGCTGCAAAGCAGGTTTTTATTGGGGCTTGGGGAAGGACCCCAGAAATGAAGACTGCCACTTTCAGACTGACCAATCTGAACAAGGTATATGATATCAGTCAAGGACTAGTCGAGAACCAGGCTGCATTTTTAGAACTGATCATGAAGGCTTTCCATAGACACACACCATTCGATCCATAAGCCAAGGATAATATGGCTGCATTGGCTATGGCTTTCCTAAACCAGTCTGCCCCATACATTTAAAAAAATTCCAAAAGGTAGAGTGGCTGGGAAAAAAGAGTTTGAGAGATTTAGGAAATATGGCAGAAAAGTATATAATAGCAGGGATAGTGCAGAGGAAAAACAGATAAAAGTAGAGAAAAGGCAGAACAGGGACTTGTCAAAGATCCTGTTGGCTGCCACTATGGACCCAGAGGACCAAAAGAGGGGTCTGAAGCATATGGGATCAGGAAGGGAGGGTAAGAAGAAATTCCAAAAAAGGGGTGGGGGGAGACTACCCCAATTGGGGAAAAAACAGTGTGCATATTACAAGGAAAATGGTCACTGGGCAAAGGAACACCACCAAAAGAAAGGTCCTACTAAGGTACTCAGCCTTAGGGGAGATAGGGTTCTGCTCCCCTTCCCAAACCTAGGGTAATCCTAAAAGTGGAGGGGAAATCTACCAGCTTCTTGATTGACACAGGAGCCCAATATTCGGTACTCCTCTAACCAGAAGGCTCCCTGGCCAACAAAATATCATGGGTTCAAGGGGCCACCAAGGAGAGGTCAGAAGGATTCCTCTGGACTGGAGCCCATCAGCAATCTTTTGAAGCATTAAAACAGGCCCTGATGTCTGCCCCTGCCCTTGGATAACCTGATGTAACTAGGCCATTCTCCTGTTCATGGATGAGAATAAAGGTGTGGCAAGAGGAGTTCTGACCCAACCGCTTGGTCCATGGTGTCACCCTATGGCTCACTTATCCAAGAAACTGGAACTGGTAGCTGAGGGATGGCCCCCATGCCTCCACATCATAGTCGTGGAGGCCCTTCTGGTCAAGGATGTTGACAAGTTGACTCTGAATCAAAATCTGGCTCTTGTTGCTCCACAGGCCATTGACGAAGTGCTGAAGCAGCCTCCATACTGCTTAGGAATTCCTGCTTGACATACTACCAGGTGTTACGACCCAGTCCTATCAAAATTACCTTTCAGGTACCTGCTTCCCTGAATCCAGCTACACTCTTGTAAGATCCAGACTTGGATACATTGCTCTATGACTGTGCTGGAATCCTGGCCCATATCCTTGGGACCAGGTCATACCTGAAGGACATCCCACTGCTGAATGCAGAGGAGACATAAGTAGTTTCATCCAGGATGGACAGAGGTATACATAGGAGGCTATGGTGTCATCGCCTGTTATCATTTGGGCAGGACTTCTGCCAATAGGCACCTCCACACAGAGAGCTGAACTCATTGCTCTGACCAATGCATTAGTATTGGGAAAAGACAAGAGGCTTAAAGTGTATAAAAAGCCCTCTGGTAACTAAAAGAAGTGGCAATTATTCAAAATAATCAGGTGGACCAAGTAGCCAAACAAGTTGCCCTCCAAATTAACCCAGTCTTGGCTACCATGCTGGTCGACCCAGGTGACCCAAACCTCCCAGAGAAACCCAAGTATACTAAGGAAGATCTAAATTGGATAAAGGGACTGTCAATGACCCAATGCCTGGGGGGATGATGGAGGTCAGCAGAAGGAAACCTAATCCTTTCAGAGAAGGTGGGAGAAAGGATACTGACAAAGACACATCAGTCTTCTCACATGGGCATCAGGAGGATACAGGACTTGATTCGGTATGCAGATATAAATATCAAGGTGGCCAACTCAAAAACTGAGAACATCATCAACAACTGTAAGGCTTGTCAGGTCACCAATGTAGTTCTGAATGCCAAAAACCCAGGAACTAGGCTTCAAGGAATAAGACCTGGAGCCTACTGGGAAACAGACTTCACTGTGGTAAAGCCTAGCAAATATTGGCTTTGCTATTTGTTGGTATTTGTAGATACTTTTTCAGGACAGACTGAAGCCCTTCCTACCAAACATGAAACTGCTCAAGCGGTGGCAAAGAAACTAGTGGAAGACATCCTTCCCCAATATCCACAGATGATAGGGTCAGACAATGGACCAGCATTTTTGTCCAAGGTAAGTCAGAATTTGGTGACAGTTCCAGGGAATGATTGGGAATCCATTGTGCTTATAGACCCCAGAGTTCAGGATTGGCAGGAAGAATAAATAGCACTCTAAAAGAGACCTTAACTAAATTTACCATATAGACTGGTGGTGACTGGGTGATTCCCCTTCTCTTTGCACTCTATTGGGTGCACAATTCCCCTCATCATATGGGACTCACTCCTTTTGAGATCATGTTTGCTAATCCCCTACTTGTTATTCCAAACCTCCAGGCCAAGGTAATTGAATCTGAGGAAAGAGACCTACTGGATGATCTTTGGGGAGTCCAATAGTCACACGAATGTGTTTGGCCTAAACTGTGTGCTCTCTATAAGACAGGCCCTCCTTCAGAAGCCCACCAGTACCAAGATGGTAATTGGGTCTTCATCAAGAGGCATTGACTGTGGTCCCTGGAGCCTCAGAGTAAGGGTTTTTAAGTCGTGTTAGTGACCACTTCAACAGCCTTGAAGGTGGTTGGAGTGACATCTTGGGTCCATTATGTCCACTTCTGGCCTGCTGATCCTTTTGCTGTAAAAGAAGACTGTGGAGCTCAAGCTCCAGGATGGAAAGCCACAGAGGACTCCAAAATTCTCTGGCAGAAGTAGTATTGCAAAACTGGAGGAGCTTGGATCTGTTGTTTTTGCAGCTGGGTGGGCTGTTTACAGCCCTTAGAAAGGAATGTTGTTTTTATGTAAATCACTCAGGATTGATTAGGGAATCCTTAGCAAGAGTAAGAGAAAGCCTAGAGAGACATTGGAAATAGCGAGGAGATTCCAGAGGATGCTTTGAATCATGGTATAATAGTTCCCCTTAGCATACTTCCCACCCTGCTGGGATCCTTAATTATCTTGATTTTGCTTTTTACCTTTGGGCCTTGCATTTTAAATCACTTGGTAACTTTTATGAAGGAACTCTTGAGCGATGCAATTAATGGTACTCAGATCTCATTATGGAAGGGTAAATCTGGAAGACACTGAGGGGACATATCTGGAAGATCCATGATGGGGCCTTCAAATGACCATGAGAAGGGGGCAATAAGAGAACCATACCTGACACCCCCAAAGGTCACCAGGAACTAGGACTGAACAAGGTCAGCCAAAAGTCACCCGGAACTAGGTACCCTACACCAAGAACTAGGCCATAGGTCACCAATTTGAGAAGCCTCCCCTTGCCTTCAGCAGTGTTATAATCCCAGGTGGATCTGCTCGGGCGGAAACAAGCATCAATTTGTGCCTGATCGGTGGTAAAGACTCCAGTGATCTCTCGATGGATCTTGGGTCCTGTTCCACTAAGGGTGGCCTGCCCCAAAATTATACACCACCCAACTACCCCAGAGTTTGGAGCAGAGGCCTGTCATTCCACCAGACAAGAGACCAGAGCAGCAACATATCTGCTGAGCTCTGCCAGACCAGAGAGACCAGAGAGCAGTGGCAGTATCGCCAAGCCTGGGGCTCCACATATTGTAGCCATCCCTTGGTGCCTCCTTTCCACTGTCACCACAGCCTGTGGAGCATGGCTCAAGTCTCACTGAAATGTGCAAGAATTAAGTCTAGGGGATTAGAAGGAGTCTGTCCCATGTCATCAGCCAGTCCCAGTCACAAACAAAAAAACAGGCAGTGACAGACAAGACAGTCAAACAGAAAGACACACACAGAGTCAGACAACAGATCCCACCACCTGTGGTGGAAAAACCAAGTAGGATAGCAGCGAAGCCTCACTGAGGGAGCTACCCACCTTGGCCTTATCCAGAGATCACCAAAAACTGGGTGTTCTACTACCCTTTACAGATAGGGGCTCCTCCATCCCTTCCAAAGGGGTCTGGAACTTCTTCCAGGCCTCCTGTGACACATGGCTGTCCAGTGTGTCTTCTCTAACCATTCCATACCACACAGATTACAGATTTTGACTCAAGGCCAGAAAATAAAAACTAGAGAAACACCAAGACAAACACAGACAGACAAGAACAGACATGAACAGACACCAACAGAGAGTGCTCACTTACCACCAGTGTTCAGCATCTTGGGGATCCTGGACAAGCCCCCAAATGTTATGCCAGATCTTTAGGTACCCAAAGACCACCAGGAGCTGGAACACATATGCAAAAGCAAAGAGCTTTATTCGGGCTTAAGCTTGGTCTCTCCACTGTCACCAACACAGTGGATCAGAGAGGAGAACCCCAAGTGGCACATTAGGATTTTTATTGGGTTTTGTTCCCAAGAAGACTGGGAATTTCTGGTTTAACAGGATTAGGTGACCAAGAGCAGGCTTGTTACAAAGCGATTGGCTAACTAACATAACATTGAGCAAGCTGTCTATAAACCTCAGGAATGTCAGGTATTTTCTGTGCCCAGAAATGTTCTACTACAAGGCCGGTGGGCTTCTCAGCACAAATGCCCCATCCTGAGATAAGATACCTTCCCATTCTTGTGCTTATCCTTAGACTGTTCCTTGGGCAGGGAATCTTATGACTTTGTTTTAGGAATTGGTGACCTATGGCCTAGTTCCCAGTGACCTTGGTGTGGGGTCACTATTTCTTGGTGACTTTGGGTGACCTTATTTGAACCTGGTACCTAGTGATTTGGGGGAGTGTCAGGCCTGGTTCTCTCAGGTAACAATAACAGAAGAGTTGGAAACATATATTGATGGTTAAGGGTCTTATGCCCGTATTATTCTTTTTCTAAATTGTAAACTTGTTAAAGACAGAAGACTATATCTTACAGTATATGTTCCACTTAGAAAAAGATTAAGTATAGGTTACTTAGTAAATGCTTGTGAACATAGAATAAAAGCAACAGAATAGCTGGGCAATCTAGGGTGATTGAATGTTTTCCTTAGTTATTTGTTTTAAGAAGAGGATAAAAGGCTTAACACTCAGAACACTTTCTACTTCCAATAATTTTATGAGTTCTGTCAGTTAAAAGATATAAATCAAATTGTGATGAACCCAGCATAAATGAAATTCAAATGACATATTTTCTGTAAGAAGCATATATAAGGACTGTTAAAGTCATCTTTATTCTATAGTCATATTCACAAAAACCTCAAAATTTAAGAATGGTTGAGTTGCCCCAGACTAATAAGGGAATTCTGAATTCCATTTCTTGCAAATGGTATTTTTTATAAAGTCAGTGACTGTTAATATAAGAAAAAGGCAGCCTTTTCACATATTCAAAAACACTTAGAACCAAAGGTGAGTTGTGATTTCAAGATTGCTTCATGAAAGGTAGGAAGCTTAGCAGAATGTCTAGTGTATGACTGAATACTGAATTCTAGCCCTACTTTGGTTACAGAGTCATTTGCAAAAGAGAGAGATCCAAGAAATAGATTCACTCATTCTTTCTTCTTACCACAGCCTAGACATTCTTCAAGGCAGTGTTTATAAAGTGAATAATAGCAATAAGGTCACTGTTTTTAGGAAGCATGTATTTCTAAGAGGCGTGTACTGACACAGTCCCTGCCATGATGATATTGGACTAAACCTTTGAAACTGTAAGCAAGGCCCCAATGAAATGCTTTCTTCCATAAGAGTTGGCATGATGATGGTGTCTTTTCATAGCTATAAAACAGTGACTAAGACAGTAACTCAGTGATTAATTTAATCTTGTGCAGTAGTCAGGAAAAGTTAACTTATGTTGAAATAACAACTTTCAATTCTCCATATACTGAAGCAACAAAAGATGAACATATTATTATACTATTTGTTCATCATAAGTCAATTTTTGACTTTACTATAGTTCATCCTTATTCCAGAACACAAAATGAGAGAGCTACCATTGTGTGCAATGTGGCTGGGCTCTACTGATTTCCTAAGATAAAAACAAACAAACACACAAACAAACAAGCATTCTAGCACCTATATCTTTCAAAAAGAAGTGGTGTGTGGTTATACCTCAAATCAAGAGCATAATGGAATGTCCTAAAATATGTCTTGAGAGAAGAGAATAAAATAATTCATGATGAGAAAAAAACAGACCACAATATAACAAGAGAAAAATGTATACAGGTCATTTGTCTGTTAACAGTCTCATATCCAAAATACATAACATATTCTTCAAAATTCAACAACAAAATATAGATAAAATAATAAAAACTGACAATGGACTTGAAAAGGTGTTTCTCAAAAGAAGGTAAACAGCAACAAAAAGCACCTTAAAATATGCTCAATGATGTTAGGCATTAAGGAAATGCAAATACAAATAATAATGAGATACCATTTTATATCCATTTGGACTTTGAAAACAAAAAGAGAAAGGAAAATTATCAAGTGGTGTTAAAGATGTAGAAAAATAAGATCCCTCACACATTGCCAATCAGAATATAAAATTGTGTGTCTTTTAAGGTTACTCAAGAAGTTAATGATAAAATCACTGCATGATCCAGAATTTCTGTTCCTAAGTTTATATTCCAAAGAAAATAAAATATGATGTATATAGACACTGGAATATTACTTAGTCATAAAAGAAGTACAGTACTGATATATACTATATGGTATATTGGTCTTGAAAACTTTCTGTGTCAAAGAAGTCAGAAACAAAGTCACATGTGGTATTAACCTATTTATGTGAAATACCTGGATAAATAAATCTATAATACATATAAATCAGTTTGATATTATCGTAGACAAGGAAAGAGGAGAAATGAGGTATAATTGTTGAATTTATGAGGTTTCATTGGGGAGTCAATGAAAATACTTTAACATTAGATTGTGATTGCTTAATATTTGGAACACAGTTGTCCTAGGTTATTCACTTTAGTTGTTTAAAATAATATTATATAAATTTTATCACAATATAAAAATGTTTGTGCTGAATCCTAATGAAAACCATACTGCTCTGTCATGAGGGAATATGCAGTACACTCTGAAATGCTTATTTAACTTGAATCATGTGTTTTTAGGTAATATGACCTTTGGAGCTTTGTTTGTCTTTTGTAGTATAGATTGAATCTCAGGTTTTGCACATGTTAGGCCAGTGTGCTACCTCTGAGCCACACTGTTAAACTATAAAATGATGCTTTGAGGCCTATTTTCTTATTTATAATCTTCATCTTCAATTTTACTTTTTTCTGTTTCATAGGACAGAATCAGATATTTTTATATTTCTTTAAATTTCTCTCCACAAAGGTCATATTCAGCAAGAAACTTTTAATCAAATACCCTCTATCAGAAGATAAATTTGCCTTTGCTACAATAGCTGTGTCTTTTTGTAGAGAAATTAGGCATGCCTAAAATCTTAATTTTTGTTCATTTGTTTGTGTTTATGTTTGAAGACAGGATCTTGTAATGGAGGGAAGGGTGACCTGGAACTCAGGCTCTTTGTGCCTCAGCTCCTTTCGCTCTGCCCCCCCACCCCACAATGCTGCAACAGCAAGCACACAGGTAGCAATCAGAAAATTTAGGTGACAGTTTTAGCTTAGTATTTGTTATATTCCTTAGTTACAGTGAGATTTTTAATAGATACCAGAATTATCAAAACCTTACAGGTATGGTCCAAAGTGCTTATTCTGTAGTTTGAATGTTATATTGTCTAGCTTGGAAAAAAAAAAAAAAAGCTTTCAAAGTAGGTGAGAAATAAAGAAGGCTATATATGCCTACTACCGAACAGAGTGCAGGCCATTATAAACTCTACCTACATGCATTTAGAAAAATCTTACTATGACTGCTAATTAAGAACATATTGATTAAAAAAAATCAGGTCCCCTCTCCTTTCTCCCCCAATCAGTGAACATGGAAAGGGGCAGGGAGGAGATCAGGGAGGGAGGGAGGGTTTGGGAGGGAATGAGGGATTGGGATACAGAGTTAATAAAGTGTAACTGATAATAAAAAAGAGTCTTAATTAATAATAGTTATTTACAATTTTTAAAATTTTTGAGAGAAGCCTGCTGAGATGGCTCAGAAAGTAAAGGCACCACAGGTAAGGCTTGACAGTCTGACTTCAATTCATGGGACCTACATAGTAGAAGGAAAAATCAACTCCTGAATATTGTCCTCTGACTTCAGTATGTGTACACAGTGCATGCACCCATCCAAACACAAACGCACATTAAATAAGTGCTTATGAACTATGACCACATTATGACCAATAAAAAGTTTCCACACACACACACAAAAAAAACAGATCACTTTAAGGCCACTCAAGTTCACATTACCTGCCCACACATTGATGGTATGGTTTAGTCATGAAATTCAAATTTTTCTATTTGCAAAATGAAATGAACTCCATTTAAATAATCAGAACACATCAAAATAATGTGTATAATGGTTCCCCAAACAGTCACTATCCTTTTTAATCTAAGTTGACATTGCTGACCATGGTGTTTTCTATATCATATTTCTCTACTTCAGCAAGGAAGAAAGGTATTTGACTGGACTGACCTATACAATTTCTACCCTGTCATTTATTGCCAGTCCCTTGCAAAGCTATATGGGTGTTATAAAGCAATGTGCCCAAAAGGGTATATTTCTTTTGACTACAGGACACTACACATATCAGTATAGATAGGAACAAGCTATGACATAATCAACAAAGGGAAGGGAGTGAAAAGAAGCCTACTAAGAGCTAAAAGATTTTTGAAAATTTTATTTTATTTTATTTTAACTTTGCCATTCTGGAGATAAAATCTGCAGTCTCATAGGTAGTAGATAAGCCAACTGCCTGTGATTTTACCTCCATAGCACCTAAACTTTGGGAAAAAAAAATCTAAATAGAATACATATTAGTTGGTTTTTCATTACTATACAAGAACATCTGAAGCAAAGTAATTTTACATACACATACATACATAAAACAAGCTCATATTTTGGACATTGAAAGTATAAACAGCATTGTACAAATTTTAGTAATTGACTCCCACCCCACATTCACACATACACACTGTCTGATTTCATAGTTTTGTGGTAGAAACAATGGAAGGATGATGGTAGAAATAATTCACAGCATTAAATAAAAAGCCAGAGAGTGGTGATCTGAGGCTCAGGACTGTTATTATAACAACTCATTCTATGACAAGCTCAGAGATCTCATGAAAGTTACCTTAACCTGTTCCAGATGTACTAATATTCTAATAACATCCTTCTAAACACTGCTTTTTTATTTTACTTTTTATTAATTACAATTTATTCACTTTGTATCCTCCCTATAACTCCCTCCCTCTTCCCCTTTCAATCCCACCCTCCTTCCCCTTCTCCACCCATGCCCCTCCCCCAGTCCACTGATAGGGGAGGTCTTCCTCCCCTTCCTTCTGATCCTAGTCTATCAGGTCTCATCAAGAGTGGCTGCATTGTCTTCCTCTGTGGCCTGGTGAGGCTCTTCCCTCCTCAGGGGTTAGTGATTAAGAGCAAGCCAATTACTTCATGTCAGAGACAGTCCCTGTTCCATTTACTATGTAACCCACTTGGACATTGAGCTGCTATGGACTACATATGTGCAAGAGTTCTAGGTTATCTCTATGCATAGTCCTTGGTTGGAGTATCAGTCTCAGAAAACACCCCTGTTCCCAGAATTTTGGTTCTGTTGCTCTCCTTATGATGCTACTGTCCTCTCCATGTCTTACTGTTTCCCACTTCTTTCATAAGATTCCCTGCACTCTGCCGAAAGGTTGGTCATAATTCTCAGCATCTTCCTTGATACCCTGCAGGGCAGAGCCTTTCAGAGGCCCTCTGTGGCAGGCTTCTAACCTGTTTCCTGTTTTCTCCCTCTTCTGATGTCCATCCTTCTAAACACTGCTCTTAAAGACTCCATTGTTCTGTGGTAGGCAGGGCCCTGGAACTCAGTTTCCAGACAGAGAACAGGGTTCTGTTTCTCTCATCAGTGGCTAGAGTGCTTTAGGGAGAGGTAGTGCTCTAGGCTGGGGTATGGAAAAAGTTTTCCAAGGCATGTTTCAATTTAATTCTTTTAGAGTGAGATCTCCGGTGGCAGTGGAAACTCCGGCAATCCAAAGCCTAAGGTGATACTGAAGTTTTAAGGTCTTTGTTAAGCTGTTGTGCTGAGCATGGCAGAGTTGTGGACCAAGGTCCATGACTGGTGGGCTTGCAGCCTAGACACAGGCTTAGCAAGACCCAGACCCAGTGTGCCAGAGGCAGGTCCTGTAAGATATGGCCCATTGAGACAGAGCTGCAACTGATAGTTCATGGTGGTTGGCAGCAAATCCTCAGGGAGGGAGGCAGCCCTCCCTTCCCCAGGAGAAATGCTGAATCTAGGGAGGCCATGGTGGAAGGCTGATGTTATCACACATCACACAACCAGCAAGTTTATTTGAAATCAAAGATTTATAAACCTTGGGAAGTGGGAGGGATTTCGAGGGTGAATGAATGAGTTTGATTTGTCAGGGTCGAGGGGTCAGGAATATTTGATTTACATGTAGTGGTACATCATTTACATGCAGTAACACTGTCCCATCACAAGAAGGATCTTATAATACTTAATTATCCTATGGGTACGGTACTGTTGAAATAGGATCTAATGAGTGTTTGGGGCTATATAATGTTTACCATTAGCCCTGTGATTATCACAGAGGTATTATCTAAGCTGCTATCATAAATAATAAAACACAGACAACTGTTAGATTTTATAATTGCCTTATTTACCTTGGGTGGGGTCAGATATTCCCACCTACACTGTCTACATATCCTCACCATCAATCTCCCAGTCCCCATCCAATGCCATCTTACTTAGCCATCTTATCTTTTATCCATAAGTATCTTATAAATACTTGCTTTTATTCTTCATCTAGGCCTTTTCATGCCATTATTGGAGTCCTTCCTCTCAGCCCCACATGGTTTCCTCTCCAGGATAACTCATCAGGGCATCTACTTCTTCCTTTCTTCCTGTCTTTCTGTCCCATAATTCTTCTGGATCTTCTATCCCCCAAAGCCTGGGAACCTTAGCCATGCTTACCCCATTCTGCCCTGCCAAGGTATAGACCATTTAATGAACCAATCATGTATAATGATTGAGGCAGGTTTACACAAACAAGGATGGGTGCATCCGGTGGGCAGTAACCAGATCTTGAGGGCCAGTAATTAGCATTAACTAACCTCCAATAGTAGCTGCAAATCTTCACGTAGAATGAAAGGTCATTTGGAAAGTCAAGGCACCAAGGTATCTTATTAGTGCATAAGGTAGATATCTCCAGAAATAGATATCTAGCTGAACTGGTTACCTTAACAGGAAAGGGTAGGATTTGTGATCATCTCTGAGGGAATGATGCTCCTTACAAAATCCGGGGTGTCCCAGATTGAGGGTCAGGCAGGGGTAAAGACTTTTAGAATCCCACTGAGAAAGGAGAGTGCACCATAATAGACTGAGCTCAGTTTGGCTATCTGTATACATCAAGCTTCAACCTTATCCAGCAGAGCTCCACAGTCCATTACCTCTCACATAACTGTACTGCAGGCCAAGCTTTCAATACTTGAAATTTTAAGGACACATACTCAAAACATATCCAACCTATAACAGAATTGTGATGTTGGAATTTACCTGTCTATACCTCATTATCATCATGTATACAACAGAAGCTTTATGAGAAATAAGTGAACTTCTTTTATGTAAAATGTCTTAAGTTTCTCACACATTCTCATGCATTGGAACAGTCTGGAAAGGTTTGTTAGGTCAGACTGCTGAGTCTCACCCTTAGAGTTTTGTATTCCTTAGATCTGGATTGCATCTCTAGAAGCAACTTAGAAAGTTCCATATTCTGCTGATGGTGATGGTCTGGAGACCACTTTGTAAACCACTACAATTAAGATGCTGCTTGATATTCAGTAAGTTACAAACTGACATTCTGTAAAAAGATAACTACAAAAAAAGATCTGCAGGCCTGATGCTCTACAGTTTATTTTATGTGTACTATCTCATATAATTATCACAACTATTTAAACAAGGTGCCATGACCAGCACATGCCTACAAATGAAGAAATTCACAACAAAAGGGCCTGGGGAAATTGGCCCAGTTCCCATGGCTTATAAGAGCCAAAGATGCCAATTAACTCAATGAGCCAGATTCCTGAGACTATGTTCAGTGACTGTTCAAATCGGTTGTGCTTGCCCTCTCAAAAATAGTTTTGCCCTTGCCCTGCTTACCTTTAATGCTATCCTCTATGGCACCCAATAATTGATTTCCCTGTGTCATGGGCTAGGCCATCAAATGTTCATTCTCCATTATCTTTATCCTCACCTTTTTCATCTGCTAATTCTAAGAAGAGAATATGGTGTTTAGTGTATTACCACCTGTGTGGAATGGTCCTTCCAACTTTTTAGGACAAACGTTTCCTGTTATTAATCTCTAAGTCAGTTGTCAACTTCAGAAACTTTTCCATACTCATCTTTCTTTTTCTTGCAACATGAGATTCATTACATGTCTATTCTGATAATATGATAAGACACATGTTTAGTGGCATAGGACTAAATTTTATACCAACACTCATTTCTACTTATTTGCTGTATGAACTTGAAAAAGGTACTTAATCCTCTCTGGACCTCAGAGTGGGTTTGTTCACTTAAAAAATGAACTTATCATAATATAAAAGATCTAAATTCCAATGTGAATAAAACACTTAGAAAAACAAGTTTTTCATTCTTTCTCTATTATATAGATTTTATATAATAATATAATAGTAAAATCTATATATAAACCAGTATTTGTCACTGGCTGTATGATCTGATCCCTTACTTGTGATGTTTGCTAAGATAGGAAGTCCCTGAAGATCTCCTTGTTTCTGTAGTCTTCCCACTACTGTTTTTTTATTTTTATTTTAATTTTTATATTAATTGCTGTTTATTTACTTTGTATTCCAGCTGTAGCCTCCTCCCTCATTTCCTCCCAATCCCACATTCCCTCCCTCATCTCTTCCCATGCCCCTCTCCAAGTCCACTGATAGAGGAGGTCTTCCTTTCCTTCCATCTGACCGTAGCCTATCAGGTCTCATCAGAACTGGCAAAACAAAAATCCCCAAATACAAACTGATTGAGAGTACCAAGATCCAGGTTTTGAAATGTCCTATAATAGGTTTCTTAGCTAAGACAGATTAGCCCAGAATAAGCAGACCAGAACAAAACAGCTAGGAATCTCTCCATTCTAGTTACACTGATGTGAAGAGCCAAAGAAAGGCTTGTCACATCCTGCTTATTCATAAGGACAGGTATAGTATATGCTGAAGGAGGGTAAGTAGCAAGACCCAGAAAGCTATACAGGTCTGCTTGCTGTAGTAATATTAGCAGTAATATTGAAGGCAGGAAGAGGAAGCAGAGCAACTTCACACCACCTCCTATCACTTATTCTCATAGTGATCCAATGATGTACCGCTAGTGGTATTCTTACAGATAAAGAAAGTAAGCCTTAAACACTGGGTGCTATCTCAGGTCAGCTAGCTGAAGTCAAAGCCCGAGGCTGAGATTCTTGTTCGGTGATGTGCAAGGCCAGTCCAAAAGAAGCTCAGAAATGAGAGCAGCACTGGTGAAAAAGTACACCCAAAGCACCAATCTGCTGAAGGGCAGACTTTGCTCATCTCTGAGGACCTTGGACCACTCAGCCACAGAGCTAGTCCCACCTAGAGGCCTTTGTGCCATCACTGGCTGTTGCTGCAAGGAAGTTCCCCCCAGGTCTTCTAAGAACCTCCATGTTTGGAGGAATCCACAGCTCTGTTCTGTCAGCAGCCTGGACTCAGAATGGTGGAAGAATGTACACAATAAGTAAGCACATGAGGTTGCTAGGGTGGCAATATAAGCCACCACTGTTTTTTAAAAGTAGCAATTCCCTGCTTGTAGTTTACTACTTAAGTTTGGTGATCTAGGTCACAGGCCTGTGAAACTGCATATTAAGACCGAGTTATTTTTGACCTGACTATGTACCTCCATCAGCTCTTCCAGAACAATGTGATTCACTAGGTACTCTCTAAAAGATAAGGTCTTTGGAAACATATATTCAAATGTGCTACATTATTGATTCCTAAAGCATGGTCATTGGGCCAGCAGAAACAGTCACCTGGGAACTTGTTAGATCAGAAACTGTGTAGGAAGATCCCAGTAATCTGTGTTTTAATAAAACCTAGGCAGGCTAAAGTTTGAGAAACATTTCTTTCTGTACTCAGCTTAATAAATGCTTTAATTCACAAGGGTCTACCCTCTGTTAGCTTTCTCTTCTTTTTGTTCACAGGCATATTGTTTGGAAAATTTTCTAGGGTCATATTCTAGTAACATCACACTGAAACAGAAATTACCGAACCCAGAGTTCACTTCAAGGTTATGATGAGAAGAAAATGTAGATCTCAGTATTGTTTATAATATTCTTAAACTCAGTGAATGTTGAGCAAGTTAAAATTTTCTAAGATAGTGCTATTCCTATGAGGAAATTACCAGTAAATCCTCATCAAAATTAATAAGCATCAGAAGACTAAGGGAAAAGAAGCCTCTCTCCACCACCACCACAACAAAAAACACTTCTTTATGCTAAGCTAAAACAATTTCCCATTGATTGTAAGATATCTCTTAATCACATATTTAAACTCCTCTATTGAATTGTACTGCCTATTTATGTATATACACAATTACTGACAACTGTGGAGAATTTTAACTTCTTAAGAGAGTTCCAGAGGCAAATCCTTAGTGGAAAAACAAAAGTGGCAACTTTATCAAAACATCATACACTTCATTTTTACTGTGCAATGTGTTTCAGGGATGTCTTATGGAGCTCATCAAAGTCATGTGAAAATGCTTGCTTTGCACACTGAGAGTCTGGTGTGGCTGCAGAGGTCCACATTTGGAGGGACTCCAGGAACTATAGAATAGGTAATTAAGGCCTTATCAGAAGGATTCAAGCCCAGGCCCTTCTATTCTATAGTTACATGACCTTAAACAAACCACAGCCTTTCTCTTTGCTGCAGCATTCCATCTATAAAACAAAGAGAGTTCAGATGGTGATGTTTAAAACAAATAGATTTTCTGAAGCATCTGTATGGCTTCATGGTCAAGACACTTTCTTACAAATATAATAATGGCAACATGACTAAAAGTATTGCTAAAGGTCATATAGAAACCACTGGAGATTAGCATAAACATTAGAAGACTGATGAGTTTATGACACCTCCCCTTTATAAAACAAAGAAGGGCAGATATAGGGAAGGTGAGCCTTGTGACTAGGGGAGCCTGCCTGGAGCACAACTGAGGTGTCCAAACTCCAAAAATCTCATCTTGAGAAGTAAAAGAGGACTGCTCCCTCACTGTCTGGGCCCGCATGCCCCTATGCACAAAATCTTGTAATCCCAACCTCTGACACCCTTGAGGTAGTCAGTTAGACACATTAGTGCATGTCTATAATCCCAGCACTCAGGGAGGCAGAGGCAGGTGGATCTCTGTGATTTTGAAGTCAGCCTGGCCTACAAAGCTAGTCCAGGACAGAAAAGACTACATAGCCTGGTGACCAAGTTTGAGGTAAAAACTTCCTATTTCCTTATAACGACATAACCCAGCTAGCACCTGGCATTTCTCCCAGCATCTCAGCCCTAGCCAATGACGTACACTCAGCCGGAAAACCCCTACCCACTTCACCAAGGTTTGTATAGCCCTTATTCACCCCAATAAAAAAGACTTGTTTGACTGAAAACAATCTTGGAGAAAGTTGTTTCTCACTGCTGACCAATGTCCTGTGTAACCCACCTGTCCAGCTAAGCATCATTCCTTCCAGTCCAGCAGGTGTGCAAAGGTGTCTGGACACCCTGAGGGCAGAACCAGACCTGACTGACAGAAGGCCACACTCCTTGAGGCTCAGCATGTTTTTCTGAGAGGAGGATGGATAAACACTGAGCACAGGTCTTTTAGTTTTATAATCTGTGGAAAAGACAACTTAATTTTGTTATCTTTATCTGAGCCATTTTCAGTAAATTCTGTTCATGTGGAGCTATCTAATGTTTTTAGACATCGCTTTCTAATGACAATAATTAATTGTGTAGGTAAAAAGTAACATGCCTCATGCAGTCAGGGGACACTATATAAGACTTCCTTAAAAAGCTCTAGGTTTGGTATACCAACTTTCTCTGCACTGTTCAGGCCATTATACCTTAGAATTTACTTCCACCTCAAAGGCCTGTGCATCATGAAGATGCATTGCCATCACCAATGCCATTTTAACAGGTAGCAGAATAATGTACTCAACCTTCTTTTGAAATATTATTGGGGGGGGGCAAGATGGCAGTGCAGGGTGAGCACTGTGTCTGAGAAGAGGGACAGCACTCTCCATGCAGCGACCAGGAGACTGAACTCTGGGCCCTAAAACTGCAGCGATCGTGTTTCCCAGGTGAGGGGAGGCTCCCACAGCGTGGGAATCGGTCGGGTCCACTCTCAGGTGCCCAGCCAGAACCCGGAAGAGAACCCGGCTAACGGGGGCTTTGGGTCTCCGGGCTGGTGCCACAAGCCTGTGTGTCCCAATCACTTTCCCAGGCAGATTGGTGGGCACAAGGGTGCCTGAGACTGGGAGTCCCAGTCACAAGAAAACCCCACGGGGAAGCAAAGTTGCGAGTCTGATCATGGGTCACCCAGTCTTTCCCTGGAAGGTCTCTTGGACCGTGGGTACCCACCACCATCACAACTGAGCTCCTGCTGCCCGCAGAGAGCAGCTGCGTGCCCAGTTCAAAATCCCTACTCTCTCTTGGGAGAAGGAAGGAGGCAGCCAGCAGAATCTGCCACAGACCACATTGTCTGTACCCCAACCCGAGATCGGGGCTGAAAAATCACAATCCTTTCGGGCACTCCCCCAAACGCTGCCATAACTATGCCACGGCGGAGTGGAAGGATAAAGAGGCGCACAGTGGCTTCACAGTGCTGGAACTCCAGTGCTGCCGGCTGCTCCTAGCAAACAAACTACAGCTCAGGATCTGGGACTGTGGTCATTCTACATGTCCAGAGATTCTCTTGGGTCCAGCGCAATAAGGTCTAGCAGCAAGTTCTATCATGGGCACCCCCCAACAACCCCTGGCAGAGAAACCCTGGCTCAGGATCGAACAGAGAAACCCCAACCGCTTCTGGCACTACCCTGAGAGCACCTCCATAAGCTTGCCCTAGCAGAGGGGAAGGTCAGAGGGGAAGGACAGAGAGGCAGCCTGCCAAGGACACAGCACCCTCTCTCCAGCTCACCCAGTGACCCCTAGCAGAGAAACCCAAGCTCTGGATCTGAGGACACTTAACCCTACCTGGTACTCTCTCGGGATCAGCAAACATAGGTTCTACGGCCAGGCTGCTTCTGGCAGAGAGATCTGGGCCCGGAATCAGGGATTGACAACACTCAACCTAACTCTTTCCCATGCCACCCCAGGACCAGTCAACATAACCCCTCCTGGCAGAGGGAAAGGACAAAGAGGCAGCACACAGGAAAGGTGGACACCGAGTCCTGCGGCCACAGTGTCACAGAGCTGACTGTTAGCCTACCCGTGGACTCTCCGCAGCAGGACCAAATCAGAGAGTAGTGAGCAAGGGGAACCCCTGTGCATTCCAACTGGTCCTGCAAGAGAGTGAGTGAGCCTTCCAGGGAGAGTTTGCCCCAGACACAGGACTTCTCCACAGAAGCAACCAGACGAGATCCCTGCCACGCACACCCCTAGTGTGGGCATCATAGGGATTCTTGGGATAGCGACCCCAAAATTGAAGCCTCTGCCTTGTGGGTCCACCAGTGTAATCCAGGCAAACAATCCCTGGATCTCAGACAGAACTGCATAATAGTGGCTTGCAGACCACTGCAATAGTCAGAGAATACGTGCATGTACACTGCGCCCACTAAAAGCACACATGAATAGCGCCAGCATCACATTCCTTACTTAGGCAAAACTGAAACCACAGTGCACACTCCCAAACCAGTGAACCTCTCTCATCTTCCTGAAGAAACAGTCCAGAAAACAGAAAGAGAGGATCATAGCCCGAACTACAATCTCGAGGAACAGTGAGGATTATAAATAACCAGATGGCTAGAGGCAGACGTAAGAACACTCCCAACAAAAATCAGGACATAATGACCTCACAAGCAACCCCACAAAACAAAGGACACTTCAATTCACTAGATATACAAGAAAACGACCTCAAAACTATGTTTCTCTAGGTATTAGAGGCCCATAAAAATGAAATGAACAAAGCCCTCAGAGAAATAGCCAAAGAAATCGAGACTAACCAAGAGGAAACAAATCGTGCTCTCAGAGAAATGACCACAAAAATTGAGGCAAACAAAGAAGAAATGCACAAAGCTCTCAAAGAAATGTCCACACAAATGAAGGCAAATAAAGAAGAAATAAACAAAGCTCTCACAGAAATACAGGCAATTATACCCAAAGAAGTAGAGGCACAATTAGTGATACATAGAGAGGAAACAGACAAAAAAATAGAAGCTGTCATTGAAAAGCAGGACTCCACATTCAAACAGATGAAGGAAATGGTGCAAGACATGAAAACAGAATTAGAATCAATAAAGAAAACACAAATCGAGAAAAACCAGGATCTAGAGAACATAGAGAAAAGATCAGGAACTAAAAGGTAAGCATCACCAACAGAATACAAGAGATGGAAGAAAGAATCTCAGGAGCCAAAGATGCACTTGCGGAAATTGACATGTCTCTCAAAGAAAAATAAAATCAGGAAAGTTCCAAACACAAAACATCCAAGAAATCAAGGACAACATGAAAAGACAAAACCTGAGAATAATAGGAGTAGAAGAAAAAGAAGACATCAGGCTCAAAGGTCCAGAAAATACTTTCAAGAAAATTATAGAAGAAAACTTTCCCAACTTAAAGAAAGAGATGGCCATAAACATACAAGAGGCCTACAGAACACCAAGTAGACTAGACCAGAAAAGAAATTCTTCATGTCACATCATAGTCAAAACACTGAAACTACAAAACAAAGAAAAAATTCTAAAAGCAGCAATGGAAAAAGGCCAAGTAACATATGAAGGTAGGCCTATCAGAATCACACCAGATTTCTCAACAGAAACTATGAAAGCCAGAAGGGCCTGGACAGAAATCATACAGTCCTTAAGGGACCAGAGACTCCAACCCAGACGACTATACCCAGAAAAACATTCAATCAACATAGACGGAGAATTCAAAATATTCCAAGACAAATCCAAATTTAAACAAAATCTACATAGTAAGCCAGCTCTGCAGAAGTTACTAGAAGGGAAACTCCAAACCAAAGAAAACAACTACATCCAAGGAAACAGAGGAAATAGATAACTACAAAACAAAAAAAACAAAAAAACAAAAAAAAACAAAAAACAAAACAAACAAATACAAGCAATGAAACTCAGTGACACCACCAACCACACATCTAAAGTAAGTAACTATTGTTGGTCACTAGTTTCTATCAACATCAATGGACTCAACTCCCCAATAAAAAGACACATGCTAACAGAATGGTTGCAGAAAAAGGATCCAATATTCTGTTGCATCCAAGAAACACACCTATGCAACAAAGATAAACACTACCTCAGAGTAAAGGGTTGGAAAAATGTCTTTCAAGCAAATGGTTCCAGAAAACAAGTGGGAGTAGCCATACTAATATCTACTAATATCTAATAAAATAGACTTTCAATCCAAGTTAATCAAAAAAGATAAGGAGGGCCACTATATTCTCATCAAAGGAAAAATCCACCAAGAGGACATCACAATCTTGAATATCTATGCCCCAAATACAATAGCACCTAAATTCGTAAATGAAACAATATTAAAGCTTAAATCACACATTGATCCTAATACCCTAATAGTGGGAGACTTCAACACTCCACTCTTGCCAAGGGACAGATCAACTAGACAGAAAACAAATAGGGAAATAAAAACACTTACAGAGACCCTAAATCAAATGGATCTAATAGATGTTTACAGATCTTTTCATCCAAACTCAAAAGAGTATACCTTCTTTTCAGCACCTCATGGAACCTTCTCCAAAATAGACCATATAGTTGGTCATAAAGCAAGCCTCAACAGATATAAAAAGATTTAAATAATCCCTTGTATTCTATCTGACCACCATGGACTAAAGCTGGAACTCCACAACAACAGAAATAACAAACAGCCTACATGCACATGGAAACTGAACAACTTATTACTCAATGACAGGAGGGTTAAGGGAGAAATAAAGAAAGAAATTAAAGACTTCCTAGAATTCAATGAGAATGATGGCACAACATACCCAAATTTATGGGACACATTGAAAGCAGTGCTCAGAGGAATATTTATAGCACTAAGTGCCTGCAAGGAGAAATTCGTAACATCACATACAAACAACTTAATGGACCAAATGAAAACCCTAGAAAAAAAAGGAGCAGATACACCCAAGAGGAGCAGATGGCTGGAAACAATCAAACTTAGGGCTGAAATCAATCAATTAGAAACAAACAAACAAAAAAAAAACTATTCAAAGAATCAATGAAACAAAGAGCTGATTCTTTGAGAAAATCAACAAGATAGACAAACCCTTAGCCAAACTAACTAAAAAGCAGAGAGAATCTATCCAAATCAACAAAATCAGAGATGAAAAGGGTGACATAACTACAGACACTGAGGAAATTCAAACAATCATTAGGTTATACTACAAAAGCCTATATGCCACAAAATTTGAAAACCTAAATGAAATGGACAATTTTCTGAATAGATTCCATCTCCCAACATTAAGTCAAGATCAGGTAGAAAGACTGAATAGCCCAATATCCCCCAAGGAAATTGAAGCAGTCATTCACAGTCTCCCCTCCAAAAAAAGTCCTGGGCCAGATGGTTTCAGCGCAGAATTCTACCAGACCTTCAAAGAAGTGCTAACTCCAATTCTCCTCAAACTATTCCACAAAATAGAAACAGAAGGAACACTACCAATTTCATTCTATGAAGCCAAAGTCACCTTGATACCTAAACCACACAAAGATCCAACAAAAAAGCGAACTTCAGACCTATCTCTCTTATGAACATTGACGCAAAAGTACTCAATAAAATACTTGCAAACCAAATCCAAGAACACATCAAAGATATCATCCACCACGACCAAGTAGGCTTCATCTCAGGCATGCAAGGGTGGTTCAACATACGGAAATCCATCAATGTCATCTACCACATAAACAAACTGAAGAAGGGAAATCACATGATCATCTCCTTAGATGCTGAAAAAGCATTTGACAAAGTCCAACATCCATTCATGTTTAAAGTCTTGGAGAGATCAGGAATACAAGGCACATATCTAAACATAGTAAAGGCAATATACAGCAAGCGTATAGCCAACATCAAACTCAATGGAGAGAAACTTAAATCAATCCCACTGAAATCAGGGACAAGACAAGGCTGCCCACTCTCTCCAAACCTCTTCAACATAGTACTTGAAGTCCTAGGCACAGCAATAAGACAACTAAAGGAGATCTAGGGAATATAAATCAGAAAGGAAGAGGTCAAAGTGTCACTATTCGCAGACGATATGATAGTATATATGAACAACCCCAAAAATTCAACCAGAGAACTCCTCCAGCTGATAAACACCTTCAGCAAAGTGACAGGATACAAAATCAACTCAAAAAAATCAGAAGCCCTCCTGTATACCAAAGACAAAAAGGTTGAGAAAGAAATTAGGGAAACAACACCCTTCACAATAGCCACCAATAACATAAAGTACCTGAGGTGACATTAACCAAGCAAGTGAAAGACCTGTTTGAGAAAAACTTCAAGTCTCTGAAGATAGAAATTGAAGAAGATATCAGAAGATGGAAAGATCTCCCGTGCTCATGGATTGGTAGGATTAACATTGTGAAAATGGCCATCCTGCCAAAAGCAATCTACAGATTCAATGCAATTCCCATCAAAATACCAACTCAATTTTCTACAGACCTTGAAAAAAAGATTCTCAGCTTCATGTGGAGAAACAAAAAACCCAGAATCTCCAAAACAATCCTGTACAACAACAGATCATCTGGAGGTATCTCCATCCCCAATCTTAAGTTGTACTGCAGAGTAATAGTAATAAAAACTGTATGGTATTGGCATAAAAACCGAAAGGAGGATCAATGGAACCGCATAGAAGACCCAGAAATAAACCCACACACCTATGATACTCGATTTTTGACAAAGAAGCCAAATCCATTCAATGGAAAAAAGACAGCATCTTCAACAAATGGTGCTGGTCCAACTGGATGTCCACATGCAGAAAAATGAAAATGGATCTATATTTATCACCCTGCACGAAACTAAAGTCCAAATGGATCAAAGACCTCAGCATAAAACCAGATACTCTAAAGCTGTTAGAAGCAAAAGTGGGGAACAGCCTAGAACTCATTGGCACAGGTGACAACTTTCTGAACAGAACACCAACAGCACAGGCTCTAAGAGCAACAATCAATAAATGGAACCTCATGAAACTGAAAAGCTTCTGTAAAGCAAAGGACACCGTCATCAAAACAAAACGACTACCTACAGATTGGGAAAGAATCTTCACTAACCCTTTATCTGACAGAGGACTAATATCCAGTATATACAAAGAACTAAAGAAGCTGAAAAGCAACAAACCAAGTAATCCAATTAAAAAAATGGGAACAGAGCTAAACAGAGAATTCTCGACAGAGGAATATCAAATGGCAGAGAAACACTTAAAGAAATGCTCATCCTCATTAGCCATCAGGGAAATGCAAATCAAAACGACCCTGAGATATTACCTTACACCCATCAGAATGGTCAAGATGAAAAACTCAAGTGACAACACATGATGGAGAGGTTGTGGAGAAAGGGGAACCCTCCTCCACTGCTGGTGGGAATGTAAACTGGTACAACCACTCTGGAAATCTATCTGGCACTTTCTAAGACAATTAGGAATAGTGTTTCCTCAAGACCCAGCTATACCACTGCTAGGTATATACCCAAAGTTTGCTCAAGTACACAAAACGGATACTTGCTCAACCATGTTTATAAGCAGCTTTATTTGTAATAGCCAGAGCCTGGAAACAACCCAGATGTCCATCAACGAAGGAGTGGGTACAGAAATTGTGGTATTTTTACACAATGGAATACTACTCAGCAATCAAAAAGGAGGAAATCAAGAAATTTGCAGGCAAATGTTGGGATCTAGAAAAGATCATTCTGAGTGAAATATCCCAGAAGGAGAAAGACAAACAGGGTATATACTCACTCATATAGACCTATAAGATATGATAAACATAATGAAATCTATACACCTAAAAAAGATAATCAAGAGAGTGGACATGGGGTAAGATGATCAATCCTCGTTGAGAAAGACAGATGGGATGTGCATTGAATGTATGACAGGAGTCTACTGAGTGCATCTTAAAGACTCTAACTAGCAGTGTTTTCAAAGCAAAGACTCATGACCAAACCTTTTGCAGAGTTCAGGGAAACATAAGAATGAAGGAGAGTTAGTCTGATGGGGAAAGGATAGGAGCTCCACAAGGACCAAATATATCTGGGCAGAGGGTCTTTTCTGAGACTGACATTCAACAAAGACCATTTATGGATATAACCTAGAACCTCTGCTCAGATGTATCTTGTGGTAGATCAGTATCTAATTGCTTTCCCAAAGTGAGGGGAACAAGGACTATTTTTTTTTCTTTCTTTCTTTTCTTTTTTTTTTTTTTAACAAGGACTATTTCTAACAGGAACTCAATGACTGGCTCTTTGGCCTCCCCACCCCCCAAGGGAGGAGCAGTCCTGTTAGGCCACAGAGGAGGGCTTGAAGATACCTGATAAAACAGGATCAGATGAATGGGGAGGAGGTCCCCCCCCATCAGTGGACTTGGAAAGGGGCACGGTGGAGATGAGGGAGGGAGGGAGGGACTGGGAGAGAATGAGGGATCAGGACATGGCTGGGATACAGAGTTATTAAAATGTAACTGATAAGAAAAAAATAAAATTAAAAAAATATTATTGGGGAACTGTCTCACTTTCTAAGTACTCTTAGATATTTAAAGGTTCTCCAGAAAATAAGTTTGAATCTGGAAAACTTTTAGAATACTGAGTATGGTATTCCACAATGAACAAAATATATGCAAAATAAACTTAAAGGAGAAAAAAAATGTGGTTTATAGTTGCAGATAGTTTGGTCCATGGATAGTTGACCTCCTATGCTTGGTTATAACATCATGACACTGAGAATATGTGGCTCAGATGGTTTTTCATTTCAGAATAGACAGGAGGTAGCACAAAAGGAAGGGACCAGGGAGTAGATGTAGCCTTCTAAAGCATGCTATCAGGGACCCATAGTTTCCAGATAGCCTCTACCTCCCAAAGTTTCTTCCACTTCCCTGAAATCACTACCAAACGGAGATTAAGTGTTTTATATATAAATCCATAGGGTACACTTTCAAACATTAATGTTTAGTTTTAAAGTGGTGTTACATTGCTAAATCATTGATTTGTAACTCTTTATTTGTAACATCCATTCTAAAAAACAGTTTTCCATAACCAATGACCAGAATGAGAGAAGTCTTATGATTTACCCCAAGGAAGGAAGTAGCAATATATTAAGTCAGTGACCTCACAATTCAGTGTTTATAAATCCAATACACAGCGGGTATCCCTTATCTGTAGTGTTTAGAATTTTGTGTTTCCTCAGATTTTGGAATATTTGCATATTTCTAATCAGGCCTCTTAGGGATAGGACTCAGCTCCAAACACAAAATTCATTTATGTTTTTATATACACTTTAGACAAATAGTCTGATGCTAAGTTTACACAAAGTCTGTGCTTTGCCTACAGTCTATAGAATGAAGTTATTTTTTTTACAGTTTATTCATTATCATATCCCAATTGATGCCCCCTCCCACAACTCTGTCCAGTCTCACCTTCCCTCCCTCTTCCCCCTATCCCGTTCCCATAGTCCACTGAAAGAAGAAGTTATCCTCCTCTGCCATCTGCCCATAGCTTATCAAGTCTCATCAGGACTGCCTGGATACTCTTTCTCTGTGGCCTGGCAAGGTCACATTGCCAAGGGCAAGTGAACCAAGGGCAGACAATCGAGCTCATGGCAGAGGCAGCCTCTGGTCCCCTTTCTCAGGGATCCACATGGAGACTGAGCTGCCAATAGGTTATGTGGCATTTTCTACTTGTTTTTTTAATTATATTTTTTATATTAATTATAATTAATTTACTTTGTAACCCAGCTGTAGCCCCCTCTTTTATTCCCTCTCCATTTTCTACTTATAACATCAAAAAGTTTGAGACTTTGGAGCATTTTAGATATTCAGTTTTTGGATTAAGTATGCTCAACCTGTATTGATAGTTTTGGTGATTTTATAGCAGAACCATGTCAGTAATTTTCTGCCCATGAAATTCATTAGCTCATTTTGTTGTTGTATTGTCTGTTACTACCTTAACTTCTGAATGTTTGTTTTAGTATACAATTAAATATTGGATGCTACCTGACTTTGCATGTCTGATTTTGGATCACTACCCTTGTTTTACTGTTAGTTCCCATACTTAAATTGCAATGAGTTTTTTTAAGCTAGTAAATATTAAAACAGTTTCACTTCACGATGAACATAAACATCTCAGTGTCCCAAGATCTGACAGTTAGACAAGCAAATACAGTCGAAGCAGATGCTTTAACAGCCGGGAGAGGCCTTAGGCAAATCTGAGTACTCAACCTACAGGAAAGGCTGGCAGAGTCCAGAAACCATCATTTCCTAGCTTCTAAACAGCCTAATCCCTCAATGTTATGCCTCCTACTTAGGGAAGGTTTATTTCGGGTCCCAAAAGTACTTTCCCAAACTTCTAACTGAAATGCTCTGTCCCCTAGAGACCTTTCTTAAGAGAACCAAATAAGGAAGTACAAACTTGAAACTTGGACAAAATCCTGAAAGTCTGAAAATATTTTCAGAAATTTTAGAAGAGTTAACATTTGTGGGGTGTTGTGTTGGGTTATCTAATGGAATCCACACTATAGTCTAAGAATGCCTTCTGTTTTATCTTATGCTATCAATAAGGAAACTAGGCCTGGGAAAGTCATATGACTTGTTCACATGGATAAATAAGAGGTAGAAGAAGATTTGTGATTCAAACAATCTGGCACAAGAGCCCATCTGATTCACCCCTACACTTCACTATCCTTGCTTCACATGTTGGAGATGTAATAATAGGAGTCATTTTTGCTATTAGTGGTGAAAACTTCATTGGGTATGCTTCATAGCACTTGAGCTCTGTGTGCTCACTGCCTGTGGGTCATACTGAAGAACAGGGCTTTAGTCCTACAATTTCTAGTATAAATGGTTATGTCATTATCTGTAGAACAGCAGGTAAAAAGCATTGCAGTCAAAAATTGGCCTGACAGGACACCAGGTATCAAGAAATAAGGAAAGAAACAGTGAAGGCCTGGATGATTTGAGGGGAGCTTCGGGGGTTCATGGGAAGCAAAGAATAAATAAGTTCCACAGATCCTTTACCAAATTCACCTAGGGAAAATGTCCTTTAAAAAAGTCCAACTGGGGAAAAAGACGGCAGCGGCTAGTGTGCACCTCAGCTGAAGGGCAAATGCAGAAATTAGAGAGTGAAGGGGCTTATCAACCCAGAACAGAGTTATCTAGGCTTCCAGGAAGAAAGAGACTAACCATGAACTGAGTCCATCTAGAATCAGGTCATGTCAGACTCCTCCGGGAGGAGACCCCCCGACCCCTGGAGGTGATTCCCTAGGCACTTCCCCGTATCCAACACCCTACTCTCTCTTTGGAGGAGGCAGGAGGCGGCCAGCAGAATCTGCCACAGACCACACTGTCTGTACCCCAGCCCTATCGAGAGCTGCAGTTTACACACACACACACACACACACACACACACACACACACACACACAAAGAAAAGAAAAAGAAAAACTCCGAGATTCAGGACTGAGGAAACCCAATCCTTTTGGGCACTCCCCCGAGAATGTCGCCATAACCCTACCCTGGTGGAGCGGAAGGATAGAGGCGCACAGCAGTTTCACGGCTCCCGGACCCCAGTGCTGCCACCGGCTACTCCTAGCAAACAAACCTTAGCTCAGGATCTGAGACTGTGGTCATTCAACATGTCCTGAGACTCTCCTGGGTGCAGCGGAATAAGGACTAGCACCAAGTCCTAGCATCAGTGGCGCCCTGGCCCCTGGCAGAGAAACCCCGGCTCAGGATCGGGACTGAAAAGTCCCAACCCCTTCTGGCACTCCCCTGAGAGCACCTCCATAAGCTTGCTCTAGTGCCATAAGCTTGCCCTAGCAGAGGGGAAAGACAGAGGGGAAGGACAGAGAGGTGGCACCCCCTCTCCAGCGCACCCAGTGGCCCCTGGCAGAGAAACCCAAGTTCTGGATCTGAAGACACTTAACCCTACCCAGTACTCTCCCAGAACCAGTGGACATATGAACTAGCACCAGGCGGGTTCTGACAGATCTGGGCCTGGGATCTGGGATTGAAGACACTCAACCCAACTCTTTCCCGTGCTACCCCGGGACCAGTCACCATAAGCCTTCCCAGGCGGAAGGGAAGGTCAGAGAGGCGGCACACAGGGCAGGTGGACACCAAGACCTGCTGCTACAGTGCCACAGAGCTGACTATTAGCCTACACCCGCATTTGCCCCAGCAGGATCAAATCAGAGAGTAGAGAGCAAAGGGAGGACTTGTGCATTTCAATTGGTCCTGCAAGGGAGTGAGTGTGCCTTCTAGGGAGAGTTTTCCCCAGACCCAGGGCCTCTCTACACAAGCAACCAGACAAGAGATCCCTGCCACCCACAACCCTAGTGTGGGCATCATAGGGATTCTTGGGATAGCGACCCCAACGCTGAAGTTTCTGCATTGTAGGATTACTAGTGTAATCCAGGCAAACAATCCCTGGATCCCAGACTAAGCTGCATACTAGTTTGGCCTGAAGGCCACTGCAATAGTAAGGGAATCCACTCCACGCATGCACACTGTGCCCACTAAAAGCACATGCAAATAGCTCCAGCATCACATTCCTTACTTAGGTAAAACTGAAACCACAACGCACACTCCCAAACCAGTGAACCTCTCTTATCTTCCTGAAAAAACAGTCCATAAAACAGAGAGAGACAATCTTAGCCTGAACTACAAACTCAAGGAGCAAACAGTGAGGGTTATAAATAACCAGATGGCCAGAGGCAGACATAAGAACACACCCAACAAAAATCAGGACATAATCACCTCAAATGCAACCCCACAAATCAATGGACACTTCAATTCACTATATACACAAGAAAATTACTTCAAAACTATGTTTTTCCAGCTATTAGAGGCCCATAAAGAGAAATGAACAAAGCCCTAGGAGAAATAGCCACAGAAATCGAGATGAACAAAGAGGAAATAAATAAAGCTCTCAGAGAAATGACCACGAAAATTGAGGCAAACAAAGAGGAAATGAAAAAACTCTCAAAAAAATATCCACGCAAATGAAGGTAAATAAAGAAGAAATACACAAAGCTCCCATAGAAATACAGGCAAATACAGCCAAACAAGTAGAGGCACAATTAGCGATATATAGAGAGGAAACAGACAAAAAAATAGAAACCATCACTGCAAAGCAGGACTCCACATTCAAACAGATGAAGGAAATGGTGCAAGACATGAAAACAGAATTAGAATCAATAAAGACAACACAAGTAGAGAAAAATCTGGAGCTGGAGAACATAGAGAAAAGAACAGGAACTACAAAGGTAGGCATCACCAACAGAATACAAGAGATGGAAGAGAGAATCTCAGGTGTCGAAGATACACTTGCAGAAATTGACACGTCTCTAAAAGAAAAAAATAAAATCAGAAAAGTTCCAAACACAAAACATCCAAAAAAAAATCAAGGACACCATAAAAAGACAAAATCTAAGAATAATAGGAGTAGATGAAAAGGAAGACATCAGGCTCCAAGGTCCAGAAAATATTTTCAAGAAAATTATAGAAGAAAATCTTTCCAACTTAAAGAAAGAGACGTCCATATAAGAGGTCTACACAACACCAAATAGACTAGACCAGAAAAGAAATTCTTTATGTCACATCATAGTCAAAACACTGAACCTGCAGGACAAAGAAAATATTTTAAAAGCAGCAAGGAAAAAAGGCCAAGTAACATATGAACGTAGACCTATCAAAATCACATCAGATTTCTCAACAGAAAATATGAAAGCCAGAGGGCCTGGACAGAAATCATGCAGTATTTAAGGGACCGTAGATGACAACCCAGACTACTATACCCAGCAAAACTTTCAATCAACATAGACAGAGAATTCAAAATATTCCATGACAAAAACAAATTTAAGCAATATCAGGGAGGCAGGACAAGATGGTTGGGCCAGGAGAACAGGGCGTCTAAAAAATTCCTTACACAGACCGTCCAAGAAATTCAAGACAACATAAAAAGACAAAACTTAAGAATAATAGGAATAGAGGAAAAGGAAGAGTCCCTGCTCCAAGGCCCAGAAAATATTTTCAACAAAATCATTGAAGAAAATTTCCCCAACTTAAAGGAGAGGCCAATAAGAATACAAGAGGCATACAGAACACCCAATAAATTAGACCAGAAAACAAAATCCTCTTGCCATATAATACTCAAAACAATAAGTATACAGAACAAAGAAAAAATACTAAGTGCTGCAAGGGAAAAAGGCCAAGTAACATATATCTAAACATAGTAAAAGCAATATACATCAAGCCTATAGGCAATAGCAGACTCAGTGGAGAGAAACTTAAATCAATCCCAAAAAAATCAGGGACAAGACAAGACTGCCCACTCTCTTCATACCTCTTTAACATAGTACTTGAAGTCCTAGCCAGAGCAATAAAACAACTAAAGGAGATCAAGGGGATACAAATCAGAGGTCAAAGTGTCACTATTCACAGATGATATGATAGTATACATGAGCGAACCCCAAAATTCAACCACAGAACACCTCCAGCTGATAAACACCTTCAGCAAAGTGGCAGGATACAAAATCAGCTCCAAAATATCAGAAGCCCTACTGCATACCAAAGACAAAAGGGCTGAGAAAGAAATTAGGGAAACAACACCCTTCAAAAAAGCCACTAATCACATAAAGTACCTGGGGGTGACTCTAACCAAGCAAGTGAAAGACCTGCTGCAGAAAAACTTCAAGTCTCTGAAGATAGAAATTGAAGAAGATATCAGAAGATGGAAAGATCTCCTGTGCTCATGGATTGGTAAGATTAACATTGTGAAAATGACCATCCTGCCAAAAGCAATCTACAGATTCAATAAAATTTCCATCAAAATACCAACTCAATTCTTTAAAGAACTTGAAAAAAAAATTCTCAGCTTCATATGGAGAAACAAAAATCCCAGAATCTCCAAAACAATCCTGTACAACAACAGATCATGTGGAGGTATCTCCATCCCTGATCTCAAGCTATACTACAGAGCACTAGAAATAAAAACTGCATCATATTGGCATAGAAACAGAAACGAAGACCAATGGAACTGAATAGAAGACCCAGAAATAAACGCACACACCTATGAATACTTGAATTTTGACAAAGAAGCTATAACCATACAATTAAAAAAAGACAGCATCTTCAACAAATGGTGCTGGTCCAACTGGATGTCTACATGCAGATAAATGAAAATAGATCCATATTTATTACCCTGCACAAAACTAAAGTCCAAGTGGATCAAAGTCCTCAACATAAAACCAGATACTGTAAATCAGTTAGAAGAAAAAGTGGGGAACAGCCTAGAACTCATTGGCACAGGAGACAACTTCCTGAACAGAACACCAACAGCACAGGCTCTAAGAGCAACAATCAATAAATGGGACCTCATGAAACTGAAAAGCTTCTGTAAAACAAAAGACACTGTCATCAAAACAAAATGAATGCCTACAGATTGGGAAAGAATCTTTACCAACCCTTTGTCTGACAGAGGGTAATATCCAGTATATATAAAGAACTAAGAAGCTGAAAAGCAACAAACCATGTAATCTAATTAAAAAATGGGGAACAGAGCTAAACGGAGAATTCTCAATAGAGGAATATCCTATGGCAGAGAAACACTTAAAGAAATGCTCAACCTCATTAGCCAGTAATGAAATGCAAATCAAAATGACCCTGAGATGTGACCTTACACCCTTCAGAATGGCCAAGATGAAAAACTCAAGTGACAATACATGCTGGAGAGGTTGTGGAGAAAGGGGAACCCTCCTTCATTGCTGATGGGAATGTAAACTGATTCAACCACTTTGGGAGTCAATCTGGTGCTTTCTCAGACAATTAGGAATAATGCTTCCTCAAGACCCAGCTATGCCACTGCTAGGTATATACCCAAAATTTGCTCAAGTACACAAGAAAGACATTTGCTCAACCATGTTTGTAACAGCTTTATTTGTAATACAAGAACCTGGAAACAACCCAGATGTCCATCAACAGAGGAATGGATACAGAAATTGTGGTATTTTTACACAATGGAATACTACTCAGCAATCAAAAAGGAGGAAATCATGAAATGTGCAGGCAAATAGTGGGATCTAGAAAAGATCATTCTGAATGAAGTATCCCAGAAGGAGAAAGACAAACATGGTATATACTTGCTTATATAGACCTCGAAGATATGATAAACATAATGAAGTCTATACACCTAAAGAAGATAAACAAGAAAGCAGATATGGTGTAAGATGATCAGTTCTCATTTAGAAAGACAAATGAGATGTGCATTGGACATATGACAGGAGTCTATTGCAGAAAGCGTCTGAAAGTCTCTACCAAGCAGTGTTTCAACGCAGATACTAAGACTCATAACCAAACCTTTGGCAGAGTACAGGGAATCACATGAAAGAAGGGGAGTTAGTATGACGTGGAAAGAATAGGAGCTCCACAAGGACCAAATATATCTGGGCACAGTGGTCTTTTCTGATACTGACACTCAACCAAGGACTGTGTATGGATATAACCTAGAACCTCTGCTCGGATGTAGCCTGTGGTGGCTCAGTAACCAAATGGTTTCCCATATAAGGGGAACAGTGACTATTTCTGACAGGAACTCAATGGCAGGCTCTTTGACCTCCCCACCCCCCAAGGGAGGAGCAGTCCTGTTAGGCCACAGAGGAGGACTTTGCAGCCAGTCCTGAAGATACCTGATAAAACAGGGTCAGGTGAAAGGGGAGGAGGTCCTCCCCAATCAGATAGACCTCCTTTATCAGTGGACTTGGAAAGGGGCAGGGAGGAGATGAGGGTGGGAGGGAGGGTGGAATTGGGAGAGAATGAGGGAGCAGGATACAGCTGGGATACAGAGTTAACAAAATCTAACTTATAAAAAAAAAAGTCCAACCAATACAGCAATGATCAGGTGAATATGAGATTGCTAGCAGGTGTACAAAGCCATTTAATTTTTTTAAAAAGAAAACTTCTGCTTTTCTTACACAGTCATATCCTTGATAGCTGTTCTTACTGAATCTCTCATAGTGTACCAAGATTATTACAGTGTCTGTACTTTGAAACATAATTATCCTCCTCAGAGGAGTCCAGAGACTCTGGGTCACTGAGAGGTCCATGGGTCACCAAGCTATTCTCCCTGTAGCCTAGGAAGCACTGTAAATAGAAATGTCTTTTGGAGGTTGAAAGAAAATGCACCAGGAGGGAAGAATGAGTCAAATGGGCAAAGAATTCTCAAGAGATAACAAGGCAAGACAATAGTGGCTCAACAAGAAGCTCCCTTGGCTCTTGTTTTCTATATAGTACATTGAATTTTGTCCTGTGAGCATTAAATAGTTTCTTTGGTCATGTACACATGCATTAGAAGTCATTGTCATATTATAACTCATTTTTATCTTCAGGTTCAATTCATGTTGGCTCACAACAATATTTCCCCAGCATGGCTTTGCTCCTGAATTCTTAGTTCTTATGTCCTGGAGAACAGAGACAACAGAAAGTGTGGAAAACTATGGCTCTCTACCTCATGTGCAGTGTTTGATTTAGTCACTTTTTCAGTGCCTGGTGGAGTAGTGAGGGATTGGTAAGGCTGCAAAAGGTAACTAGACTTACTACTATCCTCAAGGAAAGCAAAAATTGCAAAACTCATGATTCACCAAGCTTCAGAACCACAAGTACAGGCAATGCCAATTAATATCAACCATGCATATCTCTGTTTTTTACTAATACCTTAACTCTCCACCTCCCAGAGATTCTGGTCTGTTCCAGTATATTAGTTTTGAACCTCAGACATATTTTACTGCTTATATCCAAGTTCATATTGCCTATGGGGCTTAGGTATGAGCTAAATGGGAAGCCGAACTGGACACTAATTCCAAGTTACACTCTTGGGGTTATGAGACGAGGTCCACATGATTTGAGGACCTGAAATCTTATCTGCTCTACTACTCTACAATGGGTGATACTATTTCACCCATATAGGATGTTGTTATTTGTGACTGAATTTCTCCAGTGGGAAATATTTTGTCTTTCTTTTTTTTAAATTTTTTTATTAATTACACTTTATTCATTTTGTATTCCCCCATAAGCCCCTCCCTCATCCCCTCCCAATCCCACCCTCCCTCCCCTTTCTGCATGCATGCCACTCCCCAAGTCCACTGATAGGTGAGGTTCTCCTCTCCTTTCTGATCTTAGTCTATCAGTTCACATCAAAAGTGGCTGCATTGTCCTCTACTGTGGCCTGGTAAGGCTGCTCCCCCCACAGGGGGAGGTGATCAAAGAGCAGGCCAATCAGATTATGTCAGAGGCAGTCCCTCTTCCGATTACTATGTAACCCACTTAGACACTGAACTGCCATGGACTACATCTGTGCAGGGGTTCCAGGTTATCCTCAAGAATAGTCCTTGGTTGGGGTAAGAGTCTCTGGGACATTCCCTGTGTTCAAATTTTCTTGTTCTGTTGCTCTCCTTGTGGAGACCCTGTCCTCTCCAGCTCTTACTATTTCCCACTTCTTACATAAAATTCCATTCACTCTGCCCAACAGTTGCCCATCAGGCTCAGCCTCTGCTTTGATAGTCTGTAGGGCAGAGGCTTTCAGAGGCCCTCTGTGGTAGGTTCCTAGTTTGTTTCCTGTTTTCTTCTTCTGGCTTTCAGAAGCCCTCTGTAGAAGGTTCCTAGGTTGTTTCCTGTTTTCTTCTTCTTCTGATGTCCATCCTCTTTGCCTTTCAGGATGGGGATTGAGTGTTTTAGTTAGGGTCCTCTCTCTTCCTTAGTTTCTTTAGATGCACAGATTTTTGTGGGTTTGTCCTATGTTGTATGTCTATATGAGTGAGTATATACCATGTGTGTCTTTTTGCTTCTGCGACAACTCACTCAGGATGACCCTTTCCAGGTCCCACCATTTACCTGCAAATTTCATGATTTCCTTATTTTTCATTGCTGAGTAATATTCCATTGTATAGATGTAAGGTACCTCGGAGTAACCTTAACCAAGGAAGTCAAAGACTTGTATGAAAAAAATTTCAAGTCTCTGAAGAAAGAATTAGAAGAAGATATCAGAAGATGGAAAGATCTCCCATGCTCATGGCTTGGCAGGATTAACATAGTAAAAATGGCCATTTTACCAAAAGCAATCTACAGATTCAATGCAATTCCCATCAAATTACCAAAACAATTCTTTACAGACCTGGAAAGAAAAATTCTTAACTTCATATGGAATAACAAGAAACCCAGAATTGCTTAAACAATCCTCTACAATAAAAGATCTTCTGGAGGTATCTCCATCCCTGATCTTAAGTTGTACTATAGAGCAACAGTTTTAAAAACTGCATGGTACTGGCATATTTTGTCTTTCTAACTACACATTCCAAACTTGAGCTGAACATAGGAAAAACCGGAGAAGGTAATTTAAAAGTAGAAGAATGTGGAGAGCCGGGGTTTGGTTGCCATGGCGCTGGCTTCCTCCCTCAAAACTGGTAAACCGTTATGACCGTTGGGCAACTGTCGTCAGGAGCCCAGCCCGGGGCGTCATATGGAGTGATGGGTGAGCAGCGAATCAGGGGATGATACGTCATCTCACACCACTCGGGTGCGAGCAGGGCTTATATAAACAGTGCCACTTCGGGGCTCGGGGTCTTCCTCCTTTCATTGTTTGACTGTAATAAAGCTTGCTGCAGAAGGATCCTGTTGTCTGCGTGTGTTCTTGCTGGCGAGACGATTACGGGGCTCGCAACAGAAGAAGAAGAAGAAGAAGAAGAAGAAGAAGAAGAAGAAGAAGAAGAAGAAGAAGAAGAAGAAGAAGAAGAAGAAGAAGAAGAAGAGTAAAGTGCATACCCCTATAAAGCAAGCTGACAGTTTTTCTTCTGTGGAAATTTAGAATTGGGTTTTTCACAAAGTACTTCTGACTCAAATGGTGGAGAGCTCCCAGCATTTGCAAACAGAGTCACTAGACATTGAAAAGCCAGGCTTCACTACTCAGTACCAAGTCCTCCACAGTTTGTGTGCCACTTCTTTTTAGACTTTTCTGCATAATACTGGTAGCTCAGGCTGCCTACAATCCCTTCTTGGAATACATTCTGCCCTATTTTTCTCCCCTAAGACTGTGGTTTCAAATTTATCTGATTATTTCCCTGTGCAGCATTATATCAAGATGGATTCAAAATGGAGATGACCCAGTGAGTTTAATTATTTTCTAATGTGTCTCACTGTAACAAAGGTGTGTTTACCACATAAATAACTATTCCAGAGGAGAGCAAGTGTTTTTTGCATGTTGTTAGTTGCTTTTCTTTTTAAAATATAGAGTATACAATTTATATGTTTTCAAGCTTATGTTGCCATTTTTTTTTCTAAGCAACTATAGTAAAGTCATTCATTTTTTTAAACCCAATTTTTTAAAAAGCAAGTCTCACTTTTAGGGGAAAAAATCATTCAGTAACCCTTTTGTTAAGCTATCTCACCCTAGTGGCAACCTATTTTCTTCTTTACAAAAATTATCTGTTGAAAAATATTGGTTTACTACAAGCTTAAGCTAGAACAAGCAATGCATGTGTTCAACTGAGCAAAAGATAAAGAATATGAAAAGAAATCCTGTCATTATTTGATTCATGGCTCTTTGAAACATCAAACATTTACATCTCTTTGAATCTTTATTCCCAACTTCTCCTCCCCTTTGTTTCTTGCTAAAACACAATAGAGTATAGCTTCATAGAGAAAAGTTGAAATTCTCTCTAAAACAAATGGTCATCTCTTCATTTGCAGATATAACTGTCATGCCACCAGCAGAAATGAATCCACACACGGAAGACATAAGGGTTTGGCTTGGAAGCACTTGGATGGGTTTTCTTGTTAATGTTTTTCTCTTTTTTTTGAAGTGTTTTTGTATAGCTGCTTCACAAGGCAATGCACTTATCTGCTCCAAATCTGCCTAGAATCCTGAATGACTTTGAAAGAATATCTTTTTTACCAGCCAGCCCTCCATGAGAAAATAGGGCAGAACACCATGAAGAAATAGCAGTTTCCAGAAAATAAGCCTTATTGTTCAACAGGAATTTCCTCATTGCACTCGTGCGCGCACACACACACACACACACACACACACACAATGTATGTATGTATATGCATATTTTTTCCCATCTAAATCTATTTTCCCAGAGAAAATTTGTAATCTCATCTATTCAACAGGAATTTCCTCATTGCATTCGTGGGCATACATACACACACACACACACACACAATGTATGTATGTATGTGCATATTTTTTCCCATCTAAATCTATTATTCCAGAGAAAATTTGTAATCTCATCTGTTCAACAGGAATTTCCTCATTGCACTCGTGGGCATACATACACACACACACACACAATGTATGTATGTATGTGTGTATGTATGTATATACATATATTTTTCCCATCTAAAACTATTATCCCAGAGAAAATTTGTAATCGCATCATAACAAAATAGAGCACATCAAGACAGTTATGTCTAATGGAATCTGTCAAACGTAATAGGATGCCACAGAGATCAAAGAGACCAGCAGAGTCAGGAAAAATAAAAGGTAGTTGGAATAGGTCACATTTGTGCTACACTCTCTGTCTCACTCATTATGGGGCCTGCTTATATCTGCCACTTCACGGTTCTTTCACTGTTAGGATGCTTCATCTCCATCAAAGGGAACAATGAATATTATAAGGGTGCTGGGAGAAAGAGTGTCAATACAGATTAAGTATTCTCCCAAGATTGATTATAACCACAGAGCAGCAATGTTCTACTAAATGAAAGCCTATGCTCAAGGCAAAGATTTGTTCATCTTTAACCTGTTTTTTCTGAGCCTCATCTTCTTCATCCTTAAAATAAGAAAGTTAATAAAAGATTGTCTCTGTGGTGCCCATTAACTTTAGCAGTACTATTTCCTTTTGTCTCCATTCTTTTGTTTGAAGCAAATCACTAAGCCCAGGGGATTGTCTGGTTAGTGTCTCTACCAAAAGACATCTGCATCATGTATGAAGCAGTGGGGCTCTGCACATTTGACCCAAACAGATGCATGTCCAGATCCATTTTTTCTTTCTGGGCAATGAACTGCTACGCTGGCCAAAACTCTAAACAAATATTTCAACCCACCAGGGCCATGTTAGGTCGACTCTTCCAATCTGCTTTGTAATCTCTTCTCTTTTTTATTCTTAGCATTTCATGTCCTAGGTAAGGTTATAGTAGTAGTTACTTTTCTTTTTCATACCCCATCAATTTCATACATCTTCCTAGATACAGGTCATGGAAAGATAAAACTCTATATCTTCCTATCTATCTATCTATCTATCTATCTATCTATCTATCTATCTATCGAAATCCCTTTTTCCTTAGGTATTATGTTCCAATCTAAAATTCCCAGTGAGTGTATGAAGCTCTGCATAGTACCAAACTCTGTCTGTTCCATGATTTAGTCTCTATATACATTCCCATGATAAAGTCTAATCTATAAATTAGGTATAGGAACAGATTAATAAAAAGTAAAGTTAAAACATGCACAGTAATTTACTATATAATAAGAAATACAGAAAGGGAATACAAATATAGCAATACGCTTTAATAAACACTTTAAAGTTAGGAATTGTTTATTTCTGAAATTTTATTTCTGAAATTTAATATGATTCAATACATTACCTCTAAGACAATTAAACAACATATTTTGCAATAAAGCCTTTATGTTCCACAGATCATCAAGACAGAGAGAAAGGGGTTATAATAATTTCAGGAAGACCTCATAGAGGAAAATGTGATTATAATTAACTCTTGGATGATGAACAGGAAAAGTGGGTAAGGACTTCTAAGATGGAATGTATTGTAAATGTATTATTTAAGGTCCCTTTGGCTTCAAGCAATAGGAATCACCCAGAGTTTGGCAACTCAAACATAATCCCTATTCTTGTAAGACCACCATCATCTTGAAAATTGTTTAAAATCAAGCATATTTTACTCTTCTATGTATCTCTTGAACAAGAAGCTTCACTTTGACAGTCTTTATGTGTGCTTGTGTAATCCTGCAGTCAGATTTTTAACCTTGAATATTCAAAGCAGGGACTGTTATGCACACTTCTTTGTTAAAGAAACTGATGGTTACAAAATTAAAATAATAATGGATAACTCAGTAAAATGATGATTCCCAAAGATTATCTACTTACAATTAAATAGCAGATTCTACAGGAAGACTGGCCTTTTATATATATAATATTTTATTTTTTATATTAATTAGTTCATTTACTTTGTGTCCCAGCTGTAGCCCCCTCCCTCATTCCTTCCCAATCCCACTTTCCCTCCCTCCCTCAACTCCTCCTTGCTCCTCTCTAAGTCAACTTATAGGGGAGGTCCTCCTCCCCTTCCATCTGACCTTAGCTTATCAGGTCTCACCAGGACAAGCTGAAATGTCCTCCTCTGTGGCTTAGCTAGGCTGCTCCTCCCACGGGGGGCTGGGGAGGTCAAAGAGCTACCCATAGAGTTCATGCTAGAGACAGTCCCTGTTCCCCTTACTAGGGAAGACACTTGGATACTGAGCTGCCATGGGTTACGTCTGAGCAGGGGTTCTAGGTTATATCCATGCACAGTACCTGGTTGGAGAATCAGTCTCAGACAAGCCCCTGTCCCCAGATATATGTGGTCCTTGTGGAGCTCCTGTTCTCTCCAGGTCTTACTAACTCTCTCTTCTTTCAAATGATTCCCTGCACTCTGCCCAAAGTTTGGTTATGAGTCTCAGCATCTGCTTTGATCCACTGCTATGTAGAGTCTTTCAGAGGCCCTCTATGGTAGGCTCCTATCCTGCATCTTGTTCTCTCCTACTTCCAATGTCCATTCTATTTCTCTTTCTAAGTAAGGATTGATCTTCTTACCCTGGGTTCTCCTTCTTGTTTATCTTCTTTATGTGTACATATTTTAGTATGTTTATCTTATCTTATCTTATAGGTCTAGTATCCATTTATACATAAGTATATACCATGTGTGTCTTTTTGATTCTGGGATACCTCACTCAGGATGATCTTTCTTAGGTCCCACCATTTGCCTGAAAATTTCATGATTTCCTTGTTTTTAATTGCTGAGTAGTTTTCCATTGTGTAAATGTACCACAATTTCTGTATTCATTCCTCCATTGAGAGACATCTGGGTTGTTTCCAGGCTCTGGCTATTATGAATGAAGCTGCTACAAATATGGTTGAACAAATGTCCTTGTTGTGTACTTGAGCATCTTTTGGATGTATATCTAGGAGTGGTAGAGCTGGATCTTGAGGAAACACTATTCCTAATTGTCTGAGATAGCACCAGATTGATTTCCAAAGTGGTTGTACCAGTTTACATTCCCACCAGCAATGGAGGAGGGATTCCCTTTCTCCACAACGTCTCCAGCATCTGATGTCACTGCAGTTTTTTATTTTAGCCATTCTTATGGGTGTAAGGTGAAATCTCAGGGTCGTTTTGATTTGCATCTCCCTGATGGCTAAGGACATTGAGCATTTCTTTAAGTGTTTTTTCTGCCATTCTACAATCCTCTACAGCGAGTTCTCTGTTAAGCTCAGTACTCCATGTTTTTAATTGGATTATTTGATTTGTTGCTTTTTAACTTCTTTTTTTTTTTTTTTCAATGCAGTTTATTCAGGAACATTGAACAATCCTCGGACCCCGGGGAAAGCCAGCCCACAGCTTAAATAGCCTCTGGGTAGCCAACCCAGGCATGCCACGGGGGCAATGCAGATAGGTCCACATACATGGAAGCAAGCCAGATCCTCGGCCTTAGCCAAATGTGGAGTTGTTCCTGACAGAGAGCACTCACCATCGGGAAGGTGGAAGGCAGAAACCAGCTCCATCTTTAAGGCATAGCATTCTGCAGCTCTCTACAGTTCCCCCTTTTTGTTTTAGACGCATCAGGCAAGAGTAGAGGTCTGATCTCTGATATTAGAAATAAATTGGGACTTTGTACAGATGTTCATTTAGGTGTCATCCACCAAAAGAGCATCGGACCCGTCCGATACCTTTTTCTCAGAGGCGGGACCTGGGGCATCAACCCGCATGCAATCAGACATGCTCTTCTCTGGGTCCAAAGCGGCTGACCCTGAGTGCAGTGCTTAGCCTCGCATCCTGAGCGTATCATTTTAGCTTTTTATGGTATCCAACCATGCTTGGGGAGAATGTCTTGCTTCAATGGCTGTAAAGGCCTGAATGATCATGGCTGCATCACACTGTTGTGAGACTCTAATCTTGCATATATACCACAGGCAAACCAAGGAGACCAACACCAGAAGGCCTGCTAACACTCCCATGCCCGCCCATTCCTTCAGATGATTCATGGCTGCAGCAATCCATGTTGATAATCCTGTGGCTAGTCCTGCGTCCACTCCGGTAGAATTTACTGTGACAATGGCCACTCTCAGCTGCTCCATCGTAGTATCGAATTCTCCAGTCCAATTACCTAAAATATAGCTCGACAATTGTTTAGACAGATTTGCAGCGCAGGAAAAATTCTCATGTTGTATGCTAGTGACACAAAGTCCAGCATACTTTCATTGACAGCCAGGTTGAGCGATTTGCCATAGGGTATCAATTTGCTCCTGCAAGAGGTCAATCCTCTGATTGAACACCATCAAGCTTCCTTTTAGTTGAGCATTAATTCCTTTATGTACAACTAAGGCATGAGCTACATTGGCTAAATGATTATTCAGGGTCTGAGCAGTCTGCCCAGTATGACTCATGGCTAATGCCCTGGTGGTAGCTCCAACAGCCGTCAATGAGATGGTAGTAATAATGGTGGCTGTAGTTCCAAGATCCCTTTTCTGTCTGAAGAGAGTCATAGCGTGAGGGGCATCAATGGGCATAGGCATCCAGTGAGGCATGCGAGTAACCAGGGCATACCTAACTTTACTAGCATTGGGGTTTAAAAAATAGCGAGTATCATTACCACAATTACTTGGCTCTATCTGGCTAATAATGAATAAAAATGGGGGATATAGACAAACAGGTGTGGGCTTATAGGAAATATTATGAGAAGCCTTAACCCCTCGTTGGAACATCCTGCGTCAGTTCTAGAACTAGCAGTGGTGGTGTCCGAGGTCTGAGTAGGTTCAGGAGACCATTGCCCCCAGGGGCGAGACGTGCTCCATGCCAATTGACTAACTCCATGTTTTCCTCCCATTTTGAAAGTCATTTAAGGTTCTTAAATTATTTTTTTCCCTTTATTTCTTAAATTTTTCATCAATTACACTTTATTCATTCTGCATCCCCCTATATGCCCCTCCCTCCTCCCATCCCAATCCCACCCTCCCTCCTCCCTCTGCTTGCATGCCACTCCCCAAGTCCACTAATAGGGGAGGTTCTCCTCTCCTTTCTGATCTTAGTCTGTCAGTTCACATTAAAAGTGGCTTTATTGTCCTCTACTGTGGCCTGGTAAGGCTGCAAACCCCCCCCCCCCAGAGGGAGGTGATCAAAGAGCAGGCCAATCAGATTATGTCAGAGGCAGTCCCTCTTCACATTACTATGTAACCCAATTGGACTCTGAACTGCCCTGGGCTACATCTGTGCAGGGGTTCTAGGTTATCTCCATGAATAGTCCTTGGTTGGAGTATGAGTCACTGGGAAGTTCCCTATGTTCAAATTTTCTTGTTCTGTTGCTCTCCTTGTGGAGACCCTGTCCTCTCCAGCTCTTACTATTTCCCAGTTCTTACCGAAAATTCCGTTCACTCTGCCCAACAGTTGCCCATCAGGCTCAGCATCTGCTTTGATAGTCTGAAGGGCAGAGGCTTTCAGAGGCCCTCTGTGGTAGGTTCCTAGGTTGTTTCCTGTTTTCTTCTTCTTCTGATGTCCATCCTCTTTGCCTTTCTGGATCGGGATTGGACGTTTTAGTTAGGGTCCTCTCTCTTGCTTAGTTTCTTTAGATGCACAGGTTTTAGTGGGTTTGTCCTATGTTGTATGTCTATATGAGTGAGTATATACCATGTGTGTCTTTTTGCTTCTGGGACAACTCACTCAGGATGATCCTTTCCAGATCCCACCATTTACCTGCGAATTTCATGATTTCCTTATTTTTCATTGCTGAGTAATATTCCATTGTGTAGATGTACCACAATTTCTGCATCCATTCTTCAGTTGAGGGGCATCTGGGTTGTTTCCAGCTTCTGGCTATTACAAATAAAGCTGCTACAAACATGGTTGAGCAAATGTCCTTTTTGTGTACTTGAGCCTCTTTTGGATATATGCCCAGTAGTGGTATGGCTGGATCTTGAGGAAGCACTATTCCTAGTTGTCTGAGAAAGCGCCAGATTGATTTCCAGAGTGGTTGTACAAGTTTACATTCCCACCAGCAGTGGAGAAGGGTTCCCCTTTCTCCACAACCTCTCCAGCATGTGTTGTCACTTGAGTTTTTGATCTTGGCCATTCTCATGGGTGTAAGGTGAAATCTCAGGGTTGTTTTGATTTGCATTTCCCTAATGGCTAATGAGGTTGAGCATTTCTTTAAGTGCTTCTCTGCCATTCGGTATTCCTCTACAGAGAATTCTCTGTTTAGCTCTGTTCCCCATTTTTTAAGTGGATTACTTGGTTTGCTGCTTTTCAGCTTCTTTAGTTCTTTATATATACTGGATATGAGTCCTCTGTCAGATAAAGGGTTGGTGAAGATTCTTTCCCAATCTGTAGGTGGTCGCTTTGTTTTGATGACGGTGTCCTTTGCTTTACAGAAGCTTTTCAGTTTCATGAGGTCCCATTTATTGGTTGTTGCTCTTAGAGTCTGTGCTGTTGGTGTTCTGTTCAGGAAGTTTCCCCCTGTACCAATGAGTTCTAGGGTATTTCCCACTTTTTTTTCAAGCTGATTTAATGTGTCTGGTTTTATGTTGAGGTCTTTGATCCACTTGGACTTCAGTTTTGTGCAGGGTGACAAGTATGGATCTATTTTCATTTTTCTACATGTAGACATCCAGTTAGACCAGCACCATTTGTTGAAGATGCTATCTTTTTTCCATTGTATGGTTTTGGCGTCTTTGTCAAAGATCAGGTGTCCATAAGTGTGTGGGTTTATTTCTGGGTCCTCTGTTCGGTTCCATTGATCCACCATTCTGTTTCTATGCCAGTACCATGCAGTTTTTAAAACTGTTGCTCTATAGTACAACTTAAGATCAGGGATGGAGATACCTCCAGAAGATCTTTTATTGTAGAGGATTGTTTTAGCAATTCTGGGTTTCTTGTTATTCCATATGAAGTTGAGAATTTTCCTTTCCAGGTCTGTAAAGAATTGTGTTGGTAATTTGATGGGCATTGCATTGAATCTGTAGATTGCTTTTGGTAAGATGGCCATTTTTACTATGTTAATCCTACCAAGCCATGAGCATGGGAGATCTTTCCATCTTCTCATATCTTCTTCTAATTCTTTCTTCAGAGATTTGAAATTTTTTTCATACAAGTCTTTGATTTCCTTGGTTAGGGTTACTCCGAGGTACCTTATGTCATTTGTGGCTATTGTGAAGGGTGTTGTTTCCTTAATTTCTTTCTCAGCCCTTTTGTCTTTTGTATACAGGAGGGCTACTGATTTTTTTGAGTTAATTTTGTATCCTGCCACTTTGCTGAAGGTGTTTATCAGCTGTAGGAGTTCCCTGGTAGAGTTTTTGGGGTCACTCACATATACTATCATATCATCTGCAAATAGTGATAATTTGACTTCTTCCTTTCCAATTTGTATCCCCTTGATCTCCTTCAACTGTCTTATTGCTCTAGCAAGGACTTCCAACACTATGTTGAAGAGATATGGAGAGAGTGGGCAGCCTTGTCTTGTCCCTGATTTCAGTGGGATTGCTTTAAGTTTCTCTCCATTCAGTTTGATGTTGGCTATAGGCTTGCTGTATATCGCCTTTACTATGTTTAGATATGTGCCTTGTATCCCTGATCTCTCCAATACTTTGAACATGAATGGATGTTGGATTTTGTCAAAGGCTTTTTCAGCATCTAGGGAGATTATCATGTGGTTTTTTTCTTTCAGTTTGTTAATATGGTGGATCACATTGATGGATTTCCGTATATTGAACCACCCCTGCATACCTGGGATGAAGCCTACTTGGTCATAGTGGATAATATCTTTGATGTGTTCTTGGATTCGGTTTGCAAGTATTTTATTAAGTATTTTTGCATCAATGTTCATAAGGGAGATTGGCCGGAAATTCTCTTTCTTTGTTGAGTCTTTGTGAGGTTTAGGTACCAAGGTGACTGTGGCTTCATAGAATGAATTTGGTAATATTCCTTCTGTTTCTATTTTGTGGAATAGTTTGAAGAGAATTGGTGTTAGCTCTTCTTTGAAGGTCTGATAGAATTCTGCGCTGAAGCCATCTGGTCCTGGGCTTTTTTTGGATGGGAGACTTTTGATGACCGCCTCTATTTCTTTGGGGGATATAGGTCTATTTAGTTGATTTACCTGGTCCTGGTTCAGCTTTGGTAAGTCAAATCGATCAAGAAAATTGTCCATTTCATTTAGATTTTCAAATTTTGTGGCATATAGACTTTTGAAGTAAGTCCTAATGATTGTTTGGATTTCCTCAGTGTCTGTAGTTATATCCCCCTTTTCATTTCTGATTTTGTTGATTTGGGTGGTGTCTCTCTGCCTTTTAGTTAGCCTGGCTAAGGGTTTGTCAATCTTGTTGATTTTCTCAAAGAACCAGCTCTTGGTTTCATTGATTCTTTGAATTGTTTTATTTGTTTCCAATTGATTGATTTCAGCCCTGAATTTGATTATTTCCAGCCGTCTACTCCTTCTTGGTGTGTCTGCTTCTTCTTTTTCTAGGGTTTTTAAGTGAGCCATTAGGGTGCTTGAATGAGCTGTCTCGAATTTCTTTTTGAAGGCACTTAGTGCTATGAACTTTCCTCTTAGCACTGCTTTCATTGTGTCCCATAAGTTCGGGTATGTTGTGTCTTCATTTTCATTGATTTCTAGAAAGACTTTAATTTCTTTCTTTATTTCTTCCCTGACCCAGCTGTCATTTAGTAACAAGTTGTTCAGTTTCCATGTGTGTGTAGGCTTTTTGTTATTTCTGTTATTGTTGAGGTCCAGCTTTATTCCATGGTGATCAGACAAGATACATGGGATTATTTCAATCTTCTTGTATTTGTTGAGGCTTGCTTTGTGACCCACTATGTGGTCTATTTTGGAGAAGGTTCCATGAGGCGCTGAGAAGAAGGTAAATTCTTTTTTGTTTGGGTGTAAAGTTCTGTAAATGTCTGTTAGGTCCATTTGATTCATGACCTCTGTCAGAGACATTGTTTCTTTGTTTAATTTCTGTTTGGTTGACCTGTCCTTTGTTGAGAGTGGGGTGTTGAAGTCTCCCACTATTAATGTGTGTGGATCTATATGTGCTTTAAATTTTATCAATGTTTCTTTCACAAATGTGGGTGCCCTTGTATTTGGGGCATATATGTTCAGGATTGTGATGTCTTCCTGGTGGAATTTTCCCTTGATGAGTATGAAGTGTCCTTCCCCATCTCTTTTGATTAATTTTGGTTGAAAGTCTATTTTATCAGATATTAGAATGGCTACTCCTGCTTGCTTCTTGGGTCCGTTTGCTTGGAAAGTCGTCTTCCAACCCTTTACCCTCAGGTAATGTCTATCTTTGTGTCTTAGGTGTGTTTCTTGTATGCAACAGATTGCTGGGTTTTGTTTACGTATCCATTCTGTTAATCTGTGTCTTTTTATTGGAGAGTTGAGTCCATTGATGTTGAGAGAGATTAATGACCAGTGGCTGTTAGATCTCTTGATTTTGATGTTGGCTGTGGTCATCAGGTTGTGTGTTTGGTTGCTTTTTGTTTTACTGAAGTGAGGTTATTTATTTCCTGTGTTTTCTTGAATGTAGCTAGCTTTCTTGGGTTGTATTTTCCCTTCCAGTGTCTTCTGTAATGCTGGATTTGTTTGTAGGTATTGTTGAAATTTGTTTTTGTCATTGAATATCTTGTTTTCTCCATCTATGAGGACTGAGAGTTTTGCTGGGTATAGTAGCCTGGGCTGACATCTGTGTTCTCTTAGGGTCTGCATGATATCTGTCCAGGCCCTTCTGGCTTTCATAGTCTCTGTTGAAAAGTCAGGTGTGATTCTAATGGGTTTGCCATTATATGTTACTTGGCCTTTTTCCCTTGCAGCTTTTAGTATTTTTTCTTTGGTCTGTATACTTACTGTTTTGATTATTATGTGGCGGGAGGATTTTCTTTTCTGGTCAAATTTGCTGGGTGTTCTGTAGGCCTCATGTATTCTAATTGGCCTCTCCTTTAGCTGGGGGAAATTTTCTTCAATGATTTTGTTGAAAATATTTTCTGGGCCTTGGAGAAGGGAGTCTTCTTTTTCCTCTATACCTATTATTCTTAGGTTTTGTCTTTTCATATTGTCTTGCATTTCTTGGACGGTCTGTGTCAGGAATTTTTCAGATTTAACATTTTCTTTGACAGATACATCGATTTCTTCCATTGTATCTTCTACACCTGAGATTCTTTCTTCCATCTCTTGTAGTCTGTTGGTTATGCTTACCTCTGTAGTTCCTGTTTTCTTCCCTAGATTCTTCCTTTCCATTATTTCTTCCATTTGTGTTTTCTTTAATTTTTCCAATTCTATCTTCAGGTCTTGAGTTGTTTTGTTTACTTCCTTCACCTGTCTGATTGTACTTTCCTGTTTTTCTTTTAGTTCCTTCAACTCTGTTTCTTTCATTTCATTCAGTGTTTTAAGCATTTCCTTTCTAAAGGCCATAAACTGTTTGGCTGCAGCTTCCTCTATTTCTTTACGGATGGCAATATTCTGTTTGAGTTTATCTTCCTCTATGTCTTTACGAATCTTATTTGTTTCCTCTGTTATCATCTTCATGAGCATACTTGTTAGGTCATCTTCTTGGATTTCAGTTATGGTGGGGTGACCAGGGCTACTTGCCCCTGGGTAACTGGGTTCTGGAGATGCCATATTGCTCTGTCTTTTGTTGCTTGAGCTTTTACGCTGGCCTCTACCCATTGTGTTATCTTAGGAGTTTGGGGTTATTTTCTGGTGGTTCCTGGGGATCCTGTGGGGGAGAGAATCCCCTTTGCAGAAAGCTGGATTTTCCTGAAGGATGTCTTCTCAGCTTTTTGGGTATAGTCCCTGGATGGCTGGTGTTTTTTCAGGAGTTACTCACCTCAGGGATATAGACCTGAGTGGTAACTGTGGTCTTTGTTAGTCGAGAGGGTTCTCCTCTCACCCAGGGAAGTCCTGAGGGCAGCTGCCCTGTTTCTGGGTTTCTTGTTGCAAATTTAATGATCAGCTGCTGTGACCCAGTTGGACATCAGGCATGCCTCAACTGTTTGTGCTTGTGTCTGGAGCACAGCTGAGTGCTGGCGCCTCGGCCCCACTAGACTGCTAGACTTTTTCTAGGGAAGGATTGGGTGATTTAGATCAGTACAGTTTCCTTCCTTCCCCGTGGATTCTCTGGAGACACGGACTCCTAGTGTCTTTTTTTGCCCTGGCGCACACTGCTCAGTGTCCGCCAGCTGGCTGGCCACAGAAATTTGCCTGTGCCTGGAGCACAGCTGTGTGATGGCGGCTCAGTCTCTGCCAGCTGTCTGGTGCGCAGAAACTGCCTGTGTCTGCCTTTGTGGCTTTTGGGAGTCTGAGTGGCTCCCTAAGGTGGGTAATTTTCCGGGGACCTTTTCAGGTTGGGGGTGAGCTGAGTGCTCTGAGATCAGACCCGCCGTTTCTATCTCTGGCGGCGAATCAGGCGCGCAGGCAGGCAGGGCTCTATGCCGGAACCTGGGTCCCCGGCTCTGGCTCCGGGCTGGCTCCTGGGGTGCCCGTGGAACCCGCCCGAGTCTTTTCCAGGGGATGTCTGGGTGACCTAAGGCCGGTCCCAATCGTTTCCTGTACCCTGGGGTTATCTCTCGACTGAAAATTCCAGTCTCTGATAGTGTGGTGCCCAAGGTTCAGTCTGGGACCGTGACCAGAGACACTGGCTTGTGGCTCTGGGCTGGGGCTGGGGCTGGCGGCCGGCAGCCAAGCGTCTGGCGGAACCGGGATCTCTTCCGCGGTTTAGCCGGGTGAGTTAAAAGCTGATTGAATCCCCCACCGTGGGGTATCCTCTCACCTGGGAAACACAATGACTGTGTTTTATGGCCGAGAGTTCTGATTGCTGTTCACTGTGCTGATCCTGCTGTGCTGCTGCTCAGAATGAGAGTCCTCCCGGCGCCGCCATCTTGCCCCTCCCGCTTTTTAACTTCTTGAGTCATTTATATATACTGGATATTAGCCCTCTGTCAGATATAGGGTTGCTGAAGATCCTTTCCCAGTCTGTAGGCTGTTGTTTTGTTTTGATGACAGTGGGAAGACTGGCCTTGAGACATTCTGTTATGTTGAGGAGCAGACATATTTGAAGGTGGGAAACCATTTTATACCCTTAAGATCAGAATGAGGCTTTCCATCCCTATTTCAGAATTCCATGGTGATATGTTCAAATCATTTTAATAGTCTCTAGAAAGAAAGCAGCATGATAGGGAATCAGTAGTAATGCGTGGAGTGGCTACAAAGCAACTTAATCATTAAGTTAGCTGAATAATTCTCAACAGTCCTTCATTAAATACACACTCGCTGGTGAAACCCTAACCTATTTATCCTTATCTCGTGCATTTTTAACCTAATGGAGTTAGAGAAGAAAACTAATTCACATGTGCTAAAAATCATTACATTTTTATATTCAAAAGTCCCTGATATATAGAATCTATAAAACTTGTGTTATTACAAACTGAAAGGTTGTGATGTTGCATCATAAAAGCTAGGCAACTTACAGTATAAAAAGCAAATTTCTTAGTGAAATAAACTGCTCTAGAAGGGAAGACTGAATATGTTTTTCTGTCCACTAAAGAGCCAGTACCAACATTTTGCACAGGACACCAGGATCTGAAATACCCATGGTGAAAGAATCTATGAGAGTCTGTTTTCATTCAGATTGCCAACAAAAATAACAGAAGAAAGCTTAGCTTGCAGTTCCAATTTTAGGTATACAGACAGCCACAAGCAGGGTTAGAAACCATTAAAGATAGGGCCCTCTTTAGAGGTCAAAGGTTGGATCTTACCTGCTGTTTCCTTGGTAATACATATGCACAAAAAGGAAAGCATCACAGTTGCCTCTCCTTAATACTTGAAATACATTATGAAATGGAAAGGGTAGAGGTACCAGCGCTTTGTTGAGGCTCAAGGAGGGAAGCTACTTCCTCCTAGTCAAAAACATAAAATCTGAATTCTATTCCTGATACTGGGCAGAGGGCATATATTTCAAAACTGCTCAAAAGATTACCTACTATTGTCTCCCCCTCCTTAAAAGCTGGTCCAACTAACCTGGCAAGCACATTGTCAGGAGACCACCCCTCAGAGTACACTTAATATGGTAAGGAGATGGATATAAGTATGCTGTGAAACCACTGAACTAGACCTCTCCAAGGATAGAAGGAAAGGTTTATTGGGGACCATAGAGCCAAGGCTATCTCACAGGGGTGGGAGATTGGGGGATATGTTAGGACCAAATAAAATGATAATGCACACAGCAGATTTTATGTGAAAGAGGTTTATTAGATGGAGATAAAAAGAGAGAGAGAAGGAGAGAGCAAGACATGATAGAGGGAAGAAAGGGAGCACCCCAGCAGAGAAAAGAGAGAGGCCAAGTGGGTAAGAGGGCAAGAGACTAGAAGGCAACAGAGAAACAAAGTGGTAGGTTGAACCTTTTAAGGAGAAACTTAACCATGCAGCTACTGGTGGGCAACACATGATGACATTATAGGTTACTAGGCAACCTAGAAGCAGGCTGTCTAAATACTAACAGAGTAGGAACAGAGAAAGGAGCAAAATGGTGGAAAAGCAAACTAACTTTATATGACAAATCAATAGAGTAGGAGTCTTTGAGCTGATACAGGCTCTTCACATTGAACAGGAACTAGATGTGGTTAACCTTTGAGGGCAGATTAAGGGAGGTTCCTGGTAAACAGAAACCTATCTTTAGGCCTCTGTTTACCCAATAATAACCATTTTTGTTTACCCTTTTAAAGTCTTTTTTTTTTTTGACAAGATCAATGGAACTGTCATTGGGGGTGCTTTGGACATAGCAATGATCAGAATAATTTTAGTCAATGCAGTTGCTTACAAATATTCTCTATTAAGCCTGACTATAACTATAACTGAACTATTACACACAGAAAATGTAACTTTTATTTTTCCCCTTTTTATCTTGACACCCTCCCCTCATACCTGGTTTCTTGGACCCTGAGTTTCTTACTCTTCTTAGTCTCCCACATTCCAACAGCTGCCAGATTTACAGTTTGCTTGCCCAGTTGTTTTCCTCTCATATGCTAATAAAACAGTCTGGAAGCTTCTTAAGAGCTCAGTCCCTTTTTAAATCCTTTTTTTGTCTATAAGACAAAGACTCCACAAAAGAGAGACCTGGATTCCTCCCATTCTTCAGTAACTTCAAACAAAGTCAGAGACCAAAGTAGCTATAGGCCTCAAATTACATACACTACATAGGGCAAAGTTTTTGTTATTCCACTTAATGATAATGCAGTCTTTAACTATGCTAGTTTTGAGGCTTTTTATATGCATTAATTCTTAGAACAGTTTTACAAGAGTGAGTATATTGTGCCTTATTCAGGAGACCCCAAAAGACTGCCAGGAGCTGCGTCCGTTGCAAAACACATGAGGATATTTTTATTATAAGCGCAAACACAAGTCTACACCCTCACCAACACAGCAGTTGAGAGTAGAGCCCTGAGCTCAGGGTATGTGGATGATTTATAGATCCTAGTCCCTCACAGCGCATCCAAAGCAAGGGAATTCCAGCCTGGCAAGCATCTATTGGTTGAAACACAAAGGGGGATGTTGCATTTTGAACTGATTGGTTGTGAGAATTAATGGTCTGGCTTCCTTTATTTGACTTCCATTAAGGTAGAGTGGTGATAAGGGCCATTTTCTTAGCAACTATTTCTCTAGTGTTCAGAAAAGAATGCAATAAGGTTGTTTCCTCCGTGCAGGTGGCTGGACATGTCTTCATTTATGTAGCTCTTGTTCAGGTTTGTGCTTTAAACTTTAATCCATAACCCCCCAAAAAACCTAATTTTTAATCCTTTGGTCTCAGAAGCACTTTATATTAGTTGTACAGACTGCCATAACAAAATATCACAAGTACTTTGTATTAGGTACTCAGTCTGCCACCACAAAAATGTCACAAGCTTAAGCAACAGAATTTTAATTTTAATTCTGTAGTTCTGGATAGAGACTGAAATTTTGAGATGCCAGAAGGATAGGTCTCCACTGATGTCTTCTCCTAGGCTTGCAGAGCACTACCATTTTACTAGTTCTTCATACAGTTTTTCATCTGAACCACAGCATATTTTTTGAGCTCAAAACTAAAGTTCTATTGGATTAGGACTCCACTTGGCATAATTTTAACTCAATCCTCTCTTCAAGGACTGTTATTTTCAAGCAAGTTTACATTCTGAATTACTAGGGAAAAGGACTTCAACCTATGAATTCAACATGAATGTTGGGTGGATTCAAGTTAGTCTATACAACCTATTATTATTTTCTTCATGAGGAAAGTAAGGCATGAATGGACTCAATAACTTGTCTGAGAAATTACACTCATAAGACAGAGCTAATATTTGAAAGCCACCAACTTAGTTTCTGAGCTAGCACACTATTTTTCAGTATGCTCCAGTATCTTTATTCCAGAACCCAGCAGATTCCTTGTCTCCTCCTTGAATATCCTTTAGCAGATTGATTTCTCTGAACAGTTTCTCACTCTGTGTTGGATGGAGACAAATCTATAGTGGTTATTATTGAATGAGTCTTGTTATTGTTTTGACTATTAAATAAGGGAGATGGATCTCCATGAGTTCAAGGACAGCCTAGTCTAGGAAAAGTCCAGGATAGCCAGAGCTCTGTGACGGAGAAACCCTGTCTCGTAATAACAAAAACAAAAACTTAAAAAAAATAAGAAGGAAGTTCTCTCTCCCTCTCCTTACTTACTTTCTGGCTGGCAAGTCCATTCCTTCACTGGCATTAGAAACTACTGTTAGGATCCTGCAGTGGAGTTATATGGCTGGTTCATAAATCATGCAACATGACAAACATGACAGGTTTCACCTGGCAGGTTTTACTAGGGGAAGGGAGGGAGTCACAGAGACTGTATCTGGACAAAGCAGGAAAGAGAGAGCAAGAAAAGGAAGAGCAAGACTTCTTATAAGGTGACCCAGCACATGTGCAGAACTAACAGGTGGTTGAAGGTGGTCTGCAGGTGGTCATGTTGCCACCGGTTTTGGAGTTGGCCTCACAGATGCCTGATGTCCCCCTTGTCTGGTCCCCTGGGGGATAGTCATAGAGATCCATGCTTATTGATCCCACCAACCAGTTATTCAAGATTCTGGTGTATACTGAAGAGCAGCTGAGATTCAACCTCATAGACTGAACAACTCCTGGATTCTTGAACTTTCTGTTGGTAGATAGCCATTTTTAGACTCTAGCTGGAACACAGCCTCAACTATACAGCTTGATGTTGTAGAAGCAAAGACAGAAGAGGTAATTGGAGAAAATAGTCTCTTCCAAGCCAAGAGAATCACCAATTGATTATCTGTGACATCACTTTCTTTGGAGCTGAAGAAGGCACAATATTCATCAAAGAGAGAGAGAGACCACACTTTACAGCACTTAAAAAGAAGAAACAGAGCATGCAATACATCCTACAGAAATCAGACCTGACAGTAGGAAAGCTTCAAATGCAGGTGAATGACCTCATAGAAAGAGGGTCTGACAAATCCATGAAGCTTTTGGCCCCATGACACATTGAGCTTCAGCAGTGTGAGTTTCTAGGAGCTGATATCCTTCAGTCTTCAAAGCAGTTCCAAAGGTTTTACAAGAGAACCACAAGGTAATATAAGGTATGGAGTAGATGTTTCCCATGCCCCTGCTACTGCTTCTGATTTTCTAGTCCACAAACCAGCATCAAAGAGAGACCCTGCCTCAAACAAAGTGAAAGACGAGCAGTAACAGCTGCTGCTGTCATCAGAAGCTAGCAACAAGCTACAGCAGGTACACTCCCTCACACACAAGAGTGTAAACACATGTATCATGCACACATACCCCCAAATAATTATTTTTAAAACTGATTCTTAAAGAACAAAACTGTAGAGAGGAAACATTTACTAACCATATTTCTCAAATGACAGAGAAAGGTGCAGAAAAGTAATGCAGATGATTGCTATCATACAGCAGCGTTTCTTAACAGTGTGGAATCTTCCCCTACAATAATCAAACACCACAAGTATTGATCACAGACCCTCTAAAACCTACCTATAGACTCCATTTTCTAAAGTGATAATGCCTTCCAGAAATCTACTTATTTTCTCATGTGTGTTTTAAAAGCCATCTTAGAATCCTCACCTGATTTGATAAGGGAAGTATTACCAGTTACCCAGAGTTTTGAATGAGCACAAAGATCCAACTGTCTACATTTTATTAAATATTTTCAGATGTTCAATTCTACATTTAAGGATAAAAATGCATTTAAAAATACACATACATAGAAAACATTTTCTTTGTGTGAAGACATACAAATGAGGTATGAATTAATATTTAAAAGAAAACTATTTCACCACCAAAGTTGAAGTATCTCAAAAGGACAGCACACTGAACCCAGGAAACCCATGAAGATGAGAGACCGAAGGATTAAAAATCAGTGGCTATTATTTTTAAAGTTTAAAGCACAATCCTGAACTAAGGACAGCCAGCCATGTGAAGATATGTCCAGCCACCTTCGGAGAAGAACTAGCCTTAATGCCCTGATGGGAAGAACTAGCCTTACTACATTCTTTTCTGCCATATACAATTGCTAAGAAACTACCTACTCTCCCCTAGGGCAGTCAGACCATTAATGGTTTGGGGGCCTTCCTATAGCCAGTCAATTAAAATGCAACCTCCCTTTTGTGTTTCAACGAATAGATGCTTGCTGGGCAGGAATCCCCTTGCTTTGGGCATGCTGGGAGGGACCAGACTCTTTAAATCACCCACATAACCTGAGCATGAGGCTCTCAGCATTCACCGCTTCAGTGGTAAAGATGTGTGAGCCCAAGCTATAGCTTGTAATAAAAAATCCTTATGTGTTTTCAATGGACTCAACTCCTGGTGGTGGTCTTTTGGGGTCTCACAAATCAGGCACAACACAACTATTCACTATTTCTGCAAATGGCAATGGCAATGGTCAGCCTGTCTACGGCTTAGGGTCTGATTCCATAATGCTTTTTTTGTCCACCTCTGACAGTTTATCATAATCTCTAGTTAAGAAGACACAAATCCTCATTCCATGTTGTCTATATGTTGTGCCTAGTACATGCAAGAAAACAATTCTATTTTTTGCTAATAAGCAAATACATTTAAAACAAGAGGCAAAATGACAAGTGATGACTGCAAATAGCCCACATCATCGTTTGTTTTTAAAAATCCTGACTTAAGCCCAGTGAGGGGGCTCAACAGCCAAAGGCAAGCATTGTTGAGCCTAAGGACTTAAGCTCAATCCTGAGACACATATGGTAGACGAAGAGAATTGACTTTTACTTGACCTTTGGCCTCCACACACATGCCATGATTATGTGTGCAAACCCTCCCTTCTTGTACCCAATACACACAAACAAATAAATGTGATACATTTGTTTATTCTTACATATTACTAAGAATGTATAATTTGTGTAGTAGCTTTCATTAAAAACAAAACAAAAGATACAGAGGGAAGGTTACCAATTAATTACAGGTGGGACTCTTTCCTGATAAGGAAACTAGTCCATCAAGCATCTGGGAATTCCTAAAAATGCCCTATCCTACTAATGATCTTAGTCATCAGCAGTGACCTTCAACTGTACTTGGATAATCTCTCACCCACAGAATAATTAAGTGTTCTTCTTGTGATAGAACCATGCTACTGCATGAAAAATGAGGCATTGTACCACTCTTATACCCAGTTCACGAGCCCCCAAAAGACCTACAGGAATACACTCCTTTGCAAAACACATGAGGGTCTCTTATACAAGCTCAAGCTGGGTGGCCACCCTTTACAAAGACAAAGGGGAAGGGACCACTGACTCAGGGAGAACAAGGTTTTTAAAGGAACAAAATGCAAGCAGGGTAGTACAAGCCTTGGCGTTACAGGATTGGGTAAGAGGGTAGTCTCTAGGGAAGCTGACCTTTAAAATGATTGGTCTGTTTTTAGGAGCCAAGACTGCAAATGGTCAGACCTGGCTACCTGGGGGACATCTGACCTCTAGTACTGCTCTGTTATGTGCAGATTTTCTTATGTGACTCCAGTCACACCCTGAGGTTTATCTGGGTGGGGGACTGATGTTGTCCCTCTGCTCTGAAAAGAATGTGATCTGGTGATTTTGCCCAAGCCCCAGGAATTAACTCTAAGTTTTTGAAACTTTCACTACTACATGCAAATCAAGTATCCCTGACTACAGCAAATTAAATATATTCACCCTTGGAATCCCTCCTACTGCCCAAGGTATATAAATCCCTGATTTCAAATAAACGGGACAGTTGGTTGCATGTTCTGGGTTACCATCAGCTTTCCATCATAGCTGTGTGAGCTTGTTATCTTCAGTCAAGCCATGTGGCTGCAAACTGACCAGGCATGAGCTTTCACTTGTACCTCTGCCATGTTCAGCATAGCAGCTTAACCAAGAGTTGAAACACTTTGGTATCACCATGGGCTTTGGAACAACTGAGTTTACATTTCCACCAGCGATCTCATCCTAAAAAAGCTAAAATGTAACACTCCATGGAAAACCCTTTTCTATACCCTGGCTTAGATCATGGGCCTCGACCTAAAGTATTCTAGATGCTCCTGAGAGAAATGGAACCCCTGTTCTCCATTAGGAAGCTAGTTCCACACCCCAAAGTAACCCAGCAGACCATCTAGCATAGAACCATACAGCCCTATCTCCTAACCCAACAAATTCTGTGGAGAATAAATTTGGAGAACTTTGGCTTCTTTCTCAGGTCCCCAGGTCTAGTCTCCTTAAGATATCATAGTGATTTGTACATTTGGTATTCTCAGTGATGGCCACTCTTTTCAGAGCAGAAGATGGAGGCAGCCTAAATCCTTATAAAACTATTTTTACTCAGACAAGGCTCATGGTAGCTCAATAACCAATTGGTTTACCATAGTGAGGGGAACAGGGACTATCTCTGACAAGAACTCAATGGCAGGCTCTTTGACTTCCCCACCCCCAAGGGAGGAGCAGTCCTGCTAGACCACAGAGGAGGACTTTGCTGCCAGTCCTGAAGATACCTGATAAAACAGGGCCAGACAAAAGGGGAGGAGGTTCTCCCCAATCCATAGACTTGGAAAGGGGCAGGGAGAAGCTGAGGGAGGGAGGGTGGGATTGGAAGGGAATAAGGGAACAGGATACAGCTGGGATACAGAGTTAATAAAATGTAACTAATAATAATAAACAATAATAAAAAGAAGAAAAAATACATATTAAAATAATAAGCAAACAAACAAACAAAAATGATTAACCTCAGGTCTGGAGAGATGGCTCAGTGGTTAAGAGCATTGTCGGTTCTTCCAAACTCTCAGCACCCACATGGCAGCTCACAATTGTCTCTACCTCCAGTTCCAGGTATTCTGACACCCTCACACAATGCACATAAAAAACGTTAAATAAATTATATATATCTGTATATATATGTTAACCTTATAGATATCTGTGTGATTTCACAATAGGTCTATTAGTGATCAGGCACCTCCATGGGCATCAGGGATTTGGCAACAACAAGACATGTCATCACCAGCCCTCAGGATGTGACACACTTTCCACTGTGACCTCAAACCACATGTCTTCTCCCTGCTGATGCTCTGCATTACCTTGTAAAAAGACCTATTCCCTTCCCACCTCTCTCTCTTTCCCGACAGCCTCACCCCAAGGCATCCTTGGTGTCCCTCTTCTTAATAAACCCCCATGTGAGACACGTGAGACTTGTCACGTGGTGTGTCTTTATGGATTCTACCTTATAGATCTGCTGCCTAAATTCCAACAAGGTTACCTTATGCCAGCATTGGTCCACTACTTAAGATGATTGTTATTAATATTGGTTGCATCTATCCATTTAAAGGTCTATTTTGAACAGTCTTTTCTTTTTCAAACCAGAAACAAGAGGTGGAGAGCCCATAATAAAATCTGCATGGGCCGTAACTTGTAATCACTAACCAGGGTGTTTAAAAATATTAATCACAATATTCCAGGGATACATACTTGCAGGTTTGTATAATGCCATGATTATTAAATACTTTTAATTGACAAGGTTCTGTTAACTTTCTAAATATCATTCCTAAAAATTAAGAAAATACTATTTTTACAAATCTAGCTTTTGATTAACCTCATGTCTGACTTGTTTTTTTTTTCTCTTTACTGTTGGCAGAAAAAAAAAACATTGCTGATATATTCACAAATTTTCAGAGTAAAAACAAAATAGTAGAGATTAACATTCCTCTTTTATAAGGCAAGGTTTTAAAGTTTGTTTTAAATGAAGGAAGAGCCATTTAACAAAATGCAAAGATGAAGGGAGAATTTTTCTCATTTGTTATTGGTTCTTCAGAGCCTAGAATCATGTTCCATATTTGGCCTATCTATGGTAGGTGTATTTTAAATTAAAAAAAAAAAGATTCTTTCCAGATTTGGCAGGTGTCTAATATGTGCTTTCAAATGGGCAAATGATTAGGGACTCCTATTACTACCATAAACTTTTGGGTCACTCTTTTCTAGGTTCTTAGTCTCATTAATAAAATAAAATTTTATATGTATATATATATATATATATATATATATATATATGTGTGTGTGTGTGTGTGTGTGTGTGTGTGTGTGTATGTGTGTATATGTGTGTATATATATATGTGTGTGTGTGTGTGTGTGTGTGTATTCAGAGGGAAGTTTTAGGAGAACTTTTTAAGAGTTTGATTAAAAACAACACAATTGGCAACATGCAAATTCAGCAAGTGTGGGGAGGAGAGAAATGGAGATGGAGAAAGCCATGCCAGCCTGTTCAGCAATGGCAGTCAGCAAGTAGCCAAGTAGCAGAGCCTGGGGAGGAGCTTCTGAGAAATCCTAAAACATCAGGGAAAGCACTCCCAGTGTTTGGTCAGTATCCAAAGAAAAAAGTGATAGAAGATGAAGAAAAGGAAAAGTGATAGTTTTCTGATATAGGACTGAGAAACACAAGCAGACCTTTCCAACAAAGGCTCTGCAAGCTGTTGTCCCAAAGATCAAGCTTCCTTCTGGCAAGGAAAAGTGTATTATCTCATTAAGGAGACTGCTATTCCTCATCTCTCCTTAGCATGGCTTTAGGTGAATTAGCCTTCCCCAGGAGTGCTCTCTTGGCCAAATGATTGACAAGCCCATCTGGATTAACTCTTGAGGAAAGACACAACCAAATGTAATCCTTTCAGCAGATCAAAATGTCTTGTCTTTATGCAGGGCAAGATGTAGATTCCATTGTTTTGGCCAGAAGAAAATAGCTTTCCTTTAATGGTTCTGATATTCTTTTTGTTTTGTTTTGTTTTGGTTTGGTTTGGATTGGTTTGGTTTTTGGTTTTTTAGAGAAAGTGTTTCTCTGTGAAGCCCTGGTTGTCCTGGACTCACTTTGTAGACCAGGCTGACCTTGAACTCAAAGAGATCCACCTGCCTTTGACCTAATATTCTCAATGACCTCTAAAATAAAGGCAATATCATCCCCTCAAAAGTTCCAAAAATTTTTCAGAAAACAAGCTGAAAATGGGGACTAGATATAATCTATTTCCATAATGAAAATCCAATTCCAAAAATCCAATTCCAAAAAGCTCCAATTCCAAATCAATTCACCAAGAGGAATTATTTTTTAGACTAGAGTTTTAAGCACACCTTTAAGTATAGACTCCAGGCAAGTATGTATAGTTAGGAGAGAAGAAAGGAAAGCTAATTCCCTTCTGTCTTTCCTAGCCTGAGTACCAAGGATATTTCCTACCTCTGGCCAAGGACAAGAACAAACCTGTTCACTTTCATGGTCCCTGCCCCTAACCTGCTATCAATTTCTATCTCCTGTCCTCTCTGTGGCCCAAAAAGATTTCAAGAAAGGTCATGTGATAAATTTATGTTTTTTGAAGCCATATTAAGTCCTCAACCAAATACATGTTTATCTTGTTGCAGAAGGCTATCAAAGAAAAAAAATTAATTAAATTTTTATAATTATATTAATTACAGTTTATTCACATTGTATCCCAGATGTAGCCTCCTCTCTCATCCTGTCCCAATCCCACCCTTCCTCCTTCATCTCCTCTTATGCCCCTTTCCAAGCCCACAGATAGGGGAGGTCCTCCTCCTCTTCTATCTGACCTTAGCTTATCCAGTCTCATCAGAACTGACTGCATTGTCTTCTTCTATGGCCTGGCAAGGCTGCTCTCTGATCAGGGGGAAACAGTCCAAGAGCTAGCCACTGAGTTCATGTCAGAGACAGTCCCTGTCCCCATTACTAGGGAACCCATTTGGAGACTGAGCAGGGGTTCTAGGTTATATGCATGCATGGTCCTTGGTTGGAGTATCAGTCTCAGAAAACACCCCTGTTCCCAGATTTTTTGGTTCTGTTCTTCTCCTTGTGGAGCTCCTGTCCGCTCCAGGTTTCACTATCTCCTCCTTTTTGCCTAAGATTCCCTGCACTCTACCTAAAGTTTGTTTATGAGTATCAGAATCTGCTTTGATACAGTGCTGGGTAGAGTCGTTCAGAGGCCCTCTGTGGTAGGCTCCTGTCCTGTTTCCTGTTTTCTCATTCTTTCAATGTCCATCCAGTTTGCCTTTCTGAGTGAGGATTGATCATCTTACCCAGGGTCCTTCTTCTAGCCAGCTTTAGCTGTACAGATTTTGGTAGATTTATCCTATATTATATGTTTAGTATCCACTTATAAGTGAGTATATACTGTGTGTGTCTTTCTGTTTCTGGGATACCTCACTCAGGATGATCTACCAACACTAATGACTCTCACTGACCAGAAATCTCCCTTTGAAAAAGCTTCTAGTGTTCATTTATTCTATTCCCAAATTGGTTGCTTCTTTGAAGGCCAGTGTTCACCTGCCCCTCTGTCATTTTTGTCACTAATCTGAATTGATTTGACTGTTTTGACTTTCTAGTCCTCTCCTTCTCACTCTTTTGGGACTTCTAAGTTTTTCTTGTATTTAAATTATTCTGAAAGTTTTGGTGGTCAAATATTAAAATGGTTACAAAAATATAAACGAGACTTAGAAGAAAATCTATTTCAAATGCAAACACATAAATGATACAGATAAGCTTTTTTTTTTTATAAGTACTTTGAACAAAAGCTGGGTTTGGATCAAAGGAGAAGTGAAGAGGAGATTTGTGTTTTTTCTTTTAATTCTGTCTCTAGTTTTCCACATGAATTTTTTCAGTTCCCAATACTGTTTATGCCTGACAATTCTCCAGGAAACTGTTATTTCAAATACGTTGTTGGTCCTGCTAGCTGAACTGCAAATTGTCACCTCTTCCTTTTTTTTTAATTTTTTATTTCATTTATTTATTTTATTTTATTTTTATTTTTAGTTACATTTTGTTAACTCCGTGTCCCAGCTGTATCCCACTTCCTCATTCCCTCCCCAACCCCACACTTCCTACTTGGTCTCCTCCCTGCCCCTTTCCAAGCCCACTGATACGGGAGGACCTCCTCCCCTTTCATTTGACCCTGTTTTATCAGGTATCTTCAGGGCTGGCTGCAAAGTCCTCCTCTGTGTCCTAACAGAACTGCTCCTCCCCTGGGGGGGGGGAGGTCAAAGAGCCTGCCCTTGAGATCCTGTTAGAAATAGTCCTTGTTCCCTTACTTTGGAAAACTACTTGGTTACTGAGCTACCACGGGCCACATCAGAGCAGAAGTTCTAGGTTATATCCATACATGGTCCTTGGTTGAGTGTCAGTCTCAGAAAAGACCCTGTGCCCGGATATATTTGGTCCTTGTAGAGCTCCTATCCTTTCCATATCATACTAACTCTCCTTCTTCCATATGATTCCCTGCACTCTGCCGAGGGTTTGGTTATGAGTCTTAGTATCTGCTTTGAAACACTGCTAGGTAGTCTTTCAGATGCCGTTTGGGGTAGAATCCTGTCATACATTCAATACACATCCCATCTGTCTTTCTAAATGAGGATTGATCATCTTCGCCCATGTCAGCTTTCTTGATTATCTTCTTTAGGTGTGTAGATTTCATTATGTTTATCATATCTTGTAGGTCTATATAAGCAAGTATATACCATGTTTGTCTTTCTCCTTCTGGGATACTTCACTCAGAATAATCTTTTCTAGATCCCACCATTTGCCTGCAAATTTCATGATTTCCTCCTTTTTGATTGCTGAGTAGTATTCCATTTTGGAAAAATACCACAATTTCTGTATCCATTCCTCCATTGATGGACATCTGGGTTGTTTCCAAGTTCTGGCTATTACAAATAAAGCTGCTACAAACATGGTTGAGCAAATGTCTTACTTTTGTACTTGAGCAAATTTTGGGTATATACCTAGCAGTGGCATAGCTGGGTCTTGAGGAAGCATTATTCCTAATTGTCTGAGAAAGCACCAGATTGACTTCCAAAGTGGTTGTACCACTTTACATTCCCACCAGTAATGGAGGAGGGTTCCCCTTTCACCACAACCTCTCCAGCATGCGTTGTCACTTGAGCTTTACATCTTGACCATTCTGATGGGTATAAGGTGAAATCTCAGGGACGTTTTGATTTGCATTTAACTGCTGGCTAATGAGGTTGAGCATTTCTTTAAGTGTTTCTCTGCCATTCAATGTTCTTCTTTCAAGAATTCTCTGTTTAACTCAGTTCCCCATTTTTTAATTGGAATACTTGGTTTGTTTCTTTATGCTTCTTTAGTACTTTATATGTACTGGATATTAGCCCTCTGTCAGATAAAGGGTTAGTGAAGATTCTTTCCCAATCTGTAGGCAGTCGTTTTGTTTTGATGACAGTGTCTTTTGCTTTACAGAAGATTTTCAATTTCATGAGGTCCCATTTATTGATTGTTGCTCTTAGAGACTGTGCTGTTGGTGTTCTGTTCAGGAAGTTCTAGGCTGTTTCCCAATTTTTTTTTCCAACTGATTTAGAGTATCTGGTTTTATGTTGAAGTCCTTGATCCACTCTGCCTTTTGTTTTGTGCAGAGAGATAAATATGGATCTATTTTCATTTTTCTGCATGTAGACATCCAGTTGGTCCAACACCATTTGTTGAAGATGCTGTCTTTTTTCCATTGAATGTATTTGGCTTCTTTGTCAAATACTGAATATGCATAGGTTTGTGGGTTTATTTCTGGGTCTTCTATGCGGTTCCATTGATCATCCTTTCTGTTTCTATGCCAATACCATGCAGTTTTTATTACTGTTGTCCTGTAGTACAGCTTGAGATCAGGGATGGAGATACCTCCAGAAGATCTGTTGTTGTACAGGATCGTTTTGGAGATTCTGGGTTTTTTGTTTCTCCAAATGAAGCTGAGAATCTTTTTTTCAAGGTCTGTAAAGAATTGAGTTGGTATTTTGATGGGAATTGCATTAAATCTGTAGATTGCTTTTGGCAGTATGGCCATTTTCACAATGTTAATCTTACCAATCCATGAGCACGGGAGATCTTTCCATCTTCTGATATCTTCTTCAATTTTTTTCTTCAGAGACTTGAAGTTTTTCTCAAACAGGTCTTTCACTTGCTTGGTTAGAGTCACACCAAGGTACTTTATGTTATTAGTGGCTATTGTGAAGGGTGTTGTTTCCCTAATTTCTTTCTCAGCCTTTTTGTCTTTGGTATACAGGAGGGCTTCTGAATTTTTTGAGTTGATTTTGTATCCTGCCACTTTGCTGAAGGTGTTTATCAGCTGAAGGAGTTCTCTGGTTGAATTTTTAGGGTCGCTCATATATACTATCATATCATCTGCAAATAATGACCTCTTCCTTTCCAATTTGTATCCCCTTGATCTCCTTTAGTTGTCTTTTTGCTCTGGCTAGGACTTCAAGTCTTTTTGTGGTTGGAACTTTTCTGATTTTACTTCTTCTTTGAGAGAAGTATCCATTTCTGCAAGTGTGTCTTCAGCTCCAGAGATTCTCTCTTCCATCTCTTGTATTCTGTTGGTGATGCTTACTTTTGTGGTTCCTGATCTTTTCTCCAAGTTCTCCATCTCAAGGGTTTTCTCATTTTGTGTTTTTTTTTTTTTATTGATTCTATTTCTGTTTTCATGTCTTGCAACATTTCTTTCATGTGTTTGAATTTGGATTCCTGTCTCCCTACGATGGCCTCTATTTCTTTTTTCATTTCCTTTTTATATGCCACTAATTTTATTTCCACTTGTGCCTCTATGTGTTTGGCTATGTTTGCCTGTGTTTCTTTTGTTGATTTCTTCTTTCTTTACCTCCAATGACTGGCCAACTCTTTGAAAGATTTGTTCATTTCCTCCTTATGAGCCTCAAATAATTGGGTAAGCATGGCTTTAAAGTCATTTTCCTGTTCTTCTGATGAATTTGAGTATCCATCGATTTTGGGGTTTGCTGGTGAAGTCATGATGTCCTGATTTATGCTGAAAGTGTTCTTTCGCCTACTCCTGGCCATTGGCTTATCTGAAACCTTCCCTGTTTCTTTTTGGATTTGATTTTGGATTCTGCAGATCAGACTGGTACTGTCTTTCTCTGGTGTCTGGAGAGTTCTTCAGGAAGCTGAGAGAGGTCCCGTGTCCTTAGCATGTGCTGAGGACTAGCTGTACCCTTGGGAGAAAAGTACGCAGGTGCAAACGGGGCAAATGCAAGCATGCATGTGTGTGTGTGTTTGTGTGTGTGTGTGTGTGTGTGTGTGTGTGTGTGTGTGTGTGTAAGTGTGAGTGGACACACTCCAGGGACAGAATGATGGATAATGTTGAACCTTTGAGTGTGTGGGAGGGGCTCTGCACTGTATATGTCGAAGGCGCTATTGATGATAGCAGCACAATTTCTGGCATTAACTGCCTTAACTCCTCAATTAGACCCACAGAGCAGGAACTTCAAAGTCCCAAGTGCCCCTCTGTTTCCCAAAGTGGGTATATGGGTGGGAGGGGGTTAGATGCCTGGCTTCTGTTTTAGATGAACCCAGGATCTGGGGAACTGCAGATTTTCAAGGGTGCACTCACTTACAGGCAGGTCACTTGGCAGAGATTGGGGTATCCATGCTCTCTGCTCTCTGGTTTGGCTCTGCTTCTTTGATGTGCTCTGCCAGCTCCATGCTGCTGTCACTGCCAGGTTATGAGGTCTTGCTGCAGCTGGAGATTTCAGCATGGTCACGTCAGTAAGGATCAGGGTAATCAGGTTCTCTGTTCTCTGGTTTGGCTCTGTTTAGTCTTAAACTGGAGGTCTGATATGCCCCGCCAGCTCAGTGCTGCTCAGCTGCTAGGTTAGGAAGTCCCACTGTAACTGGCGACTGGGTTGCTAGTCCAAATGCGTTCTGGGAAGTCCTGGGGTCTCTTCACTGTTCTCTCCAAGCTTGGGAAGCCCAGCGCCTGGTGTGCCTAGCTTGTATGGCGTTTCTGCCTGGTTTTGGTGAGTATATAGCGTATTCTCTGTCACTGTGGGATTGGGCGGGCTGTACCGTCAGTGATCACGATCCTGCAGAGATAGTATGGTGTTTTGCAGACTTGGGCCTTGGGAGGATGGTGCAGATGCCGCGTGAATCTGGGACTTTGAGACAGGTACTGCTGGCCTTTGCCTATAAAGGGCTTGGAGCTCTGCCTCAGCAGCTGCAGACCCCAGGCAGTTAGGTCTGTGCTGAGAAAGATGAGTCTGCTCTGCTGAGGAGGAGGGTGGTCGTTGTTTTCCTGGGTTAGAGGTCCTTCCACTCACCAACTCAGAAATTTAGCTCTTCCACAGCTCAGAAACTGTGTGTGATAGTCGCCATCTTGGCTCTGCCCCCTAATTTTTCTATTTTTTATATTAATTACATTTTATTCACCTTGCATCCCAGCTGTAGCCCCCTCCCTCATTTCCTTCCAATCTTACCCTCCCTCCCTCATCTTCCATGCCCCTTTCCAAGTCCACTAATAGAGGGGATCCTCCTTTCCTTCCATCTGACCCTAGCCTATCGGTCTTGAGAGTACTCCAACCTAGAAAGGTTGAAGAAAAAGATAGAAAGAAAGAAAGAAAAGCACTTATAATTAGTATAGAACTGACATTGACCAGAAACATCTTGAATCCAACCTTCATTTTCACTGGAATGGAAGAGCTATGAAGTTTCTGTCTACTTTTTTGATTAATAATGATAGCTGATTTTCTTTTAAATATGCTGGAGAAAATAATAAGGGGATTTCATACCTTAATGATAAAAATTTTTGGGTTTTGTTTATGCAGCTTAAATACTTCAGAAAATTGGATTTTCTTATCTTTAATTTTTTTTGTGATGATGGTAACTAATTTTTAACCCTTTCTTATTGGAATTGAAATATTGAAATATTGGCTAAAACACATTTGCTAACTAAATGAGCTTCTAGCTAGATATTTCCTCCAAACTGAAGCATTCCTTCCTGGAGAAGGAAGGGAGGCTCATAAGTCTTGGGAAATTAAGGAAACTTAAAAAGAGCAGCAGATGCTCCTGAAAGCAGATTCACTAGCACATCCCTCAAGGTTATAAAACCAGCAAAGGTTTACTTGAGACTGTGACCAATCAAGAGGTCCATTTGTACTGCATAGAGAGTCCCTTGGATGCAGCTTTTTTGAGTTCTCGCTAATAATGAGGTAGGGCTTGGGAGTCGCAATTGCCTTTGGGTTATCTATTATACATAACCCCTCACCCATGATCTTGTAAGTGACCCCCAAAACATCACTGGCTCTTTAAGTTAGACATGGATAGAGTAATTTCTTTGGCTTATCAGCAGTACCCTATCTGGAATGAATAGTTCATATGTTGCTAGGAAATGTCACACAACCGAAATGACAGAGTGCAAACATGACCTGGAGTACTGGTAAATTTTTTTCACAACTAGTTCCTCAGTAAACATTATTTTTTATATATGGCTTTCTCCAAAGAATAATATTAACTGAAAAGAAAAACAGATATAGCTATATGAACCTGTAAAAACTTTAAGAAACTTATTTTCTGTTCCATTAAAACATTTTGTCAAAATCGCATGCACATAATTAGATTAGGTTAAAATAATAATAACAATGATAATTCCATTGAATAGTATAGTGAGATTCTATAATATATAAAAAAAATTTGTCTCCGGATCTCTTCCATACTGTGTATCTTCTCCTAGAGTAGTGGTTCTCAGCCTTCCTAATGTTGAAAGACTTTCATACAGTTCCACATGTTATGATGACCCCCAGCCATAAAACTATTTCAGTTGCTACCTCATAACTGTAATTTTGCTACTGTTATAAATTGTAATGTAAATATCTGTGTATTCTCATAGTCATAGGTGACCCCTGTGAAGGGATCCTTTGACTCCAAAAGGACCACGACCTGCAGATAGAGAACCACTGTCCTAGAAGCAGTGTTCTTCTGTCTTAATAATTCTTTAGACACTTGATGTTATACCATTAGTTGAAATCAGCATTGTCTTAAGATTTGTAAGAAGTATTATGTCCTAGTGTCAACAGTGTAAAATCATAGCAAAGGACAAAATATTTCCTTTAACCCAACGTGTAAATGTTATTTGAGAGATGTACTCAATATTTAAAAAGAGAGTTATTTTTATGTACTGTTTATTTTTTCATAATAAGGTTTTGCAGTGTGGTGTGCAGTTCAGATATATAGCATGCCTTAATTTCAATATCACTTTTGTTTTGTTTCTAGACAGCGTCTCAATTATGTATTTCCGGCTGTTCTTGAACTCACTATGTAGATCAGACTAGCCTCAAACTCATAGGCATCCTACCTGCCTTTGTCTCCTGTTAAAAGGCATGTACTACCACACCCTGCTAAAAATGATTCTTATGTTGTCACCTTCTTAAACTGTTAAGTTTAGATAGACCAATCAACATGTTAGTACCAAAAATAAAATGTGCTACCCTAAATTCACACATATATGTGCATATACTGTCTTATCTTCCCATTCTTTCCTATTAACATTGATTTTAGTTGTATTTGGCTTTTGTCTTAGCTTTCCATGTAGTTATCCTTTTCTATGTAAAACTTCCTTTTAAATACATCAACTATTCTATTGATTTCAGGTAAGGGAAAAACATAAATAAAGGTACAAGTGAGCCAAGACTACCTTTTGTCATCATTCTGAGGATGTCCATTGCCTCTCTTTTGAGGTAGATCCCATATGATTTGTAGAACAAGGCTTCCTTCCTCTTTCTTGGTCCACTCCTCTATTTTGGTGGAAGGTAGTCATACTGATTTTCTGCAAAAGGACGCCTAGGGGAAAGGGAACACATTTTTGAGATTGTTCAAGTTGTAAAGTACATTTATTTTCCCCTAAGAAGTGATTAGTTGTTTGGCTGAGTATAGCACTTTGGGTTGAAAATATTTTTATTGGCATTTTGAGGTTGGCTGCACTGCCTATAAACTTCTAATACGGTGCTTCTCAACCTTCTTAATGTTGTAACCCTTTAATACATTTCTTCATGTTGTGGTAACACCCAACCATAAAATTATTTTTGTTACTACTTCATACCTGAAATTTTCCTGCTGTTAGGCATTATAATGGTGAATTTTCTTGGAAAGAGATGTTTGCCAAAGGGGTCATGACCCACAAGTTGAGAGAACTGCTCCAAATAGAAAATATCTTTCCATTTTGAATATTTATAGGGTATTTTTGTTCCAAGTATCCTGAAAATTTGTACTGGTGTACTGTAACAATTCACCCTTTCAATACTGAAATTTATGTCTTTTAGGGATAAATGTTTTTCTCAAATTATTTCTTTTTTTTCTTCATTAAATTTTCTCTGCCTCAATTCCTCAAACACCTTAGTTATCTATTATTGAATACCCTCTAAAGGTTCTTTAACTTTCTACCCCTCTAACATCATTTTGTCTTTTTATTCTACTTCCTGACCAATTTTCAGCCTCTTTACTATGTTTAAACAATTCTGTTCTTTTGAATGTTGTAGTTCTGTTAAATGAACTACATAAATGCTGCTAAATGTCTTTCTTGTTTCTTATTCTGTCTCTATGTATGTATGTTTGTATGTATGTATCTATCTACGTGTCTATCATTTAGCTCCTTCTCTATCAAATACTTATTGTTTCATGGATCTTTTCTTATATATTTCACTGCATAATTGTTTCCTAAACAGTTGCATTAGTTTGATTGTTGCATATGTATTTGTTCATTGCATTCTGGTCCAATATTCAACTACTTTTTCATATCATATCCAGTGTATTAATATCCCTGTTTTTTATTTTGTTTATATATTTTATCCTTGTATGTTTTTCTGTGTGAGAGTCATACACATTCATGTATGTGAGTGCTGATGTGCATGAGGAGGTCAGAGGACAATATTGGGTGTTAGTCCTTGGCTTCTACCTGGTTTAGAGCAGAGTCTCCTTGTAGTTTGCCACTGCTACTTGTCTCAGAATAGCTGTCCTTAAAGCTTCCAGTGTTCTTCTGTCTCTGCCTGCCATCTGCTCAAAGGAGTGCTGGAATTACATATGCATGTTATAGCATCCAGCTATATGTAGCTTTGGAAATTTGAACTCAGACCTTCACACTTTCACACCAAATGGTTTGTCTACTGAGCTATTGTTCCACTCCCAAAATCCCTACTCCAAGTAGAGAAGCCAGTTCTCAATTGTGACTAATATCCCCTGCTCAGCAACACCATTTGACCCTATACAAAAAAATACATTCTTGCTCTTCTGTCAAATTGTGAGAAATCTGGCTTTTACTTTTAGAGATAAAAGATTTGTAACTATGCTAAGTTGAAACTGGGTTAATTTAGTAGAAGGTGGTAATTTGTAAGTAAGCTGAGAGGTAGGAAGTCTTCCAAAAAATTAAAAGTTTATCCAGGTTCATACTTACTCAGCTTCAGTCAAAACAAATTACAAGCTGGAGGTTACCTTTGATGGCATGAGGGTAGGGTACTGGGAAGAGAGTAGAGATTGCTTAGCATAGAACAATTCTAACTATATTCTTGAGGTCTATAGCTTAGTTTATGTTTTCAACAAGAACTTAAGCAGTTTTCAAAGATTTCAGCTAGTGAGATTGGAACAAACAGGAATATATATTCTCTCTGTTGGTACTTCAAAACACATTTTTGAAAATTCATAACATACCATTCTGTAATATCATTTGATTTAAAAAAAAAAGGGGGGGGTAACATTTTAAAGTTGGTGATTCAAAAATTGTGGCTCATGCAGGAAATTCAACAACAACTGATTTTTCTCAAGGTGGTTAAGAGCATTGATTGTTTTTCCAGAAGAATGGGGTTTGACTCCCAGCACCTTGACAGCTCACAGCTTTCTGTCACTCCAGTTCCAGAAATGTGATTTTCTCTTCTGTCTCCACAGGCAACAGTGAGAGACATGATGCACATACATAACTGCAGGCAATACACTGATACACATGAAATAAATAAAAAATTTAAAGGGAATATATTTGTTGGTTTGCCTTTGGAAATATTTTTTGGCTACTTTCTCACTCACCAAATGCCTGTGGTAAGAACATGCTGCCTGAAATTTGAAGCAAGAAGAAAGGATATGTTTTAGGACACTGTGAATAACTTACATCTACGTAACTTCTAATTGCTCAAGAAATAAATGAGAATGTTTGACTATGATGATGACAATGATAATGCTAAATAGGACCATTTTATTTTCATGTAATCCAACTAGAAGTTTGGGTTATATCATCATGATAGCCTCATTATAATTATTCTAACAATTTTTTACTTAATTCAGAATGTTTTGTTTTATTAATAAAATTCAGTACTTCAGACTTTCATTTTGGCAATATACTGACCACACTCTCAGCTAAATATTACAAAGTGATATGCTAAGGAAATCTGGGCCTCTTTCACCCCAAAATTAAGAGACCCATAGTTTTAATCAATATATGTAAATACTCTTTTAGAGAGATGAATGTATTATTTTATTTTATAAATTATAAATTTATAAACATGTTAAAGTGTTAAAAATAATAAATTAACAAACTAAAGTTTCCTCAAAAAAACAGTGGAACAAATGTGAAAAACAAGATATTGCTCTACCTAGGAAAGTTTTGTGTTTTTTTTTTTTCTCTCAATTTTTTTTGTTTTGTTTTTGTTTTTGTTTTTGTTTTTTGTTTTTAGAGAAGCCAGAGGGTCAGAAGTTAATTTGAGCAGCAAAAAGACCTGCATAAGCGAGAAGTATTCTGAAAATTTTGACCTCCAGTTTAAGTACTGGCATGTTGAAGCCAAAGCTTTTGACCAGAAGTTATAATTAAAAGAGACATCATAAAATGACTATAACTAATAACCAAGTTATATACAAACATATACTCCCTTATAAAGACAAAAGCAAAGCAAATCAAAATCTCAAAAGATATAAATAATCATCTTACAGGTTTAGCCAAAATTTTGTGTTGCGATATCTTCCTTTAAATGAGGGATAAGAATAGTGTTTCTATTAATACACATGCTTGAATGTGAACCTTTATGGTTCACACTATATGACTGTATTATAAAACTACCACCCGATGGCAGCATGCCTAATTTGAGAACTTCCAGTATTGTTTTTCCTTTACATACTAACATTGAGAATATTCACTTAAAGGTCAAAAAGTAAAACTGGAAATATGAAGGTTGAAACATATTACAATATCTATCTGAGTTTTAGAAGCCATTTCTGATCATTTATTAGTCCACCACTATATAAAAACAAACAATTATGATATCTCTTTCTACAACTGACTATTGCATTCATTTTGTTTGCTTGTTTATTGCCTAACTAGTTTTATTTTTATTGTGGTAATTATTTGAAATATTTGGTACATGTACTAGACGATTTTTTTTTGTCAGATACTCTGCAGATTGCCAAGTGAAGCAGATCCGCTTGTGGGTTTAAACATATGGCTTCTGAATGTTTTGATTAGCTCATTTATAAGACAGGCACAATCTCATTCCACAAAAATTTGTCAAAATGAAAACAAGTTAAGTATCATAGTTTCAGCTGTCAACTTGACACAACCATAGAGTCACTTGGGAAAAGAGGACCACAATTGGATCATCAGATTGACCTATGGGTATAGCCATCAGGTATATTCTTAATTACTAATTGATGAAGGAAGGCCCAGTTCACTGTGGGTGGTGTCATCCCTAGCCAGGTGTACCTGGGCTATAAAAAAAAGCAGGCTGATCAAACCTGAATAAGTAGAATTCCTCTATAGTCTCTACTTCAGTTGCTGCCTCAAGGTCCTTATCTTAAGTTCCAGCCTTGGCTTTCTTGAATTATAGACTATAAAATGTAAGTCAAATAAACCTTTTCCTCTCTCAAGTTGCTTTTGGTTATGGTGTTTATTACAGGTTCATAAATTAGCACATAAAGGAGCACAAGTAAGGCTTCTCTACGCATTGTCTTCCATTGGTGCATTAGTCTCTGCAGGACCCTCTGGGCTCATAGCTTTCAGATGTCTCTCAATGGAGGAATGGATACAGAAATTATATTACATCTATACAGTGGAATACTACTCAACTATTAAAAGCAAGAAAATCATGAAATTTGCACAGGCAAATGGATGGAACTAGAAGCCATCATCCTAAATGAGGTAACCCAGAAACAGAAAGAGAGGTGGCATGTTATATATTGACTTACAAGCAATTATTAGCCATGAAATATAGGATAAACATGCTAAAATCTACAGACCTAAAGAAGCTAAACACTAAAGAGGACAGAAGGGAAGATGTTTAAATATCATTCATAATGTCATACAAGATAGACACTAGAAGCAGTGGAAAAGAGGAAACAGGATGGGAGCCTACTATAGAGGGTCCTCTGAAAAGATTCACCCAAGAAGGGATCTAAGCAAATGCTGAGACTCATAGCCAAACTTTGGTAAGAGCATAGGGAGTCTTATGGAGGAAGAGAGGGGAGGGAATAGAGGGACATAGAGGAGACAGGAGTCCCACAAGAAGACCAACAAGTCAAGGTTTAAACAATCAAGGGTCTACTCTCTTATTCCTGGGTCAATGATTGTATGTGCTGGTTTCTCTGAAAATAAAATATTTGCTTTAAAACATGTAAAGCTGACTTTCTTTTAACTTACATAATAACCTTACATAATAACTACGGGAACATGAGAAGGAAGAAAGTAATGTTTTAATGAGCTCATTAACAGAAGAGATGCTTGGGCCAGAAAGGCCTTTTACTAACTGCTATTAGTAGTCAGTTCCTCAATCTACATCTGTGTGAGGCCAAGCCTTCACACATTTCTTTCTTTTCCTTATCTATCTATCTATCTATCTATCTATCTATCTATCTATCTATCTATCTATCTATCTATCTAATCACTTTAAAGCCTGATCACAGCCCCCTCCTTCCTCTTTTGCCAGCCCCACCTTTATACCCCTCCCTCTTCTTCTCAGAGAAGGGAAGGCCCCCCATGGGTACCAAACTACCCTGGTTCCTCAAGTCACAACAAGGCTAAGTGCATCTTCTCTCACTGAAGCCAGACAAGGCAGGCCAGCTAGAGGAAAGGGGTACAAAAGCTGGCAACAGAGTCAGAGACAGGCCCTACCTCATTGTTAGGAGACCCACATGATGACCAAACTGCATATCTGCTACATTTATATAGGGGGCTTAGGTCCAACCCATGAATGCTCCTTGGCTGGTGGTTCACTCTCTGTGAGCCCCCATGGGCCCAGGTTTGTTTATTCTGTAAGTCTTCTTCTGGAGTCCTTGACATCTCCTGCTCCCTCATTCTTCCTCCTACTCTTCCGCAAGACTCCCAGATTTTGGCCTATTGTCTGTGGGTCTCTAAGTCTGTTTCTATCAGTTGCTAGATGAAGCCTCTCAGATGATAATTATTCTAGGCTCCTGTCTGCAAGCATAGCAGGGTATCATTAACACTGTCAGAGGTTGGCTCTCTCCCATAAGGTGGGTCTCAAGTTGGGCCAGTCATTGGTTTGCCATCTGTCAACCCCTGCTCCAACTTTATCCCAACTTTTTAATAAGCAAGACAAATTTTGTCTCGAAGGTTTTATGGGTGGGTTGGTGTCCTCTTCCCTCCCCTGGAAGTCAACCTAGCTACAGGAGGTGGTAATTTCAGGCTACACATTCCCTGCTGTTAATGTGTAGCCATCTTATACTTTATGGCTAATATCCACTTATAAATGAGTACATACCATGCTTGTCTTTCTGAGTCTAGGTTACCTCACTCAGGATGATCTTTTCCAGATCCATCCATTTGCCTGCAAATTTCATGATTTCCTTGTTTCTAGTAGCTGAGTAGTATTCCATTATGTAAATGTACAACATTTTCTTTATCAGTTCTTCTGCTGAGGTATATCTAGGTTGTTTCCAGTTCCTGGCTATTATGAATAAAGCTGCTATTAACATAGTTGGACAAATGTCCTTGTTGTATGGTAGAGCTTATTTTGGGTATAGGCCCAGGAGTGGTATAGCTGGGTGTTGAGGTAGAAATATTCCCAATTTTCTGAGAAACTGCCGGGTTGATTTCCAAAGTAGTTGTATAAGTTTACACTCCCTCCAGCAAAGGAAAAGTGTTCCTCTTTCTCCACAACTCTCCAGCATGTATTGTCACTTGAGTTTTTTGTTTTTTGTTTTTTTTTTTTCAATGCAGTTTATTCAGAAACCTTGAACAATTATCTGACCCTGGGGAAAGCCAGCCCACAGCTTAAATAGCCTCTGGGTAGCCAACCCCGGCGTGCCACATGGGCAATGCAGATAGGTCCACATACATGGAAGCAAGCCAGATCCTCAGCCTTAGCCAAATGTAGAGTTGTTTGTGACAGAGAGCACTTGACTTTTTTAACTTAGCCATTCTGACTATTACAGGATAGAATCTCAGAGTCCTTTTGATTTCAATTTCCTTACAGACTAAAGATGTTGAATATTTTTTTAAGTCCTTCTCAGTCATTAGAGATTCCTCTGTTGAGAAGTCTCTGTTTAGCTCTGTATCCATTTTAAAAACTGGATTATTTGGATTATTGGTGTTTAATTTTCAGTTCTTCATATATTTTGCATATTAGCCCTTTTTCATATGTAGGGATTGTAAAGATATTTTCTCATTCTGTAGGCTGCCCTTTTGTCTTATTGACAGTGTCCTTTGCCTTGCATAAGCTTTTCAGTTTTATAAGGTACCATTTCTTAATTGTTGCTCTTAGTGCCTGAGCTGTTGGTGCTCTGTTCAGTAAGTTGTCTCCTGTGCCAATGAATTCAAGGTTATTCCTCACTTTCTCTTCTATTAAATTTAGTGTATCTGGTTTTATGTTGAGATTTTTTTTTCAATGCAGTTTATTCAGGAACCTTGAACAATCATCTGACCCTGGGGAAAGCCAGCCCACAGCTTAAATAGCCTCTGGGTAGCCAACCCCAGCGTGCAACGTGGGCAATGAAGATGGGTCCACATACACGGTAGCAAGCCAGATCCTCAGCCTTAGCCAAATAAGGAGTTGTTTGTGACAGAGAGCACTCACCATCAGGAAGGTGGAAGGCAGAAACCAGATCCATCTTTAAGGCACGGCATTACACAGCTCTCTACAGTTCCCCCATTTTGTTTTAGACGCATCAGGCAAGAGTAGAGGTCTGATCTCTGATATTAGAAATAAATTGGGACTTTGTACCGATGTTCATTTAGGTGTCATCTACTCAAAGAGCATCAGACCCTTCTGATACCTTTTTCTCAGAGGTGGGACCTGGGGCATCAACCCGCATGCAATCAGACATGCTCTTCTCTGGGTCAAAAGCAGCTGACCCTGAGTGCAGTGCTTAGCCTTGCATCCTGAGCGTAACAATTTAGCTCCCATGCTTGGGGAGACTATCCTGCTTCAATGGTTGTAAAGGCCTGAATGGTCATAGCTACATTACGCTCTTGTGAGACTCTAATCTTGCATATACACCACAGGCAAACAAAGGAGACCAATACCAGAAGGCCCGCTAACACTCCCATGCCTGCCCATTCCTTCAGATGATTCATGGCTGCAGCAATCCATGATGATAATCCTGTGGCTAGTCCTGCGTCCACTCTGGTAGAATTTACCGTGACAATGGCCATTCTCAGCTGCTCCATGGTAGTATTGAATTCTCCAGTCCAATTACCTAAAATATAGCTAGACAATTATTTAGACAGATTTGCAGCACAGGAAAAATTCTCATATTGTATGCTAGTGACACAAAGTCCAGCATACTTCCATTGACAACCAAGTTGAGCGATTTGCCATAGGGTATCAATTTGCTCCTGCACGAGGTCAATCCTCTGAGTGAACACCATCAAGCCTCCTTTTAGTTGAGCATTAATTCCTTTTTGTACATCTAAGGCATGAGCTACATTGGCTAAAAGATTATTCAGGGTCTGAGCAGTCTGCACAGTATGACTCATGGCTAATGCCACGGTGGTAGCTCCAACAGCCGCCAATGAGATGGCAGTAACAATGGCGGCTGTAATTCCAAGATCCCTTTTCTGTCTGAAGAGAGTCATAGCGTGAGGGGCATCAATGGGCACAGGCACCCAGCGAGGCATGCGAGTAACCAGGGCATACCTAAATTCACTAGGATTCCAGCATTGGGCAAAAAAGCAAGTATCATCACCACAATTACTTGGCTCTATCTGGCTAATAATGAATAAAAATGGGGGATATAAACAAACAGGTGTGGGCTTATAGAAAATATTTTGAGAAGCCTTAACCCCCTCGTTGGAACATCCTGCATCAGTTCTAGTAATAGCAATGGTGGTGTCCGAGGTCTGAGTAGGTTCAGGAGACCATTGCCCCCAGGGGCGAGACGTGCTCCATGTAAATTGACTAACTCCATGTTTTCTTCCACTTTTGAAAGTCATTTAAGGTTCTTAAATTATTTTTTTTTCCTTTTTTTAAATTTTTCATCAATTACACGTTATTCATTCTTCATCCCCCCATAAGCCCCTCCCTCTTCCGCTCCCAATCCCACCCTTCCTCCTCCCTCTGCTTGCATGCCACTCCCCAAGTCCACTGATAGGGGAGGTTCTCCTCTTCTTTCTGATCTTAGTCCATCAGTTCACATCAAAAGTGGCTGCATTGTCCTCTACTGTGGCCTGGTAAGGCTGCTCCTCCCCAGGGTGAGGTGATCAAAGAGCAGGCCAATCAGATTATGTCAGAGGCAGCACATCTTCACATTACTATGTAACCCACTTGGATTCTGAACTGCCCTGGGCTACCTCTGTGCAGGGGTTCTGGGTTATTTCCAGGAATAGTCCTTGGTTGGAGTATGAGTCTCTGGGAAGTTCCCTGTGTTCAGATTTTCTTGTTCTGTTGCTCTCTTTGTGGAGACCCTGTCCTCTCCAGCTCTTACTATTTCCCAGTTCTTACATAAAATTCCATTCACTCTGCCCAACAGTTGCCCATCAGGCTCAGCATCTGCTTTGATAGTCTGTAGGACAGAGGCTTTCAGAGGCACTCTGTGGTAGGTTCCTAGGTTATTTCCTGTTTTCTTCTTCTTCTGATGTCCATCCTCTTTGCCTTTCCGGATGGGGATTGGACATTTTGGTTAGGGTCCTCTCTCTTACTTAGTTTCTCTAGATGCACAGGTTTTAGTGGGTTTGTCCTATGTTGTATGTCTATATGAGTGAGTATATACCATGTGTGTCTTTTTGCTTCTGGGACAAATCACTCACGATGATCCTTTCCAGTTCCCACCTTTTACCTGCAAATTTCATTATTTCCTTATTTTTCATTGCTGAGTAATATTCCATTGTGTAGATGTACCACAATTTCTGCATCCATTCTTCAGTTGAGGGGCATCTGGGTTGTTTCCAGCTTCTGGCTATTACAAATAAAGCTGCTACAAACATGGTTGAGCAAATGTCCTTTTTGTGTACTTGAGCATCTTTTGGATATATGCCTAGGAGTGGTATGGCTGGATCTTGGGGAAGCACTATTCCTAGTTGTCTGAGAAAGCGCCAGATTGATTTCCAGAGTGGTTGGACAAGTTTACATTCCCACCATCAGTGGAGAAGGGTTCCCCTTTCTCCACAACCTCTCCAGCATGTGTGGTCTCTTGAGTTTTTGATCTTAGCCATTCTCATGGGTGTAAGGTGAAATCTCAGGGTTGTTTTGATTTGCATTTCCCTAATGGCTAATGAGGTTGAGCATTTCTTTAGGTACTTCTCTGCCATTCAGTATTCCTCTACAGAGAATTCTCTGTTTAGCTCTGTTACCCATTTTTTAAGTGGATTACTTGGTTTGCTGCTTTTCAGCTTCTTTAGTTCTTTATATATACTGGATATGAGTCCTCTGTCAGATAAAGGGTTGGTGAAGATTCTTTCCCAATCTGTAGGCGGTCGCTTTGTTTTAATGACGGTGTCCTTTGCTTTGCAGAAGCTTTTCAGTTTCATGAGATCCCATTTATTTATTGTTGCTCTTAGAGCCTGTGCTGTTGGTGTTCTGTTCAGGAAGTTTTCTCCTATACCAATGAGTTCTAGGGTATTCCCCACTTTTTTTTTCTAGCCGATTTAATGTGTCAGGTTTTATGTTGAGGTCTTTGATCCACTTGGACTATAGTTTTGTGCAGGGTGATAAGTATGCATCTATTTTTATTTTTCTACATGTAGACATCCAGTTGGACCAGCACCATTTGTTGAAGATGCTATCTTTTTTCCATTGTATGGTTTTGTCGTCTTTGTCAAAGATCAGGTGTCCATAAGTGTGTGGGTTTATTTCTGGGTCCTCTGTTCGGGTCCATTGATCCACCATTCTGTTTCTATGCCAGTACCATGCAGTTTTTAAAACTGTTGCTCTATAGTACAACTTAAGATCAGGGATGGAGATACCTCCAGAAGATCTTTTATTGTAGAGGATTGTTTTAGCAATTCTGGGTTTCTTGTTATTCCATATGAAGTTGAGAATTTTTCTTTCAAGGTCTGTAAAGAATTGTGTTGGTAATTTGATGGGCATTGCATTGAATCTGTAGATTGCTTTTGGTAGAATGGCCATTTTTACAATGTTAATCCTACCAAGCCATGAGCATGGGGGATCTTTCCAACTTCTGATATCTTCTTCTAATTCTTTCTTCAGAGACTTGAAATGTTTTTCATACAAGTCTTTGACTTCCTTGGTTAGGGTTACTCCAAGGTACCTTATGTCATTGTGGATATTGTGAAGGGTGTTGTTTCCCTAATTTCTTTCTCAGCCCTTTTGTCTTTTGTATACAGGAGGGCTACTGATTTTTTTTAGTTAATTTTGTATCCAGCCACTTTGCTGAAGGTGTTTATCAGCTGGAGGAGTTCCCTGGTAGAGTTTTTGGGGTCACTCACGTATACTATCATATCATCTGCAAATAGTGATAATTTGAATTCTTCCTTTCCAATTTTATCCCCTTGATCTCCTTCAACTGTCTTATTGCTCTAGCAAGGACTTCCAGAACTATGTTGAAGAGATATGGAGAGAGTGGGCAGCCTTGTCTTGTCCCTGATTTCAGTGGGATTGCTTTAAGTTTCTCTCCGTTCAGTTTGATGTTGGCTATAGGTTTGCTGTATGTATATTGCCTTTACCATGTTTAGATATGTGCCTTGTATCCCTGATCTCTCCAATACTTTAAACATGAATGGATGTTGGATTTTGTCAAATGCTTTTTCAGCATCTAGGGAGATTATCTTGTGGTTTTTTTCTTTTGGTTTGTTAATATGGTGGATCACATTGATGGATTTCCGTATATTGAACCATCCCTGCATACCTGGGATGAAGCCTACTTGGTCATGGTGGATGATATCTTTGATGTGTGTTCTTGTATTCGGTTTGCAAGTATTTTGTTGAGTATTTTTGCATCCATGTTCATAAGGGAGATTCGACTGAAATTCTCTTTCTTTTTGAGTCTTTGTGGGGTTTAGGTACCAAGGTGACTGTGGCTTCATAGAATGAGTTTGGTAATGTTCGTTCTGTTTCTATTTTGTGGAATAGTTTGAAGAAAATTGGTGTTAGCTCTTCTTTGAAGGTCTGGCAGAATTCTGCGCTGAAGCCATCTGGTCCTGGGCTCTTTTTGGTTGGGAGACTTTTGATGACAGCTTCTATTTCTTTGGGGGATATAGGACTATTTAATTGATTTATCTAGTCCTGATTCAGCTCCTTGGTAAGTCAAATCGATCAACAAAATTGTCCATTTCATTTAGATTTTCAAATTTTGTGGCATATAGACTTTTGAAGTAAGTCCTAATGATTGTTTGGATTTCCTCAGTGTCTGTAGTTATGCCCCCCTTTTCATTTCTGATTGTGTTGATTGGGGTGGTGTCTCTCTGCCTTTTAGTTAGCTTGGCTAAGGGTTTGTAGATCTTGTTGATTTTCTCAAAGAACCAGCTCTTTGTTTCATTGATTCTTTGAATTGTTTTATTTGTTTCTAATTGATTGATTTCAGCCCTGAGTTTGATTATTTCCAGCTGTCTACTCCTTTTTGGTGTGTCTGCTTCTTCTTTTTCTAGGGTTTTTAAGTGAGCCATTAAGTTGCTTGAATGTGCTGTCTTGAATTTCGTCTTGAAGGCACTTAGTGCTATGGACTTTCCTCTTAGCACGGCCTTCATTGTGTCCCACAAGTTTGGGTATGTTGTGTCTTCATTTTCATTGAGTTCTAGGAAGATTTTAATTTCTTTCTTTATTTCTTCTCTGACCCAGCTGTCTTTTAATAGCAAGTTGTTCAGTTTCCATGTATGTGTAGGCTTTTTGCTATTTCTGTTGTTATTGAGGTCCAGCTTTATTCCATGGTGATCAAACAGGATACAAGGGATTATTTCAATCTTTTTGTATCTGTGGAGGCTTGCTTTGTGACCAACTATGTGGTCTATTTTGGAGAAGGTTCCATGAGGCGCTGAGAAAAAGTAAATTCTTTTGTGTTTGGGTGTAAGGTTCTGTAAATGTCTCTTAGGTCCATTTGATTCATGACCTCTGTTAGAGATATTGTTTCTTTTTTTAATTTCTGTTTAGTTGACCTGTCTTTTGTTGAGAGTGGGGTGTTGAAGTCTCCCACTATTAGTGTGTGGGGACCTATGTGTGGTTTAAGTTTTATCAATGTTTCTTTCACAAATGTGTGTGCCCTTGTATTTGGGGCATAGATGTTCAGGATTGTGATGTCTTTCTGGTGAAATTTTCCCTTGATGAGTATGAAGTGTCCTTCCCCATCTCTTTTTATTAATTTTGGTTGAAAGTGTATTTTATCAGATATTAGAATGGCTACTCCTGCTTGCTTCTAGCATCCATTTGCTTGGAAAGCCGTCTTCCATTCCTTTACCCTCAGGTAATGTCTATCTTTGTGACTTAGGTGTGTTTCTTGTATACAACAGATTGCTGGGTTTTGTTTACACACCCATTCTGTTAGTCTGTGTCTTTTTATTGGAGAATTAAGTCCATTGATATTGAGAGAGATTAATGACCAGTGGCTGTTAGATCCTTTGAATTTGATGTTGGCTGTGGTCATACGGTTGTGTGCTTCGTTGCTTTTTGTTTTACTGTAGTGGGATTATTTATTTCCTGTGTTATCTTGAATGTAGCTAGTTTTCTTGGGTTGTATTTTCCCTTCTAGTGTCTTCTGTAATGCTGGATTTGTTTGTAGGTATTGTTGAAGTTTGTTTTTTTTCATTGAATATCTTGTTTTCTCCGTCTATGAGGACTGAGAGTTTTGCTGAGTATAGTAGCCTGGGCTGACATCTGTGTTCTCTTAGAGTCTGCATGATATCTGCCCAGGCCCTTCTGGCTTTCATAGTCTCTGTTGAAAAGTCAGGTGGATTCTAATGGATTTGCCATTATATGTTACTTGGCCTTTTTCTCTTGCAGCTTTTAGTATTTTTTCTTTGTTTTGTATACTTACGGTTTTGATTATTATGTGGCAGAAGGATTATCTTTTCTGGTCTAATTTATTTGGTGTTCTATAGGCCCCTTGTATTCTTATTGGCCTCTCCTTTAACTTGGGGAAATTTTCTTCGATGATTTTGTTGAAAATATTTTCTGGGCCTTGGTGCAGGGAATCTTCTTTTTCCTCTATTCCTATTATTCTTTTGTTTTGTCTTTTTATGTTGTCTTGAATTTCTTGGACAGTCTGTGTCAGGAATTTTTTAGATTTAACATTTTCTTTGACTGATACATCTATTTCTTCCATTGTATCTTCCACACCTGAGATTCTTTCTTCCATTTCTTGTAGCCTATTGGTTATGGTAACCTCTGTAGTTCCTGCTTTCTTCCCTAAGTTCTTTCTCTCCACAATTTCTTCCATTTGTGTTTTATTTTTAATTTTTCTAATTCTATCTTCAGTTCTTGAGCTATTTTGTTGATTTCCTTCACCTGTCTGACTGTATTTTCGTGTTTTTCTGTCAATTCCTTCAGCTGTTTGTTTGAGCAATCCACTGTTTCTTTTATTTCATTCAGTGATTTAAGCATTTCCTCTCTAAAGGTCACAAACTCTATTTCTTTTCGTATTTTATTTGTTTCCTTTGTTATCTTCTTCATGAGCATAGATGTTAGGTCATCTCCTTGAATTTCAGTTATGCAGGGATGTCTAGGGCTATTTGCTCCTGGATAACTGGGTTCTGGAGATGCCATATTGCTCTGGCTTTTGTTGGTTGAGCTTTTACGCTGTCCTCTCCCCATTGAGCTATCTTAGGTGTTTGAAGTTAGTTTCTGGTTTTCCTGTATTCTCTCCTGTAGTGGAGAGAATCCCTTTGGCAAGAAGATGGTTTTTCCTGAAGGAAGCCTTCTCAGCTTTTTGGGTATAGTCACTGGATGGCCAGTGTTTTTCAGGAGTTGCTACAGCTCACCTCAGGCATAGAGACCTGGGTGGTAACTGTGGTCCTGATTAGTCAATAGGGCTCTCCTCTTACCGGGAGAAGTCCTGGAGACAGCTGCCCTCCTTCTGGGTTTCTTGCTGTAAATTTAGTGATCAGCTGCTGTAACTTGTGTATCTCGTGGTTTGGTCGGTTTTGTTAGGGCTAACTGGTTGCCCCTTGAAGCAGTATCTGGGGGTTGATCTCAGGGTTCCCGGTCTTTTGTAGGTCTGAGGTTGGGGCTCTGTGCCCCAGAATCCAAGAGGTAATCTGTGGCAGGTGATTACTGCTCTGGTGTTTTGGGTCACACAGTTCTGTCTGTAAGGAGTAGTTGGTACAAAGCAGGCATCTGGGCTGGCAGAGCTTGCACCCACCTGCTAGTCTGCGGGAGCTGAGTTTCCAATCACTCTGTGCTCCCTGTTTGGGCCCAGATTTGTGATGGCTGGGCGTACTCACCTGTTTGTGATCTGCAGTCTGCTAGATTTGCCCTAGGTGACCCCAGCAGCACGGTTTCTTCCTTCCCTGTGGGGTCCTCTCTGGACATGGGTTCCCACTCCCTGTTGTACTGGGGCGTGCAACTTGTCTGTACCGCTGAGCTGAGCGCACAGCTCTCCGCGCGGCAAGAGCTCAGTTGTGTTGGCGGCGGGTACCTGCTTTCTAGAGACCTTTCAGGGAAAGACTGGGTGACCAGTGATAAGACTGGCAACTTTGCTTGCCCGTGGGGTTTTCTTGCGACTGGGACTCCCAGTCTCAGGCACCCTTGTGCCCACAGATCAGCCTGGGAAAGTGATTGGCACACGCAAGCTTGTGGAGCCTGTGTTACCCGGGATTTCTTCCAGGTTCTGGCTGGGTAGCCGTGAGTGGACCCGACCGATTCCCACGCCGTAGGAGCCTCCCCTCACCTGGGAAACACGATTGATGTAGTTTCAGGGCCCAGAGTTTAGTCTCCTGGTCACAGCACGGAGAGTGCTGTCCTGCTTCTCAGAGGAGGTGCTCTCCCAGTGCCGCCATCTTGGCTCCCCCCCATGTTGAGATATTTGATCCATGTGAACTTTAACTTTGTGCAGGGTGATAAATAGAGATCTATTTGCATTCTTCCTAGATGCAGACATCCAGTTACTCCAGCATGATTTATTGAAGATCCTATCTTTTTTCCATTGTATGGTTTTGGCTTCGTTGTCAAAAATCAATTGTCCCCAGGTGCTTCACACATTTTTTAATCTTTTGGACCAGTTCAGGAAAAGTTTTTGTTTTTTTGTTTGTTTGTTTGTTTGTTTGTTTGTTTGTTTTTAATGATTAATCCCTTTTAGATCCAATCACAGCTAAAGCTGTCAGAGTTGACACTGTCTCCAAGTTGTGGCAAGTTGAGGCTGCTTGAATAAGAATATGACACATTAATCAGTCTCACTCTGAGTGACTTCAGTGAGCCCTAAGGTTGCTATGTTGGCTTACTGTTATTGTTGTTTGTGAAAGACCCCCGAAGGTTGTCTTCCGTCAGGGAGACCCCGTACCCAAAGATCAATGAGTCCAGTTGTTCGGATGCAACCAGCAAGAGGCTTTATTGAGTACACGGGTTCCCGGGGCGACAAAGTCTCTCAGAAGACTTGCGCGCCTCTCGGTTGGGGTGACGGGTTTTTATAGGGCTCGGGAGCAGGAAGCGCGGTTACAGAAGCGAGAAGCATAGTTACAGGGGTCTGATTGGGTGGTTTGAACAAAGCCGTAGTTAAGTCACGTACCCAGAACAGGGAAGGCGGGAAGGCAGATTGTGAGCTGAGTCACGTACCCGGAACCGGGAAGGCGGGAAGGCAGATTGTGAGCCGAGTCACGTACCCGGAACCGGGAAGGCGGGAAAGAATGCAGCAAGGTAGCTCTCCCCTCAGGGAACTTACTGCTATACCGCGCCTACTCTACATAGTGTTAACAATCGCTGCTTATCTTTTGGTCTCTCAGTTTGTTTGTATGGTTTATGACATGAATAAAGCAGCAAAGGTTGGACTAAAGAGAGCAATGAAGAAATCACAGAAAACAGCAGAGTTCCTGTTACAGTTTGTTAAGGAGGTCCAGTGACATCGTTGTTATTTGATCCTCAGAGATATTCCTCTATTCTTATTAGATCCCTGCAACATCCCTTACCCTGTGCATAGTATTTTATTTTTCTTAACCTACATTGAGTATTCTACTGTTTTGAAAGAGTCCTATGTGAAGTAACTAATACTATAAAACACACAATCTCTTTAATTCTTATTCTTTTTTATTTATTATTTTTTTAGAACAGGGTTTCTCTGTGTAACTCTGGCTATCCTGGAACTCACGCTGTAGTAAACGAGGCTGGCATCGAAATCAGAGATCTACCTGCCTTTGACTCTAGAGTCTGAGAATAAGAGCATGTGACACCTCATTAAGCTCACAATCTATTTTTTTAATTTTTAAAATATTAGTTACAGTATGTATCCCAGCTGTAGCCCCCTGCCCCATTTCCTCCCTGCCCTTTTCCAAGTCTACTGATAGGGGAGTACCTCCCCCCCTTTCATCTGACCCTGGTCCTCTTCTGTGGCCTAGCAGGGCTGCTACTCCCCCTGAAGGGGGCATCAAAAAACCTGCCATTGACTTCATGTCAGATACAGTGTCTGTTCCCCTTACTGGAGGATATACTTGCATACTGAGCTACCATAGATAACATCTGAGCAGAGGTTTTAGGTTATATACATACATGGTCCTTGGTTGGAGATACAATCTCATAAAAGACCCCTGTGCCCAGATATATTTGGTCCTTGGGGAGCTCCTGCCCTCTCCGGGTCATATTTACTCCTCCTTCTTTCATATGATTCCCTGCACTCTGCTGAAGGTTTGGTTATGAGTCTCAATATCTGCTTTGATACACTGCTAGGTAGAGTCTTTCAGAGGCCATCTGTGGTAGGCTCCTGTCCTGTTACTTGTTTTCTCCTACATCCAATGTCCATCCCATTTGTCTTTCCAAGTGAGGATTGATAATCTTACCCCAGGTCTTCTTTCTTGTTTATCTTCTTTAGGAGTATATATTTCAGTATGTTTATCCTATCTTATAGGTCTATATAACTGAGTATATACCATGTGTGTTTTTCTCCTTCAGGAATACCTCACTCAGGATGACCTTTTCTAGATCCCACCATTTGCCTGCAAATTTCATGATTTCCTTGTTTTTAATTGCTGAGTAGTATTACATTGTGTAAAAATACCACAATTTCTGTATCCATTCCTCCGTTGTTGGACATCTGGGTTGTTTCCTGGTTCTAGCTATTACGAATAAAGCTGCTATAAACATGGTTGAGCAAATGTCCTTGTTGTGTACTTGAGCATCTTTTGGATATATGCCTAGGAGTGGTATAGCTGGATCTTGAGGAAGCGCTATTCCTAATTATCTGAGAAAGCACCAGATTGATTTCCAAAGTAGTTGTACAAGTTTACATTCCCACCAGCAATGGAGGAGGGTTCCCCTTTCTCCACAACCTCTCCAGCATGTGTTGTCATTTGAGTTTTTGATTTTAGCCATTTTGATAGGTGTAAGGTGAAATCTCAGGGTCGTTTTGATTTGCATCTCTCTGATGGCTAAGGACGTTGAGCATCTCTTTAAGTGTTTCTCTGCCATTCTATATTCCTCTACAGAGAATTCTCTGTTTAACTCAGTGCCCCATTTTTTAATTGGATTTCTTGATTTATTGTTTTTTAACTTAAGTTCTTTTTTATTTTCTGGATATCAGCCCTCTGTCAGATAGAGGGTTGGTGAAGATCCTTTCCCAGTCTGTAGGCTGTCATTTTGTTTTGATGACAGTATCTTTTGCTTTACAAAAGTTTTTCAGTTTCATGAGGTCCTATTTATTGATTGTTGCTCTTAGAGCCTGTGCTGTTGGTTTTTTGTTCAGGAAGCTATCTCCTGTGCCAATGAGTTCTAGGCTCTTCCCCACTTTTTCTTCTAACTGATTTAGAGTGTCTGGTTTTATGTTGAGGTCTTTGATCCACTTGGACTTTAGTTTTATGCAGAGTGATAAATATGGATCTATTTTCATTTTTTTCTGCATTTAGACATCCAGTTGGACTAGCACCATTTGTTGAAGATGTTGTCTTTTTTCCACTGAATGGTTTTAAAAATATGGAATGTTTCATGGATTTGCGTGTCATCCTTGCACAGGGGCCATGCTAATCTTCTCTGTATCATTCTAATTTTAGTATATGTGCTGCTGAAGCGAGCACTACTTTTTAATTTAGTTATTCATTTTATATCTCAGTTGTAGCCTTCTCCCTCTTCTCCTCCTGTTCTTGACTCTTTGTCCATCCCCCATGCTCCTGTGCCCCAATTCTGACCCTCAGAAAAGGGGAAACCACACATACACACACATACACACAAACCTGCCTCACTATATCTAGTCTAATCAGGACTGTGTACTTACTCTTTCACAGTGTCCCAGAAAGGCAGCCACACCAGGGTGAAGTGATCAAAAAGCATGCAACAGAGACTATGTCAGAGAAAGCTGCCATCCTTTTTCTAGCGGACCCACATGGAAGTTAGGCTGCCCACTGGTTATGTTTGTCTAGGTCTAGTCCATGTATGGTCCTTGGTTGGTGTTTCAGTCTCTGTGAGCCCCTCCAGTCCCTGATTAGTTGTCTCTGTTGGTCTTTTTATGGTGCTCCTGTCCCCTTCAAGTTATTCTATCCTTCCCCCCACTTTTCCGCAAGACTCCCAATGCATTGCCCAATGTTTGGTTGTGTGTCTCAGTACTGTTTCGATCAGTTCCTGGGTGGAGCCTCTCAGAAAATAGCTATGTTGGACTCTCATCTGAAAACACAGTAGAGCATCATCAATAGTGATGGAGATTGGATCTCTCCCATGGAGTTGGTCTCAGGTTGGGCCAGGCATTGGTTGCATATTCCCCAGATCTCTGCTCTGTCTTAATCCCTGCATATCCTGTAGGCAGGGTAAATTCTGGGTAGAAGTTTTTGTAGGTGGGTTGTTGTTCCCCCTCCATCCACCAAGAGTCCTGTTTGGTTCAAGTGTAGCCTCTCCCGTTTCCATGACCCCCACCACCAGAGGTTTCAGCTAGACTCACCCCCATATCTTCCCAGGAGCCCATCTTGTTGCAAGTCTCCAACTGTCTAAGAGATGCTCCTTCAACACATTTATTCCTCTCTCTCTGAAAACCCTCTGTCCTCTTGCCCCTGCTCACCCACATTTCCCACAGTTTTCCCTCTCCTAACCTGTTCCCCTTCTTCAAACACTTCTGCTGACTATTTTATTTTTTCCCTCTAAGTAAGATTCAAGCATCCTCCCATGGAATCTCCTTGTTTAGTAGCTTCTTTGGGTCTGTGAATTGTCATATAGTTATCCTGTATGGCTAATATCCTATGGCTAATATCCACTTATAACTGAGTAAATACCATGTGTGTCTTTCTGTGTCTGTCTTTCTTAAAGCAAAAGCTCTTTGGGAGTATTATTTTTAAGAATTAAATAAATTAATTTTATTGTTCTTTTTCATTTTATTGAGCCAAAAATGTTAGAATGAAATATGTACTGTTACTATGTCAAGTATGATTGGTTATATATATTTGTACTCATAGCATTAGAGAGATTGAGCCTATAAAAGCATGAATTGAAGAGAGCCTGGATTACATAGCCAATCCACGGCCAACCTGACTTATAAAATGAGAAGCTCTCCCTTCTCTTATCTCCCCCAAAGCTGATATTATTTATTTGTTTGCACTCTTTTCATTTGAACATAATTTCTCAGATGGAAGGGTTCATGGTATTTTTAATACCAAAACCAAGTCTAGAACAGTCCAATACCCATGACAGGGCATATTTAAAAGTTCTTGAGGATATGTTTGCTTATGAAAATGAAAATCATGGAGCAGGGACTTAGAAAAGAACAAAGAGAAGAAATTAAAAAGTAAATTGTCAAGATGTTGGCACCAGAACGACTAGGAGCACAGCAGGATTGGCACAGTGACCAGAAGTCAGAACTCGCAGCCCTAAAACACAATTGCTTGTGTTTCCCAGGTGAGAGGATACCCCACAGTGGGGGATTCAATCAGCTTCAACTCACCCAGCTAAACCACAGAAGAGATCCCAGTTTCATCAGGCACTTGGTCACCAGCCCAGAGCCACACGCCAGCATGTTCTGGTCACTGTCCCAGACTAAACTGTGGGCCCCACAACATCAGAGACTGAGATTTTCAGTCGAGAGATAACCCCACGGTGCAGGAACGATTGGGACCAACCTTAGGTCACCCAGATATTCCTTAGAAAAGATCCGAGGTTCTGTGGGTGCCGAACAGCCAGCCCAGAACCAAGCCAGGCACCAACACAGAGTCCTGCCTGCGCACCTGACTCACTGCCCCAGATAGAACTGTGGCCTCCAGGGCACCAGAGACTGAGTTTCTCTGTAGGGTGCAAACCCACCGGGAGGGGAACAGCAGGTCTGATCTCAGAGCACTCAGCCAATACCACCACCCTGAAAAGGTCTATGGAAAAATTACACAGTTTCCGCAGATGCCCAGGCACCCCATCGCCAGAAAGGCAGAGCCAGGCACATCTGTGCCTGCGGGTTCTACTCACCATCCCAGACAGAATGGCGGTCCCCAAAGCATAGCCTGGGTTTCCCTGTCAGGAGGAAACCCCACAGCAGGGGAATCATCAGGTCCAACGCTCAGGACACCTAATTCCAGAAAACTTTGGAGTGACACAGGCTCTAAGCTTTAGCCTTCTACTGCAGGCATGAGCTCCCTGCTCACCTACCTGCCATTTTTAAGTACCACTAGGGCACTGGGGCACATAGCTGCATTCTCAGGCCTACAAAAGCCTGAGCACCATTAGAGCAGCCCTCAGATACTGCTCCAAGGTTTGACCAGTTATCCCTACCTAACTGGCAAAACTGTGGGACTCCCTGGTTTTTCAAGAGGGCTGCCCCAACAATTACACCTTAAGAGCAACAGCTACAGCTCACCAAATTCAGAGCCAGAAACTCAGATGCAGGGCAGCCATCACCAGGACCTCTCCAGATGAGAGGAGAGCCTTCTTGAACACCACAGTTACCACACAGGTCCATACACCTGAAGTGAACTGTGACAATTCCTGAGAAGCACCACCATTAGGTTGACCATACCCAAAAAGCTAAAGAGAACTCCTTCAGATCCCCGGCAAGTGGATTCCCCCCCACCCCAGGACCCAGCAGGCACCAGAAGTTAACAGACAACACCTGAGACAGCCAGATGGGTAGAGGCCAGCAAAAAACACAACCAACAAATAGCAAAGCAATATGGCATTCCCAGAACCCAGTTATCCAGGGGAAAGTAGCCCTGAACACCCCAACATAAGTGAAATTCAATAAGATGACCTTACATCTATATTTATGAAGAGATTAATGGAGGAAGCAAATGAAATGTGAAAAGAATTAGGGGAAGATATAATAAAACAGATTATGGGCATCTGTAAAGAAACAGGAAGATGCAGCCAGTTTGTGACTTTCAGAGAGGAAATGACTAAACCATTGAAAGAAATAAAAGAAACAGAGGAATGTTCAAAGAAATAGCTGAGGAATTTAAGGAAAATACAGTCAGACAGGTGAAGGAAATCAACAAAATGGTTCAAGATCTGAAGATAGAATTGAAAAATTAAAGAAAACACAAATGGAGGAAATCATGGAGAAGGAGAACCTAGGAAAGAAAACAAGAACTACAGAAGTAAGCATAACCAACAGACTACAAGAGATGGAAGAAAGAATCTCAGGTGTGGAAGATACAATGGAAGAAATTGATGTATCCCTCAGAGAAAATAATAAATCTAAAAAATTCCTGACAAAAACCATCCAAGAAATTCAACACAACATAAAAAGACAAAACCTAAGAATAATAGGAATGGAGGAATAAAAGAAGATTCCCTCCTCCAAGGCCCAGATAACAGTTTCAACAAAATCATGGAAGAAAATTTCCCCAACTTGAAGGGGAGGCCTATAAGAATACAAGAAGCCTACAGAACACGTAATAAATTAGACCAGAAAAGAAAATTTTCCTGTCACATGATAATCAAAACAGTAAGTATATAGAACAAAGAAAAAATACTGAAAGCTTTAAGGGAAAAAGGCCAAGTAACATATATTGGCAAACCCATCAGAATCACACCTGATTTCTCAAAAGAAATTATGAAATCCAGAAGGGCCTGGTCGGATATCATGCAGATCCTAAGAGAACACAGATGTCAGCCTAGGCTACTGCACCCAGCAAAACTCTTAGTCATCATAGACAGAGAAAACAAGATATGCAATGACAAAAACAAATTTCAACAATACCTACACACAAATCCAGTGTTACAGAAGATACTAGAAGGAAAAATACAACCCAAGAAAACTACTTTTAAGAAAACACAGTAAATAAATAACGTCACTACAGCAAAACAAAAATAGCCAAACACACAAACACACTACCATAGCCGACATCAATATCAAAGGATCTAACAGCCACTGGTCATTAATCTCCCTCAACATCAATGGACTCAACTCTCCAATAAAAAGACACAGACTAACAGAATGGATATGTAAACAAGACCCAACAATCTGTTGCATACAAGAACCACACCTAAGTCACAAAGATAATCATTACCTGAGGATAAAGAGCTAGAAGACGGCTTTCCATAAAAAATGGACCCAAGAATCAAGCAGGAGTAGCCATTCTAATGTCTAATAAAATAGACTTTCAACCACAATTAATCAAGAGATAGAGAAGGACACTTCATACTCATCAAGGGGAAAATCTACCAGGAAGACATTACAGTCTTGAACATCTATGCCCCAAACGCAAGGGCACCCACATTTGTAAAAGAAACATTAATAAAACTTAAACCATACATAAACCCCCACACATTAATAGTGGGAGACTTCAACACCCCACTCTCAATAAAGGACAGGTCAACAAAACAGAAATTAAACAAAGAAACAATAACTCTTCACAGAGATCATGAATCAAATGGACCTCATGGACATCTACAGAACTTTTCACCCAAACACAAAAGAATTTACCTTCTTCTCAGAACTTCATGAACACTTCTCCAAAAAAAACATATAGTTGGTCACAAAGCAAGACTCAACAGACACAAGAATATTGAAATAATTCCCTGTATCCTATCTGATCACCATGGACTAAAGCTGAATCTCAATGACAAAAATAGCAAAAGGCTTACACACACATGGAAACTGAACAACTTGCTATTAAATGACAACTGGGTCAGGGAAGAAATAAAGAAATTAAAGTCTTCTTATAATTCAAGGAAAATGAAGGCACAACATACCCAAACTTATGGGACACAATGAAAGCAGTGCTAAGAGGAAAGTTCATAGCACTGAGTGCCTTCAAGAAGAAATTCGAAACATCTCATTCAAGTAACTTAAGGGCTCACTTAAAAGCCCTAGGGAAAAAAAAAGAGCAAGCAAACACACTAAAGAGGAATAGACAGTTGGAAATAATCAAACTCAGGGCTGAAATCAATCAATTAGAAACAAATAAAACAACTCAAAGAATTAATGAAACCAAAAGCTGGTTCTTTGAGAAAATCAACAAGATAGAAAAACCCTTAGCCAAACTAACTAAAAGGAAGAGAGACACTATCCAAATCAACAAAATGAGAAACGAAAAGGGGGATATAACCACAGACACTGAAGAAATCCAAACAATAATTAAGTCTTACTTCAAAAGTCTATATGCCACAAAATTTGAAAATCTAAATGAAATTAACACTTTTCTTGACTGATTCCTCATGTCAAAGCTGAATCAAGATCACATAAATCAATTAAATAATCCTATATCCCCTAAGGAAATAAAAGAGGTCATCAAAAGTCTCCCATATAAAAAAAGCCTAGGGCCAGATGGTTTCAGCACAGAATTCTACCAGACCTTCAAAGAAGAGCTAACTCTAGTACTCTTCAAACTATTCCACAAACTAGAAACAGAAGGAACACTACCAAACTCATTCTATGAATCCACAATCACCTTGGTACCTAAACCTCACAAAGACCCAACAAAGAAAGAGAATTTCAGGGCAATCTCCTTTGTGAACATCAATGCAACAGAGCCAAAAAATCTGAGCACAGGGGTCTTTCCTGAGACTGATACTCCAACCAAGGACCATGCATAGAGATAACCTAAGACCCCTGCACAGATGTAGCCCATGGCAGTTCAGTGTCCATGTGGGTTCCATAGTAATAGAAACAGGGACTCTCTCTGACATGAACTGATTGGCCTGCTCTTTAATTACCTCCCCCTGAGGGGAGAGCAGCATTCCCAGGCCACAGAAGAAGACAATGCAGCCACTCCTGTTGAAACCTAATTGACTAGGATAAGAAGGAAGGAAAAGAAGACCTCCCTTATCAGTGGACTTGGGGAGGGGCATGCATGCAGAGGAAGGAGGAATGGAAGTATTGGGACTGGAGGAGGGAGGGAACCACAAACTGAATAAAGTGTAATTAATAAACAATTTTAAAAAAGAAAAGAAAAGAACAAAGAATTGATTGATATAAAATTTTGGTTTCACTATTACGTAGGGTTGAAATTAAAATGATATTTCTTTTAAACAAAATAGAACTGTGGAATGAGGAAATATTGATGAATTACTCTGTAAAGATCATTGTTTCTCATAGCTATGTTCTAAGAAAATCAAAATTTCAGGGCTTAAAAAGAAAAAAAGCTAAGAAACAGAAAAGCCACAAAGGAAATATGGCAAAAAATATTTCACCCCAAATGGTTACAATGGCCTTTCTCAGCCTACGTGTTTCATAGAAGTTTGCTATTCCTCCATCAAGATGCAGTGTTTAGCCCTTCCTCCCTGCTTTTCTTAAATCTGGCAGGATTTGTGTGTTCCTTGAAGCCAATAAGCAATCGGATAAGAATAGTATAGTACAGCAATGTGTTCCTGAAGCTAGGTCTTTAAGAGAAATTTTTGTTTCTTCTTTGCCTGCTGGATAATCAAACCTGAGGCCTTCAGAGTGCCCCAGTGCTGCCGCACTCTGAGATCAGTCTCTGAATCCATAAACACATTCACATCCACTCTCATACACATGAACAGGCAGAAACACACCTGGATATACCACATACCCAGATAATTCACACACACACACACACACACACACACACACACACACACACACCTAAAAAAAGTGCCTCATATGTAACTGGATATAAATTCAAATATTATAGATAGATTGGGTAACTATACTTTCATTTCTAAATAATAATTAGAAAGCACTATTTTTAATTTTTCTTCCTAAATTGGGAAGATCGCATAAAAATCCTTCCAAGTCACAACATAGATGAGACCCCAAACTTACTGAAAAGAGAGATGGGTAGCACCTACCTCTCCTCCAGTTCACTGGTGTCCAGCTTTAGTAACTCTTTGACTAAAGTTTAGAAAGTCCTCATGCCAAAATCCCCAGATGAAACATTCCTGACTTTTTAACTCTCAAAACTATACAAAATGTAAAAATGATCATTATCTTTTCTTGGCATTTTAGCATGATTCATTTCTTGGAAGTAGGAATGATCATTTTGGCCTTTCTTGGTGATGGTCTACAACACCTGCATTATTAATAAATAAGCAAGCAAACAAAAAACATCTGAGCACCAAAACATGAAAGTAAATGAAGATGAAAAAAAGACATTGTTTTTTGCTTTACTTTTTTCTTTTAAACAGTTTTTTTGAGTTTGTCTGTGAACCAACATATTTATTTTTATTCATAATTTGGTGTGCATTTCTGATGTGTATACAGATGTCTGTATGTATAGGTAAATGTATGTGTATATGTGTGGGTACATATCTGTACTTGAAAGCTAGAGGTCAACCTCTGGTGTGGTTCCTTTACCTTTGAAACAAGGTCTCTTAATAAGACTTGAACTCTTTGTTATAGAGTAAGAACATTTTCTTCAGTACTTTTGTTACACACTGCTCCCATATGTGAAACATGGGTGATAGTAAGTTTGGTGGTGAAATTGTTTGGTTACTCAGTGATTGTCAGTCTGTAGTAGTATAATCACAAAGAATATGCTTATAGACAAATGAAGGGAAGGAAAAGAAAGAAGACAAATTCAATTTAGATATAATGGCTTAGCCAGCTAATTTACCGACTCACTTAATAGTTAATGTAAGTTCTTCTGCTACTCATACATCCTTTACAAAGTGATTGACTTAGATAGCAAATTGCAGATGCAGTTAATTGTCATCCCTCTTTCTTGCATACCAGGGTAATGTACTCAGCATAAACAGGACAGTGAAGTTCTAGAGACACGTCCACAGCAAGATTTGTGATTGAAAGATGGCTTTGGGGCAAGAGTTGCTAAACAGTACTTGGAAGAATTTCTATGTTCTCTTCCCACCAGTGTCTTTTAGAAATTAAAGCACAATTACATACCCTAAATATAATGTTTGAATTGATTTTCCAAACTGTATTGGATACACGTGTGTGTGTGTGTGTGTGTGTGTGTGTGTGTATACAATCTGAGTCTGTTGTGTATGTAGATCAGAAGTCAATCTCAGGTGCCAGTCCTCACCTTCTACCTTCTTTGAGACAGGATTTGTTTGTTGCTTGCTACTATACATGCCAGGCCAGCATGCCTGCAAGCTTCAAAGACTCTATTGTTTTGCAAGCCTCATCACGTGTTTCATCTATTGTTTTGCAAGCCTCATCACATATGCCCTAACTTTTGTGTGGATTTTGGTGATTCAAATTTAGGTCCTCCTACTCTTACACAAGTACTTTATGGGCTAATCCATCTCCCCTGCCCCAGAAGTACTTTGATAGTCAGGAAAACAATGGTAACTTCCTGTAGAGTCTCAGACATAGTAGGTATAGTTTGCCAAGTGGTTTGCTCATGGTTTGCACATTGATGTGAGTTCTGCAAGTGCCGAACTCATTCACAGATAGGAGCAGAAGCCTTTCGAGAATTTGGTTCATTTACAATGAGAGAGATGTGAGTTTCACTCAAGGACTGTGAAGCAGAAGTAAAACTTGGCTCTTTTGAGGTGGGTGGGATATTGCTTATGTAAGGACCCCCTTTCAGAGCTCTCTGATAGACTACTGAAACCAGGAAGAAAACACTGTGTGAGTGAAAGTTGGTGTGGAAACATTAGTGAATACTAAGCTAGTCTTGCACTGCATGGAAATTGAAAATGCAGTGGTGCTAGTTAAAATTGATTTCTTCCAGAAAATAAGAGTTGGTTCCATCCCAAGAAGGATGAGATGGAGAAAATGTCCTGATTTACCAACTATATATTTAAATGATAAATATACTCATCTATGAATTCTGATGCTGGCTGACATCTCATTATAATTGACATTGCTTTACTTAGCATGGCTTTAAGAGCAGTTGGGCAGGAAACATATACCTTGCTTCAGATAGCAGAGTTAGCATCTTCCTAAACCAGCATGAATGCTTTTCAGCTTCACCTTCATTTTTCCTTTGAAAACAACAGATAGATAACTCAGGCTCAAGTGACAGACAAAACTGTGTTTGCCTTCCCCACAGCTGGGGTATTAGGTAAACCCACACATGATATCAGACTGACCGTTTGAAAGTTTAGAATAGAGTTGCATATAATGCATCCATGCTGTTATGTGACCATGACTTGGAAGTCATCTAGTATTATTTTTATTACCAACAAAAGAAATACTACATAAACCCATTCATTGTCACTCCTCTCTAACCTGTAGCAACTTGGATTATTTACTTTCAGTCTCTGAATTTATTGTGATTGTCTTAATTGTCAACTTGAAGCACTGGGGAGACTGGAAAAACATGACTATGGATGAAACTGTGAAGGCATTTTCTTAGATGAACTCAAATAACAAGACCCACTATGTTATTTAACTTTTTGTTGCTCTGGGGACATACACTTAAAGGAGGAAAGATTTATTTTGGCTCATGGTTACGCAAGGTTCAATAAATATCTGCTTGGCTCCATACTTTTGGTCAAAACGTCAGTGTGGTCGGAACATGTATCAGAGGACAGCAGTTCAGTAATGATGGACCAGAAAGTAGAATGAGAGTGAGGCTAGGGATAATATACTTCCTAGGAAGCCACCATCATTGATCTACTGCCTCTTTTATGCTCTAGTTCTCTCGTTTTCCAGAACCTCTCCAAATAGTGTGACAAGCTAAAGCCCCACCTTTCAAAACAAGTGAGGGTAGGGGATATTTCAAATTCGAACCATATCACCTTCCCTGAATGTACATGGCACCATCCATACAGTGAGGATCTGGGTGGAATAAAGAATGGAAAAGGAGACAACAAACTAGCACAGTAATATAAGCCCACCCCTGTCATGATATACTGAAATCATGACATGACAAACTAAAATAAACCTTTACCCATTATGGTCACTGTTTGCTATTTTTTTTTTAAATTTCATGTATTAAGTAATAGCAAAATCAAAATATGATTAACAAGAGAAAATAGTCATTTCTTTTTTAATTTAATTTTTATATTTTTTTCAAAATTTATTCATTATATATCCTGATTATATATATCCTCCTCCCAGTCCCACCTTTACTCCTTCTTCCCTGCTATCCCCTAACCCTACTCCACTGAAAGGGGGTGTTTTCCTTATTTGCCATCTGTCCATAGCTTACCAAGTCTCATCAGGACTGCCTGAATCGTTTTCCTTTGTAGGCCACATAGCCAGGAGCAAGTGATCAAAGAGCAGGCAACTGAGTTCATGACAGAGGCAGCCTCTCCTCCCCTTACTCAAAGATCCACATGGAAACTGAGCTGCCAATAGGCTACTTCTGAGCAGGGGGTCTAGATACTCTCCATGGATGGTCCTCAGTTGGTACTTCAGTCTATGCAGGACCCCCTGGGCTCATATATTTTTAGCTTTGTTGGTCTCCTGGTAGGGCTCCTGTTCCTCCATGTCCTTCTATCCACACCTCCCCTCTTTCTCCTTACAACTCCCTGCGATCTACCCAAAGTTTGGCTCTGAGCATCTGCTTCTATTGCATATTGGGTGGAGCATTTCAGAGGACCCTCTACAATAGGTTTCCAACCTGTTTCCTTTCTTCCACCGCTTCTAGTGTCTATCCTGTTTGACATTCTAAATGAGATTAAAGTATCCTCCCTAGTGTCATCTTTCATGTTTAGCTTCTTTAGTCTGTAGATTTAAATATGTTTATCCTATATTATGCGGATAATATCTGTTTATAAGTGAGTGTTTACCATGCTTCTCTTTCTGTTTCTGGGTTACCTCATTCAGGATGATGGCTTCTAGTTCCATCCATTTACCTTCAAATTTCATGGTTTCCCTGTTTTTAATAGCTGAGTAGTATTCCATTGTGTAAAGGTGCCACAATTTCTGTATCCATTCCTTTGTTGAGGGACATCTAGGTTGTTTCCAGATTCTGGCTATTACAAATAAAGCTACTATGAACATAGTGAAGGAAATGTACTTATTGAATGGTAAGGCATCTTTTGTGTATATATTCAAGATTGGTATAGCTGGATCTTGAGGTAATGCTATTCACAATTTTTTTTTAGAAAAAGCACCAGATTGATTTCCAAAGTGGTTGTACAAGAATGCATACCCATCAGCAATGGAGGAGGGTTCCACTTTCTCCACATCCTCTCCAACATGTATTGTCACTTGAGTTTTTGATCTTAGACATTCTGATGGGTTTAAGATGGAATCTCAGAGTTGTGCTGATTTGAATTTCCCTGATGACTAAGGATGCTGAGCATTTCTTTAAGTGTTTCAATGCCATTCGATATTCCTTTGTTGAGAATTCTCTGTTTAGCTCTGTACCCCATTTACTGATTGGATTATTTGGTTTGTTGGTGTTTAATTTCATGAGTTCTTTTTATATTCTGGATATTACCTCTCTGTCAGATATAGGGCTGGTGAAGAACTTTTCACAATCTGTATGCTTTCATTTTGCTCTGTTGACAGTGTCCTTTGTTTTACAGAAGATTTTCCATTTCAAGAGGTCCCATTTATTAATTGTAGGTCTTAGAGCCTGAGCTGTTGGTGTTCTGTTCAGAAAATTGTCTTCTCTGCCAATGAGTTCAAGGTTCTTCCCCACTTTTTCTTCCAACATATTTAGTGTGTCTGGCTTTCTGCTGAGGTCTTTGATCCATTTGGACTTCAACTTTTGTGCAGGGTGATAAATAGGGGTCTATTTGCCTTTTTCTGCATGTAGACATCCAGTTAGACTAGCACAATTTGTTGAAGATGCTATCTTTTTTCCATTGTAAGGCTTTGGCATCTTTGTGGGTTTATTTCTGGGTCTTCGATTTGATTCTACCATTCTGTTTCTATGCCAGTACCATGCAGCTTTTATTCCTGTTGCTCTGTAGTACAGCTTGAGATCATGGATGGAGATACCTCCAGAAGCTCTTATATTGTACAGGAATGTTTTAGCAATTCTGGGTTTTTTTGCTTTTCTGTATGAAATAGAGAATTGTTCTTTCAAGTTCTGTAAAGGACTGTGTTGGTATTTTGAAGGGAATTGCATTGAATCTGTAGATTGCTTTTAGCAGGATGGCCATTTTCACTATGTTAATCTTATGGAGCAGTGAGCATGGGAGATATTTTCATCTTCTGATATCTTCCTCTATTTCTTTCTTCAGATACTTGAAGTTTTTTTTTTCATACAAGTCTTTCACTTGTGTGGTTAGAGTTATACCAAGACACTTTATGTTTTTTTTTTTTTTTTTTTTTTTTTTTTTTTGTGGCTATTGTGAAGGGTGTTGATTCCCAAATTTCTTTCTCAGCTCTCTTGTCTTTGGTATTCAGGAAGGTTCTGTTTCTTTGTTTTTTTTTTTTTAATTTATTTTCTATATTAATCACAGGTTATTTACTTTGTATCTCAGCCATAGCCCCCTCTCTCATTCTCTCCCAATCCCACCCTCCCTCCCTCCCTCATCTTCTCCCTGTCCCTTTCCAAGTCCACTAACAGGAGAGGACCTCCTCCCCCTCCATCTGAGCCTAGCTTATCAAGTATCTTCAGGACTGCCTGCAATGTCCTCTTCTGTGGCCCAGCAAGGCTGTTCTTCCCTCGTGAGAGGGAAGGGGAAGAGCTCACCATTGAGTCATGTCAGAAATAGTCCCTGTTCCCCTTATTAGAGAACTGATTCAGACACTGAGCTACCATGGGCTATATCTGAGCAGGGGTTCTAGGTTATATACATACATGGTCCTTCGTTGGAGAAACAGTCTCATGAAAGACACCTGTGCCCTGATATATTTGGTCCTTGTGGCTATCCTATACTCTCTAGGTCTTACTATCACCCCCTTCTTTCATATGATTCCCTGCACTCTGACGATGGTTTGGTTAAGAGTCTTAATATTTGCTTTGATACACTGCTAGGTAGAGTGTTTCAGAGGCTGTCAGTGGTAGGCTCCTGTCCTGTTACTTGTTTTCTCCTACATCCAATGTCCATCCCATTTGTCTTTCTGAGTGAGGATTGGTCATCTTACCCCAAGTCCTCTTTCTTGTTTATCTTCTTTAGGTGTATAGATTTCAGTATATTTATCCCATCTTATAAGTCTATATAAGTGAGTATATACCATGTGTGTCTTTCTGCTTTTGGGATACCTCACTCAGGATGATCATTTCTAGGTCCTACCATTTGCCTGCAAATTTCATTATTCCCTCGCTTTTAATTGCTGCTTAGTATTCCATTGTGTAAAAGTACCACAATTTCTGTATACATTCCACTACTGAGGGGCATGTGGGTTGTTTCCAGGTTCTGGCTATTATGAATAAGGCTGCTATAAACAAGGTTGAGCAAATGTCCTTGTTGTGTACTTGAGCATCTTTTGCATATATACCTAGGAGTGGTATAGCTGGATCTTGAGGAAATACTATTCCTATTTGTCTGAGAAAGTGACAGATTGATTTCCAAAGTGGTTGTACAAGTTTGTAATCTCACAGCAATGGAGGAGGGTGTTGTTTCCCTAATTTCTTTCTCAGCCCTAATTTGTTGTTTCCCTAATTTCTTTCTTTCCCCTTTTTCCACATCCTCTCCAGCATATGTTGTCACTTGAGTTTTTGATCTTAGCCATTCTGATAGGTGTAAGGTGAAATCTCAGGGTCGTTTTGATTTGCATCTCCCTGATGGCTAAGGATGTTGAGCATTTCTTTAAGTGTTTTTCTGCCATTCTACAGTCCTTGACAGAGAATTCTCTGTTTAACTCCGTGCCCCATTTTTTAATTGGATTATTGATTTGGTGCTTTTTAACTTAGTTAGTTCTTTATATATATTGGATATTAGCTCTCTGTCAGATGTAGGGTTGGTGAAGATCCTTTCCCAGTCTGTAGGCTGTCATTTTGTTTTGATGACAGTATCTTTTGCTTTACAGAAGCTTTTCAGTTTCATGAGGTCCCATTTATTGATTGTTGCTCTTAGAGCCTGTGCTGTTGGTGTTCTGGTCAGGAAGTAGTCTCCTGTGCCATTGAGTTCTAGGCTCTTTCCTACTTTTTCTTCTAACCAATTTAATGTATCTTGTTTTATGTTGAGGTCTTTGATCCACTTGGACTTTAGTTTTGTGAAAGGTGATAAATATGGAACTATTTTTATTTTTCTGCATGTAGACATCCAGGTGGACCAGCACCATTTGTTGAAGATGCTGTCTTTTTTCCATTGAATCATTTTGGATTCTTTTTCAAAAATCAATTATTCATAGATGTTTGGGTATGTTTCTGGGTCTTCTATTCAGTTCCATTGATCCTCCTTTCTGTTTCTATGCCAATGCCATGCAGTTTTTATTGCTATTGCTCTGTAGTACAGCTTGAGATCAGGAATGGAGATACCTCCAGATGATCTGTTATTGTACAGGATTGTTTTGGAAATTCTGGGGTTTTGTTTCTCCATATGAAGCTGAGAATTTTTCTTTCCAGGTCTGTAAAGAATTGTGTTGGTAATTTGATGGGAATTGCATTGAATCTGTAGATTGCTTTTGGCAGAATTTCCATTTTTACTAAGTTAATCCTACCAATCCATGAGCACAGGAGATCTTTCCATCTTCTGATATCTTCTTCAATTTCTTTCTTCAGAGACTTGAAGTTTTTCTCAAACAGGTCTTTCACTTGCTTGGTTAGTGTCACACCAAGGTACTTTATGTGATTAGTGGTTATTGTGAAGGGTGTTGTTTCCCTAATTTCTTTCTCAGCCCTTTTTTCTTTGGTATACAGGAGGGCTTCTGATTTTTTTGAGTTGATTTTGTATCCAGCCACTTTGCTGAAGGTGTTTATTAGTTAAAGGAGTTCTCTGGTTGAATTTTTGGGGTCGCTCATGTATACTCTCATATCATCTACAAACAGTGATATTTTGACTTCTTACTTTCCAATTTGTATCCTCTTGACCTCTTTTAGTTGTCTTATTGCTCTAGCTAGGACTTCAAGTACTATGTTGAAGAGATATGGAGACAATGGGCAGCCTTGTCTTGTCCCTGATTTCAGTGAGATTGTTTTAAGTTTCTCTCCATTGAGTTCGATGTTGGGTGTAGGCTTGCTGTGTATTGCCTTTACTATGTTTATGTATTTGCCTTGTTTCCCAGATCTTTCTAAGAGTTTAAACATGAATGGGTGTTGGACTTTGTCAAATGCTTTTTCAGCATCTAAGGAGATGATCATGTGGGTTTTCTCCTTCAGATTGTTTATATGGTGGATGACATTAATGGATTTCCGTATGTTGAACCACCCTTGCATGCCTTGGATGAAGCCTACTTGGTCATGGTGAAAGATAACTTTTATGTGTTCTTGAGTTCGGTTTGCAAATATTTTATTGAGTATTTTTGCTGCAATATTGATAAGAGAGTTAGGTTGGAAGTTTTCTTTTTTTGTTGGGACTTTGTGTGGTTTATGTATCAAGGTGACTATAGCTTCCTAGAATGAGTTTGGTAATATTCCTTCTGTTTCTATTTTGTGGAATAGTTTGAAGAGAATTGGAGTTAGCTCTATTCTGAAAGTCTGGCACAATTCTGTGCTGAAACCATCTGGCCCTGGGCTCTTTTTGGAAGGGAGACTTTTGATGACTGCTTCTATTTCTTTGGAGGACATGGGACTATTCAGTCTTTCTACCCGAACTTGACTTAATTTTTTTAGATGGAATCTATCAAGAAAATTGTCCATTTCTTTTAGATTTTCAAATTTTGTGGCATATAGGCTTTTGTAGTATAACCTAATGATTGTTTGGATTTCCTCAGTCTCTGTAGTTATGTCACCCTTTTCATTTCTGATTTTTCTGATTTGGACAGTTTCTGTCTGCCTTTTTGTTAATTTGGCTAAAGGTTTGTCTATCTTGTTGATTTTTTCAAAGAACCAGCTCTTGGTTTCACTGAATCTTTGAATAGTTTTATTTATTTCTAATTGATTGATTTCAGCCTTGAGTTTGATTATTTCTAGCTGTCTTTTCCTCTTGGGTGTATCTGCTTCTTTTTTTCTAGGGCTTTCAGTTGGGCCATTAAGTTGTTGGTATGTGATATTTCAAATTTCTTCTTGGAGGCACTTAGTGCTATGAGCTTTCCTCTTAGCACTGCTTTCATTGTGTCCCATAAGTTTGGGTATGTTGTGCTTTCATTTTCATTGAATTCTAGGAAGTCTTTAATTTCTTTCTTTATTTCTTCCCTAACCAAGCTGTCATTGAGTAGCGAGTTGTTCAGTTTCCATATATGTGCAGGCTTTTTGCTGTTTCTGTTGTGGTTGAGGTCCAGCTGTAGACCATGATTGTCAGATAGAATACAGGGATTATTACATTCTTGTATTTGCTCAGGTTTGCTTTGTGACCAACTATATGGTCTATTTTGGAGAAAGTTCCATGAGGTGCTGAAAAGAAGGTATACTCTTTTGATTCGGGGTGGAAAGTTTTGTAGACATCTATTAGGTCCATTTGATTTAAGGCCTCTGTAAGTGCCCTTTTTTCCCTGTTTTGCTTCTGACTGTATGACCTGTCCCTTTGTGAGAGTGGAGTGTTGAAGTCTCCCACTATTAAGGTGTTGGGATCAATGTTTGATTTCAGCTTTAATAATGTTTCATTTCCAAATGTAGGTGGTCTTGTATTTGGGGCATAAATGTTCAAAATTGTGATGTCCTCCTGTTGGAATTTTCCTTTGATGAGTAGGACGTGCCCTTCCTTATCTTTTTTGATTAATTTTGGTTAAAAGTCTATTTTATTAGATATTAGGATCACTACCCCTGCTTGTTTTCTGGGTCCATTTGCCTGAAAAAACATTTTTCCAGTCCTTTACTCTGAGGTTGTGTTTATCTTTTTTGCATAGGTATGTTTCTTGGATGCAGCAGAATGTTGGGTTCTGTTTCTGCAACCATTCTGTTAATCTGTGTCTTTTTATTGGAGCGTTGAGACCGTTTATGTTGATAGATAATAGTGACCAATGACTGTTAGTTCCTTTTATTGTGGAATTGGTGGTCTTACTATGATTCATTGCTTTTTTATTCCTTTTAATTTATGTTGGGAAATTATCTGTATCCTATATTTTCTTTGGTGTAGTTGTTTACATCGGATTGGCGTTTTTCTTTTAGTATCTTCTGTAGGGCTGGGTGCTGTGTAGATTTTGCTTAAATTTAGTTTTATCATGGAATATTTTGTTTTCTCCATCTATGTTGATTGAAAGCTTTGCTGGGTATAGTATTCTGGGTTGGCATCTGTGTTCCCATAAAGACTGCATGACCTCTGCTTCAGCCCTTCTGGCTGTCATAGTTTCTGATGAGAAATCTGGTATGATTCTGATTGGTCTACCTTCATATGTTACCTGACCTTTTTCCCTTGCTGCCTTTAATATTTTTTTCTTTGTTTTGTAGGTTTAATGTTTTGACTATGATGTGATGTGAAGTATTCTTTTCTGGTCTAGTCTATTTGGTGTTCTGTAGGTTTCTTGTATGTTTATGGGCATCTCTTTCTTTAAGTTGGGAAAATTTTTTTCTATGATTTTCTTGAAAATATTTTCCGGTCCCTGGAGCCTGGAGTCTTCTCTTTCAGCTATTCCTATTATTCTTAAGTTTCGTCTTTTCATGGCATCCTTAATTTCTTGTATGTTTTGTGTTTGGAACTTTTCTGATTTTACCTTTTCTTTGAGGGAGGAATCAATTTCAGCCAGGGTATCTTCAGCACCTGAGATTCTCTCTTCCATCTCTTGTATTCTGTTGGTGATGCTTACCTTTGTGGTTCCTGATCTTTTCTCTAAGTTCTCCAGTTCCAGGGTTTTCTCTGTTTGTGTTTTCTTTATAGATACTAGTTCTGTTTTCATGCTTTGCTCCATTTCCTGCATCTGAGTGAATTTGGCTCCTATTTTTTTGTTTGTTTCTTCTCTATATGTCTCTAATTGTTCCTGTACTTGAGCAGTTATAGTCTTCTGTATTTCTTTGAGAGCTCTGTTCATTTCCTCTTTTTGTTACTCTAACAACTGCATAAGTATAGCTTTAAAGTCATTTTCCTGTGTTTCCACTGAGTTAAAATATCCATTGATTTTGGGGGTTGCTGGTGGGTCCATGGTGTCCTGGTTTTTGTTGGGTGTGTTCTTACGCCTACCTTTGGCCATTTGCTTATATGTGATCTTCACTGTTTTTTTCCTTAAGTCTGAACTTCAGACTGGAGCTGTCATTCTCTGGTCTCTGGAGTATTCTTCAGGAAGATCAGGGAGGTCCAGTGGTTTGAGAGTCTGTGCTGCTGCTAAAGTTGTACCTAAGGAGAGAAAATTGCTGATGCAGATTCGTTATTGAGGGGGAGTAAGCTTGTGGGTGCGTCTTGAAGGGTGGTGCTAGAGATTGTAGGTGCTTGGGATATGGGGGTTGGGAGCAATCACAGGAGGGGATGTGGATGCTGGTGCAATTAGCGAGCACAGATTGTAGATTGAGGGCACAAAGCGCCTGCACCAGTTTCCTGAATACCCGGTGGTCTCCAGTCTTTGGAGGGCTCTGCAAGCTGAACTCTGATGTCTGTGGCTGATGCTGCAGGCAGGACAATTACACTGTTGTGGGCTCTGTGTGTTCAGCCCTGTGCTCTGTGCTAGAAGCTGTGAGCACAGCAGGCTGGGCTCTGCTCTCTGATTTGGGAAGCACTATGTGCTTCCTGTTGCTTCCCCCTCCAGCAAGGCTGGAGATCGGAGGTCATGGGGGAAATGCGGGGAGTTTGAATGTTCTCAGCCTCAAATATCAAGGAGGGAGATCTGTGCTTATAGCAGGCAGTACTGTGTGCAGCTGAGCTGTGTGCACTGCGGGGTGCCTCCTCTGCTTCAGTTGCTAGTTACTGCAGCTTCCCTGTTGGCTGCTGTACCTCTGTCCCCTCTGCTGCCAGCTTGGTTACCTCTGCCGCTACTTCCAGAAGTGCCTGGGAATCGATTTACCAGGAGAAGTCCACGGAGATGTCCGCAATTGGCCTGTGTCTATTGGACTCAGATCAGGGTTTGTCCCCCTTCTCCCCGGACTCCTCGTACTGTTGTTTTGGGTTCCACAGCCCCTCGACTCACCAATTCTGAGTTTCAGCTCCTCAGAATACAGTGTGCACTGGTCGCCGCCATTTTGGATTCCCCCTGCTTTTTTTGTTTTGTTTTGTTTTGTTTTTGAGTTAATTTTGTTTCCAGCCACTTTTGTGAAGGTGTTTATCAGCTGAAGGAGTTCTCTGGAAGAATTTTGGAGGCCATTTATGTATACCATCATATCATCTGCGAAAAGTGATACTTTGACTTTTTCTTTTCCAATTTGAATCCTCTTGATCTCCTTTAACTGTCTTATTGCTCTAGCAAGGACATTAAGTACTATGATGAAGCGATAAAGAGAGAGTAAGCAGCCTTGCCTTGTCCCTGATTTCAGTGGAATAGATTTAAGTTTCTCTCTGTTTAATTTGATGTTGGCCGTAGGCTTACTAAGTCTTTCCAGGAATTTAAACATAAACTAGTGTTGGGTTTTATCAAATGCTTTTTTAGCATCTAAGGAGATGATCAAGTCTTTTTTTTTTTTTCTTTCAGTTTGTTTATATGATGGATTACATTGATGGATTTCCATATATTGAACCACCCCTGCAAGCCTGCTTGTTCATGATGAATGATAACTTTGATGTGTTCTTTGATTCAGTTTGCAAATATTTTGTTGAGTCTCTACAAGGAGAGCAACAGAACAAGAAAATTTGAACACAGGGAACTTCCCAGAGACTCATACTCCAACCAAGGACTATTCTTGGAGATAACCCAGAACCCCTGCACCCAGATGTAGCCCAGGGCAGTTCAGAGTCCAATTGGGTTACATAGTAATGTGAAGAGGGACTACCTCTGACATAATCTGATTGGCCTGCTCTTTGATCACCTCCCCCTGGGGGGGGGGGGGAGCAGCCTTACCAGGCCATAGTAGAGGACAATGCAGCCACTTTTGATGTGAACTGATGGTCTAAGATCAGAAAGGAGAGGAGAACCTCCCCTATCAGTGGACTTGGGGAGTGGCATGCATGCAGAGGGAGGACGGAGGGTGGGATTGGGAGGGGAGGAGGGAGGGGCTTATGGGGGATGCAGAATGAATAAAGTGTAATTGAAGAAAAATTTAAAAAAAAAGGAAAAAATAATTTAAGAACCTTAAATGACTTTCAAAAGTGGAGGAAAACATGGAGTTAGTCAATTTACATGGAGCACATCTCGCCCCTGGGGGCAATGGTCTACTGAACCTACTCAGACCTCGTACACCACCACTGCAAGTTCTAGAACTGATGCAAGATGTTCCAACGAGGGGGTTAAGGCTTCTCATAATATTTCCTATAAGCCCACACCTGTTTGTTTATATCCCCCATTTTTATTCATTATTAGCCAGATAGAGCCAAGTAATTGTGGCGATGATACTTGCTTTTTTGCCCAATGCTGGAATCCTAGTGAATTTAGGTATGCCCTGGTTACTCACATGCCTCGCTGGGTGCCTGTGCCCGTGGATGCCCCTCATGCTATGACTCTCTTCAGACAGAAAAGGGATCTTGGAACTACAGCCACAATTGTTACTGCCATTTCATTGGCGGCTGTTGGAGCTACTACCGCGGCATTAGCCATGAGTCATACTGTGCAGACTGCTCAGACCCTGAATAATCTTTTAGCCAATGTAGCTCATGCCTTAGATGTACAAAAAGGAATTAATGCTCAACTAAAAGGAAGCTTGATGGTGTTCACTCAGAGGATTGACCTCGTGCAGGAGCAAATTGATAACCTATGGCAAATTGCTCAACCTGGCTGTCAATGAAAGTATGCTGGACTTTGTGTCACTAGCATACAACATGAGAATTTTTCCTGTGCTGCAAATCTGTCTAAACAATTGTCTAGCTATATTTTAGGTAATTGGACTGGAGAATTCGATACTACGATGGAGCAGCTGAGAGTGGCCATTATCACAGTAAATTCTACCAGAGTGGACGCAGGACTAGCCACAGGATTACCACCATGGATTGCTGCAGCCATGAATCATCTGAAGGAATGGGCGGGCATGGGAACGTTAGCAGGCCTTCTGGTGTTGGTCTCCTTGGTTTGCCTGTGGTGTATATGCAAGATTAGAATCTCACAACAGCATAATGCAGCCATGATCATTCAGGCCTTTACAGCCATTGAAGCAGGACAGTCTCCCCAAGCACGGTTGGCTACCATAAAAAGCTAAAATGTTATGCTCAGGATGCGAGGCTAAGCACTGCACTCAGGGTCAGCTGCTTTCGACCCAGAGAAGAGCATGTCTGATTGCATGCGGGTTGATGCCCCAGGTCCCGCCTCTGAGAAAAAGGTATCAGACGGGTCTGATGCTCTTTGGGTGGATGACACTTAAATGAACATCGGTACAAAGTCCCAATTTATTTCTAATATCAGAGATCAGACCTCTACTCTTGCCTGATGCGTCTAAAACAAAAAGGGGGAACTGTAGAGAGCTGCGTAATGCCGTGCCTTAAAGATGGAGCTGGTTTCTGCCTTCCACCTTCCTGATGGTGAGTGCTCTCTGTCACAAACAACTCCACATTTGGCTAAGGCTGAGGATCTGGCTTGCTTCCATGTATGTGGACCTATCTGCATTGCCCACGTGGCACACTGGGGTTGGCTACCCAGAGGCTATTTAAGCTGTGGGCTGGCTTTCCCCAGGGTCAGATGATTGTTCAAGGTTCCTGAATAAACTACATTAAAAAAAATATTTTGTTGAGTATTTGGTATCAATGTTCATAGGGGAGATGGGACTGAGTTCTCTTTCTTTGTTGGATCTTTGTGAGGTTTAGGTATCAAGGTGACTGTTGCTTCAAAGACTGAGTTTGGTAATCTTCCTTCTGTTTCTATTTTGTGAAATAATTTGAAGAGTATTGGTGCTAGCTCTTTTTTGAAGGTCTGGTAGAATTCTGTGCTGAGACCATCTGGCCTTGAGCTTTTTTTGGAGGGGAGACTTGATGACTGCTTCTATTTCCTTAAAGGATATAGGACTATTTAATTTATTTAACTTATTTTGATTCAGCTTCTGTAATTGGATCAATTGAGAAAATTGTCTGTTTCATTTAGATTTTCAAATTTTGTGGCATATAGGCTAATGATTGTTTGTATTTCCTCACTGTGTCTTGTTATGTCCCCTTTTCATGTCTTACCTTGCTTATTTGGATAGGCTCTCTCTGTCTTTTCCTTAATTTGGCGAAGAATTTGTCTATCTTGTTGATTTTTCTTATAGATTTTTTTAATTGATCTCTTTGTATCGAGTGAGTTCATTGATATCAGTCCTGAGTTTGATAATTTCTAGGCATCTACTTACTCCTCTTGAGTGTGTCTGGTTTTTTTTTTTTTGTTTGTTTTTTTTTTCCCTAGGAGTTTCAGGTGCGCCATTAAGTTGCTTGTATGAGTTGTTTCGAATTTCTTTTTGAAGGCACTTTATGATATGAACTATCCTCTTAGCACCACTTTCATTGTGTCCCATAAGTTTGGGTATGCTGTCCCTTTGTTTTCATTGAATTCTAGGAATCCTTTAATTTTTTATTTCTTCAGAGCTGTTACTGAGTAGAAAATTCCTTAGTTTCCATGTGTGTGTAGGTTTTTTGCTATTTCTGTTGTTCAGGTCCAGCTTTAAAGTATGGTAATCTGATAGGATACAAAGGATTATTTCAATCTTCTTGTATCTGTTGAGGCTTGTTTTGTGACCAACTGTATGGTCTATTTTGGAGAAAGTTCCATGAGGTGCTGAGAAAAAGGTAAATTATTTTGTGTTTGGGTAAAAAGTTCTGCAGATGTCAGTTAGGTCCATTTGATTCATGACTTCTATTAGTGTCATTGTTTCTTTGTTTACCTGTATTTCATTGAAAAAAAAGTCTCCTACAATTAATGTGTGGGGATCTGTGTAGTTTAAGTTTTATTTTATTTTATTTTTCCCTTGGTTTCCCGTCAACTCAAATTCTATTTTTTTATTTTTTTAACTTTTATTAATTACACTATTCACTTTGTATCCCCCCCATAAACCCCTCCCACCTCCCCTCCTAGTCTCACCTTTCCTCCCCCTTCTTCACGCATGCCCCTCTCCAAGTTCACTGGTAGGGGAGGGTTTCTTTTTCTTCCTTCTGATCCTAGTCTGTTAGGTCTAATCAGGAGTGGCTACATTGTCTTCCTCTGTGGCCTGGTAAGGCTGCTCCCCCTTCAGGGGGAGGTGATCAAAGAGCAGGTCAATCAGATTATGTCAGAGACAGTCCCTGTTCCCATTACTATGGAACCCACTTGGACACTGAACTGCCATGGGCTACATCTGTGCAGGGGTTCTAGGTTATCTCCATGCATGGTACTTGGTTGGAGTATGAGTCTCAGGAAAGACCTCTGTGTACAATTTTTTTTGGTTCTGTTGCTCTCCTTGTGGACCTACTGTCCTCTCAAGATCTTACTCTTTCCCTCTTATTTCATAAGGTTCCCTGAATTATTCCCAAAGTTTGGCCATAAGTCCCACCATTTACCTGCAAATTTCATTATTTCCTTATTTTTCATTGCTGAGTAATATTCCATTGTGTAGATGTACCACAATTTCTGCATCCATTCTTCAGTTGAGGGGCATCTGGGTTGTTTCCAGCTTCTGGCTATTACAAATAAAGCTGCTACAAACATGATTGAGCAAATGTTCTTTTTGTGTACTTGAGCCTCTTTTGGATATATGCCCAGGAGTGGTATGGCTGGATCTTGAGGAAGCGCTATTCCTAGTTGTCTGAGAAAACGCCAGATTGATTTCCAGAGAGGTTGGACAAGTTTACATTCCCACCAGCAGTGGAGAAGGGTTCCCCTTTCTCCACAACCTCTCCAGCATGTGTTGTCACTTGAGTTTTTGATCTTGGCCATTCTCATGGGTGTAAGTTGAAATCTCAGGGTTGTTTTGATTTGCATTTCCCTAATGGCTAGTGAGGTTGAGCATTTCTTTAAGTGCTTCTCTGCCATTCGGTATTTCTCTACAGAGAATTCTCTGTTTAGCTCTGTTCCCCATTTTTTAAGGGGATTACTTGGTTTGCTGCTTTTCAGCTTCTTTAGTTCTTTATATATACTGGATATTAGCCCTCTGTCAGATAAAGGGTTGGTGAAGATTCTTTCTCCATCTGTAGGCTGTCATTTTGTTTTGATGACAGTGTCTTTTGGTGTACAGAAGCTTTTCAGTTTCATGAGGTCCTATTTATTGATTGTTGCTCTTAGAGCCTGTGTTTTTGGTGTTCTGTTCAGGAAGTTGTCTCCTGTGCCAATGAGTTCTAGGGTCTTCCCCACTTTTCTTCTAACCAATTTAGTGTGTCTTTTATTATGTTGAGGTATTTGATCCACTTGGACTTTAGTTTTGTGCATGGTGCTAAGTATGGATCTATTTCCATTTTTCTACATGTAGATATCCAGTTAAACCAGCACCATTTGTTGAAGATGCTGTCTTTTTTCCATTGAAAGGTTTTGTCATCTTTGACAAAGATCAGGTGTCCATAAGTGTGTGGGTTTATTTCTGGGTCTTCTGTTCAGTTCCATTGATCCACCTTTATGTTTCTATGCCAGTACCATGCAGTTTTTAAAACTGTTGCTCTATAGTACAACTTAAGATCAGGGATGGAGATACCTCCAGAAGATCTTTTATTGTAGAGGATTGCTTTAGGAATTCTGGGTTTCTTGTTATTCCATATGAAGTTGAGGATTTTTCTTTCCAGGTCTGTAAAGAATTGTGTCAGTAATTTCATGGGAATTGCCTTGAATCTCTAGATTGCTTTTGGCTGGATGGCCATTTTTACTATGTTAATCCTGCCAAGCCATGAGCATGGGAGATCTTTCCATCTTCTGATATCTTCTAATTTTTTCTTCAGAGACTTGAAATTTTTTTTCATACAAGTCTTTGTCTCGACTTGGTTAGGGTTACACCAACGTACTTTCTGTCATTTATGGCTATTGTGAAAGGTGTTGTTTCCCGAATTTCTTTTTTTTTTTTTTTTCTTTTTTATTTATTTTTTATCAGTTACATTTTATTAACTCTGTATCCCAGCCATGTCCTGCTCCCTCATTCCCTCCCAGTCCCTCCCTCCCTCCCTCCCTCATCTCCACCGTGCCCCTTTCCAAGTCCACTGATGGGGGGGACCTCCTCCCCATTCATCTGATCCTGTTTTATCAGGTATCTTCAGGACTGGCTGCAAAGCCCACCTTTTTGTCTTTTGTATACAGGAGGAATAGTGATTTTTTTTGAGTTAATCTCATATCCTCCCCTTTGCTGAAGGTGTTTGTCAGCTGTAGGAGTTCCCTGGTATAATTTTGGGTTTGCTCATGTATACTATCATATCATCTGCAAATAGTGATAATTTGACTTCTTCCTTTCCAATTTGTATCCCCTTGATCTCCTTCAACTGTCTTATTGCTCTAGCAAGGGCTTCCAGAACTATGTTGAAGAGATATGGAGAGAGTGGGCAACCTTGCCTTGTCCCTGATTTCAGTGGGTTTGTTTTAAGTTTCTCTCTGTTTAGTTTTATGTTGGCTCTAGGCTTGCTGTATATTGCCTTTACTGTGTTTAGATATGTGCCTTGTATCCTTGATCTCTTCAATACTTTAAACATAAATGGATGTTGAATTTTGTCAAATGTTTTTCAGGATCTAAGGAGATTATCATTATCATGTGTTTTTATTTTCTTTCAGTTTGTTAATGTGGTGGATGATATTGATGGATTTCTCTATATTGGACCACCCCTGCATACTTGGGATGAAGCCTACTTGGTCATAGTGGATGATATTTTTGATGTGTTCTTGGATTCGGTTTGCAAGTATTTTGTTGAGTACTTTTGCATCGATGTTCATAAGGGAGATTGGCCTGAAATTCTCTTTCATTGTTGGGTCTTTGTGTGGTTTAGGTACCAAGGTGACTGTGGCTTCATAGAATGAGTTTGGTAGTGTTCCTTCTGTTTGTAGTTTGTAGAACAGTTTGAAGAGAACTGGTGTTAGCTCTTTTTTGAAGGTCTGGTAGAATTCTGCACTGAAACCATCTGATCCCGTTTTTTGTTTGTTTGTTTGTTTGTTTTTGGATGGGAGACTTTAGGTGACTGCTTCTATTTCTTAGGGGATAGAAGACTATTTAATTGATTTACCTGGTGTTGATTCAGCTTTGGTAAGTGGAATCTATCCAGAAAATTGTCCATTTCATTTAGATTTTCAAATTTTGTGGCATATAAGCTTTTGAAGTAAGTCCTAATGATTGTTTGGATTTCCTTTGTGTCTGTAGTGGTTTTAGTTTTATTAATCTTTCTTTTACAAATGTGGGTGCCCTTGTATTTGGGGCATAGATGTTCATGAGATTTCTTGTTGGTGTAATTTTCCTTTGATGGGTATGAAGTGACCTTACCAGTCTCTTTTTATTAATTTTGGTTGTCTATTTTATTAGATTATTAGAATAGCTACTTCTTCTTGGGTCCATTTTCTTGGAATAGCATCTTCCAGCCTTTTTCTCTCAGGTAATGTCTATCTTTCTTACATAGGTATGTTTCTGGTATGCAACAGAATGCTGGGTCTTGTTGACATGTCCATTCTGTTATTCTGTGCCTTCTTCTTGGAGACTTGAGTCCATTACTATTGAAAGAGATTAATGATCAGTGACTATTAATTCCTTTTTGATATTGGTTGTGGTAGTATGTTTGTGTCATGGCTACTTTTGGTTTTACTGTAGTGAGGTTATTTATTTTCTTTTTTTTCCTAGATGTAGTTAACTTTCTGGGGTTGTAGTTTTCTTTCGTATGCCTTCTGTAAGGCTGGAATTTTGGGTAGGTACTGTTTAAATTCGCTTTTGTTGTTGAATATCTTGTTTTCTCTGTCTATGATGATTGAGAGTTTTGCTGGGCATAGTAGTCCAAGCTGACATCTGTGTTCTCTTAGGGTCTGCATAATATCCATCCAGAACCTTCTGGCTTTCATAGCCTCTCCTGAGTAGTCAGGTGTGATTCTGATGGGTTTGCCATTATATATTGCTTGGCCTTTTCTCCTTGTAGCTTTAAGTATTTTTCCTTTATTTTTTCTGTATATTTACTGTTTTATTATGTGGTGAGAGGAGCTTTTTGTTTTTTATTTTTGTTTTAATTCAGGGATAGTCTATTTGGTGTTCTGTTAACCTCTTGTATGTTTAAGGACATCTGTTTCTTTAAATTGTAAAAATTATCTTCTATGATTTTCTTGCACATATTTTCTGCACTTTTAGAGCCTAGAATCTTCTTTTTCCTCTATTCCTATTATTCTTAGCTTTCATGTTTTCATGTTGTCCTTGATTTCTTGGACGGTTTTTGTCAGGAATTTTTAACATATAACCTTTTCTTTGATGGATACATCAGTTTCTTCCATTGTATCTTCAACTCCTGATATTCTTTCTTCCATCATTTGTAGTCTGTTGGATATGCTTACTTCTGTACTTTCTGTTTCTTTCACTAAATTCTCTCTCTCCATAATTTCCTCAGTGTTTTCTTTTGGTTTTCCATTTTTATCTTCAGATCTTGAACTGTTTTGTTGATTTCCTTCACCTCTCTGTTTGTATTTTCCTTCAATTCCTTCACCTGTTTGTTTGAACATTCCACTATATCTTTTATTTCTTTCAGGGATTTAATTATTTCCTCTCTAAAGACAACAAACTGTTTGATTGTATCTTATCTTTCTGTATTTCTTTATGGATGGCCATAATCTGTTTGACTTAATCTTCATGTGTTTATTTATCGGTTTTATTCATTTTCTCCAGTATCATCTTTGTAAGTATAGATTTAAGGTCATATTTTTAAATTTCACATATGTTAAGGTAGCCAGGATTACTTGCCCCTGCATAACTGGGTTCCAGAGATGCCATATTGCTTTGGAATTTTTTGATTGTGCTTTTACACTGCCCTCTATCTATCTGGCTGTCTCACATGTTGGTTGTTAGTTTCTGGTACCTGCTAGAATTCTTGGTGGGAGGAATCCCCTTGACAGGAAGATATTTGTTCCTGAAGATGCCCTCCTCAGCTTTTTTGGTATGGTCACTGAATGGCCAGTGCTTTTCAGGGAATTGACACAGCTCTCCTCAGTATGTAATACTGTGGGCTAACTTGGCTTCTTGTGAGTCCAGGGTCTCTCCTCTCACCAGGAGAATACCTGGAGACAACTGTCCTGCCACTGGCTTAGAATTTAGTGAGGTGCTCCTGCTCATACACTGTGTTTTATGGGCACAGCACTCTTGAAGAACCAGGGAGCCCTGAGGATTGGTCAGTTTAGTTAGGTAGACAGGTTGAGATTTGGAGCAGCATGTGGGGTCTCTGTTAGTATTTTGGAATTAAACCTGCTCCTGGGTTGCCTAGCAACCTATGATGTCATTATGTGTCCACACCTGGAAGGCGTGGTTACCTTCCCCCTTAAAGAGATCAGCCCGCCATGTGGTCTCTCTCTTGGTCTCTTCTCTCTTGGCTTCTCTTGGCACTCTGCCCTCTACCCTTTCTTTGTTGGGGTGCGCCCTGGCTCTTTTCCCCCATCATGTCCTGCTCTCCCTTCTCTCTCTCTCTTCATCTCCATCTAATAAGCCTTTTTCATATAAAATCTGTTGTATGCCTAATTGTCATTATTTAATGTGTCCTCCAACAGACTGATCCTGTGTGTCCCAGGCATCTGTAGGTCTGAGGTTGGAGCTCTGTTTCTCAGTACCCAAGAGTAATCGGTGGCAGGTGAATGCAGCACACAGGTGTATAACTGGAGGCTAGAGCCCCAGAGCCTGAGGAACTTTTCTGGAAATTAGCTGGCTATCCTGAGGTCAGACCTGATGTTTCTGTCACCATGGAATTTCCTCCCAACAAGGAGACCCTGGGTGTGGTATTTTGGGGTCTACAGTTCAGTCTGGGAGAATGAGTAGACCATGTAGGCTCAGGTATGTGGCTCTGCACTGGCAACTGAGCACCTACTCGAACTGGTGAACTCTTCTGAAGGGATTGGCTGGGTGCCCTGAGGTTGGATCTGATGTTTTCCTCACCATGGTGTTTCCTCACAACAGTGAAACCCAGTCTCTGATGTAATGAGGCCCACAGTCCAGTCTGGGATGGTGATCATTGCATGCAGGTATGTGTTTCTGGGCTGGTGACTGAGCACCTGCCAGGGCCCAAGAACTATTCCACAGTTTAGTTGGGTAACCGAGATTGGACCAGATTGCTTCCCACATAGTGGTGTTTCCTCTCACCTGAGGAACACAATCACTGGTGTTTTAGGTTCCAAAGGTTGGTCTGTTGGTCACTGTGCAGTCACATCTGCCCTGCTTGTCAGACACAGTGTGCTCTCAGTGCTGCCATCTTAGATCCCTAGTCATTTCTTACAAACATTATTTCTTATAAATGAAATCATAAATATGTGGTCCTTTGTGTTTGGCACTTTTATTAAACAAGGGTCATACATTCCTTTCTACAGATTATATATATATTTATCCACATATATATGTGTGTGTGTGTGTTTGTGTGTGTGTGTGTGTGTGTATGTGTGTGTGTGTGTGGTTTTCTTCCTTCCTAGCAGGCTGTTTCTACCATCCCAGGAAGGCAGGAGAGGCAGGAGATGAGGCACAGAACTTGGAAGGCCTGCAAGCACAGCAGACAGAGATCAGACACCATGGGAACTATTTCAAGGATCTAGTTCAACTTTAATTACAGAGAAAAAAGGCTCTATACCCTTTTGGGAGTGAGTAGGGGACTCCAATGATGGGTGTACAGAATTGGTTAAAACTAGGCACTTCAAGGATTTTTATTTTCATTAAACAGCATGCTCTTATCATATGAGCAAGAACACAGTACCTAATTATCCTATACGAGCAGGGAGGGGAGAGCTGGCAGGTAGCTGTGTCAAAGGCCGTATATCAAATATGTTTAGACACATCTATGTCTAGAGACACTCTCCAGATGAAGTCAGGCAGAGAGCAGGAGGCCCTGCTGAGGAGAAATAGTACTGTACTTTAATGTTGATCTCAGAATGGTTATCCGGATTGGGAGGACTGTAACCTCAAACAGGCTTCTCACAATACATATTTACTATACTTTACATATGTAGTCATCTGCTGATAGAAATTTGAGTTCTTTTAAACCTTGGACTATTGAAAAGTGCTGGCATGTGCAAATGTATGCAAGTATTTATTTGAGTATGAGTTTACAGTTCTTTGGGGTATATACCTATTAAATCAATTCCTGAGTCATGAGAGTTTTATATGTAAACGTTAGAACAATAACCAAATAGCTGCCCACAGTAGCTGTATTGTCTTACATTCCTTCCAGCTGTACATGTACAATATGATACAATCTTTCCATATCCTCACTGAAATTCTTCATTTTTGTGTGTGTGTGTGTGTTTTGAGATGAATATGAGTTGCATTACGTAGGTATGGATGATATTGACTGTCTTTTCATTCACTTTTTTGCCCCTTTTACGTCTCTTTTAGAGATGCTGATTCAACATCTTGCCCATTTATAGTAAGCTTTTGTTGCAGATTGAAAGAGCACTTTATATATTCTGAATCACAAGCCACGTTAAGACATTAACTCTAAGTAATTTTTTAATGTATTGGACTAGTTGTAATATCACACATTCTTTTTGCTTCTTTGTTTCTTATGAGACAGGGTTTCTCTGTAGACCAGGCTGGCTTCAAACTCACAGCAATCTACCTGCTTCTGCCTCCCCGAGTGCAGGGTTTAAAGTCATGTGCCACCACACCCAACTAATATCACACATTCTTGTTAATAGCCTGATAGGAATTTCCCCCTGGGAATCTTGTTGAGACTCTTCAAAAGAGTGGCATTTAGATCAATGGCTTGACCTTCTTGGCATACAGGCCAGTGTAAAATGACAGTGTAGTATAACTCTTATACACTAACAAACACATTCTGTGGTAAACAGGTTGAGCTCCATAAATGCTGGTTCAGTTTAAACACAATTGGCAATAAACACTTTTACTCTAGCTACAATGGAATCTGTTTGGGGAGTGAACTGAATTGTGCTTATCTTAGAAGACTAGTGCAGTGTAACAAGCTAGAAGAACGGCATTTTTCTCACACACAAAGGAAATCATTGTAGGAGCAAGAAATGTCTAACCTAGAAAAGAAAAAGCACAGGGGGATATGATACCTGTCTACAAATATTTTATGACCTGTCATGTGGAAGAGCAATTAGAATTGTTTTATACGTTCCCAAGAAGTGAAACAAGACCAATGAGAGGAGAAAAAAAAATTTAGGTAGACAAATTTTTAATTCTGTAAAGGATAAAACATTCTAATCTTTAAGAAGATCCAAGATAGTGGGACTGCCTAGCAGGAAGAAAGCTGTTCATCCCTGGCAAGGAAATATGCACCTCCTAAATCAGGCAGCATGGTTTAAATCCCAGTTTGCAACACATCCTAATTGTGCTACCTGGATAAGACTTGACCATTTAAGTCTAAATTTGTTTATACTTAAGTGGAACAAATAGGGCATGCAATAGAGCTAAAATAGTTAAATGTGCAGTTTTCAATATGTATGTATTTAGTGTATAGGTAAACAACAACAACAACAAAATCAGTGGCTCTGTTCTGAGTAGGAAATGTTCCCATGTGTTCCAGTGCTTGTTCTCCTAGTACTGTTTGTTTGAGCTCGTGGAATATTGAGGATGTAGCTATGGCTGGTAGAAGTAGTTCAACAGGGAGTGGGCTTTTAAAGGTTTGAACCAAGGCACTGGTTGGCTCGCCACTTTCTGCCTTTTGGTCTACCATAATGTGATAATATTGTTCTTCATGCTCTCCCTCTGACAAATGGATCCACTCTACCTTCATTGTTATGATGGGCTTGAAACCCTCGGAATCTGTGGGCAAAACTGAATCTTCCCTCACTTAAGTTGTTTCTGTCAGGTATTTTGGTTCCAGCAATGCAAAAGTAACTAATTTTCTTTTTCTCTTCCTCTTCTTCTGTTCTTCTCTGCAACTTTTTCCTATCTGTCTTCATCTCATTCTTCCTTCTGTCATTTTCTCTTTTCTCTACCTTAAGTGTTTATGGTTATCTTTGCCTATACTGAAAATTAACATAGTGTGGCTTTTATAATACCTCGATAGAGGATAATCACACTGAAACAGGTTGAGCAAGATATTGGCTCTATTGGTGACAGAGTAGTAGGGTACAAGATCAAAATTAGAAAGGGAAAGGAAACCCTTATAACAATACACAAGAGTCAGAAACTAAAGTACATATGGTAGTGGATTGCTAAAACTTATGGGAGAATACATACAAGATTATAAAGAATTCACACAGTACACCACAAGAAGAGCCTGACTTGTTCTTCAGAGTTGAAGCAGGACAAGGTGAATGTGTGTGCTCAGAGAAGAGCATCAACAGTGTGAAGTTAGAAAGTTTTCTCAAACAGCAATGGGAGCAAGATTTCTCAATCCCTAAGAAGCCTTTACAATACCAAAAGAGAAAAATCTGGAATAATCTCTTTGATGTTGGACTGAAATTGAAGTTATTGGTATGAACTTATGTTTCCCAATATACAAGTGTTTGGAAATATTGTCAGTGTTGATTTGTGACCATATTCTACAATATGTATACATATCTATTATATGAAAACATATCTTATCTAATTCTGTACATGGTGAGGCAGCCATGGAAACAATGACACCTTGAGACCAATGAGAACATATACTGGTTAGATCTCAATATCATTCAGAGGAAGTAGGACTCTGGTGAAAGAGATGGAAAATACAAACAAATCATGAAGTATCTTATTAGTTTAGAAAGCAAAGAGTTGCTCAGTATGTTAGTCATATGTCTAAAGGACACTAGATTTGGTTTGGAACAACTTCAGTATCAAGAAATCATCTGCATTCTGGAGTGCTTCTTGGGAGGGTGTTAGACTGTGTTGGGCTAATGTCAGGGATGAAGAATGCCAAGTGTGCCTGACATTTCCTGTTAGGATTCCACCACAATGACTGCTAGTTTGGGTGTCTCAATATCAACTGCACAAGGTGAAGCTTTTGTCCTTTCCAGATGGCAATCTCAGATTAAGAAACAGAGGCAGCAGACTTTGGGCAATGAGAGAAATGAAAACATAAGAGAACATAATAAGGGGGCTGGAGAGATGGTTCAGAGTTTAAGAGCACAGGCTGCTATTCCAGAGGTCCTGAGTTCAATTCCTAGCAACCACATAACCATATGTAATGAGATCTGGTACCCTTTTTTGGCCTTCAGGTATACGTGCAAGCAGAACATAGTATACTTAATAAATAAATAAATCTTTAAAAAATAAAAAGAAAATATAATAAAATGAGATTTCTCAGTGCAAAAGAGAAAAATCACACTTGTGGGAAACCACATTGTAGGAAACAACAGATCAACATCTCATTTCTAAACGGCAGAAGACAAGAAAATTAATGAAGCAGAGTCTCACCATTAGCAATATACCTATGACACGGTAGACAACAGTAATACAACTGAAGATGACGATGATGATAGTGATATAGTGATGAGTTAATTAATCCCAAATGTCCAGATGATACTACAGGTGATTCAGAGTCAGAGAAAGGAGAATCTTTTGAAGAACACAGAGTTCTGCACAATCCACTGAATTCGTAGAAGATATGAAAAGCAAAAATGGTGCCCAATACAATGATTAAAGAATATGTGTTAAATCTGAAAGTCTGCACCTACCATTTAGTCTGTTTAAAAGTAAGTCTTATTTTCATAAGACATAGTACGTGATTGCTAATAGAACATAGACATGAGAATTATAATTATTTTAAAAGGCTTAAAAATTTCAAAGCCTTTTAAAACAGTAATAGAGTATTTGCTTTCATAAGCCACGAGTTGTGCATGACAGTAAACATTGTTATAAGTTTTAAAGTGTGTATGAAAAATAAATGAACAGAGGGCTTACTTCTTTCCATAATAACATCATCATCCCTCTAACCTCACTTTTTAACTCCCTGAAATATATGATGAAGTGTGACACTATTGTTTGTAGTATCTGCTTCATCTCATTTGTTTTTTGTTCTTTCACTTTTGCTCTAATTCAATATGTTCAAATCTTATGAAATGTTTAGAAAATATTCCTTAATTATAGTTTGTTAAAGTTGGACTATTCATCATACATATTTCTATTGCTGATCACCATAGGCAGTCCATGAGTTAGAGGCCAGCCTTGTTTACAGAGTGAGTCCAGGACAGTCAGGGCTACACAGAAAAACCCTGTCTCAAACAAACAAAAAAGAATTACACCTGTCATACATTTAGAGTGCATCAACCCTAAGCGATTTTGATAGGGTTTGTATTATATTCAAGTTGCTGAGTTTTTGTTGTTGTTGTTTTGTCAACCAGTCACAAGATAGAATTATACGGTAAGAGGAACCTCAAACTAAAACTTTTAGGTCAATAAATAAGGATAATCTTTGTTTTTAACAATGAATTTTTACATGTAAAACCAAGTGAATGAAAACTAAAAGAAAAAATTGTAATCTAGACTTTATCAAAATTAAAAATATGTGTATCAAAGACTATCAAGAAAGTGAAAACGACTTATATAATGAAATGAAAACATCTAAATCATACATTTTCTATGACAGAAAAATATAAAGAAATCGTAGAGCTCTTTCATAAATGCAATGCTCATATGTAGAAATAATTAAAGAGCTAGATAGATAAATACACAACTGCTGCACCTAAGGGTTGGAAAACATGAAAGCAAGGCATGGTGGGGGAGGAATGGGACAGAAAAATTGTAAAAGCCAGAATAATCAGAAAGTTGCCATGAGAGTGTGTCTCTTAGAAATTTCAAGGAAACCTTACCCAAAATACCTTAACAATATTGATACCCAAACAAAAACAGAAGTAGTACAACAATGATAAACATGCTAACATTGAATGGGAAATCTCACAGGGCCCCACCCATAGACATTCAAGGAATGCTAAGCAAGGAAGAATTACTTCTTCCTAGGGATGACTACCTCACCCATACCAAGTGGTTTCTCCTCTAAATGTAAAAGTAACGCTAAATGGACAGCATCACCAACAGAATACAAGAGATGGAAGAGAGAATCTCTGGAGCTGAAGACACACTTACAGAAATGGATACTTCTCTCAAAGAAAAAGTAAAATCAGAAAAGTTCCAATCACAAAATATCCAAGAAATCAAGGATGCTATGAAAAGACAAAATCTAAGAATAATAGGAATTCACGAAAAAGAAGACTCCAGACTCCAAGGTCCAGAAAATATTTTCAAGAAAATCATAGAAGAAATTTTTCCCAACTTAAAGAAAGAGATGTCCATAAATATACAAGAGGCCTACAGAACTCCAAATAGACTAGACCAGAAAAGAAACACATCACGTCACATCATAGTCAAAACACTAAATCTACAGAACAAAGAAAAGATATTAAAAGCAGCAAGAGAAAAAGGACAAGTAACATATGAAGGTAGACCTATCAGAATCACACCGGACTTCTCATCAGAAACCGTGAAAGCCAGAAGGGCTTGGGCAAGTGTCATGGAGACTCTAAGAGATCACAAATATCAAACCAGACTACTATACCCTGCAAAGATTTCAATCAACATAGATGGAGAAAACAAAATATTCCATGACAAAACTATATTTATGCAATATCTACACAGCAAACCAGTCCTACAGTAGATATTAGAAGGAAAACTCCAATCCAACGAAAACAACTTCACCTAAGAAAACATGGCATACAGATAATATCCCAACAAAATTGAAAAGAAAACAAACAATGAAACACAGTAAGACCACTGACTCCAATACAAAAGAAACTAACATATATTGGTCACTATAGATAATAGTGAGAACATCAATGGACTTAAATTGCCAAAAAGACACAGACTAACAGAATGGGTGCAGAAATAGGATCCAACATTCTGCTGCATCCAAGAAACGTACCTCTGCAATAAAGATAAATACTACCTCAGAGTAAAGGGCTGGAAAATGTCTTTCAAGCAAACAGACCTAGAAAACAAGTTGGGGTAGCTATCCTAATATCTAATAAAATAGACTTTCAACTAAGATTAATCAAAAAGATGAAGAGGGACACTACATTCTCATCAAAGTAAAAATCCATCAAGAGGACATCACAATTCTAACCATCATTGCCACAAATACAAGAGTACCTACATTCACAAACGAAACATTACTAAAACTTAAATCACACATCGATCCCAAAACCTTGATAGTGGAAGAATTCAACACCCCACTTTCACCAAGGGACAGATCATCTAGACAGAAACCTAATAAGGAAATAAAGGCACTTACAGAGGTCCTAAATCAAATGGACCTATTACAGGACTACAGAACTTTCCACCCAAACTCAAAAGAGTATACCTTCTTTTCATCACCTCATGGAACCTTCTCCAAAATAGACCATATATTGGTCACAAAGTAAGCCTCAACAGATACAAGAAGATTGAAATAATCCCCTGTATTCTATCGGACCACCATGGAAGAAAGCTGGACATCAACAACAATGGAAATCGAAAAAAGCCTACAAGCACATGGAAACTGAACAACTTACTGCTCAATAATAGCTGGGTTAAAAAGAAATAAAGAAAGAAATTAAAGATTTCCTAGAATTCAATGAAAATGAAGGCACAACAAAACCTAATTTATGGGAAAGAATGAAAGCAGTGGTCAGAGGAAAATTCATAGCACTAAGTGCCTTCAAGAAAAAAATCTGTGATATCTCCTGCAAGCAACTTAATGGCCCAACTGAAAGCCCTAGGGAAAAAAGAAGCAAATGCACCCAAGAGGAGCAGACGGCTGGAAATAATCAAACTCAGGGCAGAAATCAATCAATTACAAACAAATAAAACTATTCAAAGAATCAATCAAACCAAGAGCTGGTTCTTTGAAAAAATCAACAACATAGACAAACCTTTAGCCAAACTAACTAAAAGGCAGAGAGAAACTATCCAAAACAGAAAAATCAGAAATGAAAAGGGGGACATAACTACAGACACTGGAAATCCAAACAATCATTAGTTCATACTTCAAAATCCTATATGCCACAAAAAATCGAAAATCTAAAAGAAATGGACAATTTTCTTGATAGATACCATTTACCAAAATTAAGTCAAGATCAGGTAGAAAGACTGAATAGTCCTATTTACCCCAAGGAAATTGAAACAATCATCAACAGTCTTCCTTCCAAAAAAAGTCCTGGGCCAGATTAATTCAGTGCAGAATTCTACCAGACCTTCAAAGAAGTGCTAACTCCAATTCTCTCCAAACTATTCCACAAACTACAAACAGAAGGAACACTACCAAACTCATTCTATGAAGCCACACTCAACTTGATACCTAAACCACACAAAAACCCAACAAAAAAAGAGATCTTCAGACCTATCTCTCTTATGAACATTGATGCAAAAATACTCAAAAAAAAAAACCACTTGGAAACCGAATCCAAGAACACATCAAAGATATCATCCACCATGACCAAGCAGGCTTCATCCCAGGCAGGGAAAGGTGGTTCAACATATGGAAATCCATCAATGTAATCCAGAACATAAACACACTGAAGGAGAAAAACCACATGATCATATCTTTAGATGCAGAAAAAGCATTTGACAAAGTCCAACACCCATTCATGTTTAAAGTCTTGGAGAGATCAGGAATACAAGGCACATATCTAAACATAGTAAAGGCAATATACAGCAAGCCTATAGCCAACATCAGATTCAATAGAGAGAAACATAAATCAATCACACGGAAATCAGGGATATGACAAGGCTGCCCACTCTCTCCATACCTCTTCAACATAGTACTTGAAGTCCTAGCCAGAGCAATAAGACAACTAAAGGAGATCAAGGGGATACAAATCGGAAAGGAAGAAGTCAAAGTGTCACTATTCACAAATGATATGATTGTATACATGAGAGACCCCAAAAATTCAACCAGAGAATTCCTCCAGCTGATGAAACACCTTCAGCAAAGTGGCAAAATACAAAATCAACTCAAAAAAATCAGAAGCTCTCCTATATATCAAAGACAAAATGGCTGAGAAAGAAATTAAGGAAACAACACCCTTCAAAAAAGTGGCTAATCATATAAAGTACCTTGGGGTGACACTAAGCAAGCAAGTGAAAGACCTGTTTGAGAAAAACTTCAAGTCTCTGAAGAAAGAAATCCAAGAAGATATCAGAAGATGGAAAGATCTCCCATGCTCATGGATTGGTAGGATTAACATTATGAAAATGGCCATCCTGCCAAAAGCAATCTACAGATTCAACGCAATAAAAATCAAAATACCAACTCAATTATTTACAGACCTTGAAAAAAGGATTCTCAGCTTCATATGGAGAAAAAAAAAACACCCAGAATCTCCAAAACGATCCTGTACAACAAGAGATCATCTGGAGGTATCTCCATCCCCGATTTCAAGCTGTACTATAGAGCAATAGTAATAAAAACTGTATGGTACTGGCATAGAAACAGAAAGGAGGATCAATGGAACTGCATAGAAGACCTCGAAATAAACCCAGAATACTTCATTTTTGACAAAGCAGCCAAAACCATTCAATGGAAAAAAGACAGCATCTTCAACAGATGGTGCTGGTCCAACTGGATGTCTACATGCAGAAAAATGAAAATAGATCCATATTTATCACGATGCACAAAACTAAATCCAAGTGGATCAGAGACCTCAACCTAAAACCAGATACTCTAAATTGGTTAGAAAAAAAAAAAGTGGGGAACAGCCTAGAACTCATTGGCACAGGAGACAACTTCCTGAACAGAACACCAACAGCACAGGCTCTAAGAACAACAATCAATAAACGCCACCTCCTGAAGGTGAAAAGCTTCTGTAAAGCAAAGGACACCATAATCAAAACAAAACGAATGCCTACAGATTGGGAAAGAATCTTCACTAACCCTTTATCTGACAGAGGGCTAATATCCAGTATATATAAAAAACTAAAGAAGCTGAAAAGCAACAAACCAAGTAATCCAATTAAAAAATGGGGAATGGAGCTAAACAGAGAATTCTCTACAGAGGAATACCGAATGGCAGAGAAACACTTAAATAAATGCTCAGCCTCATTAGCCATTAGGGAAATGCAAATCAAAACCACCCTGAGATTTCACTTTACATCCATCAGAATGGCCAAGATCAAAAACTCAAGTGACAACACATGCTGGAGAGGTTGTGGAGAAAGGGAAACCCTCCTCCCCTGCTGGTGGGATTGTAAAGTGGTGCAACCAGTTTAGAAGTCAATCTGGCGCTTTCTAAGACAATTAGGAATAGTGCTTCCTCAAGACCCAGCTATACCACTGCTAGGCATATACCCAAATTTTGCTCAAGTACACAGCATGGACATTTGCTCAACCATGTTTGTAGCAGCTTTATTTGTAATAGCCAGAACCTGGAAACAACCCAGATGTCCATCAACAGAGGAATGGATACAGAAATTGTTGTACTTTTACACAATGGAATACTACTCAGCAATCAAAAATGAGGAAATCATGAAATTTGCAGGCAAATGGTGGTATCTAGAAAAGATCATTCTGAGTGAAATATCCCAGAAGGAGAAAGACAAACATGGTATATACTTGCTTATATAGACCTACAAGATATGATAAACATAATCAAGTCTATACACGTAAAGAAGATAATCAAGAAAGCAGACACTGGGTAAGATGATCAATCCTCACTTAGAAAGTCAAATGAGGTGTGCATTGGACGTATGTGAGGAATCTACCACAGAAGGGATCTGAAAGAGTCTACCAAGTAGCGTTTCAAAACAGATACTAAACCTCATAACCAAACGTTTGGCAGAAGGGGAATTAGTATGATGTGGAAAGGATAGGAGCCCCACAAGGACCAAATATATCTGGGCACAGGGGATTTTTCTGAAACTGTTTCTCCAACCAAAGAGCATATATTCATATAACCTAGAACCTTTGCTCGGATGAAGCGCGTGGTCGCTCAATAACCAATTGGTTTCCCATAGTAAGGGGAACAGGAACTCTCTCTGACAGGAACTCAATGGCAGGCTCTTTGACCTCCCCAGCCCCAAGGGAGGAGCAGTCCTGCTAGGCCACAGAGGAGGACTTTGCAGGCAGTCCTGAAGATACCTGATAAAACAGGGCTAGATGAAAGGGGAGGAGGTCCTCCCCAATCCATGGATTTGGAAAGGGGCAAGGAGAAGCTGAAGGACTGAGGGTGGGACTGGGAGGGAATAAGGGAGAGGGATACAGGAGAGATACAGAGTTAATAAAATGTAACTAATAATATTAAACAATAATAAAAAAAGGAAAAAAAGGAATTTTCAAATGAAATTTAGAATGAATGATGAACAATATTATTTAACACAATGTAAGTGTGTATAAACCCCAATAATTCTGTTTCACTCTCACTGGTTTGTGTAGTATTTTGAAAAATAGAAAATTGGGATGGTGTGGTGGTGCTCAACTCTAATCCCTGCTCTTCTGCACTTCTAAGGCAGAAACAAGGGATCCCTGTGAATTCCAGGACAGTCAGAGCTACACAGGGATATTCTGTCTTTAGAAGAAGGAGGAGGAGGAGGAGGAGAAGGAGGAGGAGGAGGAGGAGGAGGAGGAGGAGGAGGAGGAGGAGGAGGAGGAGGAGGAGGAGGAGGAGGAGGAGGAGGAGATAGAAAGAGAGATGTTAGCTCAACTAAAGACTAAAATTTGGCAGCTATGTGCCTAGATAGATGGCTCAATGATTTATAGTGTGTGTTAATCTTCTGGAGGGCCTGAATTCAATTCCTATAACTCATGTGGGGCAACTCACAACCACCTATGACACCAGTTCCCAGGGATTAGATGTGTCTGGCCTCTTTGGGCATATACCAATGATGAATTTTTCACTTTTCTATTATCATTTATTACAATTTATTCAATTTTTGTCCTGGCTGTGGCCCCCTCCCTCATCTCCTAGTAAGGGAAGCAGGAGCTTCTTCTGGCATGAGCTTAGTGACAGGCTCTCTGAACACCTTCCCTGGGGGTGCAGCCTTGTCAGGTCACAGAGAAAAAATAATTTTTAAATCATAAAGTAGGAAGTTCCTTTAAAAGTTAACCATCGTTATTTACAGACCTTGAAAAAAATTCTCAACTTCATATGGAATAACAAGAAACCCAGAATTGCTAAAACAATCCTCTACAATAAAAGATCTTCTGGAGGAATCTCTGTCCCTGATTTCAAGCTGTACTATTGAGCAACAGTAATAAAAACTGCATGGTACTGGCATAGAAACAGAATGGTAGATAAATGGAATCAAATAGAAGACTCAGAAATAAACCCACACACTTACAGACACCTGATTTTTGACAAAGATGCCAAACCCATACAATGGAAAAAAGATAGCATCTTCAACAAATGGTGCTGGTCTAACTGGATGTCTACATGTAGAAAAATTCAAATAGATCCATACTTATCACCCTGCACAAAACTAAAGTCCAAGTGGATCAAAGACCTTAACCTAAAACCAAACACACTAAACCTCTTAGAATAAAAAGCTGGGAACAGCCTAGAATCCATTGGTACAGGTAACAACTTCCTGAACAGAACACCAAAAACACAGTCTCTAAGAGCAACAATCAATAAATGGGACCTCACGAAACTGAAAAGTTTCTGTAAAGGAAAACACTGCCATCAGAACAAAACAACAGCCTACGAATTGGGAAAGGATCTGAACCAACTCTATATTTGACAGAGGGCTAATATCCAGAATATATAAAGAACTTAAGTGGTTAAACAGCAACAAATCAAGTAATCCAGTTAAAAAATGGGGTATAGAGCTAAACAGAGAATTCTCTGCAGAGGAATATCGAATGGCAGAGAAACACTTAAAGAAATGCTCAACCCCATTAGCCATCAGGGAAATGCAAATCAAAATGACCCTAAGATTTCACCTTACACCCATCAGAATGGCTAAGATCAAAAATTCAAGTGACAACACATGCTGGAGAGAATGTAGAGAAAAGGGAACACTCCTCCATTGCTGGTGGGAATGTAAACTTGAACAACCAATTTGGTAATCAATTTGGCACTTTCTCAGACAATTAGGAATAGTGCTACCTCAAGATCCAGCTATACCACTCCTAGGCATATATCCAAAAGAGGCTCAAGTAAACAACACAGACATTTGCTCAACCATGTTCATAGCAGCTTTATTTGTAATAGCCAGAAGCTGGAAAAACCCAGATGTTCCTCAGTTGAGGAATAGATACAGAAATTGTGATACATTTACACAATGGAATACTACTCAGCATTTAAAAACAAGGAAATCATGAAATTTTCAGGTGAATGGCAGGAATTAGAAAAGATCATCCTGAGTGAGGTATCCCAGAAGCAGAAATTTACACATGATACATACTCACTTATAAATTGATATTAGACATATAATAAAGGATAATCATACTAAAATCTGTACACCTAAAGAAGCTAAGCAAGAAGGAGGACCCTGGATAAGATGTTAAATCTTCATTGGACAAATGGGATAGACATTGGAAGAAGGTGAAAGTAAGGAACAAAACAGGAGCCTACCACACAGAGCCTCTGAAAGACTCTACCCAACAGGCTATTATAGGGGATGCTGCGACTGATTGCCAAACTTTGGGCAACGGATAGTGAATCTTATGAGAGAAGGTGGAGATAGAAAGACCTGGAAGGGTCTGGAGCTACACAAAGAGAACAACAGAACCAAAAAAATCTGGGCCTAAGGGTCTTTTCTGAGACTGATACTCCAACCAAGAACCATTCATGGAGATAACCTAGACCCCCTGCACACAGGTAGCCCTTGGCAACTCAGTCTCCAAATGGGCTCCGTAATAAGGGGTGCAGGGGCTGTCTCTGACATGAGCTCAGTGGCTGGCTCTTTGATCACCTCTTCCTGAAGGGCAAGCAGCATAACCAGTCTACAGAGGAAGATTATGAAAGACAGTCCTGATGAGACCTGATAGGCTAGGGTCAGATGGAAGGGGAGAAGCACCTCCACTATCAGTGGACTAGGGAAGGTGCATAGGAGGAGATGAGGGAGGGAGAGAGGGTGAGATTGGGAGGGAGAGAGGGTGGGATTGGGAGGGGAAAAGGGTGAGGCTACGGGTGGGATACAAAGTGAATAAACTGTAATAAATAAAAAATTATATTAAAACAGTTAACCATAGAACCGATACATAACTCTAATTACATTTCTAGCACATACCTCCATAATTGAAGCTAGTCTTTGCAATAAATACTTTTTTGCTTTAATTTCAAGAGTATTTTTTTCTGGCACCAAAATGATTTAATTATAGTTGAGATAATAATGTTCTTGTATAATATTTTACCTAAACATTTTTGGTTTAGATTAGTCCATTATATTTTAATAGCTTTTTTCTATCAAAAGACCTTATAATTATCTAGTTGCCTATAGGTAAAATAGTAATATAAAGATTGATCTAGATAAGCATGAAGGTAATTATGTGCCTAGTCATGAGTTAAAAGTATTAACTTCAGCTGTGTCATGGTATATGAATAGTTTATTACCATAAATAACTCCAGTCTTTGATCACTGCATATTATAATAAGAGATGTAGTGTTTAAGGTTCAATGATATATGGGAGTGTTTTACACTAGTAGATGTGTCTAAAAGTCAAAGAAAATGACTCTAAAATTGTTCCTGTTAATAAATATTCTGTGTGTTTATTGAAAACAGATTTTCCCATATTATTTATTTTGATCACAATTTCATCTCTGTCATCTCCTCCTATATCTCTCATACCCTTTCAACTCCATGCTTTCTTTCTCTCTTTTTAGAAAAGAAACAGGAAAAGTTTAAAAAAAAAACAGAATTAAACAAACAAAATGCATAAGAAATACACACACACACATACACACACCATAAAAACACAAAATTAGAAATTAATATATAAGCAAATGACTAGTAAGGTAAAATATACCCAGACAAATCATTATGAGACAAAACAAAATCTTCAAAAATACCTTTGAGTTTATTTTGAGTTGACCAACTGCTGGGCAAGAAGTCTGTCTCATGGGATTAAAGGCATGTGCCAACACTACCCACTGTGTCTGCCTTCCAACCAGATCCCACAGATCTAGAAGGACTTTGGATGTGATCTCTTGTCTGAGCAGTCATGTTCTGTATTAAAATTACTATACATACACACACACAACCCATAAAAACACAAAAACCAAAACCATAATTTATAAGCAAAAGACTAGTAAGGTTAAAGAAAAATACTCAGACAAAGCATTATGAGACAAGAAATCCATCAACTGCTAGGCAAGGAACCTGCCCTTAAGTTTGGTTTGTGCACTCTATTGGGAGAGAACTAATTTTTCATTTTCGAACAGTTGTCAGTTAGAGACAGCTTCTAGCTAGGGAAGGGATCTTATGTCCATTTTTCCCTCTCATTCCTAGGACCACCTCTGTAGTCCATTTCAGATCAGGGATGGTAATACCTCCAGCAGTTCTTCTTTTATTCAGGATTGTTTTACCTATCCTATTTTTGTTTGTTTGGTTGTTGTTGTTGTATTTGTGTGTGTGTGTTTCCATATAAAGCAGAGAATTGCTCTTTCAAGATATGTGAAGTATTGTGTTGAAATTTTAATCAGGATTACATTGAATCTGAAGATTGCTTCTAGTAGGTTGGCCATTTTTACTATGTTAATCCTACCAATCCATAAGGGTGGAGGATTTTTCCATCTTCTGATATCTTTTTCAATTTCTTTCTTCAATCTTAAAGGTTTTTTTTTTTTTTCATATAACTCTTTCACTTGCTTGTTTAGCATTACCAACAAGATATTTTATTACTGATTTTTTTTAGGCTATTGCAAAAGCTGTTGTTTCCTCCGATTTCTTTCTCAGTCTGTTTTTCATTTGTATATAGTAAGGTTACTGACTATTTTTGTGTGTTAATTGTAATCATGCCACTTTACTGAAAGGGTTTATCAATAGTGGAAATTTCCTGGTTGACTTTTTAGACTCACTTGTGTATATAATTGTACCATCTTTAAATAAAGATACTTTGATCTTACTTTCCAATTTGTACCTCTTGATCTCCTTCAGTTGTTTCATTGCTCTAGCTAAAACTTCAAGTACTATATTGAGTATGTATGGAAAGAGTGGACATGCTTTTCTTTTCTTTTCTTTTCTTTTTTTATTTTTTTAATTAAAAGAGAACTTTTTTTTCTTCTCAATGCAGTTTATTCAGGAACTTTGAACAATCTTCTGACCCTGGGGAAAGCCAGCCCACAGCTTAAATAGCCTCTGGGTAGCCAATCCCAGCGTGCCACAAACAACAACTCCATATTTGGCTAAGGCTGAGAATCTGGCTTGCTTCCATGTATGTGGACATGCTTTTCTTGTTCCTGATTTTAGTGAAAATGATTTCTGTTTCCCTCTGTTTAGATGTAGTGGTTCCCATCACTATGAATGTATTGTCACTGAATTAATCACTTAGAATTGTCTACTTTATGTTATGTGAATTTCACATGAATAGAATTTGTTACAGATAGAATGGATAATATCGATTGAGGTAGTAACTCACAACTCCACAGTGCTATAACGGTTTAAATGGATATAGTGACTTCTTTAATGGATATAGTGACAACTGTATTCTGCCCCTCTTCCACCCACTATTCTTATGGTCATAGGAGATGTTTAAAACAGGGCAAAACAGGTCATACTTATAGGATATTTGCTCTATGACATATTTGGTGTAAGTTTTAAGTTATTTAAATGAAAATGGCCATCAACAGATGACTGAATATGCAAATTGTTATATATATATATACATGTGTATATACATATATATGTATATTTATTAAAGTATCACTCAACTTATAAAAAGGAATGAAATACTGATGTCTGAAACAGCTTGAGTGTCCATTGAAAGCATTATGCTAAGTGAGAAAACTCAGACACAGAAGATTAGATGCATGATGCATGTATATTAAATATCCTCAGTGGGTAAATTCATAGACACAAGGAAAAATTAGTTGGTATCAGTAGCAGGTGAAAGAAGAATGGAAAGTAACTGCTTAATAAGCACAATTTTTGGAGGCGAGGGGTCATTTTAAACTAAATTGATGTAGCAGGTCCCATTACTATAAATGTACTGCTATTAAATTGTTCATTTAAAATGGTCAACTTTATGTTATGTAGATTTTACAGAAATAAAAATTGTTGCAGGTAGAATGGATAATTATCAATTAAGGCAGTAAATCGCAATTCTACAGGGCTGTAACTGCTTTAATGGTACAGTGACAGTATATTCTGCCTCCCCCTCCCCAGTTATTGTTAGGGTCATAGAAAATGCTTATGTCAGAAGAAAACAGGTCATGCTTATATACCATTTGTTCTATGAGATATTTGGTGTAAGTTTTAACTTATTTTAAAATAAAAATGTATGAGTTGATAGAGTGGTAGAGATTAAATTTATAATCAACTTCTTTGGCATACATGGGTCCTATGGTCAAAGTGGTAGAATAAACTGAAATCATGCTGTGTGCAAAAATACAATGGAAAATCCTCCTCACTACACAGATGCTCCCTTGAAAAAGTCTGTCACTTGAGCCAATTAGGAGGGAGCGCTGAGCAACCTCAAATGATGGCCAGCCCATGAAATACCTGGTTTACAATTATTGTTAAAGTCAGGGACAAGAAACAGAAAGTGAACCTAGGTAATCATCTAGACTACAAGAGAATAACAAAATGTGAAAGCCAAGCCCAGCAGGTAATTGTCCTGGAGTGGAGTCTTTTGCTGTCAAAGCCTTCCTAGAGACAACTGGGAAAACTCAAACAGGACTTTGGGGTGAGATGGTAATAATAATAAAAAATGTTATTTATACTCTACTCAAATTTTCTGCAAGTTTGAGTTTATTAAACACAAAGGAGCAAGAAACCTAAAGCTAATTTACTAATGGTGCTGTTCCCCATGAGAAGAAAACACCATGACTTAAGAAAAAACCCTTGACTTAAGAGAATCACATTGCAGTGACTGTTCAGATAGTGACTTTCTGGGAATGTTACCCTCATCATCACTGTACAACAAAGGGCTCTGTGGTGAAAGGAAAGGCCTAAGGTAGCACAACCTTTCAACCTTAGCTTTGAAGAGGGACAGTACTTACCACTGTTCCCTTAATCTCCTTCTCTGCCCGCAGTCAGTCAATTGCCCATACCTTGAGAACAATGCAAGATAGCAGTATTTAATTAATGTGTTGCCTCAATTGGTACCTTGCTATTTTACTGGCAAATCCATCCATTTTAAGTACCTCAAGTCTATTCAGAGTCAACTCATTCTGTTTTGAATTGAGAAAGTGAGAGTTTGGAATCTTTTATTAGGATATGGTGTTAAGAACAGGGGTCTTTAACTCAGTAAGGTAAGAGAACCTCATTTCTTAACACAAAGGCCAGGGAGCATAACAGTCAGGATCCACAAAACAAAAGTAATGTCTATCTAGTGTGCAGTTAGGCATTAGCTAAATATAATAAAGTGAAGACAACAGCATCCACCCAGCAACACATGGTAAGATTACTCCCTTATCCTTTCATATTACAGTATGATAAAACCACTTTCAGAGAGAAATTGGGGCTTCTTCACAGTACTCCTGAAGTTCTTACAAGCTTAGTACCTGCCACATGGGCTGCATTTCAAAACACCATCTCTTTAAAATAAAACTACATTTTAAAACTTTACTGTTCTACTTGACAGTTTGTGTAGTCAATGGTAACACTGTTGGTTCCATTTCCTGTTCCATTTTTGTCTCCCTTATTTCATCTCTCACACTATATTAGGAGACTTTTGAAATGAGAGAGAATCCCCAGCAATCCCTCCTCCCTCAAAAACCTGCAGCAATTATTAAGACGCTGGTGGAGTTGTTGGCAGGAGAGTGAAAAGGGGGGAAAAAAAGAGTTGCTTCTAAGGAATGGTATTCTAAACCTGAATAATTACCCCAGCCTAGAGTTCTGTAGTATAATTTCTATAGTTTTATTTGACTTAAATATCTATTATTTAAAACAATTTTTTATTGTGTGTGTTTATTGAGCATATGATTGTGTTGCTTAAGGATGTTTTGTACAAAGATATATTATATTATGAATGTATTTCCCCTCCCCACCCCCTTCATCTCCTGTTAGTCTCCTAGAGATTTTCACTTCTACTTTCATGTCTTATATTCACACAGGTTTGTATGTATCTACACAAATGGCAGGAAGCACAAATGATCAATTCTCATGCAATCTGCTCAAATAAATAAAATCTGGACCTTGAAGCTCACTCTTTGTGACTTGGTATGTTATTGGCATTCTCTTTTCTACCAGACATCTGCATTCTACAGCTAGGTCATTGTAACTCACTGAAGATTTAAAAAGAGAAGAAATAAATGAAAGCAATATAATGTTGTCTTTTAGGAGAAGCAGATGCCAGGTTGAAGATAATACAGACAAGCATCTGATTTCCTGCTAAGACTTTTATCATAGAACAGGGGTCTGCAAAGTACATCCCTCAAGCCAACTGCAGCCTTCTGTCTGTTTCTATGTTTTCCCATCTTTATGCTGTGTTGGAATGCCACTCTTTTTACCTACTATCTGTGACTGTGTTTGCTCTGCAGTTAAGTAGTTGCTGGGACTGACTCTCTGACCCACTAAACCTACAATATTTCCCATCTGGTCCTTTATGGAAAGAATGTGGATCTCTGTTTTAAAAGCCTCTAGCAGATCATTTCTACCACCACTCTAGGGCTCAGGCTACTTAACTATCTTTGACAGATCTGGCACACCTGCCTTGCCTTATAGAGTCTCTTCAAGGAATCTGACTCCTCCACTGATTGCAAAGAATTACTCAAGTGACTCCCCTCACTTATCACGGTTAACAGTGTCAGGGATGACAACCTGCCCCAACTGCCAATAACAATTGACAAAATAAGCAGGGTTTTATCTGGTATGTATTGAGGATGAAGACAGAAATGGTATGTTAGCAAACCAAATTAATGTACAATCTCATGTGTAAAGAGTAAAAGGGCCATAAATTACCTCCCCCTGAGAGGGGAGCAGCATTACCAGGCCACAGAAGAAGACGATGCAGCCACTCCTGATGAGACCTAATTGACTAGGATCAGAAAGAAGGAAAAGAAGACCTCTCCTATCAATCGAGTTGGGGAGGGGCATGCATGCAGGGGGGGAGGGAGGGAGGGAGGGATTGGGACAGGAGAAGGGAGGTAACCACGGGGAGGATACAAAATGAATAAAGTGTAATTAATAAAGCATTAAAAATCTGTAGAGAGCTGCGGAATGCTATGCCTTAAAGATGGAGCTGGTTTCTGCCTTCCACCTTCCCGATGGTGAGTGCTCTCTGTCACGAACAATTCCACATTTGGCTAAGGCTGAGGATCTGGCTTGCTTCCATGTATGTGGACCTATCTGCATTGCCCACATGGCACGCCTGGGTTGGCTACCCAGAGGCTATTTAAGCTGTGGGCTGGCTTTCCCCAGGGTCCGAGGATTGTTCAAGTTTCCTGAATAAACTACATTGAAAAAAAAAATGGAATGCAAAAATAAAAAAATCTGCAGAAGGGAAATTGGAAGTAGATATGAGAGCAAGAGTCCATAGAAAAAGAGAAAGACAGAAATGGGCACGATGTCTTAAATGCTTTGTGCTTTCTACTTGGTATGGCTCTATTTCATGTCACTACAGGCCTGTTTTCGGTTTTGTTGTTGTTGTTACTGCTTTGTTTTGTTTGTTTGTTTCTTTCTTTCTTTTATTACAATTTATTCACTTTGTATCCCAGATGTAGCCCCCTCCCTCGTTGCCTCCCAATCCCACCCTCTCTCCCTCTTCTCCTCCCATGCCCCTCCCTCAGTCCATTGATAGGAAAGGCCTTCTTTCCCTTTCATCTGCCCCTAGCCTATCAGGTCTCATCAGAATTGGCTACATTGTCTTCCTCTGTGGCCTGGTACAGCTGCACTACCCCCAGGGGGAGGAGATCAAAGAGCCAGTAAGAAAGTTCATGTCAAAGACATCCCTTGCTCTCCTTACTAGAGAACCCACTTGGAGACCAAGCTGCCATGGGCTACATACACATGAGCAAGGGTTGTAGGTTATCTCCATGCATGGTCCTTGTTTGGAGTATCAGTCTTTGCAAAGACCCAATGGGTCCAGATTTTTTGTTTCTGTTGCTCTCTTTGTTGTGGTCCTGTCACTTCCAAGTCCTTCTGTCTCCCCCTTCTCTCATAAGAGTCTCTGCACTCTGCCCAAAGTTTGGCTATGAGGCTGAGCACATGCTTCCATACCCCGCTGGGTAAAGTCTTTCAGAGGCCCACTGTGGTAGGCACGTGTCTTGTTCTCTGTTTTCTCCCTCTTCTGATGTCTATTCCATTTGCTTTCTGAGTGAGGATTGAGCAACTTCCCTTGGGTCCTCCCTCTTGTTTAGCTTCTTTAGGAATTTAGATTTTAGTATGTTTATCCTGTATTTTATGGCCAATAGCCACTTATAAGTAACTATATACCATGTGTATATTTCTGCTGCTGGGTCACCTTACTCAGGACGATCTTTTCTAGTTCTCACCATTTGTCTGCAAATTGCATGATTTCCTTGTTTTTAATTACTGAGTAGTATTCCATTATGTAAATGTACCACAATTTCTGTATCCATTCTTCAGTTGAGGGACATTTGGGTTGTTTCCAGATTCTGGATATTACAAATAAAGCTGCTACAAACATGGTTGAGCAAATGTCCTTGTTGTATATTTGAGCATCTTTTGGATATATGCCTAGGAGTAGTATAGCTAGATCTTGAGGTAGCACTATTCTTAATTGCCTGAGAAAGCACCAGATTAATTTCCAAAGTTGTTGTACAAGTTTACATTCCCACCAGCAATGGAGGAGGATTCCCCTTTCTCCACAACCTTGCCAGCATGTATTGATCTCAGCCATTCTAATGGGTGTGAGGTGCAATCTCAGGGTAGTTATGATTTGCATTTCCCTGATGACTAAGGACATTGAGCATTTCTTTAAGTGTTTCTCTGCCATTTGATATTCCTCTATTGAGAATTCTCTGTTTAGCTCTGTCTCCCATTTTTAATTGGAATACTTGATTTGTTTCTGTTTTAACTTCTTGAGTTCTTTATATTTTCTGGATATTAGCTCTCCGTCAGATATAGGGTTGTTTAAGATACTTTCCCAATCTGTCGGCTGTCATTTTGTTCTAATGACAGTGTCCTTTGCTTACAGAAGTTTTTCAATTTCATGAGATCCATTCATTGATTGTCGATCTTAGAGCCTGTGCTATTGGTGTTCTGGTGAGGATGTTGTCGTCTATGCCAATGAGGTCAAGGCTCTTCCCTACTTCTTCTTCTAACAGGTTTAGTGTGTCTGGTTTTATGTTGAGGTCTTTGATCCATATGGACATTAGTTTTGTGCATGGTGATAAATGTGGATTTATTTGCATTTTTCTACACGTAGACATCCAGTTAGACCAAAACTATTTCTTGAATATGCTATTTTTTCCCCATTGTATGGTTTTGGCTTCTTTGTCAAAAATCAAGTATCCATAGGTGTGTGTGTGTGTGTGTGTGTGTGTGTGTGTGTGTATGTGTGTGTTTATTTCTGGATCTTCTATTTGATTCCACTGATCCACCATTCTGTTTCTATGCCAGTACCATATAGTTTTTATTCCTGTTGCTTTGTAGTACAGCATGAGATCAGGGATGGAGATACTTCTAGAAGCTCTTTCATTTTACAGGAATGTTTTAACAATCTCTCCAGCCCCTAAAGTATCATTTCTTACAAGTAGGTATCATTTTTATTGTATGTTTAGTGTATGCAAACACCAATCAAGATGCCCAAAATACTGTTGCAAAAAAAAAAAAAAAAAGTCTCTATGCTTGTGGAACTTCTATTTTTTTGGGGGGGGAGGGGAGCGCATGGTGGTGGTAATAGGGGGTTGTTCAAAACAGGATCTCACTCAATGGCTTTGCCTGTCCTGGAACTCACTATGTAGCCTGAGCTAGCCTCAAACTCCTAGAGATCTACCTGCTTCTGCCTCTCAAGTGCTGGGATTAAATGGATATGTCACTATGCCTGACTGTGGAGCTATTTTCAAGTCCTTGGCTAATTTTCTTTCCTATCTGTGACATCATTTTCATTTGTGAAGTAGTATTTACCTTAGCTGAGTGGTGTAATTATTAAAGGTGAAATGTACCTGTCAATGGAAAGCACATTAGCACCTGGATTAGAGAAAAGGTATTGTGAGTGGTGGTGGTTCATATAGGGAAGGTAGTGAATAAGTTGCAGTGAGAGGGAAATTTGAGAAAGAGAAATAAATTCAGTTCTGGAGGAAGAAATGAAGACATAGTGCTCTGTAGCTTTTTGATATTTATTTGTTTGTTTGGGGGTTTTGGCTTATTTTTGTTTGTTTGTTTATATTTTATTTATTTATTTTGATGCAAGGTTTCTCTGTGTACACCTAGCTGTCCTGAAGCACACTTTGTTAACTAGGCTGGCCTCAAACTCACAGAGATCCCTCTGCCTCTGCCTCCCAGTGCTGCGATTAGAGACATGCAACACTACTGCCCAGCTTCGGTAGCCTTTTATTACATTTTTTAATCCACTAAACTATTGTTATTCGTTGCATAGACTCTCCCTCATGTAATTTGTCTTTCCAATCTTGTGCCTGTATGTTTAATTTTTTTTCCTACTTGCTGCTTCCTATTATTTCATGAACAGAAAGAAACACAGACATGACAAAAATCCTTGTCTTTCTCTGACTATGACTATGGGTAGTCATCATACAGGGACTCCAAATATTCCCTTAGTCCTTTTTATCTGTAGTGGAGTCATCTTTTTATTATTGTAACAAATAATTGAAAAAAATAAAAATAAAAGCAAAATATTTTATTGTGCTTCGCAGTTTCAGAGGTTTCTAAGTCTCATCAATTGATTGTGTGGTAGTGTGTGGAGAGCTGCTTTGTTATGGAGTTCTCAGTGAATAACATGTTTTCATCCTGGCCTTCACCTGGAGAAAGGGATAGGCCGAATGTTTTCCCAACCTTTTATTTGAGACAGGAATAGGCAGGATGTTTTGCCAAGGTACTTCCCTTCTGTTTGAGACAGAGATAGGCAGGGTATTTTGTCAAGTTCACTCCCTTTTGTTTGTGTGAGGATCACAGAGACAGACAGTCAAGGTAAACAATTGTATTGAGGTGCTTTGCTCTGACTATAAAAAAGAATTGTGGCCTTAGATAGGGATAAGGAGGAGATGAGGGAGGAGGGGGAGATTGGAAGGGAATGGTGGAGGGGCTACAGCTGGGATACAAAGTAAATAAACTGTAATTAACATATAAAAATATAAAAATTTAAAATAAAAAAATAAAGGATTTGTGGAATAAACCAGGCATGAGAGTTTCTACTGGCAGTTCTCTCAAACTAATCTTGTGAAAAGTGTGTGTGTGTGTGTGTGTGTGTGTTAATTTTCTTTCAGTCCTCACTCCTCACTCAGGAACTGTTCAACTCTGCCGGCGAGCTCCAGCATATGTGGATGATGTAAATTCCTTTTTTTTTTTTTTACCGTTTCTTTTTTTTTATTTTATTATTTTTTTTTATCAGTTACATTTTATTAACTCTGTATCCCAGCCGTGTCCCGATCCCTCATTCCCTCCCAGTCCCTCCCTCCCTCCCTCATCTCCACTGTGCCCTTTCCAAGTCCACTGATGGGGGGGGGGACCTCCTCCCCATTCATCTGATCCTGTTTTATCAGGTTTCTTCAGGACTGGCTGCAAAGCCCTCCTCTGTGGCCTAACAGGACTGCTCCTCCCTTCGGGAGACCAAAGAGCCAGTCGTTGAGTTCCTGTTAGAAATAGTCCTTGTTCCCCTCACTTTGGGAAACCAATTGGTTACTGAGCTACCACAGGCTACATCTGAGGGGAGGTTCTAGGTTATATCCATACATGGTCCTTGGTTGAATGTCAGTCTCAGAAAAGACCCTGTGCCCAGATATATTTGGTCCTTGTGGAGCTCCTATCCTTTCCCCATCAGACTAACTCCCCTTCTTTCTTATGATTCCCTGTACTCTGCCAAAGGTTTGTTCATGAGTCTTTGCTTTGAAAATACTGCTAGTTAGAGTCTTTCAGATGCGCTCAGTAGACTCCTGTCATACGTTCAATGCACATCCCATCTGTCTTTCTAAACGAGGATTGATCATCTTACCCTGTGTCCGCTCAATTGATTATCTTTTTTAGGTGTATAGATTTCATTATGTTTATCATATCTTATAGGTCTATATAAGTGAGTATATCCCATGTTTGTCTTTCTCCTTCTGGGATATTTCACTCAGAATGATCTTTTCTAGATCCCACCATTTGCCTGCAAATTTCATGATTTCCTCCTTTTTGATTGCTGAGTAGTATTCCATTGTGTAAAAATACCACAATTTCTGTACCCATTCCTCCGTTGAAGGACATCTGGGTTGTTTCCAGGTTCTGGCTATTACAAATAAAGCTGCTATAAACATGGTTGAGCAAGTATCAGAAACTGAAAAGTTTCTGTAAAGCAAAGGATACCATCATCAAAACAAAACGACTGCCTACAGATTAGGAATCTTCACTAACCCTTTATCTGACAGAGGACTAATATCCAGTATATACAAAGAACTAAAGAAGCTGAAAAGCAGCAAACCAAGTAATCCAATTAAAAAATGGGGAACAGAGCTAAACAGAGAATTCTCGACAGAGGAATACCGAATGGCAGAAAAAGACTTAAAGAAATGCTCATCCTCATTAGCTATCAGGGAAATGCAAATCAAAACGACCCTTTATGGTGGCCAAGAAACAGAGCAAAATGCAAAAAGGGAAACACTGCAGTCTCTCCTTCAAGGGAACAACCTCTGAGGTATAACTCCCTTTGACTAGTCCTAGACTCTGAAAAGTTCCACATGTGCTAAGAGTACCACAATTTGGAGAGCAAACTTTTAACACATGCACCTTTCAAAGATTCCTATCCAAATTATGACAACCTGTTTCAAAGCCAACCCCCTAACTATTTATAACAAGAAATACCAATCAGATGAACCAAACTGGTTTTCAACAAAGAAAGTTTGTTCTGCTTCAACCTAAATATTGTCTTTAAAAGAAAGTCGAGCCAACCTTGGGAATAACATACCAATAAGCAAATGCTGAAGAAGATGAGGTAGGATGAATATTTGTTATAGACCAGCCTGTGTGACACCTTAAAGTGAGAAAAAAAAAGACAAAGACACAGAGAAGAAGAAGAAAAGATGAAGAGGAGAAAGAAGAGACGGTAGGAAGGATGAAAAGGAGGAAGGAAATGAAAGGAAGGAAGGAAGAAAGGAAGGAAGGATTGAAAGAAAGAAGAAAGAAAAAATGGAGGGAGGGAAAAAATTGAGGTAGGAAGGAAGAAAGATAAAAAAGTTAGTTCCAATTTTCTAAGTGTACCAAAGAAGTAGAAGGAAGTGACCTGTGGACCAGCTGCACTGGAGGGGAATGGGAGGCCAGAACAAATCCAATGCAGTTTTCTTATTCAGGTACAAGTAGAGAGCTTCTGTAGTATCAGCTGATCAGAAGATTGAGGCAGGGTAACTTTTGAGGCCCACATAAGTTCAAGAACAGCTAAGGCAACCTAACAAAACTCTGTCTCACAAAATAAAAAGTAGATGTCTGGGTTCCCCTCCATAAAAAGAATTAATCTGACAAAGTTTAGGAGCTATTGATCTGAAAGGCAACCTAAAGATCCTTTTATGGTAAACTTTGGTGCTTTAAAAATGTAACTAGTTCTAGAAAAGAGGATATATTAATATGTAAAATCAATGAGTGTTTGATCACTTATAACCAACATGATTCAATATCAGAGCTCACTGAAGGCATTAGTGTAACTGAGAGAATGGTGCAATCAGGAAAGCACTGGTTTGTAATGAAATCAGACACAAAGGCAAATGGGGGAGAAGGCTATATATTGTGTTCTCCCCATAAGTCTTTTCAGCACACTGTGTTATGTTAAAGCTCTTGTGTATGTGGTGTCAATTCATCAGAATTTGTACTTGAGTCTAAGCTGGGCCTATCTCACAGGTAGCCACATCACTAAGGATGACTGTGAAGAGGCTTTCCTATTAAGAGCTTGGATAGCTGATCCTTGGCTCAAAGGTATAGTCACTGGAAAGAAAGGTGACCAATACAGAGGAAAAATAAAAACAAACAGACAACCCCCCCAAAAAAAAAAACAACTATTATTCTTCCCATCTCTTCTGCTTCTGAATCAAACAAAAATCATTAGGTTTGTGGGGAGCAAGCTTCTTTTATTGTTAAATGCTATAAAGCCACGCTTTGTGGGCAGTTCTGGCTGATTATCAGGATTTTCCAATTGACTCTTCTACTTTGTAGAAAGAACTTAATTCTGTATCTAATTTTAATCTGCTTCCTATGGTAAGTCATGTTGTGTTCAAGCATTTGCTAACATTCAAAGAGGTGGAGCTGATTATATTGATCCTTCTTGTGTAAACTGGCCAAGGTGATCAATTTTGGGTTGTAAACTTTTGATGTTTAAATGCATTACCTTAATACTATTTAAGCAATTAAATAATTAAGTCAATTGTCAACCTCATTAACCCACAGTGTACAGTGAGGATTTGGATACAGTTCAATCTAGCATGCTGACCTGGGGAAGGGGTTTGGTAATTTGCAAGCAAAATTTCACCTGCCATTCTCTTACAAACTATTTTAGGTGTGTACTGATGTAATGGGGACTCAGTCAGTCTTTGGCATAGATATAGACTGCATTATGGAGTCTCACTTTTCTTTCCTCATTGTATCTTGACAGCTATTCTCATAGATTAGTATGTTGTTAACAGGCAGGGAAGGTCATACTCAGGTTAAAAAGGCTTAATGGTTACATCTGCTGTTGCCAATCAGTGAAAGATACAAGCAAAAGACTGAAGCCACTGACACAAAGAAGCTAAGTGCCACCCTTATTTCCACAACCAGGGAGATGTTTCACCATCACTGGCTGCTTTGACCTCTTAGCAACAAAATCACTAGCAAATACTAACTTTTCAGAGAAGGTTCCTTGTTCTTTTCTCAGGCCATAGCCTCTTTCTGTAAGAGAAAGGCTTGGTTAAATGATGGATCCGTTACAATTAGGTACAGCTGGATGTGGAAGAAAATCCAAATCACCAACAGTTTAAACACATATAGTCTCCTCACTCAATAAATCTAGATTATGATGGAGGGGCAAGATGGCGGCGCTGGGAGGACTCTCATTCTGAGCAGCAGCAGCAGGATCAGCACAGTGACCAGTAATCAGAACTCTCAGCCATAAAACACAGTCATTGTGTTTCCCAGGTGAGAGGATACCCCACCGTGGGGGATTCAATCAGGTTTTAACTCACCCGGCTAAACCGCGGAAGAGATCCCGGTTCCGCCAGATGCTTGGCTGCCAGCCGCCAGCCCCAGCCCCAGCCCAGAGCCACAACCCAGTGTCTCTGGTCACAGTCCCAGACTACCATGCCCACCACACTATCAGAGACTGGAATTTTCAGTCGAGAGATAGCCCCAGGGTACAGGAAACGATTGGGACCGGCCTTAGGTCACCCAGACATGCCCTGGAAAAGATTCAGGTTCCACGGGCAACCCAGGAGCCAACCCGGAGCCAGAGCCGGGAGCCAGGCTCCAGCACAGAGCTCCACCTGCCTGCATGCCTGATTCGCTGCCTGAGATAGAAGTGTGGGCACCAGGGCACCAGCGAATGAGTTTCACTGTGTGGTACAAACACACAAGGAGGGAAACGGCTAGCCTGATCTCAGAGCACTCAGCCGACACCCCCAGCCTGAAAAGGTCCCCGGAAAATTCCCCAGCTTAGGGAGAAACCCAGGCTCCAAAGGCTGCAAAGGCAGACACAGACAGTTTCTGCGCACCAGATAGCTGGCAGAGACTGAGCCGCCATCACTCAGCTGTGCTCCAGGCACAGGCAGTCTCTGTGGCCAGCCAGCTGGCAGACACTGAGCAGTGTACACCAGGGCAAAAAAAAAAAAAAAAAAAAAAAAAGACACTGGGAGTCCGTGTCTCCAGAAAATCCACAGGGAAGGAAGGAAACTGTACTGACTTAAATCACCCAATGCTTCCTAGAAAAAGTCTAGCAGACCAGTGGGGCCAAGGCGTGATCACTCAGCTGTGCTCCAGACACAGGTACAAACAGTTGCTGTGCACCGAATGTCCAACTGTGTCACAGCAGCTGATCATTAAATTTACAACAAGAAATCGAGAAACAGGGCAGCTGCCCTCAGGACTACCCTGGGTGAGAGGAGAACCCTCTCGACTAACAAAGACCACAGTTACCACTCAGGTCTATATCCCTGAGGTGAGCAACTCCTGAAAAAACACCAGGCATCCAGGGACTATACCCAAAAAGCTGAGAAGACATCCTTCAGGAAAAACCAGCTTTCTGCAAAGGAGATTCTCTCCACCATAGGATCCCCAGGAACCACCAGAAAATAACCCCAAACACCTAAGATAGCACAATGGGTAGAGGCGAGCATAAAAGCTCAAGCAACAAAAGACAGAGCAATATGGCATCTCCAGAACCCAGTTACCCAGGGGCAAGTAGCCCTGGACACCCCACCATAACTGAAATCCAAGAGGATTACCTAACAACTATGGTCAAGAAGATGATAACAGAGGAAACAAATAAGATACGTAAAGACATAGAGGAAGATAAACTCAAACAGAATATCGCCATCAGTAAAGAAATAGAGGAAGCTGCAGCCAAACAGTTTATGGCCTTTAGAAAGGAAATGCTTAAAGCACTGAATAAAATAAAATAAACAGAGTTGAAGGAACTAAAAGAAAAAGAGGAAAGTACAATCAAACAGGTGAAGGAAGTAAACAAAACAACTCAAGACCTGAAGATAGAATTGGAAAAATTAAAGAAAACACAAATGGAAGAAATAATGGAAAGGAAGAATCTAGGGAAGAAAACAGGAACTACAGAGGTAAGCATAACCAACAGACTACAAGAGATGGAAGAAAGAATCTCAGGTGTAGAAGATACAATGGAAGAAATCGATGTATCTGTCAAAGAAAATGTTAAATCTGAAAAATTCCTAACACAGACCATCCAAGAAATGCAAGACAATATGAAAAGACAAAACCTAAGAATAATAGGTATAGAGGAAAAAGAAGACTCCCTTCTCCAAGGCCCAGAAAATATTTTCAACAAAATCATTGAAGAAAATTTCCCCAAGTTAAAGGAGAGGCCAATTAGAATACATGAGGCCTACAGAACACCCAACAAATTTGACCAGAAAAGAAAATCCTCCTGCCACATAATAATCAAAACAGTAAGTATACAGGACAAAGAAAAAATACTAAAAGCTACATGGGAAAAAGGCCAAGTAACATATAATGGCAAACCCATTAGAATCACACCTGATTTTCAACAGAGACTATGAAAGCCAGAAGGGCCTGGACGGATATCATGCAGACCCTAAGAGAACACAGATGTCAGCCCAGGCTACTATACCCCGCAAAACTCTCAGTCCTCATTGATGGAGAAAACAAGATATTCAATGACAAAAACAAATTTCAACAATACCTACAAACAAATCCAGCATTACAGAAGACACTAGAAGGGAAAATACAACCCAGGTAAACTAGCTACATTCAAGAAAACACAGGAAATAAATAACCTCACTTCAGTAAAACAAAAAGCAACGAAGCACACAACCTGATGACCACAGCCAACATCAAAATCAAGGGATCTAACAGCCACTGGTCATTAATCTCTCTCAACATCAATGGACTCAACTCTCCAATAAAAAGACACAGATTAACAGAATGGATACGTAAACTAAACTCAGCAATCTGTTCCATACAAGAAACACACCTAAGACACAAAGATAGACATTACCTGAGGGTAAAGGGTTGGAAGACGACTTTCCAAGCAAATGGACCCAAGAAGCAAGCAGGAGTAGCCATTCTAATATCTGATAAAATAGACTTTCAACCAAAATTAATAAAAAGAGATGGGGAAGGTCACTTCATACACATCAAGGAAAAATTCCACCAGGAAGACATCACAATCCTGAACATCTATGCCCCAAATACAAGAGCACCCACATTTGTGAAAGAAACATTGATCAAATTTAAAGCACATACAGATCCCCACACATTAATAGTGGGAAACTTCAACACCCCACTCTTAACAAAGGACAGGTCAACAAAACAGAAATTAAACAAAGAAACAATGTCTCTGACAGAGGTCATGAATCAAATGGACCTAACAGATATTTACAGAACTTTACACCCAAACACAAAAGAATTTACCTTCTTCTCAGCACCTCATGGAACCTTCTCCAAAATAGACCATATAGTGGGTCACAAAGCAAGCCTCAACAGATACAAGAAGATTGAAATAATGCTATGTATCTTGTCTGATCACCATGGAATAAAGCTGGACCTCAACAATAACAGAAATAGCAAAAAGCCTACACACACATGAAAACTGAACAACTTGTTACTAAATGACAGCTGGGTCAGGGAAGAAATAAAGAAAGAAATTAAAGTCTTTCTAGAAATTAATGAAAATGAAGACACGACATACCCAAACTTGTGGGACACAATGAAAGCAGTGTTAAGAGGAAAGTTCATAGCACTAAGTGCCTTCAAGAAGAAATTTGAGACAGCTCATTCAAGCACCTTAATGGCTCACTTAAAAACCCTAGAAAAACAAGAAGCAGACTCACCAAGAAGGAATAGACAGCTGGAAATAATCAAACTCAGGGCTGAAATCAATCAATTAGAAACAAATAAAACAATTCAAAGAATCAATGAAACCAAGAGCTGGTTCTTTGAGAAAATAAACAAGTTAGACAAACCCTTAGCCAAGCTAACTAAAAGGCAGAGAGACACCACCCCAATCAACAAAATCAGAAATGAAAAGAGGGGCATAACTACAGACACTGAGGAAATCCAAACAATCATTAGGACTTACTTCAAAAGTCTATATGCCACAAAATTTGAAAATCTAAATGAAATGGACAATTTTCTTGATCGATTTGACTTACCAAAGCTGAATCAGGACCAGGTAAATCAACTAAATAGTCCTATATCCCCCAAAGAAATAGAAGCGGTCATCAAAAGTCTCCCATCCAAAAAAAGCCCAGGACCAGATGGCTTCAGGACAGAATTCTACCAGACCTTCAAAGATGATCTAACACCAATTCTCTTCAAACTATTCCACAAAATAGAAACAGAAGGAACATTACCAAACTCATTCTATGAACCCACAGTCACCTTGGTACCTAAACCTCACAAAGACTCAACAAAGAAAGAGAGTTTCAGGCCAATCTCCCTTATGAACATTGATGCAAAAATACTTAATAAAATACTTGGAAACCGAATCCAAGAACACATCAAAGATATTATCCACTATGACCAAGTAGGCTTCATCCCAGGTATGCAGGGGTGGTTCAATATACGGAAATCCATCAATGTGATCCACCATATTAACAAACTGAAAGAAAAATACCACATGATAATCTCCCTAGATGCTGAAAAAGCATTTGACAAAATCCAACATCCATTCATGTTTAAAGTCTTTGAGAAATCAGGGATACAAGGCACATATCTAAACATAGTAAAGGCGATATACAGCAAGCCTATAGCCAACATCAAACTGAACGGAGAGAAACTTAAAGCAATCCCACTAAAATCAGGGACAAGACAAGGCTGCCCACTCTCTCCATATCTTTTCAACATAGTTCTGGAAGTCCTTGCTAGAGCAATAAGACAGTTGAAGGAGATCAAGGGGATACAAATTGGAAAGGAAGAAGTCAAATTATCACTATTTGCAGATGATATGATAGTATACGTGAGTGACCCCAAAAACTCTTCCAGCTGATAAACACCTTCAGCAAAGTGGACGGATACAAAATTAACTCAAAAAAATCAGTAGCCCTCCTGTATACAAAAGACAAAAGGGCTGAGAAAGAAATTAGGGAAACAACACCCTTCACAATAGCCACAAATTACATAAGGTACCTCGGAGTAAGGAAGTCAAAGACTTGTATGAAAAAAATTTCAAATATCTGAAGAAAGAATTAGAAGAAGATATGAGAAGATGGAAAGATCTCCCATGCTCATGGCTTGGCAGGATTAACATAGTAAAAATGTCCATCTTACCAAAAGCAATCTACAGATTCAATGCAATGCCCATTAAATTACCAACACAATTCTTTACAGACCTGGAAAGAAAAATTGTCAACTTCATATGGAATAACAAGAAACCCAGAATTGCTAAAACAATCCTCTACAATAAAAGATCTTCTGGAGGTATCTCCATCCCTGATCTTAAGTTGTACTATAGAGCAACAGTTTTAAAAACTGCATGGTACTGGCATAGAAACAGAATGGTGGATCAATGGAACCGAACAGAGGACCCAGAAATAAATCCACACACTTATGGACACCTGATCTTTGACAAAGATGCCAAAACCATTCAATGGGAAAAAGATAGCATGTTCAACAAATGGTGCTGGTCCAACTGGATGTCTACATGTAGAAAAATGAAAATAGATCCATACTTATCACCCTGCACAAAACTTAAGTCCAAGTGGATCAAAGACCTCAACATAAAACCAGACACATTAAATCGGCTTGAAAAAAAAGTGGGAAATACCCTAGAACTCATTGGTACAGGAGAAAACTTCCTGAACAGAACATCAAGAGCACAGGCTCTAAGAGCAACAGTCAATAAATGGGACCTCATGAAACTGAAAAGCTTCTGTAAAGCAAAGGACACCGTCATCAAAACAAAGCCACTACCTACAGATTGGGAAAGAATCCTCACCAACCCTTTATCTGACAGAGGACTCATATCCAGTATATATAAAGAACTAAAGAAGCTGAAAAGCAGCAAACCAAGTAATCCCCTTAAAAAATGGGGAACAGAGCTAAACAGAGAATTCTCTGTAGAGAAATACCGAATGGCAGAGAAGCACTTAAAGAAATGCTCAACCTCACTAGCCATTAGGGAAATGCAAATCAAAACAACCCTGAGATTTCAACTTACACCCATGAGAATGGCCAAGATCAAAAACTCAAGTGACAACACATGCTGGAGAGGTTGTGGAGAAAGGGGAACCCTTCTCCACTGCTGGTGGGAATGTAAACTTGTCCAACCTCTCTGGAAATCAATCTGGCGTTTTCTCAGACAACTAGGAATAGCGCTTCCTCAAGATCCAGCCATACCACTCCTGGGCATATATCCAAAAGAGGCTCAAGTACACAAAAAGAACATTTGCTCAATCATGTTTGTAGCAGCTTTATTTGTAATAGCCAGAAGCTGGAAACAACCCAGATGCCCCTCAACTGAAGAATGGATGCAGAAATTGTGGTACATCTACACAATGGAATATTACTCAGCAATGAAAAATAAGGAAATAATGAAATTTGCAGGTAAACGGTGGGACCTGGAAAGGATCATCTTGAGTGAGTTGTCCCAGAAGCAAAAAGACACACATGGTATATACTCACTCATATAGACATACAACATAGGACAAACCCACTAAAACCTGTGCATCTAAAGAAACTAAGCAAGAGAGAGGACCCTAACTAAAATGTCCAATCCCCATCCGGAAAGGCAAAGAGGATGGACATCAGAAGAAGAAGAAAACAGGAAACAACCTAGGAACCTACCACAGAGGGCCTCTGAAAGCCTCTGCCCTACAGACTATCAAAGCAGATGCTGAGCCTGATAGGCAACCGTTGGGCAGAGTGAATGGAATTTTATGTAAGAACTGGGAAATAGCAAGAGCTGGAGAGGACAGGGTCTCCACAAGGAGAGCAACAGAACAAGAAAATTTGAACACAGGGAACCTTCCAGAGACTCATACTCCAACCAAAGACTATTCATAGAGTTAACCCAGAACCCCTGCACAGATGTAGCCCAGGGCAGTTCAGAGTCCAATTGGGTTACATAGTAATGTGAAGAGGGACTGCCTCTGACATAATCTGATTGGCCTGCTCTTTGATCACCTCCCCCTGGGGGGGAGCAGCCTTACCAGGCCATAGTAGAGGACAATGCAGCCACTTTTGATGTGAACTGATAGACTAAGATCAGAAAGGAGAGGAGAACCTCCCCTATCAGTGGACTTGGGGAGTGGCATGCAAGCAGAGGGAGGAGAGAGGGTGGGATTGGGAGGGGAGGAGGGAAGGGCTTATGGGGGGATGCAGAATGAATAAAGTGTAATTGATGAAAAATTAAAAAAATAAAAAAGAAAAAAGAAAAAAATAAATCTAGATTATAATCCAAGTGTGTATTAATAGTTCTTTGTAGTTTTCAGGGACAATCGTCTCATCATTTCCAATGTATTTCCTTCAATTATGACCCATGGTAATTTCTTCAACATTTGCATCATTTTCCTTTAAGAATATGGTGGAAATTAACCGTGTGACTATACTGAGGGAGGGAGGATCCTGAGACATGTACTAGTATGCATGTAATTCAATAAGACTCAATATTCTATTAAAATGCAGAGAATAGGTGCTGTAGGTCAAAAGGCTATTATTGTCCCCAGTAGTGCTTGAGGTGAGGGGAAGATAACTGGATGAAGCTTTTGTAGTTTGCACCTGCAATCATGTACCAATAATTATTTCCCCAATGTCTCAGCCTATCTAAAATTTTTCTGACTGCCTACAGCAAATGAAAAATCACCCAGAAAGACCTAAAAGGAAGGAGAGGGGCATCTATAACATCTCTGACTCTCTCCTGAATTGCGTTTCATTTGCTTGATGAACAGGGTTCAATGTGGGCATCAGCTCTGGTTCCTTTATTCTGGTCAACAGAAAATGTGCCTGTTCATTGATAGGATATTAGCAAATGTTTTGAAATAAAGACAACTTATTTATGACTTTGGATACTCCAAAGGTCTGCCCCTTGCTATCTTATCTACAATCCCAGATATCCCTCATGTTCATGAAGAATCTCATAGAAATGTGAAGTTCATTTGCTCAGGATCAATGCTCAACACCTGTATCACAGGGTTCCCATGGGATGAAAGATAGTCATTCTCTCAGGAAATCTATATAATGAATGGAGAATTCTCATTTTTTGGGGGGCGAAGTTTTGCTGAACCAATCTTCATAAATGAAGAAATTTCCAAAGGATGATTCTCAACCTGAGGATGAGCTGTGCTTAGTGATTCATTCCAGACAGGCTTTGCCTAGCTCTCTCCTTTATTCTTCTTGGCTGTGTCTTTGAATGCCCATCTATGTGTGCTGAGAGAATGCAAAGTTTAACAGGAGCCCAAGAAAATATAATTGAGAAAGTAACATTTCCCCAAATAATATACAAGGTAAAATGGAAATGTTTTAAAAATTATTGGTGTCATATTCATTGATGTAGATAATCACAAAATGACTCATTATTTTGCGTTCCAGTGATTCAGAATTTGTGATTAAATTTCTGCCAAGTTCCTGTTCAAATTACCATTACACTATCTGTGAATAAATGGCCAGCAAGCAAAGTAATAGTGTAAACAAGATTGCAAAGGAGCGTGCTTAACTAAGGAAGGATAGATCTCATTTTAAAGGCTTTAACACATTAATAATTTGCATGCAGATGGCCACTGCTCATAACAAATAAGTCTTTTCTAATCATTAAAATGCTTCAGACAGGACTTCAACTGTAAGCTTTCTCCTACCAGTTAGTTTGCAGCTGTGGATTATTGAGAAGAGTATAATTATATTTGATGTTTAAAATGTATAACTTAGACTCTTCACAAACAGTGACTAAGCTTGCCCTCACTTGACCTATGTCACTGAAGTTTCCCTATATGCACAAAGATCTACTAAGTTCTCCATAAACTGAAACTAACCTATTTATTGAGTAGTGCAGTTCTGCCAATGAACCAACTAGCCCTGCCCATCTAAAAAAAAGGCATTTAAGATTAATTAAGGCTACTTTAAATATTAGCAACCTTTAAATAAGCTTAAAAGAGGCACTAGTCAGATAGCCCAGTTTTGAGTCTAGTCCACTTACATTACAGTATAGCCAATAGTCTTAAATGCATTAAAAGGGCACTAAAAGGTTTTCTCTTTGTTTCTTTGTTTTAACATATCTATTTAGCTCAATAACTATAGTCACTAGGTATGTTTCAAACAACTAAATAATAATAGTGTTTATAGTACACTTAGTGTCAATGACCTTTTGGTAAAGCGGTTCATATAATACAGTTAAGTCCTTTATTTTAAAAGTCCAAGACTTACTCTTCTTGCTTACCAAATAGATGTGAGGAAATCAATCTATCATTTTGGTTAAGAACACATGATAATGTGGTCCAAACGCCAGTATGTCCACTTTTAGCTTGAGTCTTCTTGAATTCAGTTTCCTCAGTTACAAAAAGAAACATGTACTTGTGACCTGAGAGTGGTCAGCAAAGTACCTGGGAAATATTATCATCATTACAGTGTTCATTAATACAAATGATAATATCTGATGAATATATGTAGGAAGAAAACAACTTTAAAATGGAAAGCCACATTGTAAGCATCTGCAAGTCAGGGCAGCCAGGCTCCTCTGTCACTGGCCTTCAGGCATGCATAGTGTTTAAACCTCAGTTACCCTTTTTTATGCATTGACACTACTTGAAAACCTATTATGAACTGTGAGTGAATGTAACTGAAAAGGTCACTGTGGAATCAGTAGTACCTTCCAAAGGAAGCACACGTGAAATCTGCCCCATGATTAGTGAGTGTGGCTACTATCCAAATTGCCTGTCACCTAGACTCTCCATATGCCACGACATATTGTACACCCATAAGAAATTTCCAGGCTCAGGGCAATTCATGGTTTTAAAGACATTCCCATAGATCACATAAAAGCCAGGAAAATGCACCACAGCAACAGTGTAATAGGAATGAATATGAAAACAGGTAACGCTTAGCCAGGGTTAGGCAGCGAGATGCATTTGTGTCTCTTATAGAGGGTAAGTCTTTCAAAAAGCACTGTTTTTATTCCTCTTTGACATTTTAATCTGAAGGTATTGAATCAGCTTTGTCTCCCTTTTCAAAAGTAATGATTTTCTTATTGCCTATGGGATCTGGCACAGTTTTATGGAAGAAGTTAAAAGAATGACATAACTCTTACTCAGACCCTAACCATACAAAGATCAGAATTTGCCAAATAACAGTGGGAGTACACCTGGAAACTGCCTTATCTAGTCCACTTATCTGTAAGTTGTTAGTCATAAGGGATTTGAGGGAAATAATAAAGAATTAACATTTGGGGGTGGTTTAATTTTTAAAGAGGTAAAATGAAAATTATCTTTTTAAAAGATGGGCAGAAGACTAATGCTGGGAATCCAACCCAGGAACACACAAATCCTAAGCAATTTCTGTATCACTGAGATACTTTGTGAGTTCATTAGAGTTACAGTTCTATGGGTACCATTTTCCTGCATTGTGTGAGATAGAGTAGTGGAAAAAGAAGCAGTTGTGTATAGGAAACAGGGTCATTGTGCCTGGGCATGTTAAAGAATTATAAATCAATATCGTCTATCTTCTATGTTGCAACTGAAAAAGGAAAATTTGGCAACCACTGACTACAGTATAAAGCAACTACTATCACATCTACGTTTCTTTGGTAAAGAACCCATTTTGTTTGCTTTCTCATCCTTCTCAATGCTACCAACAATTTCTTTCAGATTTAGAAAACTTGTATCTGGACTTTATTTATAAAGTTTATTTATTGGTAATCAAAACAGCTTTTAAAATATCATTTAGAGATGCCCCAGTAGTTAAGAGCACGTATTGCTCTTGCAAAGAGCATGGATATTATTCAAAATACCAACATGGTGGCTTACAACCATCTAAAACTCTAAGTCTAGAGGATCCAATGTCCACTTCTGACTTCTGAATGTTTCTTCACATATAAGGTGCACATACATGGGTAAAAGAAGCACACACTCAAACTCACACACACAAAAACATCTTTCTTAAAATGCCATTTTAATTTTCTTATGTGACCACACATTTATGGAATGCTTCTGAGTCCCTAATGAGATGTCTAGATCATTTTACTTTCAGCTGACAAATTCAGTTATCCTGAGGTTAAAAAAAAAGTTAGGTACACAAATTATAAGGGTAAATGGTGAAACCCAAGTGCAGGTATAGAGAGGCATCCTCATGTATCTAAGAAGGTCATACTATCACTGTGGGATAATGACAAAGTCTACCTATGGCTGTCTAAATCTGTCCATTCATTATATAAGTTAGATAACAGTGATTGCCCTTTTTGTTGATGCATTCTGAAGACCATTAAGCTAGTGAATTTTAAAGAAGTTTAAAGAAATGCTAAATATTCATGGTATGGACAAATTTACTTAAAGCAGTGAATAATGAAATCTGTGTTTCATTTATCATTTCTGGCAAAGAAATTACATCAGAGAAACCCAGTCATTTTTTTTCAGCTTCCATAGCATATTTGCAATTCAGAAATAATTCTTTGATTTTTTTTATACCTGCCTATACAATTTATCACTGACTGTTGAGGTTGGTGTCTGCTTGCTGATTTTATATTCGTTCCCAGCAGTTTGTTGAGAACTACTAGTAAATAAATGTATAACTTGATGAAAGAGTATTGACATGACAGTAAGTTGTGTATCACACAGGAAAGAATGTTGTAAGTACAAGGTGGAAAAGCAATTAGGAGACCTGTGGTGGTTTAAACAAGATGGCCCCCATGGACTCATAATATTTGAATGCTTGAATCCTAATTAGTGGAGCCATTTGGGAAAGACTGTGAGATGTGGCCTTGTTGGAGGAAGTTTTGAGGTTTCAAAAGCCCATGCCATTCCCAAATAGCTCTCTCTCTCTCTCTATCTTGTGCTTGTGGGTCCGGATGTAAGCTCTCATGATGCCTTCTCATCATGCATGCCTGTCTGCTACCATGCTCCCTGCCATGATGGCCATGGGCTAACTCATTGGAATTACAAACCTTATAGGTTCTTTCTTCTATAAGTTGCCTTGACCATGGTGTCTTATCACAACAGTAGAAAAGTTATTAGGACAAGGTTCTCTAGTGATAATTTTCGTTTTGTAAGAAGCATAGAGATGTTAGTGTGGGATATGAGGCTGTCTCCAATTGTTCACAGCAGCAGACTTTGATTTGCCTTGTGCTCTAGTAGGGGCATAATTTTGCTAGCTGAAGAAAGCTTATGTTTGGAATTCAGGGGATTCTTTAGAGAATACATATATGCCAGAGCCTTAAGAGAGGCAATAGCTGCTGCTGCCCCTGTTGCTGCTTGTTGGTTGCTGTTTGTGCATTGTTTCTGCTGACCCTGTTGCTAGTTGCTGATTTGCTGGCTGCCATTTGGAGATATCCTGATTAGGAAGATCAGATTAGCCCCAAGGAAATCAAACCCCCCAATCATCAGGAAGTAGTCTAAAGATATAGATGCCCCACTTTCCCCTCTAAACTTCTTTCTTTCCTATCTAATGTTGGATGGTTAGAAGGAATAAGGGCAATGAAAGCAAGTAAGAAAAAGAACCCAATGAATACTCAAAGGTTCAGCTACAGGTTCCAAAATAGGAATTCCTAGGTTTGAATAAGGGCCAATTAAATATTTGTCTTACTTTTCAAAAGACACACTTAACCTTCCACTTGATTGTTATTGTTAAAGGCCCTTGGATAGATCCAACTGAAGAAAAATACATTCTTCACTCTTGAATATTATAACTAGGTGGTTGCACTACAGAATAATGAAGCATTTCTAAGTAAAGAGATAGATCATCATCTCAAAGTCCTGTTTAAAATATTTTGGTTCATGATAGTTGAGGTTGGGTCTTCCAGTTTTGTTTTTTTTTTTTTTTCCATATCGCTCCCTCACCTTAAAATACATGTATATTTTATATGTGTGTACAAATGTGTATGTCAATGCTTGAAGACAAAAATAGTTGTAAAATATTACAAAAACAAATTATAAAATATGCACAAATAATGGTACCATGAGCATGTGTTTCTATTACCACTCAATTTTAAAGTATCAGCTATTACAATTAACTTCCAAGTCAAGTTACTGCCCTTGTCTGATCACATCTATCTTCCTCAAAGTTATCACTACTTTGAATCATGTATTTGGTCATTCTCTATAGTTACTCATGGATATTCTTGCATTTATTTATTTTTCTATAAAACAGTTTTCAAGTTTTACATAATTTCAATATTATTTTAAAGAGCGGTGTAAATGTGTTCTTTTACCACTTCTTTTTTTATGCAACATACTAACATACCTATGTGGTTTTTGTAAACTGAATTTTTGCTTCTACATAGTATAAAGGGTTAATGGAGATTTGGTTTATCTTAGTTTGAGAATAGGACAGCAGGTATAAACATTCTAGCCCATAACCTCTTATATGTTTTATCCTCTAACCAATCATTTTACTTCAGTTCTTGATGATTTATAGATTATGTGTATGCATATACAAATCTATATACTAATCCATTATATAACATATACATTGAGAGCATGTTTTCTAAATTATCATTTGTCATAGTTATCATGGAAATACCTAGACTGTCTTTGCTTTTTTTTTCTTTTTTTTTTATCAGTTACATTTTATTAACTCTGTATCCCAGCCGTGTCCCGATCCCTCATTCCCTCAGTCCCTCCCTCCCTCCCTCATCTCCACCGTGCCCTTTCCAAGTCCACTAATACGGAGGACCTCCTCCCCATTCATCTGATCCTGTTTTATCAGGTATCTTCAGGACTGGCTGCAAAGCCCTCCTCTGTGGCCTAGCAGGACTGCTCCTCCCTTCGGGGGTGGGGAGACCAAAGAGCCAGTCATTGAATTCCTGTTAGAAATAGTCCTTGTTCCCCTCACTTTGGGAAACCAATTGGTTACTGAGCTACCGCAGGCTACATCTGAGGGGAGGTTCTAGGTTGTATCCATACATGGTCCTTGGTTGAATGTCAGTCTCAGAAAAGGCCCTGTGCCCAGATATATTTGGTCCTTGTGGAGCTCCTATCTTTTCCCCATCAGACTAACTCCCCTTCTTTCTTATGATTCCCTGTACTCTGCCAAAGGTTTGTTCATGAGTCTTTGCTTTGAAAACACTGCTAGTTAGAGTCTTTCAGATGCACTCAGTAGACTCCTGTCATACGTTCAATGCACATCCCATCTGTCTTTCTAAACGAGGATTGATCATCATACCCCATGTCTGCTCAATTGATTATCTTTTGTAGGTGTATAGATTTCATTATGTTTATCATATCTTATAGGTCTATATAAGTGAGTATATCCCATGTTTGTCTTTCTCCTTCTGGTATTTTTCACTCAGAATGATCTTTTCTAGATCCCACCATTTGCCTGCAAATTTCATGATTTCCTCCTTTTTGATTGCTGAGTAGTATTCCATTGTGTAAAAATACCACAATTTCTGTACCCATTCCTCCGTTGATGGACATCTGGGTTGTTTCCAGGTTCTGGCTATTACAAATAAAGCTGCTATAAACATGGTTGAGCAAGTATCCCTTTTGTGTACTTGAACGAACTTTGGGTATATACCTAGCAGTGGTATAGCTGGGTCTTGAGGAAGCACTATTCCTAATTGTCTTAGAAAGCACCAGATACCTTTCCAGAGTGGTTGTACCAGTTTACATTCCCACCAGCAATGGAGGAGAGTTCCCCTTTCTCCACAACCTCTCCAGCATGTGTTATCGCTTGAGTTTTTCATCTTGGCCATTCTGATGGGTGTAAGGTGATATCTCAGGGTCGTTTTGATTTGCATTTCCCTGATGGCTAATGAGGATGAGCATTTCTTTAAGTGTTTTTCTGCCATTCGATATTCCTCTGTCGAGAATTCTCTGTTTAGCTCTGTTCCCCATTTTTTAATTGGATTACTTGGTTTGCTGCTTTTCAGCTTCTTTAGTTCTTTGTATATACTGGATATTAGTCCTCTGTCAGATAAAGGGTTAGTGAAGATTCTTTCCCAATCTGTAGGCAGTCGTTTTGTTTTGATGACGGTATCCTTTGCTTTACAGAAACTTTTGATTATTTCCAGCTGTCTGCTCCTCTTGGGTGTATCTGCTTCTTTTTTTTCTAGGATTTTCAGTTGGGCCATTAAGTTGTTTGTATGTGATGTTACGAATTTCTTCTTGCAGGCACTTAGTGCTATAAATTTTCCTCTGAGCACTGCTTTCAATGTGTCCCACAAATTTGGGTATGTTGTGCCTTCCTTTTCATTGTATTCTAGGAAGTCTTTAATTTCTTTCTTTTTTCTTCGTTAACCCAGCTGTCATTGAGTAGTAAGTTGTTTAGTTTCCATGTGCGTGTCGGCTTTTTGTTGTTTCTGTTGTTGTTGATGTCTAACTTTAGTCCATGGTGGTGAGACAGTATACAAGGGATTATTTCAATCCTTTTGTATGTGTTGAGTCTTGCTTTGTGACCCACTATATGGTCTATTTTGGAAAAGGTTCCATGCGGTGCTGAAAGAAGTTGTACTCTTTTGAGTTTGGGTGAAACGATCTGTAGACGTCTATTAGGTCCATTTGATTTAGGGATTCTGTGAGTGCTTTTATTTCCCTATTTGGTGTCTGTGTAGTTGATCTGTCCCTTGGTGAGAGTGGAGTGTTGAAGTCTCCCACTATTAGGGTATTAGGATCAATGTATGATTTAAGCTTTAATAATGTTTCATTTACGAATGTCGGTGCTCTTGTATTTGGGGCATAGATATTCAAGATTCTGATGTCCTCTTGGTGGATTTTTCTCGAAGGACAGAGTGATGGCTAATGTTGAACCCTTGAGTGTGTGGGAGGGGCTCTGCACTGTATATGTCGCAGGCGCTAATGATGATTGCAGCGCAATTTCTGGCATTAACTGCCTCAACTCCCCGATTAGACCCACAGGGCAGGAACTTCAATGTCCCTAGTGCCCCTCTGTTTCCCAAAGTGGGTATGTGGATGGGAGGGGGGTTCGATGCCTGGCTTCTGATTTAGAAGGACCCAGGATCTGGGGAACTGCAAATTCTCAAGGGTGCACTCACTTACAGGCAGGTCTCTTGGCAGAGATCGTGGTATCCGGGGCTCTCTGCTCTCTGGTTTGGCCCTGCTTCTTTGATGTGCTCTGCCAGTTCTGTGCTGCTGTCACTGCCAGGTTCTGAGGTCTTGCTGCAGCTGGAGATTTCAGGGTGGTCACTTCAGCAGGGATGGGGTAACCAGGCTCTCTGTTCTCTGGTTTGGCCCTTGTTAGTCTTAAACTGGAGGGCTGTGGTGCCCGGCCAGTTCAGTGCTGCTCCGCTGCCACGTCCCGCTGTAACTGGAGAATGGGTTGCTAGTCCTGATGCTTTGTGGGAAGTCCTGGGGTCTCTTTGATGTGCTCTCCAAGCTTGGGAGGCCCAGCGCCTGGGGTGTCCAGGTTGTATGACGTTTCTGCCTGGTTTTGGTGAGTATATAGCGTATTCTCTCTCACTGTGGGATTGGGTGGGCCGTACCGTCAGTGATGGCGATCCTGCGGAGCTAGTATGGCGTCTAGCAGATTCGTGCCCTGGGAGGATGGTGCAGCAGCTGTGCAAATCTGGAACTCCGGGACACGTACTGCTGGCTTTTGTCTGCCACTAAAGTGCTTGGGGCTCCATTTCAGCGGCTGTATACCCCAGGCAGTTAGGTCTGCCTTGAGAAAGATGAGTCTGCTGTGCCGCTGTGCCGCTGTGCCGAGGAGGTAGGAAGTCTGGGGGAAGGGAGTGCTGCAAGATCAAAGGATCGTTTCTCTCCTTCCCCAAACAAGTCCCTGGGTGACCGGAGACCAAAGTTTTCACCTCCTGCGATGTTCCCTGTTGTTCAGAAAGCCTCACCGTGGTTTTCCTGGGTTAGGGGTCCTTCCATTCACCCACTCAGAAGTTCAGGTATCCCACCGCTCAGAAACTGTGTGTGCTAGTCGCCATCTTGGCTCCTGTCTTTCCTTTTTTTATGAATTTTTGTACCACTGTTTATAGAAAAGGTGAGAATTCCATAGTTTAGGTCTGAAGAACATACTCAGCCTGTTAGGAAGATAGCTGAAACACAATGAGCCATTACTCTCTAGATGGGATTCTACATTGTTTTCTGATAATCACTTAATACTTTAATGGAACATTTCCATAAGTGCATCATCCTGGCCAGATGAATACAGAGATTTCTTGTTGAGAAAGACAGGACTAAAAGGCTATTCACAGCAAGTTGAACATACTATGACTTATATTGTATTTGTTTGTTTTGTGTGTGTGTGTGTGTGTTTGTGTGTGTGTTGTTGTTGTTTTTGTTTAATTTTGGGCCCACTTTTTTCTAAAAAACAAAACTATTAATCTCATGTTTCAAAGAACATTTTATCTGCAAGTAATATTTAAAATGCAACTCTGTGCCTTATCCCATGCCTGAGTCTGGGAAGAGGTAACATAGTAAGTAGAGAGAAGTAACTCCTCGAAATCATTTCTTACCTCTGCCATTTCCTAGGTATATAATTATCAACAACTTTATTTAGCTCATCTGCAAATATATATGAATGAGTATTATGTGAGATAACACATGCCAAGTGTTGTATGCCTGGGACTTTAAGTACGCAAATGCTAGCTGCTTTGGTTACTCTTATAATGGTTATAATACTGTGAAATGAGCCACAAGAATAATAGAAAGGATGAGAGCTTTGCAGTCAATGTATTCTGTAATAATTACTGGGGAAAAAAAAACAGTAACTTTTTTTTTTCTATATCACAAAGATGTCTTGACTTAAGTCACTTTAGAACAATTGTACCAAACAACTATGGCAAGTTCCCTACCTCTTTTAATATACACCACAATACTTTAATACTTCACGTATTAAAGAAAATGGTTCAGTCTTCTGTGAACAGTGTTTGTAAACAAGAAACATTTCAAAGTTTTCCTTGAAATACAGTTTTATTCCATCTTAAGAAGAACAGCAATAGTCACAGTAAGTCAAGTATAACAGTGACTTCAGTGTGTTTAACAGTTGTGGTATTACTTATCTAATCAAGAAAATGTTGACTTGGCTGGCTTTGACAGAACTAAATTTTTTATTAAGGAACACAGAGCTCTTACTCTTACTTCTCTTGCTTCTTCTCTCTCTTTCTCTCTCTCTCTCTCTCTCTCTCAGTGCTCCTTCCCCCTTTCTCTTTCTCTCCCCATCATGTCCTGTTACCCCTTCCCTCCATACCCATCTAATACATTTATTAAAAAATTAAGAAAAAAAGGAACACAGAGCCTCCATAATTTGGAGGTAATGGTCAAACAGTTACCTTTGAACTGAAAAAGAAAAAAAAAGAAGAAAGTCATTTAATTGCTTGTAATCTTTATTCATTATATTCATTATATAAAAGGTCTTCTTTACTGCTTTGTACAATAATAATAACAGCCATATAAAACAGTGATATGGCACTCAATAAATCATTTCCCTTCTTAATAGCTAAACTATCAGTCCCAAATGGCTTCATACAGTATGTGTGTTGTCTGGCTGAGAAGATTATATTTTCAATGTTTTCAAAAGAATTTAAAAGAGGTTCTTGAAAAGAGTTTATCTCATTGCTTCTATTTATAAAATGATTCTATAACTTATGTATCTCTTCCACTGACCTTTCTCCTCCTTTTCACACATAAACATACCAATACATACAATCTTTTCACTGTATTCTGGAAATGTATTTCTGTAATGACAAATTTGGGTAAATAAAACTGTCTCTCTGGGTGAAAATGAAAGAAGCACATGTGATGTGCATTAATCATGTTCTGTCGTTTGCCTCCTACCTCCCACAGCATAGCTCACACAGGGTGAATGTGGGTCTAAATGAGAGATCTGGGCTAGCACGAAGGTCACACATTTTCTGGTCTCTTCCTTTTGAACTAAGTCCAAGTAATTTATTCACAGTGGTATCTATTTCATTTGTGCAGAGATAGAATGAAGAAAATGTGCTTTTGAACAGTGACATGGGGGAAACAGTAATTCTTGGGCTTTGCTCCCAGCCTTAATGTCAATTGCCTCTATAGCCTTGGTGCATCCTGGAAAGTACTGCAAGTTTTAATTAGCTTATTAAACACTTTGAATATGAAAATGTGCGAAATAAACATATGACAGATTGAATTAAAGAGAGGAAAATGAGTTCTAAACTTGGGGGGGAAGCAATGGGAATATTGATAGAATGGTATATTATTTATATTTGCTCCTTCTTACTTTGGAACAGTAGATCGAAAAATCTCCTTAAGGGCTGTATTGCTTCATGTATTCTGAAAAAGGGGGTGGGTGGATAAAGAGGTTAAAGTATCACCAGAAGCTAATAGAATACTTTGATCCATAACAAGAGAGTAGAAGTGAGAGGCAGACTGAAGAACAGGATGAGTGCATAATAATGCAATGCAGGACCTTGTAGTTAAAACAGCTAATCTTCCTAGGATGGAAATAGGACACTGCTCTTGGGAGACAATGAGCATTGTGGAACAAAAAGCAGGAGGCAAGACTGGACAATTAAATGTACTTATCCCAGAGGAAATAAGTCAGGAGGGCAAAGAGTTTGGCAATATTAATACTGTGGGTAGATGGATACTATAATAGCACACTAATGTGGCCAAACCAAAATACAGGAGCTGAGATATGATACAGTGAAAACCATAGGAAGCAACTGCAAATGAGAGAATTTACAGCTAGAAAATAATAAGATAGTATGGTACCGGAAAATATCACAGAATGTGCACCTGGCAGAAAACAAAGTTAGCTCTCCAAGCAACGACCTCCAGGAAATATCAGAATTAAAAAAAAAAAAAAAATAGAGACAATCGCCCTGGCAATTGTGATTACCCAGTTCTGTAATGTCAAGGCATGAACCCCCCTGCTTTCTCTCATGGAAACATGAACCACCCTGCTTTCTGTCATGGAAACTTCCTGCTTACAGTCTTTCCCTTTAAAAACCCTGCTCACTCAGGGCTCAGGGTCTCACTTCTCTACTGCTGTGTCAGTGAGACTTAGGTCCCGAGTTCGATCGCTCTCATAATAAAGCTTTCTTGCTCTTGCATCAAGTTGTCTCCTGGTGGTCTCTGAGGGTCCAGTGATCCTGACATTACAAGATATAATGTTTAATAACAGATGCTTTCAGTTTTGGGAAATGAAAATGTACTACTGATTTGTTGCACAAAGCTCTATCACATTTTCCTCACCTACAAAGAATCTATCTCTTTATTGGACATTAAAGTAGAAGCAGGGCTATTTTAGGCGGAAGAGTGATCTACTACATGGAGAAAAAAGGTACAACATAAAGAGAAAAAAAGTAAACAGAAAAAAGACAAATGTGCTTGTTCTCTCTCATATGTGGAACACATACTATTTGTGGGGATGAAGAAGATCAGTGGGAAGGGAATGAGAGACAAGAGAGGGTCATTGAGACAAATATGAGCAAGGCACAATAATGAACATTTATGAAAATATCCTAATGAAGCCCATAATATGTATATTATAATTGAAGAAACAACAGTAGCTTGAAAAAGCACCTTTAAATGGGCCTCACGGGCTTGATAGGTCTGGAATGCTGTCATGGTATAAATGAACCCAAGGTTATTCCAGTCATGGATACAAAACCACATTTCAACAGACAATTAACCAGAGCTAGACAATAACCAGTAATCAAGCAGCTAACCAACCACCAGGCAGCCACACATCCCTTAACCAACACATGCAAGAGCTGCAGCAAAGATTTGCAGTGTGGCACCCAGATCATCAAAACCAGAAGACTATAGCCCAAACTGTTCACCTACATGTTAATAGCTGTCGACTGAGAAACAAAATTCAATCATAACCACAGCCCTTCCACTCATTGTAAATCCATGGTGATATCACACACACACACACATATATATATATATATATATATATATATATATATATATATGTCAATAACCTATAAGAATCCATGTACATTGCTATGGTGGAGGAACATGTATGGATTTTCTCCTCTGGCTTTATGTGTTCTGTCTTCATGGAAGTGTTTTTTCATTCATTTGTACCCTTAATCCCAGTTCCTTGTGAAGCCATTAGGTTTTTTTTCTTAATTGTTATACTAAATATTCTGTTTACATATCTGACTGAAAGCAATATAAAATATGTGATTCGAAGATCTTAAAAGCATGAGCTGAATCTTCTTTCAAATGGAGGACGGAGAGTGAATTTTCTGTACAAATCCAGTCACTAGTTCCTGCTTTATTTTTAATAGAGCCTTGTTTCATTATACACCATTGAATTAGCTACTTTAGTGAGCAAACTAAGAAAGAGATTTATAGGCAACAAGAATAGATATTAGAGAGTCAATTCTTCTTGTAGATAAATGGCACATATAGCAATTCAAATAAAAAAATACCCATTGCTGTAGTTTCAATGTCTGCCTGGTCTATAAAATGCAGATTTTTTTTAATGCAGCATATGGTTGAGAAAGAAAATAGACACTAAGACACTAAGAGTTTTATATGTTAATAATACCATATAAGAACCACTAAGTCACATGTACATAAATGACTTCAACATGATGCTAATGTGTGTTTTTTGTTCATTTCCATCTATTTTCAGTAGCAGCCAGTCTATGAATGGGACATATCAGAAGGCTATTAACCTGAAGACAAACATTAAAATGGCCTAAGTAAACATTCTTTTTATTAAGAAATGTTTCATCATAGCTACACAGTTTCATTTTCAAATAAAAATAAAATCTTATATTTCTTTTCAACTAAGGAGGAAATAGATGTCTGGTCTCTGTTAACTCCTGCAATGCAAGGATGATGATGATAATTATGATGGTGATGGCGACGATGGTGTGTGGTGTGTGTGTGTGTGTGTGTGTGTGTTATACATGTTAGGATTTTAGAACCAAACCTGCTTCTGGGTGTCGCCCGCCAGGTGGCCACACCTGGAAGACGTGGTTACCTTCCCCCTTAAAGGGACCAGCTGACACGTGGTCTCTCTCTTGGTCTCTCTTGCTCCTGGCTTCTTCCCTCTTGCTCCCCCTCTTGCTCTCCCCTTTCTCTGTCGGGGCACCCCTCTCTCTCTCTCTTCCCCCCCATCATGTTCTGCTATCCCCCCTCTCCATCTCCACCTAATAAACCACTTTCATAGAAGATCTGTTGTATGCCAAATCGTCATTATTTAATATGTCCTATAACATTACAATACATGTGGGGAGAAAGGTCTGTACTTCCCTAAGTATACTAGAGTATTTAGCATACGCCCAACATGTACAGTATAAATTAAGGATTTGGATTATGTTCAAGAAGGAGTGACTCAGTGGGTAATAAGTATTTGCAGAGTGTCTACAGGTATAGAGAGTTTAGTTGCCACCAATAATGAAGTTTTGACAGTTCGTGGCAAGTCTTTGAATATTCCTGTGAGAACTAGCAGAATCAGTCTGTATATATCTCATAACTACAACTCTTGGTCAATCTCTGGCATCAATCACACAGGGACTGCATGGGAAGTAAATATGTCTAGCGAGTTAAAAGAAGGAAACTGCCTGGTCACTCAATACAGTCTCCCTTTCTGTTTCTGGAGTATGATCTGGAGAAAAGACCAGTGAGTCTGACTAGTAGAACATCTCTAAAGATATAGTGGTAGGGGTCAGTAAGGAGGATCCCCTTAATCCCAAGAAAACAATTTCCACTGCAGCCCTTCAAACTTCACATAAAAAGAAACTGGCTAGAAATTATCTTGCAAGGATATCATATTGGAAGCAAGTCAGAGTCAAATTTAAGATGTTCTCACTGTATTTTGTTAAAATAATAGTATCTGTATTGATAGCAAAGACTGGGATCAGGAACTAGTACAGTAGGGTAGCACTAGGAAGAGTAGTTTGATGATCAGAAAAATGCTAACATTTTTTAACTTTATTTTTTTATTAAATACCGTTTATTCACTTTGTATCCTAGCTTTAGCTGCTCCCTCATACCCTAGCAATTTTACTGGCCCTCCCTCATATCCTCCCTTGCCCTTCCCCAAGTCCACTGATAGGGGAAGGTCTTGCTCCCCTTCCATCTGACCCTAACCTGTCAGATCTCATAAGGACTGGCTGCATTGCCTTTCTCTGTGGCCTGGTAAGGCTGCTCTCCCATCAACCAGAGGTGATTAAAGAGCCAGCGACTGAATTCTTGTCAGAGATAGTCCCTGTTCCAATTACTAGGAAACCCACTTGAAGACTGAGTTGCCATGGGCTACATCTGTGTAGGGGTTCTAGGCTATGGTCCTTGGTTGGAGTATCAGTCTCAGAAAAGACTCCTGTGCCCAGACTTATTTATTTATTTATTTATTTATTTATTTATTTATTTATTTATTTATGTTCTTTTGCTCCTGTCCCCTCCAGGTCTTTCTATCTCCCCCTTCTTTCATAAGATTCCCTGCACTCTGCCTAAAGTTTAGCTGAGTCTCAGCATCTGCTTTGATACCCTGCTGCATACAGTCTTTCAGAATCCCTCTGTGGTAGGCTCCTGTCCTGTTCCCTGTTTTCTCCCTCTTCCAATGTTCCTCCTGTTTGCCTTTATGAATGAGGATTGATCATCTTACCCAGGGTCCTCCTTCTTGCTTAGTTTCTTTAGGTTTTAATATTCTTCTATTTGTAGAGCCTTGCATGAATTTGAAAGGTTGCCCTGAAGAGAGGACCACACACTTTGGCTCATATTAGATTCAAACAAATATTTTCTCCTACATTCTGTTTTAGTTAGAAAATTTCGAGAGACATAGTTTTAGGATTTATTTCTCAAACATGCTACTTAGCGATGCAAATCTCTCTTCCCCACCTCACCCCTTCAAATTCTGGATAGAAATGAGTTCAAAAGCTTTCCTGTGTTTTAACTTGGTTTGGGTAAATTTAGGCTATTTCAAATCTAGGTAGTATGGTTGCATTCAGCCTTCCCTGCCCACAAAACATGAATGTTTTCTTTTTAAGAACTTTGTTTTGTTTGAATTTTTTACTTGAGACTCAGAAAGCAGAAAGGGATTGTGGACAAACAAACATTTCAAGCATATAAATGGAAGTGAGAAGAAGAGAGCACAATAACACAAATGAAAATAGTTTGGTCCTTGTGGAGCTCCTATTCTTTCCCCATCAGACTAACTCCCCTTCTTTCTTATGATTCCCTGTACTCTGCCAAAGGTTTGGTCATGAGTCTTTGCTTTGAAAACACTGCTATTAGAGTCTTTCAGATGCGCTCAGTAGACTCCTGTCATATGTTCAATGCACATCCCATCTGTCTTTCTAAACGAGGATTGATCATCTTACCCCATGTCCGCTCTCTTGATTATCTTTTTTAGGTGTATAGATTTCATTATGTTTATCATATCTTATAGGTCTATATGAGTGAGTATATACCGGGTTTGTCTTTCTCCTTCTGGGATATTTCACTCAGAATGATCTTTTCTAGATCCCACCATTTGCCTGCAAATTTCTTGATTTCCTCCTTTTTGATTGCTGAGTAGTATTCCATTGTGTAAAAATACCACAATTTCTGTACCCACTCCTTCGTTGATGGAAATCTGGGTTGTTTCCAGGTTCTGGCTATTACAAATAAAGCTGCTATAAACATGGTTGAGCAAGTATCCCTTTTGTGTACTTGAGCAAACTTTGGGTATATACCTAGCAGTGGTATAGCTGGGTACTGAGGGAAAACTATTCCTAATTGTCTTAGAAAGTGACAGATAGATTTCCAGAGTGGTTGTACCAGTTTACATTCCCACCAGCGGTGGAGGAGGGTTCCCCTTTCTCCACAACCTCTCCAGCATGTGTTGTCACTTGAGTTTTTCATCTTGGCCATTCTGATGGGTGTAAGGTGATATCTCAGGGTCGTTTTGATTTGCATTTCCCTAATGGCTAATGAGGATGAGCATTTCTTTAAGTGTTTCTCTGCCATTTGATATTCCTCTGTAGAGAATTCTCTGTTTAGCTCTGTTCCCATTTTTTTAATTGGATTACTTGGTTTGTTGATTTTCAGCTTCTTTAGTTCTTTGTATATACTGGATATTAGTCCTCTGTCAGATAAAGGGTTAGTGAAGATTCTTTCCCAATCTGTAGGTAGTCGTTTTGTTTTAATGACGGTGTCCTTTGCTTTACAGATGCTTTTCAGTTTCATGAGGTCCCATTTATTGATTGTTGCTCTTAGAGCCTGTGCTGTTGGTGTTCTGTTCAGGATGTTGTCACCTGTGCCAGTGAGTTCTAGGCTGTTCCCCACTTTTGCTTCTAACAGCTTTAGAGTATCTGGTTTTATGCTGAGGTCTTTGATCCATTTGGACTTTAGTTTTGTGCAGGGTGATAAATATAGATCTATTTTCATTTTTCTGCATGTGGACATCCAGTTGGACCAGCACCATTTGTTGAAAATGCTGTCTTTTTTCCATTGAATGGATTTGGCTTCCTTGTCAAAAATCGAGTTTTCATAGGTGTCTGGGTTTATTTCTGGGTCTTCTATGCGGTTCCATTGATCCTACTTTCTGTTTTTATGCCAATTCCATGCAGTTTTTATTACTATTGCTCTGTAGTACAACTTTCGATTTGGGGTGGAGATACCTCCAGATGATCTGTTGTTGTACAGTATTGTTTTGGAGATTCTGGGTTTTTTGTTTCTCCATATGAAGCTGAGAATCTTTTTTTCAAGGTCTGTAGAGAATTGAGTTGGTATTTTGATGGGAATTGCATTGAATCTGTAGATTGCTTTTGGCAGAATGTCCATTTTTACTAAGTTAATCCTACCAATCCATGAGCACGGGAGATCTTTCCATCTTCTGATATCTTCTTCAATTTCTTTCTTCAGAGACTTGAAGTTTTTCTCAAACAGGTCTTTCACTTGCTGGTTAGTGTCACCCCCAGGTACTTTATGTGATTAGTGGCTATTGTGAAGGGTGTTGTTTTCCTAATTTCTTTCTCGGCCCTATTGTCTTTGGTATACAGGAGGGCTTCTGATTTTTTTGAGTTGATTTTGTATCCAGCCACTTTGCTGGAGGAGTTCTCTGGTTGAATTTTTGGGGTAGCTCATATATACTATTATGTCATCTGGGAATAGTGACACTTTGACCTCTTTCTTTCCGATTTGTATCTCCTTGATCTGCTTTAGTTGTCTTATTGCTCTGGCTAGGACTTCAAGTACTATGTTGAAGAGGTATGGAGAGAGTGGGCAGCCTTGTCTTGTCCCTGATTTCAGTGGGATTGATTTAAGTTTCTCTCCATTGAGTTTGATGTTGGCTATACGCTTGCTGTATATTGCCTTTGCTATGTTTAGGTATGTGCCTTGTATTCCTGATCTCTCCAAGACTTTAAACATGAATGGGTGTTGGACTTTGTCAAATGCTTTTTCGGCATCTAAGGAGATGATCATGTGGTTTTTCTCCTTCAGTTTGTTTACGTGGTGGATTACATGGATTTCCGTATGTTGAACCACCCTTGCATGCCTGGGATGAAGCCTACTTGGTCATGGTGGATGAGATCTTTGATATGTTCTTGGATTCGGTTTGCAAGTATTTTATTGAGTATTTTTGCATCAATATTCATAAGAGAGATAGGTCTGAAGTTCTCTTTTTTTGTTGGGTCTTTGTGTGGTTTAGGTATCAGGGTGACTGTTGCTTCATAGAATGAGTTTGGTAATGTACCTTCTGTTTCTATTTTGTGGAATAGTTTGAGGAGAATTGGTGTTAGCACTTATTTGAAGGTCTGGTAGAATTCCGCACTGAAACTATCTGGCCCAGGGCTTTTTTTGGAGGGGAGACAATGAATGACTGCTTCAATTTCCTTGGGGGATATAGGGCTATTCAGTCTTTCTACCTGATCTTGACTTAATGTTGGAAGATGGAATCTATCAAGAAAATTGTCCATTTCATTAAGGTTTTCAAATTTTGTGGCATATAGGCTTTTGTAGTATGACCTAATGATTGTTTGAATTTCCTCAGTGTCTATAGTTATGTCACCCTTTTCATCTCTGATTTTGTTGATTTATTTAGATTCTCTCTGCTTTTTAGTTAGTTTGGCTAAGGGTTTGTCTATCTTGTTGATGTTCTCAAAGAACCAGCTTTTTGTTTCATTGATTCTTTGAATAGTTTTATTTGTTTCTAATTGATTGATTTCGGCCCTGAGTTTGATTATTTCCAGCCGTCTGCTCCTCTTGGGTGTATCTGCTTCTTTTTTTTTTTTCTAAGATTTTCAGTTGGGCCATTAAGTTGTTTGTATGTGATGTTAAGAATTTCTTCTTGCAGTCACTTAGTGTTATAAATTTTCCCCTGAGCACTGCTTTCAATGTGTCCCATAAATTTGGGTATGTTGTTCCTTCATTTTCACTGAATTCTAGGAAGTCTTTAATTTCTTTCTTATTTCTTCCTTAACCCTGCTGTCATTGAGTAATAAGTTGTTCAGTTTCCATGTGCGTTTCGGCTTTTTGTTATTTCTGTTTTTGTTGAGGTCCAGCTTTAGTCTATGGTGGTCAGATAGAATACAAGGGATTATTTCAATCTTTTTGTATCTGTTGAGGCTTGCTTTATGACCAACTATATGGTCTATTTTGGAGAAGGTTCCATGAGGTGCTGAAAAGAAGGTATACTCTTTTGAGTTTGGATGAAAAGATCTGTAGACATCTATTAGGTCCATTTGATTTAGGGTCTCTGTAAGTGTTTTTATTTCCCTATTTGTTTTCTGTCTAGTTGATCTGTCCCTTGGTGAGAGTGGAGTGTTGAAGTCTCCCACTATTAGGGTATTAGGATCAATGTGTGATTTAAGCTTTAATATTGTTTCATTTACGAATGTAGGTGCTCTTGTATTTGGGGCATAGATATTCAAAATTGTGATGTCCTCTTGGTGGATTTTTCCTTTGATGAGAATATAGTGGCCCTCCTTATCTTTTTTGATTAACTTGCGTTGAAAGTCTATTTTATTAGATATTAGGATGGCTACTCCCACTTGTTTTCTGGAACCATGTGCTTGAAAGACATTTTTCCAGCCCTTTACTCTGAGGTAGTGTATATCTTTGTTGCATAGGTGTGTTTCTTGGATACAACAGAATGATGGATCCTGTTTCTGCAACCATTCTGTTAGCCTGTGTCTTTTTATTGGTGAGTTGAGTCCATTGATGTTGATAGAAAGTAGTGACCAACATTTGTTTCTTACTTTAGATGTGGGGTTGGTGGTGTCACTGAGTTTCATTGCTTATATTCTTTTGGGTTTTTTGTTGTGTAGTTATCTATTTCCTCTGTTTCCTTAGATGTAGTTGTTTTCTTTGGTTTGGAGTTTCCCTTCTAGTAATTTCTGTAGAGCTGGGTTACTATATAGATATTGTTTAAATTTGGTTTTGTCTTGGAACATTTTGAATTCTCCGTCTATGTTGATTGAAAGTTTTGCTAGGTGTAGTAGTCTGGGTTGGAGTCTTTGGTCCCTAAGGACTGTATGATTTCTGTCCAGGCCCTTCTGGCTTTCATAGTTTCTGTTGAGAAATCTGATATGATTCTGATAGGTCTACCTTCATATGTTACTTGCCCTTTTGCCCTGGCTGCTTTTAGAATTTTTTCTTTTAACCCCGTCAGTTCCAGGGTGAGACATATGATACCAAAATTTCTGTAAATCACAAATAGTAGATGAATGACAAATGAATGTGACTCAATGTGAGACAAATTAAACGATAAAAGTGACTAGCCCACTGCACTTTATGGGGCAGTACATTAGATAAGAAAAAGAAAAAAGGGGAATGATTGCTATCTTTCTGTTAGCGTTTTGGTTTGGCTTTTTTTTTCTTTTTTTCTTTCTTTGTGTGTTTTTCACTGTGACTATGTACTTGGAATTTTAAAGGAAGATTTAGTTGTGCTTGTGGCTTCAGAGGTTTCAGTTTACTGTCCCGTTACTTCAAAGCCTTTGGTTAGGCAGACATTATGATCGAAGTCTATGAGAAAGGAAAGCTGCTTACCTTTTGCCAATCAGGAGTAGAGAGAGACAGAAAGGGAATGGATACAGGGACAAGATAGAGCTTTCAAAGCCATCTCCACAGTTACTGAATTCCACCAACTAATTCTCAAGTCCTAATAATTCTTTCAGCTATGACCTCATCAATGGATTATATTTTCACAATCAAACCCCTTCTCTACAGTGCCAAGAACTAGGGATCAAGACTTTCATTACTTGAGCCTGTGGGCACATGGAGAACCTCTCAGCAATTATAATTTTTTGAAAGTTTATACTACTGCTTAAATTGGAAACGTGCTCTACAGGCTTGTGTTTTGAATAGTTATTTTCCAGCTGGAAGCAATACTTTTGGAGAATGTGTAACCTGTAAAAAATGGGATCTAGCTGGTATATATGGATCAGTGGAAGTGGACTTTTTAGGGTAGTACCTGGATTCCTGATTTCATTTTTGCTCTCCACTTCCTGGTGTTTTGTGATTTGAATAACCTTTGCCTCACAATCTATGTATAAACTACTTAGGAATCCTTCCCTGCCATGATAGACGGTAACTGTGAGCCAAAATCAATTTTTCTTCCCTAAGTTGTCAGTTGTGTTTCAGGCACAGTGATGAAAAAATAATCAAAACAGCCTGCATCTTCAAATCAGTGGTCTACCATAAATGTATAAGCTTTTGTGACAGTGAATATGTATAGTTTCTGAGAGAATGAGACCAATGTTATGCATATGCCATGTCATATACATACCCACACTTATATACAGAGAGGTAAACATATTGCATATAAATGTTTTAAAAAGACAGAAGGCAGAGAGTTAGAAAGATTTGGTACTTGATTAAATACAATGACAAATAATGAAGAATTTGAAGCTAATGTTCCACTTGTAAATCTAGTTAAATAGGAAAATCAATTTTCCTTTACATAAATCTTGAAATGTCAAACATTTCAATACCAAAGCTTCAATCCCTACAGTAAAAATAAAAATAAAAAATGAGCAAGGAAAGAAAACCCATACCATGACAACACTCTTAAACACACACCACCTGTACACACACACACACACACACACACACACACACAAACTGTAGTGAGACTTTAGCTTTTAATGATTTAGTCTATGACTATGAAGCTTGACAACATATTCACCAGCAGAAAGGACAATATATCAAAACACCTTTAAATCATCAATATGCTTCAATAATTCTCAATATGAAGAGTTAGAATTTTAGTTTAACAACAGTGTCTGCATTTAAGTTCTCCAGATAGTCCAAATCTCTGTGCCTTGGTTTTTTCCAGAGTCCATAAAAGTTTACATAAAACTGTATTTGAGCAGCAGGGCAGGGCAAAGGATTCTGCATTTGTTCACAAGTACCAAAAGTGGGGTACATTGGTGAATATAGGATATATACATTGGTGTATATGAGATATGTTATAAAATGAAACCATATTTAAATACAATTATTTTATGTTATATATATGCCTTACATACTGCATAAAAATACTTGTACTTTAAAATGTATTTATGTATTACTTATTTTTTACGTGCATGAGGGTTTTGTCTGCAAGTATGTTGGTTCACCACATACATATCTTCTCCCCATAGAGGCCAGGAGAGGGTATTGGATCCCCTGAAATAGAATTAAATAGGTTCTTAGATACAATGTAGGTGCTAAGAATTGAACCCTAGTCCTGAAAGAACAGTGAGTGCTATTAAACACTGACAAGCTCTCCAGTCCAATTGCACTGCTTTTAAGATATAAGCATTTTTATTATGGCCTATAATATGAAGCCAAACAGCATTTTCACCTTAAATGTCATATTTCTTTCATAGCATTTTTTATTTTGGAGCATTGCAGGTTTTGGTTAAGGTCAACTTCTATCAAATCTAGATACTTGTATGTGCAACAATAAGTCACTTGGCTTAGGTAGTTCAGGTAAATTGATGGCTTTATATTTAAGTGACATAATGAGGTTGGAGAGAATTTGGTACTGCAGTCTTTGTATACTGACAAGTTTGAAGCAATCCACCGAGATTGAAAATTTGAGCCTCACTGTAAATGTTTTCTGGTCATTTAGCTGCTCAATCCATGAATAAAGCTCTGGTACATTCTGAAGGCCACACTGTAAATAGCCAAATCAGGTTTGGAACATAAAATTATGCTCAAGTTGTTTAGAGGATAATAGACACTGATAAATTCTATCTTCTCTATCTCTTTTTCTAAACATCAATATCTCTCTATACATGTAGATATATAGATACAGTTGATCAAGTATATCTTAGCTCCAGTTAATCAGCACAAGCTATTGATTTCTCATTTTTCAAAAACCACAATAGAGTCTCTAGTGTACAAAGAAATAAACATCTAAATATAGACCATCTACCCAATGACTAGATTCTAAATATTGAAGAGCTAATATTGAACCTAGCACTTGGCAAAACTGCCAAGGGCAAAGTGTCATATGGGTATGCTAACAAGTTGGAGTTTGATAGGGCAATTTCAAGGAATTAGAGTGGGAAAGTAGGAAAAGTCAATGGTTTTAGGTGTAAATAAAAGAAGCTTAATGATTCTTTCTCCTAATTCAAAGAAGAGTAAGTCTGATTTCGTTCATGATTTCAATGGTGTTTTTCCCACTCTGTTTTTAGATTTGTATAAAACAATCATTGATACCTCTAATACTAGGGTTGCTGAATAAAAATCTAAATATGTCAGCTTTACATAAAGCCAAGGCTTTATTGTCCAGAGCTAGAACTAGAGTTCAGCATGCCAGGGTGCTTTACCACTGAATATGTAGCAGTTTATCTCATGAGTCTTAGTGGGCAGGCATGGTCCCAGTGGTCTGGCCACCTCTCTTTTCCAGTATTCTTGCATCAGTTTCCAAATGTTGTGAGACTTACCTTTTAGAACAGCATCCATCTTCTTTCATTTCCATCCCTGCCCAAGTCCAGTCAGCCTACTGTTCAGCATCTTCAACCTTTACAAGTACCCATGTTTGGATATAAAGCAAGTTTCTCATGAAAGCCCATGGTTTTTCACAATACATCATAGAAATTCTTGGAAAAGCCCTTAAGGGAGGAAACGTCTTACAAGTGGAGAGTTGGTCTGGATTGTGTGAGATTCTCTAGAGGTGGGTACTGAGAATATTTATTTATTTATTGAAGGATCCCCAAAGGTGTTTTGGTGACAGTAGATCTACTTCTTGGGATCCCTGAAAACTATTTATTACCTTTGTGCTACTTAGAGTTTTCATAGTCTCAGTACAAGTAAGACGGGTCAGCACATTACCTCTTATATTCATCATAGGAAAAAAAATTAATGGCATTGAATTAAAGTAATACTACCACCCCCAATGTGTTCGGACATTATACTTGCCCACTCACAAAGACAAGTACAATCTGTTGAGTATTTAGTACATGCTAGTTTCCAAGAGCAGTTTTCACTATTTTAAAGATTGATTTCCCATTAACATTCACTTTAAGAACAAGAAAAAAGCAACAAAGAAGTTAAGCAACTTGCCCAAGTTGTGGACATTTTGGTTTGTGATATGTAAACATGTTTTTGTTATAATCCAAATAGGGGCTTTTAGTTTGTCCAAAACTGTTAATTGCCTTGTGCAGAGCATAGTCTTTGCCAGCTGGAATTGGTTGAATTCTGAGGACTTTGAGTGCTATAAATATGATAGCCCAGAGGAAGAAGGTGTGGTGGCTTGGAGGAGGAGGAGAACTGTTTGCTTTGCTGGTATGCTGGCTTACTCATTTGCTGGTTAACTGGACTTCTGGATTTCCTGACAACGGATTATTAGTATTACCCTCAAAAGAATTCTATGACCCTACCCACCAGGAAGAAGTAAAGAGAGTTATGTCCCTTTTCCCTTTAAAACCTTTTTTCCCTATCTAAGGTTGGGGGTATAGATGGGAGATATAAGCTTTAAGGAACCCCCAAATAAAGTAACATTTGAAAAACTAGTGCCTACAGGTGGCACCCAATGTAGAGCACCAATTGTAGGCATACTTTTTAAACATTTTCTTTACATTTCTTAATCCTGTTTCTCCTTATTCTACCCCAATCCCTTCCAACACCTCAACACTAGGTAGGAGACAGAAAGGGTTAGCGGAAGAGGGAGCACAAGTTGTCTTTGCTGTTTCATGCTGGTTAGGATTGTAGGGTTCCTTGGAGCCAGTTCAATCCTCCTTCTAGGAGATCTCCTACTTCTTGTCTCACTGCATCTACAGCAACCAAGAACGGCATGGTGGGGTGGGGAGGAAGGGGTGACCAGCAAGCATCAGCCTTGTTTTGTTTTTGTTTTTGTTTTTGTTTTTGTTTTTGTTTTGTTTTTGTTTTTTGTTTTTTTCAGAACACTCTTCTCTCTCTGGGCCTTGGCATTTATTCCCTCTCCAGAGTCTGCACCAGGCAAATAGTTTGGTGCTGTGAACAATCTGCACCAGTCTCATGTCCTATACCTGGGATCAAAACAAAAACATGTTTACATCCACAACACAGGGGTTCTCAACCTGTGGGTTGAAACCCCTTGTGGGAGGGTCATATATCAGATATTTACTTTATGATTCATAACTGTAGCAAAATAACAGTTATGAAGCAACAATGAAAATAATTTCAGGGTTGGGGTCATCACAATATGAGAAACTTATTAACGGCTCACAACATTAGAAAGGTTGGGAACCATTCCTCAAGGGGAAGTTTTCAGCCCTGTTCTGGCTGGTTGCAATACTCACACCCATAGCCACATGGCCAGCATCTGATTAAAAACAAGAGGCACAACTGAGAATCAAGTAAAGGTCTTCCACCTCTACTGGGCTCTTTGAAGTTTGCTGTAAGGTCCTCTACAGTACAGGCTGAACACCTTTTATGGATTCTGTGGATGAGACTAGCACCAGCTGCCCACCATGAAAGATTCAACATCTCAGGTAAATCTCATAAAAATAGCTGCAATAGCAAACCAGAGGCAAAATCCTAAATGTTTTTACATCCTGGCTGCTTTTAGATTGTTTCAGCACTGCAATTCCAGCTAACATCTCCATTTCTTCTATTTTGCTGTGATGCCATGACTCACTGTGAAAACACCACAGCAGACAAGAGATTGCGAGTTCTGAAGATGCATCTGCTGACAGCAATACAGATATTTTTATACTATTGTCTTCCTGACCATTGTAACTCGAGAAGTTTCCTCCACATCTATAACCAGTATGGTCTACTCACAGGCACAGCAAGATGCTTTTGTTCAGGCTCAGGAAAAGTGTAACAAACACAAAGATGGCTGCCTTAACTACATCATTGTTAAATTACTGTAATCACAAGAAAGTGCTTTGCAACTTATGAGAAGTTGATGACTGTGGCAGAGTTTAAGAAGTGGACAAGAAAACAAAGCTTTTTTCTCCGTTGAGTTATTAACCTTTGTACTCTCGGTTTCATTTTTACTGTATTCACTGGGGACCATTATTGTACTAACTTTGATCTTACTATTCAAAGTAAAACTTTAAAGTGGGATAGGCTAAAAGTTCTATTGCAATATACTATTAATTATTCTCAGAGTCCCCAGAATGCTTTTAGTTTGTAAATGCAGAAAACATTTAAGAACGGTCCTGTATTTAATGTCTGCATTTCCTATTTCCTTTCTAACAGTACATACAGTACACTCCATTTTTACATTGTATTGTGCAGCATCTTTACTCTTTTGTTTTGAATCTTAATTTTTTTGGTGGAAAGTTTAGCAAAAATTACTTCATTTTTGTAAATAGTTTTATTGTATTTTTCCTTTTTTTAAAATTTTTTTCTTATTCGTTACATTTTGTTAACTCTGTATCCCAGCTGTATCCTGCTCCCTCATTCCTTCCCAATCCCACCCTCTTTCCCTCATTTCCTCCCTGCCCCTTTCCAAGTCCACTGATAGGGGAGGACCTCCTCCCCTTTCATCTGACCCTGTTTTATCAGGTATCTTCAGGACTGGCTGCAAAGTCCTCCTCTGTGGCCTAACAGGACTGCTCTTCCCTTGGGGGGTGAGGAGGTCAAAGAGCCAGCCATTGAGTTCCTGTTAGAAATGGTCCTTGTTCCCCTTACTATGGGAAACCAATTGGTTATTGAGCTAACATGAGCTTCTTCCGAGCAAAGGTTCTAGGTTATATCCATACAACAGAAATAAAAAAAAAAAAAAATCCTACATACACATGGAAAATAAATAACTCTCAACTCAATAACAGTTTGGTCAGGGAAGAAATTAAAAAAGAAATTAGAGAGTTCCTAAAATTCAATGAAAATGAAGGCACAATTTATCCAAAGTTATGGGACACAATGAAAGCAGTTCTAAGAAGAAAGTTCATAGTACTAAGTGCTATGAAAGAAGTCTAAGATATCTCATTCAAGCAAATTAATGGCACACCTAAAAGTGCTAGGAAAAAAAAAAAAAGAAACAGATACGCCCAATAAGAGTAGACAATTGGAAATAATCAAACTCAGAGCTAAAATCAATAAATTAGAAACAAACAAACAGATAAACAAAAATTCAATTCAAATAATCAATGAGACCGAGAGCTAGTTCTGTGAGAAAATTAACAAGATAGACAAAGCCTTAGCTAAACTAAGTAAAAAGCAGAGAGAAACTAACTATTCAAATCAGCAAAATCAAAAAAGAATATAGTATTAAGCCATGGTGGTCTGATAAGATACAAGGGATTATTTCAAATTTCTTGTATTTGTTGAGGTTTGTTTTGTGCCCCACTATATGGTCAATTTTGGAGAAGGTTCCATGACTTGCTGAAAAAAAGGTATACTCTTTTGAATTTGGGTGAAAAGTTCTGTAGACATCTATTAGGTCCATTTAATTTTTAGACCTCTATACGTGTCATTATTTCCCTATTTAACTTCTGTCTAGATCTGTCCCTTAGTGAGAGTGTAGTTTTGAATTCTCCTACTGTTAAGGTGTTTGATTTGATGAGTGATTGAAGCTTTAATAGTGTTTCATTTACAAATGCAGGTTCTCTAGTATTTGGGGCATAAATGGCCAGCATTGTGATGTCCCCATGGTGGAATCTTCCTTTGATGAGAATGAAGTGCCTCTCCTCATCTCTTTTAATTAATTTTGGTTGAAAGTCTATTTTGTTAGATATTAAGGTAGCTACCCCAGCTTGTTTTCTGGATCCGTTTGCTTGAAAAACATTTTCCAGACCTTTACTCTGAAGTAGTGTTTATCTTTGTTGCAGAGGTGTGTTTACTGGATGCAGCAAATGTTGGATCCTGTTTCCACAACCATTCTGTTAATCTGTTTTTTTTATTGGAGATTTGAATCCACTGATGTTGATAGATAATTGTGCCAAATGACTGTTAGTTCCTTTCATTGTGAAAATGGTGGTGCTACTGTGTTTCAATGCTTGTTTTCTTTTACTTCTTTGTTGTGAAGTTATCTATATCCTGTGTTTTCTTGCGTGTAGTTGTTTTCTTTGAATTCGAGTTTTCCTTCTAGTATCTTCTGAAGGGCTGGGTTGTTGTGTGGATGTTGTTTAAGTTTAGTTTTGTCATGGAATATTTTGTTTTCTCCAGGTATGTTGATTGAAATCTTTGCTGGGTATAGTAGTCTGGGTTGGCATTTGTGGTCTCTTAGAGTCTGCATGACATCTGCTCAAGCCCTTCTGGCTTTCATAGTTCCTGTTGAGAATGCTGGTGTGATTCTAATAAGTCTACCTTTATAAGTTACTTGGCCTTTTTTTCCCTTGATGCTTTTAATTTTTTTTTTTTCTTTGTTCTGTAGATTTAGAGTTTTTGACTATGATGTGACATGAGGAGTTTCTTTTCTGGTCTATTCTATTTGGTGTTCTTTAGGTCTCGTGTATGTTAATGAACATCTCTTTCTTTAAGTTGGGAAACATTTCTTCTATGATTTTCTTAAAAATATTTTCTGGACCTTGGAGCCTGGAATCTTCTTTTTTGTCCATTCCTATTATTCTTAGATTTCATCTTTCCATGGTATCCATGACTTCTTAGATGTTTTGTGTTTTGAACTTTTAAGATTTTACTTCTTTGAGAGATGTATCAATTTCTGCAATTGTATCTTTAGGGCCTGAGATTCTTTCTTTCACCTCTTGTATTTTGTTGGTGATGCTTACCTTTATGGTTCCTGATCTCTCTAAGTTCTGCATCTCCAGGCTTTTCTGTTTGTGTTTTCTTCATTGATTCTACCTCTGTTTTCATGTCTTGCACCGTTTCCTTCATCTGTTTGAATGTAGATTCCTGTCTTTCCATGATGACTTCTATTTTTTTTTCATTTCTTCTTTATGTGCCTCTATTTGTGTAGCTACATTTGCCTATATTTCTTTGAGAGCTTTGTTCTTTTCCTCTTTATTTGCCTCTATATATGTGGCTATTTCTTTGAGAATTTTGTTCATTTCCTATTTATGTGCCTCTAATAACTGGATGATCATAACTTTAAAATCATTTTCCTGCATTTCCGATGAATTAGAATATCTATTGATTTTGGGGGTTGCTTGTGAAGCCATCGTGTCCTGATTTTTGTTGGATTTGTTCTTATGCCGACCTCTAGGCATAACAGGCTTATCTGTAACCTTTGCTGTTTGTTCTTGGAGTCTGTACTTCAGACTGGATCCATCTGTCTCTGGTGTCTGGAGTATTCTTCAGGAAGATGAGAGAGGTCCACCAGTTTTAGAGTAGATGTTGGTGTTTCAGCTGTAGCTAAGGAGGGAAGGTTGGGGGAGCATGTGTGCAAGTGTAGGTGTCTGCATGGAATGCCTGGAAGGGTGGGGCTTAAGTGCAAGAGGGGGTAATAGTGCTGTTTGTGGGTACAATGCTCATGGGCATGTTGCCCTGAATACCTCAGTGGCCTGCAGGCCTGTTGTACTGTCTTTCTGGTGTTCAGACATGTCTGAGCTCCAGGAATTGTTTCCCTGAACTCCACTGGTAGACCCACAGAACAGGAGCTTCGGTGTTGAGAATGCTGTCTCAAGGAACCCTATGTTGCCCACAGTGTGGGGTGTGTGGGGGAAGGATCCGTTATTTGCCTGCTAGTATAAATGGACCCTGAATCTAGGACTCTGCATGCACTCATTTGAAGGTGCACTTACTATCTTATGGGCCTAATTGGAAAGCACAGGGCTTATCCCTGGTCTTTACTCTCATATTTGGGCCCACAGAGACAAATGAGATTGTAGGAGATCCATCAGCTCAGTGTTGTCCACTATTTGCCCTCCAGTCAGGGAGGCCCGTACTTTGGAAGAAAGTTTCCTGCTTGGGCTAGTCACAGTTGCTGACCTAGATAGCCTGTTCAGCTACTTGCTGCAGCTGCCGATCTGGGAAGCCCATTCAGCTGCCAGGGAGGCCTTTAGTGCTGTTGCTTCTGTTGTCTCAGTCACTGAGCATAGATGCTCTTGCTTGAGGCAACCAGTGCTGCCTCCACAGGTCAGCACTGTTTGGGGCAAGGGGAAGAGTAAGTTGGTTAAATATTCACCACTTTCAGTCCTGGAGATGACCACAGGTGACCTGCATCTTAACTGTCCCAGCTCATGGGTTGGCTCTACTCGATCAGGAAGCCTCATTGTCAATGTTCTGGCTTCAGTTGCCCCTCCACTCACCATATTTGGAGTTTCAGTTCCTGTGCCCCTCAGATATGGCACATGCTGTTCGGACCATCTTGGAATCTCTTGCAATTTTACTCTTTAGTGAAGCACATAGCAAATACTTACCTGTCAGCAGGATTCACTACTGAAGAAATCAAATTGTGGGTCGTTACTTCCCAAATAATCACAAATTAGTATAAGGGAGTAGCAAATGATGTGAACAATGAAGGCTGTTCATTCAGCCTCAGAGTAACTTGATGCGAATGTTAAGAGCTCCCGTTGCACCTTCTAGAATGCCTTTTCAACCCAGTTTGCTCAGGCAAAGTGATACGGAAATAGTCTGACATTGCCACTGAAATGACAATGAGTTTTCTTTGTCATATCTAGAGACACAAATGTAGTTACTCTTGAGGGAGAGTCTAAATGCAGAGGTTGATGCATTTAAAGTTTTTTTTTTATTTACCCATAGTGAAGCAGCAAAGGAAATATACTTTCTTCTGACTTTGTCCTTCTTGAGACACAGAGGTCTCCAGTTGACCTTCTCCTAGCATCTCTGTGTACACTTCAATACTATCTTACAAGGCAAGTAAAGCTTTGAATGACAAGTTTTACAAAGGCAGCTATGATTTTCATTTTGTTCCAAATCTGAAACACAATTATCTGAGAGGTTTTCTCCATGTTTTCAGAATTAATGAAGAATCATGTCATGACCAGATTATGGAAGTTATTGGAAATGCTTTCTAGCCTCCTAGATGGGGCTTTCTTTCCTTCCTCCCTCAGCTCTTCTGTATATCCACAAGAAAATAGAAGCTTGAAAGTTATGTGAAGAAACCCACCCACCAAACTTAACTGTAGGCCAAGTTCACTATTCTGACAACCTCTATTAAGGAAGGCAATGTTCTCAGCACATAATTTAACTTGAAAAATTCCAATTTTGACACCTTGGGTATATATGTGGGTATATATGATATATATCATTCCTAGGTCAATTAAGGCAGAGATAATCTCAGCATAATAACTACAGAAAACCTTTTAAGGCCAGTTTTATTTTAATTATTTCAAGTTAATATCATTTATAATCATGCCACAATGAACCCCCATACATGATCTGTCTCTACAGTGAACTGTATTTTGTTTTGTTTTGCTTTGTTGCTTTTATTTGTTTGTTTTGTTTTTGAGACAGGGTTCTGTGTGTAGCTTTAGCTATCCTGGACTTGCTTTGTAGACCAGGATGACCTCAAACTCACAGAGATCCACCTGCCTCTCCCTCTTTGAGTGCTGGGATTACAGGCATGGGTCATTGTGCTTGGCTCAGTGAACTGTATTTAAAAGAGTGTCCTCCTAAGATGTGTCAATACTTCCTATAAACATTAGCTTAATTAGCTCTTCACTTATTCTTCTGAAGGAAAATATGGGGTACTACAACCAAAAACTGTGTATGAGAATCATTTTCTATTATAGATTGCCCACAGGTCAGAGCAAACTTTTTATCTACCATCTGCTTGGAAATCTCTGATAGGAGAAAATGAATCTGACTAGATAAACATTGTCCTTAGGTCTTATGTCTTTGGGTAGAATCATAATTATTATATGGTGTTTTCTCCTTTTCTCCCCAGGTTTGCACCTAACACAATGTCTCTTCCAAAAGTATAATGCAGGAAAACAAACATACATACAGACAAAAAAGCGCAACTGGGCTGAAGAAACAGTTACAGAAAATTACACTGCATTTCCACGAGATAGAGTGTTAATCAAAGTATAGTATTACATTATCAGTGGCAAGGAAATTTGCTCCCAAAACTAGGCTCATCCTTTGTTTCCACTCCTGACTCTTTTTCTTCCCACCTCCCAGGTTTTTCCCTTCTGCTGGCTGCTTGGAGCTGCAGTAAATCACATTGTGAAATAAGATGAGTCTGAATAGCAAAGCATTAAGATTTCACATTCTGCAGCATAACAATGAACTGCCTTATGTTAAAATTCAAGCTTGTTAGTAAGGCTCACAAATATTATCATCTCCTGCCGTGGCAATTTACTACCCATCTCAGGAAAGTGGTTTTTCCTAGCTGAGCCAACATGAACCATGCCTCATGAGCTGCAGATGGGATCTCTTGACTGCAGTTTTCCGTTTTGCACTGCACGGAGCCCAGGTCATACTTGGAAGCAAATGTATCAGCATCTGTGATAGATCACACAGAGGCATTGTGTTAATCACCTGATAGAAAAAGTGGCTCAAAGGGGAATTTCTTGTGGAGAGCAGAATTTCTTGTGCCTGTTCTAAGCAAAAAGACCAATGTCCAGGTCCAAACCTGCGGGGCATATCAAGAGAATGTGGGTGAAGCAGTGCAGTGTCTGAGTATGAGAGGGAGGCCTGCAGAAGGTGTTTGTTATCAGGTGATCTCCATTGAACAGCCCCAGGTAGATCCTGCCTCCCTCTTTCCTATGCTTTAATAAAACTCTCAGAGTTCAAAGGTAGGACTTGGAGTGCACATTGTAAATTTACTAACTAGGAAATATTGAGAAAATGGTGGAAAATTTATTTTGAGAATGCCAGACAAAACCATCGCTGTCTTTGCGAGCCATCCTCCTCCTCTTCTCTTTTTTCCTCTTATTTATTCCCTTCAATCTCCTTCTCTCCCCTCCTCTTCCTACAAGAAGGGGCTTAGACCCTTTCAAAAAGCCAGGGAATAAATATAGTGTCCTACTTCCTGAGAAAAGGAGAGGAGCAATCTAAGTGAGCATTTCTTTAGTCAGTAAATTATTCATGCTTGGTGTAAAATGGAAATTTGTTTTCCTTTATTGACATATTAAACTTCTTGAGCCAATTCCTGAACCAATGCATGTTAGCAATCTGAACACATAGAGAGTGGGACTTTTTTTTCATTTGATTACTAGAATTACATTTTCAATTCTGACAATCTAAGACACAGAATTGTCTTACTATTGCTTACTGAGGGCTAACTGCTATGCCTAGTTAAGAATTAGCTGAAGAAGCCTGTTTTAGGATTGACAAAGAGGATTGAGCATATTCCCTAGGGTCTTTCTTGTTGTTTAGCTTCTTTAGGAGTATAGATTTTAGTATGTTTATCCTACATTATATGGCAAATATCCACTTATAAGTGAGTATATACCATGTGTGTCTTTCTACTTCTGGGTTAACTCACTCAAGATGATCTTTTCTAGTTCCTACCATTTGCCTACAAGTTTCATGATTTCCTTGTTTTTAATAGCTGAGTAGCACTGGAAGCAGGAGAAGACAGGGAATAAGACAGAAGCCTACCACAATCAACATCTGAAAGACTCTGCTGATCAAGGTTTCAAAGCAGAGGCTAAGACTCATAGCCAAATTTTAGGCAGAGTGCAGAGAACCTTATGAAAGAAGGGAGAGATAGAAAGACCTAGAAGGGACAGGAGCTCCAAAAAGATTCCAACAGAGCCAGTAAAACTGAGTCCTCGGGGCCCTGCAGAAACTGATACCCCAACCAAAGACAATGTATGAAGAGGACCTAAAATCCCAGTTCAGATGTAACCCATAGATTTAGTTTCCATGTGGGTTCTCTAATAAGGGGAGCAGGGACTTTCTCTGGCATGAACTCAGTAACAGGCTTTCTGATTACCACATTTGAGGGTTGCAGTCTTACCAGGCCACAGTGGAAGAAAATGCAACCAGTCCTGATGAGACCTGATAAGCTAAGGTCAATAGAAAGGGAGGAAGACCTCACCTATCAGTGGACTAAGGGAAGGGTATAGAGGGAAAAGTGTGAGGGAGGATGGGATTGGGAGGAGACAAGGGAGGGGGACACAGCAGGAATACAAACTGAATAAACTGTAATAAATGATAATAAAAAATTAGAAAAATTGACAGAGAGATCAGAGATAATATGCTGTTGAGAAAAATGTTTGCATTTTCTCTAACTCAAATATTTTCTTTTCGTTTATTTATTTATTATTATAATTTATTCACTTTTTATTCCAGCTATACCCCCCTCACTCATCCCCTCCCAACCCCACACATCCTTCTTCTCCTCCTATTTCCCTCCCCAAGTCCACTGATAAGGGAGGTCTTCCTCCCATTTCATCCGACCTTAGCCTATAAGGTCACATCAGGATTAGCTGCATTGTCTTCCTCTGTAGACTGGTCAGACTGGTCCCTCCTCAGGGGAGAGGTGAACAAAGAGCCAGCCATTGAGTTCATATCAGAGACAACCAGGGTTCCCCTTACAAGGGTACCCAATGGAGGCTGAGCCACATGTGAGCTGGGTCACATCTGTGCAGGGGGTCTAGGTTATCTCCATGCATGGTCCTTGGCTGGAGTATCAGTCTCAAAAAAGACGACTGGGCCCAGATTTTTGGTTCTGTTGCTCTCCTTCTGGAACTCCTGTCTTCTCCAGATCTTTCTATCTCGGCCTTCTTTCATATGATTTCTTGTACTCTGAACAAACTTTGGCTATCAGTCTCAGCTTCTGCTTTAATACCCTGTTGGCTAGAGTCTCTCAGAGGCCCTCTGTAGAAGGCTCCTGTCTTGTTCCCTATTTTCTTACTCTTTGGATGTCTAGCCCATTTGCATTTCTGAATGAGGATTAAGCATCTTATCCAGGGTCCTCCTTCTTGCTTAGGTTCTTTAGGTGTACAGATTATAGTATGTTTATCCTCTAGTATATGTCTATATCCACTTCTAAGTGAGTATATGCCATGTTTATGTCTTTCTGTTTCTGGGATACTTCACTCAGCATGATCTTTTCTAGGACCCACCATTTGCCTGCAAATTTCATGATTTCCTTGTTTTAATAGCTGAGTAGTATTCCATTGTGTAAATGCACCACAATTTCTGTATCCATTCTTCAGTTGAGGGACATCTGGGTTGTTTCCAGATTCTGGATATAATGAATAAAGCTGCTCTGAACATGGTTGAGCAAATGTCCTTGTTGTATACTTAAGAAGGTTTTGGATATTCACCTAGGAGTGGTATAGGTGGATCTTCATGCAGCACTATTCCTAATTTTCTGAGGAAGCACCAGATTGATTACAAAGTGATTGTAGAAGGATACATTCTCACCAGGAATGGAGGAGGGTTCTCCTTTCTCCACATTCTATCCAGCATGTGTTGTCATTTGAGATTTTGATCTTAGCCATTCTGATGGGTGTAAGTGAAATATCAAGGTCGTTTTGATTTGCATTTCCCTAATGACTAAGGACACTGAACATTTACTTAAATGTTTCTCTTCTATTCAGTAGTCCTCTATGGAAAATTCTCTGTTTAGCTCTGTACTCCATTTTTTATTGGATTACCTGATTCTTTGCTGTTTAACGTCTTGAGTTCTTTATATATTCCGGATATTACCCTCTGTCAAATATAGAGTTGGTGACAATCCTCTCTAGGTTTGTAGGCAGTCATTTTGTTCTGATGTCCATGTCCTTTCCTTTACAGAAGCTTTTCGGTTTCGTGAGGTCCCATTTATTGATTATTGCTCTTAGAGCCTGTGCTGTTGGTGTTCTGTTCAGGATGTTGTCTCCTGTGCCAATGATTTCTAGGCTCTTCCCCACTTTTTAGTGTGTCTGGTTTTATGTTGAGGTCTTTGGTCGACTTGGACTTTATCTATCTTTCATCTATCTGCATTTTTCTACATGTAGACATACAGTTGGACCAACACCATTTGTTGAAGATGCTCTCTTTTTGCCATTGTATGGTTTTGGCTTCTTTGACAAAAATGAAGTATATGTAGGTGTGTGGGATTTATTCAATTCCTTTGATCCACTATTCTGTTTCTATGCCAGTACCATGCATTTTTTTGTTGTTGTTACTGTGGCTCTGTAGTACAGCTTGAGATCAGAGATGGAGATACCTCTAGACAATCTGTTATTGTACAGGATTGTTTTAGCAATTCTAGTTTTTTTGTTTTTCCATATGAAATTGAGAATTGTTCTTTCAAGTTCTGTAAAGAATTGTGTTGGTATTTTGTTGGGAATTGTATTGAATCTGTAGATCGCTTCTGGTAAGATGGCCATTTTTACTATGTTAGTCCTGCCAAACCATGAGCATGTGAGATCATTCCATCTTCAGATATCTTCTTCAGTTTCTTTCTTCAGAGACCTAATTTTTTTTTTCATATAAGTCTCTCCCTTCCTTGGTTAGCCTCATACCAACGTACTTTATGTTATTTGTGGCTACTGTGAAGGGTGTTGTTTCATTAATTTCTTTCTCAGCTGGGTGTCTTTCATGTAGACGAGGATTACTGATTCTATTGATTTAATTTTGTATTCAGCCATTTTGCTGAAGTTTTTTATCAGCTGAAGGAGTTCTCTGGTAGAATTTTTGGGGTCACTCATGTATACTATTATATCATCTGCAAATAGTGAAACTTTGACTTCTTCCTTTCTGATTTATATCCCCTTGATCCCCTTTAGTTGTCCTATTGCTCTAGCTAGAACTTCAAGTACTATATTGAGGAGATACAGAGAAAGTGGGCAGCCTTGCCTTATTCCTGATTTCAATGTGATTGATTTAAGTTTCTCTCCATTTAGTTTGATGTTGGGTATAGGCTTGTTTTATATTGTCTTTACTATGTCTATGTATGTGCCTTTTATCCCAGATCTCTCCAGGACTTTAAATATGAATGGGAGTTGGATTTTGTCTAATTCTTTTTCAGCATCTAAGGAGATAAATCATCATGTGGTTTTTCTCCTTCAGTTTGTTTATATGGTGGATTACATTGATGGATTTCTGAATATTGAACCACCCCTATATGCCTGGGATGAAACCTACTTGGTCATGGTTGGTAATATCTTTTATGAGTTCTAGGATTCAGATTGGATTGGACTGAGCATGTTTGCATCAATGTTCATAAGAGAGATAGTTCTGAAGTTCTCTTTTTGGGGGGTCTTTGTGTGGTTTAGGTATCAAGGTAAATGTCGCCTCATAAAATGAATTTGATAATGTTTCTTCTGTTTCTATTTTTGTGGATTAGTTTCAAATTATCTCTTCTTTGGAGGTCTGGTAGAATTCTGCCCTGGGCATTTTTCTTTTTCTTTTTGGAAGGGAGACCTTTGATGACTGCTTCTCTTTCCTTGGAGGATATAGAACTATTTAATCTATTTACCTGATGTTGATTTAATTTTGGTAAATGGAATCTATCAAGAAAACTGTCCATTTCATTTAGATTTTCAAATTTTGTGGCATATAGGCTTTTGTAGTAAGACCTAATGATTGTTTGGATTTCCTCAGTGTCTGTAGTTATGTCCCCCTTTTCATTTCTGATTTTGCTGATTTGGGTAGTTTCTCTCTGCCTTTTAGTTAGCTTGGCTAAGGGTTTGTTGATCTTGTTGATTTTCTCAAAGAACCAGCTCTTGGTTTCATTGATTCTTTTCATTATTTTCTTTGTTTCTAATTTATTTATTTCAGCTCGGAGTTTTATTATTTCCAGTCATCTACTCCTCTTGGGTGTGTCTGCCTCTTTTTTTCCCCTAAGGCTTTTAGGTATGTCAATAAGTTGCTTGTATGAGATGTCTCCAAATTCTTTCTTATGCCACTAAGTGCTTTGAACTTTCCTCTTAGCATTGGTTTCTTTGTGTCCTGTAAGTTTGAGTAAGTTGTGCCTTCACTTTCATTGAATTTAGGAATTCTCTAATTTCTTTTTTTTTTTTTATTTCTTCCCTGACCCAGCTGTCATTGAGTAGAGAGTTGTTTATTTTCCATGTGTATGTAGGCTTTTTGTTATTTCTGTTGTTGATGAGGTCTACTTTTAGGCCATGGTAATCTGATAGGATATAAGGGATTCTGTTGAGGCTTGCTTTGTGTCTGACTATATGTTCAATTTTTGAGAAGGTGCTGAAAAGAAGGTATACTCTTTTGAGTTTGGGTAAAAAGTTTTATAGATACTTTTTAGGTCCATTTGTTTTAGGACTTCTGTAAGTGTCATTATTTCCCTATTATTTTCTGTCTAGATGCTCTGTCCCTCGGTGAGAGTGGAGTGTTAAAGTATCCACTCTCTTAATACTTTAATTGTTAAAGTATTAAGGTGTTGGGATTTATGTGTGATTGAAGCTTTAATAGTGTTTCTTTTACAAATGAAGGTGCTCTAGTATTTTTGGCATAGATGTTCAGGATTGTGATGTCCTTCTGGTGGATTTTTCCTTTATGAGAATGAAGTATCCTTCTTTGTCTTTTCTTATTAATTTTGGTTGAAAGTCCATTTTATTAGATATTAGGGTGGCTGTTCCAGCTTGTTTTCTGGGTCTGTTTGCTTGTAAAGCCTTTTTCCAGCCCTTTAAACTGGGGTAGTGTATATTTTTGTTTTAGAGGAGATATGTTTCTTGGATGCAACAGAATGTTGAATCCTTGTTAACACAACCATTCTGATAGTCTCTGCCAACATATGACCAAGAGAAAAATCTCTGAATCATGCTTATTACACTTTTATGTCTTGTAGAAACCTCTGTGAAGGTAAGGACCTAGTATATACGTTTCATCACTTTCTTACCAGTAATTAGTACAAGGGCCCAATAACCATCTGGTGAAAGATTGACTTTTTGAGGAAAGAAGAGTTAGAGGGGAGAGACAAGAGTTAGTAGTCACATACGTTTTATGTTTGAAGATTTTTTTTTTATAGTCTCTTGGAAATACTAAAAGTTATTCAAATACTTCATGATTTCTCTAGAGGAAATTGGTCTAATGCTTAGAGAATTGTTTAACATGAATAGGTCTGTTTTGGATAAGAAATATAAAATAACTGTAATGACTGATCATTTGGGATCCTGAAGGTATTTAAAAATGTATGACCATGTGGCTGAAAGACTCTTTTTCATGAACGAAGGAAGCATTATGGGTAGGTAGTTGATGCAGATTATGAATGGGAGAAAAAAAGACCTCAGGAGCACGTCTGTTCTGTGAAAAGTGCTAAGTTTAGCAGTGACAGAGAAAGTGATCCTAGCTTAACAGTGTTCAAAAACAGGAACTGCAAGTACTAATGTCATGCAGTACTAACCATAAGCTGGTAGGAATTTTTGGAAAATTTTTGAACTGCTTTCATTAGTTTAGAATAAAATTTGTGACAAAGAAATAGATTGTTTGAGCCTTAATCTGGGCATTTAAAATTATATATATATATATATATATATATATATACACATATATATTTGTTTATGTATGTTTATACACACATACATAGAGTCTGATGTGTGCATGCGTAGGCCTATGTTGTATAGAGGTCAGAGGATAACTTTGTGAAATCAGTTCTCTCCTTTCATTGTATTGTGTTTTAATAAGGCCACCAAGAGTCTTTACCTGCTGACCAATATCTTGCACTTACTTAGCGCCTTTCTTTTATAGTTTTTTGAGACAGAGTCTCTGCACATAGCCCTAGAATTCACTATGCAGACAAAGCTGGCTTCGAACTCATACAGATCTGCCTGCCTTTTCCTCTCTAATAATGGGATTAAAGGCATGTGCCACCATGCCCAGCTCTTGCATCCTAAAAAAATAGAATTATAGTTTCCACTGCATCAAGGGATAGGGAAAGATGGTCAAGTCCTTCACTGTTTTGTGTTTGTTTGTTTGTTTACTCTTTGAGCTATATGAGGTATCTGACTGATATGAACACTCCATTCCCATCAAGTTTTATGTCTCTAGCGCCATATAAAATCTTACTTTGTAGCCCATGCTGGTGTCAAATTCCCATTCCTCTGGCTCCCAAGAGTTGGGATTATGGGCATAAGCTACCACGCTTGGTTTAATACAAGTCTTTCAAGGAAAAAATCACCTGATGCCCTCTCCCAGACAAAGTGAGTCCTGTCCTGCAGCTTTTTTTCTAAACTACAAATGAAAAAGGAAAAAGAGAAGAGAAGAGAAGAAAAAAATTCCCTCAGGTTGCAAAATGGATGCCAAAGGGTAAAGACAGAGAAGAGAAATCAAAGTTGCTACCTGCAAGTTTTTAACTGAGAAACATCTTTCCCAGTATCTGAAAATATTTGATTTTGGAGCAACAAAGTTCTAGAGAATTTCAAACATGGTAATGTTGTCTTCTGTACCTTTACAAAGACATGCTGAGCTGCATTCTTTTGACTCTTCACACATGTGGTTATTTGAATGTATGATTCAAAAGGAAGAGGAAAAAGAAACAGAAGGGAAAGGACCTTGAGGTGATATTAAGCACCGTGAAACAAAATTGATCTCTTTCTGCAGTGTTTCTTTCAGGAAGCTGCTGTGCTCCACAGCATTGCCCAAAGCAGAAGCCAAATCACCTACACTTAATGGTAGTGCTCATCAGCTGCAAAGGGTTTTCCAGGAGTTTTATAACAATGAGAAGATGAGTTCAGATAATAACAAAAAAATGAAATGTGAAGGATATGTTATTGTCCTGGAGAGTTGGATCAAGTTCAGAGCAAAGGCTGCCTTACTTCCTATTACCTTATTAAGATCCCACCCTAATTATTAAATATGTTAAAGATTTATCTCCATATATTAAAAATGAGAATCAGTATTTCCCTTGAAAACAGCAATTTGTAAGAAACAAATATCATCAAGAAAGAGCAACTGTGGCATTCATTTTCTACACATTCAGACTTCTCACAGCCATGAGCTATTTTTCTGAAAAAATATATGGAAATTGGGTTTTTTGTTTCACCATGATTCCTTGTTTAGACGACAATGAACATCCAACAGTCAAGGTGAGTTTGACTGTATTTTTTACAACCTGAGTTTATATCCCCCTCACTGTCACTTTTCTTCCTTCTCTTTCTAGTATCTTTCCCTGCCAATGCAACTGTTTGTGTTTGTGTGTATGTCTCTTGATTTTTATTTATTTTCCCTTCCTTTTTTTATCTCTCTAATCTCTTTCTTACTCTGAAACAATCTTAGCTTTAGAATCTGTAACTAACTCTTTCTCTGGCTCTAGTAGCCTCTTGTTTCCAGCCTCTGTACATCTGTGTTTTTCCTGTTTTTCTTTTTGCTGAGTTTATTTTGACCCTTTCAGGATTAAAAGGTAATCTACTCTCTATGTAATACTTTTCTTGACACATTGCCCCCACTGGTTTACTCCTTTTATTTGTCTCTCATGTAACTTTTATACATAATGAGAAGAGCAGCATGGCTGATCTTGTCTGTCAAGGCCAGTTGTGCGCAATGTCCAATGTAGTTGAAGATCACCAGAAGGAACGCGTGATTAAATGATCTCTACTCAGATACCTTAATACTCATTATTTCACTGGTTGCTGTTGAGATTAGAAGAAAGGTATGTTCTCTCTCTCTCTCTCTCTCTCTCTCTCTCTCTCTCTCTCTCTCTGTGTGTGTGTGTGTGTGTGTGTGTGTGTGTGTGGTTTGAATGGTGGCTATAAGCCAAAGGTCCATGAGCCAGAATAATAATATCTCAGGTAACTTGCTGGATAGAAGTATATTGTTCCTTAGATATACCAATTCATGCTCCCTGACATTGTATTTATATGTTAGAATGATGTGCCTTAAACTTTCCTATGCATCAGAATTCCTAGGGATGCTTGTTAATAATACAAATCCTACCCAAGAATCAAACTTGGGGAGAGGGATTCTGGTATCTTTATTTGTAACAAGCTCCCAGGGAATTCACAATGCTCAGTCAAAGTTGAATCTATTATTAGGGAATAACTTAAGCATTTATCTCCTGCTGGACCTCATTTAAAGTCAAAATACTTCTAGAAGACCATCATAGTAAGAAACCAATGTCTTCATATAAATGAGTTTACAATGAGGGTTCTTATTTACATGAAGTAGAACAATAATCATATGTTTAGTATACTCTGTGTGCAAAATACCATGCTTCCATAGTGCATGGTTGTTAGGCAAACCCTCCATTTCTTTAGATTCATGAACCCTTCAGTTCAGTATTATTGGAAATAAGGGTCATATTTTTCTTTTCATTTGGCTGAAGCCTGTAGCGTATTTTTTCAGGTGGCTTTGAAGTTACATGCTAGTTTCTTCATGTACCACGATGTTTGTCATACCTCCTGTAATCTTCATTGTAACTTTGAGGTAAATGTTGTATTTCCCATCTTACCATCACAATCATGACTGGTCACCAAAATAGGAACCACAGGGAGCAAAGACAAGCTTCCCAACATTGTTTAGCCTGGAACATTTGATTAGGGTCGAATTTTTCATATCGCTAAAGTAAAGCTGACATCTCAGTCAGTGTTTGATTTAGCTATTAAAATATACGGGTCTTAAATCAGGAAAATAGAAGAACTCTTCACCATTGATGGTGTCTTCATCTATTTTAAGAAAAGGAAAAATGAAATATTTTCCTTTCATTCACTTTCTATGCTTTATGAATGCAAAATAATGTGTATGGGAAGAGGTACTGCCTCTGACATAAACTGATTGGCCTGCTCTTTGATCACCTCCTCCTGAGGGAGGAGCAGCCTTAAGAGGCCACAGAAGATGACAATGCAGCCACTCCTTATGAGATCTGATAGACTAAGATCAGAAGGAAGGAGAGAGGGACCTCCCCTATCAGTAGACTTGGGGAAGGGCATGTGTGAAGAAGGGGGAGGGAAGGTGGGATTAGGAGGAGAGGAGGGAGGGGCTTATGGGACAATACAAAGTGAATGAAGTCTAATTAATAAAAGTTAAAAAATAAAAATAAAAAAATAAAAGACAAAAAATAAAAATAAAAAAAAATAAACAGTCAGGCCAATGGCCAAGATAAAAGGCAGCATACAAAAGAGAAAAACAAAATTCCTCTCCTTAAACATGAATTAGAAACACTTATTATCAGTATTCAATTGACAGTTCACATTCATTTCCAAGAAAATAGAGGGAACTTTCCCTAGGATAGAATGTTTTAAAGACAGCAGGTAGGATGTAGTGCTTCAGAGTAATTGCTAAAGACAAGTGACCTTTGGAATCTAGCATTAGTCAGCTGCAGGAAGAGAAAGAGAACATAGGTAAAAGACCTGTGAAAAACTCGTATTTAGATTTATTCAATAGTCTTCAATTTAAGCTAAGAATATACATACTCTTTACAGAAGTGTTAGCTTTCCAAATAAAGTAACAGAAAGTAAGAAAAGTAAGAATAAGCAGCAATCACTTGAAAGACAATTGGGTGTTGACTCTGGGATCTGGATCTTTATGAGTCAGCACCTTTGAGTAAGAATCCTATTGTATGTGTTCAGATGTTTCTACACATATTAACTAAGCCTGACACTGTACCTTATGAGATATAGCTCTCCTCACGTATGTGGTACAAATGAAACATAAACACTCAGTGTTGAGTCTACCCAGCTGTAGTCACTAAAGCAAGGTGTCTGCAATGTCAGGTCTGCTAGGTTATTGAGATAGTGTTGACCAGGGCAGAAAATATATTAGAAGTTTTAACTACACTAAAAATGAGGAATAATTCTAGACCTATTCTCTCATAGGCTGGGCATGGTCCTTGTGTATCTTTACCTTATCTTTAAGACTGGACCCCTTTGCTTTCAATTTTCTTTTGCCAGAATTAAGCCCAAGATCAGCATAGCTCCTAGATTCTCAAGGTTTGTCTTCAGAGGTAAGCCCTGTATACTTTACTTCCATTACCATTCAAATTTTCACACCTTGTAGTGAGTCTTTGTTTTCTACATTATATGCCAATTCCTACCTTACATGCTGATTTCCTATATCAGGTCTGTAGATGAGCAGCACAACAGCTTTTATTCTTTCCTCTTGAAATGTGCAGATGTTATTCCTTAAAATACATGGACTCAGTATCTCAATGGCGAAAAGCTCACTCACCTCACCTCTTTTTTATTTTTTATTTATTTTTTTATTAATTACAGTTTATTCACTTTGTATCCCCCCATAAGCCCCTCCCTCCTTCTCTACTGGTCCCACCCTCCCTCCCCCTTCTTCGCCCCTCCCCAAATCCACTGATAGGGGAGGTCCTCCTCTCCTTCCTTCTGATCTTAGTCTAGCAGATCACATCAGGAATGGCTGCATTGTCATCTTCTGTGGCCTGGCAAGGCTGCTCTCCCCTCAGGGGGAGGTGATCAAAAAACAGGCCTATCAGATTATGTCAGAGGCAGTCCCTCTTCCCATTACTATGTAACCCACTTGGACACTACACTGCCATGGACTACATCTGTGCAGGGGTTCTAGGTTATCTCCATGCCTGGTACTTGGTTGGAGTATGAGTCTCTGGGAAGACCCCTGTGTTCAATTTTTTTTGGTTCTGTTGCTCTCCTTGTGGGGTTCCTGTCCTCTCCAGATCTTACTATTCTAGCTATTATCGCATCCATGCAATGTAAACATTTGGTTTGAGGGCTGGTCAGATGGCTCCGTATGTAAAGGTTCTCAGCACCAAACTGGCCAACCTGAGCTCAATCCCCAGGACCCACACAGTGGAATGAGAGTCCCACAAGTTGTCCTTTGACCTCTATATGTTTGTTATACCATGCACACGTGCACACACACACACACACACACACTAACATGCATCATACAGTAAATAAATACATACATTTCAAAACCATTCTGGCTAAGGAGGTCCTCTAGACAGCGATATGACACCTGTGCCTATTGGAAGAAGGCATTTTTGGTACTGCGGTTTTAAGTAGAAATGAGAAAACTGTCTTCTTGGTTATGGGAGATTTTTCTGTGTTTCTCAATTACTCTTTTGATGAGTTGTTTCTAGCCTTCTCATAGCTTGGGGAATGAATACCAGCCACAGATTTGCTTTATGTTCATATATGTGTCCTGTGTTTTACCCAAATTCTGAAATACCTTTGTGTGTTATTGTCTACCTTTCTTACTAGCTCACAATAACCATATAGATTAGTAATGATTTTAATGCTTCCCAGATTCAGCCTTCATGCTAAGTTCTTTTTGTGCTTTGTTCATTTAATTTAAACTTTAACACAAGCCTTAAAAATATACCTTTTATGTTCAGGAATGTGGATTTCTTTTCTGGTTTGCTTCTGTAACATGGTCAGTGCACAACACTGAGGAGGCTCTCGAATTTGTTGAATGAACACATGGAGCTAAGTCCTATTTTTAATCATGTACTTTACAAATGAAGAAAATGAGGCCTAGAGACATGCCTAATAGCATACAAGTAATAACAGGAGAATCATGGCTGAGGTTTTTAAAAAATAATTTTTATTTGTTTTTGAAAATTTCATATATGCATAAATAAAACATGATCATACCTACTTCTATCTTTCCTTACCAACTTGTCCCAATTCTTTCTAAATTCATGCCCTTTTGTCCTTTTTTTGAATAGGCACTAAGTAGAGTTAGTACTGCCCATATTGCATGTGCATGGGCTATCTATACACTAGAGGACAGAAAAATCTACCAGTGGCCACTCATTCAAAAGAAGGTTGATTCTTCCTCTTCCAGCCTCTACCAACTGCCAGTACTCCTCAGTAAGGAGTAAGACCTGTAGAGCATGTCTCTCCCACCTCCTTCTATGCTAGACTTTTGGCTTGATTTATCTTCTGTAGGTAAGTACTGATGCTGTGAGTTGATGAGTATATTGGTCATGTCAAGTCCAGAAGACTGTATTTCACAGCACTCTTCTCCACCCAGCTCATAGATTCATACATTCCTTCTTCTTCTTCTTCTTCTTCTTCTTCTTCTTCTTCTTCTTCTTCTTCTTCTTCTTCTTCTTCTTCTTCTTCTTTTTCTTCTTTACAATGCTCCCTGGGACTTGGGCTAGTGGTAGTGGTAACTGATCAAGATGTCCCATTTAAGATTGAGTACTCTCAGCACTTTGACTACTTATGCATCTCTGCATTACTGTTGGCCATTACATTAAAAAAAGCTTCTCTGAGATTGAGGGCAGCCTAGATCTGTAAGTGTTAATGTAAATATTTAGAGTATAATTTGAAAACATGGCCATCTAGCAGAATAACAATAGAAGGTTCTACCTTAAGGCCTATGGCCTTCCCATCTTTTGGCTAGGATTACAGAACCAGACATGACATTCATTCTTCTGGAATAGTCCTCAACTCCAGTCAGAACTCTGTCATCTATCCTATAACAGATAATGGGCTATTGAACCAATGGGTACATTTTGCCTGGTAGGTCCATATTGTAGTATGATGGATCTAGCACTGAGTAAAATTTTTACTCTCGATAGCAGCCTGCCTAGCTCCTTCTGCAACTATGACAACTAATGACTGAAATTTTATTTACTTTCAAACCTGAGTTCTTAGTTACTATGCTATCCTATGCCCACCTCAATAAAGTATTAGCACTCACTGTGTACTCACAGCTTCTTGACTTTCACTAGAAAATCCTGATTGAAAGCCTAGCTGTGTGTGGTAGCTCTGGCCTTTAATTTCAGCACTTTAGAGGTTGAGACTGCAGATCTCTATGCATTCAAGACCAACCTGTTTTACCTAGCAATTCCAGATCTTGTCTCAGGAATCAAAACAAAAAACAAACAAAAAAACATGCCTATAAACCTTTATGATATCTAAGGAACACTGTTATGAAGATGACCGTCTCTTAGAGGAGATACCTACTAAATAGCTCCTGGATTAACATACTTCAATATAGTCATTCTAGGTTCTAGAGTCTAGGAGATGACAAGGGACAATCAGAAGCAATATGGTCGGCACTCAAGGAATGCTTTTTAGACTTTTAAACAGTGCTGTCACATCACAACTCAAGGGTTTCCTTGCATGTAGGGACATTGTGAGACACACTCACTTTTTTTATTTAGCCTATTAGTAAAGCAATGCAGTAGCATACAGTACGAAGTAATGTAATATGATGAAACATCACATGTGACAGAACACCATGTAGGCATTAGTCAGGGGGTAGTACAGAGGGTGGTATAATGTCAAATCTGGCAAAGTTCCTACCTACTGTGTTTAAGGTTTAATTGAAGAGATAAGGCAACTTAGAGTGAAATCAGTTCCATAGTACATGAGCTGCCACAAGGCTGTCTGTGATTAACTCTCCAATGAGTACTTCAGTCAGTGAAAAGCATGGAACTTCCATGTGGACTAAGAAGACTTCCTTGCTTAGTTGATACATCTCAGGAAGCTCTGCCCTTGTCTCCTGGTACCCTGCCCATTCTTTTCAAAACAACACTTCAATAGTGCTATTTGCAAACAACAGGCTTCTGATAGTTATCTGCTGAGAACAGTGGCTTTACTCTGGGGTGAAACAATGATGTAACCTTGACCTAGTGACTTGCCATTTCTGGTTTTTGTTTTTCTGCTTAGAAAAAAAGTATAAGATGTACTTCTTCCAAAATGTATATATTCCTATTACAAATTCTAATCCTTAGTCTCTTTCCTCAGCCAGTTGAAATGAATTCTAGGAAATTTTGTTTCAAAAATAATTAAACTGTTTTGCATTTTGAAATATTTATGCATGATATAATTTTCAAAACAATGCAAAAGACCTAGCTGAATAGGATATAAATGCACAAGATTGACAATGGATGGTTAGTTATAGAAGTGGAATGATCAATATCTTGGAGTTCTTTGTAGTATTCTCTCATTTGTTTATGTTTGAATTTTTTGTAATAAAAAGTTTAATAAAACTAAAAACCAAAATGTCTCCAAAGTCCCCCAGGTAATTAAGATGCAGCTGGTGTGCAGGCTGGCATTAGAGAGTCTTTAGACAAGATTATCTCTCAAAGCTTTCCTAGATAAAGCACACTGTTTCATTATGAGGAAGAAGGAGACTTGAATAGGACCAATCAGGATTTGCCATCTTGGCCAGGGATATATGTTAGTTTTTCTCTGGATGAACTTAGATGTAACCATCAGAGGTGGAAGCAGAAACATGAAAAAGAAATACTGGCTATTATTCTGCAAAGCACTAAACCCTAGGATGCAAAATGCTGGCAGGAGAAGGTGATAAATAAAAGCCTTTCCAATCAAGATAACCAGCTAGCATACAGCCAAGAGGCTACTTTGGAACAGCTAGTAATGGCATCATTCAAATCAAAACAATGAGTGATGATGTTAATACACTGTAGCTTTCTTCTAAGCTTATCTGTGCTGTTCCATTTGAAGCTCATAATTTACACTTGGGGTTAAGAAAGGCTGGCTAAGTTCTAGGATAGGGAAGGGTGGCATGGCAGGTTTTATTGTTCTCATTTTACAAGTGTGGTTGCAAAGGTTCAAAGAAATTCAGTCAAAATTTCTTTTAAGACATTTTGATTCTGTATGATAGATCAAACAATCAGTATTTTAAAAATCGTGGAACAGATTTCAGCAGTCCTGACACAATGATACACTAACATTTTCTTCAAGGTTAGAAGGTTTTGCATTTGAAGCATCAGTATCAGGCATCAAATTCCTTTGCTTAACTTAAGTTTCCTTTGTCCTATTTAATAACTGCTAGAATAATGGAGTCTTAGGAATTATCTCAGAAAGTAAAAAAAAAAATAATAATGTTTCAGAACAGTCAACAACAATTTATTAAACGTTTGTTTACATTTAATAAATTCTGAACATACAAAGTCTATTTAAAACCTTTATTCTAAAGTGTTTGAGAAATGTTTCTCAATTGAAGTATCAGTCTTAAATCTGGTCTCAGGCAGAGGTTTCTGCTGCCAGGGATTTAAATGACCATATGAAGTCTTTCTTCAACTAATTTCTAATTTATTTTTCTTTCTTTTATATTTATTATCTATCTATCTATCTATCTATCTATCTATCTATCTATCTATCTATCTATCTACCAATCTATCTATCTAGCTAGCTAGCTAGCTATCACAGTTTATCGACTTCGTAACCCGGCTTTAGCACCCTACCTCATCTCCTCCCATTTTCACCCACCATCCCTCTTTTCCCCCTATGCCCCTTCCTTAGTCCACTGATAGGGAAGGACCTCCTTCCCTTTTATCTGACCCTAGCCTAGCAGGTCTCATCAGGGTCAGCTGCAACATCTTCCTCTGTGGCCTGGCAAGGCTGTACCCCTCTGGTGGATGTGATCAAAGAGCCAGCCACAGAGTTCATGTCAGAGACAGCCCCTGCTCCCCATACTAAGGACCCACTTGGAAACTGAACAGCCTATGGGCTTCCACTGAACAGGATGTCTAGGTCCTCTCTATGCGTGGTCCTTAGTTGGAGTATTGGTCTCTGCAGACCCCCCTGGACCCAGGTTTTTAGGCACTGTTGGTCTCCATGGGGAGTTCCTGTCCTCTCCAGGTCTTTCTATCTCCCTCTTCTTCTTTAAGGTTTCCTGCACTCCACTCAAAGTTTGGCTATGAGTCTCAGTATCACCTTTGATACCCTGATTGGGTAGTCTTTCAAAGGTTTTCTGTGGAAGGCTCTTGTCCTTTTACTTGTCTTCTACTATTTCCTATGTCTTTCCTTTTTGCCCTTATGTATGAGGTTTCTTCAGTTCTTTATATATTCTGAATATTATTGGTGAAGATCCTTTCCCAGTCTCTAGGCTGTCGTCCTGTTTTGATGACAGTGTCCTTTGCTTTACAGAAGCTTTTCAGTTTCATGAGGTCTCATTTGTTAATTGTTGATCTTAGAGCTTGTGCTGTTGGTGTTCTGTTCAGGAAGTTGTCTCCTGTGCCAATGAGTTCAAGGCTCTTCCCTACGTTTTCTTCTAAGTGGTTTAGTGTGCCTGGTTCTATGTTGAGGTTTTTGATCACTTGAACTTTAGCTTTGTGCAAGGTGATATATATGGATCTATTTGCATTTTTTCTACCTGAAGATATCCAGTTAGACCAGCAACATTTGTTAAAGATGCTATCTTTTTTTCCATTCTATGGCTTACCTGACTTTGCTGATTACCTTATTAGAAGCTCTTTATACATATGTCATGGTTAGCTTCAGCTATCAGTCAATTTGAGACAAACCTAGAATCACCTGGGGAGGGGGAAACTCAACTGCTGAGTTTTTCAGATCACATTGACCTGCATCTATGTCTGGAAGCATTTTCTTAATTGCAAATTGATGTAGGAGAGCACAGCTTACTAAGGGAGCTGATATCCCTGAGCTAGTAGGCCTAAGAAAGTTAACAAAGTAAACCAGGGGATTAAGTCAGAAAGCAACTAGGTTTTCTGCTTTAGTTCCTATCTATAGGTTCTTGCCTTAGCTTCCCTCTATGATAGACCATTAACATAAAATAAACCTTTTTCTTTCCTCAGTTTTTTTTATTAATTACACTTTATTCACTGTGTATCCCCCCATAAGCCTCTCCTTCCTCCCCTCCCCCTTCTTCATGCATGCTCCTCCCAAGTCCATTGATAAGGGAGGTCCTCCTCTCCTTTCTTCTGATCTTAGTCTAGCAGATCACACCAGGAGTGGCTGCATTGCCATCTTCTGTGGCCTGGTAAGGCTGCTCCCCCCTCAGGGGGAGGTGATCAAAGAGCAGGCCAATTAGATTATGTCAGAGGCAGTCCCTCTTCCTATTACTATGTAACCCTCTTGAACACTAAACTGCCATGTGCTACATCTGTGCAGGGGTTCTAGGTTATTTCTATGCCTGGTACTTAGTTGGAGTATGAGTCTCTTGGAAGACCCGTGTGTTCAAATTTTCTGGTCCTCAGTTGTTTTTGACTGTTTTAACACAGCAACAATAAACAAATTAGAACAGCATATTTATTTCAATGTCGTTTAAAGAAGACATAGATGACAAAGAATTGTATCTAGAATTTTCTAAATGAACTTGTACAAACAGGAAGATTGCTTTACATAAAAAATGAAGTTTAAAATTCTGTAATTGTGGTATATCTACACAATGGAATATTATTCAGCAATAAAAAACAAGGAAATCATGAAATTTGCAGGTAAATGGTGGGATCTGGAAAAGATCATTCTGAGTGCCAGAAGCAGAAATATGCACACAGTATATACTCACTGAAATAGACATTTAATATAGGATAAACTTACTAAAATATGTACACCTAAAAAAACTAATCAAGAGGGAGGACTCATGCTAAAATGCTCAATTCCTATCCAGAAAGGCAAAGAGGCTGGACATCAGAAGAAGGAGAAAAGAGGGAACAAGTCAGGAGCCTGACACAGAGGACCTCTGAAAAGCTCTGCCCTGCAGACTATCAGTGCAGATGCTGAGACTTATGGACAACTTTTGGGCAAAGTGCAGGGAATCTTAGGAAAGAAGTGGGAAACAGTAAGATCTGGAGAGGACAGGAACTCCACAAGGAGAGCAACAGAACCAAAAAATCTGAGCACAGGGGTCTTTCCTGAGACTGATACTCCAACCAAGGACTATGCATAGAGATGACATAAGACCCTGCACAGATGTAGCACATGGCAGTTCAGTATCCATTGGGTTCCATTGTAATAGGAACAGGGACTGTCTCTGACATGAACTGATTGGCCTGCTCTTTAATTACCTCACCCTGAGGGGGAAGCAGCATTACCAGGCCACAGAAGAAGACAATGCAGCCACTCCTGATAAGACCTAATTGACTAGGATCAGAAGGAAGGAAAAGAAGACCTCCCCTATCAGTGGTCTTGGGGAGGGGCATGCATGCAGATGGTGGAAGAAGGGAAGGATTGGGATAGGGTGGGAACCACAGGGGGGATACAAAGGGAATAAAGTGTAATTAATAAAGAAAAAAAATGTAAAAAAATAAATAAAATAAAAAAAACACTAAGCCTGAACAAAGAACAAAAACAAAGAAAGAAATTTCAAGTACGTTTCTTAATCATAGAAACCAATGTGAATATCAGCAAGTGCACATAGGGTGAGATTAATATTATCTGCAAAGTATTCTATGTTGACAGGATATTTCCTTTTTTCACATTTTCATATTACTCCTTGTTTTGTTAGATATTTATTCCACTTGCCAGTTATAACTAAAAAGGAAAAATTTAAGGACACACAAAAGCAAGCTCATTCAAAGAACCCTTATATTAAAAGAGTTTTACAAATACTAAAGAATAACACATAATCACTCAGATTCACAGGTCCTGCCAACATCATCTCTGATGTTGATGACTATCACTAATTCATCTTTTAAAATTCAGTTGAAAATGTTTGGAGAATTATGACCAACTAGAAAATCATTTAGGTTATGAGTATTTCAGCAGTTAAGGTTTGCAGTGACAGAGCATTAGCATGTTATGCTCTCATCCACCCAGCCTCACAGGATTGATGTGAAGATTGCCTTTGTTGAAACATAAGCATAGTTTGGTCTCCACTTGAGATCTGAAAGTCACCTCTCAGGCCAAATGTCTGTAATCTTTTAATATCTATTATTCCATGGTGACAAACTCAGAGACAGGGAATTAATCTATTTTACCTTCTGGACGTTTGTGTGCTTGAGCCGAACCTTTCTTAGGGTTTGTAGTAGTTCTGCTGTGCAGTGCTGCTTCTGTCCTTACATAGAAAAATGAAGAGCATCTGGTGTGAAGAAACAGGACACTGGATCTGGAAAGATGACTCAGCAGTTAATAGCACTTGCTGGTTTTTCAGAGGACCTGGATTCAGTTTCCAGTACTCATATGGTAGCTTACAATTATTTGTAACGTCAGCTCCAGAGCATCTGGCATACTCTTTTGGACTGCTTGGGCACTGCACACGTGGCACATGTAATTTCATGCAGGTAAAACAATCACACATAAAATATAAATAAATCTTTTTTTTTTTTAAAAAAAAAAAGAAAACTGCATGTCACACAGAAAACTGCATGTCACACCACACTGGCCACCCATCACCAGCTACTTTGTTGTTGTTGTTGTTATCACATCTTAATTTTACTTCAAGGGCTGTGATTATACACATATAAGAAAGAGTGGGTTGGATAATTTAAAGTAAAATTGTTACATGTTTAGCTTTGGAGACACCTGATGCTAATAAGGTTTGACAAGATTGCACTTCAACTCAGTGACTTGAGCAAGAATGTCATTATTACCATCTTGTATCTGGGTACCTTCTAAGAAAATATTAATTACTTCTTACAAAATTTGACAGGTTAGGGTCATCACATTGTGCTTGTTTTATTCCTATCATTTAACTGACAGAACTAGCCTAATGCTTGAGTAATATTAAATTTTATATATTGGACACATTGAATAGTATTTCTTTGACTAGGACCTTCCCTCTAGGGTTGTTAATGCTCATGCTTCAGACACACTCTCATAGGAGGTTTGAATAATATTTTCTTCAAAGAAAGTCAGAAGAAATTTGAATCAATGTCCTAAGAAAGAACACAATGCTGAGTCTAAGCATTAAGTGAACAAGAATTTATTAAGCACTTACTTAACAAATTTTGGCCAGTATGCTAGATACTGATCCCATAGTGGCAAACTAAAGTAGGTATGCTATAGGTTTTTAGGATGCTTATTATCTTGAAGAAAAAAGGCCTTTCCTCAAACAATAACATAATAGTAATGATTGTCTAATCACAAACTGATAGAAGTATGCCAAAGGAAAGAACCATGATTCCTTAGCAAAGGAATCTGACCTAGAGTAGGATGCTAAAAGATATCTCTATGGAAGAGACATTTGAAAAAAAAATCTAAATTATGAGTAAAGAAAAGTTGTCTTAGACTGTGAATGTGGATGTGGAGTGAAGACATATTATGGCTTGAGTATAAATCCTCCCATTAATAGTTCATATGTTTAGAGATTAGTCCCAACTGGTGGATCCAACCATAGAGAGGTTAATGGATCATAAGAGTGACAATTACATCAGTGAATTAACTCCCATTTCATGATTTCATAGGCAACTGGGCAGTTAGGAGGTGTGGCCTGCTTGGAAGAACTAAGTTACAGTAGACATGATTTTGAAGGGTCACTTCTTCTTGGCCCCTTCCTGTCTTATCTCTCTTTGCTTCCTGGGAACTATGATGTAGCACAATATTTGTCTGCCATGTTTTCTTGGTTCCATCGCATTCTATCTCACCAAAGCCCTATGTCAATGGAGTAAAGTGGCTATTGACTGATACCTCTGAAATAGTGAACCCAAATAAGTCTTTCTTCCCTCTAAGTTGTTATCTTGGATATTTGTCATACCAATTAAAAAAAAAAAACAGCACAAGAAGGAATGTTGAGAACATTCACAACTAATAGGAAAGTATCCATGCAGACTCAGATTTGGAATCTCTCTATGTGCACAGTCTCTCTCCCCTTCCCCATGCATAAACTGTGCCTCCTACGGGCAGCTGTGCTCTTGGTCTTTGGCCAAAACTGACGAGCTGTTGGATCAGGTAGGACTATTTCTATTGGGATAAACCTTTCTCTTGGGATGCCTTGATAGGACACAATCTCCTACCCTCCCAATGGGAATAGTCCATTCTTCCATTCCTCCAGATGCTCCTCTGGGATATCTTCTGGAGAATTTCAACTTTTTACACCTAGTGCCACTTTAAGGGCCTCTAAGTTTACACACTTCTGTAACCAAATTTGTCCTCAATTTCCTTAGATGACAAATCCAAAGCAAAGTCTTTTTAATTACTGCCAATGATTGGGTAAATGAAGGTTCCCTCAGGTAAACGGAGGTTCCCATGCTCAAGTCTCTTTGTTCCAAACCTTCCACCTCTCTTTGCTCTCTCAAAAGTTTTAAATGTACACCTAAAATTTTTTCTCCATAACCCACCAAACTTTATCTTCTGCCTATATATCTATATATGTTTCAGTTTCCTGCTAGACCCAGGTGCTTCCTATACCAACAACAGTGCCAAAGCAGCTACAAGTGTTCCAGTCTGACCTCACAGACTTCCATCAAGCTGGACCTGCACTTTCCCTCCCAGCCATGGATGTTCTTATAGACCCTGGACAGCATCAACATAGCCTGTTCTTCCTGGACTTGGCCAGCATTTCAGCCTTTTGACCTCATTACAGTGCTCCCAGTGTCAACAGGAAGTATCCAGAAGAAAATCTGTTATTCATTTATTATTAATAAAAGGCTGAAATGGTGTGCTTCAGAACCAAGACAAGCAACATCAGATTCTCCCAGCATTCCTCATTCCCTACCTGCTGTCTTGCATGGCTGGCAACTCTACTGACAACCCACTACCCTGAAGTTTCCAGGGCAGGGGCTTCCCCTCCTTCTCTTGACCATGTAATCTGGCCATTTTGTTGCTATTATTTCTTCTCTCTCTCTTAACCCCTTGCATCGCAACCAAGAGCTGTTTCCAATGAACCTAAATTTGTATACTTTAACTTGTCTTACATGAGAAGCAACCCATGTTTCTTATTTTTTTAATTATAGAAAAAGGGAGGAATGTTAGTATTTAGGCATCTGCTTCTGGGTTGCCTAGCAACCTCTGATGTCATCATGTGTCACTGGCCAGGTGGCCACACCTGGTAGGCATGGTTATGTTGCTCCTTAAAAGGATCAATCCACTATTTTGTCCTCTCTTAGACTCTCTTTCTTTCTTGCCCTCTCCTCCTATCTCTGTAGGGCGCTCCCCTCTTTATTACCCCATCATACCCTGCTCTCTCTCCTCTCTCTCTCTTCATCTCCATCTAATAAACCTTTTTCATATAAAATCAGTTGTGTGCCTCATCATTCATTAATTGGTCCCAAGAGTGTCCCCATTTCCTAAATGCCTGTGTTGAAATTATCATGTTTAAGGTAATGACTTTAGGAGGCAGGACCTTTGGGAGGTGATTAAATTCTGTGAGGAAAGCCTTTGCAATAGGGATTAGTCCTTTCAAAATGGAACACAGCCTTCTCACCTCTGTTACCACATGAGGAAACAGCAAGAAGGCATTCTCTATGAATTAGGAAACAGCTTTTCACCAAACATCAATCCATCAGCACCTTGATATTAGACTATCTAACCTCTAGAGCAATGAATATCAGAACTTTCTTGTTTACAAGCCACCAGGTGTGTGGTATTTTGAAATAGCAACATGAATGGACTAAGAAAGTACATAAAGCAGCAATAGCCAACTGTAATGAGTCTGTACCATGTGCCAGGCATTTTGCAAAATCTTAAGTGCATTACATCATTTAACCCTCACATCACTGAGAGGTTAAGTATTATATATTAATCCCCCCTTGCTATAAAAAAACTCATTAATAAAGAAGGTAAATAATGTGCCCTAGAATCGCATAGTTTTGAACTGGCTAAACTGGAATTTTAACCTTTTTGTCTCTAGAAACTGCAACTTTAGTTACAATGCAAAGCCACTCATATCAACTCATGCCCATGAGGGCTGATAGTTCTTTAGGGAAGCACACACACATTCACTTAGCAGGACTCATTATGCGTGATGGAGGCTAAGCCCTATGCATTCAAAGACAATTCAAGCCCTAGTAAGGCTTGGCACAGTCCTGGGTAAACCTACAACCTCATGCAGAGATTCATATTCCCTTGCAGGTTAATGATGGCCTGAAATGGTAAATGGGAAGTATTGAAAACAAGCGTTTGGGAGTCTGTCAGCAAGTTTGTGGGTGCTAACATATAAAAAGGGGAGTTTTAACTTACTTGGATTTGTTATATAATTACTTTGTAATTTGCTTTTTTTTTTTATTGCTGAGGCACAAACTGGGGGTTTTGTACATGATATGCAAACTCTGGACCACTGAGCAATAAATACCCTTGTCCTAGCAATTTACTCTTTAAATTTTCAATAACTTTTGTTAGATTGTAAATAAAATAAGCAGAGAAGGAGGAAGAGGAGAACAGACAAATAAACTTCATAATACTAAACCAAACCATTTAGTTTTTCACTGCAGGTAGTTTTTAATGCCTGATGGGTACAATGTAAGATAAACAATCAACCTTATGAAGGTAATTTTAAATTTAAGTGTAACCTATAGGCTGTCCAGTGGTGTGGATCTAAACTTTAGTTTGACCTGGCAGTTTCTTCTAAGTTACTAAATCAACCCCTTGAGGATTAGCATGAGAGCAGATTAGCGTATCAAACCCATCTTTTTCAGTATCCTTAGATTCTTAGAGGTCATGCATTCAGTTCTGAGCAATTACTGTCAGTTTAGACATTTAAGATGAAATAAGAAAGTGTATAATTAATCAAGCAGAGACATGTAGAACCTGCTCAGGAAAGGTTTGATGGGATAATAAACAGAACTGGGAGAAGAGAGAAGAGGACTCTAGCTGTATTTGTTTTGTTTTATTTCGTTTTGTTTCTTAACACTATGCACAGCCAAATGTTAAAGAATTCAGGAACTTTTAAATTAGGACTCTGCTAAACACAGAGCAAGACATAGGAAAAATGATGCAGTAGCACTGAAGATATCCTCTTCTGAAGCTATTTAATCATTCATGTGTTCAACAAGGGTCATACCAGGCACTCTTCTTGGCACTTGTAGACCGGAAGATTAATCAGGTCACAGCCTTGATTTCATGGAGGGCATAGAGTAGTGGGATAGACAAGCAACAATAGTTAAAAAAAAAAAAAAGAAAAGAAAAAAAAAAACTTGATAAGTAATATAAGGGCCATTTTTTTTTTCTGCAGGGTCTGTGTGTTTGAGAATCAGGGTAGGAGAGAAATCATTCAGAAGAGCCTGTATATATGGCATCACCTCATATAAGAGGAAATGCGCATAGAGAATTCTTTTTTAAAATATTGATTTTATTTTATGTATTTGAATGTCTCATTGTGTATATGTCTGCTATGTCAATTCAGGAGACCAAACAGGTAAAAAGAGGGTTGTTATGTCCCCTGGAACTGAAGTTACAGGTGGTTGTGAGCTCCCATATAGTTGCTGGGAACCAATCTTGGGTCCTCTGCAAGAGTAGTAAGAATTTTTAACTGCTGAGCAATCTCTCCAGCATTGATGTCTTATGATAGCAAAACTTAGACAGCCCTTTGGGAAAAGATGATACCTATTCAAACAGGGAGTCTGTTTTGTGAATCTGGTATGTGTGTGAAAACCATTGTCTCTTTAGAAGAAGAGAGAAAGAATGGAAAAGCATTCCAGAAGCTCATCAGAAAGGAACATGGGTTTAGACTAACCAGAAATACTTTTGAATTTACACACCAAGAAGTCTTTTGGGAACTTCAGAGGTTAAAATTCTACCTGGGTTTAGATGGTAGGAGACAGACACAAAATATTCAGTAAGATCGCAAACCTTTGTTAAGGAGTCAGACCAGGAAACACAGAGTGATTGAGGCAGCAGAAGGGGGTCCCTTCCCCTCCTCCAATTCATCCCTGACAAAGTATTCTTTGTGTGACTATATGCAAGGAAGTTAAAGAACAGAGAATGCCATCTGCCCCAAATGCCGTCTATAATCACTGTGGTATTGAAAGCCGCTGTCCTTGAGGAATTTAGGATGTGGTGAAAAGAGGCAGGCCATGGGAGCCAGAAGGCCTAGTTTTTAAATGCTGTCCTTTCATAAAAGAGGCCTGATAACCTCTGTAGACCTCCCAGACTTGTGGGGCTTAAACAAGATGCTAGATAGAAAAGCATTTTGTGAACTCTTAAAGTATATGCACTGGTGTTGTTGATTCCCTCTGTCCTACAAACCCCCTACAGCAATCAAAAGCCCTCAAGGATAAATTAGATAATCGATGGAAAACACACTGAGCCCCTCTGAAGAAAGTTAGTGCATAGAAATATTAATAATAATGATCTACATCTGCTTCTTGCTGATAATGCCTCCCTTTAAAGTCAGACACTAAAAGAGCGCTACACACAATGCCCTCTGCTGTTTGTTGAAAGCCCTCTACTATTGAAAGGCGGCTGCATCACCATATTTTCGCCAGTAAGTACTTTGTTTTCAATTCAAAAATAATGTTTATCCTCCTCTTTTTAAAATAAGTTTCTATCCTTCTTACCAAAATCTGGATACAGACATTTACATAAATATCACATGCATACAATTATGGTTGCCTTTTAATTGTCTGAGGCCATATAGCAGACATCATGATAAGCAACTGGTCACATCTGGCTAGAGCCCTTCAGAACACATTGACATTGAAATTATGTATGGAGCAAAGTGCCAAAGATGAAGGGCACAGTTTTTCTAAAAGTAAAATAATGGGATGATAACTGCCAGCCTCGTGTCTTAGAGAGGGCTATATTCTTTTAAGTGCAATTTCATGCTTCGGACTGAAAGGACTGCACTGTGACTGGAGACCCTATTTGTTGTCCAGTGACTCAGATATGAGTTACCCCCACCTCTGACAGCAAAACGAGGTTTGATTCTTCAAGGAGATTAGGGGCAACTAGAATTTATGCTAGGCAGACTGGAGTGTGCAGGATTCCAGAAGCAAGAATAATTAGTCCACTTCACCACAAATATTATATTTGTTCTATTTTAGGGACTTTCTGGTAAAACGTGAAGGCAAAACCCCAGGAAATCTGTATGTTTGTGTGTATGTGTTCCTGTGTGCATGCAAATGTGTGTGGAGGTCAGAAGTCAACTTCATGTGTCACTTGTCTGGCACCATCTGCCTTTGTCTTTTGAGATAATGTCTCTCATTGACCTGGTTTCGGTCAATTAGGTTAGGATGGCTGTCCAGCAAGCCTAGGGAATCTGTCTTTTTCAGCCTTCCCAGTACTAGCATTACAACTTTGTATGTTCCACTATGTCTAGCTTAGTACTGGGACTCTTGCAGTCCTCATGCTTGTACAACAAAACACTTTACCAATTGAGGTATATTTCCTCACCTCTCAAAGAAGAGGAATCTTTGGGAATGGTATCCAGAAAGACTGTCCAGAACTATGACCAAGAAATAGGTGAGGTTGACTTCTTCAATCTCAACTACCCTTCTCTATTTCCACTTCTGCCCTGCCTGTCCAAGTCCTCTGTCCTGATCCTGAGTGCCTTCTCCAATTCTTGTCTGGACAATTTATTAAAGTAAGGAATTAATAGGTGCTAATGGCTTTGTTTGTAAAATGGGCTTTCTATCTTAAAGCAGTGATAATTATATGCTGAAGGTGGGTTACCTTCCAGACTTTGCCTCATCTGTCATATGGATAGTGTGCATGGTGATTCTGCCCAAGCCCCAGGAATTAACTAAGTTTTTTTTTTAACCTTTTAGTGACTAGAGACTGTGATTCAAATGTATGATATACTACACAGTGATCTTCTTTCTTCTTCTTCTTCTTCTTCTTCTTCTTCTTCTTCTTCTTCTTCTTCTTCTTCTTCTTCTTCTTCTTCAACTCAGATATGGAGAAGGCAGAGAGCTAGACACTACAATTCAATATATTAGTATTAAAGCAATTATTGTGAATTAACTTAATCTTTCCTCTATATGCCTTTAGAAAGACAGCTTTTTAAAATTCTATTGTCAGTACCTAATAAATGAAGGTTTGTAAATACGGATAAACTTAATTTTTAAAGGATTATCTATTCTCAGAGGTTCTGAACCTTTAAATTAAAGGTGTCCCCATTACATTAAAATCAAACGTCTGTGTTATGGTAATGTGAGACACAAAGAGAGTAGGCCTGAAGTGCAGAATGATTAAAGGTGTTATTTTCATTTTTCCCATGCATTTTATATTCAAAAGACAGCAAGCTCTCTTAGCATGGCCTCACCATCTGGAGTGACCTGAGGCCAGAGAACATGGAACAACTTAAAATATTTTTTTTTAATTCAAGCCATGGATCTTAGGCCTCTCTGTCCAGAATGTTCTACCAAGGAATCAGTGAAATGACACAATGTAAAATGCAAAGCAGAGCTTCCCAATGTTCAGTGTGTGCTCAGATAACATGAGAATTTTTTTTTTGTTTTCCTTTCTGCTTTAGAATATATATTTGGAGTGTTTAATTTACTTAGTTTATTTTTATGTCTATAGGTGTTTTGACTACTTGTATTGAAACTTAAAGTTAATTCCTGGGGCTGGGGCAGAATCACAAGACCACATTCCTTTTAGAGCAGAGAGCTAGCCCAGAGGCTAAAGCAGAATCACAAAACCACATTCCTTTCAGATAATGGGCCAGCAGCAGTCCCCACCCAGATAAACCTCTGGGTAATGACTTCACATGGCCCCTAAGAACTAGAGGTCAGATGTCTCCCAGGTAGTTAGGCCTGACCATTAGTAGTCTTGGCACCTAAAAACAGACCAATCATTTTCAAGGTCAGCTTCCCTAGGGACCACCCCGCTTGCGTTTTGTTCCTCTTACCCAATCCTGTAATGCCAAGGCTTGTACTACCCCACTGGCGTTTTTGTTCCTTTAAAAACCTTGATCTCCCAGAGCCAGGGGTTGCTTGCCCATATGTCTTTGTAAAGGACAGCCACCTGGCTTGAGCTTGTAATAAAAAGACCTTCGTGTGTTTTGCAGCGGAGTCGATTCCTGTAGGTCTTTTGGGGGCTCGCGAACTGGGTGTAACAGTATGTTACAAGTGGCTGTAGTACCCACAGAGGCTAGAAGATGACATTGGCTATTCTGGGACAGGAGTTACAGACAGTTGTGAGCAGCTCTGTGGATTCTGGGAATCAAACCCCAGGTCATCATCTTAAAGAGCAGCTCGTGTTTTTTTGTTTGTTTGTTTGTTTTTTGTTTTTTGGTTTTTTTTTTGTTTGTTTGTTTACCTCCTATGAGTCATCTCTCAAACCTGGGAGAATCCTCTTCTCCTCTTCCTCTTCCTCCTCCTCCTATTTGTAATCTTTCTTCTTCCTCTTCCTTTTCCTCCTCCTTCTTTTGAGAATTCCTTGCATGAATACTGTACTTACATCATCTTAACCCCCACCCCCCAGCTTCCTATGTGTTTTCCTTTTCTCTTAAATATCTGAGCATCTTTTAAAATGCAGATTCTATTGCCTTCCTCTTGGATGATGTCAGAAATGCTTCATTTCAAAGGAATTTCCCTTGGTGCTACTGCTCCTGCTGGTTCAGGGAGCATACCTTTAGTAGAAAGGACTGTAGAAGAATTTTACAACTTTAAGTGTGTTTAATTTAGTTTGTGTGTATGAGTGTTTGCCTGAATGTCTGTGCACCACTTGCATGCCTGGTGCCCATGGAGATCCAAAGAGAGTGTCTATTCCCCTGGAAATTGAATTACAGAGAGTCGTGAGCTTTCGAATTGAACTGGGATCATCTGCAAGAGCAGCAAATTTTTTTAACTGATGAGTCATATTTTTAGGCCAGCCACACAGAGTTTAGATAGAGAGATAGTGTTGGCTAGTAACAAGAAAGGTGAAAAGGCTCAGGAGGAAAGCTGTACAGTGTTTTCTGGACCAAGTGAGAGGCAAACAAAACAAAAAGGAGGCAAAAATAAAATTACTGGTGCTCGTGATCCAGTTCAAGTGACACACACCAGAGGGACAGCATCTTTTGCAGACTTGAGAAGAAAATATGCCTTCTGGTTAAAATTTACATTCTAGAAATCATGCTGCCTGAGTTCAAATTTCACCTCCACAACTTCCTAATAACACCTTAATCTTGTCTTATCTCCCTGAGCCTCAGCTGTCAAAATATGCATAATAGAGCTGGGCTGAGGATAAAATGAAAGAGTAGAAAGCTTTCCAAAAACACCTCCCATACAAAGCTCACTAAGTAGTAGCTATTGTAACACTTCCCATCTTTGAGTTGGTACTGTTTAAGTACTATTGTGCTGCATTGAAGTGCTAGCCACCTACGGTAGTGCCACACAGGCTTTTGATGTGAATCTCAAAGTAGCATCCATTGTTTGAGACACATGAAAAGACAGTGTTTGCTGATTTAAATAAATGGAATTCTTGCTAAATGTGTGTTAAAAGGGGAAGAAAAAACTTGCTCCCAAAAACTACGCTTGTTTTGTGCTTTGACCCCCATCATTGCCTGTGCCTATAGCTCCTCTGACTTGAATGAAGAAGGAATGGTTTAAAAATAAAACTGGATTAAAGAAACCAACAGCCTTCTTTCTCTGCCAAAAAGAAATGTCAAATCATGGCAATTATCATTCAGCTTAGGGCAGGCCGGGCTCAGGGGAAGGAAAAGTGCGGAAGAAGGCTTGGAAGATGATATTTACAAGCTCACAAAGAATGTAGTTAGCATCACTGAGTTGTAGGCACTGTCCTGGGATAAATAAAAGCATTCAATATCACCTCAGTTTCAGGGACCTACAGTCTAGAAGAGCAGAAATAGAGTAAGACAGACAGACAGACACACACACACACATACATACACACTTATACATGATATATGCAAGCGCGTGCGCCCATGTGTGCACACACACACAATCATTCAGAGTAGCCTATAACAAATCTCCAATGAGACCTGTTGGTTCAAACAATGGATACTTGGGAGTAGCGATTACTCTGGAAAGAAAAGCTGGGCTTGACTCTAAAGGTCCTTGAATGTGAAATGTGTGCTGTGAGCAATTAGAAATTAATGATGTTAGTATGTGAGTGGGGGTACCATAGGCAAAAGAGAATTTCAGGAAGATTAATCTGGCAACAAATTGAGAAATTTAACTTAACAACCATTTACTGAGTATTATGTATAGCACCAGAGTCCAAGGTATAGAGTTCTACAAGGATACAGAAAAACAGACTGCATAGATACCCTCTCTAAACTGAAATCACCAGCAGGGAGACAGACATAAATACATTGAACTGCAGCATGTAAGAGAAAGTTCTGAGTGTTTCACATGCAGTGATCTCCAAGGTAGATTATAAGATACATTTAATGAATAAGAACAAGGAAAAAAGTATATGTTTTACATGTGTATCTACATATTTTATGTAAAATTTATCTACAAAGTTACACAAAAATCCCAGTAACATAAATTGCCTCTAAGGAAGTATGGTTGTGATGGGGAGAAATAGGAGTGTTGTATATGTTGCTTTTGGTACCTTCTTTGAGTTTGAATCTGAAAAATATATTATTTACTTCAAGCATTTATAAATACTAGGTGCATGGGGTACAGCTCAATTGGCCTCAAGCTTGAGGGCATTGATTCATTCCCTAGTGCCAATATATACACAATGGATATTTTAGCCATGAATAGTTTATTTAAAAAGTATAAAAGAGCCCTTCCCCCAGACCTCCTTCCTCCTCGGCACAGCGGCACAGCGGACTCATCTTTCTCAGCGCAGACCTAACTGCTTGGGGTATACAGCCGCTGAGATGGAGCCCCAAGCACTTTAGCGGCAGACAAAAGCCAGCAGTACGTGTCCAGGAGTCCCAGATTCGCGCAGCGGCTGCACCATCCTCCCAGGGTGCAAATCTGGTAGACGCCATACTAGCTCCGCAGGATCACCATCACTGACGGTACGGCCCGCTCAATCCCACAGTGACAGAGAATACGCTATATACTCACCAAAACCAGGCAGAAACGTCATACAACCTGGACACACCAGGCGCTGGGCCTCCCAAGCTTGGAGGGCACAACGAAGAGACCCCAGGACTTCCCAGAAAGCATCTGGAGTAGTGACCCAGTCTCCAGTTACAGCAGGACGTGACAGCGGAGCAGCACTGAACTGGCGGGGCACCACAGCCCTCCAGTTTAAGACTAACCAAACCTGTGTCTTTAAGTGGCAATATCACCATGATCTGAGTGCAAGTTTTATCAAGCAATAGACAGAGCTTACGTGAAGTTCTTGAAGAGGGACTTGATATCTGCCATCCATCACTGTCTGTCAGCTACATGTAGTTATTGAAAAAGAAAAATACGGCCACTGTGTGTAGATTGAAAGTTGCATAATTCATTTCTGTGCATATTTAGCCGTTTAGCATGTAATAACAAAATTACCATTGACCAATTTTATACTCTCTTTTTTTTCTATATCTATAAAAATCCCTATTTTTTATACTTGAAACAAAGGCTGTGAAATACACCACTTCATTACATGGACTTTATTTCCTTGATATTAACTCTGTACAATTACTAACTTTTAACCTGGTTGGGTTCTACTCAGTCTTTAGGTATTCATTCCATTAAATATCACTTCTTCTTTTCAAAGTTTGAGACTCAACTTGGTGACAGAGTACTTGCTTAATATGCTTAAATCCAGTGTTTAATCCCCAGTGCCATAGAAACAAATAAACATAGAAGCCCCTCATGAGCACCCAGTCTAGCTAATGCCCCTTCCCACCACATTTATACAAATACTTATTATTTTTTTCTCCCAGTGTCTGTATCTTCTCCCTAGGCACTTAATATGATTTTAATAACACATTAATTTGTTTAACATTGACATGTTGTGCTTGACTATAAACTCATGAATACCTAGAACACATCTCTATTCTGGCATAGAATAGACATATAATGAATACTTGTGGAGTGATGCTGACGAGATGAGTACCTAATCTATTGTTAATGTGTTAATGTGTTGTAGTATGAGTCTGAAATGTTCCCTATGACTTGTATTGTGAGAACCTTCTCTAGCTGTTATGCTGCTTTAGGGGCTTTGGGGTCTTGCTAGTGGAATTAGGTCAAGGAAGGTTCTTGAAAGTTGATAATCTAATCTGTGGTTCCAGTACCATGGTCTTCTGTCTGGTTTGACATTTAAAATAAGCTTCTCTCACATACTACCACTGCATGAACCCTGCTCTACCTTGTCCATTCTGGACTGCAACATCTGAAATTGTGAGGCCAAATGAACCCTTCCTGCTTTAGGTTGTTTCTCTGTGGTATATACTATCACAGAGTCATGAAAAATAGCTAGTATAACACAGTTTGTAAGTCATACACCCAAAAAAAAAAAAGAAAGTATGTAGTATGGGTAAGAAAACTCTAAAGTGCCTCCTGGGTACAGCAATGACCTATGCTTTCTTTTCAGACACTCTCAAGGAAAATTTGAACGCAGTGGCAGTTCTCAAAATCCCGAAGAACAGATCAATTTCCCAAAGTACTTCTGTGGCCTGGCAGGTATCCTTCCTGATTCCAAAGAAACCTGCAAGTTGGGTTACTATGGCTCCTCTGAAAGAAGAGAAGCTGTTTCCATGGAATGCTTCATGACAGAGCTATGTGGAGTTATGTTTCTGAGTAACTGATGAAAAATACTTGAGCATGGGAAGGAAAAGGATATTCTAGGGTACATGGTGGTCCAAAACAAGAAAATCAGGTCAACTTCTCATCATTTTTACATACCAGTTACCTCACTGAAGATGCCTCTGGACTATGTTATACCAAAGTTGCAATAAAGAATTACAAGGCTTTATAAAAAATGGCCAGCTTCTCCAGAACAGGACCATACACACAAGTCTACATGCTCAGGTGGAGGGAGGAAAGTGGCAAGAGAACAGAGAAATTTTATTACTTCAAATAATAAAATTTATTGTAGGGAAAAGCCTACAAAATATCACAACATAAATTAACATATATAGTAAGCCTTAATGGAAAGTGTCAGAGAATGGTACCAATGACCATTGTGGTAATTTCCCTATAAGAAATGGTCATTAATACCCTAATGTTTCCTAATGACCCTAACAACATTAATGTTCTTGCCTTTTGTGACTCTGGAAGCCATATCCAGGCTAGGTTTCACCAGCAGTACAGAATAGAGAAAGCTTATAGGGATATAGTACACTTTTAAGAAGTAAAATAAATGTAATAAAAAGCAGGCAGCATAATTGTCATGGCTTATACCAATGACATTTGATAATAAAAAAGGTTGGTACACTGCAAATAAGTTCCACATTTACAGTTCTGCCTTGGTATTTACACTTATTAAATTGTTTAGGGAGGTGGTTCCTGGATGCTGGAGGCCCATATAGAAAACATATTAGCATAATTGGAATTCAGCCAAATCCCTCAGTGTACATTGTAGATACTTGTTCAAAGCTTGACCTTGGAGGAAACAGCTTCTTACTAGTCTTCAATCAGTTAGCAGCTACTGAAGTCCTCTTCTAAAATCAACTTGCAGCCATACAGTTTGGGAAGGTTGTCCTCAACACTGACCTTACACAGGTCCTCAGTTCCCAAGACAGCTCTCACCTGGCTGAGAAAATTAGCTGCAATTTTCCATTACCTGGACCAAACATTGCTTTTCATTTGTTTAATCCTGAGAGTTGACACTATGCATTCATTCATTGAGCAACTGTTTTTTTTTTTTTTGTAAAGGCCCAGAGATGAATGAGATGTCATGCCAGGAAGAAACTTACACTTCAGTAAAGGACACAGAAAGCCAAGTGTAGTAGGAGGCAGAATGAAATAAAGGTCATAATAGAGGTTTGAACAAATTGCTTCAGGAACATTAGATAACACCATTTATTTTAATGGTGAAAGGAAAATTAAGAAAGGCTTCAAAAGGCAGCATTAGCCCTTGAAGGATTAATAGGAGAAAAAGGGTGAGGTTAGGCAGTGAGGTAATACTAGGTTGAGCAAACTGCAGATGTGCATCTTGGCACGAGGGCACATCATGCACATCTGAAGATGGTAACATATTCCTGTATATTTCTGGCATCTTCCCACAGTAAATTTGATGCAGCATTGTTGTAGGGATGAAGTACAAGAATCTTGAAATTTGCATTTGAGTATGCTCTTGGGACCTTTGAAGGTCAAATTACTTTTGTTAACTAATAGGAAAAAAAAGGAAGGGATTTGAAAAGGGCCAAGAATAATGCAATTGAGGTGGTATCTCTGTCATTGTGAAGGATGGGTTAGAGGTAGGAGAATGAAACATAGAGAGCAATCTCCATGCCTGGAAGACACTAGGGTGAAAGAGCGAAAATCAGGAAATGCACTAGAAGTTTCTCATCCTAAAAATTGGAAATAGAATACTGCAAATGATGCCTGGCTGTGAAATGATTTCCTGGGGGATTTATTTGGAGATGTATAAAGTTTAGTGTGTGATCTCTACTTTTCAGTAGGAAGGTGTTATTGGGGGTACTGGAAAGTGTTCAGGAAGTCATCTGCTTGAAAGTCAAGAACATGACTAAGATGATACTGGAAGCAAAGAGAACAGAAATGAAGAAAATTAAGGTTTAATGCCTATTATTCATGGACTATGAGAAGACAATCACCAATAAAGGAGACAGAAGACTTTTAAGAGTATTCAGAGGAGACCAGGCTATGTATACTTGGTGAGATATTGGAGAAAATAAGCAGAATGAACTTTCAGAAGCATTCATAAATTTTAGCAGAAAGGTGCTCCTGGTATCCTGTAGCCTCAAAGGAGATTGAATCCTTCAAATAGGTTGCTATTTAATAGGACACTGTGAACTTGAGGATGTTTGAAGACTGAGAAGAAATGAAATGATGGAATAATGGATGTGGAAAGTGAGTCCTTTCAAAAGTACAAAGTGCCACACAATACAAGGTCACAGCAAGTCAGCTTTTTATCACAGATGCTGCAGAGTCAAGAAGTCACTGACATCTGTAAGACACTTTCATTTTCATCACTATACTGAATTCTAATAGTAACACTTAGTACATGACCTCTTTCATTTCCTCTCTCTTTGCTCCCTAAGGACCACCAATTGTTCACCCAGGTAACATACTTCATTACTTGATTTTTGTCAAACACTTCAGGCTACTATGCTACTCCATGCAATGGATTCTCAAAGACTATTAAATGAGAATTTATCATATTTAAGAATTTTAAATTTAAATTTCATTGTGATATTCAGGATTTAGTAAGAAAATTAAGGGAAATAACATGAAATATTGGAGGAAAAGATAGGTAGAAAAGACTGAAAAACTAATTCCCATTACCAAATAAAGTAATTTTAGCTAAAATAAAGCTATTCAATGTTATGTGACTAGAGAAACAAGCTCCTGAGTCAAAAGGTACTTAGCATAAAAACACATTGGAAGTCTGAGATTCCTAGGAAAATATTGAAAGGGGAGGCCTTGATGTTTCTTTAGTATTATTGCTTCATTTTTTATTCTTTTTATTTTTTTAAACAGGGTCTCAGACTGATCTTGAACTTGGGGTGATCCTCCTGCCTCACTAACCAAAGTGCTGAGATTACAGGCATGAGCTATTCTGGTTGCCTGCTGCTCCTGAAGAGAGTAATTATTGCTTAAGAAGTTCTTAAATGTACAGTTTGAAATATTAAGCAGACACTTAAGAATCTCTAACTCTGAACTAATTAAAGTCTTTCTCATAAATTATACTTCATCTAAATGTCTTTCTTTCCTGTTGGTGTGAGACCAAAAGTGAAGCAGGACATCTTAATGTCATCCCAGCCTTTATTGGTTTCTTATTTCTTTGAAGAGCCTTTCCATGATTTGGCTTTCGGTATTATTATTATTTCATCCAAATCACAACAATGGGTCTTAAATTCTAGTTATATTGAATTGTTTAATATTATCTGTACATATACAAAAAGGTTCAGATTGGTGCTTTTAGTTATGCCTTACCCCCTCCTTCTCACAAAGAATTGTTATGCCCAGATCTTAGGGTCCCCAAAGACCTCCAGGAACTTGACCACATATGCAAGAGCAAATAGCTTTATTTGGGCTTAAGCTTGGTCTATCTACCATCACCAACACAGTAGATCAGAGAGGAGAGCCCTGGGCAGCTGCATGGCAGAGTTTTTATTTGGGATTTGACCAAGAACTGGAAATTCCCAGCTTAGCAGTTACATGATTGAATGACATTCAGCAAGGGCAAGCTTATTACAAAGTGATTGGCTAACTAACATAACCAACATTGAGCAAGCTACCTCAAGAATGATAGGTCAGTGGGCTGCCCAGCACAGATATCCCACTCTGAGATAAGATACCTTCCCATTCTTGTGGTTATCCTCAGGATATTCCTTAGGTAGAGAATTTTATGGTTTTCTTATTTCTGGAATTGGTGACCTATGGCCTAGTTCCTGGGACTGATGATTTTTTGGGGGAGGGGGTTTCAGGCCTGGTCCTCCCAGAATTAAGCTCTATTAGAACAGAAACCCTATTCACCTTATTTGATTCTTTGCTCTATTCTTAGATTTTAGCTTTATATGTGGCACACAGTAGGTATGCAATGTATAGTGACTAAATGTATAAAATCATTACATATCAAATTACTTTTTAACTTTTAAATTATTCCTTTTAAAATGTTTTCATTCATGCTTGTTTTCCTCTAATACTTAATACTTAAGTGATTTGATATTTTTAGTATTTCTACAAGCTTTTTCTATGCCATGGTTAGGACACTGATCAATACCTTTCCACTTTGAATTGTAGGATTCCTTAGAACTGGAATCCTACAATTCAAAGTGGAAAGGTACTTCCACTTTCTACAGGACTGTCGATGCTGAGCAACAAACCCAGGTCCTTTGCAAAAGCAATAAGCATAAATGTAAACTGCTGAGATGTCTCCTATTGCTCCAGTTATATTTATGTTACTTTTCCAGCAAACTGAGATATTGAAGGCATTATCTACATTCAATTCATAATTCTGTCCTCAAAAGGTGGCTTGCCTGAATAGGTAAGGACTAGAACATACTGCCTAAGACAGCAACATTAGGGAAGGGTGCCAGGGAAACTTGAGTAAAATGCAAACTTCAATGGGTTATTATAATTTATTTAAGGATTATTTTATCTAATAAGTTAATAATTTGTATGCTGTGAACATAAACATCAAAAGTTGAAATTATTGGTTAGACCTCAATTTGCTAAGGTACAGGTTGAAAATATTATCTATACCTTTATCAGCCAAGATATAAGGTCAATGTGGCTGAAGACAAAATTCTGGCTGATATCCAAGAAGTTGGCACAAAGTAATGGTTTCCATAATTCATTTATTTCCATGTTTTCCCCCCTGCAATGGACAAGAACTATAATTATATTTCAGTTGTGGCTATCATGATCCTAAACATCTAAATCAATTCTCTGTGTAAATGGGATCTTTGGCTTTAGCATTTTGTTATAAATCAAAACTATATAACACATTACATTGCATGTTTATCAATTTCCAGTTTCCCTCCCCTACCCCCACCCCCCATTCTTTGTCTATAAGCTCAAATTTTCCTGTTGCAAATAATCTGGTTTTGGACTCCTTATTTGGGTCTTAGGAAAAACAAAACAAGCAAACAAACAAACAAAAAACATTTGATTGCTGGAGCAAACTGTTCCAAAGGATGCAATTGGTAGGCCAGGATTGGGATCATATCATTTATAGATCTGCTTATTACATTGTCCAGTACTTTATATTGACAACAGCCAACCCACAAGAAAGGATTCTTTTGAAAGCTCTCCAGAGTAACCCAGAACCCCTGCACAGATGTAGCCCAGGGCAGTTCAGAGTCCAATTGGGTTACATAGTAATGGGAAGAGAAACTGCCTCTGACATAATCTGATTGGCCTGCTCTTTGATCACCTCCCTCTGGGGGGGAGCAGCCTTACCAGGCCATAGTAGAGGACAATACAGCCACTTTTGATGTGAACTGACAGACTAAGATCAGAAAGGAGAGGAGAACCTCCCCTATCAGTGGACTTGGGGAGTGGCATGCAAGCAGAGGGAGGAGGGAGGGTGGGATTGGGAGGGGAGGAGGGAGGGGCTTATGGGGGGGATGCAGAATGAATAAAGTGTAATTGATGAAAAATTAAAAAAAAAAAGGGAAAAAAATAATTTGAGAACCTTAAATGACTTTCAAAATTGGAGGAAAACATGGAGTTAGTCAATTGGCATGGAGCACGTCTCGCCCCTGGGGGCAATGGTCTCCTGAACCTACTCAGACCTCGGACACCACCACTGCTAGTTCTAGAACTGACGCAGGATATTGCAACGAGGGGTTAAGGCTTCTCATAATATTTCCTATAAGCCCACACCTGTTTGTCTATATCCCCCATTTTTATTCATTATTAGCCAGATAGAGCCAAGTAATTGTGGTAATGATACTTGCTTTTTTGCCCAATGCTAGAATGCTAGTAAATTTAGGTATGCCCTGGTTACTCGCATGCCTCACTGGGTGCCTGTGCCCATTGATGCCCCTCACGCTATGACTCTCTTCAGACAGAAAAGGGATCTTGGAACTACAGCCACCATTGTTACTACCATCTCATTGGCGGCTGTTGGAGCTACCACCAGGGCATTAGCCATGAGTCATACTGGGCAGACTGCTCAGACCCTGAATAATCATTTAGCCAATGTAGCTCATGCCTTAGTTGTACATAAAGGAATTAATGCTCAACTAAAAGGAAGCTTGATGGTGTTCAATCAGAGGATTGACCTCTTGCAGGAGCAAATTGATACCCTATGGCAAATCGCTCAACCTGGCTGTCAATGAAAGTATGCTGGACTTTGTGTCACTAGCATACAACATGAGAATTTTTCCTGTGCTGCAAATCTGTCTAAACAATTGTCTAGCTATATTTTAGGTAATTGGACTGGAGAATTCGATACTACGATGGAGCAGCTGAGAGTGGCCATTATCACAGTAAATTCTTCCAGAGTAGACGCAGGACTAGCCACAGGATTATCAACATGGATTGCTGCAGCCATGAATCATCTGAAGGAATGGGCGGGCATGGGAGCGTTAGCAGGCCTTCTGGTGTTGGTCTCCTTGGTTTGCCTGTGGTATATATGCAAGATTAGAGTCTCACAACAGTGTGATGCAGCCATGATCATTCAGGCCTTTACAGCCATTGAAGCAGGACATTCTCCCCAAGCATGGTTGGATACCATAAAAAGCTAAAATGATACGCTCAGGATGCGAGGCTAAGCACTGCACTCAGGGTCAGCAGCTTTCGACCCAGAGAAGAGCATGTCTGATTGCATGCGGGTTGATGCCCCAGGTCCCGCCTCTGAGAAAAAGGTATCGGACGGGTCTGATGCTCTTTGGGTGGATGACACCTAAATGAACATCAGTACAAAGTCCCAATTTATTTCTAATATCAGAGATCAGACCTCTACTCTTGCCTGATGCGTCTAAAACAAAAAGGGGGAACTGTAGAGAGCTGCGGAATGCTATGCCTTAAAGATGGAGCTGGTTTCTGCCTTCCACCTTCCCGATGGTGAGTGCTCTCTGTCACGAACAATTCCACATTTGGCTAAGGCTGAGGATCTGGCTTGCTTCCATGTATGTGGACCTATCTGCATTGCCCCCGTGGCACGCCTGGGTTGGCTACCCAGAGGCTATTTAAGCTGTGGGCTGGCTTTCCCCAGGGTCCGAGGATTGTTCAAGGTTCCTGAATAAACTGCATTGAAAAAAAAAATTGAAAGAGAAAGAAAAAAAAAAAAAAAGAAGCTTAGTGCTCCAACTCTATGCATGTATTTAGATAAGAATGTATGTATGTAGGTGTACCATGTGGGTACCATAAAGAAAATTATATATGGCTGAGAATTATCAAACAATTGCTTGGAATCAAAAGTGAGTCATTTAAAAGAGAAACAAATTCTTATAACCATTGACCTGACACTCTACCCCTAAACTTTTTTGTTATACTATTTATTCTCTTTTATCTTCTACTTTACTTCTCTTCTCTCCATATTTTACCATCCCTCCCCAATCTAGATTTACCTTTTCTTCTCTCCATCCTATCCTTTCTTTCCTTTCTCTCACCTCCTCTTCACTTTCCCCTTCTTTCTTTCCTTTCTTCTTTTCCCCTTCCCGAGTTTCTTTCTGGTGCTGTTGATCATGATATTTATTGTTTCCTCAGAAATGAAATAAAAGGGTTTTCTAGTATTAAAAAAAAAAAAAAAAAAAAAAAAAAAAAAAAAAAAAGCTCTCCAGAGAATAAAAACCTGTCATTCTTCATTACTTGCTTTGGACATTTACCACTCTGAGCATCTAAAGGCCATTTGCTTTAGCACTATACATAATGCACAAAAATATGCAAAAACAGTTTTTGGGGAACATCTTCTCACTTTTTAGTTGTACAATCATTTCTCTATTATTCTGATGAGCAGTATGTATTACTTCTAAGAAAAACCTCAGAGTTCTCTTAGGTATGCTAGTCTTTGAAGATAGCCCAACATCTCTACTTGATCAGTCCCTTCCAAAAACACTCTTGAAGCTCTTTTTAGATGAAGTTTTCCTTAGAATGCCCTCACATCCTCTTAACAATTCACCATCCATGCCTTTTATTTCATATTTAGTCTGAATCATAGACAGAACATCATTTAATGCAAATTTAAGCTTTATTGAATTAGTAGGCATTATATAGAGATTGCAAATCATTACTGGCCCAGCACAAATACAGGTGTTTATTCCAAGGTGAATCTTGGTGAAATGAGAGCATAAATTGACAGTTTTTTTTCTGCTACTTGAACTATTTCTTTAAGGTGGCTTGCTATGGACACAATCTTCCTCAATACCCATTCAACACATTCTTTGTTTTTACCTCTCCCTTCAGCTGAGGGATTCACAATATGTAAAGGAAGTTTGTAAAGAACCATTCTGTATCAGAGGTAGTTTTGTGCCTGCATTATTCATCATAGAAGACATCTGAACAAAGACTTCATAAAAAAGGGCAGAAGAGATAAACCAGATCAGAGTTGAGATAAGTGAATTTTTTCAGCTAATTTCTTACAGTGGCAAAAGTATCAACCAAAATTTAGAATAGTCTTTTTTGTCTATTTAATAACAAAGCATGCAGTAGCCTGGGCAGACAACAGCTTTTAATAACAACCTTAAATCTGGCTTGAGCACCAAGGATGCATTTTTAACAAATATAAAGTACATTTATATGCAATGACTAGTGTAGTGGTTGAATTATGCCCCTCCCCAAAAAACTTTTCATTATCTAATCCCCAGAATTTGTGATATTAACTTATTTTCTTAAGGAGGTTAAGGGAAGGTGTAATTAAGTTTAAGCTCTGAAAATGAGGATTTATCATAGATAATCTGGAAGGGTCACTAAAACTCCCTACAAGAGACGCAGTGGTGATTATATACACAGAGGGGCAGATGTCAAAAACACGGAGCAGAGTGAGATAAAGCCACAATCCAAGGAATAATTACAATCACATGAAAATATGAAAAGAGTAGATTTTTCTCCTAGAGCTTGCAGAGGAGTGCTGTCCTGCCAATATCTTGGCTTTAGATTTGTGGCCTTAAAACCAGACAGAACCAGAAACCTACCCTTTTATCCCTTCATGTTTGTAAGAATCTGTTACAGTAACAGTAGGAATCTGATATAAATTTTAGTATGAGGTGGGATATTGCTATGACAAATACCTACAGATGGGAAAGTGGTTTTGGGATTGAATACTGGGTGGAGGGTGGTACAATTGTTGGTGATGAATTTAATATAGAAACTATAGATTTCCTGAGCCAAACCACGGCTGGAAATGTGGCTATTAAAGGCATTTCTGGTGAGGGCACAAAAGCAAAGAATACTGTATTGGAAAAAAAAGGCAGTTGTTGTTATATAGCAGCAAAAACAAAACAACAACTTATCTGAATTGTCTCCTAAAGTTTAATGGAAAGCCAATCTTGATCTTGTAAGTAACAAAGTTGGGTATTTAGCTGAGGAGCTTGACAAGTCAAATGTTGTAGGTATAACTAGTTCATTCTTGCTGGGGAAAAGAAGTCTTAAGGGGGTGGGGATAAGAAAAGATGATAATAGAGTATATGATACATGACAGTGAAATGGGAATTACTGGAGGGATGGTAGCAAGGGGTAATGTGGAGGTGAGAGCAGAAGGGTAGAAACTGAAGAGAAGAATCAACAAAAACCAAAATATGCATGAAAATGCCACAATGAGAGTCATTCCTTTTTGTACTAATTTTAAAAAGAGCTAAATATGAGGAAATTAAAATTTTAAACAAGGAAAGAAATAAGAGAAGAGGTAAATCGAAGAATCATTATGTCAAGAAGAAACCACTACCTGATTGGGTAAATTTTGTTAATCATAAAAGATGGTAAAATGATGAAATTCTATGTGAAGTGTGTGCTTTGGAGTTAAGGTGAAGGATATGGTCTTCCAGCTTTTTAATAGTTCTAAATACACCAGCTACACATTCCTGGATTCATTCAACTACCTCAACATAGAGGCCCAGCTATTTAGGAAAGAACCATGAGGACCATCTTTCTAAAGTTATGGAGTAACATGATATACATGGAAGTCCAACAAGAGTTTTGAGGATGCAATAATTACCAGAATACTCCTGGCTTGGTTTGAAGATGACAGGAGGAAATGAGAAAAGGCTGCCAGATAACTATGGGCAGAAAACAAGCTAATAAAATTATTCCTCTGCAAAAATGTGATGACTTTCAGATTAGAGAAGGGAGCACCCAGATGGCAGAACAAAGTACGGATACAAAGGCAGAGACCTAAACCCTGGAGCAGAGAAGCATTGTAAGGCCTTGAAGCCTATGTGGAACTGTGTTATTTATTTATTTATTTATTTATTTAACAGGTGACTCTTATTTTCTGTTCTTTTTAGAGTAGGAGTGCCTTTGTTATTAGTCCATGCCTACCCCAGTGTTATTTTAGAAGACAATAACTCATTTTTATATGTTATTTTAGTGAATCCAGTTAGAGAAAGGATATTGTTCCATGAGTGAGCACATCCTAAATATCATTCATACTTCATTAGACAATATAAATTATAGGATTTGGAATTAATGACATTTGGGTAAGATTTTGGATTTAGGGGTTACTGTAATGGGTTGAATCTGGAGAATGTTGAGATGACATGAATGTGTTTTACATTTGGGACAAACATATATTTAAGGATGAGTGGGTAGAAAAGTGAGATGAGTTTTTATCTACAGGGAATATCTAGTACCTGGATGTTAGCTTGTTTGGAAAAAGGATCATAGAGATATCATGAAGTTTAGGATGTGTGGTGAGGTAATTATCCTGTCTTAAGATGGTGGTCTCTAAATGACACTATCAGTATCCTTACAGGAAAGACACAGAAAGACCAGGTACACAAAGAAGATGGTGATGTGAAAAGGAGCAGAGAAAAATGTGGCCAAGAGTCACACAATGCCATTGGCCATCAAAAGATGAAGCCAAGAACAGGCCTCTGTTGTAGCCTCTGGAGGTAGCATGAATGGTTGATGCCCAGATGTCAAGCTTCTGGCCTCCAGAACCATAGTAGAATAATCTGCTGTGATCTTAAACCATCAGATTTATGGTTAGTCATTACAGTAACCAAAGGAAAATATTCTAACCAGCTAAACTGGCTGTAACATTCTGAAGTAAAAGTTGTAGAAACAGGTATTTCTCATCTATGGCAGAAATAAACAAAAATAAATAAAATACTTGAGCCTAATTTGGTTTCCTTTTAAAAATACCACTATGTACTTTTTTGTTTTTGCATGATAGCTTTTAACCTAAAACAAAAAGTGCAAGTGGCTTGAACAGGACTATTATAAGTCACATAAGTTAATTATATGTCCCCTGAAATGTTTTCAAATGTTTGTGAAAAGCATGTGGAATGTATTTAAATACAAATATATAATTTATCAATAAGAGTACTTCATTCTTGTTTACAAACTAGAAAATAAGGCAAATTCACATCTGGAAAAGATAATACACATCAGTATTTCAACCTTAACCAGCTAGAAAATATGGCAGGGCAAATGCCCCAAATTTCAGTTAAAGTTTACATTTCAAGGTCAAGTTTCTATAGCCTGAAAAGCTATAAAAAGAAAAAACAAAACCTCAAATAAGCCATACCACAATATTTCAGAAAATACTTTGTAAGTCAAAAATGCATACAGTAGTTATTTACATCAATTAGTAGAACTTAAAGTTTGTGGTTATTGTTTAAAAAAAGTGTGTGAAAGTGGAATGTTCTAGTGTGCGTACATGTGTGTGTATATGTTTGTTTATGTAAGAAAAAAATGAAAAAAAACTCAGACATTGTTACCTTCTGATTTCTCTACTTATAGCAGCTTCAGAGTATTTTGAAGTATAATACCCAAGTAAGAATGCACTAGAGTGAAAGGCAACAGTTTAAATTACTATATATCTGTATAAAGATTCTGTGAGCAACTGGTCACATGTTTACATTATCTCCAGAAGGTGGCTTGCCAAGCCAGTCATTTGTTCTGTTCTCTGAATGTCTATAATGTGCTTTGGAGAAATAGAATTAGAATTTTCTATATAAGAAATATACATACAGCAATCACAATCATCTGCATGAATTAGTCTTGAAATTATACTCTATACCAATTATTACAAATTCACATTGTAAGAGAATAGACCAGTTAAGTATAACTTCTGCTCTCTCACATATTTAGAACAAATGCTGAGCTTCTTTATCTGCTATCATTATTTTGGCAACATCACTGAAATGTGTTAATAATATAAGGTAAGTAAGTATGATGATGACAGAGCTTTACCTTGTACTGGGATATGGAATTGTTGCAGTAAGATATATAAACACATACACACAGAGAGAGAAACAGAGAGAGAGAGAGAGAGAGAGAGAGAGAGAGAGAGAGAGAATTGCTTGTTCTTCAACTACCAAAGTAGAATGGAAAAGGGGACAGAAGGGAGATAAAACAATTGACCTTTCAAAAGTTTTCTACTGCCTCTTTCATAAAAAAAAAAAAAAAAAAAAAAAAAAAAAAATCATTTTCCTTGCTCTGGAGAATTCGCAGTTCTATTCCTTACCTCAAAGAAGGTGAGGGGAGAAAGAAGCAATAGAGTGAAGAATTAGGAATCAATATTTTCCTCTAAAATCTAAATAAAGGCAATAGAATTTTCAGCCTCAACCCTAGCACATACATGGAAGTGCAGAAGTTTTCTCAAAAATAGATACATAAAATATTTCTATGAAGCAGATTCCTATGCAGAATTAAAAAATACTTCTTAAATAAAGTTGAAATCTAGCTGATCTTGTTAAACTTTGGTTTATTTTTATCAATGGGAAGTGCCTACAATATCGTGCTGAAACTGTAGACTAATGGTAGGATTAATTTCTGACAAATAGATGAATCCATTAGCTTTCACTAGAGACACATTCCAAATACCTTGAGTGGGGCTTCTCTTTCAAAGTGTGCTATTTGTACCTTCCCAATCATTCTTTCAGACTTTATACTATACACATAAGATAAGCTGGAAGTAGACAGTGAAAACTCTTTCTGTCTATTCCTTACCTCCCCCTTTTTCTATTTTTCTGGAAATGAGGTAGGTAGGGGTCACCTAGAAAATTCAGTTTTAAAATTTTTGGCAGACTGGAATGTTAGTAGAAGCATTGGGATTCTTCCTTTTTTTTTTTTAATACTTTCAGCTTCACAGTCAGGTCATTATACACAATAACATGTAATATATGTCTTTACAGAGGAACGAATGTTTTCTGATCATGATATCTGGGTTAGGATTAGTGTATTTACAGTATTCCTACAAATACACATTACTTAACCCAGTTCAGCTTGACCTTTGTGGAAATGCATTTATTTCCATTTCAACTCTTGAGTGTATATTTTGTTCTTCTCAAAATGGATTATTTTTTTTCTTAAATGTCTCCACTGTCTCTGGCCTCAGGAATCACTGGGATGATATGGCTCCATTGTGGCGAGAGCGTGATCTTTCCAGAGGAGCCCGTCTGTTATCTGTAAGACAAAGAGAAGAAGAAAGGAAAAAATGATGAGCTTTAGATCCTGACTATTGCACAGTGTCAGGTCGAGAGAGGTTTTCAATGTCTTGAAAATTCACTTCAAATGAATATGGAAATAAGCTGCTAAGAGCCGGATGTTAGGCATTTACCCTGCAGCTGCCAGGCTGAGTTCAAGAGTTCTGCAATCAGCAGTAAATGATTTTTCTTGGTAAGCAGAGGCAGAATGGTAAAAGAAATAGAATTATTCTCTCAAACACAAACCACTTGGAAATAAGTAGGTGACAACAAAACTCCTTGGTAAAGATGTTAAATTGAAAAGATCTATGTACACTGCTTTTTTTTGAAAAGCTCTCCAATTCCCCATAAGTTTTCAATTTGTATGCTGGTTGCCTCTAAAGGACCCCAGTGGGTGCAGTGTGTGTGTGGGGGGGGGGCGGACAGAGAGTTCTTCTTCTTCTTCTTCTTCTACAATTATTGCAATATATTGCAATCAAAGCAGCTACTGAGTTTGCCTGATTGTATGTTGTAAACAAATTCAATACATTATATAGTCATTACAGGAATGAATAATGAATGGGACCTATTCTTGGTCCTATTCCTCCTACCCGTCACAGGAAGAAAAATCACTATAGAGATGGCTGTTGGCACAAAGTTTGGAAAGCAAAGTTTAAACGCATGGAAAGTTGCTGAAAATAGTTTTAGCTTTAATAGGGAAAAGGCTTACAGCTCTGAATTACGATGATCACTACTATATTATTATCACCTCTGTTTTATGCTCGGCTTAAATGCAATTGATGTGGGGGAAAATCTCTTCCTGGCAAAAGCATAATATACTTAGATTCTCCATTTAGAATGAGACTTTGTCCCTAGAAATAATGACAACCACCAGCACTTACATAAATGCTAACACTTTGCACTAATTTGTTAATTCACACAACATCCCCGGGAGGTAATCCCATTTCATTCCATCCTATTATCTCTAATTTAGTGATGAAGATTACATAGCAAATCAGTGGCATGATGGGAGATTACAATGCAAAGTTAGTGCCTAAATGTCAGGCCTGCTTTGTTCAGGAGTAGATGTTGGAGCCTCCCAAGCTGCTATTCATTTCCTCCTTAAGATGATGACTCACTAACATATCCCATGTCTCTCGATGGAGAGCCTGGACTGAGAAGTGATGAAGGGTTTTTTGTTGTTGTTATCATGATGCTTTTCTGGGTCATGCTATCATCTCTTGACTGATTCCAGCAGACTGTGGTCAATACGTGGTAAAACTTTCTTGTACCCATGACCTTGGCCTTATTAACACCACCTTGTGAGTGCACTAAGCAAACTAGTCAGAAGCATAAAGCATACTCAGTGCTTCAGAATGCAATAATATTACAGAAAGGTGAGAAAGTAAGAGGCTTTCTGTACTTGGGAGACATATCTGAGTGATGGATTATTTGGGTATCCTTTTGAAGATACCATTAAAAATCTATTATTTAATTTGTGATATGGCTCACAATTCAGCTATAAATGTGAAGATAACATTCCTGGATAAAGGGCTTATTACTTAGATGGCACAGGTTTGCATACAGATTAGATTGGGACTTCATACTTTAGCTACAATCAAATGGTTCCCACTGCATTACAAGTGTTCAGTGTTATTCTCAGATATGATAATGATGGCAGCATTCCCACAGGGTTGTGCCAGCTCTTAGAAAGAAACTAGTACATTGAGGATCCTACAAGCTAAACTAGCAGGTATCTGTGCTTTCATCCAAGAATGTCTCTGGTACCCCATAACATCGCCAAACATCTAGTAGATCTCCTCCAAAACTGCAGCCTCATTGTGTTAAATGACAGGATGTGAGGAATCATGCCACCTTGCAACTACTGGTGGCATTTGGTCTGAAAAATACTTTTGAGTCAAAGAAAACTGACTAAAGAACATTAAAGCTTTCGGAAAGTGGCATAAATATTGGTTCAGTACCCAAACCCAGCTTTATGGCATACAGAATAAAGAACTCGTTTAGATTTTCTTTTTCTATCCCTTTGATCCCCTTTGGGAGCCTACCAAGTTCCCAAATCAATAAGATAATTACATGAAGAAGTAATTCTGTAAAGGTCATCACTTATATTTTTGAAATGTCAACCTATAACCTTGTTTGTTTAAAAAAAGCCACTAGAAACCGTGGCAACAATTGCTGCTCTTAATTTAAAAAAAAATTTTCAGTTTTGTACATTTATGTTAAATATAATTTTGCCACATAATGCATGTTTGTACCATAAAGTTTTATGGATTAAACCATAAGTGAAATTAAATGGCTCTCATAAAGCACACACACACACACACACACACACACACACACACATACACATACATCTGTATTTTCATATGCATGCATACATAGATTTTCCATCTGTCTTCATATTCTAATGGCTAATAATCTAGTGATAACAGTTTTTCATGCACAAAAGTGGCTTCATCTTTGAATAAGAGATTGAAAAACCACTGAATGGATTATTTGAAACACTTTTATATTTATGGGATTCAATACTTACGGACCTTAAAAGTCAGCATCACATTTATAGGAAAAGAGCAATTGTTATATATTATTGCTGTCAGAGGCAACAGAGTAATTGAGATGATTGCAAAATTGATGCAGTTGTTTGGAAACAGGTGGAGGAAGCAGGTGGTGTGCTATATGATTTGAGGGCTTAATAAAGACCTACTCAGAATCAAGTTAATTTCCAAGTCCACCAGAATTTGGTAAGCAAACTCAAGCTGATTCTTCTTATTTATGAAAGGTTTGTGTTTGAAATAAACTCTTTGTGTAGGTGAAAAGATTCTGATGTTACTCTGAAGAATGAAGTCAGAGTGGTGCTGAAGATCATGCTTTGGAGGCAAATGGGCTTCAGAAAACCTTCCAAATCTTTCACCAAAGAACAACTTAAGCACATGTCTTAGCTATAATATGGTTCATAACTTTTATTAGCCTACCCAGTTCAAATGTGAAGGATGTCTTACTGTCATAAGAGGAAGAAGATCCATACCTTCTCTAAGCAAAAGTGTATGTGGCATTCATTTCTAAATCTTTTTGAGTATTGTAGTAAAATGATTAAACACACTGTGGTTCTGGTCTAGAATCCACTCATAATCATTTATTTAGTGACTCATTTATGTAAACAACACACAATGTAGAAAATATACAAATTTCATTATGTTTTAGATCTATACTTAAACCTACATCATTAATTTTGTTGTTACTTAATATGTCAAGTAGGGAGAGAAGAGGGATGGTGGGTGGAACTGGGAGGAAATGGAGGAGGCTACAGCCAGGATACAAAGTGAATAAATTACAACAGATACATAAATAAACAAAATAATAAACTATTAAAAAATATCAAGTAAAATGGCCAAAGACTAAATACAGATAAGACATAGCCTAAAACAAAGAGTAGACAAGCTAGAATAAAAGTTTCATTTCTGCAGTATGCAGTCTAGAGGTGTGCAATCAATATCCTAATAAAGTGTGTGACTAGGGATGTAGATGTATCTTGCATACTACATGAGATGGTCAAGCTGAGGTTGAAAGCATGACTTAAATAAAGGCCCATTATCTATTACTTCTTCCTCTCATGGTGTGGTGTCCCTCTGTTGTCCTTTAAAGAATAGTGTCTTAAAAAATATTGAGCTCAAATTAGACATGCATTATGGTATTCTATCCTTTTCTTGTAGACATTTTCTGTTGTTAAATGTCTGGAATATAATACTAAAAACATAATTTTATTGGCCATATATTCAGTTTGATTATGCAAATATATCATAATTTACCTTTATTTCTTTCCTGAAGAATATTTAAGATGCTTTCAATATTTTGCTGTTACAACAGCATAGAAATATGAATCCTTATAGTTACATCCATATGTATGTCAGAGCCATATCCATATGTATGCCCTAGTTATATCCATGTATGCTATGCATAGAAGAAGTAGTACTAAAGTATGCAGAAATAACCCCAAATAATATTAGAGAATAGTTGCATCAACTTAAATTCCATTTGCATTACATGAATTTGTCTGTCTTATCTCTTTAGGTAATAATCTTTAAAAAATGTTAATATAAAAAGTGAAAAATGACATATGATTAATTTATTTTGCATTTTATTCAAATACTAGTCGGGTGGACCTTCCCATATATTAACATCCATTTATTTTCCTTTGCACATTGGCCTTGTCCTTTGGCTATTTGTTGTGCTGTTTGATTTTGCACGTGATATACTTAAGATAGCAACAGACTGAAATATATATTAGAAATATTTTTCTTAGTTGTTTGCTTATTTTGTGTTATGGGTTTTTATGACTTATGGTTTTATTTTTTTTAAAGATTTATTTATTTTATGTACATGAGTGTTCTATCTGCATGTACACCTGAATGACAGAAGAGGGCATCAGATACCAATATAGATGATTTTGAGCCTCCATGTGGTTAATGTGAATTGAATTCAGGACCTCTGGAAGAGAAGTGTTCTTAACTACTGAGCCATCTATCCAGCCCTAATTTTTTTAAATCTATTTTTATGTAACTAAATCTATCAACATTTATATTTTGATATGTTCTTTTATTTTCAGCTTTCTCTAATAGACCTTTATTTGTCTAATAGACATAACTAATATTCAGATATTTGATAAGCATCCAGTCTTGACTCTTCATGGTATTAAGAGTTTAATCAATTTGCATTTAATATTAAAATTATCTTCAATTCATTTTGTTTCACAATGTCAGATAAACTTCCACACTACTTTGTTTCTTTTTTTATTTTTTCTTTCAAAGGACAGGGATTGTTCCATCACAATTTCTTGAATCACCAATTACTATAGTCATTGATAATATCCCTTTTATCATATATTTAAAAATGACACAGTTTCTATTATTTTGACATCAGTATTATTGTGATTTTTTTTATAAATGCCTTCTCATTTCATTACTCAAGCCTCTTGGTAATTTTCCCTTTTATTATTGTTTGTTATTATTGTTATTAAATCATTGTTTTGTAGATATGTTGTTCTTATGTAGCTCAGGTTGGTTCCTGGCCTCTGTCTCTTCAGTGCCAGGGTTATGGATGTGAGCTTTATGATATGTTTTAGTTTATGATATGGAGCTAAGCTTCCATCATTTATATTTTCACTTAGAACATAAACTTTGGTAGTGTGGCTCAGTGGTAGAACACATTGCTAGCATGGGCAAAGCTCTGGGTTTAATTCCTCAACACACTTGCACACACTCCTCCCCCCCACACACACACAATACTTCTGGGGCACATTTCAGCAGTGGACATCTTATAATGATAAAGTACCTCAAAAATAACAGAACTAAATAAGCAAAACCCAATGAATCCCAAGTTTACTCTAGTGACAACTCAGTATTCAGCTATGAGTGTAATGATGCTCAGGCCCACTTGTATGTCTGTGTATGTGCATCTGTATGTGGTTTGGGGGAAGGAACACAGGGCATCATGCATTCTACGCAAGTGCTTAACCACTGACACATAACATATCCTCAACTCTTTTAATGATGTTTTTAGGAATTTTCAGGCTTCCCATTTTCTTGAAAATCTAACAGGAACCTTTCCTCTGTCTTCTTATCAGTTTTTCTGATGGCTTGGCCACTTTTTGGGAAATGGAACAGAGTCCAGAAGTATACAAAAGAGCATCATCAGTTTTAGCTAGACAGCAAGTCTTGTTGTTTTGGGTCTGCCAAAAGTGTAGGTAACTGCAATTAAATGTATAGTTTTGTTTTCAATTAAAAAGTCTAAGGCTTCTAGTTTGAGAACCTCATGTTCTCTATCTTTGTAGTATGTTTCAAATTCTGAGTATCTACCAGATGTAAGTTACCACACTATATTGACCTGCTTTATTCCAGTGGAATTGTATACATAGCATGCTATATAAAAATGTATGTTCAGGAGACATTCAGGTTCCTCTCCAAGAACAACTGAAGAGTTCTAGCCCTACTTACTCTAATTTCAATGGCAATGCATTTTTTAAAGTACATGTTTTTAAAGCTAGAAACAGGCCACATATTTTGTAATCCATATTTTTCATTACATGCAAAATCCATGCAAAGAAAACACAAACCTAGATTACTGTGGTAGTTCAGGTTGGCACAAGAGTGGAAAGTTATTTTAACGATGATGGTAATGGAAAGCAATAGTGTTAAAATAGTTCAGAGGCCACTGTGACTACAGAAACACAACTCCCATTAACTATAATTGGAGTTACGCACATGTAATGATAACAAAATAGATTCCTAAATGCCTTTCCAGCTGGAAAATAAGTAAATGCATTCTGAGAAACAGCATGCTTTGTGTGGAAAATACAGTATTCTAATTAAGATGCACAAACTATTTTCACATTGGTATTGCTGAAAGTATGATGTTGGTAGGTTTTCTGTTTAGAGATATAGATCTGCTAGAGGTAACATCTGTACAAAGAATGTCTTTCCTTTTCTTATTGCTCAGCATTCGTTATGTTACTAAGGAAAAAGTTTCAATAGTTGCAATGGATTTATTAATTCAGGAGCTTGTTATCAGCATGAAACTCTGCTGTGCTAGGTAAAAAACAAATTATATTTTATAAAACCTCAGTACTGAGATTAAATCACTTTTCTATATTTCACTTTCTTCTTATCCTCCCTGCCAGGTAGTAACTCTACTCCCTATCTCTATTATGAACTTTGTATTTTGTAAACTACCAAGTCTTGTAGCAATATAAGGGTACAGTATCAAACAAATTTATTATAGTAAATTCAGGAAGATAGAAATACATGATAAACAGAAAAATCACACACTACAATAACATTACTTTAAGTTATTAAAAATTTAATCCATATTAAGCTACAAATGTAGAATCTATGTGATACTTTAATCTATCACAAACATGGTGTTTTTATAACATGCACACTCAACTTGTTGGTATTTTAAATGGCTGGCATTTATGCAATTGTACTTTGGGTATCTCAAAGTATCTTTGAAAAATGAGGTGCAGATAAAAAAAAATCAGTTTTCTATCCAGTATTCAGTATTTCAACCTTGTTATTGATTAGCTTTATACTGAATGTCATAGCTAGTGAATAGGTTTTTTTTAATCTTTTTTTTACATTAGTCATGCATTATATTTGCTTCTCTACTAAAGAATGCATATAGGATCCAAGTCAAATTTTCTCTCTGTGAGGATGAAAGTCTAATGAGGACATCTGCATATATAGAAAATATGGAAAATACTAACAAATATTAGAAAATATTAGGAAATGTTTTGGAGAAAATTCTGTAAATGAAACTCATGCATACTAAATTCTGGACATCATGGAAACTGTAACAGAGTTGTTCTGGAGATCCACCATAGTGGCTTATATGCAGCTGTTCCTTAAACACTGTTAATGAAGTCATCATCCAATTACTAGCAATCAATCAGGCACTGCTCCTTGAATTTAGCTCCAGCTGTGCTGTTTACATAGAGGGCATACATCTTTGCCATGAATGCAATGAAAGACTTCTGTCCTTCTGTCTAGTTACAAATTGTTATCACATAAATGGTTGTCCACTGGGTACATATCAGGTAACCTTACACATTATTATGTTGAGAAGTATAAGTGCAACAAAAACAATAGCATTAAATTAATTATATTTCTTTTAGCACCTACTTCATTTTAAATGCAATGAGTGTTCCAAGTGCAGAAAAAAAAAATCGTAACTCTGAATGCAAGAGTTAGAAGTTAGACAAAATTTTATCTTTATTAGGACTTAAAAGATAGGTGGGGTTTCAATAAGAAGAAACAGAAAGACAGCTGTCAATTTCTCATTAACAGAAAAAGAGAGTTTTAGTTCTGTATATTACAGACCATTCAGCTATGAAAATTTTCCTATTGGGAGGGCTAAAAAAAGAATGAATATATAAAAATAAAATCAGAATAACTACACATCTTAACTTGTTTTTTCCCTAAGGAAAAAAAAATAAAATGACATAATGAAAAGAAAGGAACTCTTTGTATTTGTAGCTGTAAGGACTAACATACAGTGGTAGCTATTTCTATAAGTAAAGTTATTTTCATTTAAATTCTATTTCTTAAAAACAATTTTCAAGTATTACACAGAAGGCAGTAGTTTTACCTTGATGGGAGTGGTGTCAACAGAGATGGGCTTTCTAGAGTCATCTAGAGAGGTTGTTGAATCCTACATAGCACTATCAAGAGTGACAGTACAAGGGAAGATCAAGGAAGACATTACAATGACTTGAGTCAGAGTGCTTGGCAAGGTGAGAAACTGAGTATCCATTTGGTTTGGTGCTGGATAGACTAATTGCTAAGTGGCACTGGGACTCCTGGGTGAATTCATTACTATCACCTGTCATCTATGTGACTTTCTATCTCATGGGTGGCATAGATGGCTGTGACTAAGAATACTTGCCACCAGCCATTTCTCTAACTTTAATCATATGATGGACAATCCTCTGTCATTCTTTATGGCAGTTGTTTGTGATCTGCCTGGGCTTTGTTGCTGATATGCTGACCTAGAATACTCACCTGTCACCTGCTTTTGAATAACTTTAGTCTTTGTTTTTAACACGTGCAAGCTATCTTTTTGGTCTGGACTCCTAATTTCAAGCTGATGGTGGACGTTTTATATCACTCAGCCCAACTCTTTAGCTTAAGTAGGCCTTCGGTGGGAGGTGTGCAGGAGAGTAAATATCCTGGTTTCTGTAGTAAGGTAGAAATGCCAGTCCTTCCTACACAATGTGTTCACCTCCCAAAAGATCATATCACAGTAACATAACCCTGCCTATGATTTTGAGAAGATGCTTTATTTATAGTTTACAATGCAAGAGCCTAAAAAACAGGTGTTCACATCTATAATGTTCCCCATGCTAGCCTATGCATAATTACTTAACCAGTTATATGGACAAAGGCAACTGTGTGGTTAATATTACAGACACTTTAGCAGCTGCCACTGCCATTGTTTTTAAAATACAAAGTGTCCCTTACAGTAAAAACCAGACAGCAGTTGTTTTAAATATGAGCAATTAAGAGAGTTAGCACAGACCTTCTTTTTTTTTTTTTTTTTTTTTTTTTTTTCAATGCTGTTTATTCAGGAACATTGAACAATCCTCGGACCCCGGGGAAAGCCAGCCCACAGCTTAAATAGCCTCTGGGTAGCCAACCCAGGCGTGCCACGGGGGCAATGCAGATAGGTCCACATACATGGAAGCAAGCCAGATCCTCTGCCTTAGCCAAATGTGGAGTTGTTCGTGACAGAGAGCACTCACCATCGGGAAGGTGGAAGGCAGAAACCAGCTCCATCTTTAAGGCATAGCATTCCGCAGCTCTCTACAGTTCCCCTTTTTGTTTTAGACGCATCAGGCAAGAGTAGAGGTCTGATCTCTGATATTAGAAATAAATTGGGACTTTGTACAGATGTTCATTTAGGTGTCATCCACCCAAAGAGCATCAGACCCGTCTGATACCTTTTTCTCAGAGGCGGGACCTGGGGCATCAACCCGCATGCAATCAGACATGCTCTTCTCTGGGTCCAAAGCGGCTGACCCTGAGTGCAGTGCTTAGCCTCGCATCCTGAGCGTATCATTTTAGCTTTTTATGGTATCCAACCATGCTTGGGGAGAATGTCCTGCTTCAATGGCTGTAAAGGCCTGAATGATCATGGCTGCATCACACTGTTGTGAGACTCTAATCAATGCTGGAATGCTAGTAAATTTAGGTATGCCCTGGTTACTCGCATGCCTCACTGGGTGCCTGTGCCCATTGATGCCCCTCACGCTATGACTCTCTTCAGACAGAAAAGGGATCTTGGAACTACAGCCACCATTGTTACTACCATCTCATTGACGGCTGTTGGAGCTACCACCAGGGCATTAGCCATGAGTCATACTGGGCAGACTGCTCAGACCCTGAATAATCATTTAGCCAATGTAGCTCATGCCTTAGTTGTACATAAAGGAATTAATGCTCAACTAAAAGGAAGCTTGATGGTGTTCAATCAGAGGATTGACCTCTTGCAGGAGCAAATTGATACCCTATGGCAAATCGCTCAACCTGGCTGTCAATGAAAGTATGCTGGACTTTGTGTCACTAGCATACAACATGAGAATTTTTCCTGTGCTGCAAATCTGTCTAAACAATTGTCTAGCTATATTTTAGGTAATTGGACTGGAGAATTCGATACTACGATGGAGCAGCTGAGAGTGGCCATTGTCACAGTAAATTCTACCAGAGTGGACGCAGGACTAGCCACAGGATTATCAACATGGATTGCTGCAGCCATGAATCATCTGAAGGAATGGGCAGGCATGGGAGTGTTAGCAGGCCTTCTGGTGTTCACCTTGGTTTGCCTGTGGTATATATGCAAGCACAGACCTTCTTGATTTCATATATTCACAACTGACAGAAAATTCTTTATAATTTTAGTATCTAATGCAACCCATGTACAACCTGAGCACTGGACGACTTTGAGTCAATAAAGATAGCTACTAACAGCTTACTTCTTTCAGAAGCAATCTCAATGAATCATTTTAAGTCTATTGGAAAAACACCAATCCTCATCTGATCAAGACCAGGTAAAAACACAAAAGGCTATTTTTTCAAATGTTCTCTAAGACCCTGTTTGTATTCAGTATAGCTTGTAGGTCATCATAAGATTCTATATAGTATGCAACTTACATATAGTGAGATACTGTGTAGCCACTCCAAATTATTATATAGATGCATATACATCTACATATAGAAAGAAGGTCCACATTTTAAAGTGAGAAATGAAAATTACCAAAGAATATGCCATATTTCCATTAGTAAAAACATATATAATTCTAAAAAGTTTTGAAAGGACATGTACCAAAAATCCAGTAGTAACCTCTAAGGTAGCATCATTATTTTTCTTTTAGGCTTTGGATGGAACTACATGCCCACACAATGATTTTTCTTTTGTATATTTCCCTCTTTACAAAATATTTTTATATCAAGCACTAATAACTTGTTAAATTAAGGGTAAAATCTAGATAGGATATTATGTTCTGTCATTAGCTACAGATCATACACTGTTTTTAATTTTTAAAGAAGAGAAGTCTGACAATACGCAGAGAGAGACTTTAGAGCAATCAGTCCTAAATTAGATATCCTTACCAACCTCCTACTGTCAAGACTCAGGGAATCTACGCAGAAGAGTTGAGAATATTATAAGAGATAGAAATGGTGGATGATTCCATAGAAACAGCAGTTTCCAGACACAACATGGCTGATACACATATGAGACACAGAGACTGGGACAGCATGCACAAGACTGCACAGGTTCAAACCAGACAAAACCATCTTTAAGAAGGGGAAGCAGCACAAAGTCTTATCCCTAATCAAGAAGCTATTTGCAATTGATACTTGTTGGGAAAGGGCAAATGAAAATCAGTTTTCTCCAATGGAATGTCACTGGGTCTATCAACCCTACTCCAGGGCAGGCCCCATGCTCAGGAATAGTTGGCCAGTACAAAATGTGTACTTGTTTTGTTTTGGTATTTTTTTGTCTTCTTGTTTGTTTTGATTTTTATTTTTGTTTTCATATTTTTCTTTTTGAGAAAAAGAAAGAACATGAAGTTGGGAAATTGGATTGGTAGAAAGATGGGAAGAATCTGGGAAGAGTTGGAAGAGGGGAAAGAATATGATCAAAAAACATTGAAAATATTTGATAAAAAATTAAAAAGATGTCTGAGTTGGGACTGAAGAGATAACTCAGCAGTTAAGAGCACTGTCTGCAGCCCTGAAGGTACCTGATAAAACAGGACCAGACGAAAGGGGAGGAGGTCCTCCCCAATTCGTGGACTTGGAAAGGGGCAGGGAGAAGCTGAGGGAGGGAGGGTGGGGTTGGGAGGAAATAAGGGAGCAGGATGCAGCTGGGATACAGAGTTAATAAAATGTAATTAATAATAAAAAAAGAACACTGGCTGCTCTTCCAGAAGACTTAGGTTCAATTCCCAGAACCCAGAGAGGAGTTGACACCTGTCTGTAACTCCAGTTCCATGGAATATGGAACCCTCACATTGACATACATACAGGCAGAACACTAATACATATAAAAATCAATAAAATATTTTTTATTTAACTTTTATTAATTATACTTTATTCATTTTGTATCCCCCCATAAGTCCCTCCCTCCTCCCCTCCCAGTCCCACCCTACCCCCTTTCTGCATGCATGCCCCTCCCCATGTCCACTGATTGGGGAGGTCCTCCTCTCCTTCTTTCTGATCAATAAAATATTTTTTAAAAAAATGATGTCTGTGCTAATTCCTTATTGATTATGCTACTACTTAATATATTATAATAAAAAGGAGAAATAAAAAGACAAAAAAAATAGGTTCTATTACCTGTTTTGCTTAAGGGCTTCAGACTACTCTGATAGAAAAATAAAAATTTTAGAGGCTAAACAAATTTGTGTTCACATAATTATCAGTTATAAATATATATCCTGTATCTTAGATTCTAATTTGTAAAACTGTAATTTAAAAAAAATGACTCTCCAAATGACTGTCTCCACAAAGACTGATAAGGATTTAAGGATTTAAAAGGCCCTCTGTATATATGTTATGGTTGAGTAGTTTGGTCCTGTGAGACTCCTAACAATGAGAGCATGGGCTGTCTCTGACTCTACTGCATGCTTTTCGGACCCCTTTCTTTTTACTGGATTGCCCTGTCCAGCTTTCATATGAGGGGAGGTGCTTATGGTTATTGCAACTTGATATGCCATGTTTGATTGATGTCCATAGGAGGCTTGCTCTTTTATGAAGGGAAAAGGAAGAGGAGTGGATCTGTGGGAGAAGGGAGGTGAAGGGAGAGATTGGGAGGTGAGGAGAGAGGAGAAACTACAGTAAGGATGTAATATATGAGAGAAGAATAATTTAAAAATTAAAAATACCAGCTACAAAAGTATGCTAAACTTAAAAAAAAACAGACATACAAAACAAAACACAACAACAAAAACAAATAGGAAAGACTCTTTCCATAGATGATAAATGATCCTGATCTATTTTTAAGAAGGTATCCTACTGAGATATTTAATTTTAGTTATCAGCTTGACACATCTGGAAAGAGGGAAACTCAAATGAGGAATTGCTTCCAGATTGCCCTGTATGGGTGGCTGTGGGGCATTTTCTAGATGTCTAATTAATGGAGGGGACCCAGCACACTGTGGGCAGTACTATCCTTATGCAGAGGGGCCCTGGACTGTATAAGAAACAGCATTATTCTCTTTTACACCACTTGTACCAATATGATAATGGTATAGGCAAAGCTAAAAGATACATTCAGCAGCACTTGAAAGTATTAGTGCAGATTTATGACACACTCTTCTATTAAGCTCACCTCACACTTACATAAATGAAGCTTTGTCAATATCAATTTTTTCATCTTCAAAATGGAGCTAATACTTATACTATAGGTATTAGGACAGAATGAAATAAATTCATACCTGCTCCACATTGATATTCCAATAGATATGAAGTATATGCATGTATACATGCAGCTGTGAGTATACACACACATGTGCACACACACAGGTCAATCAATAAGGATCAAACAAGAAACTTGTCTCCACTTATAATCAATATCCATAGCTTAGTGTTGCAGATAGGTCAAATTCTCAGTGCATGGCCATATGGGTTTATATATTTGGTCTGCCCCTTAATAGCTGTTTCCCCATTTATATTCCTCTTTGTCATGGAAATAATAAATAATATTAACTATGTACTTAACAGCATAGCTACAATGACTAATGGAAAAGGAGCATGATGGTACCTGACATAGACTAAAAGCTTAGTATTATTAATACATGCCATTATAAAAGTCAAGTTCTAAAGATTTCAGCAACAGATTTTACACATTTTGAAGTATAAATAGCCTAATTACAGCACTATGACAATTTTTAGCCACTTCTGGGACAATAAGAAAGGTTGCAAACAGATGTATATAAAAAAGTCTTTTTCACCTTAGCACATAAAAACAAAAACGTAATAAAAACCAGGCAGGAAATCAGAATTTACCAATGTTCTGACTTTTTATTTATTTCACAAGTCATAATAGGCTAGGGTATTTTATGCCCCTGGGAAGCAATGAAAATCTTTTATAACTATTTATTTATTTATTTATCTATCTTATTGTCATCCAATATATATATAGAAATGTTGCCAGACTGCTTTCTATTACTTCTCTGCTTTAGGATTCCAGTTGTCTGGTTAGATTTGTCCTTAAGGGTAAAAAGAGATTATTTCTATAGATTCCAGAATGGCTTTAATGATACAACTAACAGAAACTGGTCATTCATTTTCCCCCTACTCCTAGAAGAACAGTTTTACCGGGAAACTTGTTGATCTTTAATTTGCTTTACCGAGTACTCTGCTCACTGGAAATCAATGGGGGGGGGGGAGCTTGCTTTTTATAAGCAGAGTCCAAGCATGCAATTATTACAATTATCCTTTCTAAAGAGTGACTGTGTGCCTTGCATTGTGCTAGAAAGATAGATAAATATGACAGTATCTTTTTTGGTATTCATGATATAGTGTTTGAGGTCTTTTGTTTTAAAAATTAGTCTGATGGAGATGTGTTAATGCTTCCTCTCTACCCTAATACATAGTTCTCAATGAATCAAGTCAATAACTCAAAGAATATATTGCATCTGGATATTAAAATGAAAAGTGTCAAACTTCTGCCTAAAGACATTTTCACTCATCTGGAGTTTTTATACAATGATATCCAGTGACAGAAAGGCCAAGAGTAGGGTCTACTCTTTAGGAACATGAAAAAGATACTCAGATGAAGTTTTGTGTGAGAGTTATACTTCGGGAAGGACTTTCAAGTGCAGGTAGTATTGTAACTAGCTGAAAATGCTAAAATGAGTGACTAAGAGGAACTGTATAGTCTAAGGGGAAGACATTGTATTGAGGAGAAAAATTTATATTATGAATCTATAAGAAATCCAACAGTGATTAAAAACAACAAACTTTGGCCAGATGACTGATGTATCCTATGTGGCACCTTTAAGGCTCTTGAATTTCAGATATGCAACAGAGAGTAAATTTGTAATATATAGTGTCATTTGATGATAATGTGCTGAGTTAATTTAAGAGACAATAAATAAGAATTAGAGATTAATTGGACATGGTGGCTAAAGGAATAAATGACAACTTGAAATTTTCTAGTCTTATACATATGTGGGAATGGTGGTTCTATCAAGTAAGATAGGACTTGCAACAGAAGGAACTTTCAAGGAAAAGGTGAGTTCAGCTTGGTATTTGTCAAGCTGGAAATGCCTTCAAAACATTTGGGCAGAGATGATCAGCAAGCCATTAAGTACTCCAACTAAGACTTAAGTTTGGGGAGAGGACTGACCAGCATTAAGAGCAATTTCAGAGATTCATTGAATAGATGGTAAATTAAGCCATCACACAGAAAAGTACACAGACTGAGATTCATGACTTGCTTATCAGATCCTGGGAATTACTGATATTTAAGAGGTGAGTTCAAGAAGAGGAATTCATGAAGAATATAGTCAATAAATATTCAGAGAGGCACAGAAAGTAAGTACAAACTACACAGAACAAGAGAGCAAATTCTGAAAAATAGAATAAGCAATAACATCATATTTTGTAGAAAGATGCAGTAAAATAAAGGCAGTAAACTATGAAATTTAGAAATATGGAGGTCAAGTACAAGATGGCAGTAAAAATCACCAACTGTACCTGAGGGACACAGGATCCTAAACTCTGAAATTGGTGAGGGGGGGCAGCTGAAGCCAGAACATCAGCATTGAGGCTTCCAGGTTGAGAGGGGACAACCTGTGAGCTTGGCCAGTTTGTATCCAGGTCATCCATGGACATCTCCAGGGTATGAGATTGGAGAATATTCTACCGCCCCTGCACTTCCCCTTGCCCTAAGCACAGTACTCCCTGCTCGGATGAGGCAACAGTAGTTGCCCCAAGAATGATCCTCCATGCCTGGTGACTGAGACAGCAGAGGCAGATGCCCCAGGAGGAGCCTCCATGTTCAGTGACTGAGAGGGCAGAGACAGCTGCCCCAAGCATGACCCTTCATGCTCAATGACTGAGAGAAGGCAGAGGCAGTGGTGGTAAAGGCTCCCAGGACTGTGGCCTATGGCTGTGGCAGGCAGCAGCTGCCCCAAGCAGGAACCTCCTTACTCGGTGACTGAGACAGCAGAGGCGGCTACCCCAAGTATGGGTCTCCCTGCCGGGCAGAAAAACAGTGGACACCACTGAGCTGACAGACCTCCTACACTTTCATTTCCCCCTGGGGGACCAATTCCAAGAGTAGAGAATAGTGGAAATCCTGTGCTTCCCAATTAGGCCTGCAAGCGAGTGTACCTTCAAGTGCATGCTTGAAGAGCCCCGGATCCAGGTTCCCTCTATGCTAGCAGACAGACATTCGATCTCTTCCACCCACACCCCCACTGTGGACAACATAGGCATCCTTGGGACAGTGGTCTCAACATCGAAGCTCCTGTTCTGTGGGTTTCCTGGTGGAGTCCAGGCAAAAAATTCCTGGAGTAAAGATGGTGCAACCCAGAGAGATCTGAATACCTGGAGGACAGTACGACAGGACTGTGGGTCACTGAGGCATTCAGGGCACCTGTGTATGTGCATTGTGGCCTCTAACAGCTCCAGCAACCCCTTCTGTGCTTACACTCCACCCTTCCAGGCATCTACATGCTCTACCACCCTGTCCTTAAAGGCACACTTCTACACACACTCCCAGGCTTGCTGACATGTGTCTGCGACCTTCCTCCCTTAGCTACAGCTGAAACACCAACATCCACTCTCGAATCATTGGTCCTCTCTCATCTTCTTGAAGAACACTCCAGACACCAGAGACAGATGGACCCACTCTGAAGTACAGACTCCAGGAACAAACAGCTAAGGTTCAGATAAAAGAAGAACACATCCAACAAAAATCAGGACATTATGGCTTCACCAGAAACCCCAAAAATCAATGGACATTTTAATTGATTGGACACACAGGAAAATGATCTCAAATCTATGCTTATCCAGTTATTAGAGGCACATAGAGAGGAAATGAACATGGCTCTCAAAGAAATACAGGAAAATAAAGCCAAACAAACAGAGGCATGAGTAGAAGCATATAGAGAGGAAACAAACAAAGCTCTTAAAGAGGCAAATATACCCAAAGAAATAGAGGCAAATGTAGAGGCACAAGAGATGAAACAAACAACAACAAAAAAAGAGGCCAGCATGGAAAGATAGGAATCCACATTCAAAGAGATGAAGGGAATGGTGCAAGACATGAAAACAGAATTAGAGTAAATAAAGAAAACACAAACAGAGAAAATTCTGGAGAAGGAAAACTTGGAGAAAAGCTTAGGAACAACAATGATAAGCATCACCAACAGAATACAAGAGATGGAAGAGAGAATCTCAGGTGCTGAAGATACAAGTGCAGAAATTGATACATCTCTCAAAGAATAAGTAAAAACAGAAAAGTTCCAAACACAAAACATCCAAGAAATAAAGGATGCCATGAAAAGACAAAATCTAAGACTAACAGGAATTGACAAAAAGAAGATTCCGGACTCCAAGATCCAGAAAATATTTTAAAGAAAACCAGAGACGAAAAATTTCCCAACTTAAAGAAATAGATGTCCGTTAACATGCAAGAGACCTACTGAACACCAAATAGACAGGACATAAAAGAAACTCCTCATGTCACATAAAAATCAAAACACTAAATCTACAGAACAAAGAAAAAATATTAAGAGCAGCAACGAGAAAAGGCCAAATAACATATAAGGGTAGACCTACTAGAATCACACCAGACTTCTCAACAGAAACTATGAAAGCCACAAGGGCCTGAGCAGATTTCATACAGATTCTAGAAGACCATAGATGCCAACCCAGAATACTATACCCTGCAAAGATTTCATTCAAAATAGATGGAGAAAACAAAATATTCCACAGCAAATAATATCTACACAGCAACCCAGCCCTACAGAAGATATTAGAAGGAAAACTATAATCCAAAGATATGAACTACACCCAAGAAAACACAGGCTATAGATAACTTCACAACAAAGAATTAAAAGAAAGCAAGCACTGAAATGCAGTAACATCACCAACTCCACAATAAAAGGGAGTAACATTCATTGGTCATTATTATCTATCAACATCAACAGACTCAACTCTCCAAATAAAAAGACTACAGACTGGGAAAGGATCATCACTAATCCTATATCTGACAGAGAGCTAATACCTAGAATATATAACTCAGGAAGTTAAACAGCCACAAATCAAGTAATCCAATTAAAAAATGGGGCTAAACAGAATTCTAAACAGAGGGATATCGAATGTGAGAGAAACACTTAAAAAAATGTTCAGTGTCATTAGGCACCAGGGAAATGTAAATTAAAACGACCCTGAGATTTCACCATACACACTTCAGAATGGCTAAGAGCAAAAATTCAAATGATAACACATGCTGGAGAAAATAAGGAGAAAGGGGAACCCTCTTCTATTGCTGGTGAGAATGTAAACTTGTACTACCACTTTGGAATTCAATTAGGCACTTTCTGAGAAAATGGGGAATAGTGCTACCTCAGGATCTAGCTTTAGCACTCCTAGGCATATATTCAAACTACGCTCAAGTATACAATGAGGACATTTGCTCAGTCATGTTTATAGAAGCTTATTCGTAATAGCCAGAATCTGGAAACAACCTAGATGTTCATCATTGGAAGAATGGATACAGAAATTGTGGTACATTTACACGATGGAATACTACTCAGCTATCAAAGACAAGGAAATCATGAAATTTGCAGGCAAATGGTAGAAACTAAAAAATATCATCCTGGGTGAGGTATCCCAGAAACAGAAAGACACACATGGTATATACTCACTTATAAGTAGTTATTAGCCATCTAATACAGGATAAACACAATAAAATCTGTACAGTTAATGAAGCTAATCAAGAAGGAGGACCCTGGGTAAGATGATCAATCCTCACTCAAGAAAGGTAAATGGGATGGATGTCAGAAAAGGAAGAAAACAGGAAACAGGACAGAAGCCTACTACAGAGGGCCACTGAAAGACTCTACCAAGCAGGGTTTTAAAGCAGATGCTGAGACTCATAGCCAAACTTTGAGTGGAGTGCAGGGAATCTTATGAAAGAAGGGGGAGATAGAAAGACCTGGAGGGGACAGGAACTTGACAAGGAGTACAAAGAACCAAAAAAAATCTGTGCACAGGGGTATTTTCTGAGACTGATACTCCAACCAAGGACCATGCATGGAGATAACCTAGAACCCCTACACCGATGTCGCCCATGATAGCTCAGTCTCCAAGTGTGGTCCCTAGTAAGAGGAACAGGGGCTCTCTCTGACAGGAATTCAGTGGTTGTCTCTTTGATCACCTCCCACTTAGGGGAGAGCAGCCTTACCAGGCCACATAGAAAGACAAAGAAGCCACTCCTGATGAGACCTGTTAAGCTAGGGTCAGATGGAAAAGGAGGAGAACCTCCCCTATCACTGGACTTGGGGAGAGGCATGGGAGGAGAAAAGGGAGGAAGGGTAGGATTGCAACGGGACCAGGAAGGGTGCTATAGCTGGGATACAGAATGAATAATTTGTAATTACTAAAAATATATCAATTGAAAAAATAAATATGGAGGTCATTTGAGATTTTAATGACAGCAATTTCAGTGAAATAGGGCAAGCAGAAGCCCGACCACAGAAGGTTGAGTAAGAAGTGGAAGCAAACAATATAGCTTATACTTGGATTTATCATGACCATGAAAAAGGTGATATTTTCTTAGAGCAAAATCAGTTACTTTATGTCATTGTGCCTAACATGTCTAACACCATTTCCAGTTGGAATTGTCTAGTGCACATGCATATATGTGTGTCTGTCTGTATGTATGTATGTGTGCATTAACTTAGAAAAACAATATCCTCTTATCATATCAGTTGTTATTGATTGTACAGTGGTGGACATCTGTCTCTGCGACCCCCCCCAAAAAAAAGTGGCCGCTGATTCATAAGTTTCCTAATAAGTAATGTATGACATGGTGTGTGATAACAAGCTAATGCTTAACTTAGTAGTAAGCCAGTTCAACACACACACACACAAAAAAAATAATGAAGGGACATGCAGAAAGAAGTGAAGCTCATTTTGTTTTTTAAGGTACAAAATTTTCTGTTGTAAAAGAGTCCAATATGAAAAAAACAACTGATATGAGATATTTCCAGTTCCATAGTTAACATTATTAAAAATACTCAGTGAACTCCTTATGTCATTATTTTCCAAAGTAGGGTGTATTTCAAGTTGTGTGTTTTCATTTATAAGGTATAGTAAATACTGCCAGCACAGTATATCTTATAGCATTGTTTGATAAGTATTTAAGTGAATTGAAAAGATCAAGGCTTACATATACATTTGATTGTTTTTTCATTGCCTAAAGGTCAAGTAGACACTTGGAACATTGTTCTAAGGAAGGTTTCATAAGACTCCAAACAAAGAGTTTTTAAAGCTGAGTTATCCCAGGGTCTGATACCATTTTACCTAACAGTGTAGGGAAATTACACATGAGAACATGTGACATAGCAGTCAGCACATGATCAACACGGGAGCCAATGTATTACGAGACTGAAATCATCATTATGGATTGACTTACTATTAACTGGAAAATATGCACTGTATCATTCTTCTGTTCCTGAGACAAACAAAAACAGATTAGAGTGTCATGTAGTTTTCAGTACTAACCTAGTCTTCACATGAATAGTCCAATTTTACAGAGTTACCAAGTAGACATCTTATTTAAACTCCAATTTGAAAGTTTTTCCAACTCAGTTTACTTTCAGTAATGGACTCTGGTGACCCTGAATTCTAACATCTTGGATTTACAAAGTGGTGTTCTGTCCAGTCTAATTATACCACACAGATCTGCTGCATACATATGAGGTGACAATATATAACTAGATCAGAAGCCACATCTTTATAGTATTAAGCCTAGCATATATGGACCAAAAAGAAATGTTGGATTTATTTTTATCAGTTTTTTTGTCTTGTTAGCAACAACAGAAGGAGTTCACAGTTCTTTTTGTAGCTATTATCCTGAAATGGCCGTATATTAAAAGTATTTTAGGTCAATTATTGTGGCCACTAGAAGTTTCTATTCTAACTACAATGAGCCCACAATCTCTTTTATTACTCTGAAAATCAGGGAAATAGTGGACTGGCCACATTAATTACTATGGTGAGGTTTCTCTCCTTTCAAGTCATCTGCCAACTTGCCTTTGTAAACAGTGTTCTCAAAGAGACAGTATTCCCAGATCAAAAGGCTGTGGTGGATTTGAAATAAGACTAATGTGGCTCAACCTTAATTTGAAGTGTTAAGAAAAAAAAAAGACAAAAAAGCAAAGGAAATTTGTTACAGGTTAACTTTTAGAAGGTCTTCAGAGGGTTTAAAGATTAAAATTTACTGCATGATAAAACACATGAGGATAAATGTGAACAGGTTTACACTAAAGGTAGTAGCTCTGGGTGATTAGGATATATGTGTGATATATTGGGCTCTAAATTTTGTAGCAGCAAAAATGTCAAGGGCTACAGCCTGGACAAAAAGTGAATACATTGTAACAAATAATTAATTAAAAACAGATAAAAAATGTCAAGGAGAAATTAGTAAACTTGCATTTCATGGATTTTTGTTTGTCCACAAATGCCATTTCACCCAGTTGGATTCTTCATCAGTCTCAGATTACCCCACTGAATCTAGCTAGGTTGCTTTCATAACTGTTCTATGAAAATGGCTAGCTAACTACATTTTAAGATTTTTGGGATACAAAGTGAATAAACTGTAATTAATAAAAATAAAAATATTTAAAAAATAAAGTTAAAATTAAAAAAAAATTCTTCACATGAGGCACTAAAATTTACTGAGTCTGATTGCATTAACACTAAACCCCAAGTAACCAATAATATATCCGTGTTCTATTAAAGACAAAAATCAATAAAAAAATCTGCAAAAAAATAAATTTGTGAAAGCACTTTGTCGTTTCCTCCTTTCTATTAAAACCTATCCATTTTTCAAAACTCAAATAAAATCTTTAGCCCTCATCTATCTTTTTTTCCTCTTGACTCTAAAGCACAAATGTACCATGGATCCTACATTTCAGCTTTTAATTTGTAGGCAATTCCATTTGCCTCACTAACATTTTGTGTACTACCTTTATAAGTGGAGAGCACTGGGATGGGTCAAAATGAATTTCTACTACCTCTTGAGCTCCCTCAATACAAAGCAGGCTTGAATTAAATGCACATTGATTCTTTTTCTGAGTAAAACTTTTATGAGCATTTATAGACATATAAATATGTCACTTGGTCCCATATACACATATTTGTGTGGGACCATAAATAGTTTATAAGTGCTATCTTTTCAGGAAAACTGAGAGAAAAGGATGATATGGTTAAGTTGTGAGTAGTGCATAAAATGACATTTAGCAGCCCAAAGTGTTTCAGTGTTGACTACATAAAAAAAGACAATGAAGTGAAGTGAAAGAGACTTTCTTGGAAGACTCTCTCCTGACCAACCACATTGCAGTCTCATTCTGAGATGCTCTATTTTATCCTGTTCTGAATACTAGTCACAAAGAACTATAACCATAAATATTAAAATCTCAAGACCTAGGTAAAATTTGTTCACACTGCTTTTAACAGATTCTGTCAGTATTACTGAACTACTTTTGGAAAAATGTCTCAGTAGCAAGCACTTTCTTATGGATTAAAAAAAAAAATAAGTGATCTAGGAAAAATGCTATTTCCATAAGCATAAAATATAAAGAAATTTCATAAGCAGAGTTGAATTCCACCAAAATATAGGGTACTTTCTACAATGGCTGTATTTATAAATAGGCATATCTTGAATCCATACCATATTCCTTCAGTAAATATTAAGTTTTCTTTTTAGTCTTCATTTTTTCTTGACCTTGCTGTAGCTCATGATACTATTAACAATTACTCCTGGAACAAAACTCTCTTCTTTTAGCTGGTATAGCATTACTGCTCCTTCATCTTCAAACTAACCCTTTCTTTTTCAGTCTAGGTTTTTAAACTATTGTTCTTTTCTTCACTGTGTATAAGTAATTTTGAGGATTTTATTATTTGCCCTTTCCTATATTACACTATGTATTTTTCATGAGCTACTTTTCATGGGTATATACATGTACGTGGAAAACTTCAACTATTCTTCTTCCTGAAGACAGACATAGAGGGGTTTAGACAAATCTAGCCAGTATAGTGAGACCTTGTCTCAAACTAAATTATTTGTAATTTATTTTATAGGGTATTGAAGTGGTTGTCACTTAATACTTTATAATTTATATAGTTATAACAAAGAACAAATTGGAAACAAATACAGATTAAGAGAGATTAACATTTGAAGATGAAGAAAATAATTCATTCAATGTTACTACCCATAAAACCACTAGGGTCTAGTAAACAGGCTGAGATCAAATCCTTTCCTAATTAATACCTTCTGAGGAAGCATGGTCAGTTTTATACTTTGATCCCAGTTTTCGAGCATCCAGAACTATGAAATAGCACATTTTTTGCTGTGTATGATACTCTGTTTGTAGGACTTTGTTATAAAAGTCATAGAAAACTCTACATTAAGATACAATATGAATTAATACAAAAATAATCATAGATGTCTTTTTTTTTAGTTACTCAGCAAATCACTTACTTGTAATTATTGAATCATGTTCTTTTGGAGACAAAATATTATATATGGCCTATATTGGCCTTGAAGTCATACTTCCCCTAACTGAGCCTCCTAAGTACTGGAGTATATACCATTCATAGCTCATGACCTATTCTTGGGTCTGTTTCCTCATTTTCATGCTCATTAAACTACTCCAGGACAGAATTTTATCTATTACCTACATTTCTTTGAAAATAAAAATTATTATTATTATTGTGTGTAATGTACAATATGTACATTACATAGCTCACATGTGGAGGATAGAGGGTAACTTCCAGAAAATAAAAATTATTATTATTATTGTGTGTAATGTACAATATGTACATGACATAGCTCACATGTGGAGGATAGAGGGTAACTTCCAGAAGTTGGCTCACTCTTTGTACCAGTTGTCAAGCTTGGGTGAGAAGTCCTTTTACTTCTGAGCCAGCTTTGCTGGCCACTATTGCCTACACACTTTGTTTTTCTTTATTAATTACACTTTACTCACTTTGTATCCCCCCTGTGGTTCACTCCTTCCTCCCATCCCAATCCCTCCCTTCTTCCACCTTCTGCATGCATGCCCTTCCCCAGGTCCACTGATAGGGGAGGTCTTCTTTTCCTTCCTTCTGATTCTAGTCAATTAGGTCTCATCAGGAGTGGCTGCCTTGTCCTCTTCTGTGGCCTGGTAATGCTGTTTCCCCCTCAGGGGGAGGTAATTAAAGAGCAGGCCAATAAGTTCATGTCAGAGACAGTCCCTGTTCCTATTACAATGGAACCCACTTGGATACTGAATTGTCTTGGGCTACATTTGTGCAGGGGTCTTAGGTTATCTCCATGCATAATCCTTGGTTGGAATAGCAGTCTCAGGTCTTAAGTGAAGTTCTTATTAAATTTTTCGTGCCTTTGGTCTTACCCTCATCTAACCAACCTTCCACACTGTTATAAAAAAAAAGTCATTCTCTGAAGGCTTGCCTGATCATATTACTGTAAGTATATTCTGAAATGGCTCCTTACAATAATCACTTGACTTCTGAGTTTTTGTATTCATATTCCAGCAATGACGAATGTTTGGCTCTTCCTTGAATTTGTTATTGTTCTTATTATCAGCCTCTTTTATTGGATCATACTTCTTTTCTTTCTTTATTTGAAAACTTCTGACTTATTGTTAGGATATGGCTTGAGGTTTATACTACAATTGTTCTGTCTAGTCCCCACCCCTTTTACTACAACTGTGCAAAGGAAGAAACTTTCGTTTTTGCCTATTTTCTTGGTATTAAGAATGTAAAAGGAAAAGAAAATTATATGTAAATGCATACACAGGTGAACACATTCTTTTGTTTGTAAGAGAAAGTAAAAATATTAGAGAGCCCAACATTCATTTGAATAATTAAGTTTGTGTGTGTGTGCAACCATTTGTGTGTGTTTGTATTCATTTGTTAAGTCAATTCAGCCTTAACTGCCTTTTCTGGTAAAGAGAGCTAATTATATGTCTTTCATGCTTGTCCAAGACATAGTGCACATCTTTTAAATTTTCTCTCTTCAATATGAGAGTTCTACTGGAGATCAGTTAGTTCAGCGGCTATTACAGGGCAAAATTAAATTCATCCTTCTATTCTTTAGATCTTGAATTATTTTTTTGTCTGTCAACTGTCCTTAGTTATCTTGTAGAAGAATCAATGGCAGTCAATGTGCTTTTCCTGTTCTACAGTGATACCTGAGAAATGAAACTTCATGTTTCTATAGACTGCCTAATTGCTACTTTCTTCTTCAGTAACAAAAATCCTACTCCATAGTATTCTATTTTATGGAGAGTAGGGATTAGTTAATCCTCATCTTCAGTAGTTCATATAGCGTTACAACCTCTATATTCCCCCTGCCTCACAACACTTAGTTACTTTAGTTTATTATAGGTAGTAAGTGCTTGAGATCATCTTTTACTATCTTCTGATGCTAAGAAGACCGTGCTTAGAAAAGCAAATTTTCTTCTTGCTCTCCAGATAGGCCTAGAACACCAATACTCACACTCACACACATGGGCACACACATAATCTTGTTAACACATCACAATAAAGCATACTGTCGAGAAAAGTTCAGTGTTTTCTTGTGAAAACAGTACCAAGTCCCTTCAGAACACAGCACTGAAATTCTTCCACTAAGCCTTTAATGTGAATGTGCTCAATGGAACTATGCATACAGGTGTACAACAATTATTAGATTTAATATCTGAACGAGCTCAGGTTCCCATTAGAGTTTGACTGCTTCAATGACCCCATTATTTTGCTTCCACTGCTCCCCGAACTGATCAACTTAATTATTCTGAATAACGAACATTTAGGACATGAATTTCTCATTTGTTTTAAACCATGTGAGACATCTAAAAGTATTTCACTTAAAAGAATCACAATATAGAAGGAATTACTATGAGACTATGTTAGAAACTGGAAAGCAGGGCAGAGCTATGATCAATGCTGGGCAAACAAAACTTTCCTGGAATGACTTGTCTCTTAGATTTTTCTTTGGTGTAACTCATGCCTTAGCGATGTCTCTAGTTCCTGGAATATGCAATGAAAAAAGCAATGTGGCTGTGGTTGGGGATAGGGACAGGCAGAAGTTAAATCCTGTATTCTTTGTTATAAAACATTATAATCCTTAAAGTAGCGAATATTAAGGGAAACTAAAATGCTTTGCAGGGCTACCCAATCACATATATTCGTTTTTAAGAATAAAAAAGAGAAGTCAGAAAATAAGACGAACTTCAGTTGATATGTTAGAAACACAATCTCTTATAGTCGAATGTGATGGTCAAATTACAGTCTTTAATAAAGAGCACTGCAGCTTAAATATTGGGTGTAAGTATCAAATATAGGCAATATAGTATATCAGCAATTGTATGACCTCAGCATAAAAAAAAATCATCTTGAGAAAGAAATAAGGCATAAATGATTCAGCAGCTCCAATATTCCCTATTCAGTTTTTGTTGATGACTATTAAAGAGCTGTGTGTTTACCTAGAGGAAAAGGAAGCATTAAAGTGTCACTAATCAGTCAAGTTTTACAGATGCCAGTTTATCTCTCATCAGTGAAAGTATTTGTCCTTTAAAAAAAATGGAACTGACATCAAAATGGTCCCCCTTGCCCCTTGCCTTCTTTTACTAATGCTATGGTAAGGGCAGCTGAGCCTGTAATAAATGTGTTTGTGTCCAGTCATATTCCAATCACTTTACAATCAAATCAGACTCCTTAAAAATAATAAATAAATAAATGAATAAAGTCACAAGAGAGTAACACAAGGTCCTGCTTCCAGGCACTTCCTGGCATCAGCCTTCACTTCGCACTTCTGCTCAAAGTACCTGATTTGACAAAGCACACAGAAAAGCCAGAGAGATTCTCTTCACCCTCTCTCCCAAACTATCTGACAGGAGTCAATAATTATCCTCGCGCACAGCTACAATCTAACCACCAGAGATAAAAGTGTGAGGGGAAACTTTTGGAACTATTCCTTACAATCTTTTATTAAAGAAATGTGTAAAAATGCATTTGACTTCTTGGGGCAATTTTCCTCTGCTGGTTCAACTTAAGCCATTTTTACAGTTGGCAGTTTAAATAACAGAAGTTACAGGCTGCCTTGCACAGACGCTGTGCATGCCACATAAAAGCTATGGCTTCAGAGGCAGGAGAAAAACCAGAAGAACCTGAAAGAAAAGAAGCCCTTCATCTACATAAAAGAATTTCTTTAATAACAGCAGCTGGGAAATTTTTTTCTATGACCTTGTGTCCTTCTACTGTTTCACAGAAAGCAGGTATCATATCCCCTACCCCATCACCTATAAGTACTAATTCACTGTTAGAAACAAACAACTGTTTCTATAATATTGCAATCATCATCTACTCTATTTTTAATGTACTCAGAACAGGCCTTCATATTGTATAATATTAGGGACAGTCCTCTATATGTTTGCAATGTAAAATGGTACATTTTAGATATAATAATCCTAAAAGAAGCCTATCCATAACTACTATATTTTAGGCCAGAAAATATTAATATTTTTTATTCATGTTTGGTTAACATTTGCAATTCAGCTTTTTGCAATATTTAAATGGAATTGCATATTTATGAGAAAAACATTTAAAAAATACAGCAGACTTTAAAATTGGTTCTTTCTTAAGTGCTTTATCATCCTTAATGCCCACCCTTACTTTAGAGAATTAAAAACAAAACAACAAAGTTCACAAATTATTTTTAATTTAATTTAATTTTTTATTATTACTTATATTTTATTAACTCTGTATTCCAGCTGTATCTTGCTCCCTCATTCCCTCCCAACCTCATCCTCCCTTCCTCATCTCCTCCCTGACCATTTCCAAGTCCACTGATTGGGGAGGACCTCCTCCCCTTTCATCTAACCCTGTTTTACCAGGTATCTTCAGGACTGGCTGCAAAGTACTCCTCTGTGGCCTGGCAGGACTGCTCCTCCCTTGGGGGATAAGGAGGTCAAAGAGCCTGCCATTGAGTTCCTGTCAGAAATAGTCCCTGTTCCCCTTACTATTGGAAACCAATTGGTTACTGAGTTACCACGGGCTACATCTGAGCAGAGGTTCTAGGTTATATCCATACATGGTCCTTGGTGGAGTGTCAGTCTCAGAAAAGACCCCTGGGCCCAGATATATTTGGTCCTTGTGGAGCTCCTATCCTTTCTACATCATACTAACTCCCCTTCTTTCATATGATTCCCTGTACTCTGCCAAAGGTTTGGTTATGAGTCTTAGTATCTGCTTTGATACAATGCTAAGTAGAGTCTTTCAGATGCCCTCTGCAGTAGGCTCCTGTCCTACATCCAATGCACATCCCATTTGTCTTTCTAAGTGAGGATTGATCATCTTACCCCATGTCCACTTTCTTGTTTATCTTCTTTACGTGTACAGATTTCATTATGCTCATCATATCTTATAGGTCTATATAAGCAATGCTCTCAGATTTAATACTAGATTTGATTGTCTCCTTATATACCTCTGCTCAACTACTGTGACTACATTTTGAACTTGTGCAAAATGGTTAGAATTGATGTAGGTATTAAAAAAATTATTTAGGAGTTGAGGGATGGATGGCTCAGGGCTTACTGTTCTTTCAGAGGGCCAAAGCAGGGCGATCAGCATGTAGAGTGCTTTTACAATCATCTGATAACTGCAGCTTCTGACCTCCATGAGCACGTATATACACGTGTAAATTATAAAATAAATTGTTTAAAATAAATAAAATGATTTATTTGTGTGTAAATGTGTATGAGTGTGTGTGTGGTTGCTTGTGTATAGAAAAAGAAGACGGTGTCATACTTCTATCATTTTCTGCATGATCCTGAGGCAGATTATTACTTTGGTGCTGAGATTCAACCTCCAGTCATTATGATTATGCAGCAATAGCTCTTGATTATGGAGCCTTCTCTACAGCCCCAGCATATGTATATTTTATAAAATAAGTATTAATATTCATAACACAATTCACAAGATTCTCATATATTTTGACTATAATTTGTAGCACCAAGAAGAGGAAGCAGCAAGTCTATAGGTATATTGTTGATAGACAAAAACTAACTCCCTATACACCTGTCCCATGTACTAACTTGGGTAGTAATGGTCATGTATATCCATATGCTAAGAAGGCAAATAATAAGTGCATCTCCTATAGAACAAGTGTGAATGTTTCCTTTTTGGAGAAACAAATAAAAAAATCAATAATAATTAGAAAATACATGATAGTACATAAAGCACCTTCCTCTAAAATTGTGAGATGTGGTTTTACCCTAGTTTTCTAGCTCCTTCCATGTTTAGACTTCCTGTCTTTCAAGTTTAAAGTATATTTAAAGGGGAGCATGGGCTGAAAATTTCCATTAAATGCTTATCTTCCCTGCTGATACATCCCTTCTGATATATCATAACAATACATGCTCTAAGATTTGGTAATATTTAGTCACTTCTAATAATCCTTTACAAAGAGTGTAAAGACTATCTACTACTTTATTATCAATTGAAAACTGATTACCTCATAGCTCTCTTTACACAGACTACACTTTCACAAATATATCTGTCCCACAAGAGAAAGCAGATATGGTATTACAGCAGTTTTCAAAGCATATATATTAATAAAGTAAAAATATGCATATTTATAAGAAGTCTTATTGATAAATATAGCACAGAGTTTTAGAGCTGAAAAAGAAATTATGTATTATTTAACAAAAGTCCAACCCTTCATTATATAGACAAGGACACTAATTTCCAGAGGAGAATTAACTTGTAATAAATATTCTATAGAAGGAAGAAATAAAACTAAGAGGGAGTGGGATGTAAGGTAATGAACCATATACCATAATTGGTCTATCATTCATTTATTAGATAATTATATGATTCAATTTTGATAAAATCTATATTAATAAAGAAAGATAATAATTATATGTCAGCCAATGGTCTTCTGATGATTCCAAATAATAATCATTTTGGTGATTATTCAACAGTGAGTTTGAAACTCCTGCAATTTTATATTAATACTGTATTCAATGATTTTGTTCAAACTTTCTAAGTATACACTGATACAAAGATTTGAGAGGAAAAGAATATAATTGTATGGGCTAGCACCATGGTAAGATACACTTTCGAATGGACGATGGCTAGCTATGGACTTAAACACACATAACTACATGTCTGATGTTTGATACTACACCTTTAATAAAAGGCATTAGCTATAATTAGGACTGAAAAGTTAAAAGCCAATTGCACTACCCTCTGGGTAATTTCATCATGGTCTACACTGCTGGTCAAACATGTTCAAAGCAGTAAATATTGATATTTACTGTCACTGATTTTTTCAGTCTTTGCCCTTATCTTAATGTTATTTATGTGCAGTATGTGTTTTAGTATTTGAAGCACTGTTTACAGCATTTTGCTGTCATCTGAGTATTTTTAATTCAAAGCCAACTGTCAGGTGAACAAATTAAATGGGAGATCTGTTTCATAAATTCTCATTTTCTAATTATTCTCCCAAATTTGTATGAGTTGTACATTAGCCACAGAAGCATTAAGAAATTGCCTAGAAACAACACCACTTGGCATGTATTCTTTACACCACCTACTATTTGGGTATCTTTTTTAAAGTGCTATAAAGCATGGTCCTTTACTTAGTTCAACTGTAATTTTGTGAACAATTACTTCCTACCCAGCATTCTTACTAGTAGTACTAGAACAAAAGTAGGTGGATATTTATACATACATGGTTTATGTAAATGAGTTCCATCACATTTTGGCCCAAATTCCTATCTCTCAAATATACCCCTTTCCTTGTCTTAAACAAGACAGCTTTCCAATTAATCATTGTATAAGATCTATACATATAAGTAATACTTTTCAATTCTTCCTTAAAATACTGGTTAGGGTGTGGGTATATTTCTAGTCTCCATTATATTCCAGGAGTCATATAGAAGTTAGCATATCTCAGTATAATCTCTTTGTTTAGTGATGGGTTTAAAACCCTGGGTCTTATACATGCTAGCCAAGCACGTTATCAACTGAACTACATTCGCAGGCTAGTTTCTTTCACTTTGATCAGTGAAACCTGTTTTTTTTTTTCTTCATTTTTGTGAATATGACATTTGTGCATGTGTGCTTTTGTGTGCCAGTGAGCATGTGCATGCCAGTGAAAATATAGGTCAGAAGACTGTCTTAGGTTTTTGTTGTTGTTGTTGTTGTTTCTTGTCTTCTGCCTTATTTTAGTCAGGGTCTCTTGCTTGCCATTATGTAGGCTATTGTATTGGAAGCTCCTGTAAATTCTACTCTATCAACCTCCCACCTTGCTGTGAGAGTACTGGATAAGAAATATACATGCTACTGTGCCCAGCTTTATGTCCACCCTGGGAATCTGAACTCAGATCTTTCTGCCTGTATAACAAATGCTTTATGTACTGAGCCATCTCCCTAGCTCAGTGCTATCTATGTTAATGATGCTGTATGGTAAGCCTGAAAACTTCCTCTTGGTTAAAAAGCAATGCTATTTCAATCATCCATTGTTGGTATCATTTATATAATCCAGATAGCTTGCTATTTATGATTTCATAGCTTTTTTTCTAATTTGTATTATTTGGGAGATCATGTGATAATAAATTAGTTTCCCAATGTTATTGGCCAGTATGCCAATATCATGCTCCTTTCTAAATAAAACTTCAAAAGTTTTATCAGCTCATAACTTTATTTAATCAAAATCATAAATGTAGCAGAGAGTTTCATTTCATGTTTAGATTCCATTTAAATTGCTGACATAATTTTAAATTGCTTTATATCAAAATTTCCAAATGCACTTATAAAGAAATTTTATAGCAACAATATACATTTTAATGTTTTCTTGTTCTGTTGCTCTCCTTGTGGAGTTCCTGTCCTCTCCAGCTCTTACTATTTCCCACTTCTTACATAAAATTCCATTCACTCTGCCTGTCAGTTGGCCATCAGGCTCAGTATCTGCTTTCACAGTCTGCATGGCAGAGGCTTTCAGAGGCCTCTGTGGCATGTTTCTAGGTTGTTTCCTGTTTTCTTCTTCTTCGGATGTCCATCCTCTTTGCCTTTCAGGATGGGTATTGAACACACAGGGAACTTCCCAGAGACTCATATTCCAACCAAGGACTATTCATGGAGATAACCTAGAACCCTGACAATGCAGCCACTTCTGATGAGAACTGACAGACTAAGATCAGAAAGAAGAAGACGAGGACCTCCCCTATTAGAGGACTTGGGGAGGGGCATGCATGCAGAAAGGGGGGAGGGTGGGACCGGGAGGGGAGGAGGGAGGGGCTTATGGGGGGATACAAAATGAATAAAGTGTAATTAATAAAAGTAAAAATAAAAAGAAGAAAGGCACCAAGCTTAAGAAGCATATATATATATATATATATATATATATATATACATTTTAATGAACAAAGCAGCTGACTTATTTTTTTAAAAAAGATCTTTCTTTAAAACATGTTGCTTTCTAAAAATTGTTTCATATGTTTTAAATTAAACTATAACCAAAAGCAGACAGAACAGTTTCTTTCCAGCAGGAAACAGCCAGTTATAGTGAATAGCATGGGAAGGAAGCACTCACTGGTCAGTACTCTGAGGGCAACCTACACCTTTACTGTAGTAGGGAGAATATATGTGACTGCAAATTGTTACTATCAAGTGATGTGCCCACTATGGAGTGATACAGCATCATGGTGTTTGGTAAAGAACAGTTATTCTGTACATTGAATAAATAAGCTGCATATAAATCTGAATTTTAGCATCTCAAGGCTCAGTGTATCAGCCTCAGGGAGAAAAGGGGAGTTGTCTCTTTATCATGTTTTTCCTACATGAACTGCCTGGTGACACCTGCCTGCTGATATGGTTAAGAAAGAACAACTGAGTATTAAGAGAAATGAGGGAAAATAAGGCAACAACAAGCTTGTACTGTCTTTATTTATCTATTGGAAGCAAAGAATTTATAGTGTAGAAAGATTTCAAGCATGATAGTCAGGATATATGAGGAAAGATTTGTTCTTTTCTCATTACTATAATAAACAACGATCAAAAAATGCTTCCTCAGACTATAGTAAATGAAGAAAAGAGTTACAACTTCAATTAAGTCTTTGATTTATAGATAATGTAATAACATCACAAACAATGAACATCATATTCTATTGCAATCTATTTGCAAAGATGTGTGATTGTGGATATGTTTTAGGAGCAGGACAGGGAATCATTTTTCATTTCATTCTTCTCAAATTAGTATGCACTTACATAACTGTTCCATTTTGAAAATGTAAATTAACATTAAACTCTCACATTCTTTCAAACCGTGTTCCAATAGACTTTAGCATGCACGCATTATAATAGATATAATCGGTGTTTATATATTCTCTTGTGATTTTATTCTTTCACTTAACATTGCTTCCTTTTCTATATATTCATGATTTGTTAACTAATCTTAGCATCATCAAACTGAACTTTGTTTCCGTACAGTTGCTCCAATACTCCATGATAAAAATATATGTGCTGGTAGTTTACTGATACTTTAATTAGAATTCTTTTATTTGGTAGCAAAAAGCATTTTCTTTTTTTAATTTTTTTAAATATTTTTTATTAATTACACTTTATTCATTTTGTATTCCCCCATAAGCCCCTCCGTCCTCCCCTCCCAATCCCACCCTCCCTCCCCCTTCCTCATGCATGCCCGTTCCCAAGTCCACTGATAGTTGTCTGAGAAAGCACCAGGTTGCTTTCCAGAGTGGTTGTACAAGTTTACATTCCCACCAGCAGTGGAGGAGGGTTCCCCTTTCTCCACAACCTCTCCAGCTTGTATTGTCACTTGAGTTTTTCATCTTGGCCATTCTGATGGGTGTAAGGTGAAATCTCAGGGTTGTTTTGATTTGCATTTCGCTAATGGCTAATGAGGTTGAGCATTTATTTAAGTGTTCCTCTGCCATTCAATATTCCTTTACAGAGAATTCTCTGTTTAGCTCTGTTCCCCATTTTTTAATTGGATTACTTGGTTTGCTGCTTTTCAGCCTCTTTAGTTCTTTATATATACTGGATATTAGTCCTTTATCAGATAGAGGGTTGGTGAAGATTCTTTCCCAATGTGTAGGCAGTCGTTTTGTTTTGCTGACGGTATCCTTTGATTTACAGAAGCCTTTCAGCTTCATGAGGTCCCATTTATTGATTGTTGCTCTTAGAGCCTGTGCTGTTGGTGTTCTGTTCAGGAAGTTGTTTCCTGTGCCAATTAGTTCAGGGGTATTCCCCACTTTTTTTTCTAACCGATTTAATGTGTCTGGTTTTATGTTGAGATCTTTGATCCACTTGGACTTTAGTTTTGTGCAGGGTGATAAATATGGATCTGTTTTCATTTTTCTACATGTAGACATCCAGTTGGACCAGCACCATTTGTTGAAGATGCTGTCTTTCTCCATTGTATGATTTTGGCATCTTTGTCAAAGATCAGGTGTCCATAAGTGTGTGGGTTTATCTCTGGGTCCTCTGTTTGGTTCCATTGAGCCACCATTCTGTTTCTATGCCAGTACCATGCAGTTTTTATTACTGTTGCTCTATAGTACAGCTTAAGATCAGGTGGATGGAGATACCCCCAGAAGATCTTTTATTGTAGAGGGTTGTTTTAGCAATTCTGGGTTTCTTGTTATTCCATCCGAAGTTGAGAATTTTTCTTTCTAGGTATGTAAAGAATTGTGTTGGTAATTTGATGGGAATTGCATTGAATCTGTAGATTGCTTTTGGTAAGATGGACATTTTTACTATGTTAATCTTCCCAAGCCATGAGCATGGGAGATCTTTACATCTTCTGATATTTTCTTCTAATTCTTTCTTCAGAGACTTGAAATTCTTTTCATACAAGTCTTTGATTTGCTTGGTTAGGATTACTCCAAGGTACTTTATGTCATTTGTGGCTATTGTGAAGGGTGTTGTTTCCCTAATTTCTCTCTCAGCCTTTTTGTCTTTTGTATATAGGAGGGCTACTGATTTTTTTGAATTAATTTTGTATCCGGACACATTGCTGAAGGTGTTTATCAGCTGGAGGAGTTCCCTGGTAGAGTTTTTGGGGTCACTCACGTATACTATCATATCATCTGCAAATAGTGATAATTTGACTGCTTCTTTACCAATTTGTATCCCCTTGATCTCCTTCAATTGTCTTATTGCTCTAGCCAGGACTTCCAGAACTATACTGAAGAGATATGGAGAGAGTGGTCAGCCTTGTCTTGTCCCTGATTTCAGTGGGATTGCTTTAAGTTTCTCTCAGTTCAGTTTGATGTTGGCTATAGGCTTGCTGTATATCGCTTTTACTATGTTTAGATATGTGCCTTGTATCCCTGATTTCTCAAAGACTTTAAACATGAATGGATGTTGGATTTTGTCAAATGCTTTTTCAGCATCTAAGGAGATTATCATGTGTTTTTTTTTTCTTTCAGTTTGTTAATATGGTGGATCATGTTGATGGATTTCCGTATATTGAACCACCCTTGCATACCTGGGATTAAGCCTACTTGGTCATAGTGGATGATACCTTTGATGTGTTTTGTATTCGATTTGCAAGTATTTTGTTGAGTATTTTTGCATCAATGTTCATAAGGGAGATTGGCCTGAAATTCTCTTTCTTTTTTGGGTCTTTTTTCGGTTTACGTACCAAGGTGACTGTGGCTTCATAGAATGAGTTCTCTTTCTATTTTGTGGAATACTTTGAAAAGAACTGGTGTTAGCTCTTCTTTGAAGGTCTGGTAGAATTCTGCACTGAAACCATCTGGTCCTGGGTTTTTTGAATGGGAGACTTTCAATTACTGCTTCTATTTCCTTGGAGGATATAGGACTATTTAATTGATTTACCTGGTCCTGATTCAGCTTTGGTAAGTCAAATCAATCAAGAAAATTGTCCATTTCATTTAGGTTTTCATATTTTGTGGCATATAGACTTTTGAAGTAAGTCCTAATGATTGTTTGGATTTCCTCAGTGTCTGTGTTTATGTCCCCCTTTTCATTTCTGATTTTGTTGATTTGGATGGTGTCTCTCTGCCTTTTAGTTAGCTTGGCTAAGGGTTTGTCGATCTTGTTGATTTTCTCAAAGAACCAACTTTTTGTTTCTTTGATTCTTTGAATTGTTTTATTTGTTTCTAATTGATTGATTTCAGCCCTGAGTTTGATTATTTCCAGCTGTCTACTCCTTTTTGGTGTGTCTGCTTCTTATTTTTCAAGGGTTTTTAGGTGAGCCATTAAGTTGCTTGAATGAGCTGTCTCGAATTTCTTGTTGAAGGCACTTAGTGCTATGAACTTTCCTCTTAGCACTGCTTTCATTGTGTCCCACAAGTTTGGGTATGTTGTGTCTTCATTTTCATTGAGTTCTAGGATGAATTTCTGCAAAAAGCATTTTCTATATGATTTCTTATGTAAGATGTTTTATAGACAAATTTTCTCCTTTCACTGTTCCTCTAATGTGACATGTATCTTCAGGTTACTGAAACATATTATTTTTAGTATGAACATAATTAGATTTGTTGATGAACATGTTGCAGACTGCAGAGGACTACAGGACTTCAGGGGCTACAACTCATATCTTTTGTTCTGTGAATGCTTTGTATGTGACAGAGATTCAATACAGTTTCTATAAACAAATATTTTCCAAAGTCTAAAAACTGCCACAATGGCAAGACTTTGTTTTGTATGTTCAGATCTTATTAGCTCTAAATCAATAAATAAGGGTGCCAGAATATTAAACGTCTTCACTGTCTGAGACAATCCCTGCTCCCCTTACTAGGGTACTCACTTGGATACTGGGATGCCATGGGCTACACCTGAGCAGGGATTCTAGGTTATCTCCATGAATGGTCCTTGGTTGGATGGAGTATCGGTCTCAGGAAAGACCCCTGTGCCCAGATATTTTGTTTCTGTTGCTATCCTTGTGGAGCTCCTGTCCTCTCCAGGTCTCTAACATGAACTCAGTGGCTAGCTGTTTGACTGCTTCTGCTGGATTGGGGAGCAGCTTTGCTAGGCCACAGAGGAGGACAATATAGCCAGTTCTGATGAGACTGGATAAGCTAGGGTAAGATGGAAGGGGAGGAGCACCTCCCCTAGCTGTGGACTTGGAGAGGGGCATAAGAGGAGATAAGAAAGGGAAGGTAAGAGTGGGAGGGGAGGAGGAAGGGAGCTACAGCTGGGATACAAAGGGAATAAACTGTAATTAATATAAAAAAATAAAAATAAAAAATGAGTCATTAAAAAGTCTTCACTGGACAAATATTTTAAGAAATTTCTATTTCTATGTTTCCATTTAAAAGCATACTTTACCTTCCTACCAGCTCAACAAAAAGGGAGCTGCCTATATTCAAGTCCTTGCAAGCTTTTTAGCTGTGAAGGATGTTTTCTAAATTATTTTTTTTAATTTAAAAGTGATGCTTGGAGACTACATATTAGTTCTGGAATAACTTGAACTGGTAAGAGTTTCACATGTTTATGGAAGTAGATTTATGAAATTGGGAGAAGTGGAGATATTGTAAGATAGAACTACCAACTATTCACAAGTTAGGATCTTATCTTGTCGATGTTGGCTATCATTGTAAAGAAAAAAATACATACATATAGGATAAATGGAAAAAAACAACTTGTGTGTCATGCAAATGGACATTTATAGCTTGGGATAAAAATGACAATGGTGCTATCCTCACAGTTTAAATTGCTGTATCACATTGTGTACTTGGAGAGGAATGCTCTGGAGAACTGTTAGATAGTTCAAAAATTGATGTTGGAGCTGCTAGAAACACTAATGTCAGAGATAAGAGTGAAAGTTTGAATTAAAGTATTTTTACAAAATGGAAGAGTAGACTGAAAAAGCCAAGTATGTTCATGAATATATTTTTCTATATCATATGCAATTTGAGTATATCAGTGGAACTAAACTAAATGGCATAGTTAGGCATCTTATTATTTCAAATATATTTTCAAAATTCTATATACATTCATAATGGACAATTATATTTTAGAAAACTTTATTAGGAAGATGAAGACTATCTGAACCATTCTATTAGTCATATCCTTTTGAATCAAATAAGCTGCTTACCTGTCATCTGCTCAGTGCCATGCACTATGTGAAGCGACTGACATATCAGTAGTTCTCCAAGCAGTCTTACAGGACAGATGTTATAAAAAGAATTTTCTTTGGAATGAGGAGTGAACATCAAAGAAACTATAAACCCTCCTCAGGACCATGCAGTTAATAAGCATGAACATTTGCGGACTTTGAGAGTCCACAACCTGAACCATCCTGCCATATGCTTTCCACAAGGTCAGAGTGTGCATCTCTAGGTCTGCAACTCTGACAGGATTGTGTTTGGTATAAAACAAAGGTAAAGTCAGAAGTAGGACAAGAACAAGTATCTTTGTTATCCATAAATGCACTACCATCTTCAATTGTCCATTCTTTAAAGCAATTTTTTATTTTTAATACATTTTAAACTGAAAACACAAAGAAGACCATATTCATGTTCTATTTGGTCTCACGATTCTAGTTCAGATGAGATTCTCGAAGGAATGCTTTAGAGAAAGAAATTAGTTATTTTCCTTTGCTTCAGTTATACACTGGTGACTGAATCTATAGGACATGAATTGACCGGAATCACTGTACTTAAAAAAGGATGCATTTTCTTTTTAATTGACCTGAATCACTGAACTTAAAAAAGATATATTTTATTTTTAATTATATGTATGCATATTTGTGCATGGATATATGCATGTGAGTCATCAGAGCTCCTGGACCTGGAGTTACAGGCAGTTGTGAGCCTCTCAATGTTGGTGCTGAGAAGCAAACATGGGTCCTGAGCAAGAGCAGGGGAAGCAGCTTTTTACTTTCTAAAGCATGTTATTTCTCTACATTATATACAACACTTCCCTTTTCCAATCAGTCATATCTAGAATATTATTAGTATACTGTTTGCTGTGGTTTAAATATCTGTGTCCCAGTATAATTTATATTGAGATAACTCCCATCATGGCAGTATTAAGAAGTAAGGACTTCAGGAAAGTTTTTGTTTTTGTTTTTGTTTTTGTTTTTTAAAGTAACCACCATGACCTACAGCCTAGGTAACCGACAGCCTAGGATCTTAATCTGAACTAATGAATAAAATGGATCTCATTTGGATGCCAGTGTCTTTGCTGATGCTGATCAGCAGAACGGCGACCACCATGGCTACATCACCTTCTTGTGATAAGTTTTCTATGGAATAGTTGTCAGTTACTCTTAGTCACTCTCTTAAGATAAAAGCTGAGAAGTCGGTGCTTGGCAGCCTGAGAAAGCAGAGTTTCATTTCTTATTTTCGCTTTTTCCTAAATGTATTACCGCATCCCTGCTGAAGCTATTCTGCCACTTTTCAGCCCACTCTCGATCCTCACAAGAGCTTCCTGCAGTGGATCCCTGGCAGCTTGGCATTTTACTGTCAGTGAACTCAGAATAGCTGAGTGTTAACTGCAAACTCTTACTTCACTTTCTATACTCTTTTCATGTAATAAATTACCTCCTCAAAGTCATCAAAGTGCTAATGTTTAGAATTGAAGACAAAATATTAAGTGTAAAATTATACCTCAATTAAAAAACCAAAGAAAACATGTCCTTACAGTGATAGATGATAGGGTTTTTTTTTTTTTTACTTTTTAGAAAACATTTACCCTGTCTCACAGTGATAATGAAAAGTACACCACAGTATCTGCCATAAATTAAACATGTTACTGGCCCTTCCTGGCACAAAAGTGAAGGATTAATATACCAAATATCCTAAAATACACCTATTTTAATTTTGTCAGTCCTTCCAATCTTACTACAAAGTAACTATAAAGTTTCATTATAGTTCACGCCATTAAGAATAAAGCCTATCTAAAAATAAATACTTTTTTTTTCAAATGGCTTAATACGTATCTTTTCTATTGTTGACTTATCATATTTGGATGCTTTGAGATAATTCATGGTCTTCTGGCTATAGTCATGGTAGATAATTGTTATGTAGTCTTAACAACAAGCACAAAGGGGGCGGAGCCAAGATGGCGACTAGCACACACAGTTTCTGAGCGGTGGGATACCTGATCTTCTGAGTTGGAGAATGGAAAGACCCCCAACCCAGGAAAACCACAGCGAGGCTTTCTGAACACCAGGGAACATCGCAGGAGGTGAAAACTTTGGCCTCTGGTCACCCGGAGACTTGCTTGGGGAAGGAGAGAAATGATCCTTTGTTCTTGCGGCACTCCCTTCCCCCAGACCTCCTTCCTCCTTGGCACAGAGGCACAGCGGACTCATCTTTCTCAGCGCAGACCTAACTGCCTGGGGCATACAGCCGCTGAGACTGAGCCCCAAGCACTTTAGCTGCAGACAAAAGCCAGCAGTATGTGCCCCGGAGTCCCAGATTCGCGCAGCAGCTGCACCATCCTCCCAGGGCGTGAATCTGTTAGACACCATACTAGCTCCAAAGGATCGCCATCACTTACGGTACGGCCAGCCCAATCCCAGAGTGACAGAGAATACACTATATACTCACCAAAGCCAGGCAGAAACGTCATACAACCTGGACACACCAGGCGCTGGGCCTCCCAAGCTTGGAGAGCACAACAAAGAGATCGCAGGACTTCCCAGAAAGCATTGGGACTAGCAACCCAGTCTCCAGTTACAGCAGGACAGGGCAGCGGAGCAGCACTGAACTGGCGGGGCACCACAGCCCTCCAGTTTAAGACTAACCAGGGCCAAACCAGAGAACAGAGAGCCTGGTTACCCCATCCCTGCTGAAGTGACCACCCTGAAATCTCCAGCTGCAGCAAGACCTCAGAACCTGGCAATGACAGTAGCACAGATCTGGCGGAACACATCAAAGAAGCAGGGCCAAACCAGAGAGCAGAGAGCCCCAGATACCAAGATCTCTGCCAAGAGACCTGCCTGTAAGTGACTGCACCCTTGAGAATCTGCAGTTCCCCAGATCCTGGGTCCTTCTAAATCAGAAGCCAGGCATCGAACCCCTCTCCCACCCACATACCCACTTTGGGAAACAGAGGGGCACTAGGGACATTGAAGTTCCTGCCCTGTGGGCCTGATTGAGGAGTTAAGACAGTTAATGCCAGAAATTGCGCTGCGATCATCATTAGCGCCTGCGACCATCATTAGCGCCTGCGACATATACAGTGCAGAGCCCCTCCCACACACTCAAGGGTTCAACATTAGCCATCACTCTGTCCCTCGAGAAACTCATCCACGCACACTTACACACACAGACACACACACACACGCGCGCACACACGCTTGCATTTGCCCCGTTTGCGCCTGCGTACTTTCCTCCCACAGGTACAGCTAGTCCTCAGCACACGCTGAGATTGCTCAGCTTCCTGAAGAACTCTCCAGACACCAGAGAGAGACAGTACCAGTCTGATCTGCAGAATCCAAAAACAAACAGGGAAGGTTTCAGATAAGCCAATGGCCAGAGGTAGGCAAAAGAACACTTCCAACATAAATCAGGACATCATGACTTCACCAGCAAACCCCAAAATTGATGGATACACCAATTCAGCAGAAGCACAGGAAAATGATTTTAAAGCCATGCTTGCCCAATTATTTGAGGCTCATAAGGAGGAAATGAACAAGTCTTTCAAAGAGATGGCCAGTCAATTGGAGGCAAAGAAAGAAGAAATAGACAATATCCTTAAAGAAACACAGGCAAACATAGCCAAACAAATAGATACACAAGTAGAGGAAAAATTAGTGGCATATAAGAAGGAAATGAAAAAAGAAATAGAGGCCATCGTAGAGAGACAAGAATCCAAATTCAAACACATGAAAGAAATGGTGCAAGGCATGAAAACAGAATTAGAATCAATAAAGAAAACACAAAATGAGAAAACCCTTGAGCTGGAGAACTTGGAGAAACAATCAGGAACCACAAAAGTAAGCATCACCAACAGAATACAAGAGATGGAAGAGAGAATCTCTGGAGCTGAAGACACACTTGCAGAAATGGATACTTCTCTCAAAGAAAAAGTAAAATCAGAAAAGTTCCAATCACAAAATATCCAAGAAATCAAGGATGCTATGAAAAGACAAAATCTAAGAATAATAGGAATTCACGAAAAAGAAGACTCCAGACTCCAAGGTCCAGAAAATATTTTCAAGAAAATCATAGAAGAAAATTTTCCCAACTTAAAGAAAGAGATGTCCATAAATATACAAAAGGCTTAGAGAACACCAAATAGACTAGACCAGAAAAGAAACACATCACGTCACATCATAGTCAAAACACTAAATCTACAGAACAAAGAAAAGATATTAAAAGCAGCAAGGGAAAAAGGCCAAGTAACATATGAAGGTAGACCTATCAGAATCACACCGGACTTCTCATCAGAAACTATGAAAGGCAGAAGGGCCTGGGCAAGTATCATGGAGACTCTAAGAGATCACAAATGTCAACCCAGACTACTATACCCTGCAAAGCTTTCAATCAACATAGATGGAGAAAACAAAATATTCCATGACAAAACTAAATTTACACAATATCTACACAGCAAACCATCCCTACAGAAGATACTAGAAGGAAAACTCCAATCCAATGAAAACAAATTCACCCAAGAAAACAGGGCATACAGATAATGTCCCAACAAAAATGAAAAGAAAACAAGCAATGAAACAGGGTTAGATCATCGACTCCATTACAAAAAGAACTAACATGCATTGGTCACTATTATCTATCAATATCAATGGACTCAACTCACCAATAAAAAGACACAGGCTAACAGAATGGTTAAGGAAACAGGATCCAACATTCTGTTGCTTCCAAGAAACACACCTATGCAACAAAGACAAACAATACCTCAGAGTAAAGGGCTGGAAAACTGTTTTTCAAGCAAATGGTTCCAGAAAACAAGCTGGAGTAGCCATCCTAATATCTAATAAAATAGACTTTCAACCCAAGTTAATCAAAAAAGATAAGGAGGGCCTCTATATTCTCATCAAAGGAAAAATCCACCAATAGGACATCACAATCTTGAATATCTATGCCCCAAATACAAGAGCACCAGCATTCGTAAATGAAACATTATTAAAGCTTAAATCATACATTGATCCTAATACCTTAATAGTGGGAGACTTCAACACTCCACTCTCACCAAGGGACAGATCAACTAGACAGACACCAAATAGGGAAATAAAGCACTCACAGAATCCCTAAATCAAATGGACCTAATAGACGTCTACAGATCATTTCACCCAAACTCAAAAGAGTACACCTTCTTTTCAGCACCGCATGGAACCTTTTCCAAAATAGACCATATAGTGGGCCACAAAGCAAGCCTCAACAGATACAAAAGGATGAAATAATCCCTTGTATACTATCTGACCACCATGGACTAAAGCTCGACCTCAACAACAACAGAAACAACAAAAAGCCAACACGCACATGGAAACTGAACAACTTACTACTCAATGACAGCTGGGTTAAGGAAGAAATAAAGAAAGAAATTAAAGACTTCCTAGAATTCAATGAAAAGGGAGGCACAACATAACCCAAATTTATGGGACACATTGAAAGCAGTGCTCAGAGGAAAATTTATAGCACTTAGTGCCTGCAAGAAGAAATTTGTAACATCACATACAAACAACTTAATGGCCCAACTGAAAACCCTAGAAAAAAAAAAAGAAGCAGATACACCCAAGAGGAGCAGACGGCTGTAAATAATCAAACTAAGGGCTGAAATCAATCAACTAGAAACAAAGAAAACTATCCAAAGAATCAATGAAACAAAAAGCTGGTTCTTTGAGAAAATCAACAAGATAGACAAACCCTTAGCCAAACTAACTAAAAAGCAGAGAGAAACTATCCAGATCAGCAAAATCAGAAATGAAAATGGGGACATAACCACAGACATTGAGGAAATCCAAACAATTATTAGGTCATACTACAAAAGCCTATATGCCACAAAATTTGAGAATCTAAATGAAATGGATAATTTTCTTGAAAGATTCCATCTACCAAAACTAAGTCAAGATCAGGTAGAAAGACTGAATAGCCCTATATCTCCCAAGGAAATCGAAGCAGTCATTAACAGTCTCCCCTCCAAAAAAAGCCCTGGACCAGATGGCTTCAGCGCAGAATTCTACAAGACCTTCAAAGAAGTGCTAACTCCAATTCTCCTCAAGCTATTCCACAAAATAGAAACAGAAGGAACACTACCAAACTCATTCTATGAAGCCACAGTCACCTTAATACCTAAACCACACAAAGACCCAACAAAAAAAGAGAACTTCAGGCCTATCTCTCTTATGATCATTGACGTAAAAATACTCAATAAAATACTTGCAAACCGAATCCAAGAACACATCAAAGATATCATCCACCATGACCAAGTAGGCTTCATCCCAGGCATGCAAGGGTGGTTCAACATACGGAAATCCATCAATGTAATCTACCACATAAACAAACTGAAGGAGAAAAACCACATGAACATCTCCTTAGATGCCGAAAAAGCATTTGACAAAGTCCAACACCCATTCATGTTTAAAGTCTTGGAGAGATCAGGGATACAAGGCACATACCTAAAGATAGTAAAGGCAATATACAGCAAGCCTATAGCTAACATCAAACTCAATGGAGAGAAACTTAAATCAATCCCACTGAAATCAGGGACAAGACAAGGCTGTCCATTGTCCCCATATCTCTTCAACATAGTACTTGAAGTCCTAGCCAGAGCAATAAGACAACTAAAGGAGATCAAGGGGATACAAATCGGAAAGGAAGAGGTCAAAGTATCACGATTTGCAGATGATATGATAGTATACATGAGTGACCCCTAAAATTCAACCAGAGAACTCCTTCAGCTGATAAACACCTTCAGCAAAGTGGCAGGATACAAAATCAACTCAAAAAAATCAGAAGCCCTCCTATATACCAAAGACAAAAAGGCTGAGAAAGAAATTAGGGAAACAACACCCTTCAAAATAGCCACTAATAACATAAAGTACCTTGGTGTGACTCTAACCAAGCAAGTAAAAGACCTGTTTGAGAAAAACTTCAAGTCTCTGAAGAAAGAAATCGAAGAAGATATCAGAAGATGGAAAGATCTCCCGTGCTCATGGATTGGTAGGATTAACATTGTGAAAATGGCCATACTGCCAAAAGCAATCTACAGATTCAATGCAATTCCCATCAAAATACCAACTCAATTCTTTACAGACCTTGAAAAAAAGATTCTCAGCTTCATATGGAGAAACAAGAAACCCAGAATCTCCAAAACAATCCTGTACGACAACAGATCATCTGGAGGTATCTCCATTCCTGATCTCAAGCTGTACTACAGGGCAACAGTAATAAAAACTGCATGGTATTGGCATAGAAACAGAAAGGAGGATCAATGGAACCGCATAGAAGACCCAGAAATAAATCCACACACCTATGAATACTCGATATTCGACAAAGAAGCCAATTACATTCAATGGAAAAAAGACAGAATCTTCAACAAATGGTGCTGGACCAACTGGATGTCTACATGCAGAAAAATGAAAACAGATCCATATTTATCACCCTGCACAAAATTAAAGTCAAAGTGGATCAAGGACCTCAACATAAAACCAGATACCCTAAATCAATTGGAAAAAAGTGGGGAACAGCCTAGAACTCATTGGCACAGGAGACAACTTCCTGAACAGAACACCAACAGCACAGGCTCTAAGAGCAACAATCAATAAATGGGACCTCATGAAACTGAAAAGTTTCTGTAAAGCAAAGGATACCGTCATCAAAACAAAACGACTGCCTACAGATTGGGAAAGAATCTTCACTAACCCTTTATCTGACAGAGGACTAATATCCAGTATATACAAAGAACTAAAGAAGCTGAAAAGCAGCAATCCAAGTAATCCAATTAAAAAATGGGGAACAGAGCTAAACAGAGAATTCTCGACAGAGGAATATCGAATGGCAGAAAAACACTTAAAGAAATGCTCACCCTCATTAGCCATCAGGGAAATGCAAATCAAAACGACCCTGAGATATCACCTTACACCCATCAGAATGGCCAAGATGAAAAACTCAAGCGATAACACATGCTGGAGAGGTTGTGGAGAAAGGGGAACCCTCCTCCACTGCTGGTGGGAATGTAAACTGGTACAACCACTCTGGAAAGCTATCTGGCGCTTTCTAAGACAAATAGGAATAGTGCTTCCTCCAGACCCAGCTATACCACTGCTAGGTATATACCCAAAGTTTGTTCAAGTACACAAAAAGGACACTTGCTCAACCATGTTTATAGCAGCTTTATTTGTAATAGCCAGAACCTGGAAACAACCCAGATGTCCATCAACGGAGGAATGGGCACAGAAATTGTGGTATTTTTATACAATGGAATACTACTCAGCAATCAAAAAGGAGGAAATCATGAAATTTGCAGGCAAATTGTGGGATCTATAAAAGATCATTCTGAGTGAAATATCCCAGAAGGAGAAAGACAAACATGGGATATACTCACTTATATAGACCTATAAGATATGATAAACATAATGAAATCTATACACCTAAAAAAGATAATCAACTGAGCGGGCATGGGGTAAGATGATCAATCCTCATTTAGAAAGACGGATGGGATGTGCATTGAACGTATGACAGGAGTCTACTGAGCGCATCTGAAAGACTCTAACTAGCATTGTTTTCAAAGTAAAGACTCATGACCAAACCTTTGGCAGAGTACAGGGAATCATAAGAAAGAAGGGGAGTTAGTCTGATGGGGAAAGGATATGAGCTCCACAAGGACCAAACATATCTGGGCACAGGGTCTTTTCTGAGACTGACACTCCACCAAGGACCATGTATGGATATAACCTAGAACCTCCACTCAGATGTAGCCTGTGGTAGCTCAGTAACCAATTGGTTTCCCAAAGTGAGGGGAACAGGGACTATTTCTGACAGGAACTCAATGACTAGCTCTTTGGTCTCCCCACCCCCGAAGGGAGGAGCAGTCCTGTTAGGCCACAGAGGAGGGCTTTGCAGCCAGTCCTGAAGATACCTGATAAAACAGGATCAGATGAATGGGGAGGAGGTCCCCCCTATCAGTGGCCTTGGAAAGGGGCACGGTGGAGATGAGGGAGGGAGGGAGGGACTGGGAGGGAATGAGGGATCGGGACACGGCTGGGATACAGAGTTAATAAAATGTAACTGATAAAAAAAAAAGTCTAACCCCCCCCCCAAAAAAAAAAGAAGAATTTTGGAGAAAACGTGAGAATTTGGATACTCTTTAAGGTTTTCTTGTGTATTAAGTGTAGCTTTAAAGTTGAGACACCTGAATTGAGGTGGGAATGTGCATGACATAAAGAATAGCCCAGGTTACCTCTTTTCTCTACCATTAATGAGAAGAACTGGGAGAAGACTTGAAAGTTTTTATTCTCCTTTGTGTCATGATACGATCCATGGTACTTTACACTAATGAATAAGGGAGGATGTGTTAAATTTTTGTTTAAATTTAATGTTTCAAATTAAATTTAATGTTTTAAATTTAAAACAAAAAAAAAACAACAAGCACAAAGGAAACAGCTTTGTTTTTCTTTTGCCATTTTCTTTTCATTCTTTAGTACAAGCCATTCTGATGATGTTTAAAACCATGATATCAACTGACACTGTCATAATCTGGAAATGTCTGCAAGGTCCAGTGGGAAGTCTTAGCAAATATCATAGTACCTCTAAGGCAAGGCACATTCTCAAGATAATGATTTGAGAGTTTAGTATTAAAGATCCAGCAGGGTGCTGGGGGAATGGTCTGCCTGATGCTCAAAGGTCAAACAGCAAACAAGTTTAATGCCTATGAAACTAAAAACAAAACAAAACAAAAGTCTGTTATCACTGTAATTAGCAATGCTGCATGAGTGCAAGGTAATTTAGGAGACATGAAATTAACAAACAAATTTCAGGAAGTAGCTATGTTGAAGTTTTTAGTGGTAATTCTCTAAGGTTTCTATAAGCTAGACTGCAAACTGCTGAAGGATACATCTATCCTTTTTATTTCTTTCTCTCTTTTTTTTTACGTAAATCTAAAGTTTAATGTAACATGACCAAAGTGTAAGTGCATGTGTGAGCTACCTTCCTTTAACAGAATAGAACCAAAAGCCTTATATTTAATAAAAATGTATAAAAGCTGTGATCACATGTAGACTACCATGTATAAATGAAGTAATGTAAGGTTTTCATATGTGGAGACACACTGTTCAGAAAGACACAAATCTGAAGTAAACACACATATTGCAAAGGTACACAAAAATGTTTATCATTTACCTTCATAGTATATAGAGAATACACTAAAAAAAAATATTTTAATGAGAGGTTAACAGTGACCAGCCTAAGTACATTTTACTTATGGAGCATAAATAGCAGAGGTCAAAGGAATTAAATAATGAATGAGTGAAAGAACATACAATGTACTATAACAAGGAGTTAGAAAACAGAATATTGTGGAATTTATTATTCTGTACAAGTTTTTTTAATTAATTTTTTAGTTTTCACATTAATTACAGTTTATTTACTTTGTATCCCAGCTGTAGCCCCCTCCCTCATTCCCTCCTGATCCCACCCTCCCTCTCTCATCTCCTCCGTGACCCTCTCTAAGTCCACTGATAGGGGAGTGGACTCCTCCCCTTCCATCTGACTCTGGCTTCTCTTCAGATCATATAACTCTTTCACCTTTTACAGGTTGGTTTTTAATAAGCTACCAGCTACTTGTTACAGTAAATTATCAATGATCTAATTGCAATAGCATTTCCCTACCAGTCAGAATCTGGAAGCAATTCACCTTTCTCAAATTATCATTTAGTGTTTTTCTCCCCCACCTTCAAAAGACAGAAATAGGTTTTTGAATAGCAACTAGCCATTTATGAAAGCCGTAAGATACTGACAGTTATTACAGAACAAAGTACACTTGAGGCACCTAAACAAACACTGCCAACACTTGGGAAGAAAGATGTTGGTTTTAAAAGAGGAACTATTTTTTTTTTTATTATTAGTTACATTTTATTAACGGTATCCCAGCTGTATCCTGCTCCCTTATTCCCTCCCAATCCCATCCTCCCTCCCTCATCTCCTCTCTGTCCCTTTCCAGGTCCACTGATTGGGGAGGACCTCCTCCCCTTTCATCTAACCCTGTTTTACCAGGTATCTTCAGGACTGGCTGCAAAGTCCTCCTCTGTGGCCTGGCAGGACTGCTCCTCCCTTGGGGGGTAGGGAAGTCAAAGAGCCTGCCATTGAGTAACTGTCAGAAATAGTCCCTGTTCCCCTTACTATTGGAAACCAATTGGTTACTGAGTTACCACGGGCTACATCTGAGCAGAGGTTCTAGGTTATATCCATACATGGTCCTTGGTGGAGTGTCAGTCTCAGAAAAGACCCCTGGGCCCAGACGTATTTGGTCCTTGTGGAGCTCCTATCCTTTCCACATCATACTAACTCCCCTTCTTCCATATGATTCCCTGTACTCTGCTGAAGGTTTGGTTATGAGTCTTAGTATCTGCTTTGAAACACTGCTAGGTAGTCTTTCAGATGCCTTCTGCGGTAGACTCCTGTCATCTAATGCACATCCCATTTGTCTTTCTAAGTGAGGATTAATCATCCTACCCCATGTCTACTTTCTTGTTTATCTTCTTTAGGTATATAGACTTCATTATGTTTATCATATCTTGTAGGTCTATATAAGCGAGTATATACCATGTTTGTCTTTTTCCTTCTGGGAAACTTCACTCAGAATGATCTTTTCTAGATCCCACCATTTGCCTGCAAATTTCATGATTTCCTCCTTTTTGATTGCTGAGTAATTGATTGTGTAAAAATACCACAATTTCTGTACCCATTCCTCCGTTGATGGACATCTGGGTTGTTGCCAGGTTTTGGCTATTATAAATAAAGCTGCTACAAACATGGTTGAGCAAATGTCCTTGTTGTGTAATGAACAAATTTTGAGTATATACCTATCAGTGGTATAGCTGGGTCTTGAGGAAGCACTATTCCTAATTTTCTGAGAAAGGACCAGATAGACTTCCAAAGTGGTTGTACCAGTTTACATTCCCACCAGCAGTGGAGGAGGGTTCCCAAAAGAGGGACTATTAAAAGAGTTATAATATACTCTTCATGCCCTTCTGAAACCCACATGAGGGACAGCCTTACTGGCATCCTGGCTGTTACCATGTAACTAAAACATCAAACCAAGGATCAGAAACCCAATGTGTGCCACACAGTGTTAAAGCTCCAGGTAATTGAGCTAATCAATGGAGTAAATTCAAATACCAAATTGCTTTAACTTATCAATACTATTTTGGGAGCAACATCAGCGCATAGAGATTTATATGAATTGCCCTGAGCTATATCCCGAACTGAGAATTTTACTTAGTACTAACAATCTCAAACATTGGAGAAAACCTCTGCATGTTAGTCCTCACTGGACACTGGACAGGCTTCATGATACTGACATACCTCCCCACATTTCTAGCTTTACAGACCAAGTAATTCAGTAATTAAGCAAAAGGGAAAAAAGCAGACTTGCAGCAACACATAATAGATGGATTAAAAAATAGCATGACAAATATAAAACATAAAATCAAATGTACTCATGACGGTACACCTATTTTCTTTTCCATTACTCCAGCCAAGGACTATTCATGGAGATAGCCAGGAACTCCTGCACAGAGGTAGCCCATGTCAGTTCAGTGTCCAATTAGGTTCCATAGTAATGGGAACAGGGACTATCTCTGACAGGATCTGATTGGCCCCCTCTTTGATCACCTCTGCCTGAGGAGGAAGCAGCCTTACCAGGTCACAGAGGAAGATGATATAGCCACTCCTGATGAGACCTGATAGACTAGGATCAGAGGGAAGAGGAGGAGGACCTTCCTTATCAATGGACTGGGGGAGGGGAAGGTAAGAGGGAGGGAGGGCAAGGAGGGAGGGAGCTACAGGGGAGATACAAAGTAAATAAACTGTAATTAATAAAAATAAACAAATCCAGAAAAAAATAAGAATAACAATAGAAATGAAAATCTCTTTGCATATTTGTGAGGAATTTCTAGACTGGGATGAGAAGATGACCTTAAGTTTGGGTGGCTCCATTCCACGGGCTGGAGTCCTGGACTGAATGAACACAGAGAAAGTGAGCTGAGCACCAGCATCCATCTCTCTCTGCTTCCTGACTGTGGATACCATGTGACCTGCTGCCTCATTCCTGTTGTCATGCCTCCCTTCCATGACAGACTATATTCCTTCAAACTGTGAGCCAAAATAAACTTTCCTTCCTTAAACAAACAAACTAACTATAGACTGGAAACTGTGCCTGCTTACTATAACATTTCACCTGGGAAAACCAATGAGGGGAGTTCTTGCAAATATTCATTGCCATGATAAAAACAATTATGTGCAAACTGCAAGGTCCCTAATAGCAGTTAAGAGTTTATATACAGAAAGATGTCACTATCTGATCAAATATGCAAGAGATGGACTTCCCAGAGTTTATAACACAGAGCACAGGCTCCTCCTCTGTGGCTTTCTTCCCTGTGTGACAGCTTGACTCCTTTGTTCTGGTTCTCACTTTCCCACAGTTCAGGTGTCTGAATGATTCTTTCAACAAGCTCCTCAAAGGCACACTGAACACCATCATAGGTTTTTGCACTTGCCTCTATAAAAAAACATAGAATACTTGCATGCAAATTTCAGGCCTTCATTTCTATCAACTTCACTATTTTCTTTATCAATTTTATTTACAACTAGCATGTTTAATATGTCATTTCTTATACAGTATATTTCCAATTTGTTTAACCAATTATCCAGTTTAACAAAGGTGTCTCTTCTTGTGACATCATAAATTAGTATAACTCCCTGTGCACCTCTGTAATAGCTGGTAGTTAATGCTCTGAACCTCTCTTGATCAGCCATATCCCATATTGCAAGTTTAGCCTTATTTCCATCCACTGAAATAGTTTACACTTTAAAGTCAACACCTATTGTTGCTGCAAGTTCTGGATCAAAGGTGTCATCCGTGAATCTCAGGAGCAGGCTGGATTTGGTAGAACAAATGCTACCATTTGTTCTCTGTATTACCAATAAGAACAACCAGCCAAAGCTGAGCAATGGAGAAAATAGGGTGTGATATCCTGGTTTGGAGGGGAGGAGAAAGAGGAGATGGGAGGGGAGATTACAGAGGAAAGGACCGGGAAACACCAGGGGATATTAACCTGACTTAAGATATAACTAAAAAGCAAGTATAATGTGAGAAATCTGAATGGGAGGAAGCTATGCAGGCTTAGAAGTTTAGGATGGAGTAACTATTGCCCAGGATGGTGTTCTAGGTTAATTAAATAAATCCTAGTCTCTGTGTGATGATTTGGATATACAGATGTTTTAGGAATAGCCAATGTTTAACTAAAAGATAAATCAATGATAAATATTAATAATTATCAATAGGCTTGCCACAAAACTTGTTAAAAGAAGTGGGCTTAATTAAACTTGCAGATACTTTTCTGTCAGACTTCATACTCTCCTAAATTGATAGAGAGGTGATCAAATAGCAAATGAGTAAAAATGAATGTCGGCAATTTAGATGAGAGGTTGCAAGAAGTCTCTTTTAAATGCATCTCTTGCAGTTAGTGTTCATGCTGCCATATGAGTGGCCTTCAGGAAGAGCTGAGACACAAAAAAACAGGTGATATTAGATATAGGCATTGGGAGATGGGTGATGACTGACTCTATTAGAATCTAATAGAGTTATCCTAACTCTATTCATAGAAGCTTGCAGAGGAACTGGAAAGGGACATCCTTTGTTAACGTCATACAAATTTATGTCTCTTTATTCTTAAAGTGTGCTGTATTCTCTCGTGCAGTGATATCTATCCAAAATTTCAGGTTGATTGAGAGTATACAAATAAATATTAAAAGTTGGACTATAGCAGAGAAAACAGTTATAATTTAGCCATATTTGTTCATTAATAATGGGTCCCTAAGGAGAATACTAGGCAATAGATGGAATGACAGAATAATCTGAACTTAGTTTGTGTGTCTACACATTTAAAGATAAATAAAAAATGCATCTCCTTAAAATAAGCTCTAATTCAAATAATGTTCACAAAACCAAAATGGCCTTCCTAAATTCATAAAATACTTTATTAACTCTTGTCTTATTTCATTTTAGGAGGTAACATTCTTACTTACAGGCTCAAAACACATTAACAAAAGAGTATTAGCATAGACATTTTAGTTTAATTATTTCCTATACATGCCACCTATGCCCAATAACTAACTATAGTGGCTAGTTACATGAATTTATCTTTCTTGAATGCCACAAAGTCCTACACATTCTTATGGTCTTACATATGTGACTACTTTCTCTGGAATGGCCTCTGCTAATGCTTCACCATAAATTTGCCCATCAACTCCAAAATCATGCTCACAAATTCAAAGAACATCATAGTAAATTTTTTGTAGCTACCTAACACAATTTTAACTCACATTTTTCTTTGTTGCCATGGCATTCTAAGGCAAACATTCATGTACTTGTCACATAATAATTATGTATTTATGACTACACCAATTTGAACAAAGTCTTTGAATGAAAATATTGCATCTCATTTTTATTTTTCTATCTCTAGCCTATAAAGTTGTATCTGGTACAAAGAAGGTACATGTTGGTTGGGTTTTATTCTCCTAAAAGAAATATTGAAGCCCTGACTGCTGCTTTGAATGAATGTAGCCAAAAGGATTTTATTTTTAGATGTAACCAAGTTAAAATGAAACTATACTGGATGTAGATGCACTCTAAATCCCATGACTAATGTCTTTATCACAAGAAAGTGATTTAGACACAGAAGAGAAAAGTGGCCATGTGATAAAGGAGACAGAGAATGAAGTGATGCAGATGCAAACCAAGAAATGGTAAGGATTGTTGGGAACCAGAAGAAGCTAGGAGGGAAGGAGAGAATGGATTGGTCCCAGAAGGACCAATGTGTCCGATATCTTGAATTTTTACCTTAGTATTTTGAGTCACTTAGTCTGTGGGACTATATTATATTGATTCTAAAAATCTAAAGTATGCATTAGCTTTTATTGATGGAAAAAATGGATGACATATAATAGTAGATACTTTTACTTAGTAACATATCTTGGTCCTTTGAATTTTGTAAAGCGTCTTTCCATGTCCACCAATTTACTTGGTCAGCATAATGGAAAATCACTTTATAATCATTTTGACAGTTTATTACACAATGATTCTGGCTAGAGGGAAGATGATATTCTTAAAACACATAGTTGACTGCTTCTTTTTACTGTAATTCATACTGGAAACAGGGCAGAGATCTATCTCAAAGCTGCAGCTGAAAGATTAAGGACCATACATAATCATGGAACACCTTCTCTTTCAAACCTTGGCTTGAGTACTATCCTACTCCCACAAGAGCTGATATATCTTAATATTTTCTTCCTAGTCAATGGTACTAGTTTAGAAGGTTATGGGACCCCAGGATGTAGGGCCTAGCTATAAAGAGTGAGTAGCTGGGGAGGGGCCTTTGAGGTTTATAGCCTGATCCCAAGACATTTTTACTTCCTGTCTACTGTTCCAGACATAATCAGCAGCCTTAGATCCCCACTATCATGGATGGAGCTCATCTATCATGCCTTGTCACCATGATGGACTGTATCACTTTAAACCATCAGCTAAATAAACCTTTCTTTTCTTAGGTTGCTTCTGTCAGGTATTTCATCATAAAACATGAAGACAGTTACTAACTCAGATGTTGTTCTATACCACAAGCCATATCATGCTAAAGTTTTCATGCAAATGTGTAGAATGAGGTTTTTATTGTTACTGTTGGTGTAAGAATTATCTTAGAGTAACTTTACAACAAAAGTACAGTGATGGACACAGAGAACCTAAATTTAAAGTTACATAAGATGTTGCTTCTCTCATCATTTTATTAACATAGTCCTTGTTAAACAAACATTGTCATCCCTTACAATCATATAAAACACTGTTTACAAAAGGCTTTGACAGTCTTACATAAAATTGATATAAAACATCTTTTATTCATTTTTATTAAAAATTCCTTTTTACCTTACTGCCTTTTTTTCTATGCTGACAACGATATTTTAGTTTTTTTTTTATTTGATGTCTTTCTCCTTGTTTGTTTCTAATTTCCATATACCTTTCTCCGAATTGCCCATTTAGAACTGTAGTCCATCATATTCAATGTAATGGTGTCTTTGCAAAAGTAGTTCAGCACTCGTCTTTGTAGGTTGTCTTTTCTTCTCGTCTCCCTCATTTAAAAACTATACAATGAAATAAAACACAAAATTATAGGTAAAGAAATATGGCATTTCTTAAAGGTTGCCATACAGATTCTGTCCTGAAGAAAGTATATGTGGTTTGTAGCCGGTGGACATACAACCATTTCTTTGTAGGCACTAAAGTCAGTACAATGGGAAACAATAGAATTCAATAAGAACCATAATTTTCTATTTCCTTCCTTCCTTCCTTCCTTCCTTCCTTCCTTCCTTCCTTCCTTCCTTCCTTCCTTCCTTCCTTCCTTCCTTCCTCAGATCTCTACAACCATTTTTCTGTAATCCATATCCTTACCACTGTTCTATACCATCTGACTTATTAGTTTCACTGCTGTGAAGATACAACATGAACAAGGCAACTTTATAAATGAAAACATTTACTTGGTGCTGCCTTAAAGTTTCAGAGGTTTAGTCCATTATTATCATGACAGGAAGCATACAAGCAGACATGGTACTGGAGAAGCCAAGAGTTCTACATTTGCTCCTCAGGCAGCAGAAGTAGATTGTGTGTCACACTAGGTGGAGCTTGAGTATATATAAGACCTCAAGGCACACCTACACAGTGCATTACTTCCTTTCATGAGGCCAGACTTACTCCAAGGCCACTCCTCTTAATAGTGCCATTCCCTATAGCCAAACATTCATACACATTAATGTGTTTTATTTCCTTTCCCTTCTTTTTCTGACTAGGAGTTTGTGATTATACTTCTGTTATGATATTCCTACCTCATTCTCTTCAGGGCTGAGATTACAGGAGTGCACTTCCACACCTTGCTCTTTTGTCAATTTTTTTGAAGTGTCTAGAGCATATAGGACTGAATGAAAAGTCTTTAGTCTTTCAATTTCTTGTGTTAGGGGTTACTTTCATGATTCCATCATTTTACATAAGTCATTTTCTTCTGTTTGTTAGTTTTCTTCTTCTTCTTCTTCTTCTTCTTCTTCTTCTTCTTCTTCTTCTTCTTCTTCTTCTTCTTCTTCTTCTGCTTCTTCTTCTTCTTCTTCTTCTTCTTCTTCTTCTTCTTCTTCTTCTTCTTCTTCTTCTTCTTCTTCTTCTTCTTCTTGAGACAGGGTTTTTCTGTATATCCTCAGCTGTCCTTGACTCACTTTGTAGTCTAGTCTGGCATCAAACTCTCAGAGGTCTATTTGCCTCTGCCTTCCCCAGTGCTGCAATAAAAGGTATGTGCCATAGCACCAAACTCTCATATTTTCTTTAAAAATTTTAATTTTTTTTATTTTACTTGTAGGGGTGTTTTGGCTGTGTAGTATGTATGTGCATGGTGCTGGTGGAACTCAGAAGAAGATATTGGATCCTTGTTATTAGAGTTACAAACAACCATATGGGTGCTGGAAATCAAAACTAAGTTTTTTGCACAAGTAAAAAGTTCTCTTAATTGCAGAGCTATCTTTCTATCCCTTCTCATATTTCCTTAAAACTACTTTGCCTTTTACCTACTAAATACATACAGCATTTAAAAAATCAGTGCAGAACAGATTAACAATTTGGGTTAGGTGTCAAAAGATGTTTTAAAGGTGTTTTAGTGCAAACTGGTCCATAGCAGGTTTGAATTTTTTTTTGTCCTGTCTATTTCTGATATAAACAACTACTGCATACAGAAGCAGAAGTTCCTGTTAAAAAGTCCATTGTGTTTGTACTTAAGGAAAACTTAGAAACCAAGTGCTATAAAATCTGACACTGTTTAGCTATAAAGTCCTTATCAATAAAAATATAGAAAAATAGTTGGTTTATTGGATAATTTGTCATTTATGAATAGTGTCCAATGCTGATATAGTTAACAAGGAAAAAAATCAAGTGCTATGAAAATGTTGTGAGTATTTAATTATCTTAATGAGGATGAATCTTAATTAGTGTGTTTTTTCTTAATTAGTATGTATAGGAAAAACAGAATTATGTATAGAGTGGTTGTTCTGGTACTACAACCCATGTTTTTCAGTTATTACTGGGGTTTTTGACAGATTTTTTAAAGTTATCATTTTGCACAGAGAATAGAAGCAAAATTACACATGACAGATACATAAAACCATTCATAAGAAATGCGCCAAACAATGCACTTTACCCCAAAAGCACTGTGAACATAGAAGTATGGTTGTATTTAATCCCAAATGCCAACATCATTGTACATTCAGTTAAATTAGTGAGAAAACTGGGCCATGTCACTGAGTGCTTGTGCCCTTTCATGATAAAAGAAAAAAAGAAAAGCAACATGGCTTACAGAACCCTTCTGGCATATCATCTGTTCTAGCCAAAGGCTATCTCTGTGCTGTAGAGCATATTTTAAAAAGAGTCAAAAATTAGAACTCACAACAAAGGGCCTGCTGAGATTCACTGAGTAAATGATATAGTTTTGGTCAGACTGTGTGACAATACAATCAGGAAAGAAGAGAGCAAATGTTCTAGATTTGTAATGGTCTTAAATTTACATAGTCACCAAAAATTACAGAATGGAAAGAGAGAAAGGGGGAATGGTGAAATAAGAGTAAATGATTAGGGAATTTGACTTTGATTTCCACAAAGCATTTGCTATCCTATTTGAATCTCTTTTCCTTTTTCCCAGAAAGAAGTGATCTATTTTTTTCTCCTCTGAGATAACAATGCTTTTTTTCCTAGAGTTAATGACTATTTAACAAATACTCTAATACCATTCATGAAAATCCCTCTGTGGAGTTATTGTACAAGACTTTTTAAGGGACTCCTAAAACATTAAAGGCTATTACTATTGTCCTTGGTCCCCTCAGTAGTGGAAGGCAAGTCTCTATTGCTAAAGACACATGTACTTCAGCCAGGGTGCCCAGAGACCCTGAGCAGGAAATGAACCAAAAGCATTCTCCCAAAGGACTAGCATTTATGGTACCATGCAAACTTCCAAGGGAGGGGATCCACCAAAAGTCCTACTCAGCTATGATGCCTCCTATGAATAACCATGACTACCATGGCATGATAACCTTAAGGGTATAGTTATGTCACATGTACCTTGGCATAACCAACAGCTCTCTAATTAGCTTTAGAACTGTTCAACAAAAGGGAAGCTATGCCTGGTACTGGAAACTTGGCCAACTACCCAGGACTAATAAGTCATGGATATTGGAGAAGAAGCTACTTCCATTTTCCCAAAGGAGCCTAATCTTTTAGTACATTCAAAATAGTTGTCTTTATACCTACAGATATTTATAGTCCTTCCCCTCTCATCAAGAAAGCTTCTCTTTGCAACAGAAACTATTACAAAAACTACAACAAATCAAAACTCAGAGTTGTGGAGCCCAATCTCAAATGCTATATCTATAAGACAACTCCTGTACTTAAGCTAAAGGATCATTGCTGAAGAAGAAACAGAAGGACTGTAAGAGCTAGAAAAACATTAAGTTTGCTGTGTGATTGTGTCTCTCAGAAATATTAGAAGTTACATCCATTCCATAAAGTCTTACCAGCATAACTACCTAAATATTAGTTGAACAGAAACAAAAACAGACATGCTCAAATGGCCTATAGAAAGACTAGGAGGCTTCAACAATACATAAAGAATTATAGGCAACTAAATAATGCTAAAAGTAGAAAAAACAGTCTTTCCCAGAGAAGAGTACACAGTTGGTTACCCAATACCAAATGGTCATCCCTGAAGACATGAATAGAAGTTAACATACACAGAAAGTGTTATTTCTGTTTTCAAGCATTAGAATATATAGTTAAACCCAGTTCTTTTGAAATGGTTACGGAAACATTTCCATTGGCATTATTTAGGCAAGAACAGTATACAATAATTGATAATAAACTCACTATACCTTATTTGTGGAGGAAAGATATAAATACGATTCTTAAATAGTGAAAGGAGATAGAGTAGCCTAATAGGAAAAGATTAAAAAATTATGCAAGTCTGGGGTAAATTCTTGCCTTTCCACTTGTTAGTGGTATGATATCAGGCATAGTTTATCTGGGTCTAGAGTTTTTCATGTATAAAATGGGTATAATTATAATTACTCTGTGAAAAGTGTTTGAGGAATAGATGAATTCTTATTACTTGTCACACATTTATAAAGTAATATATTTGTTGTGTGGAAGTAAATGCTGGAATGATGTAAATTGAAATGAAGCATAGGATTACTAAAATACCAACAAAAGAAGCACTGGCATTAAAGTTATTTTAAAAAGGCAATGGCAATCAACATCTAATCTAAAGTAAGGTTTGAAGCAGAGGCTTAGGTAAAAACCCAAGCAGCATCTATGCAAAATAAGAGGAATGCTGGACATCCTTTAATAGCCTTTGAAGCAAAAGATTACTTTCTGACAACTGTCAATTATCCACAAGAGACTATCTCTCTACTACTTGCTTTTTCCTTATGAATTCTTTCTACTTTTTATTATGCTCATTTTCTTCTAGTTTTTGACACTTATATCTTTCTTATTTTAAGAAAGAAAATGTCTGCGCTATGATTGCACTAGTATGCCATTGTAGATCAAAAGATTTGAGTGTGTCATTGCAGATCAAAAGCTTTGTAGCTGAGTTGGTTCTTATGTTCTTTTTTGATAGCATGCAGAGTACCTTTCTGTATCAAAGATGCTGGAATATAAAAGTGAAGGCCGATGTAGGCACCAGCTTGACTCCTCCATGTTCAATGAGTTGTGTAAATATCACTTTCAGTAATGGACCTTGATGTCAGTTTGCAGAGACCAGTCTATTGTGTTGGTAATAGCCTAGGTTGTATGGGGATTCCTATGGGACCACTTTGGCAAACAACTCAATTACATATAACCCAATCCTGATACTGAAATCATCATATGGTGACAAGAGATGGTTAGTTGGAGCTTTGTCTCTCCTATCATTTGCCAATTTCATTTAAATCACCTTCAAATAAGTATATATTTTAGAAAGTTTCTAATTTATTAAGTTTCCATACTTCCTTTCAAATGTTCCTTAATTTTAGCTGTCTCTCCACAGTATTCCCTCCCTTGTCTCCATCTTCCCTCTTGTTTTCCACTTCAATCTTCTATTCCCATTGCTGCACCCTGTCAATCAATATCTGATTTTACTGAAGGCCCACTCCATGAGATGAAACCCATACCCAATACTGCTTGGGTGACCAAGAAAATGGCACTAGAAAGCCAAGGGACCTAAGTTAGAACAAACAAAAGATAAAAACAAAGAAAAAAAACATAGTCATTAAATGACTCTTAATGACATTCTGCTATGCTCATCCATCAGTGTCTTGCTCAGCCATTATCAGATTATCTTTCTGCAGCAGATGGAAATAAATACAGAAACTGACAGAGACATTAGGCAGAAAGTGAGAGACCTTGGAAAACTCAGCCCTAAATGGGAGGTTGACATCAAATCCTCCCTCTTAGAGTTCAAAGAACTCAGTAGAAGAGGATGTGGAGAGAGTATTAATAACCAGAAGTCATGGAGAAAAAGAAAATAAAGCAACAAATCATAGATAGATGCACATGTAAACTCATATCAACTAAGGCAGCATGCCACAGCCTGCAGTGGTCTACACCAGATCAGGTATTTAGCTGAAAAGAGATGTGGACATATGCCCCCATCCCTAACCCAGAAGCTATATCCAACTGAAAACTACTTGCATGAAGCACAGTTCAATGATGGCGGCTCATACCCGCCGGTCTGCGCCATCAGAATGGCCAAGATGAAAAGCTCAAGTAACAACAAATGCTGGAGAGTTTGTGGAGAAAGGGGAACCCTCCTCTACTGCTGGTAGGAATGTAAACTTGTGCAACCACTCTGGAAATCAATCTGGTGCTTTCTCAGACCACTAGAAATAGCGCTTCCTCAAGATCCAGCCATACCTCTCCTAGGCATATATCCAAAAGAGGCTCAAGTACACAATAAGGACATTTGCTCAACCATGTTTGTAGCAGCTGTATTTGTAATAGCCAGAAGCTGGAAATAGTCCAGATGCCCCTCAACTGAAGAATGGATGCAGAAATTGTGGTACATCTACACAATGGAGTATTACTCAGCAATGAAAAATAAGGAAATCATGAAATTTGGAGGTAAATGGTAGAACCTGGAAAGGATCATCCTGAGTCAGCTGTCCCAGAAGCAGAAAGAAACACATGGTATATACTCACTCATATAGACATAGGATAAACCTACTAAAATTTGTACATTTAAAGAAACTAATCAAGAGAGAGGACCCTGACTAAAACGCTCAATCCCCATCCTGAAAGGCAAAGAGGATGGACATAAGAAGAAAACAAGAAACAACCTATGAACCTGCCACAGAGGGCCTCTGAAAGGCTTTGCCCTGCAGACTATCAAATCAGACATTGAGACTTATGGTCAACTCTTGGGCAGAGTGCATGGAATCTTATGTAAGAAGTGGGAAATAGTAAGATCTGGAGAGGACAGGAACCCCACAAGGAGAGCAACAGAACCAGAAAATTTGAACACAGGGGTCTTCCCATAGACTCATACTCCAATCAAGTACCATGCATGGAGATAACCTAAGACCTCTGTACAGATGTAGCCCATGGCAGTTTAGTGTCCAAGTGGGTTCCATAGTAATGGGAAGAGGGACTGCCTCTGACATAATCTGATTGGCCTGCTCTTTGATCACCTCCCCCTGAGGGGGGAGCAGCCTTACCAGGCCACAGAAGATGACAGTGCAGCCACTCCTGATGTGATCTGATAGACTAAGATCAGAAGGAAGGAGAAGAGGACATCCCCTATCAGTGGACTTGGGGAGGGGCATACGTGAAGAAGGGGGAGGGAGGGTGGGACCAGGAGGGGAGGAGGGAGGGGATTATGGGGGGATACAAAGTGAATAAAGTATAATTAATAAAATAAAATTAAATTTAAAAAAAGAAAACTACTTGCAAATGAAAATTTAGTTTCTCCCAAAAGAATTTCACTGGAGAAACAAAATACTCTCAAGAATAGGCTGCATGTTGAGAAGTAGATGGCCAACAGAAAATAAACTAAATCTCAAGGAGGTTCCTTGTCTCATTATGTTGTGTCTGAGTGCTTCCTTTTTTTTTTTTTTTTTTAATTAGTGTGCAAGTGAGTGGGTCTCCTTTTCTTGTGTCTTCTCTTGGGCTTTTTTTCCCTTCTGTTTATATGTTTTGACTAATTCTGATGTATTTGCATTTGTGTTATTTTATCTTATTTTATTATTATCCTTTATGACACCTAAATCAACATCAGTACAAAGTTCCAATTTATTTCTAATATCAGAAATCAGAACTCTACTCTTGCCTGATGTGTCTAAAACAAAAAGGGGGAACTATAGAGAGCTGCATAATGCCACACCTTAAAGATGGAGCTGGTTTCCGCCTTCCACCTTCCCGATGGTGAGTGCGCTCTGTCACAAACAACTCCATATTTGGCTAAGGCTGAGGATCTGGCTTGCTTCCGTGTATGTGGACCTATCTGCATTGCCCACGTGGCACGCTGGGGTTGGTTACCCAGAGGCTATTTAAGCTGTGGGCTGGCTTTCCCCAGGGTCAGAAGATTGTTCAAGGTTCCTGAATAAACTGCATTGAAAAAAAAGAAAAAAAAAAAAAGAAGCCTGTTTGTTTTCTAGTGAGAAACAGAAAGGGGGGTGAACCTAGCTATAAGGGGAGATGGGGAAGAGCTCGAAATAGTAGAAGGAGGAGAAAGAATAATCAGAATATATTATGTGAGAAAGAATACATTTTTTCTTGTAATAAGAGGGAAAAAAAGAAAGTAAGTAAAACCTGGACAAAAGAAAGGTTTATTTAAGTTAGCCTGATAAAAGTTTCCACACCCAGGGAGGAGCTTGACCTAGATATGAGTATATCTGAGCTAGAGAGAAAATCAGTTCTTTAGTTTTTCTACAAGTCTGAGTGGCAATACCATTAATTTTAATATGAGTAGATTAAACATGGAGAAAAGATAGCTTCTATAAGCCTTTGGATCTTTCTGATAGGGGTCCTTAAGCTAGGCTCTCATTTTTTAGTGTAAAGCAAAAGGTCCTTGTGTTACATGAGTAACCTCCACATTCAAAAGCTTAGTATAGAAGTTAGTTCTGAATTGAAATAATTTGGAGCTGTGTGTCTATCATGTCCTCTTAAATTACATAAAAAGAGAGTTAAGTTCAATGTTTAAGTGTGCCATTGAGTAATATATATGAAACAATATGATAGAACCACACAAAAAGAGATATACTTGCAATATTCTTCACTGAAAATATGATTACAATTGTCCATAAACTAGTTTGTTTCTTGCAGCAAACTGATGCCAGCTAAATGCACTGAGGGATGGTACATGACGGAAGATGGCTAGGGAAAAAGAGTGAGTAGAGAGGATAAATCCATAAAACTTATATTCCGGTTTTTCTTTGTCTCTCAGTACTTTTTTTTAGAAGCAATTTTTTATTAATTTTTATTTTTTATCTTAGTCACAGGTTATTTACTTTGTATCCCAGCCGTAGCCCCCTCCCTCCCTCATCTCCTCCCTGCCCCTTTCCAAATCCACTGCTAGGGGAGGTCCTCCTCCCCTTCCATCTGACCCTAGCTTATCAGGTATCTTCAGGACTGGCTGCCATGTCCTCCTCTGTGGCCTAGCAAGGCTATTCCTTCCTCAGGGGTCGGGGGGAGGTAAAGTAGCCAGTCGTTGAGTTCATGTCAGAAATAGTTCCTGTTCCCCTTACTAGGGTAAAACCACTTGGATACTGAGCTACCATGGGCTACATCTCAGTTCTTTATACTTTTAATGGACTGTAAATCTAAGATCAGGGTACAGATTAGGCACTAAACCCTAAGAACTATATCTTATTATGATGATATAAGATAGTATCTCTATAGTAAGATAGAACAGTTTATGTATAACATGGAGTACCAAAAATTTTTATCATCAGTTTAGGGAATGAAAGTCAATGGAAAGGATGTAGGTCATGGGGTCTTTAATTTTAGGGAGCAACATCATACTTAAATCTTACCCAAATCTATTATTGTTATTCTATTATTACAGAATTTTCCTTCAATTTCCAGACACAACCATTTGGATTGTCCATACATTAAGTATCATTAGTATTTGCAAATTGTCTTGAACTTAATGAAAACAGATTTTGCCCAGTACTGAACAATAATTATACCCTTCCATTTTAATATAGTTAAAAGAGGAAGAAATATTAAAAAGTAAAAACCAGCTTCTAAATTCAATCTATTCTTTCCCATTAATACTTAGTTGAAAGTTGGGTATCCAATTTACAACCAAGAGAGTATTCAAATATTTCTGCTCAATCCCTTATTGCTTCTAAATTTACTAAAATGCGAGATTATTAATTCTTCCTGACATAAAATCAAGATTTAATGAGCAGCTGACAGCCCTTAGAAAATAATAAGGAAATTTAATATGATAGTTTTGACTAAATAAGGTGCTTTTATATATACATATATGAGAAACACATTATGAAAAGTAATGGACATGTTGGTTTAGCTGCTAAATTCTAATTGTGATTAGCTTTATAGGAATAGATATGAATAGATAGATAGATAGATAGATAGATAGATAGATAAAGCTATTTTTTATGTATATAAGTATTCTATCTGCATGTACCCCTGCATGCCAGGAGAGTGCATCAGATCCCAGTATAAATGGTTGTGAGCTACCATCTGGTTGCTGGGAATTGAATTCAGGACCTCTGGAAGAGCAGACAGTGCTCTTAACTACTGAGCTATCTCTGCAGCCCGTAAAGCTATTCTTTTCCAACACTTTTATCTGTTATATACATGTTGTCAGATAATATTTTCTTATATTCATATTCAATTCAATGTAACAGTTATTTTGAGTTTTATATTACGTTTAAGGTATTATAGGTGATAAAGAGATGTTTGTGACTTTATCATGACTTTGAACTGAGAGAGTTGCAGAGACAATAAAAAATGACAGAGTGATTCAGAGAACAAATAATGTGGAATTTAAGGGTGACAAGGAGAAATAACAGTGGACTTGGGCATGATTGAGGGGTAATGGTTTATGTAGCCTTGAAAACTGGAAAGAGTAAAAATGATGAGTGACAGCATCCAATGGGGAAGGCAAGGTATAATATGAGAAAAAGGCACAATTAATTTGGACAAGAGGAATACATTTCATGTTCATGTATGGAATAGTGAGAAATAGACATAGAAAAGATCTTCTTGAGGTCATTCTATAAAAGACACTGTATGTATAACTGATTCGTTTATAATAAAATATCTAGGGATTTTCTCACCAATTAACTTCTGACATTCTCAGGAGCAGAGGGTGTTTACATGTGTTTGCTATTCCCATGGTAGCAAGCATATTGTCTTAGTCACTGTTTTATTCCTGTGAAGAGATTCCATGACTAAGGCAACTCTTATAAAAGAGCAGTTTGTCTGGACTTGCTCCTAATTGCAGAGACTTAGTCCATGATCATTATCACTATGGTGGGGAGTAGGGTGGCACACAGGCAGGCATAAGGCTGGAGAAGTACCTGAGTGCTACATCCTGATCCATAAGCAGAAAGAAAGAATGCCTGGTTCTAGTTTGGACTTTTGAAATCTCAAGGCCCATTCCCAGTGACACACTTCCTCCAACAAGGCCACTCCTACTCCCCACTTCCTAATCCTTTCAGATAGTTACACTTCCAAGTGACTAGACTAAGCATTCAAATACATGAAGCTATGGGGGGGGGGAGGAGGGAGGAGGAATTCTTACTCAAACCACCACACATATCATAGTTGGATATAAGGTAGACATGGAATAAAATCTCAAGGAAATGAGATGTCACAATTATTTTTCAGTGTATCATATTTTTTCCACCCATTTCATATCTTCCTCTTAAACTTCTTTTAAAAATAACTTTAAGGTCTTTCAAGATGGCGGCGGCAGCTAGTGTGCAGCTTAGCTGAAGGGGAGAGGACCCGCAACGCGGAAATTGGTGAGTGAAGGGGCTGATCAACCCAGAACAGAGTTATCTAGACTTCTAAGAAGAAAGAGACTAACCATGATCTGAGTCCGTTTAGAATCAGGTCATGGCAGACTCCTCCGCGAGGAGACACCCCGAAAGGTGATCCCCAGGCACTTCTCGGCACCCAAAACCCTACTCTGTCTTCGGAGGAGGCAGGGCGTGTCCAGCAGAATCTGCCACAGACCACACTGTCTGTACCCCAGCCCCCAAGAAAGCTGCAGGTCCCACCAAACAAACAAACAAACAAACAACAACAACAACAAAAAAAAACGAGATCAGGGCTGAGAAAACCCAATCCTTTCAGGCACTCCCTCAAGAACCAGAATGCCACCATAACCCTGCCTCAGTGGAGTGGAGAGATAGAGAGGCACACAGTGGCTTCACAGCCCCAACCCCAGTGCTGCCGGCTGCTCCTAGCAAACAAACTTCAGCTCGGGATCTGGGAATGTGGTCATTCAACACGTCCTGAGACTCTCCCGGGTCCAGCTTAATAAGGTCTAGCACCAAGTCCTAACACCAGCGGCCCCCCAACCCCTGGCAGAGAAACCCCAGCTCAGGATCGGGACTGAGAAGTCCCACCACTTCTGGCACTCCCCTGAGAGCACCTCCATAAGCTTGCTCTAGCGCCATAAGCTTGCCCTAGTGGAGGGGAAGGTCAGAGGGGAAGGACAAAGAGGCAGCCTGCCACCGACACAGCACACCATCTCCAGCTCACCCAGCGGCCCCTGGCAGAGAAACCCAAGCTCTGGATCTGAGGACACTCAACCCTACCTGGTACTCTCTCGGGATCAGCAAACATAGGTTCTACCGCCAGGTTGCTTCTGGCAGAGAGATCTGGGCCCAGGATCTGGGATTGAGAACACTCAACCTAACTCTTTCCCATGCTACCCCGGGAACAGTCAACATAACCCCTCCTGGCAGAGGGAAAACACAGAGAGGCAGCACACAGGAAAGGTGGACACCGAGTCCTGTGGCCACAGTGCCACAGAGCTGACTGTTAGCCTACCCATGCATTTTCCGCAGCAGGACCAAATCAGAGAGTAGAGAGCAAGGGGACCCCCTGTGCATTCCAAATGGTCCTGCAAGAGAGTGAGTGAGCCTTCTAGGGAGAGTTTGCCCCAGACCCAGGGCCTCTCCATAGAAGCAACCAGAGGAGATCCCTGCTACCCACACCCCTAGTGTGGGCATCATAGGGATTCTGGGGATAGCAGCCACAATGTTGAAGCCTCTGCCTTGTGGTTCCACCAGTGTAATCCAGGCAAACAATCCCTGGATCTCAGACAGAACTGCGCAATAGTGGCCTGCAGGCCACTGCAATAGTCAGAGAATCTGCACATGCACACTGCGCCCGCTAAAAGCACATGCCAATAGCGCCAGCGTCACATTCCTTACTTAGGTAAAACTGAAACCACAGTGCACACTCCCAAACCAGTGAACCTCTCTCATCTTCCTGAAAAAAACAGTGCAGAAAACAGAAAGAGACGATCATAGCCCAAACTACAAACTTGAGGAACAAACAGTGAGGGTTATAAATAACCAGATAGCTAGAGGAAGACGAAAGAACACACCCCACAGAAATCAGGACATAATGACCTCACCAGCAACCCCACAAACCAATGTAAACTTCAATTCACTAGATATACAAGAAAATGACCTCAAAACTATGTTTGTCCAGCTATTAGAGGCTTATAAGATAAAATGAATAAAGCCCTCAGAGAAATAGCCAAAGAAATCGAGATGAACAAAGAGGAAATAAATAGAGCTCTCAGAGAAATGACCATGAAAATTGAGGCAAACAAAGAGGAAATGAACAAAGCTCTCAAAGAAATGCCCACACAAATAAAGGCACATAAAGAAGAAATAAACAAAGCTCTCATAGAAATACAGGCAAATATAGCCAAAGAAGTAGAGGCACAATTACTGATATATAGAGAGGAAACAGAAAAATAGAAGCCGTCATTGAAAAGCAGGACTCCACATTCAAACAGATGAAGGAAATGGTGCAAGACATGAAAATAGAATGAGAATCAATAAAGAAAACACAAATAGAGAAAAACCTGGAGCTGGAGAACATAGAGAAAAGATCAGGAACTACAAAGGTAAGCATCACCAACTGAATACAAGAGATGGAAGAAAGAATCTCAGGTTCCAAAGATACACTTGCGGAAATTGACACGTCTCTCAAAGAAAAAAAAAAATCAGAAAAGTTCCAAACAAGACATCCAAGAAATCAAGGGCACCATGAAAAGACAAAATCTAATAATAATAGGAGTAGAAGAAAAAGAAGACATCAGGCTTAAAGGTCCGGGAAATATTTTCAAGAAAATTATAGAAGAAAACTTTCCCAACTTAAAGAAGGAGATGTCCATTAAACATACAAGATGCCTACAGAACACCAAATAGACTAGACCAAACATCATAGTCAAAACACTGAACCTACAGAACAAAGAAAAAATTCTAAAAGCAGCAAGGAAAAAAGGCCAAGTAACATATGAAGGTAAGCCTATCAGAATCACACCAGATTTCTCAACAGAAACTTTGAAAGCCAGAAGGGCCTGGACAGAAATCATACAGTCCTTAAGGGACCACAGATTCCAACCGAGACTACTATACCCAGCAAAAATTTCAATCAACATAGAAGGAGAATTCAAAATATTCCATGACAAAACCAAATTTAAACAATATTTGCATAGTAACCCAGCTCTACAGAAGTTACTAGAAGGGAAACTCCAAATCGAAGAAAACAACTACATCTAAGGAAACAGAGGAAATAGATAACTACACAACAAAATAGCCGAAAGAATACAAGCAATGAAACTCAGTGACACCACCAACCCCACATCTAAAGTAAGTAACAATTGTTGGTCACTAGTTTCTATCAACATCAACGGAATCAACTCCCCAATAAAAAGACACAGACTAACAGAATGGTTGCGGAAACAGGATCCAACATTCTGTTGCATCCAAGAAACAGAACTATGCAACAAAGATAAACACTACCTTAGAGTAAAGGGCTGGAAAAATGTCTTTCAAGCAAATGGTTCCAGAAAACAAACTGGAGTAGCCATCCTAACATCTAATAAAATAGACGTTCAACCCAAGTTAATCAAAAAAGATAAGGAGGGCCACTATATTCTCATCAAAGGAAAAATCCACCAAGAGGACATCACAATTTTGAATATCTATGCCCCAAATACAAGAGCACCTACATTCATAAATTAAACAATATTGAAGCTTAAATCACACATTGATCCTAATACCTTAATAGTGGGAGACTTAACACTCCTCTCTAACCAAGGGATAGATCAACTAGACAGAAAACAAATAGGGAAATAAAAACACTTACAGAGTCCCTAAATCAAATGGACCTAATAGACGTCTACAGATCTTTTCATCCAAACTCAAAAGAGTATACCTTCTTTTCAGCACCTCATGGAACCTTCTCCAAAATAGACCACATAGTTGGTCATAAAGCTAGCCTCAACAGATACAAAAAGATTGAAATAACCCCTTGTATTCTATCTGACCACCATGGACTAAAGCTAGACCTCAACAAAAACAGAAATAACAAAAAGCCGAAACATACATGGAAACTGAACAACTTGTTACTCAATGACAGCTGGGATAAGGAAGAAATAAAGAAAGAAATTAAAGACTTCCTAGAATTCAATGAAAATGAAGGCACAACATACCCACATTTATGGGACACACTGAAAGCAGTGCTCAGAGGAAAATTTATAGCACTAAGTACATGCAAGAAGAAATTTGTAAAATCACATACAAGCACCTTAGTGGCCCAACTGAAAACCCTAGGAAAAAAAGAAGCAGATACACCCAAGAGGAGCAGATGACTGGAAATAATCAAACTCAGGGCTGAAATCAATCAATTAGAAATAAATAAAACTATTCAAAGAATCAATGAAAGAAAAAGCTGGTTCTTTGAGAAAATCAACAAGATAGACAAACCCTTAGCCAAACTAACTAAAAAGGAGAGAGAATCTATCCAAATTAGCAAAATCAGAAATGAAAAGGGTGACATAACTACAGATGCTGTGGAAATTCAAACAATCATTACGTCATTACTACAAAAGCCTATATGCCACAAAATTTGAAAACCTAAATGAAATGGACAATTTTCTTGATAGATTCTATCTTCCAACATTAAGTCAAGATCAGGTAGAAAGACTGAATAGCCCTATATCCCCCAAGGAAATTGAAGAAGTCATTAACAGTTTCCCCTCCAAAAGAAGCCCTGGACCAGATGGTTTCAGTGCGGAATTCTACCAGACCTTCAAACAAGTGCTAACACCAATTCTCCTCAAACTATTCCACAAAATAGAAACGGAAGGTACATTACCAAACTCATTCTATGAAGTGACAGTCAACCTGATACCTAAATCACAGAAAGACCCAACAAAAAAAGAGAACTTCAGACCTATCTCTCTTATGAACACTGATGCAAAAATACTCAATAAAATACTTCCAAACCGAATCCAAGAACACATCAAAGATATCATCCACCATGACCAAGTAGGCTTCAGACCAGGCATGGAAGGGTGGTTCAACATATAGAAATCCATCAGTGTAATCCACCACATAAACAAACTGAAGGAGAAAAACTACATGATCATCTCCTCAGATGCTGAAAAAGCATTTGACAAAGTCCAGCACCCATTTAGGTTTAAAGTCTTGGAGAGATCAGGGATAAAAGGCACATATCTAAACATAGTAAAGGCAATATACAGCAAGCCTATAGCCAACATCAAACTCAATGGAGAGAAACTTCAATCAATCCCACTGAAATCAGGGACAAGACAAGGCTGCCCACTCTCTCCATACCTCTTCAGTATAGTTCTGGAAGTCCTGGCTAGAGCAATAAGACAATTGAAGGAGATCAAGGGGATACAAATCGGAAAGGAAGGAAGAAATCAAAGTGTCATTATTCGAAGATGATATGATAGCATATATGAGCGACCCCAAAAAGTCAACCAGAGAACTCCTGCAGCTGATTAACACCTTCAGCAAAGTGGCAGGATACAAAATCAACTCAAAAAAATCAGAAGCCCTCCTGTATACCAAAGACAAAAGGGCAGAGAAAGAAATTAGGGAAACAACACCCTTCACAATAGCCACTTATAACATAACGTATCTTGGGGTGACACTAACCAAGCAAGTGAAAGACCTGTTTGAGAAAAATTTCAAGTCTCTGAGGAAAGAAATTGAGGAAGATATCAGAAGATGGAAAGATCTCCTGTGCTCATGGAATGGTAGGATTAACATTGTGAAAATGGCCATCCTGCCAAAAGCAATCTACAGATTCAATGCAATTCCCATCAAAACACCAACTCAATTCTTTACAGACCTTGAAAAAAAGATTCCCAGCTTCATATGGAGAAACAAAAAACCCAGTATCTCCAAAACAATCCTGTACAACAACAGATCATCTGGAGGTATCTCCATTCCTGATCTCAAGCTGTACTACAGAGAAATAGTAATAAAAACTGCATGGTATTGGCATAAAAACAGAAAGGAGGATCAATGGAACCGAATAGAAGACCCAGAAATAAACCAACACACCTATGAATACTCAATTTTTGACAAAGAAGCCCAAACCATTCAATGGAAAAAAAGACAGCATCTTCAACAAATGGTGCTATCCAACTGTATGTCTACATGCATAAAAATGAAAATAGGTGCATATTTATCACCCTGCACAAAAACTAAAGTCCAAGTGGATCAAAGACCTCCACATAAAACCAGATACTCTAAATCTGTTAGAAGAAAATTGGGGAACAGCCTAGAACTCATTGGCATAGGAGACAACTTCCTGAACAGAACACCAACTCACAGGCTCTAAGAGCAACAACTCATAAATGGGACCTCATGAAACTGAAAAGCTTCTGTACAGCAAAGCACACTGTCATCAAAACAGAACGACTGCCTACACATTGGGAAAGAATCTTCACTAACCCTTCATCTGACAAAGGGCTAATATCCAGTATATATAAAGAACTAAAGAAGCTGAAAAGCAGCAAACCAAGTAATCCAATTAAAAAAGGGGGAACAGAGCTAAACAGTGAATTCTCGACAGAGGAATATCGAATGGCAGAGAAACACTTAATGAAATGCTCAAACTCATTAGCCATCAGAGAAATGCAAATCAAAACGACCCTGAGATTTCACCTCACACCCATCAGAATGGCCAAGATGAAAAACTCAATTGACAACACATGCTGGAGAGGTTGTGGAGAAAGGGGAACATTCCTCCATTGTTGGTGGGAATGTAAACTGGTACATCCACTTTGGAAGTCAGTCTTGCACTTTCTCAGACAATTAGGAATAGTGCTTCCTCAAGAGTTAATAAAATGTAACTGATAAGAAAAAAATAAAATTAAAAAAAATAACTTTAAATGAAACATAGGTAGCATACATTAGTATGCTATTGCCTCTCCAGCTATCTGAAACAGCTGAATTGTCTGAGTCCAACCTAGAAGAATGGCACTACTCAGAGAGTATACACAGCTGAACTGTTCAGATAATATTGTTAGGTACGTTTTATAAGAAAACTGATTTTTAATCAGTAAAAGTGACACGTCTTAAGTGATTTCTGTATAGGTTTATTTTTATTTTTTATTTTTTTGCTCTAAGGTAGCTCCACATAGAAACAAAGTCAAAACTAAAATTGTTGTAGGAAAATGAAAGTGTAGCAATACATACCTTGTACATTATTTAGTTTCTTGCTTTTAGCTATATAGGAATTGGTAACAATCTATAAATTGTATATAGTTGACTGTAATGGCAATTGAATCATGTTTTTTACTGTCAGCCTACATAATGGTTAACATGGCATATAAAATAATATGCACTTAACTATGTGTAGTATTGATTTCATCTTCTAACTTCGATTTCCTGGGAAGAAGACATGTTTTATAGGCTCAAGTGGAATTTAAATAAGTCTTACCAATTTTCCCCCATTCATTCAAGGCCCAATTCCATGTGATACTATTTGTTTCTGTGAACACTAAGGAAGGGTGTAATTGTAACAGTTTGATAGGGAAAGGCACCTCTTGTGGTTTTTATAAATTAAACAAAATGTGAAGTTTTTTTTTTTCAATATCAAAGATGAGCAATTCACTTACAAATAACATTCAACAATTATTACAACGAAGCTGCAAACAATTTCTATTTAAGGTTAGGTATATGATTTAATCATATGGCTTCTGACAACCACAGGCATGCAGTGCTTAGTGAAGGAACAAAGTATACATATTTCTCATTATACATAACTTTTAAGGGATTAACATAAGTAGAGATAACTAAAACCATGTTAAATGGAGGATATACTAAGAGTAGCACAGAGCAAGGAATACATAGCAAAACAGTATTTGCAGGACATGACAGGGTCATTATATACATGAACACACACTAGCTGTGACTGCATATGCACAACCTGTAGGAGATTAAGACAGTTATGTCTCAGCATGGGTGGGGCGGTAGTCTAAAAGCCCACCCCTCAGTGAGGAATTATTGGTAACTGAAGGAGGATCATCAGTTTTTTCAAGGATAAGTCTCAAGAGCGGTGCTTAATCACATTTCAGTGGATAGTCCTGTACTGGTGGACAGGCAAGCAGCAACAAGGAGAGTCTTTTTTTTTAAAGAGAGAACATGAAATTCTGAGGGGAAAATGGTGATAAGATATAATTGAAGGGGGAAAAGAATAGGAGTGGATTTGATCAAAACTATTATATACCTGTATGGAATTCTCCAAAAATAAAAAAAAAAACTATGCTAAATTCGACCTGACATTATTTCATAGTCCATAAATTCTATAACAGAGTAGATCTAGATATATATTATGTGAATTACTCCCATCTAGAAGTTGGATCTATCCCTGTGGTAGACTTTGATCTATGTAGTACAAGAGGCACTGTGTGATTTTTTTTTAATTGTTATTATTATTTTTAAGAAGGTGGCAAAATTTTATTGGGAGAAAAAAAATGTCGCCTGAATAGTTCCCATATCTGGGGAATGAAATAAGTACATGGATTCATGGAGCCTCATGGATTGCAGTAGGACTGAAACCAAAGAAATACACAGTGAGATGTGGAATCGAAGTGTAAAAAGTAAAAGAAAAAAAATGTGTGAAAACTGCAAAAGAAAAATGAGCTTGTTACTTCACGTGAAAGAATGAAGAAGCTTGCTCAGCAGATTTTTTTTTTTGACAGAAAACAATGGCATTTGATTTTAATTTTATAAATTCCAGATCAACATAAGGATTGCAGTTGATTTCAATTTCATAAATTCCAGATTGGCATAAGGGTTTCATTACATGAGTATTGTCTGTCAAGTCGCAAGAGTTTTAAAATGAATATTAGCCATTTTATATTCAATGAACCTCAAAAAACAAAGGTAAAAATACTTGTTTCTCATCTTTTACATGCACTTGGTGACATCACTACCCATATATGTTGTTTTGTATGTCAACTTTGGGAATATTTCCAGAGCACAGTGAGTCACTGGAACTGTGTATAAAATTTAAGATTATGATGTCATAGAATGGTAATACCAAATGTTTTGGATTTCTTTTTTTCTGAGGAGGATACATAACATACCAATTCAACATCTGAATTAAATTTCATACATATGATTTGTATGTTTGGAAATATTTTAAGTTCATGTAGCTTTGCTCTTCATTTTCTTATTTATTTATTTTTAATTTTTATTTTTTTCTTATTAGTTACATTTTATTAAATCTGTATCCCAGCTGTATCCCTCTCCCTCATTCCCTCCCAATCCCACCCTCCCTCCCTCCTCTCCGCCCTTCCCCTTTCCAAGTCCACTGATGGGGGGGACCTCCTCCCCATTCATCTGACCCTGTTTTATCAGGTCTGCAAAGTCCTCCTCTGTGGCCTAACAGGACTGTTCCTCCTTTGGGTATTTTTATTTTTTATATTAATTACAGTATATTTACTTTGTATCCCAGTTGAAGTCCCCTTCCTCATTCCCTCCCAATCCCACCCTCCTTCCCTCATCTCCTCCCTGCCCCTCTCTAAGTCCACTGATAGAGGAGGTCCTCTTCCCCTTCTATCTGACCCTAGTCTATCAGGTCTCAACAGGACTGTGTTGCATAGTCTTCCTCTATGGACTGGCAAGACTGTACTTTTCCCAGTGGGAGGTGATCAGAGAGCCTGCCACTGAGATCATGCCAAAGAAATCCTTGCACCCCTCACTAGGAACCCCACTTGGAGACTGAATCTATAGGCTACATATGAGCTTTAGGTCCTCTCCATGCATTGTCCTTGGTTGGGGTATCATTCTCTTCAGGGCCTCCAGGGACAGGTTTTTTTTTTTTTTTTTTGGCTCTGTTGGGCTCCTTTCAGAACTCCTGCTCCCTCCAAGTATTTCTCTCTCCCACTTCTTTCATAAAATTTCACGCATTCTGCCCAGTTTGGCTCAGTCTCAGCATCTGCTTTGATACTCTGAGGGGTAGTCTTTCAAAGGCTTTCTGTGGTAGGCTTCAGTCTTGTTTCCTGTCTTCTCCTGCTTCTGATGTCTATTGTGTTTGTCCTTCAGAATGAGGATTGAGCAGCTTCCCTAGGGTATTCCTTGTTGTTTAGCTTCTTTAGGAGTATAGATTTTAGTATGTTTATCCTAAATTACATGTCTTATAACAGCTTATGAGTGAGTTTCTGGATTACCTCACTCAAGATGTTCTTTTCTAGTTTCTATCATTTGCCTGAAAATTTCATGATTTCCTTGTTTTTAATAGCTGATTGGTATTCCATTGTGTAATTGAACCACAATTTCTGAATCCATTCCTCCACTGAGGGACATCTAGGTTGTTTTCCGTTTCTGGCTATTATGAAGATTTTAAGTAGTGACCTCATGTGTCTGCTATAGCTCAGTCTAGTGTAAGGTAACTGTTTGTCCTCTGAACATGTATGAAGTCTGGGATGTTCTGCCTCTAGACAAAAAAAGAACTGGTTTCTTAACATGGGATTTATTTCACATGAAGTGAGTAGAAGGCATCTTTATGTGTTTAAGATTTTTTTCTGAAGTACACTTGTGATTTCTACTTTGGTTATAGTTACTTGATACAATTCTTCAAACAGGATCAGAGGAGAGAAATAGTACAGAAGTAAAGGTGCCCATACTCTTGGATTTATGTTTTTGTTGATGTTCTGTTTTGTTAACTTATTTGTCTTTCCCACTCTTACTAACTGCTTGCTGGCAGAGTCCCTTGTTTTGCTTCAAATCAGCTTTCTGCCTAGAATGGGGGTAGAAGCCTCTTTTTGAGGATGACAGTGAGCCACAATTCAAGTTGGAATGATATTTAGTGACACTACTTGGTTTAGACAGGAATGCAAAATGATGTGGAGACGTTTTACAGCTCATCACACTGCCCTTGCTTTCACTTGGAAAAAAAAAGGGGTTCCAAAACATTGAAGCTAGCTTTTCAGAAATATTACAGTTGTAAAAACTGTGACACCAGTAATAGTTGTTCCAAGCATGGGTTTTATTTTAGTAAGTTGTTTACCTATGCCAACATTTAAGTGTACTTCTGTGCAAAAAGATGTGGATAATAGTTCTCTTTATAGAAAAATCAATGTACCCAAATAATCATAAAATATAATTATGTGTACATGTACATGCACTATGCAAGTTAAATAGATCTGCATTGTGCCAGATGTGATGTAATCATACTGGAAGTTCTATTTAGGTATACGATACTAAAAAATGCTGAACAGACATTTTTCTTTAGAGCAAAGCCATACATTTCATATTACCACTAGCAAATTTTATTTGACATGTAATTTTAAAATGAAGTTACTCTAATCTAAAGTAATAGTGTGACAACATGAATAAGCAATGAAGCCTTTCATAAGACAAAATGGATTTTAGATTTTTCGAGAGTTTTAGTTGCAAGTAATTATAAATGTAATTTAGAACATTTAAATGTATTTCTTTCAATGGTTAATTACATTAGAACAGCTATTGTTCCAAATGGTGATGGATTAATAAATTGTAATAATCACCTGTGTTAAAACTGAACTGTAATACTTCACTAAGCAGTTTACATGACCAGAGAAACCTCTCTTTCCCCAACTCTGGAAATTTAATTCAGTATAGCAATGTGTTGGTATATACACAGATACACAAAGATATCTGTACATAATAAATAGACTAAATATGTCTTGCTAAACAGAGTGGGCCTCTGAAAGGCATTTTTATTGTGTGTTTGCCTTGTCTTTAAATTTTTAGGTCATAGGGTGAGTTTTAGCACAGCATATATTACTTCTAAAAATAATCTCAGATTTATGAAGCCATGGAGGGCCTGTCTTCAGACTACATCCTTCTAATCTACAAACATGTTCCTTACTTCTATTAGAAATAAAGAGAAGAAATGGAAAAGAGAGGGAAATGGTGGACCTATAGAGAAGACAGACTACGGAAATGAGAAACAAAGAAAAATAGAACTGGAAGGAGGAAGGGAAGAAATGGGGATTGAGGAATTGGGAATGAGGAAGGGTAAATGAAGAACAGAGCAAGGGTAAGTGAATGAGGATAAAGGTGAAAAGGAAAAAAAAAGGAAGGGAATCCCCACATTTTTGAAGGCTGTCCAAACTCATTTGGGTCGTTCCTGGGGTCACCCTGTGGTAGAGTATCCTGAAAATTTGTTTCTCCAGTGCAAGAAGACTGGGGAAGACATGGCTTTGCGGTTCAGCCACTTTCTGCTTCACAAATTGGACATTCTTATGCCATGGCAGATTAAGTAAGAATGTGACAAATACCTAAACATAAAGAGTAACAAGTGCCAAATTCATTGCTCCATTCTTCTGCTCTTTTAAGGACTGCTCCCCTTTAAGGACTGACTGCACTGACAATATCATTTTTTTCCTCCCGTACCCTATAAGATAAGGAAAATCTCTTCTGACTTCTCTGTATGTGGACCCCATATCAGCAAATGTAACAATGGGAAATTTCATGCCCATTTTCCCACAGTTTTCTTTACTTGAGAGTGTAACTTTTTAGGCTTTTGCTGACTTGGCAACCTTCTGATGCTTTGAAATAGAATTTGTCTTTTATTTAGATTGTGTGGATGTTCTTGGGAGAGCATTCAGCCATGAGTTTCCCCAGTTTTACTAAAAGTAGAAATATACTCAGGCTATGATACCCCCTGTCCCTTAGTATTCTCTCTAGGCTTCTTGTCATATGAGTTAGTCTTAACTATTACTTTCAGAATTCTATTTAATGAATTTTATGTTTTTTTCTTCTACTAGCAGTGGACTCAATCAACTTACCACTGTCATGCATCATTGCCTATTAGCACTAATTAGCCTAGGAGTAGCAGAGAAGAAAATGAACAGGGTTGAGTCTGCAAAGACAGGAACAATGGGACGATGAGGAGTAAGTAAATGAAGAGTACTTTAGAGTTGAAATGACTGATGTCAAAGTAATAGTTCTATGGGAAAGAAATGGCATTGAAAAAACAGAGGTTGATTGTTACATAGGCTTAGTACATCTGTAAGTAAAAGTACAATGAAGATGTTGTTGTGCTCAAATAACAAAAGAGAGTACACAGATAATTTAGGGAACCTTCAAGGGGAAAAACAGAATAGAAAAAGATGATGAGGCAGGGATATACACCTGTTATCTATCTCAAAGGTCTGAATGTTGAGGCAAGAGGTCACAAGTTTAAGACCTACCTAGGTGGTGAGATCCTGACAGCTTCTCCCAGAAAGGACACCTCCCCTAGACACATACATCCCACACACACATGAGAAAGAGACCCCCCCCACACACACACAGACAAAGACTGAGGAAAGAGTGGGGTATTTGTGATCAGTGGATCTAAGCAATCAAGAAGTCAAGGAACAGTCTGAATTAAATCTGATTCCTGAAGGTTTGAACTGAGGAGAATGAGCTCTTTCATTACAGAGGTGGAGAAGGTAGTAGGGATAACTTGCTTGAAATGGATACTAAAAGTAGTATATACCCTATCCCCACTCTAGTTTTTGTTAAAGGAAAAAGAGATATAGGAGTACTAGCTTTTGTCTGGCAAAACCTTCTTAAAAATCTAAATCTTTTAAATTATCTCTAAGAAAATTTACTGTAAAATAAAATTTAACATTATTAATAAAATCATGCTTAAATAAAATAAGATAAATAACCTGACCATTGGCCCCTACTTCTATTCCCATAGATTCAGCAAGAGGAGATTAAATCCTAAGACACTCAGAGTAATGGTATTTTGTTCAATTGGATGGTTACACTCAAATCATCCTTATGCTCAGAGTCACCATCATCTGATTAATGTAAGCTCTGCATGACTGTTTCAAAGATGTTTCTAAGAGGTTATGATCGGCTCAGGGAAAAAGAGGTTTCTCAGAGAAAACTATGCATTCTTGCTTGAGGTCATTTTTGTTAGGAAAGGAGGTCTGAACCAGGCTCCACTGATATTAACTCAATCTGCCATTGGAGAATACAGCCATCTACAGAAGAACACAAACTTCTCTGGAGTCCTAAATGTGAAATGACTGCCAGAAGCCTGGTTTGTTGACATTGATCAAGGTCATATTTATGCACTGGAAGAAATCATTTCATAAACATCTTTCCTTTATTGCAGCCATGTGAATTAGATCCACACAGAGTAGTTTATATAATAAACCCAGGTAAAAAGAGTTTCTTATCAAAGTCCAGAGAAGGAGTAGTATGTCTATCCTCACATATTTTCTATGTTAGCAATATTTTAACAGTGATATAATAGAAAACAAAGTGTAGTACATGATTACATGTAAAGTGGTAGATTAGAAAACCACTGCATTTTCTTTTTCTTAATTTACACATTTGATATGTAGAGTAGGAAATATGTTATATTTGTTGTTTTAATATTGCACATCAGATGCATCTTTTCTTCGATGCTTGTTCTTTTGTTTACCTGTCCATTTATTTAAATATGTCTTAAATGTCTATAAGTTCCAAATGAAATGTTGAAAGCTGGCTCTATAAATAAGTAAGATATGGTGCTCCCTGAGGGCTCACAGTTTAACAAAAGAGATATGTTCGGGAAAAAGGGCCAAACAAACAAAAAAGCCCAAGCCAACCAATCAAATAAACAAAAACAAACATAAGGAGAGCAACAGAACAAGAAAATTTGAACACAGGGAACTTCCCAGAGACTCATACTCCAACCAAGGACTATTCATGGAGATAACCTAGAACCCCTGCACAGATGTAGCCCATGGCAGTTCAGTGTCCAAGTGGGTTCCATAGTAATGGGAAGAGGGACTGCCTCTGACATAATCTGATTGGCCTGTTCTTTGATCACCTCCCCCTGAGGGGGGAGCAGCCTTACCAGGCCACAGAAGATGACAATGCAGCCACTTCTGATGAGAACTGATAGTCTAAGATCAGAAAGAAGGAGAGGAAGACCTCCCCTATCAGTGGACTTGAGGAGGAGCATGTATGCAGAAAGGGGAGGAAGGGTGGGATCGGGAGGGGAGGAGGGAGGGGCTTATGGGGGGATACAAAATGAAAAAAGTGTAATTAACAATAAAATAATAATAATAAAAAATAAAAATAGAAAAAGTAAAAATAAATAAATAAAATTAAAAAAAGAATTCCTATGTTTAGACAAAATAAATAAATAAATAAAAGCAGAATACTGACTAGACTTCAAAAAAAAATTTAGTAGTGAATGAGCCAAATAGTTTTAAATCTTAAGGTTAATAATAAGGTTAAATCATCAAAGGTTAATAAGGAAAGGTAATTTAGGCAGAGGGACATGTCAAGTAAATATGAGAAATGAATGCATTAGAGAAAAGACTGGAAACTAGGATGCTGTTCTGAAGATTGGTACAGAAGTCTTGGTAAAAGAAGGGAAAGATGGAAATTGGAGGACTATAGATTTTAGCTGCTGTTTTTGAAAAATGAGTGGGTATATCACACAAAGTGATTCTTAGGTGGAGAAGGAAAAGCAGAGGCTGAAGGTGGAACTGGACATTATAAGGTATAAAAGAAAATGAAATACCAATAGTGAGAAGAAATAAGATGTAAGAAAAATTAGGGAACATGTGGTGTCCTAAAATATCACTGATACTTAACTTTGTGGAGAAACTCATAAATGATTATGGAGATTCATTTGTAAGTATTCATAGCACCAAGAATGGTCAAGCTGTGCAGCTCAAGCAGACTAGTCACTAATATGGTAATACTATAATTTAATATTATATTTATAATTAAATTTAAAATACTATAATACATAATGTTAGTAAGACACTGTGATAGGCACTGAGAAGTCTTTGGGTACATAGAAGAGTTAGTGTCTTTTTCTCATTAAATTTCCATTTCAGGGGTAGTCTTAGAGGACCAGTACTAAAGAAACAATCACATGAGAAGTTGAACAGACCCCAAGAATCAAAGATCAGTAATGACATAGGGAGGAGCACTATTCTACAGTTTTAAATTAAGGTCTAATAAATTATTTCTTCCAAAAAAGATTTCTTCAAAAAGGGGGAACTGTAGAGAGCTGCGGAATGCTGTGCCTTAAAGATGGAGCTGGTTTCCGCCTTCCACCTTCCCGATGGTGAGTGCTCTCTGTCACGAACAATTCCACATTTGGCTAAGGCTGAGGATCTGGCTTGCTTCCATGTATGTGGACCTATCTGCATTGCCCACGTGGCACGCCTGGGTTGGCTACCCAGAGGCTATTTAAGCTGTGGGCTGGCTTTCCCCAGGGTCAGATGATTGTTCAAGGTTCCTGAATAAACTGCATTGAAAAAAAAAAGAAAGAAAGAAAAAAAAAGATTTCTTTATTTTTATAAGTGTGTGTGTGTGCATGTGTGTAAGAGCACACTATAGAGGACTTGATTTCTTAGCAATCCAGTAGAAGCCAGAAGAGAGTGTCAGGCCTATTCCTTTGAGTCAGGGTCTTTACCTTAAGCTAGCCCACATTTTTTTTCTGCTAGCCTAGAAGTCATCAAGCTCCAGAGATCCTGCTATCTCTGATTTCCTCAAAACTGGGTTTACAGAAAAATGCAAGCTGTCTGGTTTGCTATGTGAATGCTGTGATCTGAATCCCACCCAGTACTTATGATTGCTCAACAAGAGCTTGTAACTGGTGAGCTATTAGTCCAGCAAAAAAAAGTCTAATTAATTCTTGTTTTTCACATAAACATAATTTGAAATTTTATAAAAACAGAACATAAAAAATAAATGTAGGAGTCAATTAGGGAGAACTGTAAGCATATCAATAGCTTAAAATGTTTTTAAAGTAAGTTAGAAAATAAAAACAGCCCTAACATAGTATAAATTGGAAGTGATAACTGCTATTGTAAGTACTATTTTTAATGGACAAATCTGGTTTTGAAAGTGCCCTAGATTAGTTTGAATTAATAAAATTCTTCACCCTCCTCAATTTTTTCTTAATTTCAGGTTCATTTTGACTAGAGAAATTATGTTATGACATAGCTTCCAAAAAATGAATCCTGGTAGCTGTAGAAGCAGAGACAGTAATTCCCCTTGGCAGGCAGTATTATTAAAAGTGCTGGCATCTTTTGGCTAGTTGGAATTCCAAAGGACAGAGATAAGTACGTAAATAAAATAAAATTATGAATTGGAATTGATATGAATGATATATTCGATCCATTTAATAATGGTCATTATCTCAGGCTTGTATCTAAGGTTAGTTAGAATTCTTTCAAATCATTTCTCTGTATATTAGGAAGAGTAGGTATTATAGCTAGGGTTTGGGACAAAGGATTCCCCCGTGAATCTATTTGCTTCTAGCTGTTTTCAATAATCAGGTGTTGGGGTAAGCGTGGAAGGGTAAAGGACACGAGAGGAAAGCATTCCAATTTTACACCAATTTGATTTCAAAGTTTATAGGCAGTAAGAACAAAAGTTGTAGAAGAAAAGGCCTCCTTCTTGTCTCTATGTTGAAATAAATTACTGTTCTAGGCAGAAGTCCCCTGAGACATAGGCATGATTAGCCAGCTCTCTTTTTTCTGGGATCTCCAAAGACATGAAAGACAAAGGCAACACCTCAGATAATAAAAGTAGGCAGACTTTCCTGTAATGTGATTTGAGAAGCTTAAAAGCTTTGTGTTTTTTGCTTATGAACACAGGCTTCATTTCCTTGTGCTCTTAGTTCACAACTGCTGCTGGTAACAGAGTCCACTAGGGAAGCTGATAACTTGTGAACAAACTCTTTATTCCTCTAAATGGGAAAAGATGTATTATTGGGCAGGAGATAATACGCCTGCTATTCACAACAATGCAGCCATAGCTCTCTTCTCCTAACCAAAGCAAAAGCAAGCACTACTAATAAAAAATACAAAGGGCAAAAGCAATGGCATATTTTAATTCAATTATCAATAAAACTGGCTGCAACCATGTTGTAAATGAGGTAGCCCCAGTATTCTGGTCTTCTGTAGAATAAAAGCCTTTTGATGTTTGAAAAAAAAATCAATAAACCCTAGTAGCATAATTTTGCTCTTCTGAAATACAAAATTTGGCTATTTAAATTGCTAATGAAAGCAGTCATAATTTTTAACCAAATGCGCTTTAAATTAGATTTCAGAAGTATGTGTGGAGTGAGTGTAAAGATGCTTTAATTCGCCACATACACCTTACAAAGACATTTTTAAAAAGGGTCTACATACTATTAAGGATATAAATTCAATGAATTCAGTCACATGAAGCTCACATATATCACATATGTGGACACAAGCACACTGCGAGGATGATTCTAGGTTCTATGATATTGCATAGCTGAAAAAATTAGAGTAGTCATCAGATGAAAGAGCGTCTAGTAGTATTTTTTATACTAAATACATATGGAAATCTGCAGAAATCATGTAGAACAAGTGATAATGAATGCACTCAATCTCATTTCTATCAATTTCTGTGATTCTAGGGTCTACATGCTTCTAAGATCTATATCTATACAACTTATATGGGCAGATAGAGTTATTAGTTACAAAGTTTTACACAGTTTGTTTTATTATCTAGCTCTAGGGTTAATCCTTTCAGTTTATATATAATTAAAGGCAGAGATAAACAAAGTTGGTATTTAGTAAATACAAGTACAATTTAAATTTTACAACTTGCCAGAAATATGACATTTTCTACTTCTCTGAACCAGGATTATAGTCCACTCAACTTTTGAGATGGAAAAAAGCAACTAATGTCTATGTGGGACAAAGGAGGGTAAAGAGTAAGAAGAAGAAGACTAATTCTAGAATATATATTTATATGTATTTTACATGTTTCATCTCATTCCAGATTCCATAACAAGGTACTATATATAGACTGGGTGGCTTATAAACAACAGAAATTTACTTCTTTTTATTTCTGGAGGCTAAGAAGTACAAGTAAGGTAGCAGATGTGTTAAGTAGGAGCCTGCTTCCTCACAGACTATAGCTTTTTGCTTTGCTATATCCTCATATAGCAGAAGGGGGCAAACACAACACAACACTATCTCTTTCTTTTCTTTTTACTTCTTTTTTTTTTTTTTTGAGACGGGGTTTCTCTGTGTAACCTTGACTGTCCTGGACTGTTTTGTATTGCCTTTGTATACCAGGCTGGCCTTGAAGCCACAATGATCCACTTGCCTCTTCCTCTCAAGTGCTGGGATTAAAGGCATGAGCCAACACACCGGGATAACACACCATAGGAAGTAGTAATTAATTATATCAAAATTGAACCCAGCAAAGACAAGATGAAAGAACTTTTCTTCCCCATGAAACAAGTGACCATGAAGACCATTTTATTGCTGGAAATAACCTTGTTCTTTGTCCTTTATCTTAAATTGTATTAATTTTTTCAGATAATAAAGATTATAGAACATACCATATTTTCCTTTCTGCTTTTGCTTTTACAAAGTTCAGAGCTAAATTTAATGTTCAATAGTAGTAACTATACTTAATTTGAGTGCTTGGAGTAACTACCTAAAAGTATTTTATAATATTAATCTTCTTTTTTCTTTTTTTTTTTTTTTTTTGTTAACTGGATAATATCTTTTGGGAAGGTGGATAGGAGAAAAATATACACAGGAAAGGAAGGAAACAGCTAGGCCACCTGTCCATCCATAATTTTTGGATGAGAGGAGGCAGGAAGGGCATCTTGACCCTCTAGAATTGAAAGAGGAATAGTTTAAAAAATGTCAAATCAATAGTCTAATTGGGTCCAATCAATATACACCAATTTTCTATCTAAACAGATCAAGAAAACAAATGTGTGTGTACCTTATTTTAAAAAATAGCATTTCTATAACAGGAATTGGTCTTCTTTTTATTTGTTGATTTGGTGAATGAGTTTCCTAGCTCACTTTTAGACTGGAAAACTGGAGAAAAGAGGAAGAAGGAATGTGTACAAAGAACAAAAGCTGTGAAAGGAGTTGTAGAAAAATAAATAGCAAATAAACTATCTGACACATACTGATAGATGAACTTCTAGGCCTGTGTTTGAATATAAGCCCAGTTGAAAATTATAGGCATCCTTTTCAGTCATGACCACAAGTGAATTTCATGTTCATAGGTATACTGAGGGATGTGTTGAACTAATGTTCCTTTAAACAATTTAAAGTCACTTAAATATTTTAAAAAGAAGATAGAACACCTAGCCAGTAAACATGATATGTACCAGAACTGTCTTTTGCCATATTCTTACAGCTATAGGTAAGTTATAATATATTTAATATTTGTTTCATGGAAGCTATCCATGAATGCCATTTTATCTATTTATTTATTCATTCATTCATTCATTTATTTATTTTTTCTATTAATTACAGTTTATTTACTTTGTATCCCAGCTGTAGCCCCCTCACTCATTCCCTCCCATTCTCACCCTCCCTCCCTCATCTCCTCCTTGTCCCTCTCTAAGTCCACTGATAGGGGAGGTCTTCTTCCCTTTCCATCTGTCCCTAGAATGCCATTTTTTAAACAGATATGTTTTCAGTGTAACCAGGAAAATGACTAAGAAAACACTGCAAGTAATTTATTTTGAACATAAAAGAACTCTGATTGGGGACATCACTTTTTTCAGTTTCGTCTCTGAAAGAATACTTTTATTGGGTTTGTTTATGTGAGTCACACATGTACACCACTGAAAACAAAAATGAAGTAGCCTGGATTGCCTTTGGCACCCGAAATCACAGTACTCAAAATGGACAATTCATAATGTTCAGTGCTTTTTATAGGTATCATGTATTAGATAGCCAGCTCTCAATTATCCAGGCTAATGGAGAGGAACAAACAATCACATGGCTAATATAAATAGCAAATAATCCAGAAATTTATTTGTGTAGATTTGGAAAGTTAATCAAAAATTAACTTGGAGGTTGGAGTCACTATCCAGAAACATTAGACACTGAGTCAGCATTAGGAATCCTGAGGTACAAAGCAAAATCCAAGAATTCTTAAAATATTATTATTCCTACTTCTGGAACTGTAGGGCATACAGCTAATTTCCTCAGCTAGAGAGGAAAAGTTTAAGAATCAGAAAGGCAGGAAGGACCCTGGAGGACAGTAACAAGACAAGTTTCTTGTCTGATCTTATATTTTCTCATTGGGGAGTTTCCCTGATTATTTAGACTGAAGTTGCATTTACTTGTGTTACACAGACTGTAATCCAAAGAGAAGTCCATGGCTTGGGAAATTACCCAGACTAACGGAAACCACTGAGAAGAAAACATTAGATATAGACTTGGAAACAACTGGGAGGACTTTTTTTTTTCTTCCTTTGCTTCCCTTTATTTATTTATTTTTCTTCATTTTTTTTTTATTTTTCATCAATTACATTTTATTCATTCTGCATCCCCCCATAAGCCCCTCCCTCCTCCCCTCCCAACGCCACCCTCTCTCCTCCCTCTGCATGCATGCCACTCCCCAAGTCCACAGATAGGGGAGGTTCTCCTCTCCTTTCTGATCTTAGTCTATCAGTTCACATCAAAAGTGGCTGCATTGTCCTCTACTATGGCCTGGTAAGGCTGCTCCCCGCCAGGGGGAGGTGATCAAAGAGCAGGCCAATCAGATATAGTAAGAGCTGGAGAGGACAGGGTCTCCACAAGGAGAGCAACAGAACAAGAAAATTTGAACACAGGGAACTTCCCAGAGACTCATACTCCAACCAAGGACTATTCATAGAGATAACCCAGAACCCCTGCACAGATGTAGCCCAGGGCAGTTCAGAGTCCAATTGGGTTACATAGTAATGTGAACTGGGAGGACTTTTTAAAAGAGAACTCTGCAATATGTTTTCCAGTAGGGATTAATCAAATGTTAAGCCCTTCTTGGGATTTTGTCCCATCTTCATTTTTCTGTATGCACTCCCTGTATCAATTCTAGTTTTAGCACTACATATAAATGAAGCTACTAAGTTTAGAGCTATGTGAGAAAAAAATGTTTGCTAATATGATGGCAGGCCTATGATCTCAATGCTCCGGATGCTAGGGCCTGAAGATGAAGAGTCAGGGTTGCTTCTGAGCTACAGAGAGTTAACTTGCTTCAAAACTCTACATAAAATGCATAAGCAAAAGCATTTAGAATTGTATGATTGTAATATGATGGCAGTTCTTCCTATTAAAACTAAGAGACTACAATAGAAAGAAATAAGCTAAAATGACTTATTGGGTACTAAAAATCTATACCGGGTTCTATGACAGTGAGTTGGACTTCTTATCCATTTACAGTTTTAGACAAATTTGATGGTACTCCAGTCACAAAGTTCTCACTTATTTCATTTACCTTATGATATTTCATTCTAGGGCCAGTAGGCCCCATGCATATGCCATTCATTTTCAGCACCATGTGAATTTGCAGGTGACTAGTTATTTCTACTAGAGATAACATCTTGCATATTGTGTAAGAGACACCTAGTCTGGGGTCTGATGTGCATCAGCCTTGGGAGGTTTAACTCAGCATTTTTCTCTATGTAAGATGATTTGTGGTTCTGACATCAGCCATATGTCCAACCTCAGAAAAATTACATTTTTTTCATGCAGGACTTCCTTTAATAAAAACAGGGCTGGAGGAGTGTAGAGATGATGTTTGTAAATAGATTTTTTTAAAAAATCATAAAACATATTGGTTTCTAAGAAATACCAGAAATATGTCTGAGTGAAGACTTAGCTGCTCAATGTTTAAGTTTCTCAGATGGAATCAATAAGCTTGAATTTTTATTAGCAATACATTTTAATAAAAACATTAAAAATGTTGTTGCTCATTGTCATTTCCTTGCATACAATTATTTAAAGCTGGAAGAAACAATCATCAGTTTGTCAGAAACAAACAAACAAAAAAATACAATATCTGTCCTGCTTTGGGTCCTATCACTTTAAAGCTTACAGGTACAATATGAGCAATTCATGTGTCATCATCTAGCCACAAGAGATATTCTCTGAATTACCCATGTTTATTATTTCTGATAAAATTAAAAAAAATAAAACAGCTTCTTAGGTTTGTAAATAATTTGCTTCTTTAAGCCATAAAACAAATGTGTATAACAAAAATGACAACAGGATGCAGCTTTCTTTGTCTGACCACAATGAATAGGCAAACTTAACACATTTAAAAAACCCCTCATTCTGTGCTACAGTGAAGTAGCAAGGCAAAATGGGTCTGAATAAGGATTTTTGAAGGAACCATGTTGGAAAAAAATGTTCAAAAGATGCTGTGATCCTAGCTACTTTAAAGAATGATATAAGTAGATTGCATCATCAAGGCCTGCCGTGGCTACAAGGCAAGTTCAAAGTCAACCTACAGATTAGTAAGAAAAGAACATCCTTATCTCTGAATACACTGGATCTAGAGAAAAATCTGCATGAATAAGCCCTGCTCACTACTCTTTATTATTATTATTATCATTATTATTATTATTATTAGAGTACTACTTTTGTCCACCATATCTTTCTACAATGAACTGCTTATCCAACACAGGTTTCTTGTTATCTGGATGTATGAAGTCTTCTATGTCATGTAAAACATACAAATATTAAATAAATTGGCATGCCCTTCATTTATTAATTTGTCTTTTGATAAAGGGCCCTATTTATGAGGACACTATGCAGAAAAGAAATTTCTTTTCCTCTCAGCCATAGGAGGAAAACATTCAAATTGGGATGATGAAAGACTGTTTTGTTCAAGGACAAGTCCTGTACTAAAGTTAGATTTAAAAAATATATATTGCTTTTTCATCACTATCTAGCACTGTCACCTCCTCGAAAGGAAAGCTCTATACATTGTAAGCTTTGATAAGTATGAGCTGTCTACCTGAGTTCACAAAACTAAGCCATGGTTTTAAATGCTTATGGCTTTATAACCTAATGACTTTAAATGTATTAACCCCAGAAATAAAAGGATGGTGGTAGGGACAGGAATTAAAGAGGCAGCACATGTGGGCTTGCTTGTATGCCTTTTACACAGGATTCCTAACAGTGAAATTTAAGCAGGTCTATTAAATTTCTATCCATTCTCTACACTACGTAAGTAATCTCATTAGTTTTGACAAAGGTCAAGAAACTGAAAAGGAAATCCATGCATACAGTAATATGTTTCACTTTCTTTCATTTATAATTAAGAGATTCTGTTGCTGCATTTTAAAACTTCATTTTCTTAACTTTAAATCTATGCATGGAATGAGAAATGAGCAAAGTATTTTAGCAGCAATACACTACCTAAGATAGGATGTGTATTGGACAGTCATAGGGAGCAGAATAATTCATCTTAAAAGGGCAAGTCAAATACACATTTAAATAGAAAGTCATATGAATCTTTTTGAAACACACAACTAATCTGCCTCCATTTTCAAATACTGAAGAGCTAGGACAGAATAGGAAACCTGGTGGTGAGTAATACTTGTACTTGTGGTGAGTGTTACAGCACAGCACTGATTTGGGTGGGAGCACTGAGACAGAGATCACAGTCCCCTTTTTTATTTACAGCTCTTTAAATCCCACATCTTCCACTTCTGGGTTCTTTACATTCTGTCCCTCCTTTCTCTCTACACTTCCACCAATCCTTAATGTAATACCAACATTTTTAAAGGTTTGTGTGCTCCATGAATCAAGTGTATGTACTGTTTAGCTTTATGGGAAGTTGCCATAATGTTATCCAACTCTGAGTTTAATGTTGAAAGTGTAGTAAGAGGATTACATCTGAAATCAAGCTCCCAATGCCATAAACTTGGAAGAGAAGGTAGACACACTCATTCCTTCCTTAAACTGCGACATACATAAAATGATCTCCAATGGAATGAGTATTGCTTTGAAAAATGTTCAGAATCAGAATAAATTGCGGTTGTTGTTCATAAGGTAGCTAGACAATCAGGAATTCATCACAAAAGTTACTTTAAGATGTTATTATTAAACATCAGGGGAAGAGTAAGTAGTGTTCAAAATTTTTCTCTAGAAAGGTATTTAAGTCCAGAGTTCAAGTAAAAAGATTCTTTAGTAAAAACATGTAGCAGCAATTAATGTAAAATGAGGTCATGAATTTGAGAAAGAGCAAGGAAAGATATATAAGAGAGTTTGTAGAGAAAAGGGAGAAATAATACAATTATAATACCAAAAGATAAGGGAAAAAATTTACAATACAACATTTTATTAAATTTTATGAAAACCATATCAGTATCATATGATACTGCAGCATGATTCTATTAATGGCTCATTAATTATTCTAAAATATTTGTTGAGAATGTATTTTATGAGGATCCTGTGTCAATAACTAAGATGGACACTTATTCTGAAAATAAACTGCACAAATAGAATGTTTACTAACATTACAACAACGGCCAAGAACCCTTTCCTTAAAAATAACAACATAGCAAATATCTTAGGTGTGAAAGCCACCAATTGTATTTGTGGAATATTCTTGGTTAACTACTTATTCTTCATATCCCTTAGTGTTACAAACAACATTTTTAGCTCTAATCTGACTGCATATGGCCCAGTGACTATAGCTTACTAACTCAGGATACAGTTCATGGTCTATCACTATTATAAACACACTGAATATATGTTAAGATGAATAAATGTATTCAACAAACTAATGTACATCTCTGTAGTGCAAAGGAATATGAAAATAAAAAAGTGTGGCTGGTATGCTCTAAGAACTGAAGCAAAAGGATGGAAGACAAGTGGAGGACACTATATAAAGTACAAATAAAAGAGTTTATGCATTAATGGTTAAGAGATGGAAAGTTGGGGTGCAGAAAGAACATAACATTTGTTCATGACTTTTAATGAGAAGTCTACCACAGAATGCCTCTGAAGGGTTCTACTCTGCAGGGTATCGAGGCAGATGCTGAGACTCATAGCCAAACTTTGGGCAGATTACAGGGAATCTTATGAAAGAAGTGGGAGATAGTAAGACCTGGAGAGGACAGTAGCTCCACAAGGAGAGCAATAGATCCAAAAAGTCTGGGCACAGGGGTCTTTTATGAGACTGATACTCCAGGCAAGGACCACTTATGGAGATAGCATAGAACCTGAGCATAGAGGTAGCCCATGGCAGTTCTGTGTCCAAGTGGGCTCCATAGTAATGGGGGCAGGGACTGTCTCTGACAGGAACTGATTGGCCTGCTGTTTGACCATGTTCCCCTGAGGGGGGAGCAGCCTTACCAGGCCACGGAAGAAGACAATGCAACCACTCCTGATGAGACCTGATAGACTAGGATCAGAGGGAAGGGGACGAGGACCTCCCTTATCAATAGACTAGGGCATAGGTAGGGAAGAGAGAGGGAGGGTGGGATTGGGAGGGCAAGAGGGAGGGAGGTACAGGGGGTATAAAAAGTGAATAAACTGTAATTAATAAAAATAAAAATAATTTAAAAAAGAATGGCACAAAACAATAACAACAACAAAAAAAAAAAAAGAAAGAAAGAAAGAAAAGAAGAGGAGATCAAATGAGTCCAAGGTGGACATTAGGTAATTTTGGAACTCACAAATGAAATACATAGTATTTTGTACTTCTGAGAAACCATAAACATGAAAGAATTGTAGCAATGCTGAAGCAACAATTTTAATTAATTTTAACTCAACACCTAAAAACAAAACAAACAAAAATACTGGAAAGTCTGAAAAGTGCTGAAAATTAAGGTGATGATGAATTAATTTTGGTAACATACAAATGTCACTTTCAATGAAATCAGGTAGGTAAAGTATTGTAGCCATGGCAAATCTTTGAGGTTGGTTAACTGTAGTCAAAGTAATCCCATTAACAGGAACAACAACAAAAAAGTTGGGAGAGACAAAGGAGCAGATGGATTCAGCAACTCATTTAATGTCTGATAAACAAGAAGGGCAGAGACAAATCATAGACCCTTTTAGTGAAACTTAACTTCGGTATTTTTATGCAAATTGACTTTTTAAAACTATGTCAGTTCAGGTGTGGAGTTGACTTTACACTGTTGCTCATTTGGATTACAACAAACTCAGATTAAAAACATTGATTCACTGGAAAGTAAACTTGAATGTGCTAGGACTGATAAGTAAAATGAAGCACTCGATGTTTGCTGCATGATACTTCAGTGATTGCTATGGAAGGACTGATGCTTCTTTACTAAATATTGCATATGTTCATTCTTTCCAGGACATTGAAGTCGATTCAATCTTCAAAAGGATACTGCCTCTATGATTGAAAACTCCTATGTTGTCCATTTTCATGAAAGGAGTTGTTTACTTTTTGTTTTCCTTCAGTCTGAGGTTAATCTGAACAATCAATGATGCTTGTAATCCTACTCAAACAGCCAGCTGTCTTTGCTACTGTGAATTCTGAGTCTGGGATTCGCTCTCCCCATCTTATATAATGAAAGATTCCATTTTCTTTCTTATTTCTCCCAGTGGACAGTCACTACTGTCAGCAGCATAGCCTAACATGACTGGTGTCATTCCCCATAATGATGACTGTTCCAAAGTGTACATGACACAGGAAAAAAAAAAAAGGCAGCAACAGTCTCAGGAGAGGTCTGCTTTGCAATGTACAAATCAAGAACTCCTTGGTTTTAAAGTACAATTTAAGACTTTTAAACACATCATTGTTCAAAGATATCTGAACCTATAAGCATGACTACTTTGTACTCCATCTTCTAGATTTCCAATTAAGAAGGATTTTGCAAGAAGCATTTTACTGTATTTGACTAATTTTGAGCCACAGTTCTGACCTGTGTTTATTACAGCCATATTGCCTTTACATGTGACACATTTTCTATCATATTAACATGTGTATTAGTGATTCATTCTTTTAGAACCACTTAAAATTGAGTTTCAGTTGTAAGAAAAACAAAACAAAAGATGGTGATCTCAATATGGCCACTAGTAACATGAAGCTCCCTAAAACTTCAAATTGAAGCTCCCCACTATTCAGTTTGGTGGGGTGGGGTTGGGTAAAGAAGCATGCATAGAATTTAGATTTCTCTTTTCGATTTTACCTGGCATCACTTCTAAGACAGAAATCGACCAAGTAATAATCAATTAGGTTGACTGCTGTCACCGGTATGTGAAAGGAACAGTAAGTATGGGAGCTGCCTCCCAAAGGGAGCTGCAGTAGACAATGACTTATTTATCACAGACATTTGTGTGCATGCAAGAAAACAGACCTAGGACGCTTTCCTGACAGCTGACTTTTATGAAAGGGACATTTGAGAGTGATGACACTATACGCTTTTTCTGCTACTGTACCAATAAATAAACAAATGGACTTGTAAGGGAATAGAAGTTAAGAAAGACTATTTACCTAAACACATATTTTTAAAAGCATTATTGGCTTGAGATGGCCAATAATCAGGTAGGATACCTCAGAATCAAAACAGACTTTGTATTGCATATCTTATTATAAAAGGAATCAAGACTTATCAGAAATCTCAAAAAAAATCCTAAAATATAAAACATCTAGAAAGACAAATAAACAAAAATGAACAATCTTTCTTTTTACAGTAAAACAACAACTTTGTGGCCTAAGGTTCATGTAACAGTAATTATTGCAATTATCATAAAATTATCCATTTCTAAAAATCTATCTATCTATCTATCTATCTATCTATCTATCTATCTATCTATCTATCTATCTATCTAAGATACAGTTACCAGTAAAACTAGCCTGAACATAACAGAGTTATCTTGTGTTGGTTAAGAAGACACTGGTGGGCATCACACTGCCTTAAGGTCACTGTTAGATATGCCAGTCATTGTTCAACTGCAGCTACAGAAATGTGTTGGATAATAGATATTTCTTCCATTTAATGTGAGGCTACCTAACAGATGTGTCTTGTTTATTTTAAAAAGAAATATTTGAATAACATCTAGTCCATAAAACTAGACTTATTATACTCTTTTTTACTATTAATTACACTTTATTCATTTTGTATTCCCCCATAAGCCCTTCCCTCCTCCCCTCCCTACCCCACCCTCCTTCCCCCTTCCTCATGCATGCCCCTCCCCAAGTCCACTGATAGGGGAGGTCCTCTTCTCCTTCCTTCTGATCTTAGTCTATCAGATCACCTCAGGAGTGGCTGCATTGTCATCTTCTGTGGCCTGGTAAGGCTGCTATCTGACTTAATATACTTTACTTTCCTTTTTCCCTATAATTATATTTTGTTAATTTTTAAAGATTTGTTTTATTTTTATTTTATGTGTATAAGTATCTTGTGTACATGTATATAATTATAATGTACATATGTCTGGTATATACAGAGGTCATAAAAATGTAATGGTCCTCTGGAAATGGAGTTACAAATGATTGTTACCCAACATATGGATGCTAAGAACCCAATCTGAGTCCTCCACAGCAGCAGCAAATGCACTTTAGCACTAAGCCATCTCTCCAACTCCATTCTTTTAAAGGGGGAAGTTTATTTATTTTTTCCCTTTGAGAAATTCTCTCATGATTTTCTTGGGTTTCCTCTTTATTTTCTTCTCATCTGTATTTGTCTCCACCTCCACTGCTTTTTTTCTTCAATCTGTCTTAAACCACAATTTATTTATTTATTTATTTATTTATTTATTTATTTACTTATTTCTTTCTTCCCTTCCTTCCTTCCTTCCTTCCTCCCTTATTCCTTCCTTCCTTCTCATCTTCCTCCTCCTCCTCCTAAGGGAATAGGATATAGTTTATTCTGGAGACATTTTGAGTAACGATGGCCATGCAGCAGGTTAGTCAAAATTCCATATTTCAAAATGAAACAGTTTCATAGTTTTATAGAACAAAGAAAGTAATAATCAAGGCAAGTTTAAAATACATTGGTGAGTACATTAGAGAGGCAGGTATCAAGAAAGAGAGATGGGGAAGATTTTTATGGGCTTAAGATACTATCTCTTACTATTTCCCAGTTCTTACCTAAAGAGCTGGAGAGGACAGGGTCTCCACAAGGAGAGCAACAGAACAAGAAAATTTGAACATAGGGAACTTCCCAGTGACTCATACTCCAACCAAGGACTATTCATGGAGATAACCTAGAACCCCTGCACAGATGTAGCCCAGGGCAGTTCAGAGTCCAATTGGGTTACATAGTAATGTGAAGAGGGACTGCCTCTGACATAATCTGATTGGCCTGCTCTTTGATCACCTCCCTCTGGGGGGGGGTGCAGCCTTACCAGGCCACAGTAGAGGACAATACAGCCACTTTTGATGTGAACTGACAGACTAAGATCAGAAAGGAGAGGAGAACCTCCCCTATTAGTGGACTTGGGGAGTGGCATGCAAGTAGAGGGAGGAGGGAGGGTGGGATTGGGATGGGAGGAGGGAGGGGCTTATAGGGGGATGCAGAATGAATAAAGTGTAATTGATGAAAAATTTAAAAAAAAAAGGGAAAAAATAATTTAAGAACCTTAAATGACTTTCAAAAGTGGAGGAAAACATGGAGTTAGTCAATTGGCATGGAGCACGTCTCGCCCCTGGGGGCAATGGTCTCCTGAACCTACTCAGACCTCGGACACTACCACTGCTAGTTCTAGAACTGACGCAGGATGTTCCAACGAGGGGTTAAGGCTTCTCATAATATTTCCTATAAGCCCACACCTGTTTGTCTATATCCCCCATTTTTATTCATTATTAGCCAGATAGAGCCAAGTAATTGTGGTAATGATACTCGCTTTTTTTTTAAACCCCAATGCTAGTAACGTTAGGTATGCCCTGGTTACTCGCATGCCTCACTGGGTGCCTATGCCCATTGATGCCCCTCACGCTATGACTCTCTTCAGACAGAAAAGGGATCTTGGAACTACAGCCACCATTGTTACTACCATCTCATTGACGGCTGTTGGAGCTACCACCAGGGCATTAGCCATGAATCATACTGGGCAGACTGCTCAGACCCTGAATAATCATTTAGCCAATGTAGCTCATGCCTTAGTTGTACATAAAGGAATTAATGCTCAACTAAAAGGAAGCTTGATGGTGTTCAATCAGAGGATTGACCTCTTGCAGGAGCAAATTGATACCCTATGGCAAATCGCTCAACCTGGCTGTCAATGAAAGTATGCTGGACTTTGTGTCACTAGCATACAACATGAGAATTTTTCCTGCGCTGCAAATCTGTCTAAACAATTGTCGAGCTATATTTTAGGTAATTGGACTGGAGAATTCGATACTACGATGGAGCAGCTGAGAGTGGCCATTGTCACAGTAAATTCTACCGGAGTGGACGCAGGACTAGCCACAGGATTATCAACATGGATTGCTGCAGCCATGAATCATCTGAAGGAATGGGCGGGCATGGGAGTGTTAGCAGGCCTTCTGGTGTTGGTCTCCTTGGTTTGCCTGTGGTATATATGCAAGATTAGAGTCTCACAACAGTGTGATGCAGCCATGATCATTCAGGCCTTTACAGCCATTGAAGCAAGACATTCTCCCTAAGCATGGTTGGATACCATAAAAAGCTAAAATGATACGCTCAGGATGCGAGGCTAAGCACTGCACTCAGGGTCAGCCGCTTTGGACCCAGAGAAGAGCATGTCTGATTGCATGCGGGTTGATGCCCCAGGTCCCGCCTCTGAGAAAAAGGTATCGGACGGGTCCGATGCTCTTTGGGTGGATGACACCTAAATGAACATCTGTACAAAGTCCCAATTTATTTCTAATATCAGAGATCAGACCTCTACTCTTGCCTGATGCATCTAAAACAAAAAGGGGGAACTGTAGAGAGCTGCAGAATGCTATGCCTTAAAGATGGAGCTGGTTTCCGCCTTCCACCTTCCCGATGGGGAGTGCTCTCTGTCAGGAACAACTCCACATTTGGCTAAGGCCGAGGATCTGGCTTGCTTCCACGTATGTGGACCTATCTGCATTGCCCCCGTGGCACGCCTGGGTTGGCTACCCAGAGGCTATTTAAGCTGTGGGCTGGCTTTCCCCGGGGTCCGAGGATTGTTCAATGTTCCTGAATAAACTGCATTGAAAAAATAAAAAAAAAAAAAAAAAAAAAAAAAAAAAGATACTATCTCATGACATTCTTTGCTTTTGTGTTGGTAGAAACTTCTGGGATGGTTTGCTAAGTTAACAGATTCCAAAGGGTTTTATCTATTAGTCAGAAGACGATATTTCCAACAAAGAGGTGGGCAAGGAATGGCTGTCCCAGGGGCTAAAGCTATTCTAAGATGAGGTGATTAGATCTGGGACCTGCAACATTCCAATCTTTTCACAGTACTAAAGTTCTTATCAGTCAGTCTCTGCAGACACAGCTTCATTCCAGGAGTTCTCATTAACAGCTCTTTCTATTTACCAACCATCATATCTTGTGCATGCAGGGGCCACATATTATGTATTAAATATTACAAGGTCTCTTGTAGCTAAAAAGACTCCTTCTTAGGATCCTATATAGATAAGGCTGAGTGTTGGGCACTGTCCTTCGAATTGATCCCACAAGTTATCTCTAGATTTTTTTTCCTTATTTAAAGTATTGAATTATTGGCTAACCATTACAGTAAAGTAGATAATAAAAAGAAAACTTAAACATCTTCATGTTTACCACTACCAGAAATATGGACTAGATACTAATAATCTGAATTCTAGTCCAGTGTTATTAGCTTGCTGGATATTTTCCAGTAAATGACTTGACTTTCTTTGAGCCTGCTTTTGTTACATAAAAGGAGGGACTTGGATCTGAAGATCTCTACTAGTCTTTTGTCTCTACTATTTCTCATTTCTCAACTATGATTTGTGAGACATCATTCAGGATAATAATTGTGCATGCCAGTTTGAGTACACACAGATTGCAAAATAGATGTTGGGCTGTAAGTTGATCCTGTTAGTCCATAAAATAGTGACTTGAAGTTGTTTCTCTATTCTTGAGTGTTGGGAGTGTTTGTATTCATGGTCTAAATGTATGATTCACCTCAGAATCTCCAGAAATTACTGCAATCCTTGGAACTTCTTACATCTATAACATAATCTACTCACTATCAATGGATTTTTTGCCTGCATAGTTACCAAAAAAATCTAGTGTATTAAATATGATATTTTTCTGAAAAATAGGTGGGCTGATTGGAACAACACAATATCAGGACAAGCACATACTGACTCATGAGGGAATCAATGTTTATCTCCTAAATAATTCACTAGACTTAGAATTTTATGTAAGAATTTACTGACTGCTTATGTGAGTACAATTTCAGCTCCTCCTGAAAATTGTGACTCTTGGAGTCAAAGCCTTGAAAAAAATTCATGACTTCTGGAACTATGAAAAAAAGTTATAGAAGTAATAAAAATTCTAGCAACATGTTTCTACCGCTCAAATTCCAGAAGAATAAAAATGACTGCAACAACTTATATTTGCCCCTAACAATAAAGGGGTTCTAGTAAAAGCACTTCTTAGAGTCATCAGCTGATCTTGTAAATACAAAAAAGAACAATCTCCAGATCCATTGTAGGCCTCCTATTAAAATACTGGTATTTGTATTGGCCTCTTTATTTAAAGAGTATGCATTCTCTGCATCCTGAATTTTATATTTAATGATGATTAATTGTACATGTAAGAGTAGAATGTAGCTAAATGATGCATTTGTAATTCATGTGAAACAATATAATTAGTTCTTCGAAGGTTTATCAATATATTATTCTACTAAACAGAATACTTGAAAGTCCCACTTTAGTTTTAAATACAATACAAAACCTTTGTTTTAAGCATGGCTTCCTCTGTGTAATATTCTCATAATTATTTTCTAGCAACATGAAATATTAGGTTGATTATTTTCATTCTAGCTGTTAGCCCCTCATGCTGTGAAGAAAGCAACTTCATGAGTTCATTCATATATTTCAAGACAAAACTGAAAATTTGGGAGTTATAATTAAAATAAGGAAAGAAAGATTCAATTTAACAGTACTGCTCCTCCCTTGGGGAGTGGGGAGGTCAAAGAGACAGCCATTGAGCTCCTGTTAGAAATAGTCCTTGTTCCCCTTACTATGGGAAACCAATTGGTTACTGAGCTATCACGAGCTACCTCCGAGCAGAGGTTCTAGGTTTTATCCATACATGGTCCTTGGTTGAATGTCAGTCTCAGAAAAGACCCTGTGCCTAGATATAGTTGGTCCTTGTGGAGCTCCTATCCTTTCCCCATCAGACTAACTCCCCTTCTTTCATATGATTCCCTGTACTCTGCCAAAGGTTTGGTTATGAGTCTTTGTTTGCAGCCAGTCCTGAAGATACCTGATAAAACAGGATCAGATGAATGGGGAGGAGGTCCCCCCCTATCAGTGGACTTGGAAAGGGGCATGGTGGAGATGAAGGAGGGAGGGTGGGATTGGGAGGGAATGAGGGAGCGGGATACAGCTGGGATACAGAGTTAATAAAATGTAACTGATAAGAAAAAAAAAGAAAGATTCAATTTAAAAAGTGAAGTGTAAGTTGAAGGAAAAATAACTATTTTAATAGTTTATTTACTAAAAGGCAGAAAATATTCTTAATATGTCCTCCCCCAAATGTAAATAACATAATACATAAATAAGTAGAAGTCCATTTTAAGTACCAAGTTTGATTCATGGGAACAAATTAGAATCTTCCAATCTACACTGATGTTTTAGTGTATTTTTTTTCAACCCATATTCCTCACTTTGATATATGTCAGTATGTAGAAGGCATACTTCTCTTTACCCTGTAACATAAAAATAATGCCATTGCTTGTCTGCTAAACTTCTAGGATTAGTTAATGAAGACCACATAGCTGATTTTTTTTGTTTGTTTTTGTTTTTTCTGTGGTGTTTTTTTTAATTTTTTTTTCTTTTCCATAATTTTATTTTTCTCATTAGTTACATTTTGTAATTCTGTATCCCAGCTGTATCCCTCATTCCCTCCCCATTCCCACCCTCCCTCCCTCATCTCCTCCCTGCCCCTTTCCAAGTCCACTAGTAGGGGAGGACCTCCTCCCCTTTCATATGACTCCCTTTTGTCAGGTATTTTCAAGACTGGCTGCAAAGTCCTCCTCTGTGGCCTAACAGTACTGCTCCTCCCTTGGGAGGTGGGGAGGTCAAAGAGCCAGTCATTGAGTTCCTGTTAGTAATAGTCCTTGTTCCCCTTACTATGGGAAACCAATTGATTACTGCATAGCTGACGTTTTACAAATGTTCTACATCTGCTGTTTGTAGAACCAACTTAGAATCTAGGTCTGCACAACTTAGAATCGATATTGTGCTTTTTATATTAGGAATTGAATCAAAGGACTTGTCTTGATAGGCAAGTACTCTTTTTGAGCTTTGTCATAGATTATAGGGAGCTTTTAATAAAAGTTTGGGTAAGGTTATTTATCTCTTATTCCTTCTAAACTTTCTGGTAACGGAATTTTCATATACTTTGTCTGTTTTTAGGAAATTTATGACCTGGAAGAATAGTTTACAATTCTGTATCATGCCCTGTCAATGTGCCAAGTCCTATAAAAAGAAGACCTCAATTGGAAAGAATTATGTCACTGTGGACTATACATGTAACTATTGTCCAAAGGACTGATAAGACTTCTATCCCTGATGTTTGGACTTGGACGAGGATAGCATTGACAGAGAATCTGCTAAACTGCTCTAAATAACAGACAGCATTGACCATTTGCATGAGCCATTTTCTTTATGAAAGGGTGGAAAATACAAATTTGTAATAAGAAAAAAAGAAACAGAAAAGGTAGCAGCATGTGATTTCAAAAGCAAAATCGACACCCAGCACAAAAATATTTAAGAGGGAGTAAAAGATTTAAGAATATAAGTTCAAGTAGTCGTAGAATGCACCTACATGAACAGTGACTGTATCTAAAAAAGAACCATATCACCATCTGTCCAATAGAAGTCATTTAAGTAAGCTAATAAGCTATTGTAGAGTACATCATTTTTCTGCACACTCACCAAAAACAAAACAAAACAAAATAAAACAGAAAAAACAAACAAACAAAAAGTGTCTTTGAATGTCTGATGTGGAATCAGAAAGTATCCCAGTCTAGCCTATGTATAACAGCTGTACTTCAATTTTGTTAATGGAAATAATGGACAGAGAAGTACTGTGTGAAAGAGGAGACTCTTTTCCTTCTTAGGACATACAAAAGTTGGAAAAATTCAGTCTGGTTTAACAAGTGAGATAACAACAGGGCTAGAGATTGGAATTCTTCCCCCCAGAACATGATGGAAAGTATAGATTAGACTCAGAATCTAAACTGGCCTCCTTATAAAATTTTCCTTAGAAAGTGTCTGGCAAATGCCACATATAACTAGGTATTTGGGAGCTTGATAGGCTGAGTTTCCCCATCCTTAGAGTTTCAAAGAAATGTCCTTGATGCTGAGCAGAGGCCACTGTAGTTTTGAAGGACATAGGAAAGGATTAGATATAATAGGCACTCACAGAGGGAAAACGTCCTTAGGATACCAACTTGAAAGTCATATTGTCTATGTTGGACTATGACAGCTGTAGGAATTTATGTATGCCGAGTACCCAGAGATAATTAATTAATTAATTAGTGTGTATATGGGGTGAATGGTTCAGAACTGTATGTGTGAATGGGTTGTGTAGAGGTCACAGGATACCTTGCAGATGTCAGTTCTTTCCTTCCACTATATGGGTCCCAGGGATCACATTCAGGTTATCAAGCCTGGCTGTAAGTATCTTTATCCACTGACCCATGTTTTAGACCCCAGATTCAACAATAAATCAACATACAATACCTAGAAATTTTTGTATTTTAGGAAGCACTCATTTTTATAGTAACTGGGATTTGAACCCAGGGTTTAGTGACTGAGTAAACACTCATTTTTATAATAACTGGGATTCGAACTCAGAACTTTGAGAAAATGCCTTACCACTCGACCATCAGCCTTTACCAAGCATTTTATATGCTTCGATATACACACAGAATATTGTATATGCACAGTAACAGCAAATAAAATAATTATTCACTGGAAACCTCTGAATTGTGGTCCTTAGAAACAGCTGGCTTATACTTCATGTCTACATACTTTGTATTGGAGTTTGTATATGAAGTGTCTCCTAAACAAGTCCACATATTAAAATTGTTGTCACTTGCTATTGACACTATTTTTGGAGATTCTGTAAGCTCTTGGAGGTAGAAATTAGCTGTAATAAATAGATAACTTCAGGTTGGAGGTAGAGAGCCTGAGGACTGTATCTTGTTCTAAGTTCCACTCTGTCTCTATCTGGCTCTTCCTGTCTGCCATCAGATGAGATGCCTCTGCAATATGTTCCTACTACCAAGGACTATGCAATGAAAACACTGAAATTTTGGAAATTTTCCTCCCTTACATTATTTCCCTTGCATATTTGAACACAGATATGTAATGTTAATCTACACACCTGAGGCAAAATAATTCATGGATGCCATAGAGATCACTGAGAGTAGCTCTTTTAAACAGTACCATGTCCAGCCAGTAGGTGGGAGAACAAGAAAAATTTTGTAGGAACAGTCTGCTATGTTAATCACATGACAGCAAAGGAAATGCACTAGAAACACACACATATTCATGATTCTGGTTAAAGCAAAGTTATCCTTCTAATAGCAAAAGTCAACACCCAGAGATGATTCATTTTTGTCCCACAATCAAAATCTTAGCTATCTTTCCGCATGCTAAATTTAGAACATAAGAGTTAAATCACTACACTTACTTTATCAAATGGCATTCCACCCAGAAATATAGTTAATGTAAAAGTAACAATAAGGAATGTTAGAGAAAAAAGACGCAGCCACACTGATCCCGGAATGCCAGCATCATAGGGGAGGGGCATAGTAGGAGAAGAGGAAAGGAGTGTGGGAATGGGAGGAGACTAGGGAGGGGGTTACAGCTGGGATACAAAGGAATAAATTGTAATAAATAAATAAATAAACTCACACAAAAAAGAAACAGAACTCTGACAAACCATTATGAAAATGCTTCATTATTCTTGACCCCTCTTAGATTAGATCTCTGGTATATACTATCTTCTGCACTCATGACCAGCCTCTTCCAAAGATTTAGACAACTACCTGCTTTTCTGTTCTGTATATAGTATCTTTTAATATCGCCAGTGAGTAACCTAACCTATACTTTACAGCATTTATTCGACTTAGGAACTTTCTTTGGGGAACTATTTGACTCACTTTTTTTGTTTTTAGTTTGTATTTTATTCATTTAATCACTTTATAGCCATCTCTCAGATCCCTACCTTCTCTCCTCCCAGTCCTGTCCTCATACACCCTACTCTCATTCCTTTCTCTCCTTCTTCTCAGAGAAGAGGAGGTTCCCAAGTAGTACCAACTCACCCTGGCATCTCAAGTCAGAACAGGACTAAGCACATCTTTTTCTGTTCTTTTCTGAGGACAGAAAGACAACCTAGCTAGGAGGAAGGGATCCAGAGGTAGGCAACAGAGTCAGAGACAGCCCCTACTCCCATTGTTAGGGGAGCTACATGATGACCAAACTGCACATCTGCTCTATATATGTAGGGGATCTAGGTAAAGTCCATGCAAGCTCTTTGGTTGGTGGTTCAGTCTTAGGGTGCCTCCATGGGCCAAGGTGTTTGATCCTCAGAAGTCTCAGATTGGTGACAGACAGTATATTGAATTCTTTAGAAAATGTACTTCTCTACATTTTCTAAATGTATCTGACAATCATTAGCATATATATATTTCAATTATACACATTTAATTGTTACTGATTAAGGAAAGAATGTATATATGTATTAGAGTTGATGTTATGTGATAAAATAAACAGTTGGTGCTTCAAGTCTCTTAAAGTAATAACTCAATTTATATAATATTCTGTACAGATAACTTTGGGATATCTTAATCTTTTATCTTATTTATTTGATTACAAATTTCCTAATATTTGCAAATAAACAATAGCCACACTCTTTAGTATCCTATGACTTCATTCACAATTGATTAGATAATAGATAAATACAAAAGTAAACTATCTATAGATTGTCATGAAAGCCCTTTCAGTAAAACATCGAAAACCAAATCTTTCTTCAGAGAAATTCGTTCTAGATAACTAAATCATTCTTCAGAGAACTTAATGAAATACATGTGGAATAGAAATGATAGTCAGCACCTCCATTTATGAATGAATCATTAATAAGCTTAAACCACACATCGATCCTAAAACCTTAATAGTGGAAGACTTCAACACTCCACTCTCACCAAGGGACAGATCAATTAGACAGAAGCTAAATAGGGAACTAATGATACTTACAGAGGTCCTAAATCAAATGGGCCAAATAGATGTCTTTAGAACTTTTCATCCAAATACAAAAGAATATACCTTCTTCTCAGCACTTCATGGAACCTTCTCCAAAACTGACCATATATTTGGGAACAAAGCAAGCTTCAACAGATACAAATAATCCCTCGTATCCTATCAGATTATCATGGCCTAAAACTAGACCTCAACAACAACAGAAATAATAATAATAAAAAAGCCTACACATGCATGGAAACTAAACAACTCTCTACTCAATGAGAGATGGGTCAGGGAAAAAATAAAGAAAAGAAATTAGAGACTTCCTAAAATTCAATGAAAAAGAAGGTACAACTTACACAAACTTATGGAACACAATGAAAGCAGTGCTAACAGGAAAGTTCATAGCACATAATGACTTCAGAAAGAAGACTGAAACATCTCTTAAGAGCAACTTAATGGCACACCTAAAAGCTCTGGGGGAGAGAGGGGGAAGAAGCAAGCACATCAAAGAGGAGTATCAGATGAATGGGGAGGAGGTCCCCCCCATCAGTGGACTTGGAAAGGGGCACGGTGCAGATGAGGGAGGGAGGGAGGGACTGGGAGGGAATGAGGGATTGGGACATGGCTGGGATACAGAGTTAATAAAATGTAACTGATAAGGAAAAAAAATTAAAAAAAGAAGAGTAAAGAGGAGTAGACTGTTGGAAATAATCAAACTCAGGGCTTAAATCAATAAAATAAAAGAGAACAATTCAAAGAATCAATGAAGCCAACAAGATAGACAAACAATAGAAAATCAACAAGATAGACAAACCCTTAGACAAACTAAGTAAAAGGCAGAGAGAAACTATCCAAATCAGCAAAATCAGAAATGAAAAGGGGATATAACGACAGACACTGAGGAAATCCAAACAATCATAGGTCTTACTTCAAAAGCCTATATGCCACAAAATTTGAAAATCTAAGTGAAGGAACAACTTCTTGATGGATTCCATTTACCAAAATTAAATCAACACCAGGTAAATATATTAAAGAGTTGTTTATCCCCCAAGGAAATAGAAGCAGTAATCAAAAGTTCGCCTTCAAAAAAAAAAAAAAAAAAAGCCCAGTTCCAGACGGTTTCAGCACAGAATTCTTCCATTCTTCCAGTCCTTCAAAGAAGACCTAACTACAATACTCTTCAAACTATTCCACAAAATAGAAACAGGAGGAACATTACAACCCCATTCTATGAGTACACAGTCACATTGATACCTAAAGCTCACAAAGATAAAAAAAAATGGAATTCAGATATATATCTCTTATGAACATTGATGCAAAAAGACTCAAAAACCAAAACCAAGAACACATAAATGATATCATCTACTATAACCAGGTAGACTTTATCCGAGGCATGTGGGGTGGTTCACTATATGGAAATTCATCAATGTAATCCACTGTATAAAAATTGAAGAAGAAAAACCACATGATCATCTCCTTAGATGCCAAAAAAGCATTTGACACCCATCCAACACCCATTCATGTTTGAAGCCTTGGAGAGATCAAGAATACAAGGCATGTACATTAACATAGTAAAGGCAATATACAGCATTCCTATAGCAAACATCAAACTAAAGGGAAACTTAAATCAATCCCACTGAAATACGGGACAAGGCAAGGCCACCCACTCCCTCCTTATCTCTTCAACACAGTACTTGAAGTTCTAGAGACAACTAAAGGAGATAAATAGAATACAAACTATCACTATTTGCAGATGATATGGTAGTATACATGAGTGAACCCAAAAATTCAGCCAGAAAAATCTCTCAGCTGATAAACACCTTCAACAAAGTGGCTGGATACTAAATTAATTAAAAAAAATCAGTAGCCCTCCTGTATATGAAAGACAAATGGGCCAAGAAAGAAATTAGGGAACCAACACCCTTCACAATAGCCATTAATAACATCAAGTGCCACGGTGTGACTCTAACCAAACAAATGAAAGATCTGTATGAAAAAACTTCAAGTCTCTGAAGAAACAAATTGAAGAAGATATCATAAGATGGAAAGATCTCCCATGCTCATGGATCACTAGGATTAGCACAGTGAAAATGGCCATCTTGCCAAAAGCAATATGCAGATTCAATGCAATTCCCAACAATATACCAACACAATTCTTTACAGAACTTGTAAAAACAATTCTCAATTTCATATAGAAAAACAAACAAACAAACAAAAAAACAGAATTTCTAAAACAATCCTGTACAAGAGATCATCTGGAAGTATCTCAGTGCCTGATCTCAAGCTGTATGACAGTGCAATAGTAATAAAAACTGCATGGTGCTGTCATAGAAACAGAAAGGTGGATCAACAGAACCTAACTGAAAACCCAGAAATAAACCCACACACCTATGGATACTTGATGTTTGACAAAGATGCCAAAATCATACAATGGAAAAAAGATAGGTTCTTCAACAAATGCTATGTCTACATGTAGAAAATGCAAATAGATAAATATTTATCACTCCGCACAAAAGTAAAGTCCTAGTGAATAGAAGACCTCAACATGAAACCAGATACACTATATCCAATAGAAGAAACATTAGGGAAGAACTTTGAACTCTTTGTCACAGGAAACAACTTCCTGAACAGAATACCAATAGCACAGGCTCTAAGATCAACAATCCATAAATGGGACCTCATAAAACTGAAATGCTTCTGTAAAGCAAAGGACACTGTTATCAGAACAAAACGAGAGCCTACAGAATGTGCAAGGATCTTCACCAACCCTATATGTGACAGAGTTCTAATATTCAGAATATATAAAAAAGTCAAGAAGTTAAACAGCAACGAATCAAGTAATCCAATTGAAAAATGGGGTACAGAGCTAAACAGAATTCTCAATAGAGGAATATCGAATGGCAGAGAAACACTTAAAAAAATGTTCAATATCCTTAGTCATCAGGGAAATGCAGATCAAAAGGACCCTGGGATTTCACCTCACACCCATCCCATTCCGATAGCTAAGATTAAAAATTCAGTTGACAATACATGCTGAAGAGGATGTGGAGAAAGGGGAACCCTCCTCCATTGATGGTGGGAATGTAAACTTGTATAACCACTTTGGAAATTTTCTCAGAAAATTAGAAATAGTGCTACCTCAATATCCAACCATACCACTCCTAGGCACATGTCCAAAATATGCTCAAGTATACAACAAGGATATTTGTTTAACAATGTTTGTAGCAGCATTATTAGTAATAGCCAGAATCTGGAAACAATGCAGAGGTCCCTCATCTGAGGAATGGATACAGATCTTGTGGTACATTTACACAATGGAATACTACTCAGCAATTAAAAACAAGGAAATCATGAAATTAACAGGGAAATGGTGGGAATTAGAAAAGATCACCCTGAGTGAGGTATCCTGGAAGCAGAAAGACACACATAGTATATACTCACTTATAAGTGGATATTAGCCATACAATTTGGATAAACATACTAAATTCTGTACACCTAAAGAAGGTAAGCAAGAAGGAGGACCCAGGGTAAGATGATCATTCCTCATTCAGAAAGGCAAAAGGGATGGACATTGCAAGTGGGAGAAAACAGGGAATAAGACTGGAGCCTACCACAGAAAGACTCTACCCAACAGGGCATCGAAGCAGATGCTGAGATTCACAGCTAAACTTTGGGCAGAATGCAGGGAATCTTATGACAGAAGTAGAGATGAAAGACCTAGCAGTGTATCAAAACAGATGCTGAGACCCATAACCAAACCTTTGGCAGAGTATAGGGAATAATAAGAAGGAAGGAGGAATTAGTATATCCTAGAGGGACAGGGAGCACCATAACGTCCAAATATATCTGAGCACAGGGGTCTTCTATGAGACTGTTTATCCAACCAAGGACCATGCATGGATATAACCTACAACCCCTGCTCAGACATAGAGTGGGTTCCCTGGTAAGGGGGACAAGAATTGTTTCTGACATGAACTCATGAGCTTCCCCTCCCCCATGATGGGGAGCAGCCTTGCTAGACCACAGATAAGGACATTGCAATCATCCTGAAGATACCTGATAAACTAGGGCCAGACAGAAGGAAAGGAGAACACCCCTCTTAGTGGACTCGGAAGGGGGCAGGGAGGAGATGAGGGAGGGAAGGTAGGACTAGGAGGGAAAGAGGGAGAGGGCTAAGCAATTAGATTAGAATAAACAAAAGACATTCAAATTAGAGGAAATGTATAGTCACCATTGGCAGACACATAATCTAAAAACAACAGCAACAACAACAACAACAACACAAAACTCTGTAACTAACATAAAAATTCAGGGTTGGGGAAGTAGTTTTATTGATAGAGCACCTGCCATACAAACATAAGACCTTGAGTTTGTATTCTTAGAACTCACATAAAAAGTTGAGTATGATGGCAGACACCTGTAATCCTAATATTGTGAAGGCAGAGACAGGATAATCTCTAGGGCTTACTGGACAACAAATTTAACTGAATTTCTCACCTCTAGTGAGAGAACTTGTGCCAAAAACAAAAGTAAAGTTCTACTGAAGAAGACAACCACTGTCAACCTCTGGCCTCTATAAGACAAATACACATACATAAATATAAATGACTATGTCCATTCACACCCCCTCACACACAAACACACACACTTTAGCAAAGTCAGAGAATATAATATCAACATGTAAAAATCAGCTATGCTTATGTACAGAAACAAAAGACTATAAAATAATTAAGGCAGTAATTCCACTTAAAGAACAGAAAAAGTGTAAAAATATAGAGTAACTCTAGGTAATGGTAATATACTTAAAACTAAAAGAAAGGATTTTAAAGTGTTTCTACCATAAGGAAATAATGAGGAGCTGAAGAGATGATTCAGGGGTTAAGAATGTGTACTGCTATCTGTTTGGTTCCTAGCAACTATTTCGGGCAGCTCAGAGCCAGCAGTAACTCCAGCCCCAGGGCATCTGATACACTCTTCTGTAATCCCACAAGCCTTTGTGCACACACACACACACACACACACACACACACACACACACACGTGCATATAAAAACTCAAAGGTACGCAGATATACATATAATTAAAAATTAAAGTAAAATAAATTATGTTTGAGGAGATAATCTTCCTCATTGCTTCAATACTGGAGGATGCCCTTGAAGATACTTTGGGAACCTCACTCCTTACTCTCTGCTTTCTTGCTGTCAGGAAATCAGAAATTCTATCCTGTCACGTACTCTTTATCAGGATATACTGCCTCATCACATAGGCAAAATGATAGGTTCTTGTGACATGGCCTGAAACCTCCGAAATTGTGAACTCAAATAAATATTTCTGTCTTTTCCAGTTGTTTATGTCAGGTATTTTGGCACAGTAATGTAAAGCTGGCTAACACAGTGTATAAATAACAGAGAAGCTCAAGCCTGACTTTTTCATTCATTTCTCATATCTCTACTCTTCAAGAAGAACGATAGAACAGTGGTATAAGGGAGGTCATATAAAAACTGTAAGTGCATGGAATCTTATGTAAGAAGTGGGAAATAGTAAGAGCTGGAGAGGACGGGAACCACACAAGGAGAGCTACAGAACCAGAAAATTTGAACACAGGGAACTTCCCAGAGACTCATATTCCAACCAAGGACTATTCATGGAGATAACCCAGAGATGTTTATAGAACACCAAGTATTGACTAAAATTTACACATAAGTCAATGCCAAATGGCAAATTTCAAGCTTTAGGAGTTCAGACATTTATCAGGAAATTGTAGCTTCAAAGCCGCAAAGCTCAAATAAGGAATAGTCAACAAAAGCTGTATAAAAAGGCATCAGTGCAACCTGATCACCTCAAGCAAAAATCAACCAGGCATATCAATGGAGAATTCTAATTTGTTCTTTTTCTTTCTTAAGTTCTTAGGAAAATGAGAATGCACTCTCAGTCAAGAGGTGATAACTAAACTTTCAAACAGACTCCACTTGTTTATACGAGGCTTACTTTATAAAGGTTGCCGACATTTCTTCTCATTTCAAGAATGGAAAGTAGAGGATGTGGAGAAAAGGGAACCTTCCTCCATTGCTTGTGGGAATTTAAACTTGTACACCACTTTGGAAATCACTCTGCCGCCTTCTCAGACAATTAGGAATATTGCTTCCTCAAGACCCAGCTATACCACTCCTAGGCATATATCCAGAATATGCTCAAGTGCACAACAAGGATATTTGCTCAACCATGTTCATAGCAGTTTTATTCATAATAGTCAGAACCTGGAAACAACCCAGATGTCCCTCAACTGAGGAATGGATGCAGAAATTGAGGTATATTTACACAATGGAATAATACTCAGCAATTAAAAACAAGGAAATCATGAAATTTGCATGCAAATGGTGGGACCTAGAAAAGATCATCCTGAGTGAGATATGCCAGAAGCAGAAAGACACACATTGTATATACTGACTTATAAGTGGATATTAGACTTATAATATAGGATAAACATACTAAAATCTGTATACCTAAAGAAGCTAAGCAAGAAGGAGAACCCTGGATAAGATGATAAATCCTTACTCTGAAAGGCAAACGAGATGGACCTCAGAAGAGGGAAAAAAAGGAAACAGGACAGGAGCCTACCACAGAGGGACTCTGAAAGACTTTACCCTGCAGGGTATCAAATCAGATGCTGAGACTCATAACCAAACTTTAGGCACAGTGCAGGGAATCTTATGAAAGATAGGGGAGATGAAAGAGCTGGAGGGGACAGGAGCTCCACAAAGGCAGCAACAGAACCAAGAGATGTGGGTCCGGGGGTCTTTTCTGAGACTGATACTCCAACCAAGGACCATACATTGTTATAACCTAGAACCACTGCAGATGTAGCCCATGGCAGCTCAGTCTCCAAGTGGGTTCCCTAGTAAGGGGAAGAGGGACTGTCTCTGACATGAACTCGATACCTTGCTCTTTGATCACCTAGGCCACAAAGGATGACAGTGTAGCCAGTCCTGATGAGACCTGATAGGCTAGGGTCAGAAGGAAGGGGAGGAGGACCTCCCTTATCAGTGGACTTGGAGAGGAGCATGGGAGGAGATAAGAGATTTAGGGAGGATTCGGAGGGGTTGAGGGAAGGAACTATATCTGGGAAACAAAGTGAATAAACTGTATTTTCATAAAAAATGAATTAATTTTTAAAAAAGGATAGAAAGTAGAAGAAATAAGATTATTCTTAGTTTATAAAACATCGAAGAAAAAGGGTTCATTTGGGATAATAGATGTAGGAAATGACAGAATTGGATGTTTTAAAAATTGCAATTCTAGCTATCTTTTTTTCTATTCTAGGCTACAAAAACATTCTAAGGCTCTCCTGAGTCAGACAGGTTAATATTTGATGAATCAACTTTGGGTCTGAGACAGGTGCTACAGCCAGTCATACTGAATTATCTTTGGTTTTTACAATATCACTTTGGCATCCTTGACACTTTCCTCCCTGCTCATCAACTACACTGCCTTCATGCTCTTTAATTAAACCTATGAATAATGTGCAAATCTTTTTCTATTACATACAGTTAATATTAATGGATGTTTTACTCTATGCTACTAAGCATGTGCTATTGTTTTACTTTAAGGTTTATTTCCCCATTGTTTAAGCTAAAGTCATAAACATGTTTTTTTAAGTTTTTAAAATTATTTTTATTTTTATTAATTACAGTTTATTCACTTTGTATCTGCTCTGTAGCTTCCTCCCTCCTGCCCTCCCAATTCCACCCTCCCTCCCTCTTCCCCACCTGTGCCCCTCTACCAGTCCACTGATAAGGGAAGTCCTTGTCCCCTTCCCTCTGATCCTAATCTATCAGTTCTCATCAGGAGTGTCTGCATTGTCTTCCTCTGTGGCCTGGTAAGGCTGCTCCTCCCTCAGGGGGAAATGATCAAACAGCAGGCCAATCAGTTCCTGTCAGAGGCAGTCCCTTGTCCCCATTACTATGGAACCTACTTGGACACTGAACTGCCATGGGCTACCTTTGTGCAGGGGTTCCAGGCCATCTCCATGAATGGTCCTTACCTGGAGTATCAGTCTTATAAAAGTCCCCTGTGCCTAGACATTTTGGTTCTGTTGCTCTCCTTGTGGAGCTACTGTCCTCTCCAGGTCTTACTATCTCCCACTTCTTTCATAAGATTCCCTGTATTCTGCCCAAAGTTTGGCTATCAGTCTCAATATCTGTCTCTGTACCCTGCAGGGTAGAGCCTTTCAGAGCCTCTCTGTGGTAGGCTCCTTGTCCTGTTCCCTGTTTTCTTCCTCCTCTGATGACTATTGTCTTTGCCTTTCGGAATGGAGATTGAACATCTTAGCCAGAGTCCTCCTTCTTGATTAGCTTCTTTAGGTGTACAGATCTTAGTATGTTTATCCTATATCATATGTCTAATATCCAGTTATGAGTGAGTATATACCCTGTGTGTCTCTCTGCTTCTGGGATACCTCACTCAGGATGGTCTTTTCTAGATCCCACCATTTACCTGCAAATTTCATGATTTTCTTGGATAAATATGATTTTTAATCTTATATATTCATTGAGACATAAAAATATTGTCCAGATTATTAAAATACTGAATTATAATTTAATATCTATTTATGTGCTAGCAATATAAACAATCAGAGAAGATAACCTATTTGAAAATCATGAGACAAACAATATCCATAATATTGGCTATGTATTGGTATTTTAATCACCAGGTACTGTACTAAGTTATTTATCTTCATTATCAGATTTAATTCTCAGAACTACTCTATTAATTAGATAAACATTCTTATATATGTTTTATGCATGAGGAAGCCAAGTTTAAGTACAAGCAGGTAATCTGTCTATCTTCCAAAAACTAGAAATGTTAAAATGGATCAGAATCTAGTTTGTCTAGTTAAATATTACTCTTTAACTACTGTGTCACTGGTATTTAAAGTTGTTATATATAGATGAATTAATCAGTTAAGGTACTTGTTAAAATATAAACTCCTAACCAGGTGTGGTGGTGCATGCCTGTAATCCCAGCACTAGGGAGGTAGAGGTAGGCAGATCTCTGTGAGTTCAACGCTAGCCTAGTCTACAAAGCAAGTTTAGGACAGCCAGGATTACACAGAGAAACCCTGTCCAAAAAAATAAAATATATACTTAAACTTTTTGCATTATACTTCAATTTAGTAGAAGCTTTCTTAGGTGGAATCTAAGATTTGTTATTTTAGTAGCTCCCTATTTTAATTCTTATACTGATGCTTTTTTTATGAACTTTGAGAAATATTACAATACATTATAAAGACATAGGTAACTCAACATAAATTTCAAATGAGCCACTTTAAAGCAAATCATACATCTGAGTGTCTCTGTGTCTCTCTCTCACTTCTTAAAAATCATTGTTTAGACAGGAAATAAATAACCTCACTACAGCAAAACCAAAAGTAGCTGAACACACAAACACACTACCATAGCCAACATCACTAACAAATGATCTAACAGCCACTGGTCATTAATCTTCCTCAACATCAATGGACTCAATTCTCCAATAAAAAGACACAGACTAACAGAATAGATGCGAAAACAAGACCCAACTATCTTTGCATACAAGAAACACACCTAAATCACAAAGATAGGTATTATCTGAGAGTAAAGGGCTGGAAGACAGTTTTCCAAGCAAATGGACCCAAGAAGCAAGCAGGAGTAGCCATTCTAATATCCAATAAAATAGATTTTCAACCAAAATTAATCAAAAGAGATAGAGAAGGACACTTCATACTCATCCAGGGAAAAATCCACCAGGAAGATATCACAGTCCTGAACAACTATGTCCCAAATGCAAGGGCACCTACATTTGTAAAAGAAACTTTAATAAAACTTAAACCACACATAGACCCCCCCACATTAATGGTGGGAGACTTCAACACCCCACTCTCAACAAAGGACCGGTCAACAAAACAGAAATTAAAGAAAGAAACAATAACTCTGATAGAGGTCATAAATCAAATGGACCTCACAGACATCCACAGAACCTTTCACCCAAACACAAAAGAATTTACTTTCTTCTCAGTACCTCATGGAACCTTCTCCAAAATAGGCCATACAGTTGGAGACAAAACAAGACACAACAGATACAAGAAGATTGAAATAATCCCTTGTATCCTATCTGATCACCACACACTAAAGCTGAACCTCAATGACAAAAATAGCAAAAGGCCTACATATACATGGAAACTGAACAACTTGCTACTAAATGACAGCTGGGTCAGAGAAGAAATAAAGAAAGAAATTAAAGACTTCCTAGAACTCAATGAAAATGAAGACACAACATACCCAAACATATGGGACACAATGAAAGCAGTGCTAAGAGGAAAGTTCATAGCACTAAGTGCCTACAAGAAGAAATTCGAAACCTCTCATGCAGGCAACTTAAGGGCTCACTTAAAAGCCCTAGAAAAAAAAAAAAAAAGAAGAAGAAGCAAACGGCAAACACACCAAAGAGGAATAGACTGTTGGAAATATTCAAACTCAGGGCTGCAATCAATCAATTAGGAACAAATAAAACAATTCAAAGAATCAATGAAACCAAAAGCTGGTTCTTTGAGAAAATCAACAAGCTAGACAAACCCTTAGCCAAACAAAATAGCCAGAAGCTGGAATCAGCCCAGATGCTCCTCAGTGGAGGAATGGATGAACAAATTGTGGTATATCAACACAATGGAATATCAACTCAGCAATAAAAAAAAAAAAAAAAAAAAAAAAAAAAAAAAAAAAAAAAAAAAAAAAAAAAAAAACAAGGAAATCATGAAAATTGCTGGTAAATGGTGGGATCTGGAAAAGATCTTCCTGAATTAACTATCCCAAAAGCAGAAAGATGCACATGGTATATATTCACTCATATAGACATATAATATAGGATAAACCTACTAAAATCTGTACACTTAAAGAAACTAATCAATAGGGGGACTCTTGTTAAAATGCTCACTTCCTATCCAGAAAGGCAAAGAGGATGGACATCAGAAGAAGGAGAAAAGAGGGAACAAGTCAGAGCCTGACACAGAGTACCTCTGAAAGGCTCTGCCCTGCAGACTATCAATGCAGATGCTGAGACTTATGGGCAACCTTTGGGCAGAGTGCAGGAAATCTTATGAAAGAAGTGGGAAACAGTAAAATCTGGAGAGGACAGGATCTCCACAAGGAGAGCAACAGAACCAATAAATCTGAGCACAGGGGTCTTTCCTGAGACTGATACTCCAACCAAGGACTATGCATGGAGATAACCTAAGACCCCTGCATTGGCCTGCTCTTTAATTATTCCCTGAAAGGGAAGCAGCATTACCAGGCCACAGAAGAAGACAATGTAGCCACTCCTGATGAGATCTAATTGAGTAGGAAACAGAAGGAAGGAAAAGAAGACCTCCCCTATCAGTGGACTTGGGGAGGGGCATGCATGCAGAGGGTGGAGGAAGGGAAGGATTGGGATGGGAGGAGGGAGGGAACCACGGGGGGGATACAAAGTGAATAAAGTGTAATTAATAAATAATTAAAAAAATGAAGAAGGAAAAGCAAAATAAATATTTATGAATCTAAAAAAAAAAATCATTGTTTAGTTTGATATTCATAAAGCTCATTGTCTCACTGTAGTTGAGAATCAAACCAGGAGTTCAAAACCTGTAATGTGATGTGATGTTAGAATATTTGCATCATGGTTTCATATGTATAAAATAGCTTCAATCTGACTCAATGAGGCCAAACAAAATTTGTAGGTTTGGGTATAGGCAGCTGGACAGGTATGTAAGAGAAGACTGAAAGAAGAAATTAAGATAGATGTCAGAAGAAAAGAAAGAGAACCACATGAAAAGATTGAGTTGTTTTACCTTAAGTAAGTACCTTTCATTCAAAAGATAAAACGGTTCTAATTAAAACTGGTATTTTGACAGCCCTGTCTTTTGCTTGTTTTATTTAGGTCCTTAAGTGAACGAGAGGGCACACCATCCAATTGGTAGCTGTGATGAAGAGTTCAGTCAGCGAATTCTGCACAAACAAATTTTCCTTCCTGATAACTGGTGCTTTATTCATATAAGCAGGAAGCAGTAGAAGTCCACCACCCCTTCTTCATAAACCCAAGGACAGGCTCTACTTTCACCTTGTGCTTTAAGGAAATAAATCCAACCACCTTTAAAAAAGTCAGTGTATCAAAGCAGATGCTGAGATTCATAACCAAACTTTAGGCAGAGTGCAGGGAATCATATGAAAGAAGAGGCAGTTGATAAGACCTGGAGAGTACAGGAGCTCCACAAGGAAAGCAACAGAACCAAAATATCTGGGCTCAGAGGTATGTTCTGAGACTGATACTCCAACCAAGGCACATTCATGGATATAACCTAGAACCCCTGCTCAGATGTAGCCCAGGGCAGCTCAGTATCCAAGTGGCTTCCCTAGTAAGGGGAAGAGGAACTGTCTCTGACATGAACTCAGTGGCTGGCTCTTTGACCAACCCCCCTGAGGGAGGAGCAGCCTCACCAGGACACAGAGGAGGACATTGCAGCCAGTCCTGATGAGACCTGATAAGCTAGGGTCATATGGAAGGGGAGGTGGACCTCCCCTATCAGTGGACTTGGAGAGTGGCATGGAAGGAGATGAGAGAGGGAGGGTGGGATTAGGAGGGAATGAGGGAGGGAGGGGGCTGCAGCTAGTTGCAAAGAGAATAAAATGTAATTAATGTAAAAAGAATTTCAGCACATATGTAGCTTTTCAGTATGAATGAGTGTTTTCTTTCTCTACTTCTGAACTATTGATATAGTAGGAAACGCTTAAAAAATTAAAATGTTTTTTTTAAAAAAGGAATCCTTTTTGTCCCTATAAAAAAGAACAGCAAAACAGGTCCTCCCATGGACAGAGTCTGTTAGAAATCAGATTATTTCCACTGTGCTTTCCTATTATATCCCTGTCTGTAAAATATGTCCTCTCATTGTTTTGCTTTGAATGTGTATTTTTATCTGACTAGAGCTTTTTTGTATTTATTACTAATTTCTTTTGGGTGCCTCCCCTTCTATGTCCCCACTTCAGCACATGTTTTTCTGTTCTGAAAAACTGGGCCACATGCCTCTGAGGAGAAAGTAGTGCATGATTTCATTCCCACCTTTTCTTCTTTTTTGGCATCTCTGAGGCCTGCTATGCCCAGAAGTGCTTCCACTCAAGCTGGACCATCAAATCAATTATCATAGCAGTCTGCTTTCCAAATATGAATGGCAATGAATGACAACAGGCAAGGCAAACTTTCAGCTTTGATTTGTCATTGGTAATGTAAATCTGTTCTGGATCCTCTTCTCTTCTTTTATATCTCAGTTCTTCCCAGTATGTCTTTCTGTTTCCTCTCTTTCTTCTCTCTTTCTCCTCTTCCTCCTGCTCTCATTCCAGAGGGTCTAGTATTTGGCCAAATTTTCTTTGTTTTCTGCAGCTTCATTGAATCAGTCTTCAACTAAATGCTTCACCTTTGTGAGGGAAAGTCACAGGAAGGAAATAGTGCTGGCAATTATTATCACTATTAAATCTCTTTCTGCTAACCTGGATCTGATTACTACTTCCTGGGAGGAAACAACAGTGTTGCATTCTTCTTCTTTTCTTTCTTTCTTTTATTATTTATTACAATTTATTCACTTTGTGTCCCAGCTATGGCCCCCTCCCTTGTATCCTACCAATCTTCTCTCCCTCCTTCCCTCCCTCTTCTCTTCCTATGCCCCTCCCATAGTCTACTGATAGGGGAGGTACTCTTCCATTTCTATGCAACTGTAGCCTATCAGGTTTCATTAGGACTGGCTGCATTGTCTTCCTTTGTGGCCTGGCAAGGTTGGACCCCCCCCAGGGGGGAGGTGATCAAAGAGCCTACCACTGAGTTCATGCCAGAGACAACCTCTGCTCCTCTTACTAGGAAACCTACTTGGAGACTGAGTCTATGGCCTACATCTGAGCAGGGGTTTTAGGTCATTTTCATGCATTGTCCTTCATTGGGATATCATTCTTTGCAGGTCCCCTGGGGTACAGTCTTTTTTTGGGGGGAGGGCTCTGTTGGTTTCCTTTTGGAGCATTCTTATTCATTGTGGTTGTTTAAAATTCTGTCTGCTTCTGTATTTCAAGTTTCAATTGTTTTGTACTTAATGTTACTATTTTCATTTCAAGTTCCTGGTTATTGGAAATACTTTAATTTTTAAAATGTTATTATAGTCTAGCTGTTTAAAAAGATTGAGAATACTGTAAAGAGAGACTGGTTTAAGCAAACTAGAACTAGCTTTCATAATGCTGTTAATCCATCACTTTCATGAGGATGTCTGCAATTTTTAGTATGCTATAGCGCTTTACATTTCTTTCCTCAAGCTGGCAGCAATTCTTCTCATTGGACAATGACGCCAGACTTTCACCAATTACATTTAGAAATATTGCTTTTAAAAATGAGTTTAAAGCAGCAATATCACTTGAAAGGATCAGGGAAGAGAATATATTTTGCCAAACACTGTTCAACAGAAATTCTGTTGTAGAGACTTAGACTATAGATTTTCTTGACTTTGTCAATTAATTGGTAATGGCTAATGCTGTACTTGTAATCAGTTTAAGTGGTGAATTAAGTAGTCTTTCATAGTTGCAAATACTCACAATAAACTACTTTATAACATACACATATTGTTCTTTGTATTATGGGGAGGTATTGGTAAAGATTATAATATAACATAAATTATAATAATTCATATTATCCCAAATAAGCTAATGGAGAAGATAGTGACAAAGATTCCCTTCTTTGGCCAAAATTGGGTCTGGTTCCTCTGGAAGTCCCTTTATAAAAACTAATCCTGCATTATCTTCTTCTGTGTCCTGGTAAGGCTGCTCCCCCTAACCCCCTCCTGCTGAGACCTGATAGACTAGAATAAGAGGGAAGGGGAGGAGGACTTCCCTTATCAGTAGACTGGGAGAGGAACACACGGGTGGAGAAGAGGGAGGGTGGAATTATGAAGGGAGGAGGAAGGGAGGTACAGTGGGGATACAAAGTGAATAAACTGTAATTAACAATAATAATAATAATAATAATAATAATAATAACTAATCCTGTCATTGATTTTTTTTTTCTTTGGCCCCATTTTTCCCCAGTCTTGGGAAATTCAGATGGGTTAGTTTAGAGAAAATACCCCACATTGGGTATTTGATAAAAAATATTTTACCTTTCACCATGGAAGTCTCAGTACTCTAGACTCCTATAGCAAGAAACCTTGCAACTCTGTTAGCAAGATTTCCCATTTACCGTCAGTGCTTTCTCTTAAAAATCTTTCCTCTGCTGACCTTATCATACACTTTGTATGTAAGTATTTGCTTGGCACATGTTAATATTTGCAGTTTTCAATCTCGCTTCTTGACTATAAACCTCACTCTGAGTGAAGTCTGCCTTACCATGTTCAACAGCTTCCACAATAATGTTTAATATGAGTCAAGACATAAAAACAAGACTATAATAAAGAGTGGGATTTGATTAGTATTACAGTCTAAATCAGAAATGCCTCCCAAAGCTCATGTTTTGAATCATGTTTTTTTTTTTTTTTTGAAGTTGTAGAATGTTTAGGGAAGGGGACCTCAGTAACAGAAGCAGGACATCAGGGTGGGCCATTGAAGGTTATATCTCTCCCCTAATTCCTTGTTCTTTGCTTTGGTTCTTAGATGTGGTAACACAGACTGACTACTTCTTCCACTCATTCCTGTCTCCATGAACTGAGTAGCCATGGTAGAATGAAACATTCTGAAACCATCAATCAAAATAAATCTTTCTTCAAGTTGGTTTTGTCAAGTATTATAGCTACATCAGTGAAATGAAAATACACTGTCAAGAGTATTCCACAGAAAGCATACATTATGAAACTTTAGAGTGATATCTTCATGGGGAAAATGAGATCTGAGTTAAGGATGGCAGAAATACAAATTGGGTTTTCATAGGAAGAAAGTGAGAGATGCTACTACCAAGGGGCAAATAATTAGCTTGAACTAATTCACTCGTAGATTTTCTTAAATACATAGTCTTGAGCTAAAACAGTTTTGAAATTATTTGTATAAATAGTTAATTGAAAAGGAACAAAGAAAAACTTGCATAAATTAGAAAATGGTAATATATCAAAGATAACTAAGGAAGACTTCATACAGCTTATTCTTTATACAGCTTACTCTTTGGCTTATGGATATGAGATTCTGAATCAAAGGTCATGCTGAGTGGCACAGCAAAATTATATAAATATGAGTCTAGTTCTGGTTGAACACTGGTCTTTTTGTTGTTTTAGGACAAGTCTCCCTATGAAGGCCCAAGATGGTCTCAAACTTAAGAGTCCCTTACCTCTGTTTCCTAGGTGTTGAGATTAAAGACTTGCACCATCAAGCTCAACTTGAGTAAAGTTCTAGTAAGAGTAGAGTTCTTGTAAAATGGTTCCTAATTTCTTAAACAATTGTGAGCTATTCCAAATGTCTTTTTATAGCTAGATTTATTTTTTTTCAATTTATGTTTTAAATTTATTTTTATTATATATTCATTGCATTTTGCTAGCATATGTCGGTGTGAACGTGTCAGAATCCCTAGAACTGGAGTTACAGACAGGTGTGAGCTGCCACAGAGGTGCTGGGAATTGAACCTGGGTCCTCATGAAGAACAGCCAGTGCTCTTAACCACTGAGCAATCTCTCTAGCCCCTCACCTAAATTTATAAAGAACATCTTGCACTGAGAGTAAAAACTGTATAGCAGCTGCAATCTGTGCTTGTGCTAATCTAGAGTTGTATCCCTTGGAGACTCCTTTCTTGGCCAGTACCTACTTTTCCAGGTCTGTGGCAACAATATATTGCTAACTGAGCGACTTGCAGCAGAAGACTATTTATTAACAGCTCTAGAGGAAAGAATTCTAAAATAACAGTTGGCAGGATCGGTTCTTTCCCAGGGCTTTAAGGAAAGCTCATTCTATCTTTCTAGTTTCTGCTGGCTGCCAGTAACCCTTGAGATTACTTGGTTTGTGCCTGTATTATTCTAGTCCCTGCTTGTACAGTCTTATCACATTACTCCTGTGAGTCTTTGTGCCCTTGTGTTTCACATAGGTTTCTTATGAGGATTTAAGGTTAACCTTGATCCAGTATGAACACACTATAACTTGAGTATGTCTGCAAAGACCCTATTCCATATGATTGTCTTTTGCAAACACACTCTTATTCACATAAACAAAGAATCAGGAATTCAGCATATTTTGGCGAGTAACACAGTTCAGCCCATGCCTGTTCCACAGCTAATTGTTAAATGATTATTTCCCTATGTAGAATTACATAATATAGTTCCAGTGATTCATTTCCCACAATAGTATTGCTTTTTAAACAAGTAACTTCCTATGACAGAAATACTAAGCCAACTGACCTCAAACTAAAATGTCTAATATGTAGTTTAGTTTTAGAACATATTTAGAACATATTAGAACTATGTTAGAAATATGTTTTCTTCTTCACATAGTAGGAGGAAATTAGTATACTCAAAGTTACATTAGGCCCTGAACAGAGATTAAAAAAAAAAGGATTAAAAAAAATAACTCCTACTCTTAGTGTACAGCCTTGAGGTTTTACAGAATAGAATGTTCCACAATTATAGAGATCATAAACATCATCTATTCTAAACAACTCATTTTATAGATGAGTCCTTTGAGGGCTGAAGAGGTTAAATAACTTGCTCATGGCTCAGAAAGTTAATTGCAAGGAACATGCAAGGAAAACAAATGAACAGCACAATTTTAAAGAAATTCAACTACTATTTTGCTATCAAAGTGAATATACACTGGATGTTGATGATTTCCTGTGAAGAGATTAGATCAAAGTCTAGCAATCTTGAGCAATTCTGGAGCAGGTGCAAAGTCTCTTCATCTTCTCATTTGCTCTGATTTCTGAAGTCTTACAGAAGCGAAATGACTACCTAACCTTTTTTTGCCACCTGGGCCTTGGGTTTAGTTTCAGTTATCTGAGAAATCAATAACTTAATAGTAGAAAGGTAAATAGATGCTCTTCTGCCTGTTGCAATTCTTTTATGCCACAAATGGTAGAGAGTCCCTAGAACTCTCTAGAAAAAAGGACTTAGGCATTTGTTAGAAAAAGATGATTATGATCCTATTTTTTAAATGGATTATTACTGATTTGTTTAAGGAAATAGGAAGTGGTATATTACTTACTTCAAGTACAACCAATTCTTGGAAAAACTTAAAAGTAGGCTTTCAGGTCAAAGTTCCTCTTTTTCCCATGGTATATTAAATTAGACTGCCAGTAGTAGAATTACAGGTAATCTGTATTTGTTAAAGCACAATATAGTATCATGACATTATAACAAAACTAAGGATGTAATAAAACAAAACAAAACATATATTGAGAGATAGCTCAGTAGATAAAATCACTTTCTGCTTTTGCAGTGGACCTATGTTGAATCCCCACCATACACATGGCCCAGCCATTCAAAATCATCTGTAGCCCCAGCTTCATGTTATCCAATGCCCTCACCATCTCCATGGACACCAGGCATGCGTGTGATATACATACCTACACTGAGGTAAGCACTCATATGTATAACAATAAATTAGTCTTTAAAAAAACTATTACATAAAACCTGAAAAAAACATAAGACATCACAGGAGGAACTAAGAATTTTTTTCTTTTTTAGTTTCTCTCCATTTAATTTCATGTTAGATATAGTATTGTTCCAAATTACATGTGTTACATATTTTTTATTATTATTATTTTTAATTTTATTTTTCTTTTTAGTTACATTTTGTTAACTCTGTGTTCCAGCTGTATCCCGCTCCCTTATTCCCTCCCCAACCCCACACTCCCTCCCTGGTCTCCTCCCTGTCCCTTTCCAAGTCCACTGATAGGGGAGGACCTCCTCCCCTTTCATTTGACCCTGTTTTATCAGGTATCTTGAGGGCTGGCTGAAAAGTCCTCCTCTGTGGCCTAACAGGGCTGCTCCTCCCCTGGGGGAGCAGGGATCAAAAAGCCTGCCCTTGAGATCCTGTTAGAAATAGTCCTTGTTCCCCTTACTTTGGAAAACTACTTGGTTACTGAGCTACCACAGGCCACATCCCAGCAGAAGTTCTAGGTTATATCCATACATGGTCCTTGGTTGAGTGTCAGTCTCAGAAAAGACTCTGTGCCTGGATATATTTGGTCCTTGTAGAGCTCCTATCCTTTCCATATCATACTAACTCCCCTTCTTTCATATGATTCCCTGCACTCTGCCGAGGAACTAAGAATTTATCATTTTTGTTTCCCACAACACTAAATTACATATGGATTAGTGGAATTGGCTTTTCATCTATCTTGCTTAATATATGGAAATGGAAAAGATTTAAAATTAATGTAGAAAAGCACCACTTTTTTGGGATATACTATTTTGGGATACACTGTATTTTTACTAATTTATTTAGCATTTCATTCAAAATATTCTTTACATAATTACATTTCTCAGAGCTAACTCTAAGACCTGCAATTCCAAATTAGGTGATTTCAAGTACACCTATATGAAAAGATGTTAATTTAGCAAATATTAACTTCATCAGCTTGGAAATAGAGCTGTGAAGCAATGAAGTAATGTGTTAGAGATTAACATCAACAAATTTACGTAATAAGAGATTCAAGACAAAGTAGAATGTCCCATTCTTTGGGGTTTTGAAAAATAATGTAATTTGACAAATAATGCATTATAATAACCATGTCTATGATGAGTAGACTTTAATTAAGGGCTTTCTTATGCCTAGAGAATTAAGAATTCAATGTGTTGACTGAATGTACATTGTTTTTTGAGGGATCTTTATATACTTTAGACAGTGCTACAAAACTCACTCACAAAATGATCACACTCATAAGAAAGTTCTAATCTAAGCTAACTTTGGAAAACTCCATGAGTGAATAACTTCCTAAGAAGAGAGTCTCTCTTGCGCGTCTTATTCACTTGAGTTATGCCTAGAAAGCTGAGATTTTTGTCCTCTATGATACAGTTGAGAAGGGGAGCTTTTTATTATAAATTTTTCATTACAAACTTCACAGAGATCTTTACTTAAAAAAGTAGATATTACACAGTTATTAAATCTAAATTCTTTAATAACTCCACACTTTACTTCAGTAGTCTTATATGCAGAAATGAATATAAGGATCCAAGAAGAAACTATTAGGGAAATAAGTCATTTTTTGCATATCTTTCAATTTAGTAATTATCTAATTCACCTCCTGAAAACCACAGAGCTGACTTACTTGCATAACTTTCCCCTTAATGCAATGGATCATGTAAACTGAAAAGGATATTTTTATAAAGTAATATTACTCATTCAATAGAAAGAGATTAATTCTATAACTCAGACTTTTTTGAAGCCATATCTCATACACGTTCTCTAGAAAAGCACCATTAAGCCCTTAAATATTGGCTGAAATTCAGAATTTCAACCCTTAGACCCAGGAGACATACAATTCAATTTAGATTAGGCAAGATGTACACAATGGTGGCAGAAGGGATTTTTAGTTGTGTACCTAGTATATCTTTGCTATTTGCCAACACAAGCCCAAGCTGAACTTTGCTAGTTTGTTAAGAGAATACTAGCTGGAGAAGTTGTTTCTGTGAGATTATAGACTTTTCCATCATGAACACTAAAGGATTACTCCTCTTCTGTAAAACAAGTAGCTACAGCTGATCAGTAACAAAACACCTTGGTGAAATATGCAGAAGAACTCTGTCTTTTTAACCAAAATCTGAACTTGACTTTATTAATCTTTATATTAGTATGATATAATTTATGTCTAGACATAATCAGATTAATAAGGAAATATAGACATTCCATCTTGAAGGGAAGACTCAGATGAGGAGATTTTTGTCCTAAATACTAGTGTTAGTGTGTTGGTTTCCCCAAAAAACAGTAAAGCTCCAAAAGAGCTAAATTTTACATATGGTGTACATATGATGTTTTTGAGATATTTTCCTGACAATATGTGTTTTTTTTTTTTTTTTTTTTTATTCTTTTTCTTCTTTTTTAAATAGGCATGCTGTTCCTATTAGGCTTACAGTAGTATTGCTATTGTGTGATTAATTAATTTAGGAAGCATTACAGTGTTTTCCAAACTGACCCAGAGATGCAACTTGACAACTGAATCTACTTAACTAGCATGGTAATTAAGATCTGCACTTGCACTCCAAGATAGCATAGCACTTACACAGCACTGACAACAAGCCGTTTTCTTGGCTAATACCTGATTGATGGTCCATTCTTAATATTATTGGAGAAAGACATTAACAAGATAGGCCATGCCTCTTTAAAAAAAATGAACCTTGCAATATCTACAGATGATTTCTAGTTCAGATAACTCTAAGTAGCTTAATACAAATTAAAAAAAAAAAACACCTTTCTGGCTCATTAAGGCAGTTGCTCAAGCTGTCATTAGCATTACCTCTCTGAAACTGCAGTACACAATTCAGCTGGCCTTGTCTGCTACACAAACTAATGGCACAGAGCTACCTTTTGACAGCAGGACTAAATTTACATACTTTACATATTCAGTGAATAAAGGAAAATTTACATTAATCAATATGCTACATTTAGTATTTTTTTCCCTCATTTGAAATGTACCTGTATAACTGTAGGCCTAGTTACTGACAACTACATACAAAATGAATTAGTTGTATCAAGGCAAAAGAGGAGCTTTACCTCTTATTTAGTCCTACCCACTTTTGATAGAGTAATTGTAAATTATGCTTCAGAAGATGAATAGCAAGTCATGCCTGAAAAGATGAGAAACTCTGGTTTTCATCCTCAGACCTGCTAGGCTGACTGCCTGTCAGATAAGCCTGAAGCTAGGATTATGTCTTGAAAAGCTGTCAGAACACAGATTTTTATCACTAAATCAAACCTGCTGGTTTAAACTTTTCAAACTTTATCTCATATTTAATTAAAAAGAAAACAAACAAACAAACAAAAAGTATTATTATTACTTTTCTTTATTTAGGTACGACAATATAATTATCAGTATTTTCAGAGTATCTTGCTTCTTAGTAGTATAATCATAAAACAGTTTATTTAAGCATTAAGTACTCATTAATCATCTCTTCCAGCAGTTGAAAAACTTTTCTAAGATGGCCTTTGCAGTAAATGCTTTGGGTTTGAAAGGTTGTAGGGTCTCTGACATAATTGTTCAACTCTGCCATAAATAATATGTAAATGAATGAATGTGGTTGTGTCCCCCAAATTTTATTTATGGAAAGCTGAATTTAATATAATATTCATGTATAAATATTACTCTTCTTAGGGTTGTTTTCTAATCCTTTAAACTTGTAAAAATCTTTCTTAGATTTTTGTCCTGGATTTAGTTCATCTATAGGCTGGTGTGTCATCTTTCAGTGTATTCTACATATAAATCATTATAAAAGGGAAAAATAGTATAAAAGAGAGACACTTTTCAGAATTGCTGGGAAAAAAGGCCAAAAAACATTAAAGAATTGACAAACTATGAAACAGCATGTACAAAATGGCTGTAATGTGTGGGTTATCCATATGATTAAAGAGAATGTGGTTATAGTGTCTACTACAGAAGAGTTGGAGTAGGATTCATGCGTAATTAGTTATGCCAGGAGGCACTTACTGCATTTGCACAAATAGAGAAGATACAGAAAGACCACTTCAAGTGGGGAAAATAATATGTCCCATTTATGGGGAAGTAGAAGACTCTGTCAAAAGAGAATCAATTAGAGAAATTAATTCATTTACTCAGTAGATAAGTATTGATCACTTCTCTGTGCATTAGGAGTTATGCTAACAGACTGTGATGAGTTATATGCAGTTCCTGTAATCACTTAGTCCTGTTAGAAGGACAAATAAGCACACAACTACAATTCCGGACAAAATATGACCAGGTGTTTGCATTGAAAGCTCAAAGCGTTATGAAAATACCAGGGATATTTTTTTTTTAAATTATGTCAGTTCTCAATATCCCATTCATTTACTTTTTTTTTTAAATTACATTATTTATTGTTGTAACCTGTTTAAGCTCGCTAGCCCCTCTGTGGAGACCTACTTTATTTCTTAGCATAACTATGGCTCCTCTGTTAACATCAGTTATTGCCTTTAGCATAGCAGCTGTAAATCATCCATTCATTTACTTTTAAAGTAGAAATCTGTAATTTAACAAAGGGCCTCTGAAAGACTACCCACAATGGTATCTAAGCAGATCTTAAGACTCATAGTCAAACTTTGGGCAGAGTGCAGGGAATCTTATGAAAAAAGGGGGAGATGGAAGACCTAGAGGGGACAGGAGCTCCACAAGGACAGCAACCAAACCCAAAAAATTTGGACACAGGGGTCTTTTCTGAGACTGATGCTCCAACAAAGAACCATGCATGGAGATAACCTAGAACCCCTGCACAGATATAGCCCATGACAGCTCAGTGTCCAAGTGGTTTCCGTAGTAAGAGGAACAGGTGCTGTTTCTGACATGAACTCAGTGGCTGGCTCTTTAATCATCTCCTCCTGAGAGTGGAGCAGCCTTACCAGGCCACACAGGAAGACAATGCAGTCAGATAGATTAGAGTCGGTGGAAGGGGAGCAGGACCACCCTTATCAGTGGACTTGGGGAGGAACAAAGGAGGAGAGGGATGAAAGGTAGTATTGGGAGTGGATGAAGGAGGGGGCTACAGCTAATATACGACATGAATAAATTGTAATTAATTTTTAAAAAAATATTTAAAAAAATTTTAAAGAATACAGTTGCAATAAAATAATCATTTGTGGCCCCTCTAAGACCTGGCACAATGGCATTTTGCTGCCAAAGTGTCAGAATTGTATAAATTTTCTATAAATAATTTTCAGAGACACTTTTATAATTATAATTATAGTCTTAAATTTGAAAGGGCTTATTGTTTCATTGGTTTGAGTCACTGAAATTGAGCATTGTGCCACTGGTACCAATAATAGTCATGCACCTGTCTGAAAGCTTTTTTCAGCAATGAGGCAAATGACTGAGAAAAAGACTAGAATGTGTTTTTTATCAAAGATCTTTCAAAAAGGATTTATATCTACCTGCCTAAGATGGCTCAAGATCAAAGACCTCAACATAAAACCAGACACATTAAATCGGTTAGAAGAAAAAGTGGGGAATACCCTAGAACCCATTGGTACAGGAGACAACTTCCTGAACAGAATACCAACAGCACAGGCTCTAAGAGCAACAATCAATAAATGGGACCTCATGGAACTGAAAAGTTTCTGTAAAGCAAAGGACACCATCATCAAAACAAAACGACTGCCTACAGATTGGGAAAGAATCTTCACCAACCCTTTATCTGACAGAGGGATAATATCCAGTATATATAAAGAACTAAAGAAGCTGAAAAGCAGCAAAACAAGTAATCCAATTAAAAAATGGGGAACAGAGCTAAACAGAGAACTCTCTGGAGAGGAATATTGAATGGCAGAGAAACACTCAAAGAAATGCTCAACCTCATTAGCCATTAGGGGAATTCAAATCAAAATGACCCTGAGATTTCACCTTACACCTATCAGAATGGGCATGATGAAAAACCCAAGTAACAATACATGCTGGAGAGGTTGTGGGGAAAGGGGAACCCTCCTCCACTGCTTGTGGGAATGTAAACTTGAACAACCACTCTGGAAATCAATCTGGTGCTTTCTCAGAAAACTAGGAATAGTGTTTCTTCAAGATCCAGCCATACCACTCTTAGGCATATATCCAAAAGAGGCTCAAGTACACAATAAGGACATTTGCTTAACCATGTTTGTAGCAGTGGTATTTGTAATAGCCAGAAGCTGGAAACAGCCCAGATGCCCCTCAAGTGAAGAATGGATGCAGAAATTGTGGTACATCTACACGTTGGAATATTACTTAGCAGTGAAAAATATGGAAATCATGAAATTTGCAGGTAAATGGTGGGACCTGGAAAGGATCATCCTGAGTGAGCTGTCCCAGAAGCAGAAAGTATATACTCACTCATATAGACATGTAATACAGGATAACCCTACTAAAATCTGTACATCTAAAGAAACTAATCAAGAGGGAGGACCCCAACTAAAATGCTCAATCCCCATCCTGAAAGGCAAAGTGGAAGGACATCAGGAGAAGAAGAAAACAGGAAACAAGCTAGAAATGTGCCACAGAGGGCTTCTGAAAGGCTTCGCCCTGCAGACTATCAAAGCAGATTCTGAGACTTATGGCCAACTGTTTGGCAGTGTGCATGGAATCTTATGAAAGAAGTGGGAAATAGTAAGACCTGGAGAGGACAGGAACCCCACAAGGAGAGCAACAGAACCAGAAATTTGAACACAGGGGTCTACCCAGAGATTCATACTCCAAACAAGTACCACGAATGAAGATAACCTAGAACCCCTGCACAGATGCAGCCCATGGTAGTTTAGTGTCCAAGTCGGTTACATAGTAATGGGAAGAGGGACTGCCTCTGACATAATCTGATTGGCCTGCTCTTTCATCACTTCCTCCTGAGGGGGGAGCAGCCTTACCAGGCCACAGAAGATGACAATGCAGCCACTCCTGATGAGATCTGATAGACTAAGTTCAGAAGGAAGGAAAGGAGGACCTCCCCTATCATTGGACTTGGGGAGGGTCATTCGTGAAGAAGGGGGAGGGAGGGTGGGATTGGGAAGTGAGGAGGGACAGGCTTATGGAGGGATACAAAATGAATAAAGTGTAATTAATTAAAAAATTTTAAAAATGTTAAAAAAAGAAGATAAAAAAAGATCAATAACACATGGAGCATAGAATGAATTTTCAACTCTGTGATTTGAAAAGTTTTAAAAGAATTTCAATAAATATTTCTATTAATCACTCATTAAAAAATCCAGTGACATTACTAGCCTTTTTTTGTGGCAAGAACTAAAAACACTTGGCTAGAAGTATTCCTGATAATATGACCAAAGAAACTATGAGCAAAACCTTTCACACAATTCCCCAAATTATCGGCAACAATATAAAGAAATAGTATGTTTGTTTTTTTTAATTCAAGAAACTCATGTTCAGATTTCAACTTAGTCATTAGGTGTGACCTTAGACAAGCTACTTAACTTCTCTAAGTCTCCTTTCCTTCACCTCTAAACTAGCAAAGATAAAAACTGATGATCTGTCATGTGAAGATGCATACAGACATCTGTCTGCCTACCAAACTGAAGACTTCATAGAGCCTAACTTCCTTCTTTCTTTAGTGGAATCTCTCTCTCAATTATTTTTAGGGCACTGAGCCTGAGCATGATCAGAAACAAAGATGTCATTTGGTGTGTAAAAAGCACATGTAAACTCAGTGGGCCTAAAGAAGGAATAGGCCTATGTATAGATATTTTTTTCTGCTAGTGGGCAACATATGCACAGTGGTACTTAACAAACTCCACTAGAGGAGACACCCTTTGAATCTTAAATACACAATTGCATTTCAATCTCATTTTAAAGTTTTATCTTTCATAAAGTCCTCATTTTCCGTTTTCTTTGGTGGGGGGCGGGATGTTCAAGACAGGGTTTATCTACATAGCCTTGTCTGTCCTGAAACTCACTCTGTAGACCAGGCTGGCCTTGAACTCACTGATCCACCTGCCTCTGCCTCCAAGTTATGGGATTAAAGGTGAACATCACCAAAGCCCAACCCTAGATGTATCTCTATTTTTAATTAAGTTTTTATTTTTTATATTAATTACAGTTTATTCACTTTGTATCCCAGCTGTAGCCCCCTCCTTCTCTTTCATCTTCTCCCAATCCTACCCTCCCTCCCTCATCTCCTCTAATGCCCCTTTCCAAGTCCACTAATAAGGGAGGTCCTCCTCCCCTTCCATCTGACTCTAGCTTATCAGGTCTCATCAGAACTGCCTGTATTGTCTTCCTTCATGGCCTGGCAAGGCTACTCCCCCATCAGGGGTGGCAGTCAAAGAGCTAACCACTGAGTTCACGTCAGAAACAGTCCCTCATCTTCTTACTAGGGAACCCACTTGGATACTGAGCTGCCATGGGCTACATCTGAGCAGGGCTTCCAGGCCATCTCCATGAGTGGTCCTTGGTTGGAGTATCAGTCTCAGAAAAGAACCTTGTGCCCAGATATTTTCATTTTGTTGCTCTCCTTGTGGAGCTCCTGTCCTCTCCAGGTCTTACTATCTCCCCCTTCTAGAAAGAGGACCCTGTGTAAGATGATCAGTCCCCACTCAGAAAGGCAAACTGGATGGACATTGGAAGAAAGAGAAAACAGGAAACAAGACAAGAGCCTACCACACAGGGCCTCTGAAAAACTCTACCCAGCAGTGTATCAAAGCAGATACCCAGACTCATAAACAAACTTTGAGCAGAGTGCAGGGAATCTTGGGAAAGAAGAGGGAGATAGTAAGACCTAGATGTCTCCTTAGAAGGCAGATTCCTTAGTAACATGCAATGGTGAGAAAAATCAGAAACACAATTTTTTTCCTAGAAATGACTCTATTTTCTACAATAGTTAAGAAATATTTTATGCATTTTTCACCCTTGGAATTTTGGAATACAAATACTGCTTCTGTTTAAGAATGTGTTATTCCAATTGATAAATGGGACCTCATGAGGCTAAAAAGCTTCTGTAAAGCAAAGGACATAGTCATCAAAACAAAACAACAGCCTACAGACTGGGAAAGGATCTTCACCAACCCTTTATCTGACAGAAGGCTGATATCCAGAATATATAAAGAGCTAAAGAAGTTAAAAAGAAGCAAATCAAACAATCTGATTAAAAAATGGACTACAGAGCTAAACAGAGAATTCTCAGTAGAGGAATATTGAATGGCAAAGAAACAATTCCACATTTGGCTAAGGCTGAGGATCTGGCTTGCTTCCATGTATGTGGACCTATCTGCATTGCCCACGTGGCATGCCTGGGTTGGCTACCCAGAGGCTATTTAAGCTGTGGGCTGGCTTTCCCCAGGGTCCGAGGATTGTTCAAGGTTCCTGAATAAACTGCATTGAAAAAAAAAAAAAAAAAGAAACACTTAAATGCTCAACGTCCTTAGCCATCAGAGAGATGCAAATCAAAACAACCCTGAGATTTCACCTGACACCCATCAGAATGCCTAAGATCAAAAACTCAAGTGACAACACATGCTGGAGAGGTTGTGGAAAAAGGAAAACCCTCCACCATTGCTGGTGGGAATGAAAACTTGTACAACCACTTTGGAAATCAATCTGGCGCTTTCTCAGACAATTAGAAATAGTACTTCCGCAAGATCCAGCTATACCACTCTTAGGCATATATCCAAAAGAGGCTCAAATACACAATAATGACATTTGCTCAACCATGTTTGTAGCAGTTTTATTCGTAATACCCAGAACTTGGAAACAACCCAGATGTCTGTCAGTTAAGTAATGGATACAGAAATTGTGGTACTTTTACACAATGGAATACTACTCAGGAATTCAAAACAAGAAAATCATGAAATTTGCAGGCAAATGGTGGGACGTAGAAATGATCATCCTGAGTGAGGTATCCCAAAAGCAGAAATACACACATGGTCTATACTCACTTATATAGACCTATAAGATTGGATAAACATACTGAAATCTATATACCTAAAGAAGATAAACAAGAAAGAGGACCCAGGGTAAGATGATCAATCCTCACTTAGAAAGACAAATGGGATGGACTTTGGATGTAGGAGCAAACAATAACAGGACAGGAGCCTACCACAGAGGGCCTCTGAAAGACTCTACCTAGCAGTGTATCAAAGCAGATATTAAGACTCATAACCAAACCTTCGGCAGAGTGCAGGGAATAAAAAATAAATAAATAAATAAATAAATAAATAAATAAAGGTGTGGGGGAAGAGTTAATATAACCTGGAGAGGACAGAAATTCCACAAGTACCAAATATAACTGGGCACAGGGGTCTTTTATGAGATTGTTTCTCCAAACAAGGACCACATATGGATGCAACCTAGAGCCCCTGCTCAGATGTAGCCCTTGGTAGCTCAGTATCCAAGTGGGTACCCTAATAAGTGGAACAGGGACTGTTTCTGACATGAACTCGATGGTGGGCTCTTTGCTTCCCCCCTCCAGGGAGGAGCAGCCCTGCTAGGCCACAGAGTAGGACTTTGCAGCCAGTTCTGAAGACACCTGATAAACAAGTATCATGGAAGGGGAGGAAGTTTTCCCCTATCAGTGGACTTGGAAAGGGGCAGGGAGGGTGGGATTGGGAGGGAAAGAGGGAGTGGGATACAGCAGGGATACAAAGTTAACAAATTGTAACCAATATCAAAAAAATAAAAATTAAGTTAAAAAAGAATATGTTATTTATACTTCTGTACTCAGCATTAGAATGAGACTTCTTTAATAAAGAATATATTTGGATGGTTCGCTTAACTAGAACAAGCATGCCCCTTCTCTTAATAGCAGCTATCTTGGCCCAGAAATACATTCTGCTATTCCCTTCTCTACTTAACCAAATATGTCATGCACTTTGGGGCTGAGTATGTTGCATGAGTTGTTCTTATGCATAATCTTAAAATCTTTATTATGTTGCATAATCTCCAAATAGTCTATCCTTGTTTGCATTAAATGAACATTCACTAGTGATACTGTCCAATAAATCATTTCTGAATGGACTAATTATGAAATCAAGGGTATATTTTTCTACATAAAATCAATATGATTCCCAACATATCACAATAGTAGAGTAAGAATAAGGAAAAACAATAATATTGCTATGGCTCACACCTGAAGAGGTGAGAGTCTTTAGAAGAAAGCTTAAATAACCTGAGCTATAAATACATATGCAGAACTCGAATACATAATCCTCATATATGAAAAGAGGAAATTTAAATACTGTACCAGTTATTTGCAATCATTGTAATAAAACATCTAGTGTATTTCTGGTTCTTTCATATTAGCAAAGTTCTTCAAAATGTGCATTCATTTGAGTATCCTGAAATTATATAATATTCTCATAATGCATACATGTGTAATATATCTTCAAAACATGCCTGTCCTTATGGATTTTTTCTTTATATAAAAGTCACTTCAATAATAAAGAATATATTTTTTATAAACATACCACAAAGCTAGATATCATATCTAATATATCTTTTATATAATGCTTAATGTGTTTCATACCACAGAATAGACAGAGTGCCAAATGGATGTTAGAAATATAAATTTGTAGAATATATTTCTTTTCAAATTCTATGTATTCTTCCGAAGTACATATTTCATTAGTTACTATGAAGTCAGTATTTAGGGGCATATAACATATATTTCACAGAAAGAAAGGGCATTTGGTAATGTAAATATGTCACCAAAACTCTTCCCATTCAATTATCGTAAATGTCATGTTGTATAACTGTTCAATTCTGTTTCAAACAGGAATCAAGTCACTTAGATAGGTGATCCTGGTTTAGTCTGTATTGTGCAGGGTTGTATTATGGTATAACAGAAAAAAAAAACAAATAGAAAACTTCTTTGGAATGTATAAATAATTAAATTGATATGACACTATACCCCAGAACATAAAGTACAAGTATGGTTGATTACCACAGGCTGAAGTGGGAGGATCAAGGTTAACCAGGAGTATATAGCAAGCTATGAGTCAGCCTCAACTCCATAGTGAGACTAAGTCTCAGTAAAGCAAGCAAGCAAGCAAGCAAGCAAACATAAAACAAATAACCAAAACATAATGAACAGTGTATTATAAAATTACTTCATAGTTGATCTAATTAATAATGTAAATACATTGTAATCAAAGCAAAGCACAGATAATACATATTTTCATCTTGCTTGTTAACATGCAGTCAGGCTGAATACATTTCATAATAAAGGAGTGAACTGGTTATTGTCAGTGTTCCAACTCTAGCTACATTCCTGCATATTTCTTTCAAAAGTAATAAGTTAATGAATAGGTGCTGCTTTCCATGATACGAATGTCCTTCACTATTAGTATCTCTTGAATTCAGCAATGAATACATATTCATGAATATGCACTCTTCTCAAAACAGGGGTTTAGGCAGTCTACTCCATTAAATGTAAATTTATTTTTCTCCCAGGTGTTAGCCAGAGAATGAACATTCCTGTCAGCGGCCTTTTCATGATGTTTGTCCTAATAGATGCCACCTGGAAATAAAATCAACTGATGTTTAATGGAATATAAAATCTCTACTCAGGAAGGGTATTGTTTCACGAAGAACTAGTTAATTAAAAATGTTAGAAATGAATATAGACTCTTCAATAAAACTGTTAGCTGGAAGCAATAAAATAAAGTGTTAAACAAAACTATGTAATTTACTTTCTATTATATACTGGCATTCTATTGATTATGATAATAATTGGCACCTGTATATGATCAACTTGATGTTTTTATGGTTGAACTATTTATTTTAATTGTCCTCTCAGGGTTTTTTGCATATTTGATGAGGACAACTGAACTGCAGTTGCAACAGTTATAAAAAACAAATATATGTGATGTGGTTCAGTGATCTGTCACATGATATACTCTTAGCATGGGAGCAATTACAGTGGTAGCTAATGAGTACCAACTAATATTTTAGTGTTAAATAGAACCTAAAAAAGGTATGTTCCTCTAAATTTTGGTTTCCTTTATAAGTAAATAATATTTAATATTTAAAAAAAATTAAAAATAAAACAAACCTCATTTGTGCTGGTGGGGAGAAGGCTCAATGATTAGGAGTACTGGCTGATCTTCCAGAGACCCTGAATTAGGTTCCCAGCATCCATACAGCATCCATACAGCATCCATTCACCATAATTTGTAACTTCCGTTACAGGGTACACTATGCCCTCTTCTGGCCTCCACCAGTCCTGCATGTATGTGGTATCCCTCCATACAAGCAGGCAAAACACCCATATGCATAAAATAAAATAAATCAGGCTCTTTGACCTCCCCACCCCCCAGGGTAGGAGCAGTCCTGTTAGGCCACAGAGGAGGACTTTGCAGCCAGCCCTGAAGATACCTGATAAAACAGGTCAAATGAAGGGGGAGGAAGTCCTCCCCTATCAGTGGACTTAGAAAGGGGCAGGGAGGAGACCAGGGAGGGAGTGTGGGGTTGGGGAGGGAATGAGGGAGCGGGATACAGCTGGGACACAGAGTTAACAAAATGTAGCTAATAAGAAAAATAAAATTAAAAAAAGAACTGTAGAATAATTTAAAATTAAAAAAAATAAAACCTACAAAGTGTAAAAAAATGTAATTTGAAGCACTCGATGTTAAATCAAAAGTCAATGGCATAAATTAAACTGAAATAAATCTCTTGTTAAATATAAAATATACACGACAATGTGAAGCAAATATAAGAAATAATTTTGCCAAGTTTTGTACATCCAGATGGAGGATAATGGGGGTAGTAAAATCCATATATATGATTTCTTTTGGTGGTTAGCTAAAAGCACCCAATATTTGAACAACTTCAGTTTCTTTCACTATGAGACAATAGTGGAGCTAATGCATACAACACAAGTCCCTACTTCCTTATAGACTTGGGTACTTGTGTACCTTGACAACTATTCTATCCTGTTCATCCTAGGTGACTATTATGAGTAGTATGAGCAGTGGTCGTGTTCATAAGTGACAATGGTCAAAGACCTATATTCAGAATATTGTGATAGCCTATTGTTCTTCTCTCTGGTAAAAACTAACTCTGATATGTACTGTATAATGGTGTCAGGACAAAATGTACAAGAATCCTAAGTGTAAAAAGTTCCCTTCATTTTTCTAAAATGTATTTTCCTGACAGCTTGGTATGACTGACAGTTCTTACACACTGACCTAATGAACCTTCAGCCTGGAAGCCTTCAGAAATAGCCTGATAAACAGTGAACTAAGTTTTACTATAAGCATCATTCCTAAGCCCCAGTGATCTGACTGAGGCGTCATGGCTTCCAAATTCCACTGGGAACATTTATTTCAGGCCAATTGCATTAGGAATGTTATCAAACTTATTTTTACAGTTTTTATAGTCTTTTTACAGAGAACACAAATCATCTTGTTTTCAGCTTAGATTAAACATTTAATTGCACATTTTCCATGGAAAATGCATGGCATATGCTAGAAGTTTGTCTCTGCTACTATTTTGCAAAGAGAAAAACTATGCTATGTGAAAATACCATATAGATATAAGTGTATATGTGAACTATTTGCTTATTTTCTTGTAGAATATAGTATACATTCTAAAAAATTTCAAATATATATACTGTGGGACTGAAAGATGGCTCAGTGATTAAAGCACTCAACACCAAGTATAAAAGCATGAATTCAATACCCAGGACCCTCATGTTGGAATAAAAAATCAGATTTCAGCAAGTTGTTTTCTGACATCTATATTGTTCCTTATTATGACTGCATGCACATGTGTAAGTACACACAATGAATAAATAAATGTAATAATTTTTCATTAAAATTAAAAATATATTCATCTAATGATTTTAGGCTTCATTCCTTTTTTAACTGTTAGAGCCATCTTGTATGAAGTATATAGAAGATAGGATATAAAACCAGTATAGAAATAATTCAGAATTGTACTTAGCACCAAAAATGTGCCCCTTATAAAGCAGACTATCAGAAAGAGAGTAAACCTCATTTATTTGATATATTTGTGTAGCATCAACAAAAAGGAATTAGAATATAATTGACAAGTGACTTCCTTTGGAGTTCAACAAATAATATGGGACTTCAGTGCATAATAGGTACTGTGGTTAACATTTTCAACTTCTCAATATCCTTTTATGATGGAATTTGACAACTTATATTCTCAAAGTAATTAAAACATTCATTTGTTGGTCTAAGTCAGAGATGAAGGAAAGGGTGTATTCATTAGATTACACTGTGCCCATAGAATCATAATTACAGCTTTAAATTGTCTTTTACTCCTCCAAAAGCTATTGATGATTAATTTTCATAGACTAAGACAGCTAATTCAATTGATTGGTCTATGAGTAGGACTGGCTTCCATATGTCCCCCTGGAAGTATATTTTAAGATAGTGTATAAGTATCCTATTAATGGGACTGAGGTACTCATTTGTAAGGGGCATATTGGGGTGTTAATTATAATTCTGAGTCATTCCTAAGCTGGTTTTATGTAGTAACATCAGTCCATTTGTCATTCTCATACTTACATTCTTTCCTTTTCTTCCTTTCTTTTTTTAAAATCACATCTCTGTTTTCACATAGTCCCTGTAAGAGGTAGCATTTTTATGTACTCTGTGATATTATTTCTCCTCTAGTCAATTGGACTTAAGAGAAACAAGTCTGCAGGCCACAGTAGTGATGTCTGATGCTGTCATGAGAAGCTGAACTAGGTCAGATAAATATCATACAAAGCAAGAGTCATTCTGCATTGCAGCAGTGATAGTCATGTTTACATAGGAAACCAAATGACAAAAATAAAAAATAAAAAGGGTTTATGTGGGGGGGGGGCGGACAGAAGAATGAGACCATACAAGGTTAGAAAAAGCAACTTCTATTTCTAACTTCACAATACAGGGAACAGTTCAAGGCACTGTGTTCGTTCCTATTTGTGGATATCTGAGACATTGTCTATACTGTGCTGAAATAAATATTTCATTTAACTTCAGGCAAGTCTCTACTTGTTTCTTGAAAACATAACAAACCCTATGTCAATGCTACTGGCCTCCAATTCCTCCTTTTTGTTTATTAATTAAAAACTTAAAAAAGAATTCTTAAACTGTTTGTGGAATAATTAAATAAGTCTTAAACTTTTTGTGGAATAATTAGATGTCTACAGAGATTAAGCAACTTACTCCATGACAGCCACATAGCTGTGATGCCTAGAAACTAGATCTAATTCAACATAGATAGCACTTGTCAGCATAATATGAATGAATACACAGATCTTGCAGTTATTTGACTGCCTTTGATAGTTCATTGAATCTCTGTTTGCATCTTTTCCTATGTAAAGCAAAATGTAGTGAAGCTATGTAAGGTATCTAATAGGAATATTGTGAGAACTAAATTAGTTACTGCATGATGTAAACATTATTAGCTGATTGAACTTGGGGAGGAATTTTATCTAAGGAAATGGGGTTGAGAGAAAAACAAAAGGAGAAACAACAACAACAAAAATCAAAGCCAAATTGAATTTCTGTCACAAAAATGTGGGATTATGACCCAAGATTCTATCAGAAGATAGAAGTGGCAATGGAACCAAGGTGAGTAAAATTCCTACCAAAACACTCACTATGGAGAAACACAGTGCCTTAATGACTGGAGAGCAAGGATCCCATTTCCACAAATCTAGACCCAGATGTGATCAATTTCCCAACTTAAATTCCATTAAGCCTCTCTGTAACTCTTCAATAAACACTGAGTTTAAATAGATCTTTGTCCCTTGCAATCAGAAGAGCCTTAATTAAGTAAAATGTTTATTAATATTACTTTAACTACTCATATAAAATGAAAAGTAATTACATATACAGGGCCTAGAAGATAAGGGATGCCCTAGATGCTTCCTTTCTCAAACATATGTTCTCCACACTCTTCCAGTGCTGTCAACAAATTACCATCCTCTTTCTCTTTCTGGGTCAAAGTACTTCATCACTATCTTATCACTAGGAACTAAATGGCATAGGTCTTAAGAATGAGTAATTAATCATTCTCTATCTATTTAGCCTTTTTTGATTTATTTTCCTTAACATGGTAAATAGTTAAAGCCTATATTCTTCCAATTAAAAAGTGAAAATGTTCTTTACTGAAGTCCTTTACCCTTCCAAGGCTGATGGAACCTGAGAGCACATTGTATAATTACTACCTTGAAAACACTTCTGAAGGCAGCAAAACACAAACCAGAAGAAAAATAAAACTGCAGCAAATTGTAAACAGCTTCAGATGATTTATAGGGAAAGAATTTTACAAAGCTTCCTTAATGGTAGGGTATAAACAGTTTTTTTATTTTTTATTTAACTTTTATTAATTACACTTTATTCCTTTTGTATCCTCCCATAAGCCCCTCCCTCCTCCCCTCCCAGTCCCACCCTCCCCCCCCATTTCTGCATGCATGCCTCTCCCCAAGTCCATGGATAGGGGAGGTCCTCCTCTCCTTTTTTCTGATCTTTTCTTTCTTTTTTTTTTTTTTTTGTTCTTCTCAATGCAGTTTATTCAGGAACCTTGAACAATCTTCTGACCCTGGGGAAAGCCAGCCCACAGCTTAAAATAGCCTCTGGGTAGCCAACCCCAGCGTGCCACGTGGGCAATGCAGATAGGTCCACATACACGGAAGCAAGCCAGATCCTCAGCCTTAGCCAAATATGGAGTTGTTTGTGACAGAGAGCACTCACCATCGGGAAGATGGAAGGCAGAAACCAGCTCCATCTTTAAGGCGCGGCATTACGCAGTTCTCTACAGTTCCCCCTTTTTGTTTTAGACGCATCAGGCAAGAGTAGAGGTCTGATCTCTGATATTAGAAATAAATTGGGACTTTGTACCGATGCTCATTTAGGTGTCATCCACCCAAAGAGCATCAGACCAGTCTGATACCTTTTTCTCAGAGGCGGGACCTGGGGCATCAACCCGCATGCAATCAGACATGCTCTTCTCTGGGTCCAAAGCGGCTGACCCTGAGTGCAGTGCTTAGCCTCGCATACTGAGGGTAACATTTTAGCTTTTTATGGTAGCCAACCATGCTTGGGGAGACTGTCCTGCTTCAATGGCTGTAAAGGCCTGAATGATCATGGCTGCATTACGCTGTTGTGAGACTCTAATCTTGCAAATACACCACAGGCAAACCAAGGAGACCAACACCAGAAGGCCTGCTAACGCTCCCATGCCTGCCCATTCCTTCAGATGATTCATGGCTGCAGCAATCCATGATGATAATCCTGTGGCTAGTCCTGAGTCCACTCTGGTAGAATTTGCCATAACAATGGCCACTCTCAGCTGCTCCATCGTAGTATCGAATTCTTCAGTCCAATTACCTAAAATATAGCTAGACAATTATTTAGACAGATTTGCAGCACAGGAAAAATTCTCATATTGTATGCTAGTGACACAAAGTCCAGCATACTTCCATTGACAGCCAAGTTGAGCAATTTGCTATAGGGTATCAATTTGCTCCTGTGCGAGGTCAATCCTCTGATTGAACACCCTAAATGATAATTACAAAACTCATTGAACTGAATGGGAATTAGGATTGTCAGGCAAATGCTTATAAGGGGTTAATTAATTAACACAAACCACATGGCTCCACTGAAAATGGGCTCATTATTCTAAGCCACTAACATGGTCTGCTTCTTAGTACTGCCCTCTTTATGCCATTTCATTCTTCCTACCACACCCCCACCTAAGGAACAAATGTCAGGAGAAACAATATTTAAAAGGAAATGCTAGCTAAAAGCATTGTGCAAGGGTACAACAGGGGTACAAAGATGTCTGCTGAACATTGAAATGGAAAGATCATTTATTAGTACACCATGATTCAGTACATCCCAAAGGGTTCAATATTTTCATTACACACACAAATATACCCTCTCCTCCTTTTCAAATACCTCATTACAGCTAAGCCTGGAGCTTTTTTCTTTAAAAAAGCTTTCTTCTGAAATTATTAATAATATAAAGTTCCCTACAGGGTAAGGGCCTTATTATAATCAAAATACATACATACATACATATATATATATATATGTGTGTGTGTGTGTGTGTGTGTGTGTGTATACTTAAGTACTCTCTTTCACACAATTTTAAATAACGTAGTATTTAGTAGGAACAGTAAAGAATTTATAAGCTAAACACAGAGAAGCCTAGAGGAAGATGGCAATATCCCAGATTCTCATTAAACAGCACTTGAAGTTTATTAGGTTGGTGTAGGAGACTGTAATAGGATTATGAGTTTTGGTTTAGCCTGTCCATCATTTCAACATCCCCATAACTTAGGGGAATATCTTCATATGGGTCTGAATTTAATATTGAAGCTGCTTTATTTAATTCTTCCTATTTTATAATGCCGAGTGCTAATTAGTTCCATCTACTTTCGTCAGGCTTGTCAACAAGGCAACTTGGAAACCAAGAACCTGCTGAATTATGGATTAACTAGTTTTGCAACAGCATATTCGAGCAACCTACTTTGCTGCTACAAAGTTGAATGGTATTATAGGCACAGGAAAGCATAAAATATTCTTTTGCTATCTTCTGCTTAAAAGCAGGACAATTACTCCCTACAAGTAAACTGTTTCCTTTTGATGTGTTAAGAAACAATTTTGATACATGAAAGCTAAAATAATATTACTTTTGTTTACATGTCTAAAGATCCAATTAACTTAAATACTAGAATATCTCTAGTATCTGCTGCTAAATATGACAAATTAGTCTTGTTTCTTGCTTTCTTCTTTTTTAAACATAAAGGCAAGAAACATTTAGAAGTCAATACTGAGTGGCATGATTTTAAAGTCTAGCTTCACTTTCAATTAAGCTTCATCCCAGTCTTTCTGAGCTCTTCTACTGTATTCCAACTTTAGCATTTCAGTGGACTCATCCAGATGTACTCAAGGACCACTCCTTCTGGCTCTTTCCTTCTGTAACCTGGAGTGTTAAAGATAAATTGAAGTTGTGCTCTCATTGTAGAAGTGAATTTACTGGCACCCATAGTTAAACAACTAGTGTGCAGACAGACAAGAGAAGCATAACTCCAGAAGATGAACCCAAGCTTTTGACTTCTTTTTGATTCTGTCATGTCTCCTATGCCATAGTCAGTCTTTTCTGTTATGACCAGACTTGTAGTCCCAACTAGATTACTGAGGTACTCCTTCAAAGAGCTGCCATACCTTCACAAGATATTAGTCTCTTAACCATGAAAAATTAAGCTGTTATCAAGACCTCACAAAACTCAATCTGTGTGATTATAGTATATATCTCACTGCCTGTGCATGCCCAGATTCCCATTCCCATCTCCACAACTTTTATTATTCCTTTTTACTCTCTTATTTATTTTTCCTGGTTCTTTGATAATTCATATAATGTATTGTGATCATATTTTCTCCAACTCTTGCCATATCCATATTCTTCCCTATCCACTCAACTTTGTACATTATTGTTTGGGCCAATCAAGTACAGTTTGTGTTGTCCATATACTTTTTTATATGTGGTTTTCTCTAGTGCTTGGTTAACCTACCAGAAGATACATCCTTACAGAAAATTGACTCTGTCTACAATCTGCTATCAAAAACAGGACAATCTAGATTTCTACTGATTTAAGAATGCGTTTGTCTGCATCACAAGTTTCACTGTTTGTCTTCACTGATGTAGCAGTATCTTATGTTCCTCTGTGTTAAAGGTAGTTCTCCATTCCCTCTCCTAAAGGTCAATACTTTTCTAATAATTTTCTTTCCCTATTAGTACCTTCAATCTGTTTTTCTTTACTCTTGCATTTAAAACAATTATTCAGGGCCTAGTGAGATGGTTCAAAAGTTAAGAATACTTCCTGGTGTTACAAATGACCTGAGTTGGGTTCCTTCACAACCACCTATAACTAAATCTCCAGGAAGATCTGACACCATCTTCTGGACTACTTCAGCATTAGGTGCATACATGCATATACTTGCATACAAGCACATACACATATAAACAACAACAAAACACAAATCAAATAGCAAAAAATTAAAATTATTTGTGTTCACACATACGAGCATGCACACATACACACATACTTATGATGTGAGTATAGGCATGTGTATGTGTCACAGCATGTACGTATAGGTCAAAGAAAAACAGTGGTATCAGTTATTTCCTTCCATATTTACATGGCTTCCAGGGATCCAATTCAGATTGTAAGTCCTGCACAGCAAATACTCTCGAGCCATCCTATCAGTCTTAGTATTGCCCGCTTTGAAATCAAAGTCATAAAATAATTGATAATAGTAATGGGAGTAATTATGTAATAGTAACTGGCTAGTATTGAGTACTCTAAAATACCCTTTTAGGTACTTTAAAGGCATGCACTCTTTTCATAGTAATTCATGGAGCCATTGTATAGTTTTTATGAGTGTTCCCCAAAGATCTTTAAGTTGACTCTATTAGACAAATGACCTGACTATCTTATCAACTATATAAAACAGATACAAAGACAAAGAGACAGACAGACAGAGATACAGACAGACATACAGGCACACACACACACACACACACACACACACACACACTGGGTCTGTCATGGGCTTTTGAAACCTCCAAGCCCACCCCTCAGTGCTATACTTCCTCCAACAAGGCCACACCTTCTCATCCTTCCTATGCAGTTCCATCAACTGAAGACTAAGCATTCAAATATATGGAGCCATTCTATAGGAGCCATTCTCATTCAAGCTACCACATACATATTCTCATGTACTTAAGAAGTCAAACACCCTTTTTAATAAAGGCATTAATACTATCCCCAAGGCCCTATACTTTAAAAGTAACACAATATGGGTTAACATTCAACATATCGGTTTATGAGGATCACAAACACTCAGCCCATAGCAACACTTAAAAATTCTTATGTAGAGTCTCTCATGATGACACCTGAGGTTATAAATAGATTTTCTAGCCTTAGTGAAGGCCACAGGTAACTGTAGTTTGGATTAGTGTCTTGACTGCAACCCAAAAGAGATAGAGATACAATCACTCCGCTAAGAGACTCAATCATTAAGCTAACAGAAATTGTGAAATGCTTTTTATTATATTACACTACTAAGATCTGAGGTTAATATGTTTTAGAGTAATTGTTAATACAAGGAGAAATGTTAGTTTGAATATCAAATGTTAGCAACAGCCTCAGTGTTATATGCTTTGTTTCCAAGATAGTGGTGTTATTTTCAGAAGGGATGAGGACTTGAGGTGGAAACCTAGCAATAGGAAGGTCACTAAGGGAAATTATCTTATATTAGCCTGTTCCATATCTCTCTGTGCTTCCTGTCTACCATGAACTGAACTTCTCTGCTCCCACATATTTCCCCACCATGATAAGTTAATGACTCTGAAACCAGGAGCTAAAACAAATCTTCCCCTAAGTCGTTTCTGTCAACTACTTAATTTTAACCAATACAGGGGATGCACAATTAAAAAAAAAAAAAAAAAAAACAGAACAATAATGATGATCAAATGTGTTTTTTTTTTAATTTTCAATCCAAATTTGAACTTAAAAAGTATTACATTTACAGACCAATATGAACACTTACTAGATTGATTTTATTAACATTTTGGAATGTAATAAGGGATAATAGAATTTGGTTATGTAAGTAATTGTTATGTTTTGTGCATAATAAAAGAAACACTCATAGATAAAACATGTCGTATCATAGAGTTCCTTCAGAATGTTTAAGGGTAGGTATATAGATTGGCCACAAATTGACCATTATCAAAGCTGGGTTCTTGCTTCACATGAGTTCTTTATGTTATTATTTTACTTTGTACATACTTAAAATTTTCAAAACAGAGTAAAGGAGAGAAAAAAGATCCAGACTGGTCATTGATTAGAGCTTCACATTAGATGAATCAATTTTCACCAAGGTACTCAGTTAAGAAATGCATAGTCCTAGTAGTCACCTGAGCTTTATAAACAAGAGCTATCACATTCATCCCCATGTAATTTATGTTTGTCTTTTAAAATACGCATGAATCTATTTTTTTACTCATTTGGTTTATCCATGTCCTTTTGCTTTAGCAACATATAGCTTGAAGATGTTTTACTCATATTTTTATTTCCTTATTACTAATGTTTGACATTAAGCAGAAAGCAGACCTGATTATTTGTAGAAGAAAATAAATTATAAATAAAATGGTAAACAGAAAAAGTATTATGATTCTGAAGGAAGTAGGTAAAATGAGGTTGGGAAGGCAAAGTTAGAACATGAAGCAAGCTGAATGAGCTAGTCATTTATTGAGAATGACATTGAAGAGGGTACAGGAAAGTTTTTTGTTTATTTGTCATTTATTTTTTAAAAACAGGTTCTCACGTTGTGGTTCTGGTTGTCCTGGAACTCACTATAGTTACCAGGCTGGCCTCAAACTCTTAGAGATCTACCAGCCTCTGTCTCCTAATTGCTGGGATTAAATTTATGTGCCACTCTTTTCCCATAAATTACTTTCCCCACAAATATGCTCATATTATTGTTGGTTGCAGATACTAGGAAAGCTGTGGCCAACTCTCTTGTCAACACAGTTTTAAGCTTAGTGTATATTTTGAATGTTTAATTGCTTATAATGTTAGATGCTGCCAAAAGAATATGATTGATTTCCAGATTGCCATTAGGGGTGATAAATTTGGTGTCTGATTAAAAAAAAAAATTCACTCTAAATCAAGTAAGTACAATAGGGCAATATAAAAGAAAATGGGATTTTGAGAAATATCATAAAATAATATTCACTGCATATTCAAGGCAAAGTTGAAAGAAATCCTTGAGATTCTTGTATAAATCCAATCTATTCATGTTTCTTATTTCTCTGCTTTTGTAGTTGTTATTGTTATGTTTAAGAGAGGAGGAATGAATAGCAATTATGTCTTCTCTTCTCTGTAGCATTACTAATGGTGAGATGTGACTATCAATACTAGATTCTTGGTATTATGTATTTTTCTCACGAAATGTGCTAAATACCTTGAATAATTTATGGTTCACTTTTTAATACATTGCAATGGTTTCTGAACAGGTAAGTACTTCTCTTAGAGTGTAAAAGTCAGAGAAAAGCTAGAACCAGCAAAGACAGGCAAAATTAAAAAGTAAAAACCTCATATTTTAAAGGAAAAAGATAAATTTCAGTCAGCAGATACCTGGGCTACTTACAACATGATAGTTAAATATATGCATCTGTGACCACAGGAGAATAAAGCCAGCAGTGGAGGTTGTATGACAAACAGCAATGGACATTTAGAAAAGGAAACTTAGTTATAATATCATTGCATAATTTAATAGGAAAAATAACTAGAGGATAATTTCATTTAAAAATAGAAAAATCTAAAATAAGATCATTGCTACCTAGAAACCACAGGTAATGAGTTTATCTGCCTAACTCTGAGCCTACTCATTTCAAATAGGAATACTTTTTCTTAGAAATTTTGTAAAGTTATGACTCAAAGCTCTATTCCATAATTTGTAGCCTTTAGTAAAGAGAATCTACTAAAAGTGGAGTTTTGCTGATTCATATAATCATTGTGGACATCATAGAAGATACTATACTCTCAGTTCATGATCTACGGAAGAGACTGAGGAAAACCTGCTCTACACTTAAAGCTTTCTTCATTTAAAAAAATAGGTTCCTCGGGCAGAGCTCCACAAGGAGAGCAACAGAACCAAGAAATGTGGGCTCAGGGGTCTTTTCTGAGACTGATACTCCAACCAAGGACCATGCATGGAGATAACCTAGAACTTCTGCACAGATGTAGCCCATGACAGCTCAGTGTCCAAGTGCATTCCCTAGTAAGGGGAACAGGGACTGACTCTGACATAAACTCAGTGGCTGGCTCTTTGATCACCTCCCCTGAGGGTGGAGCAGCCTTAAAAGGCCACAGAGGAAGATAATGCAGTCAGTCCTGATGAAACCTGATGGGCTAGGGTCAGATGGAAGGTGAGGAGCACCTCCCCTATCAGTGGACTTGGGAGAAGATGAGGGAGGGAGGGTGGGATTGGGAGGAGTTGGGGGGGGTTCAGCTAGGATACAAAGTGAATAAATTAATTAATATAAAAAATGTAAAAAATTAAAAAATAGTCTCTTTAGGTTTGTAGATTTTAATATGGCTATTCTATATTACACAGCTAATATCTGCTTATAAGTGAATGTATACCATGCCTATCTTTCAGTTTCTGGGTTACCTCACTCAGGATGATCTTTTCTAATTCTCACCATTTCATGATTTCCTTGTTTATAATTGCTGAGTAGTATTCCATTGTGTAAACATGTACTACACTTTCTGTATCCATTCCTCCACTGAGGGACATCTAGGTTGTTTCCAGATTCTGGGTATTACAAATAAAGCTGCTATGAACATAGTTGAGGAAATGTCCTTGTTGAGTGGTGACACATCTTTTGGGTATATGCCCAAGATTGGTATAGCTGGATCTTGAGGTAGTGCTATCCTAAGTTTGCACTCACACCAGCAATGGAAAAGGGTTCCCCTTTCTCCACATCCTCTCCAGCACCTGTGGTCCCTTGAATTTTTCATCTTAGCCATTTTGATAGGTATAAGATAGAATCTGAGTTGTTTTGATTTGCATTTCCCTGATGACTAAGGATGCTGAGCATTTCTTTAAGTGTTTTTCCTCCATTGGATATTTCTCTGTTGAGAATTCCTTGCTTAGCTACTACCCCATTTTTTTTAATTGGATTATTTGGTTTGTTGGTGTCTACCTTCTGGAGCTCTTTATGTATTCTGGATATTAGCTCTCTATTAGATTTAGAGTTAGTGAAGATCTTTTCGTAGTCTGTAGGCTGACATTTTGTTCTATTGACAGTGGTCCTGCAGAGATTGATACACCAACCAAGGACCATGCATGGAGAGGACCTAGACCCCATGCTTATATGTAGCTAATTGGGAGCTCAGTCTCCATGTGGGTACCCGAGTAAGGGGAGCAGGGGCTGATTCTGTCATGAATTCAGCTGCCTGCTTTTTGATCACTTGTCCTTGGCTATGCAGCCTTGCCAGGCCACAGAGGAAGACAATTCAGCTAGTCCTGATGAAACTTGTAAGCTATGGGCAGATGGCACAGAAGGAGAACTCTCCCTTTCAGTGGACTAGGGGAAGAAGCAAGAAGTGTGAGACTGCAAGTAGTTGGGGGGGGGGTGCTTGATTCAGGATATGTAATGAATAAATTGTAAAAAAAAAAATAAAAGATAAAAAAATAACTAAAAAAAAGACACTTCCTTAAATTGCTGGCAAGAGAAAGGCTAGAAATTGCAAAATAAACCTCAATTATTATATTTTTTGTACTGATACAATCAGTACATGGGTACTAAAGAACATTATAAAATGTTTTAAGGAAGTAGACATTAACTACAATTCAATGGAATAGCCAGAAAGACTATTAATGCTTTGTTAGCTTTCTCATCTCTGTTAAAAAAGGCTTGAGAGAAGCAATATGAAAGGAAGAAAGGTTTTCTCTGTAGTTAGGTGTGGAATTGCTATGGGTGTATTTTACATAGTTGAGACAAATTATAAACAGTTTTTGACAATTCTTGAATTCAGGTACTTGAGCATACTTGGTAAGATTTTACTACTGAGCTACATCTTCAGGCCTTGTTTTTATTTTTATTTATCTTTTAAATTAGCAAACAAATAAAGGGTTTCCTTATTGCATTTTCTTTTTTATAATTTTTATTTTTTTATATTAACCACAGGTTATTTACTTTGTATCCCAACTGTAGCACCCTCTCTTCTTCCCTCCCAGTTCTACCCTCCCTCCCTTATCTCCTCCCTGCCCCTCTCCAAGTCCACTGATAGGGGAGGTCCTCCTCCCTTTCCATATGACCCTAGCTTATTAGGTCTTATCAGGACTGGCAGCAATGTCCTCCTCTGTGGCCTCGCAAAGCTGCTCCTCCCTCGGGGGAGAGGGTGTCAAAGAGCCAGCCATTGAGTTCATGTCAGAAATAGTTCCTATTCCCCTTACTAGGTAACCCACTTGGATAACCCACTGAGTTACCATGGGTTACAAAAGATCATCCTGAGTGAGATATCCCAGGAGCAGAAAGACACACAGAGTATATACTCACTTATAAGTGGGTACTAGACCTATAAGATAGGATAAACACCATTTACGTGCAAATTTCATGATTTCCTTGTTTATTGTTGCTGAGTAATATTCCATTGTGTAGATGTACCACAATTTCTGTATCCATTCTTCAGTTGAGGGGAATCAGGGTTGTTTCCAGCTTCTGGCTATTACAAATAAAGCTGCTACAAACATGGTTGAGCATACATATGTCCTTATTGTGTACTTGAGACTCTTTTGGATATATGCCTAGGTGTGGTATGGCTGGATCTTGAGGAAGCACTATTCCTAGTTGTTTGGGAAAGCATCAGATTGATTTCTAGAGTTGTTGTACAAGTTTACATTCCCAACAGCAATGGAGGAGGGTTCCCCTTTCTCCACAACCTCTCCAATGAGTGAGCTATCCCAGAAGCAGAAAGACCACACGGTATAATCACTCATATAATATAGGATAAACCTACTACAATCTGTACACTTAAAGAAACTAATCAAGAGGGAGGACTCTGGCTATAATGTTCAATGCCCATCCAGAAAGGCAAAGAAGATGGACATCAGAAGAAGAAGAAAACAGGAAACAAGTTAGGAGCCTGCCACAGAGGGTCTCTGAAAGGCTCTGCCCTGCAGACTATCAAAGCAGATGCTGAGACTTATGGCCAACTGTTGGACAGAGTGCATGGAATCTTAGGAAAGAAGTGGGAAATAGTAAGATCTGGAAAGGACAGGAGTTCCACAAGGAGAGCAATAGAACCCAAAAATCTGAGCACAGGGGTCTTTCCTGAGACTCATACACCAACCAAGGACCATACATGGAGATAACCTAGAACCCCTGCACAGATGTAGCCCATGGCAATTCAGTGTTCAAATGGATTCCATAGTAATGAAAACAGGGACTGCCTCTGACATAAACTGATTGGCCTGCTCTTTGATCACCTCCCCCTGAGAGGGGAGCAGCCTTATCAGGCCACAGAGGAAGACAATGCAGCCACTCCTGATGAGATCTGATAGACTAGGATCAGAAAGGAGAGGAAGACCTCCCCTATCAGTGGACTTGGGGAGGGGCATGCGTGGGGAAGTGGGAAGAAAGGTGGGATTGGAAGGGGTGGAGGGAGGGGCTTAGGGGGGATACAAATTGAATAAAGTATAATTAATAAAAATTAAAAAAATAAGATAAACTCTGCAATGAAAAATAAGGAAATCATGAAATTTTCAGGTAAATGGTGGGACCTGGAAAGGATCATACTGAGTGAGCTGTCCCAGAAGCAGAAACACACACACAGTATATACTCACTCATATAGACTTATAGGATAAACCTAAAATCTGTCCATCTAAAGAAACTAATCAAGAGAGAGGACTCTGACTAAAACGCTCAATCCCCATCCCGAAAGGCAAAGAGGATGGACATCAGGAGAAGAAGAAAGCAGGAAACAACCTAGGAGCCTGCCACAGAGGGCCTGTGAAAGGCTCTGCCCTGCAGACTATCAAAGCGGCTGAGACTTTATGACCAACTGTTGGGCAGAGTGCATGGAATCTTATGTAAGAAGTGGGAAATAGTAGGTTATGGAGAGGACAGGAACCCCACAAGGAGAGCAACAGAACTAGGAAGATTTGAACACAGGGGTCTTCCCAGAGACCCATACTCCAACCAAGTACCAGGCATGGAGATAACCTAGATCCCCTGTGCAGATTTAATCCATGGCAATTTAGTGTCTAAGTGGGTTACATAGTAATGGGAAGAGGGACTGACTCTGACACAATCTGATAGGACTGCTCTTTGATCACCTCCGCCTGAGGAGAGAGCAGTCCTACCAGGCCACAGATGACAATGCAGCCACTCCTGATGTGATCTGATAGACTAAGATCATGAGGAAGGAGAGGAGGACCTCCCCTATCAGTGGACTTGGGGAGGGGCATGCATGAAGAAGGGCTAGGGAGGGTGGGACAGGGAGGGGAGGAGGGAGGAGCTTATGGGGGTATACAAAGTGAATAAAGTGTAAATAATTATATATATATATATATATATATATATATATATATATAGAGAGAGAGAGAGAGAGAGAGAGAGAGAGAGAGAATAAATATACTAAAATCTGTACACCTAAAGAAGCTAAACAAGAAGGAGGACCCAGGGTAAGATGATCAATCCTCACTTAAAAAGACAAATGGGATGGACTTTGGAGTAGGAGAAAACAAGTAACAGGATAGGAGCCTCCCACAGAGGGCCTCTGAAAGACTCTACCTAGAAGTGTATCAAAGCAGATGCTGAGACTCATAACCAAATGTTGGGGAGAGTGCAAGGAATAATATGAAAGAAGTGGGAGTTAGTATGACATGGAGAGGAGAGGAGCTCCACAAGACACAGGGGTCTTTTATGAGACTGTTTCTCCAACCAAGGACCATGTATGGATATAACCTAGAATCCTTATTGCATTTTCATACACACTTAAATCCTGATGATCTTTTTCCCATCTCCTCCTTTCTCTAGTTCCATCTGCACTTTTTCACTCCCAGTATTTCCTCTTCACTTTTATATTATATTATTAGCCTTCCTACTATCCTTCCTTAAAACCTCTTTTCCCCTTTTCCTGAACCCTTTTCTCCTTTCCTAGTTTCTATTGACACTTGTATATGTATTTACATACATTATAATGTATTTACATACATTAAAAATTAGAAGCTAGAAACTATTTATGAGAGGTTACCTCATTTAATGTGGTAATTTCTAGTCCCAGCCATTTCCTGAAATTTTCATAATTTCATTTTTTATAGCTGAATAAAATACCATTGTATATATGTACCATATTTTTATTATTTCTTCATCAGCTAAGGAGCATCTAGCCTGATTCTAAGAGCAGCAGTGAACTTGGAAATGCAAATACAGCTATTTGTCTAGGTTTTTGAGAAATCCCCATGCTAACTTCCATAATTGGTCATCATTTTAAGATAAGGGACTTTTATGCCCCATCAGTTCCCTTTATTCACTGTGTAGCCTTAAGCTGTCCTGAAGCCATTATCCCCTTGCCTCAACTTCCCTCTTTGATACTTAATTCATGTTATATATTAATTAATTCATGTTGTATATTTTAGTTATAGCAATATTAGCTATTGCTTTTTAGTTCTGCCAATAGATGTAAAAATCTTCTTTTACCTTCCAATGCTGGAAAATATCTTCCCATTTGCAAGATGAAGAAAAAAAATCATATTTGATAGTACTGTGTATAACATAAGAAAAGAGAGAATTGTTGCTAGTCACTGAGAAGGCTCTTTTCCAATGAAAATCTACATGTTGTTAAATGACTTCATCATATTCCTTTTGACCTTTATGAAACACTTTTGTTTTTATTCCTTTCAGATAGGTTGTTGAATTATGACAAGACAAACAAAATTTCCAGATATGAATAGCTGATGGATTAGGGGGGTTTCAGACCACTTAAGTGATATTGTGCTGAAATCTAATGTAAATCTGATATATGCATCTTACCTGGCATCTTTCTAGAGTATATATATATATATATAATAGATATATATATACATATATATACAAAGTATATACATATAAAATATGAATACATACTATATTATGCTATGTAAAATTTGTAAAAATAAGTTTTTGTAGGTAAAAAGGTCTACAATTTTATATGAATCAGCCTAATATATATCTTATTGTTGTTTTTTGTTCATAACAAAACCCTCTTTTTCTTTGTGGTAAGGTCAAACAGTCAATATATATGTATGTACATATATTAGAAAGATTGATAAATTTATATGTGCATGTATATGTAAGATACATACACATAAATAAATAAAATCAATTGCATAATTTATGCTCTGTGATAGCTTCAGAAAATCATGGCTGTGGATCTGGTGAACAGTATATAATTCTTATTTTACTTTATTTACTTTTATGAAACCATTTGAAGATGGAGTTGTCCTGATTTATGAGTATATGCATTATACATTCAAAAATGTTTATAATAGCATTATTTATAGTAGCAAAAAATAGAAAAACATTCAATGTTAAAATTAAGGAGCAGAAGATGTGAATAATCATATATTTATTTATCCATTATAACAATATGCAACTATTCAAAAGCAGACATAAAATGAGATCCACTAATGTGTCAAAAGGTTTACAAAGTTAAGTAAATCATAGGTACATAATAGTAGGGTACAGTATAGTCTGAATAATAAAATATGCATAGCAATACACGGTAGACAGAAATAAACTAAAAGGTTAAACTAAAAGTTGCTTTTGAATGTTGAGAATACAGACATTTGTCTTTGTATATTTTATGTGTTTCTAAATTTTCTGTATTGAAAGTGCATCATTTTTATAATGCAAGATATTTTAGAATAGAACATTACATTAGTAAAATACTTCTAGTTATTCAGGAGGGAAAGAAGATCATGTAATTAATAAAATAAAGTGTATATCATCTTAGAGAATTCAATCATTCACTCAAGCAGACTTTATTGAAGGTATAGTATGTTTCATGTACAGAAGAACCTTTACTATGATTTTTCATAAGCGTGACTCAGAAAACTTCCAAAACCTATTTTCTTCATGTTTTGTTTTAATTTTTAGAAAATGAAACTAAAGCGAATTATTTTAATACAACTGTTCTGAAATGGGTCACTGACAAAATTGTAGTTTTCAAAGTGTTCATGTTCATGTAGCATCATTCCTCTTCACAGTAATATATATTCAAATTCAAAGATAAAGAGATCAAGTACTTCTAGAACTGAAGAATAAGAATCCATTCAGAGCCATTTCTCACGATGGCCTAACACTAGACAACTCAGTTAAAAACATCAAGGCTTAATATTCAGGCTGAATTTGCCATTTCAATACAATCCCTAGAAACCTAATAGCTTCTGTTCATAGGTTTCATGAATGTAAATGGAAAGCTTAAATATTAATATTATGTTTCTGCTCTCAACACAGTTTGATGGCTATGAGCCCTCTAATCACAAGGCTTAAAATACATTTGTCTCTAATGATGGATACTTAAAACACAGCTCATGAAAATCTTTATGGAGAAACTATTAGAAGGATAAACATCTTGTGCTTCTTAGATGTGTCCTCAGTTATATTGAGTTCTGTATTAAAGAAAGAAATATTGCTTCTGTGGTCTACTTCTAGTTAAAGCTTATAGAGCTACTATCAAACAAAAATAGTTATGCTATATTTAAAAGTTTCTCCTAGATTGAAAAATAATGAGAGAAATATAACTGCCATTTTCTTACTAAAGTTTTAGTGTTATATTATACCTTAGTCACACCAATAAAACATTTTGTTTTAGCAATAGTCATATACACATGTATTAAGGTAGAACATGAAATCCAGGTATAGGTACTGTTTCTATAAGATTGTATACTTGTAATGGAACAAAAAAACCTTTAAGTTTCATTATAATTATTTAAAACTTGGGGTGTAGGTGAAGGGTAACTTTAAAATAAGATTTTTTCTATATCAGACTTATTCTGTATTGAAAGAATATGTAATATTTGTTGCATTTCTGGCTTAACTTTTACTGATGATTATTATTGCAGTCATGTATAGATACAAAGGAAATCAACAAGATTTACCTATATTCATAAAAACTTTAAAACTATCATAACAAAATGCATATGACATCAAATTCTAACTATGACTGTGATAAAACACCATGACCAAGGCAACTTAAGAGAAAATGTTTCATTTGGCTTATGGCTTTAGAGGGCCAGAATCCATGATGTTGAAACAAAGGAACAGCTGAAAGCATATATCTTCATCCCTAACCAAATGTGGGACTTTTGTGAGTCTTTTGAAACCTCAAACTGGCCTCTAGTGACATACCTCCTAATCCTCAGACAATTCCATTCTCATTAGAACTATCACATCATAGAAACTCCACTTGAATTTCACCTCAAACTCCAATGTTAAACACTGGATTATCTCTATATCCTCCAACTTCCTGTTTTCTTTTATACTACAATGCCTGTCTTGTAGTTAAGTGTTCCATTTGCTTACAACGTTGAACTGTCAAGAGACAAGTGACGTTTGTACATGTAGTTACATAAACAAGGTGCACTGATTAGTTTTTATTGTCAATTTGATAACTTAGAGTCATGGAGGAAGAGGGAACTACAACTGAAGAACAATCTAGATCAGATTGGCATGTTTGCATGTCTTTGGAGCATTTCCTTAACTGCTGGTCAATGTAGGAGGGCCCAACATTCTCTGGGTGATACCATCGTTAGGCAGACAGGCCTAGGCAGTATATAAAAGGTAGTTGAGCAAGCTACTAAAGCAGTGTTTTTCCATTGTTTTCTTCCTGCATTCAGGTTCCTATCTTGAGGTCCTACTGTGACTTCACTCAATGATAGACTGTAACCTGTAAGTCCAGTAAACTTATTCTTCCCCAAGTTGCTTTTATTCATTGCACTTATGACATCCACAGAAAAACAACCAGGAAATGGAATTTTTATTTTTGATATGGATTCATTTGTTAAAGTATGGAAAGGTCCTAGCAGTGTAAGGATTTACAAGTTTCACTGTCAATTCTTACTTCTTTGTGTGGATGGGTTGGTGGAGTTCAAATTATGTGGAATAACAATGGTAGATCACTAGAGGCTTTCAGTTTTTCTTTTCATTTAAGCTTACAAACTCCCCTTTCTTCTCTCAGCAAATGTGGATGCTTATCCTCTGACTTAAAGCTGCCACTCTGTGCATCTTAATGAAAGATGCTATTCTACTGTGTAAATGTACCACAATTTTTGTATCCATTCCTCAGTTGAGGGACATCGCAACTTACTGTGTTGTACTACCAGAGAAAAGCTCACCATGATAATGTTAATAAAGATACAGACTATAATTATAGCCTCCAGTAAAATTGAAGGACATAGGAGTGGTCAGGTTTTCCTGGTAAGTGGAAAGAGAAAGAAAAGACACAGTGAAGTTGATGAGATCAGGGCTGACACTGCAGGAAAGGAGAGTCTACAAACTCACAAAGTCTCTGACCTGAAAGAGCAGAAGGGGAGGATTAGAAACATTCTGGAATTGTATGCAGTATTCTTATCAGAGACCAAGAAAGCTACATATCTAGACATATAATAATATTGCTTTTATCAAGCCTGTTTTTCAGGGAATCTTATACAATTAAAATCCTCACCTCACATACTTTAAAAAAAACTCACGAAGCATATTACCACTTTGTCAAGCACGTTGTATATTAAAGACTGCCTACATACTAACTTAAGTCATGCAGTGAATACTCCTTAGGGTTGCCCTATTATAAAACTAAGCCACATAACATGATTTTATAGTACCATCTTAGATTTTTTAATTCAAAATCCTTGTGTAAGTTCTAGCAACATTAAAATACAGATATAGATGTGCTCACTAAAGGGTGTGTTATTTTCAAGTTTTATTAAAATAAAAATATCAAATAGCCACTATGCATTTATAGGCAATGTAGAATTTGAATAATAACATAAATTTTTTTTCACTTTAAAAGGCTAATGTTTATTTACTATCATTCTAGAAAACACAGCTCTCAAGAAACTTGAACTGATACTCACATAATGCTTAGTAATTGTTTGATGCTCTTAACAACTACTACAACAAGTACAGCTGTTTCTTACGCTTAACTATGCGACAAAATACAGAAGAGAGTACACGTCAAATAACATAGCCAGCTGAAACTGAAGAAATGGTCTTCTGAAATAGAATGCAAGACATATGACAGCATTTAATGTTGAGAATTTTTAGAACAATGGTGAGAGGTGCTATGCTATGGAAGAGTGGAATCCTGGAGACAGGACCATGGAGAGACACATTCAGATAGTATTTCTCCCTCCCACTTTATTTTTTCTGCAATAGATCTCACTCCTTGCTTGACTTTGAGTGGGGATTTATTCAGATCTAGGATTATAACAGGGATTGTTTTGCTAAAAGCCTCATAAGCGATTGAAATCATTACTTTCCTCCTCCCTTGCTCCACAAGAAACTTAGTTTTGAATTACCATCAGTTGCTTCACAAAATAAAGTATATGTATACCTGATAGGTAACTGGAAAATATTATTTACTTTTATTACTTTAATTACAAAAATCATAAAGTAGACTGCATTTTATGTTTTTATGCAATGTAAACAGACTAAGTAACAAATACCTGTTTTCAGATTGACTCAGGACTATTTATGAAGTGGTTTGGCTTTAGCAATGACTAAAATCATACTTGAAAGCTATTATAAATAGGCCCAGACTTTTCTTACATAACTCGTATTTATATTTATCAATAAAAGCTGAGACTTAAAGCTTGAAGTAATAAATTTATGGGGAAAACAGGAAAAATTTATTATCTGTGATCCCTTCTTTATCTCTTCCTATTATATCTGGGACAACTATAGTACATAGGTGATATAACTGAATATTAGTAGAGGGCTTTTCTTTTTTAAGCACAAATCATATATTAGAAAACCCTAAAGTAAAAAAAAATTAACATAGCAAATGTAAGGAAATTGAACAAATTAAATGTTCCTGTCAATAGCAGTCAGCACTGTCAAAGGACTAATAACTGCAGTTAAATAGGATCAGGAATGGGTAATATAGGTTTGAGAGTAAATAGGAAGGCAACAGAGACATTTAATGTCAAGGAATAAAAGATATGTTGAGCACAATAGGTATTATATTATGATATCAGACTTTTGATTATTATTTTACCACTTGGATAGCTGACACAGATGGCTACAAATACAAGTAAAAAACTGTGAGATGTTCCAACTGTTAGTTTGCACCAGTGTTAAATGTCAATTATAATGAGTGCTAGCATAAGAAAGATTTGTGTCCCAATTCATATATTCATAAAATTTCACAAGCTTATTTCTAAAAGTGCAAACCACAAAAACTGTTCATGATTTATAACCCAATTTTAAAGTATGATTTCTATTTTCATAAACATACATATATCCAGTGATATGTTACGTTTGTAAATTCTGTTGTAATTGAGACACAAAAAGTCATAAATGGGGGGATTAACTTCATGCTCCTTTAGAAAAGTAACATTTATATGATAAAAATATTATTTCCTTTGTTCTTCTCATGCCGTCTTGACATTATTAAAGGGGCTAGAAGAGAACACTTTGGAGTGCATATTGAATTCCTCACTTTTATAATGAAGATGTCATCTGTAATCGAAAATTAATTTAAAGCTAGTGAAGAAGTAATACTCTACTATGTCTGTTTTGTTCTCTCTTATTCAAATTTAACAAGTGGTAATAGCTTTCAGAAGAAAATGCACAAAAGATTTCAAATTAAATGTCAAATTTAAATTAGTCAAGTTTGCTTTCCATTTTTGAATGGGACTTATTTTTCATATAAACATCTTTGAAAATTACTTTCTTCTCAATAAGACTTACACCTCTAACAAGTGAACTTCAGAAGCAGTGGCCATTTCATATACTTTGTGTTGTTTAAATTAAGACAAAAAAAATAATAGGTATGGTGAGAAAAAGAGGAAGCACCACAGAAAACACAAGCCTCAATCTGGCCCTGGTACTCCCTGTCTCAAATGAAAGTCTAATAAAAACACTTTTTCATTTGCTTATACTGTTTTCTAATCAAAAGTATATATTTTTTAGTGACAATGGTTTGCTTTACCTCTGTTTTTGGTATTTTATCACATGCAGAGTTTTCTCTATAGAACACTGTCAACTTCTATAGTATACTGAATGCATTGTAAGGGCTAAAGTTATTTGGTTAGCCCTACTTGCCCAAGGACAGATAACTTCCTGGAATGCTAGGGGGCTGGTAATGTAAGATAACAAGTCACATGTGTCTTCATTTCTATAAACAGGGCTGGTTGCTCCAACTGCCCAGGATGTGCTTGATCACAGATAGAGTGGAGGAATGTAAGCAGGAAGGACATCAGGATGTATACTTACCTCTGATTGAATAACAGCGGACAGTACTACAGCCTCATGGTTTCTGCCTTTATAATCACTTAACTTACATAATTCAGCATCATTCTCTGGGACTCCAGGGTAAGGTCCTGGCTAGTGTCCTTCTTCCTGGCCACTGTTAAGTAAAGCTTGCTTAATTAGACAACTATGGGTTTGGTCTTTCCCATTGCAATTTTCAGATTTAATAGTGCACATCATGTGTAACAGTGACAGTACTTCAGTGGTATTCACAGAGACCCTGGAAAGACTGATTTGCTGTTATTCATTTATCTACTCCTGCCCTGACTCTCTTATTCCAAAGAGCTGTTGCTAAGATGAATTAAGGTGACAAAGAAGCTGTATAGTCTTCTACACTTCACTGAGACTTTTGCATCATTTAGAAAGTCCACATCTCAGAGACCTCATCCAGCAATAAAAAGTACTAGCATCTACCTTAAAGCTCAAACTTCCATGGCAAGAAGGAATGATGGCATGTAAAAATACTACAGCTGCAATATTTATTTCTGAAGTAGGACACTTAGAAAAGAGCACAGTTTTTGTTTTTTTTGTTTGTTTGTTTGTTTTTTAGATTTATTTTATTTATTATGTACACAATGTTCTGCCTGAATGTGTGCCTAAATGCCAGAAGAAGGCACCAGATCTCATTACAGATGATTATAAGCCACTATGTGGTTGCTGGGAATTGAACTCGGGACCTTTGAAAGAATAGCCAGTACTCTGAACTTCTGAACTACTTCTCCAGCCCAGGGCACAAGTCATTAATGTTTCTAGAAACATAATGTTTAATTCCTCTGTGAAAGATTTAGCAGATTAGTGTAAAGATGCAGCTAAAGGGAAACAAAATAATATCAAAGAAGAGCTCTGCAAGAAAATTTGCTTAAACTAATATTAGAAAGAAAATAATTCAGAAATGCTTGCCTCCAATAATCTCCCACCCCAAGGCTAGAAGAAAAGGTCATAGCTAATTGGTACAAAACAGCTTTGGATACACAGGAAGTGTTAAACAGTGATGAATTTTACCCCTACACTGCTCTTTATCTGCAATTATGCCAGGACACATATCACAAATTATACTTCCCCCCCCCCCGCAAAGAAGAAGCCATAAAATGGCACACTTCAAAATTAAACCTCTTTTGTGTTTAAAAACATATTTTTAAAGTCACAATTAACTTTTATAACCCAGTGAAGTAGGAGGACAAAAGCTATCCAATGGTCAAGAACTAAAATAAATAGCATGATAAACCAAAGTCATACATTATTAAAATATTTCTTACATAATTTTATTTAACACAATCACAATTAAAGACAGTACTTTTTCAGAATCATGCTGGTTTAGGTGAACAAATATATACACCCTGCAGAGTCTTACTATAACTAAATTTAGCATTTACATTAAGGAGGAAGAGGAGAAAAAGGTAAAAGAAATAAAAAAGTATGTTTTTCAAATATCAGAAAAATCTGAACATTAATTATCTTATAAGAGGCATGCATTTTACAAATTTTGTTTCATATACCTAGTAATAAAGACTTCTCCTTAGAATAGGAAAATTAATTATGACCTATTTCAGTAGGAATTGCCATTCTCTTTGGATGACTTGTGAGAAACAAAATTAATATAATAAATCTACCCACCAGGTCATTGAAATCTAGAACTTCTTTCTTTTCACTGAATATATGAATATCTGCCAACCCATAAATGAATGTGTACTGAACAGACACTTTCCCTTTTGAGGGTGGGGAGTGTGTGTGTGTGCAAGTGGGTGTGCATGTATCTGTGATTTTTCAGAGAATAAAATATGCATCTATTCCGTTATCACGAATATAATCATGTGTAGAAGAATCACAGATATAATAGAATAAAAGTCTAATTATTTACAAGATGCCACAAACATTTCCAGTGATCATAGGTCAAAATATGAAAACTGCCAGATGCTAAGAGTTCTGCCCAGGAATTTTTCTCTATCACTTTCAGGCACCCTTCATTGCCCTTTTCCTGCCACCAAAATCAGAATAATTTGCAGAAAGTAAAAGAGGATTTATTTAAAACAGTTCATATTGTCATTCTCACCTCTTTCCGCAAGACAAAATGACAATACTTAAAAGAAATAAAACTAGCTCTGAATAACAAACAATGCTGATGCACCTAGATTTCCCCAATATTTCCTATTTTATTTAAACCCACAGTTATTGTATGGAATATCAGATTGAGGAAATGAAGATCAAAGGATGGTTTTATGAAACAGGGAGAATGAGAGGAACAGAGTGTTCTACCACAGCATCTGAGAAGGAAGCAAATGTTCTATAAGAGACCAAAGTTTTAGCCCAAAGCACAGGAAACATAAAGAGTAGAATATAGAAGCATAAGAATATGCATAATATGCAGATCTGTGGAGACAGCACTCAGCTTAACCATAAGGCTTTTTCTGTGTCTTGCATCAAATTTCTTTACTAGTAAGTTTCCATTTTAAATAAGAAATGAAGATTGATCAACACTGTTTGTTTATGGCAACCGAAAAAAAAATTACATATTGCCAGATGGGAGCATTATTTTTTTTCATGTGTTTTTGAACCATATCCCACCTGAATTCAACATTTTATTATTTCTAATAGAGATCTCTCTATTCTTCTCTAATAAGGATACCTAAAATTTCACTATTTGAGTTGCATTTCTAAATTTATTTTCTTTTGGGCCCATCACTAAAAAATCTCTTATATCCTGTCGTTAAGTATGAGTGTGTCCCGTGTCCTCCATCTTAGGCTAAGTAGGACCATTAGCCTGAAGCCTTTAATGCTTACAGTTGGTGAATGAGAGTTAATTTAAACTTGCACACACAAAAAATAAGAATCTACACATACACAGTAGAAGTATTTTTAATGTGATTTTTTTCCTCTTTGCATAATAATGCTTACGGTTGGTCTTACCCATCTGCTGATAAGTTGACAAAGTTAAATTATAAAATATAAAAATAGTATGTACAAAACACCATCATTTTCATGACCTTGTCTCTTAAGGTATTACTGATATACACAATTGACATCTCAAACTTGTAACTTACATACTGGATTATCCATATAGAATCTTGCTGCCTAACTCTAGGCTATTTCTACAAATTTGAAGATAATCAATTAATTACTTTATAGGAACCAGAGTAAACATTTAGTTTTGATTAACATTATAAGTCTACTAAAGATGTACATTTATTATAATTTTTCAATACAGAAAAAATTCATGCTAGTAGTATTAACTTTCTTAACAACTATATGAAAATCATATCCTTTTTGTTTTGTTTTTCATTCCTTTATGTCTAAGATGTACCTTTCTTTTCTGAAAGCAGTGCAGTGTTGTAAATAATATATGAAAAAAATCCCTTGTTCACTGCCCAGAAGAGTACTGTATTGCCTACCTACAGTGTATCACATCTATGCTAGACAAACAAGAACAGGTCACTAAATCTAAAATCTCTAGTTAAAACCTTCCCAGGGAAAATACCATTTTAGATTCTATAAGACCTTCAGATAAACAATTCAAATTCTTAGAATGCTCCTACATAGCAGATTAAAACCCCTTAAACTTCAGAAAAGGCTTTTCTCCTGAGTAATTTAGTGAGAATGTTGAAAACAGAATTAATTACTTAATGCCACCTATAAAGGGTCACTACTTCTGAAGCTTACTTCTTGGTCTTAGAGGGCATATTAGCAAAAACTAACAAGAAGATAGTAAAGCCAAAACAAAAGATTGTGACTGTTGTTATATTTTTCATTTGTTATTTTATTTTCTGATGGTAATTAAGAATTTTGTAGAACAAACTGGGATTTGAAGATGACAAACAGGTAGAAGTCAAATTAAAAAACAATAGATATAGAGTAATGGCATATAGCTATATTCATTTTTTTTAAATAGAACATCATTATTTTTCTTCATTTCTCAAGATTAAACATTACCAATTAAAAAGTTCATATTAAGGTATCATACAGAGGACATTCAAGTTCCCCCATAAAATAAGCCCCCCTTTCATGAAATTCCATTCAGTGCAATGCAGATTTATATTTCTATTTCCTTCGTGCATAAATTTCAAACTTCAGAAACAACTTTAGGTATATCAAAGAGACTTTCTGGTGGATTTAGCATTTTTTATTATTGGTAAGCATTCAATAAGCAGTTATCAAGAGTATACACCACAATGAGTTCGGCACTACAGGCTAAAAGTAAATTTCCATCCTAAAGTAAAATATGATAATATTCCTTGGAGAAGTTTTTGACATATAGCACCATCTCTATCTTTAAGAAAGTTGGCACTGTCTATAACCTTAAAAGCTTCCCTCAGCTATGCATGGAGACACAGGAGAGTATTTTTATTTTATTTTATAATATTAGTTACAGTTGGTTAACTTTGTATCCCTGCTGTATCCCACTCCCTCTTTCCCTCCCAATCCCTTCCTTCCACCCTTATCTCCTCCCTGCCCCTTTCCAAGTCCACTGATAAGGGAGAACCTCTTCCCCTTACATCTGATACTGGTTTAACAGGTGTCTTCAGGACTGGCTGCAAAGTCCTACTCTGTGGCCTAGCAGGGCTGCTCCTCCCTGGGGGGGGGGGGGGGAGGAGTCAAAGAGCCTGCCATTGAGTTTATGTCAGAAACAGTCCCTGTTCCCCTTATTAGGGTACCCACTTGGATACTGAGCTACCAAATGCTACATCTGAGCAGGGGCTCTAGTTTGCATCCATACATGGTCCTTGTTTGGAGAAACAGTCTCATAAAAGAACCCTGTGCCCAGATATATTTGGTCCTTGTGGAATTCCTGTCCTCTCCAGGTCATATTAACCCCCGTTTTTTTGATTCCCTGTATTCTCCCGGAGGTTTGGTTATAAGTCATAATATCTGCTTTGATACACTGCTAGGTAGAGTCTTTCACCCTCTGTGGTAGGCTCCTGTCCTATTATTGTTTGCTCCTACATCCAATGTCCATCACCTTTTTCTTTCTAAGTGAGGATTGATCATCTTACCCTGGGTCCTCTTTCTTGTTTATCTTCTTTAGGTGGATAGATTTCAGTATATTTATCCTCTTATAGGTCTTATGAGTGAGTATATACCATGTGTGTCTTTCTGCTTTTGGGATACTTCACTCAGGATGATCGTTTCTAGGTCCCACCATTTGTCTGCAAATTTCATGATTTCCTCGTTTTTAATTGCTGAGTAATATTCCATTGTGTAAAAGTACCACAATTTCTGTATCCATTCCTCAACTGAGAGACATCTGGGTTGTTTCCAAGTTCTGGCTATTATGAATAAAACTGCTACAAACATGGTTGAGCATATGTCCTTGTTGTGTACTTGAGCCTCTTTTGGATACATGCCTAAGAGTGGTATAGCTGGATCTTGAGGAAGTACTGTTCCTAATTGTCTGAGAAAGCACAAGATTGATTTCCAAAGTGGTTGTACCAGTTTGCACTCCCACCAGCAATGGAGGAAGGTTCCCCTTTCTCCACAACCTCTCCACCATGTGCTGTCACTTGAGTTTTTGATCTTAGCCATTCTGGTGGGTGTCAGGTGAAATCTCAGGGTCATTTTGATCTGCATCTCTCTGATGGCTAAGGATATTATTATTAGCATTACAGAAGTGGAAGCAGAAAGTTTGGGAGTTCTTAGACAGACCCTGTGTCAACAGAACAGAACAGAACAGAACAGAACAAGCCAAACCAAGCCAAGCCAAACCAAACCAAACCAAACCAGACAGAAATGAGTCCATCATCAGAGCCACTAACTTTAGAATATTTTTTTAAGTATTTGGTTTTTTAAAAGTTTTAGGTGCACAGTCTAATGAATACTTTGCCAGTGTTTGTAGCTGCATTTACAACTCTGTACACTAGGCTGACTTCATTTATATCTATTTATTTCCAAATTAAAGTTCTATACATAAGTGAGTGGTCTTGTGAGTTTAAGTCCTCAGTGTTAGCCTGTGGGTGAATTGCTGACATGGATGTAAAACTAACAAGAGGAATTTATTGCAGTATAATTATTGCTTCTCCTAATTTCTCTCATACTTCAATAACTATAAAGGATGACTGCTATATTCATATTCTCATAAAAATCATGTTGCATTGACCTTATCTCCTACTGCCTTACAGAGATCAAAAATGAAGAAATGTGCAACATAAATGATTGTATTATGTTAGGAGAAAGGCAAGCAAAAATGATTGAAATTTCTGTAGAGAACATATTAGTGAATGCTTAGAACAGTTTTATATATAAATCAGGCAGACATGATTTGTGCTTAACGTGTTCACAGTGGTTAAAGAATGGTCAAGAATAGACCACATAGTAATTATTTCTTTGTAACTTCCTTAATGCAAACCTAAATCTTATTAATCAATACATATGTATATATATCCCAAAAGTAAAATATAGTTTTCATTGAGAAATGAAATAAAAGAAAACCAAGAAAAGAAAATATACAATCAATATAGGTATATATTTCATCTTACAATTCATATGTAGTGATAAAAAACAAATCTTAAGCACTTGGTTTTAAAAATTAATAGCCTTTGGGACTCAAGCAATCTGAAATCCTACCTGAAATCCCTACCTAACCCCTGTTCCAATCCTTTAACACATCCTTTTTTTAAAATGATTTACTTATATATTTTGTGTGCATTGGTGTTATGCCTGTATATATGTGTGAGGGTATCACATCCCCTGTAACTGGATTTGTGGACTGTTGTGAGCTGCCATGTGAGTGCTGGGAATTGAACCGAGTTTCTCTGGAAGAATAGCTAGTGTTCCTAATCTACTGAGTCATATCTCCAGCCTCCTTCAATACATTCTTAAAATGATTTTTAAGGTTTATCGTTACCAATAGATTTCTGATAGGTATTTCTTTTTTTTTTTTAATTTGGTAGGGTGTTATTATAGGTTAGAGTGTTTTTAAAATTCTTGTTATGTAAAACTGAAATGTCTTCACAAGCTCTTGAGGTATATATTCCAAGAGCCTAATACTACTGGCTGGTTCCTAGTAGCTGACTACTAAAAATTATTTGAATAAATGCTATACTTTTGTTTTTGTAGTTGGCTGCATGTTTGTATAATGTTCTTTTAGAATGAATACAATTTACCCTTGTTCATTTAAATGTTGATTTCTCTACTCCACTATCTGGTTTCAATCAGACATTGCATTGTGTAAACATGTCACCATTTGTTCTCTGCATTATCATTAAACAACCAGCCACAATACTGAGCAAGGGAGAGAATAGGGTAAAACATTCTGGTCCAGAAGGAAGGAGAAGGAAATGAGGGGGACTAATAAGAGAACAGGGATGGGCAGGAAAGGACTTCAACCCAGAGGAGAGATAAACCAGACCTAAGATATGACTAAAAACATATATAATGGATGAAATCTGAATGATAGGAAACTATACAGGCTTGAAGGTTTATAATGAAATAAGTATTGCCCAGTAGTTTGCTCTAGGTTAATTAAATAAATCCTAGTCTCTGTGTGGTGATTTAGGTATACAGCTGGTTTAGGAATAACCACTGCTTAAGTAAAGATAAATTAATAGTAAATATTAATCACCCACAACAGCTGCATTTATCAGAATTTATTTATCAAATTTCAACATAAAGTAGAAGATAATAAGTATGCTACATACTAAACATGGTTTAGTAGGGTAATATACTATTCCACTGTTTATAAAATAGAGACTAATGAACTTCATGGGAGAGAGATTATCTTGAGAAAGAGCTAAGAATGAATGGCACTTTAGAACTAGCAATACTAAAACAAGTAACACAACATTTTCTTTCTTTTTTATTATATTTTTATTTTTTTTATATTAATGACAGTTCATTCACTTTGTATCCCATCTGTAGCGCCTCCCTCATTCCCTCCCAATCCCACCTTTGCTCCCTCATCTCCTTCCATTCCTCTCTCCAAGTCCACTGATAGGAAGGTCCTCCACCCCTCCCATCTTACCCTAGCTTACCAGGTCTCATCAGGGCTGGCTGCATTGTCCCCCTCTTTGTTCTGGCAAGGCTGCTTCCCCCTCAGAGGGGGTGGTGGTCAAAGAGCCTGCCACTGAGTTCATGTCAGAGACAGTCCCTGTTCCCCTTACTAGGGAACCCATTTGGATTCTGAGCTGCCATGGCCTACATCTGAACAGGTGTTCTAGGTTATATCTAACAGATATAACCATAAGCAGGCATCTCTACAGCCAGCCCCAAGGGACCTGACGAACTGGTTATCCAGAATCTGTGAGGTCACCAGACTACCCACTGACCACCAGAAACTACCTGCTCATGCTCGGGGAGAACTTGGGGCTCCTCCTCTCTCTCTTTTTCTCTCCTGCCTCATCAAGAGATGGTCTCTGCGACCCCTTCCCCTTCCCTCAATAAACATCCCAAGTGGAACAGGTCACATGGTGTGATTTGTGAAACCGCTTCCACATGACTCTAGCAATATCCATGACTGGTCCTTGGTTGCAGTAGCAGTCTCAGAAAGGACCCCTGTGCCCAGATATTTTGGTACTGTTGCTCCTTTTGTGGAGCTCCTGTCCTCTCCAGGTCCCACTATTCCCCCCTTCTTTTATAAGATTCACTGCACTCTGCCCAAAGTTTGGTTAAGCGTCTCAGCATCTGCTTTGATACACTGGTTGGTAGAGTCTTTCAGAGGCCCTCTATGGTAGGCTCCTGTCTGTAACACAGCATTTTCATAGTGTTTAGTTATCAAGGAATGACGGTGCTACTAAGTGTTACTTGGCATCTGTCACAGGCTTGTCCTTGGAACTTACTTAAGGAATCACATCTTATGAAAAGGGTTGTAACTTTAAAAAGAATGTTGTTCTTTTAAAGCTCTGTATGGCTCTTTGGCTTAGGGCAAATTAGTACTTGGTAAAACAGTGGAGTACAATTACAGGAGACAGGAATTCTGCCCTCATTTCATCTATGACAACCATGGAATTCTGTTATCATGAAGGCATGAGATAGTCCCAGATGATAGAGCAAGTATCAGGCATGGGAATGTGTGTTACAGAGGAAAGAGTAGTGCACACATCTTACTACAAGTTCCTGAGAATTTCAAGAAATGCTACTGAGACCCCTTTCCATAGCTGAAGTGCTGAGTGTATAGAAGGAGACGGAGACAGCAAAGGTTTTTGCATTTATTTGAAGCAGGAAGGACTAGAAAAATGTGAGCTTTATTTAGAAGTAACTTTTCAGCAAAACGTGCTGGAGAGGTTGTGGAGAAAGGGGAACCCTCCTCCACTGCTTGTGGAAATGTAAACTTGTACTCTGGAAAGCCATCTGGCACTTTCTCAGACAACTAGGAATAGCGCTTCCTCAAGATCCAGCCATACCACTCCTAGGCATATATGCAAAAGATTCTCAAGTACACAATAAGGACATTTGCTCAACCATGTTTGTAGCAGCCTTATTTGTAATAACCAGAAGCTGGAAACAGCCCAGATGCCCCTCAGTGGAGGAATGGATGCACAAATTGTGCACAATGGAATATTACTCAGCAATAAAAAACAAGGAAATCATGAAATTTGCAGGTAAATGGTGGGATCTGGAAAAGATCCTTCTGAGTGAGTTATCCCAGAAGCAGAAAGATGCACACGGTATATACTCACTCATATAGACATATAATATAGGATAAACCTACTAAAGTCTGTACACCTAAAGAAACTAATCAAGAGGGAGGACTCTTGCTAAAATGTTCAATTCCTATCCAGAAAGTCAAAGAGGCTAGACATCAGAAGAAGGAGAAAAGAGGGAACAAATCAGGAGCCTGACACAGAGGACTTCTGGAAAGCTCTGCCCTGCAGACAATCAATGTAGATGCTGAGACTTATGGGCAACATTTGGGCAGAGTGCAGGGAATCTTAGAAAAGAAGTGGGAAACAGTAAGATCTGGAGAGGACAAGGAGAACAACAGAACCAAAAAATCTGAGCACATGGGTCTTTCCTGAGACTGCTATTCCAACCAAGGACTATGCATGGAGATAACCTAAGCTCCCTGCACAGATGTAGCCCATGGCAGTTCAGTATCCAAGTGGGTTCCATTGTAATAGGAACAGGGACTGTCTCTGACATGAACTGATTGGCTGGCTCTTTAATTACCTCCCCCTGAGGGGGAAGCAGCATTACCAGGCCACAGAAGAAGACAATGCAGCCACTCCTGATAAGACCTAATTGACTAGGATCAGAAGGAAGGAAAAGAAGTCTTCCCCTATCAGTGGACTTGGGGAGGGGCATGCATGCAGAGGGTGGAGGAATGGAGGGATTTGGATGGGAGGAGGGAGAGAACCGCAGGGGGGATACAAAGTGAATAAAGTGTAATTAATAAAGAAAAAAAAAGAAACAGAAAAAAAGAAGTAACTTTTCTCAAACTCTTAGAGTTGGTACAATCCTCTTCTGTATATGAAATTACCTCTTATCTTTTATCAAGTCTCTAATGATAAATTACAGGTTCTCATTAATCATTTTATCTTGTTAAGGTATAAAAAATAGGAGTAAGTTCTGAGTTTGTTTTTTTTCAAATGTAGTATTTGTGGTTGCTCTGTGTAGTTCTGTAGTTCAAAACACATTTACTCTGTTCCTCTTTCATTTCTTCACAGTGTTTCTCTGGTGAGTTTTATTAATCTCAAAACTCTATATTAAAATCTAGTCTTATATAGCTATATTACATATCTATTTCAGAGACACCTGTTATGTTTATATCCAGTGGACAAGAAAGGAAGTTGTTGGTTTGGCTGGAGCAGAGAAGCCAAATCTAGATTTGAATTGCTATTTAATAGGGAAAAAAGCCAATATTTAGTTGCATATTTGTATTTTAAGTATATGTTTCATTCTTGGGAGGTCTTTCTTCATGTCTTTTTTTCCTCTGAAGCTTATTCTTGACCTTATTAGTTCAAAATTAGGCTTATAGATGGGTAATTCTCTCCAAAGTGAAGTGTAAACATATTATAAATAAATGGTAACAAAGGATAGAACAAAAAGGATGAAAATAAGATTAAGCAAATTTTTAGTTGATAAGTCTATACTTAATTGTTAAAAGAAAACAAGATGATTCTTTTATGTACTAAACTTTGAGAAAAAACTTTTTTCCTCTGGACACAGAGGAGAAATGATAGAGGTTAAAAGAAATTTCTTTGACTCCTGTGTCACATGGATACACTATTTCTGTCTTTATTACAAAAGACTACATTAAAATTTAATCACATACTTGACATTCTTGTTTTCTCAAAAAGTATGTGAGTCCCTCAAGGCAAGTATCTGGTTTGGTTTTACAGTTGCAGTACCTAACCTTGTATATGGCAGTAATGAGACATTTAATAACTCTACAGTTGAAGTCATACTATATTTTTCTAGAGCTTCAATATTTTTCCTCAATTCTGTTACAGTATGGAAAATACATTCTCTTAAATTTTTATTTGTGTGGGTGTATGTTTGGACAAGAACATGTGTGTGTGAGTGTATGTGTGTGTGTGTGTGTGTGTGTGTGTGTGTGTACGGAGGTCAGAGGTCAATATTGGGTGTTGTCCTCAACTTTCTCCATGTATTTTTTGGGAGGTGGGGGTGCAGAGGGTAGAGGATGTTTCATTCTTTTCTACTTTAAAATCTTTAATGTTTTACTTATTTATTTTGTGTGCTTATATATGGGGAAGTGTGCATGAATGCTACAGCACAAGTGTAACAAGCAAGTCTCATTTCTTCCTCTGTCTATCTCTACAGCTTTAAATTTATAGGCACAAGCCACTGCACCCACCTTTTACATGTGTGTTAGGGTTCCAAACACAACTCCTCATGCTTGCACAGAGAGCACTTTACTAACTGAGCCCAATCTCCTCAGCTCCTGAGGCAGTATATTCTTTACAAAGTCAATACAAAGCTCTTAAAAACAAGTTTCTCTTTCTTTCTTTCTTTGTATGTATGTGTGTGACTGTCTCATGTATCCCTTTTTGTAACTTACATGTCCTGATGCATACCACTGATAATGTTCATATTGCTTAAAAAAATTCACAGATTCTCTACTGTCTAAATGATTTCATATTAATACATTAGTCTCTGACTCCAGCACTTCATAATGTGGCATTAACTTATTTTTCAGAGTTAGCTCAATACCTTTATACTTTTTATATTCTATTTGCTTCTATACTATAGTCTTTGCTATTGTGAAAAGGCTAGCTGTTTCTTGCTTCCATGATTTTCTTTATGACATTTAATTATACTGCAGCCATCACCCTCACCTCCAACTCCCACTGCTAAAACCTCTACTCATTCTTTAACACGTATTCTTCTATGATTATTTTTCCGATATATCCAATAAGTCATGCTATCTTCTTCCTCTGAACTCACATAGTGTTATTAACACCTCTTGTTTAACACCTACTATCTTTTTTGCAATATTCTGTAGTCTTTTTGTGCTTTTTATCTTTTATATGAGATACAAGGGTTTTATAACTAAGGGAATCTTATCTTAATTATTTCTGCATCTTCTATCATATCTAGAACAGTGCTTTTCACAGAACACATGTACAACAAATTAATGAATATTTAGGGCTCATTTCCTAACCTGAGCTTGATATCAGCAAAGGCTATGATGTGAGTAACTATTCAGCCTGTATTGATATATAACCCAAGCACTGTTGCTTTTGTAAATTCTGACTGCAATTTCGTCTGTAAGCGATGACAGTGGAAATAACACACAGAATGGCTGAATACTATATTTTCAGTGATTCAGGTCATTTGGCTGTATTTTGAGATGGTCATTTTGGGGCCTGGGTTGTTTTTTCAAACTTTTATTTCCTTGGGCAACTAGTATTTTTCCTAATTTTACTTTTCTGCTTTTATCTTATCATAATGATATAGGAGTTATGGCAATGGGCTAAGAATTCCAGTGTAGAAGGGTAGAAAGTTTCAGAATAGCAATCAAAGTGATATTGGAATGGAACGAAACCAAGTAACTAAGAAACTAATGAACTGGTAGGTAAAGGGGATTTAGCTCAGAAATGAAAGACAGGTAGAAACCTGCAGAAGTCCCTAGCTCTGCTTCTACAAAGAGGCAAACTGGAACTTTTTGTTATTGTTAGCCTATGATTCATTTTCTTTTTCATCTTGCCTCCCTATAACCCCCCTCTAGTTTCTTTTGAACTCAGAATGTCTTCTTTGGCTGTTGCTATTAGACATGACTGACTACCAGAGAACTAAATGAACTATGGCTTTTGTTGCTGTTTTTTTCTTTCTTTCTTTCTTTCTTTTTTTTTTTTTTTTTTGTTTATACATGCAATCTAGCTTCAAACCAAGAGACATCAACCTTTAGATTACTTAGAATCAATATAATTGCATTTTTTGTGAAGATATTCCTGGTGTTCACAACCAACAATACTATATTGCCTTGAGTATCAAACATAAACAAACAAACAAAAAAAAAAACAAAACCAAAAACACAACAACAACGAAAAACATTGAATGAATTACCTCTCTGTTTCATATAGGCCCTCTGGAATCAGAATGAGGTATGAGACTTACCAAGGAGTGGTTTATGCAAATGACTATGTTTAAAATATACAGACTAAGAGATCATGAAACCTTTTTGGATGGCCCAGAATAACATATATAAACTTTATCAGTTCCTTCACAGAGAAATATATTGATTTAAACAGTATTTCTGTTTTTCTTTTACCAACTCTGATTGTTATTCTTTTTTATTTTATTAATTACGCTTTATTCATTTTGTATCCCTCCATAAGACCCTCCCTCCTCCCCTCCCGATGATTGTTATTCTTACTCTTAATGGATGGAAGGAGCCTCTGATAGCATGTAAACTCCTGCCATTTTATACAGAGAGACAGAAGATAGTGGAATGACTGTCTCCTATGTGTCTGTGGTACTTCTCTTAGTCTTCTGCTATAAATTACGTAAAATGTTATTATGAATATATAAACATAGACTTTTTTAATTTTAATTTTAATTTTTATTATTAGTTACATTTTATGAACTCTGTATCCCAGCTGTATCCTGCTCCCTTATTCCCTCCCAATCCTACTCTCCCTCCCTCATCTCCTCCCTGCCTTTTTCCAAGTCTACTGATTAGGGAGGACCTCCTCCCCTTTCATCTGACCCTGTTTTATCAGGTATCTTCAGGACTGGCTACAAAGTCCTCCAATGTGGCCTAGCAGGAGTGCTCTTCCCTTGAGGGGTGGAGAGGTCAAAGAGCCTGCCATTGAGTTCCTGTTAGAAATAGTCCCTGTTCCCCTTACTATGGGAAACCAATTGGTTACTGAGCTACCACGGGCTACATCCAAGCAGAGGTTCTAGGTTATATCCATACATGGTCCTAATTATTCCTAATTGTCTGAGAAAGCACCAGACTGACTTCCAAAGTGATTGTACCAGTTTATATTCCCACCAGCAATGGAGGAGGGTTCCTCTTTCTCCACAACCTCTCCAGCATGTGTTGTCATTTGAGATTTTGATTTTAGCCATTTTGATGGGTGTAAGGTGAAATCTCAGGGTCATTTTGATTTGCATCTCCCTGATGGTTAAGGATAAACACAGACTTTTAAAAATTCTTTTTAATGTTTTACAAAACTCCTAGGGAGCACCTTTAATGACTTTATATACATAAAGCAGTCTGCTCTATTAATTAAAGTGCTAGATTCTTCTCAATCAAATCTTTAAGATAATCTCAATAAACCTTCCATTAACAACAAACATGGAACATTAACAATTACCCAATCAGAAAATTTACACAAATGGGAAAAAGGTGAGTTTAACTTACATTGGCTTCAGTTATGAATTTCACCATTAACCAAAACATTTATGAATAACTCAGCATTGAGTACCACTCTTGCCCTTAATTTGATGAATTTCAATGGCTATCAATCTCTATTCTACGAACATACCATAAGTTTAAATCCAAACACAGAACATTTCTGAGGAGCATAGGCTACTTAAGTTAAATTATACTAATTTAAATTAAATAGCATTTGTACATTTAGTATTAATTTTCCAACTAGCTTTATAATACAAGGAGAAAATTAAAATCAACATACTTTTTTTCTAGATTAAAAAAGATATGAGAAGAACTTATAAGAAAGCGATCTTCTTGGAGGAAGTGATTAGACAAAGTGATCTGGATTACCCTGAGAGGAGCTATTTCTCAAAACCACATGGTCTGAACAGAGAAAGTTGACTGTATAATTCCACTTGTCTTGCTATATTTATGCATCTCCCTACTGAGACCAGTTTTCATAGCATTACCTTTTCTGTTACTAAAAACAAACAAACAAAAACCCCGAATTATTACAGTACTTTCTGAGTTTTGAAGACCATGGCAATTCTCACACTATTAACAACAATGGACAATAACATACAATGAAAACCAAAAATCACCTATAAAAACCAACATTGACTTAATTTCCTCTTAGTGAAGAGTTAATATAACATTCTGAGTCAGTTATCTTTAATGATTTAATTGGGTTTATGGTTTTTAATCACCTTCTACCTAAGCTCCATGCTCATAGAACAACAATTAAAATATTTAATATAGAACACAGTGGGAGTCTGTATTTATTGATTTTTACAAAGTGCACATTTATTTTAAGATACATTTACAGGGTTAAAACTTGAAAACTTATTTCATGTAGGCGCCTACTCGGATTCCACATATGAACTGAGACTGACTGAGAAAAAACACCTTTCTGAGACAGTTTACTGTTCCTTTTTTGGAAAAGGAACTTGGCAATAACATTCACATATTACCAAATTATGTAAGCTAGAATGGGTCTTACCTTGATTCCTTGGAATTCGCTTTCTACGGTCTCTGAATGCTGCACCTGACTGTAAGGCTTGCAGAAGGTTATCCATCACTCCAGTCTCATCACCCTCTGGAGGATGAGAGAAATTAGAATTAATCTTACAGCAATTAAAGTTCAACTACAGTAAAATAAAAGAAAAAATTGTCAGATTTACACAACACCCTTAAATTAAAGACATATATCTGTTTTAACTTAATGTATCCTGTCAGTTTCTGGCATCACAGACTACTTTGCTTATTATGCACCATTAAGCAAAATTCATGCCAATCCTACTGTTCTTTCAACTTAAAGACCTTGTCTTTTGTATTATTGATGACACACTCAGTATGCAAATAAACAGTAGCTGATCAGCTACTGCTGCCTTCCTGTTAAGATTCTTGTAAGATGTTCCTAAGCAAGAAACCACTGATCTGGCTTAATGCAATCAATGTGCAGGGCAGGACTTGATGAAGCAGAGCTATACAAGGTTAAATACTGATTGTATTAATACCTTCAGCGGTCAACCATCACCTGTGATTCCCTTAAAAAGCAGATTTGCAAAACACATTTGCATTCAATTCTTAGATAATCCATATCCTTTACTCATTTTGAAATGCTGACATTATATAAAGAAAAGGTGATCACATCATCTGAAAGGCCACATTTTATATTGAGAGACACTGGCCAAAAAAAAAAAAAAAATCTCATTTACTTTTTAGAATGCTGGTGCTACCTAAAGCCTTTTTTCTTATAGGAAAGAACTATTGGTAACAGAAAAAGAAAGTACTCAAAGGTTGTCATAACAAGAACAACATTTAACAATTTAAGACACTATGCCTTACTATAATCTTTCACAACTCTGACTATCAAACACACTCCTGATATTCATAAAAGCATTTATAATACAGTGTCAATTGATGGGATATTACTGTGTTATATATAATCCATAGGAACCTGGGTCTTCTCATGCCTCATTGCCTAGCTGCTAGAGAGAACCCAAACTAGTTGGCTCCTTTGTGAGTTTGAAGTATGGGATATTTGCAAGTAGGAAGGATAAGAAAAGAATGGAGGATAAGGAAGAAGATACTATCTCTCATCCCAGCCTAAGGTTAAATGTAAATCCTTCTTTGTTTTAAGAGACAGTATCCATTACAGGACATTTTCTCTTATGGGATAAGAAAAATGTAAAAATCACTTTACTCTTCATTTGACTTGAAATTTCTTCAGTGTCATAATTATTTATCATTTTAAAATAAGCTATCTAGGACAGAATATTGAATAAAAATAAAAAGGAAATACAGAGGTTCTCAGTACCAATATCTGGTGAAAACATAGTGGTAAAAGTGCTCCCAGTGATTAAATAGAGAAAGAGTGATTATGCTTTATAAATATTAAGATAAATGACATATTTGAATCATTACCCAATATTTCCAAAAGAAAGAAAAGAGGAACAAAGTAGGTATATATCTGGATATATATGGAATGTGGCTAGAATAATTAACTTCTATGCATTAGATGCTTTAAGTTTATTATATATTTTCAGATAGGAATAAGAAAATGTATACATCACACAGATGATATGTAAAGGAGCTGAAATATGAACCTAAATATTAAAGAAAACATACTTAGAAATAATGATATACTATACCTGCTTTTTATGAGACCAACTTAAATCTAGTACAAAATCCTTTTTTTGCACTTTAATTCTGATTAGCTGTAATTCAGTTGTCCAATAGCAAATGCAGCTTATGGCCTCTGTATTGGGTAGTACATTCAAAGTAGCTGGAAGCCATGTTACATGCTCAAACTTGAGTTTTAGAGGGGCTTACCAAAGAGCATTATTACAAAATTAGAGGCAGGGAAATGTCTAAGAACATAGACTATTTGTCTAAATAACAAAAATGCAGAAGAGAGGAGATGGAGAAGATATATATTTTGCAGTCATCAATAAGATTATTAAGATATGGTTGGGATAAAAAGGTTAAACAAAAGGTATCTGAATATTCAAGGATAAATAGGTTTAAAAAAAATTGAGGACCTTTGTGAAGTACTCCAGCAATGTCCCTAGTTGTGTATATGTGGAAAGGTGACACATATTCATGCCAAAGAAGAACCCCACATGTCAATCTTCACTTTCTACCTTGTTGGAGACAAATTCTCTTTGTTATTCTATATGTCTCCCTTGGTCCTACTTAACACCAGGCTTGCTGGTAATAGAGCTTCTGATGATTTGCCTATCTCTGCTTCCGACCTCACCATTGGAGTGCTGGGATTATTGACAATTTATTGTGAATGTTGATGGCTTTGAATTCTGGAGTCCTCTTGCTTTCACTTTCATACCAAGCATTTCTCTCCCATAAGAGTTCTCCTCAGCCTCTGTACTGCCATATTTCACCAGAAGTTAGGTAAAGAAGTATAAAGATGGAGAAGAATTTTTACAGATAAAGAAGAACAATGAAAGAATAACAATGCAAGTGAATTTCATGTGGTCCTGTGAAAACAGTAATTTTAAAGACTGCATAAACATGAGTAAGTGTAAATAAGTGAACAGAACAGAATGCAAAATGGCATATATTTATGGTTTCTACAAATTAAATGAAGATATGAAATTTTATAATATAACATCATGAATATTGTTTCATTGCAATTCTTTAATGGTAGTATATTTTGATTACACTATAAACATGGTATGCCAACACAAAGATGACAAAAATAAATCATGTTGCTTAATTTAGTATGTCACCTGAATATATATTTGAAATACGTTATAGCTTGTTTCTCTTTATGATTCCCTTCCTCATTTGTGGAGTACTTTTAGATGTATTTTCCTCAATGTTCATCTTTCTTCACATTTAAAGTTATGGCTAGTATATGTGGTGATGTACTCTTTTAGTCCCAGCGCTAGGGAGGCAGATGTAGGTAGATCTCTAAATTCGAGGCTAACTTGGTCTACAGAGTGAGTTACCTTGCATAAAAAAAGCAACAATAAAAAAAATTAAATTCATGGGATTATTGCTTATCTGTTTGTGTTCTGTTATTTTTATCTAGGCCACAAACCATTGTACCACCAAAGGTTTTTCTCTCACTACCCAGCACTCACTCCCTTGGGGTGGTATGGTTTCTGTTAAGAACACACATAATGGCATCCAAGATGGCAGCGAGCAGTGTACACCCTATCTGAGGGTACAAGATCTGAAACTCAGAAATTGGTCAGTGAAGAGGCAGCTGAAGTCACAACATCAACATTGAGGCTTCCTGGGAGAGAGGGGACAACTGATGAGCTGGGAAAGTTTGGATCCAGGTCACCCATAGATGTGGACGTCTCTGGGGTCTGAAGGTAGCGAATATTCAATCCTCTGTACTTCCCCTTGTCCCAAGCATGGGTCTCCCTGATCAGTGGAGGCAGAAAGTAGTGGCCACTTCCCCAAGCATTGGCCTCCATGCTTGGCAGAGGCAGCAGTGGTTTCTTCAAGCAGGAGCCTTGGTCCTTGGTGACAGAGACAGCAGAAGTGGCAGCTATATGGGCTCTCAGCTCAGAGGCTGCAGTAGGGACCAGTGCTCCAAGATGCAGGCTCAGTACACAGATACTGAATATGCAGAGGCAGCTGCCCCAAGTAAGGGTCTCCCTGCCAGTGGCCAAACAGCAGATGTCACTGAGCTGACAGATCTCCTACACTTTCATTTACTCCTGAGGATACAAATCTGAGAGTAGAGAACCAGAGTAACCCCAGTGTGTTCCACACAGGCCTAAAAGCAAGTGAATGTGCCTTCAAGTGAGTACATGCAGAGCCTCAGATCCAGGGTCCCTCTATGCTAGCAGCAAGACATTAGATCCCTCCAATCCATGCCCCAACTGTGGTCCTCAAACATTGAAGGCCCTGTTCTGTGGGTGTCCCAGTGTAGTCCAAGCAAACAATTCATGGAGCCAAGTGGTGCAACCCAAACAAGATCTGAATACCTAGAGAACAGTACAATAGGCATGTAGGGCACTGAGGCATTCAGGACACCCTCGCATGAGATCACTAACAGCTCCCAGCACCCCCAACTGCACTTATGTTCTACACTTCCAGGCATCTACATGCTCTAGCACTCTGTCCTTCAAGGCACACTTCCACGCACACTCCCATGCTTGGGCACATGTGACTATGACTTTCCTCCCCTTGCTACAGCAGAAACACCAATATCCACTCTCAAACTGGTAGACCTCTCTCTTCTTCCTGAAAAATACTCTGACTCCATAAACAGATGGACCCAGTCTGAAGTACAGACCACAGGAACAAACAGCAAAGGTAAGCAGATGGCTAGACGTCAGCATAAGAACACATCTGACAAAAATCGGGACATCATGGCTTCACCAGCATCCCCCAAAATCAATGGCTATTTTAATTCATCAGAAACACAGGAAAACGATCTCAAATCTATGCTTATCCAATTATTAGAGGCACAAAAAGAGGAAACAGACAAAACTCTCAAAGAAATATAGGCAAATACAACCAAACAAATAAAGGCACATGTAGAGGCACAAGTAGAGGCATATAGAGACGAAATGAACAACAACAACAACAACAAAATAGAGGTGATCATTGAAAGACAAGAATCCACATTCAAACAGATGAGAGAAATGGCGTAAGTCATGAAAACAGAACTAGAATCAATAAAGAAAACACAAGCAGAGAAAAACCTTGGAGTTGCAGAACTTAGAGAAAAGATCAGGAATCACAAAGATAAGCATCACCAGCAGAATACAAGAGATGGAAGAGTACTGAAGATACAGTCACAGAAATTGATACATCTCTCAAAGAAAAAATAAAATTGGAAAAGTTCCAAACACAAAACATTCAAGAAATTAAGGATGCCATGAAAAGTCAAAATCTAAGAATAGGAATAAACAAAAAAAAAAAAAAAAAAAAAGAAGATTCCAGGCTCCAAGGTCCAGAAAATGTTTTCAAGAAAATCATAGAAGAAAATTTTCCCAACTTAAAGAAAGTGATGTCCATAAACATACAAGAGGACTACAGAACACCAAATAGACTAGACCAGAAAAGAAACTCCCCATAGCACATAATAGGCAAAACACTAAATATACAGAACAAAGAAAAAAATATTTAGAGCAGCAAGGGAAAAAGATCAAGTAACATATAAAAATAGACCTATTAGAATCACACCAGACTTTTCAACAGAAAGTATGAAACCCACAAGGGCCTTGGCAGATGTCATGCAGACTCTAAGAGACTACAGATGCCAATCCAGACTACTATAACTAGCAAACATTTCAATCAACATAGATGTAGAAAAGAAAATATTCTGTGACAAAACTATACTTAAACAATATCTACACAGTAACCCAGTCCTATAGAACATACCAGAACGAAAATTCCTATTTAACAAAATCAACCATACCCCAAGAAAACACTTCACGACAAAAAATCAAAAGAAAACAAGCATAGAAACATAGTAACACCACCATCTCCACATTAAAAGGAACTAACATTCATTGGTCACTACTCTTTATCAACATCAACAGAGTCAACTCTCCAATAAAAAGACACAGATTAACAGAATCATTTTGGAAACAGGATCCAATATTCTGCTGCATCCAAGAAACACACCTCGGCAACAAAGGTAAATACTACCTCAGAGTAAAGGGCTGGAAAAATGTCTTTCAAACAAATGGACCCAGAAAACAAGCTGGGATAGCTATCCTAATAGCTAATAAAATAGACTTTCAACCAAAATTAATCAAAAAAGATTAGGAGGGCATTTCATTCTTATCAAAGGAAAAATCTCCCAGGAGGACATCAAAATCCTGAACATCTATGACCCAAATACAAAACCACTTGCATTTGTAAATGAAACATTATTAAAGCTTAAATCACACATCGATTCCAACAACTTAATAGTGGTATTAGATCCCCTGGGAATGGAGTTACAATGGTTGTGGATCACAGTGTGTGTGCTAGTGATCAAAATCAGATGCTCAGGAAGAATAGTCATTGCTCTTAACTGCTAAGCCATATCTCTAGCCCCTTATCTATTTTTATGTTGCTTGGGTTTGAAACCAGGACCTTGTTGCTTATTGAGCACTCTACCACATAACTACATGCCTAGTACCAACCCATACAGTTCTCAATGAGTAAAAGTGTTGAGGTAATTTTGAATCAGCATAGTCACATAAAAGAAAGTATGGGGGGGCAGAGCCAAGATGGCGACTAGCACACACAGTTTCTGAGTGGTGGGATATCTAAACTTCTGAGTCGGTGAATGGAAGGACCTCTAACCCAGGAAAACAACAGTGAGGCTTTCTAAACAACAGGGAACATCGCAGGAGGTGAAAACTTTGGTCTTGGGGTACCCGGGGACTTGTTTGGGGAAGGAGAGAAACGATCCTTTGATCTCACAGCACTCCCCTCCCCTAGACCTCCTTCCTCCTCGGCACAGAGGCAGAGCGGACTCATCTTTCTCAGCACAGACCTAACTGCCTGGAGTATACAGCCACTGAGGCAGAGCTCCAAGCCCTTTAGCAGCAGGCAAAGGCAAGCAGTATGTGTCCTGGAGTCCCAGATTCGCGCAGCAGCTGCACCATCCTACCAGGGCCCGAGTATGCTAGATGGCATACTAACTCCACAGGATCGCCATCACTGACGGTATGGCCTGCCCAATCCCACAGTGACAGAGAATACGCTATATACTCACCAAAACCAGGCAGAAACGTCATACAACCTAGACACACCAGGCGCTGGGCCTGCCAAGCTTGGAGAGCACAGTGAAGAGACCCCAGGACTTCCCAGAAAGCATCAGGAGTAGTGACCCAGTCTCCAGTTAACGTGGGACTTTCTAACCTGGTGGTGGAGCAACAAGGAGCTGGCGGGGCACAACAGCCCTTCAGTTTAAGACTAACCAGGGCCAAACCAGAGAACAGAGAGCCTGGTTACCCCAATCCCTACTGACGTGACCACCCTGAAATCTCCAGCTGCAGCAAGACCTCAGAACCTGGCAGTGACAGCAGCACAGATCTGGCAGAGCACATCAAAGAAGCAGGGCCAAACCAGAGAACAGAGAGCCCTGATACCACGATCTCTGCCAAGTGACCTGCCTATAAGTGAGTGCACCCTTGAGAATCTGCAGATCCCCAGATCCTGGGTCCTTCTAAAACAGAAGCCAGGCATCGAACCCCCTCCCACCCACATACACACTATGGGAAACAGAGGGGCACTAGGGACATTGAAATTCCTGCTCTGTGGGTCTAATTGAGGAGTTAAGGCAGTTAATGCCAGAAATTGCACTGTAATCATCACTAGCGCCTGCAACATATACAGTGCAGAGCCCCTCCCACACACTCAAGGGTTCAACATTAGTCATCACTCTGTCCCTCGAGACACACGTCCACACACACTTACACACACACACACACACACACAAACATACACAAACACACAAACACACACACAAATGCCCACACTTGCATTTGCCCCGTTTGCGCCTGCATACTTTCCTCCCACAGGTATAGCTAGTCCTCAGCACACACTGAGAGTTCTCAGCTTACTGAAAAACTCTCCAGACGCCAGAGAGAGACAGTACCAGTCTGATCTGTAGACTCCAAAAACAAACAAGGAAGGTTTCAGATAAGCCAATGGCCAGGGGTAGGCAAAAGAACACTTCCAACATAAATCAGGACACATGACTTCACCAGCAAACCCCAAAATCGATGGATACTCCAATTCAGCAGAAGCACAGGAAAATGATTTTAAAGCCATGCTTGCCCAATTATTTGAGGCTTATAAGGAGGAAATGAACAAATCTTTCAAAGAGTTGGCCAGTCAATTGGAGGTAAAGAAAGAAGAAATAGACAAAATCCTTAAAGAAACACAGGCAAACATAGCCAAACAAATAGATACACAAGTAGAGGAAAAATTAGTGGCATATAAAAAGGAAATGAACAAAGAAATAGAGGCCATCATAGAGAGACAGGAATCCAAATTCAAACAAATGAAAGAAATGGTGCAAGGCATGAAAACAGAATTAGAATCAATAAAGAAAACACAAAATGAGAAAACCCTTGAGCTGTAGAACTTGGAGAAAAGATCAGGAACCACAAAAGTAAGCATCACCAACAGAATACAAGAGATGGAAGAGAGAATCTCTGGAGCTGAAGACACACTTGCAGAAATTGATACTTCTCTCAAAGAAGAAGTAAAATCAGAAAAGTTCCAATCACAAAATATCCAAGAAATCAAGGATGCTATGAAAAGACAAAATCTAAGAATAATAGGAATTCATGAAAAAGAAGATTCCAGGCTCCAAGGTCCAGAAAATATTTTCAAGCAAATCATAGAAGAAAATTTTCCCAACTTAAAAGAAAGAGATGTCCATAAATATACAAGAGGCCTACAGAACTCCAAGTGGACTCGACCAGAAAAGAAACACATCACTTCACTTCATAGTCAAAACACTAAATCTACAGAACAAAAAAAAAGATATTAAAAGCAGCAAGGGAAAATGGCCAAGTAACATGAAGGTAGACCTATCAGAATCACACTGGACTTCTCATCAGAAACTATGAAAGCCAGAAGGGCCTAGGCAAGTATCATGGAGACTCTAAGAGATCACAAATGTCAACCCAGACTACTATAGCCTGCAAAGCTTTCAATCAACATAGATGGAGAAAACAAAATATTCCATGACAAAACTAAATTTACGCAATATCTACACAGCAAACCAACCCTACAGAAGATACTAGAAGGAAAACTCTAATCCAACGAAAACAAATTCACCCAAGAAAACAGGGCATACAGATAATATCCCAACAAAAAATGAAAAGAAAACAAGCAATGAAACAGGGTTAGATCACCGACTCCATTACAAAAGGAACTAACATGCATTGGTCACTATTATCTATCAATATCAATGGACTCAACTCACCAATAAAAAGACACAGGCTAACAGAATGATTACGGAAACAGGATCCAACATTCTGTTGCATCCAAGAAACACACCTATGCAACAAAGATAAACACTACCTCAGAGTAAAGGGCTGGAAAACTGTTTTTCAAGCAAATGGTTCCAGAAAACAAGTTGGAGTATCCACCTTAATATCTAATAAAATAGACTTTCAACCCAAGTTAATTAAAAAAGATAAGGAGGGCCACTATATTCACATCAAAGGAAAAATCCACCAAGAGGACATCACAATCTTGAATATCTAATGCCCCAAATACAAGAGCACCAACATTCGTAAATGAAACATTATTAAAGCTTAAATCATACATTGATCCAAATACCTTAATAGTTGGAGATTTCAACACTCTACTCTCACCAAGGGACAGATCAACTAGACAGACACCAAATAGGGAAATAAAAGCACTCACAGAATCCCTAAATCAAATGGACCTAATAGACGTCTACAGATTGTTTCACCCAAACTCAAAAGAGTACACCTTCTTTTCAGTACCACATGGAACCTTCTCCAAAATAGACCATATAGTGGGTCACAAAGCAAGCCTCAACAGAAACAAAAGGATTGAAATAATATCTTGTATACTATCAGACCACCATGGACTAAAGCTAGACATCAACAACAACAAAAACAACAAAAAGCCGACACCCACATGGAAACTGAACAACTTAGTACTCAATGACAGCTGGGTTAAGGAAGAAATAAAGAAAGAAATTAAAGGCTTCCTTGAATTCAATGAAAATGTAGGCAAAACATACCCAAAATTATGGGACACATTGAAAGCAGTACTCAGAGGAAAATTTATAGCACTAAGTGCCTGCAAGAAGAAATTCTTAACATCACATACAAACAACTTAATGGCCCAACTGAAAAACCTAGTAAAAAGAAGCAGATAGACCCAAGAGGAACAGACGGCTGGAAATAATCAAACTAAGGGCTGAAATCAATCAATTAGAAACAAATGAAACTATCCAAAGAATCAAAGATACAAAAAGCTGGTTCTTTGAGAAAATCAACAAGATAGACAAACCCTTAGCCAAACTAACTAAAAAGCAGAGAGAATCTATCCAAATCAGCAAAATCAGAAATGAAAATGGGGACATAACCACAGACACTGAGGAAATCCAAACAATTATTAGGTCATACTACAAAAGCCTATATGCCACAAAATTTGAAAATCTAAATGAAATGGATAATTTTTTTGAAAGATTCCATCTACCAAAACTACGTCAAGATCAGGTAGAAAGACTGAATAGCCCTATATCCCCCAAGGAAATTGAAGCAGTCATTAACAGTCTCCCCTCCAAAAAAAGCCCTGGACCAGATGGCTTCAGTGCAGAATTCTACAAGACCTTCACAGAAGTGCTAACTCCAATTCTCCGCAAACTATTCCACAAAATAGAAACAGAAGGAACACTACCAAACTCATTCTATGAATCCACAGTCACCTTGATACCTAAACCACACAAGGATCCAACAAAAAAGAGAACTTCAGAACTATCTCTCTTATGATCATTGATGCAAAAATACTCAATAAAAAACATGAAAACCAACTCTAAGAACATATCAAAGATATCATCCACCATGACCAAGTAGGCTTCATCCCAGGCATGCAAGGCTGGTTCAACATACAGAAATCCATCAATGTAATCCACCACATAAACAAATTGAAGGAGAAAAACCACATGATCATCTCCTTAGATGCTGAAAAAGCATTTGACAAAGTCCAACACCCATTCATGTTTAAAGTCTTGGAGAGATCAGGGATGCAAGGCACATACCTAAAGATAGTAAAGGCAATATACAGCAAGCCTATAGCTAACATCAAACTTAATGGAGAGAAACTTAAATCAATCCCACTGAAATCAGGGACAAGACAAGGCTGCCCACTCTCTCTATATCTCTTCAACATAGTACTGGAAATCCTAGCGAGAGCAATAAGACAACTAAAGGAGATCAAGGGGATACAAATCAGAAAGGAAGAGGTCAAAGTGTCACTATTTGCAGATGATATGATAGTATACATGAGCGACCCCAAAAATTCAACCAGAGAACTCCTTCAGGTGATAAACATCTTCAGCAAAGTGGCAGGATACAAAATCAACTCAAAAAAATCAGAAGCCCTCCTGTATACCAAAGACAAAAAGGCTGAGAAAGAAATTAGGGAAACAACACCCTTCACAATAGCCACTAATCACATAAAGTACCTTGGTGTGACTCTAACCAAGCAAGTGAAAGACCTGTTTGAGAAAAACTTCAAGTCTCTGAAGAAAGAAATCGAAGAAGATATCAGAAGATGGAAAGATCTCCCGTGCTCATGGATTGGTAGGATTAACATTGGGAAAATGGCCATCCTGCCAAAAGCAATCTACAGATTCAATGCAATTCCCATCAAAATCCTAACTCAATTCTTTACAGACCTTGAAATAATGATTCTCAGCTTCAAATGGAGACAAAAACAAAAAACCCAGAATCTCCAAAATGATCCTTACAACAACAGATCATCTGGAGGTATCTCCATTCCTGATCTCAAGCTGTACTACAGGACAACAGTAATAAAAACTGCATGGTATTGGCATAAAAACAGAAAGGAGGATCAATGGAACTGAATAGAAGACCCAGAAATAAACCCACACACCTATGAATACTCGATATTTGACAAAGAAGCCAAATCCATTCAATGGAAAAAAGACAGAATCTTCAACAAATGGTGCTGGACAAACTGGATGTCTACATGCAGGAAAATAAAAATAGATCCATATTTATCACCCTACACAAAACTAAAGTCACAGTGGATCAAGGACCTCAACATAAAACCAGATAGTCTAAATCAATTGGAAATAAAAGTGGGGAACAGCCTAGAACTCATTGGCACAGGAGACAACTTCCTGAAGAGAACACCAGAAGCACAGGCTCTCAGAGCAACAATCAATAAATGGGACCTCATGAAACTGAAAAGCTTCTGTAAAGCAAAGGATACCATCATCAAAACAAAGAGACTGCCTACAGATTGGGAAAGAATCTTCACTAAGCCTTTATCTGACAGAGGAGGAATATCCAGTATATACAAAGAACTAAAGAAGCTGAAAAGCAGCAAACCAAGTAATCCAATTAAAAAATGGGGAACAGAGCTAAACAGAGAATTCTCGACAGAGGAATATCGAATGGCAGAGAAACACTTAAAGAAATGCTCATCCTCATTAGCCATCAGAATTACACCCATCAGAATGGCCAAGATGAAAAACTTAAGGGACAACACATGCTGGAGAGGTTGTGGAGAAAGGGGAACCCTCCTCCACTGCTAGTGGGAATGTATACTGGTACAACCACTCTGGAAAGCTATCTGGCGCTTTCTAAGACAATTAGGAATAGTGCTTCCTCAAGACCCAGCTATACCACTGCTAGGTATATACCCAAAGTTTGCTCAAGTACACAAAAGGGATACTTGCTCAACCATGTTTATAGCAGCTCTATTTGTAATAGCCAGAACCTGCAAACAACCCAGATGTCCATCAAAGGAAGAATGGGTACAGAAATTGTGGTATTTCTACACAATGGAATACTACTCAGCAATCAAAAAGAAAGAAATCATGAAATTTGCAGGCAAATGATGTTATCTAGAAAAGATCATTCTGAGTGAAATATCCCAGAAGGAGAAAGACAAACCCGGTATATACTCACTTATATAGACCTATAAGATATGATAAACATAATGAAATCTATACACCTAAAAAAGGTAATCAAGAGAGCGGACATGGGGTAAGATGATCAATCCTTGTTTAGAAAGACAGATGGGATGTGCATTGAACATATGACAGGAGTCTACTGAGCGCATCTGAAAGACTCTAACTAGCAGTGTTTTCAAAGCAAAGACTCATGACCAAACCTTTGGCAGAGTACAGGGAATCATAAGAAAGAAGGGGAGTTAGTCTGATACGGAAAGGATAGGAGCTCCACAAGGACCAAATATATCTGGGCCCAGGGTCTTTTCTGAGACTGACATTCAACCAAGGACCATGTATGGATATAACCTAGAACCTCCACTCAGATGTAGCCTGTGGTAGCTCAGTAACCAATTAGTTTCCCAAAGTGAGGGGAACAAGGACTATTTCTAACAGGAACTCAATGACTGGCTCTTTGGCCTCCCCACCCCCCAAGGGAGGAGCAGTCCTGTTAGGCCATGGAGGAGGGCTTTGCAGCCAGTCCTGAAGATACCTGATAAAACAGGATCAGATGAATGGGGAGGAGGTCCCCCCCTGTCAGTGGACTTGGAAAGGGGCAAGGTAGAGATGAGTGAGGGAGGGAGGGACTGGGAGCGATGAGGGATCGGGACATGGCTGGGATACAGAGTTAATAAAATGTAACTGATAAGAAAAAAATAAAATTAAAAAAAAAGAAAGTATGGCTCACCTGATAAGCCACAAGGAAAGAGGGTTAAAAGATCCATAGGTACAATGAGATAGAAATGATCAGAGCACAGATACAAATGAGTTTAGATTACCAAAATAGGGAGATTCAAACAGCTTCAAGCAACTTTAAATCCATCTTCAGGAGGGAAGTAATGTGAAGAAGGTGACATTCAAAATCAGCCTCACAGCAGTATGTAAAGCAGACCAGAATGGGAGAGAAATCAATTGTGAAAAAAGTATACAATTTAATCCACAGTGATAATTATTGTTCTGCCTATAACTCTTGCCCAAGTTAGCAGGTCCATTTGGACACTTTTGGTAAAGGCCTACACAGAAAAATCAAATTGGTTTTGTAAGCAAGGTCAACCATAGTAGTAAATGGAGGCTGACAGTATAAGAAGGCAGTGACAAGTGGATTGCAAACAAAATCAGCATTAGATTCAATCTTCCTCACATAATTTACCAAGGTCCAGGTTAAGAACATGTGCAAGATGTCTAGATTTGTATATGGCATGAAATTAGAAGACTATTCACTTACCAAAGAAGAAGCAAACAAAAATCCCTTCTCAGGACTCTACAAAAAAAAAAAAAAAAAAAAAAAAAAGGCCTTGGGCTGATAAACAGCTCTTACAATTTAACATGGAACAATAGGAGGGAATAAAAACCAATTGAACAGTTCCTGAAAAACAGTGAAAATAAAACACCAAGCTGCAAACAACTAATATCTCTGGGTATGTTTAAGAGTAGTGCCACAAGTGAGTCAGAAATAAGAGAAATCAAACCATTATGTAAAGTACTGACTCCACAGATGCAACAGAAGCCTGAACAACATGTATTGTAGTACGCAGCACCTAGAAAGCTCCTGTCTTTGTGCATGTTTTTGTTTGTTTGTGGTTTAATTGGAAAAGAGTTAATAGTGATTTGGAAAAATCAACAATTGTTCCCTAAGATAATAGTCTATGAAATTATTTACAGCCATAAAGTGTGGTAGAAAATAAATATTATTCCAAAGAGATTAAAAGAAGGTATGAATAGAAAACACAGTGCTCTAAGAGAAGTGATTAAGGCATATGCTCCTGTTCAAAAGGAGAAAAACTTGCGATCATCAGAGCATAGAAGAAACCTCTCACAACCCTGAGCTAGGCTGGGATAGGGTGGTGATTATGCTATGCAGTGACTAACATTTGTCAGACAAAAAAAAAAAAAAAAAAAAAAAAAAATGACTTCCCAGGTTCTGACCTTTTGCAGAATTAAATTCTTGTAATTAAAGTTAAAAGTATTGGGGGAAAATGTTCCACAGAATTTACTATTTGTTTACCTCATCTCACTGTCAGAAGACATAATCAACAAGTTTACCACAATGATGTAAACCACAGAGCCCACACAAACTTGAAAGTGTATAATATTCTTTTTTTTGTATTTTATTTTTTTTGTTTACATTTTTTTCTTTATTAATTACACTTTACTCACTTTGTATCCCCCCCTGGTTCCCTCCCTCCTCCCATCCCAATCCCTCCCTTCCTCCACCCTCTGTTTGCATGCCCCTCCCCAAGTCCACTGATAGGGGAAGACTTCTTTTCCTTCCTTCTGATCCTAGTCAATTAGGTCTCATCAGGAGTGGCTGCATTGTCTTCTTCTGTGGCCTGGTAATGCTGCTTCCCCCTCAGGGGGAGGAAATTAAAGAGCAGGCCTATCAGCTCATGTCAGAGACAGTCCCTGTTCCTATTACAATGGAACCCACTTGGATACTGAACTGCCATGAGCTACATCTGTGCAGGGGTCTTAGGTTATCTCCATGCATAGTCCTTGTTTGCAAGAGCAGTCTCAGGAAAGACCCCTGTGCTCAGATTTTTTGGTTCTGTTGCTCTCCTTATGGAGTTCCTGTCCTCTCCATATCTTACTATTTCCCACTTCTTTCCTAAGATTCCCTGCACTCTGTCCAAAGGTTGCCCATAAGTCTCAGTATCTACATTGATAGTCTCAGAGCAGGGCAGAGCTTTTCAGAGGTCCTCTGTGTCAGGCTCCTGACTTGTTCCCTCTTTTCGCCTTCTTCTGATGTCCAGCCTCTTTGTCTTTCTGGATAGGAATTGAGCATTTTAGCAAGAGTCCTCTCTCTTGATTAGTTTCTTTAGGTGTACAGATTTTAGTAGGTTTATCCTATATTATATGTCTATATGAGTGAGTGTGCATCTTTCTGCTTCTGGGATAGCTCACTTAGGATGATCTTTTCCAGATCCCACCATTTACCTGCAAACTTTATGAAAGTGTATAATATTCTTTATAAACAGTTTTAATTTAAGGTTATCATTTAAGGTACTTATAGTTATGGAATAAATACTTTTTGGGGGGATGATGTAGTAAGATAAGTGGGTATTCCACTCCAAACTGATGAATGATGGTTAATTGATTCTACTCCAAATACCTATATGTTGTGTGCTATGTAACAGTTTATCAGTGAAACTGAGTTGGAGAATTAACTGTATCTGATGTATTTGCATCTTAAAGAGAAGCTTGTTAATACAAATGATTGATTTTCTAACAGTAGACTTTATATGTAGAAACTTTTTGGCCAGAGGCACATTTCTGGCAGCTTTCCTGAAGTAAGAGAGCTTAATAGGAAAAGGTAGTTAAAAACAATGTTTATACTTAGGCATTTTTCCTTCAATTACCTACATGCTAGAATATTGGTAGTTGAAAATTATGTATTCCATGAATTAAACACCCAACAAACCTTAATGTTAATGTTTACCAGAAAAACCACTGTTGATGCTGTTCGTAAAATATCTCACATCCTCTTCTCTGGGTCGAAAGCGGCTGACCCTGAGTACAGTGCTTAGCCTCTCATCCTGAGCGTATCATTTTAGCTTTTTATCGTATCCAACCATGCTTGGGGAGAATGTCCTGCTTCAATGGCTGTAAAGGCCTGAATGATCATGGCTGCATCACACTGTTGTGAGACTCTAATCTTGCATATATACCACAGGCAAACCAAGGAGACCAACACCAGAAGGCCTGCTAATGCTCCCATGCCCGCCCATTCCTTCAGATGATTCAAGACTGCAGCAATCCATGTTGATAATCCTGTGGCTAGTCTTGCGTCCACTCTGGTAGAATTTACTGTGACAATGGCCACTCTCAGCTGCTCCATCGTAGTATCGAATTCTCCAGTCCAATTACCTAAAATATAGTCTGATTGCATGCGGGTTGATGCCCCAGGTCCCGCCTCTGAGAAAAAGGTATCGGACGGGTCTGATGCTCTTTGGGTGGATGACACCTAAATGAACATCAGTACAAAGTCCCAATTTATTTCTAATATCAGAGATCAGACCTCTACTCTTGCCTGATGCGTCTAAAACAAAAAGGGGGAACTGTAGAGAGCTGCGGAATGCTATGCCTTAAAGATGGAGCTGGTTTCTGCCTTCCACCTTCCCGATGGTGAGTGCTCTCTGTCACGAACAATTCCACATTTGGCTAAGGCCAAGGATCTGGCTTGCTTCCATGAATGTGGACCTATCTGCATTGCCCACGTGGCACGCCTGGGTTGGCTACCCAGAGGCTATTTAAGCTGTGGGCTGGCTTTCCCCAGGGTCCGAGGATTGTTCAAAGTTCCTGAATAAACTGCATTGAAAAAAAAATATCTCACATCCAATATTTTAAATAATTAATATTTCAAAGAGACCGTTGAATACTCTATGTTCTATCAGAGTCAATCATTTACTAAGGGCATGAAACACTAGTGAAGAAAATCAAAGAATGCAAGTCTTTCAGATAAGGCAAAGATAGTTTTGGAGGTAGAAATATTGATAAAATCTCACATTAATTGAGAGCCTAGTATATGCTGGGCAATATAAACCCATTTTCTACTTGGTTTTCCAGGCAAAGGAACTGGCATAGAACTGGGAACTGGGAACTGGGAACTGGGAACTGGGAACTGGGAACTGGGAACTGGGGACTGTCTGACAGAACCAATAAAAGAACACAAATGCCTTGAATACGGATAAACTACAGCTCTGATAGAGACTAGCAACTCGCCACCAGTTTGCTATAACCCTCATGCTAAGGATAATTGAATGGTTTTTAAAGTAAAGAAGACTATCCTATGCTACACGACAATGGCACAAATTCAAATTTCAGTTCCCAAAAGTCTTATGGAAGCACAGCCACTTTCATTCATTATGCATCATTTATGGCAGATTTTATGCTATAAGAACAGAGTTTAGTTGTGACACAGACTGTGTGAAACCTAACATATCTGCCATTCACCTAGCTCTTTACAGAGAAAATCTGTCCATTCCTGCTCTAGAGCACATACTGTCAGCTGTAAACACTAAATGGATCTTCAGGTTTGCTTCTGAGGTGTTGAAGGACCTTGTCAAGGACCAGTAAAATAAAACAGGCTTCAACATATGGGAAAGAGAGTAAGAAAATCAGCATTCAGTATAAGGCTACTGTCAATTGAGATGCTTCCCATTTCAGTGCAGAGGCAAGGGTGAGATAGTTATGAAAAAGCAATTATATATATATATATATATATATATATATATATATATATATCAGACAAATCCTTCATTTTCCCATCTTTATCCACTGATGTGAACTACAATATTAAATTTTGCTTATATATACCAGAGGGTGTGCCTTCAGCTCCTTATAGAGGCAAAAGACCCTTTATGTTTTGCTATGTAGGCTATGTGTTCCTCCATTAGTTTCAAATAGGGCAAGAGATGAATTGTTTTGTAATCTGAAGATAGCCATCTATAAAGTAGTGTGCCTATAAATGAGAGCTTGAATTTAATAGGTTTTTCCAAAGCTTCTTTTCTTCCTCAGCTTGTCCTTTCTTTACATGTCATAGGTAGCTGTTACACTCAAGGGTATAAAGTCTTCTAAGGAGACTTTACACTTAAGCATGCGGGTTGATGCCCCAGGTCCTGCCTCTGAGAAAAAGGTATCAGACGGGTCTGATGCTCTTTGGGTGGATGACACCTAAATGAACATCGGTACAAAGTCTCAGTTTATTTCTAATATCAGAGATCAGACCTCTACTCTTGCCTGATGTGTCTAAAACAAAAAGGGGGGACTGTAGAGAGCTGCGTAATGCCGCGCCTTAAAGATGGAGCTGGTTTCTGCCTTCCACCTTCCCGATGGTGAGTGCTCTCTGTCACAAACAACTCCACATTTGGCTAAGGCTGAGGATCTGGCTTGCTTCCATGTATGTGGACCTATCTGCATTGCCCACGTGGCACGCTGGGGTTGGCTACCCAGAGGCTATTTAAGCTGTGGGCTGGCTTTCCCCAGGGTCAGATGATTGTTCAAGGTTCCTGAATAAAGTGCATTGGAAAAAAAAAAAAGAATCCTTATATGTGCCCCTTTCTATTAGAGAGCCCATTTTTTGATGGATGCTGGGTACATTCAGTTTCTTTTAAAAAGACCTACATATCTTCTTATTTATCACATATAATAGTATATAATAAACATTATCATTTTCATAATAAAACCAAACAGAAAACCAATAAAAGGAGAGAGGAGAAAGACAGGAGGGTTAGGTTGGGCACGCAGAACACAAACGCAAGGCCAAATATACATTCGCATGTTCTTTGGTGTCTAGCTCAGGCACAGCTAATAGTGGAGAGGAAAAGACTTTGCAAAACATGCCATTATAAGAGGGTACCCAGGAAGTTTTAACAAATGTCCCACATCCAGCAGTAAAGGTAGTTCACCACCAAGTAGAAAATGTTGTAAATGAAGGGACAACAACTTTTAATTGTTGATGGTTGGCATTGCAAGGAATAAGTGGCAACTGACAGATGCGTTGTCAATCTAACTTAAATTGCAGTGTTCTTCTCTTGCTTTTCAGATCCTATGAGTCACCATTCCTACCAACTTCCTTTGCAACTGCAGAAAGGAATAACTTCACTGTTTTTACTGCATATATTCCTTATCATAGTTTTTCATAGCAACATAATTAATATTTATCTTTGAAATACAGGAAGTTCATGTGCATATGACATTTTCTATTTTTCAAAATAAATTAATCTTTAAAAAGTGTGTGTGGCTGTGGGAGAATTGTCACACACATACCACAGAATACTTGCAGAGGTCAGAGTACAACTTTCCAGAGTAGGTTCTCACATTCTACCTTGTTGAGGCACAGTCTCTGTTTATTTTTGCTGCTCTACTTCATACTCCAGTTATCTGAACCCTGCCCCATTTTGCTCTAGAGTGCTGGACTTGCCAATGCACACTACTAAACATGGCTCTTTAAGTTGGTTCTGGGGATCAAACTTTGCTTAACTCTGCTAGCCATCTCCCTGGCCCCTGTATTTTTCTGACTCTTTTAGGTGTAGAGTGCACATTGATGCATCCTTATTACAGCTACCTACTTCAAATTTAGTAGTGTATTGAATATTTTATAAGATTTATTTTCATTATTTTAAGTATATGTGTGTGCATGTGTCTGTGTATGCAGGTTTATGTATATGAGTACAGTTTTCCAAAAAATGTGGAAGTTTAGAGGCATCAGAACACCTGGTTGTGAGAAACCTGACATGTGTGCTGCAAACTAAAGTAAGGTCATCTGCAAAAGCAGTATACACTCTTAATTGCAGAGTCATTTCTCCAGTCCCAAAACCCAATACAGACATTTTTTTACACAAGACAGTGACAATTTTTCTCTTTTAAAAGGCAAAATCAGAGGGGCAGGGAGGAGATGACGGAGGGAATGAGGGAGGGGGCTACAGCAAGGATAAAAAAGTAAACAACCTGTGATTAATATAAAAAACATAAAAATTATATAAAAAAAGCAAAAGCAGTTTTTGGAAAAAGCAAACAAAGTAAAACACATGCATGGCCATATGATTTAAGAATTCTCACCTAAGAATGAGTATAAACACAAAATTCTCTTTTGTTGTTGTTGGTTTGTTGGTTGATTGGGTTTTGTTACCACTATCTCTAAACATGGAACACCAAATCCCCTTTCCCAGAGGTTTCTGGTTGTAGTTTCAATATTAATCTTATATGTACTCCAAAGAGTATAATTCCTTCACTACTTCTTAGCTTTTTGGATATGGGTTACCAAAGGAGCAAAGAGGTGACAATCTATGCTACCATTCTCACTGCCCCACTTCTTACTTCTAAAGAATTGAGACCCTTTAATGAGTTAGAAGCTGAGAAAGAGGAGAAAGAAAAACAGGGAATGTTATCCATTTAAATGACTACTGCTATAACATTTTTTTGACAGCTGTTAGCTGGTTTTGACAAATGATTCAGTCACTGTAAGCATCCGTATAGGAGCAAAAAGGAACAGGAAAAGTTCCAAGCAGCTTCATTATCAAGCTTCATAGTAAGCTGATACACCATTCAATATGCAACCAAGACTCTATCCCTCCATGTACAACAGTCCTATTGATTCTCTACTGTTATCACTTCAATGTTTTGTTGTTGTTATTCCTGTGCTATTACGACAGGGGCTATATAGGCATACCAGACTGGCTTGGAATTCATGATTGCTTTGTCTCAGATTCCTTAGTACCAGAATTACAAGCAGGTACCATCATATTAAGCTAAACTAATACAATTTTCTCTTTCTTTTTGCATTGTTGGTAATCAAAACTAGGTTCTTTCAGTCCAGCGGTAGTGAAGCATGCCTTTAATCCCAGCACTCAAAAGGTAGAGGCAGGTGAATATCTGAGTTTGAGGCCAGCCTCGACTACAGAGTTCCAGGAGAGCCAAGGCTACACAGAAAAATCTTGTCTTAAAAAACCAACCAACCAACCAACCAAAGAAACAAACAAACAAAAACCAAAAAAACATCTAGGGCCTTTCATATTTCTAACAACCATTTAGTTATATCTCCAAACCCTTTTTCTCAGTATCTTTTATGTCTGTTCTTATATACACATGTAATACTCTACTCATGTGCACATATTAATATTTTTTCTTTATTGTATTTTCTGTATTGTTTTTTCTTTATTGTTGTGTCTTTGAGTCCAACAGCCACCTATGTCACATAAGGAAAAGGACAAACAGATTGAAAGAAGGGTAAAGAAAATTTGCAGGTATAACTGCAGGCATACTATCTTATGATAGCTGTCATTAGATTACAATCCATCTTATTTGAAACTAGCAAAGGAACACAAAACCTGTGTAGCAATACATAAAGGACTGCCTGGGCCTCTTACCTCAGTTAAGGAGCTGAAGATAAATACTCTTATTATATTTGAGCACAACTTAATATTGTTATTTACATCAGTGGAGTAAGATGGACAAAAAGAAGGATTTTCCTGCAAGTCTTGAAATAAGTCAGGAGAATTTCTTTCTTTCTCTCTTTCTTTCTCTCGTCCTTCCTTCCTTCCTTCCTTCCTTCCTTCCTTCCTTCCTTCCTTCCTTCCTTCCTTCCTTCCTTCCTTCCCTCCTTCCTTTTCAGTTAAAAAACTTGCTACAGGGTCATTTTGATTTGCATTTCCCTAATGGCTAATGACGGTGAGCATTTCTTTAAGTGTTTCTCTACCATTTGATATTCCTCTACAGAGAGTTCTTTGTTTAGTTCTGTTCTCCATTTTTTAAATCAGATTACTTGGTTTGCTGTTTTTCAGCTTCTTTAATTCTTTATATATACTAGTTATTAGCTCTCTGTCAGATAAAGGGTTGATGGAGGTTCTTTCCCAATCTGTAGGCAGTCGTTTTGTTTTGATGATGATGTCCTTTGCTTTACAGAAGCTTTTCAGTTTCATGAGGTCCCATTTATTGACTATTGCTCTTAGAGCCTGTGCTGTTGGTGTTCTCTTCAGGAAGTTGTCTCCTGTACCAATTAGTTCTAGGGTTTTCCCCACTTTTTCTTCTAACCGATTTAGTGTGTCTGGTTTTATGTTGAGGTCTTTCATATAACATCAGATAAACCTACTAAAATCTGTACGTGTAAAGAAACTAATCAAGAGAGAGGACCCTGACTAAAATGCTCAATCCCCATCCCGAAAGGCAAAGAGTATGGAGAGCAGAAGAAGAAGAAAACAGGAAACAAGTAGGGAACCTGCCACAGAGGGCCTCTGAAAGGCTCTGCCCTGTAGACTATCAAAGCAGACGCTGAGTCTTATGGCCAACTGTTGGGCAGAGTGCATGAAATTTTATGAAAGAAATGGGAAATAGTAAGATCTGGAGAGGACAGGAACTCCACAAGGAGAGCAACAGAACCAGAAAATTTGAACACAGGGAACTTCCCAGAGACTCATACTCCAACCAAGTACCAGGCATGGAGATAACCTAGAACCCCTGCACAGATGTAGCCCATGGCAGTTTAGTGTCCAAGTGGGTTCCATAGTAATAGGAACGGGGACTGCCTCTGACATAAACTGATTGGCCTGCTCTTTGATCACCTCCCCCTGAGGGAGGAGCAGCTTTACCAGGCCACAGAAGATGACAATGCAGCCCCTCCTGATGTGATCTGATAGACTAAGATCAGAAAGAAGGAGAGCAGGACCTCCCCATCAGTGGGCGTGAGGAGGGGCATGCGTGAAGAAGAAGGAGGGAGGGTGGGATCGGGAGGGGAGGAGGGAGGGGCTTATGGGGGGATACAAAGTGAATAAAGTGTAATTAATTAAATTAAATTAAAAAAATCTGCTACAGGAGAGAGCCTTAAGATCCTAAAGCCTTAAGTTTCTCAATTCACTGCAATGCCTATGTCCTATTTGCTAATTCATTGTCATACTCTGATGAAATGAAACAAAATGCTTAAAGATATATAATTAGAAAGCAGAAAAAAAATGTATCTGGATAGTCTGTGGGCTTTGTTTTCTCTGACTCTGGGAACTTATTTCAGTGTCAAGGCTTCCATGGGTAAGACACCTACATTCATATTCTCACTGCTAACTCTGTCATTGAAGACCCAAATTATCAGTTTTTCCCGAAGGTGTCATTTGCAAAACTTTACATTATTTATGATCTAGCTTATTTAATCATAAAGACTTATTTATTCAATCATACTCCTAAATGACTTCATATCCCAACTGTTTAATTTCTCATTATTCCCCAGGCTTGCACTTTGTTGTTGTTCCTTTACATTTTTTATCCATCTTCAAAATCAGTGAGAAATTTATATCAAAACATTATATGCACAACATCTCTAATTAACATAACTTTTCCAATCAAATCAGCCATTACTTAATTATGATTATTAACACTTGAAAAACAAAAGCACAACCAACCAAATATACAAATAAAAAAACCAAAACTTGTTGAGTTCCATTTTAGTCTTTCTCATGATTGAACTGTAAGCCTTTTCTAAGATTCAGTGTTAACCAGATGTGGTTTAAAACACAATAGAAAATTCAATTACTTTTAATTTGGCTTTGGCTTCTGCTGTGTTATTTATGTATATTATTTAATATTTATCTTGAGTGTTCATACCAGTGTATGTTCCCTTGGCATATCACTTAAGAAATAAAAGAATAAACTAGATACTTTACACTTAGAAGTTCAAATGTGTACATATTTAGAAAGATTAGTATGTGAATATATTTTAGCTTACTAGATTTAGTAATGGGTCAAATTGCTTGAGAGTATACTTCTGAGACATTTACAAAGGTAATTGACAAATTAAATAAACATATAAACTATAGTATATTTTATTAAATAATTAAAATTTATAGAGGTATTAATTATATACCTCAAAAAATCAAAGGGAATTGAGTGTACAATAGGAAATAATTTTAGGATAAATAAATAACCCCCTAATACAGAACTCAGAGTACATTTTAATTTTTCTTTTCTTTTTTTCTTTTTTAAATATTGGTTACACTTTATTAACTTTGTATCCCAGCTGCAGCTCGCTCCCTCATTCCCTCCCAATCCCACCCTCTGTTCCTCATCTCTTCCTTGCCCCTTTCCAAGTCTACAGATAGGAGAGGTCTCCTCCTCTTCCATCTGACCATAGCTTATCAGGTTTCTTCAGGACTGGCTGCAATGTCCACCTCTGTGGCCTAGCAGGGCTGGTCCTCCCTCAGAGGGTGGGAGTGGGGGTCAAAGAGCCAGCCATTGAGGTCATGTCAGAAATCCCTTACTAGGGTACCCACTTGGATACTGAGCTACCATGGGCTACATCTGAGCAGGAGTTCTAGGTTATGTCCACACATGGTCCTTGGTTGGAAATACAGTCTCATAAAAGACCGCTGTGCCCAGAATATATTAAGTCCCTGTGGAGCTCCTATCCTCTCCAGGTCATACTAACTCCCCCTTCTTTCATATGATTCCCTGCACTCTGCCGAATGTTTGGTTATGAGTCTTAGTATCTGCTTTGATACACTGCTAGGTAGAGTCTTTCAGAGGCCCTTTGTGGTAGGCTCTTGTCCTGTTACTTGTTTTCTCTTACGTCCAATATCCATCCTATTTGTCTTTCTAAGTGAGGGTTGATCATCTTACCCTGGGGTCCTCTTTTTTGTTTACCTTTTTTAGGTGTACATATTTTAGTATCAGAGTAAATTTTAAATACCACTATTACTATGTAATTTAATCAAGCACTTGAATTTAAAAAGAGAATATAGTAAACATAATGTGGTAAGTGTATATTAAAGCTTTTGCTGTTTTAAATAATCAAGGCAACACTAATTAATCCCTTTAGTATTTAAAATTTTTCATTTCAAGAAAAAAGTAGCTTTTTCAATTAAATACTGGTTCAGAGTTCCCATGAACATGAGGCAATAAACATAGGGTGGTTCCTTAGGGAATATATATAGTATATATAGAATAGTGAGCAAAGAATATTGGTGCCACTGAATTATGTGAGTTGATTGGTTAAAAGAAAATGATACAGAATTACAAAATTAGGCAACAATTCTTTGGAAATATAATCATAATAATGTCTATATTTAACACCAAGTCCTGGGTAATATTAATGCATAAATATCCCACTCAATCCTAGTGAAATCAGAGAAAAGACTGGCATTTAAGCATTATCATTCCTTAGAACTTAAGATCACAAAAACCTTAGGTTGAGATGTCTATTTGACCTTTTTATTGTTTAGATTTTAATTTGGGAACTCTCATGGCTTCTATCACACATGAGGGAACTATGCTACTTTTATCTAATTACTGTTGTACCACTCCCATAAATATTTTTTTACTGTGTTAAAATTGATAGAGCTGTAGTCAGAAAGAGTTTTTGGTGGAAAAACATTATTCATTTATTTAGGTAGGCTTTAAACTCTACGTAGTTCAGCCTGGGCTTGAATTCCTCCTGAGTCACCTACATTACTTGCTAGATGTATGGATTACAGACATATGTCACCATGCTAGATACAAATGAGTACCATTTGTTTGTTTGTGACTAACTAGAAAAGATTTAAGATTTCAAACTGATTGCAACTCTGGCTCTTAAAACAGCTGGCTTCAGAGAGATTGTGATTATGAAGCACTGCTTTAGTCATCATTCCCTCGGCATATTTTTGCAGTTGCTCATGAACTCTTCTAAGAGGTTAGCTAAGAACCATTAATTACTCAAAGTATGAGACCAGATCGAACACAGAACTAACTGTAAGGGATCCTCCTACAGTAATGTATACTTGCTCCCTTGAAAGAGATTTTGTACTCAATAAAGAGCTACACTGGTTAAGCTGAGTAAGAATAAAATCTTCAAAAAAATCTCTTCAATTTATATGTAATATGTCAAAAGAGAAAAATAGTTCATATTAACTTTCTTGTTATGGTTGAGACATGGACCAAGTATGTATAGGGGTCTAGGGTCTAGTAAGGCATTTGTGTTAGTATGGTCCATATGCTGATAAATTGCCTCAGACAGGTCTATAATAAAGGAGAACTTTACTGATTTTATTAAATAAGGTGTCACAGACTTTCTCTGGCTTGTCCACTAAACAGTACTACTTTTTACTATTTATAATTATTTATCTTGTCAAATAATATGGTTTAAAAAATGGTACTTGTAGTAAGGGTATAAGTAGGATGATAACAAAAGCTCTTGGCAAAGGTTTACATCAAGGCAATATTGTGTTCCTTTTAAGATCCAAACTAATACATAAAATCTTTGCATACTATCTGATCTCATTCAGGACTCTTTGTGTTCTATTTATAGCCTCTATCAACAGAGGGAAATTGCAGTCCACAAAGAAATGATAAGGACCATTTTTCACTCAGAGCTTCCATGGCACCTAGTGATTTTTAGTATAGGGGAAATTTATCCCCATCCTTTCAAAGAAATACAGTACTTTTGCTTTTATGATGTGTGGTATTCTATGTCTTTTACAGAACTATGGCTTTCTATGTTAGAGAACAGAAGAAAAAGGATATATTATTATTTCTTTAAAAGGAATTCCTGAAACCATGAGGCTGAAAAGTATCACCATATTTGTTTTAGCAAGTAAGCATTCATATTAACAGTGGCTTCAGTAAACAAGGGAGAATGTGCTTAGGGAATCCTTAATTGCTGAAATTTGTTGGTATTTTAAAGTTTACCCTGAATTAGAGAACAATGAAAAAGAGGTAACTCCTATATCAAGGTTAAACCTGGGATAATAAAAATGATCTGGATAGATTAATTATTCACTCATTCATAAGATATAATTTGGATACTGGTGCACAAGATATTCAAATATTGCTAAATTTAATTAGAATGATCATAACATATTGATTTGTAACAAAAGAAAAAAATAATGCTAAATTAACTAATTATATTGACTATTTCCCTGAACAAATACCATGCAAACAGAAATATGGGAGACCAGTATACCATTTAGGTATATTTTTAAAGGTCTGCTTCCCAGGGTGGCCTTGCAGTAACAAGGAGAAAGTCTTCATACAAAAAGTTCCTTTTAAATGCCAAACATATACAGTGGAATTCCTTTAAATGTCAAATAGTCCATAAACTATTAACCAGGGTAGAGTAGATTTTTCAGCTTCATCCATAACTAAAAATTATTATGGAATAGTAGGATGTTCCTTCTATACTAGAGAATTAGGGTTTTTATTAGCTCGAATTATATGAAATTGGCATTTTTATAGGTTAGAAGTCATCAAACTGAAGCAATTTCATATGGTTTGAAATAGGATTTAGAAGCACAATTAATACATTTAAGCTATTTTTAACCCTGTAAGAAAATGTGTCCAAACAGCAAAGGGGGAGGCAAATACAAGTAGGAGACAGCACACTGTAGAGAGTAATTCTAAAATATAACACTCGAAAACCAGACTTCTAACAGTCTAACAATCTACCACACTCTATATATTTTTTCTTCATAATCTTTTTTTTCATCAATTACACTTTATTCATTCTGCATCCCCCCATAGGCCCCTCCCTCCTCCTCTCCCAATCCCACCCTCCCTCCTCCCTCTGCTTGCATGCCACTCCCCAAGTCCACTGATGGGGGAGGTTCTCCTCTCCTTTCTGATCTTAGTCTATCAGTTTACATCAAAAGTGGCTGCATTGTCCTCTACTATGGCCTGGTAAGGCTGCTCCCCCCCCCCCCAGGGGGAGGTAATCAAAGAGCAGGCCAATCAGATTATGTCAGAGGCAGTCCCTCTTTACATTACTATGTAACCCAATTGGACTCAACTGCCCTGGGCTACATCTGTGCAGGGGTTCTGGGTTATCTCCATGAATAGTCCTTGGTTGGAGTATGAGTCTCTGGGAAGTTCCCTGTGTTCAAATTTTCTTGTTCTGTTGCTCTCCTTGAGGAGACCCTGTCCTCTCCAGCTCTTACTAATTCCCAGTTCTTAGCTAAAATTTCATTCGCTCTGTCCAACAGTTGACATATATTAACTCTGCACCAGTTATTAATATAACAACCATGACAACAAGCAAGCCAAGGTTTGGAACATCAGGTGCTTTCTCGTTGGACTGTTATTTTGATGATGGAGGTGCTACTCATTTTTTCTGTAAAATTTAGGAACAAGTTTTCAAGATTGTGCAGATTCAGCCCCCTTTCCTCACTCCAGCAGAGGGATACAAGACAGCTTATCTTGTAATTTTAATGAAACATCTTTGAGGTATGATTTCACTCTGGAGAGATTTAGAAATCAAAGCTTAAGCAGGGTTTGTGGAAATAAGTTAATACAGTGCTGAGAAAAACACAATCTCCAGAATTCATTTTTTCCCTCAGCAAGCATTAATGAATGTCAAACCTTTATAGATTAGTTAATATATTTAGAGATACAGAATATTATTTATTTTCTGAAACCTTAATTCAGTTAGTACTTCAGTGAGTACTGAATAAATAAATCCAACTATTATAGTTTCTTTCAGAGGAAAATTCAGCAACATTCACAAAAATCAAATTTATTTTGTCTACCATAAGCACATAGAATAATGACAACTACTTTAATACTACCTGTTATATCAATATGTCTACCACGTTTGCACTTTCTGTGCAAACTGTGATTTTATTTTTGTGCACTTGAATTTATCAGATAGGAGAACAAACTTACCAACACAGTCCAAACAAACACCTAATTATATTTTTTCATGCTCTTTGTCATTTTGGTGAGTCTCTTTTAAAAGAAAGTCAGCATGACTTTTATTAATGTCAGAGAATGCATTCTTTCCTTTTGATAGAAGAAGAAAAGACCTTTCAAAGATTCAGAATTAATTTTTTTCTCCTAGCATTTCCAATGAAACAAACATATAATAAATAAAATTATTCTAATAAATATTAGAGACAGTGAACCAGTGAGAGACACCCTGTGCATGCTGTGAATATATAAAAAACCAAAGTGCATATGAAATATAAAAATCATTGAACTTGTAAGAAATACTGAGTAATTCAGTAGTTTTTCATAAAAGAAAAAAAGAATTGTAAACAACAATAATAATTCGTTAAGCTCTGTCTATGTATCAGAGAGGGCTAGCAAACATGAGAAAATTTCTAAGTTTCAAAGTTACGAAAGTCTGCATTAGCTGATGGGAGAGGATGCAGAGATCGACAGCTCAGACAGAAAGCCTAAAGTGGAGATCTCCATTGGGTCCCTTACTCTTTGAGCTCTAGGAACCCCAGGCAACGAGGTAGGGCTCATAGGAGCTCATAGAGTCTAGGCAGCAATCATGGAGCCTTCATGGCTCTGCATGTGCTAGTTACTCTGCGTATGTTATGTTTGATAGGTTGGTGTTTTAGTGGGACTCCTAACAGTGGGAATGGGGGCATCTTTGACTCTTTCATCTACTCTTTGGACTATTTTCCTCCACTGGGTTGCCTCTTCCAGCCTTGATATAAAAGTTTGGGACTTGTCTTATTTTATCTTATTATGATACATTAGGTTGTATAATAGGAGGAAAAGTGGATCTGGGAGGTGTGGGGAAACTGAAGGAGTGCAGGGAATGGAAACTGGGATGTTATTGTAGGAGATAATAAAAAAAAAGTCTGCTGGTTTTCTCACCAAGAATATAATTACAATTGGGTTTAAAAATACAAGATAGCCTACAGACTGGGAAAAAAATCTTCACCAACCTTACATCTGACTACTATCCAGAATATATAAAGAACTGAAGAAGTTAAACACCATCAAACCAAGTAAAAAAAATCAAAAAAATGGGATACAGAGCTAACCAGAGAATTCTCAATAGAGAAATATTGAATGGCAGAGAAACACTTACAGAAATGCTCAATGACCTTAGTCATTTGGGAAGTACAAATCAAAACGACCCTGAGATTTCACCTCACACCCATCAGAATGGCTAAGATAAAAACCTCAAGGAGTGACAAATGCTAGAGAGGAGAAAGGGGAACCCTCTTCTGTTGCTGGTGGGAATGCAACCTTGTACAACAACTTTGGAAATCAACCTGGTGCTTTCTCAGAAAATTAAGAATAGTGTTACCTTAAGATTCAGCAATTCCACTCCAGGGCATATACACAAAAGATGCCCCGCCATTCAATAAGCACAATTGCTCAACCATGTTTGTAGCAGCTTTATTTTTAATAGCCAGAAGGTGGAAACAACCTATATGTTCCTCAACCAAGGAATGGATACAGAAAGTGTAGTACATTTACACAATGGAATACTACTCCACGATTAAAAAGAAGGAAATCATGAAATTTTCAGGAAAATGGTGGGGAGTAGAAAAGGTCATACTGAGTGAGGTAACCCAGAAGCAGAAAGACACATATTGAATATACTCACTTATAAGTGAATATTAGCCATATAATAGAGGATAAACATACTAAAATTGATAGTCCTAAAGAAGCTAAATAACAAGGAGGACCACAGGGAAGATGCTTAATCTTCATTCAGAAGGGCAAATTGGATAGAAATCAGAAGAAGAAGACAAGTAACAGGACAGGAGCCTTCCACAGAGAGCCTCTGAAAGATTCTACCCATCAGGGTATCAAAGGAGATACGGAGACTAATAGCCAAACTTTGAGCAGAGTGCTGGAAACCTTATGGAAGAAGAAGGAGATAGACCTGGTGGGGACAGAAACTCCACAAGGACAACAACAGAGCCAAAACACCTGGACCCAAGGGAACCTGCAGAGACCAATACTTTAACCAAGGACCTTGCATCGAGAGGAGCTTGACCCGCCACCTTTCAGAGGAAACCTATAGATTGCTCAGTTTCCAAGTGGGTTCCCTAGTAAGAGGAACAGGGGCTGTCTCTGACATGATCTCAATGGCTGGCTCTTTGATCACCTCCCCCTGGGGGGTGCAGCCTTGCCAAGCCATAGAGGAGGATGATGCAGCCAGCCTTGATGATACCTGATAGGTTAGGGTCAGATAGAAGGGAGGTCCTTCCTTAGCAGGGGGGCTAGGGAAAGGGCATAAGGGGAAAAGAGGGAGGTTGAGTGGGACTGGGAAGAGATGAGGGAGGGAGCTGCAGAGGTGATACAAAGTGAATAAATTGTAATAAATAAATACATAATAAAATAAAAAAAACATGTTGGCTGAAGGAAAGGAGTAAGATGCATGGAATTATAATAAAAACAAGAGACTAATGATTGCATTCAAAGAAAATGTAACTTGTGAAAAATTACAGTAAGTAGTTTATGTTTCACCAACTATGCCTTATTGTATAAGGAATACCTATGTTTTTACATTGTTGTCCTCCTGGGACATTTAGAAGCACTCCCTTTGTCTACATCATCTGCAAGGCATCCTAATGTTTTACAAAAAGCAAATCACAGAAAAAAATGTAAAGAATTGATATTGCGCAGTGTGCACTCCATATTAAGCAGATAGAGAGACTGAAATAATAGACACCAACATCATTAACTATGCTTGGATATAGTTTAACAAGGATTTATGTGTTGAAGTTTAATCCCCATTGTGAGGTACTGACTGAGGTGTTTAGAAGCAGGCCATTAGGGAGGTGCTAAAGCTTAGATAAGGGCATCAGAATAGATTTGCTTCATTGAATCTTCATGGTTTTATCAGAAAACTATAAAGACCAGTACAGACCAACTTACATTTTATCCATCTGTAGCTATGTGATGACTTGGTCCATCCACTTCAGCACTCTATCACTGACCAGGCAATTACCAAGGGTTATTCCCTTTGCATTTCCAGAACCAAAAGCCTGAATAAATCTCATTTCATTAAATCTTAAGCAGTCTGGATTACTGGTTTTACTAGCAACAGAAAACTGATGAAGAAAGTACAGAGAATGTGCTGTGAACTCTGTGTTGAAATAATACCTTAAGCCACTAGGGGTTAAGAAAGAAAGAGGAATCTCATTGGTAAAGTACATGAGAAATCTGAAGCCATTTGTTGTGAGTATGTAAAGTATTCATCAGAGAAAAATGTTAGAACCTACTTTAAGAGACATGAACACTATTTCTTAATATATCCAAAAAAGGCTGAAGATAATTATTTTTTGAAAGACGTTCTCATGGGAAAAACTCTCTCTTTTTTATTTGGTACAGAGATCATGCTAGAATTGATAGAAAAAGAGACATTTTAAGATAAAAAAAAAAAGACGTTACTTTTAGGAAAAGCCTTTTTAAGAAGTGTTTTGTGCAAAGATTCTCACTTTTATTCAAGTCAAAGTATTCATTTTGTTTTATGAGCAAAGTGTGCAGATCCTGCTCCTTTTCTTTACTCTATTACTTATGCTTGTGTGCCTGCAAATTGCCCTAGTCATTACAATGGCCATTTGTATAATAACACAGGAGTCCTTGCTTCTGAGAGCGCTGAATATAGTGCTTTGTTAAGGCCATCTTGCGATACTTGATAATTTTTATCAACTTATGGAGGCAATTGTTGCAAAATAATATATAGCATAAAAATTTGTCATGATGGTTCATTTTCCACAGATTTCATTTTGGACATTTGAAAAGGATTATAGCACCTTCAAAATGGTGTAGTGTTTATGATTCCTGATAATTTAATGATATTTTCTTTTCTTCACATCTATAAAATCACATCAAGGAAGATTTCCTCCTAGTAAAGTCACTTCTCTGAGAGGTTACATAACTTTCTTAATACAAGCAATATGATTTGGCACACAAAAATAATTATAAGAATAATGGTCTCCATGACCCAAATCCTTATCATTAAAAAGAAACACTCGCTTGTTAAAAATATATATGAAAGTGTCCATTAAGAGTGAATTAAAAAAATTGTATGAATACACATAATATAATAAAAAATGCTAATAACCATAGAAGGTAAACTTAAATAGATACATTACTGAACAGTTGCACAATTCATTTTTATATCCTTTCCATTATAAAGAAATTTTATTTTAATATAGAACAGCAAAGGTTACTTAAAAATTCCTCTGCAATTCATTTTTTCAAACCAAATCTGTACATATACATACATACAGAATATAAATTAGTTGCCGGACTTCATTTGGCACATTGTAGTTTTAAAAACATGACTTCATGTGTCAGAGAGAGACATACTGAATAACACAAAGACAGCTGGGTTCCCTGAAACATGCCCAATATTAACAATATCTTCTCCTGTCAGAGACAGTCCCTGTCCCCATTACTATGGAGCCCACTTGGACACTGAACTACGACAGGCTACCTCTGTGCAGGGGTTCCAGGCCATCTCCATGAGTGGTCCTTGGCTGGAGTATCAGTTTCAGAAAAGACCCTGTGCCTAGACTTTTTGGATCTGTTGCTCTCCTTGTGGAGGTCTTTGATCACCTCCCCCTGAGGGAGGAGTAGCCTTATCAGGTCACAGAAGAAGATAATTGCAGCCACTCCTGATGAATCCTGATAGACTAGGATCAGAGGGAAGGGGAGGAGGACCTCCCTTATCAGTGGGCTAGGAAAGGGACATGGGTGGGGAAGGGTGGGATTTGGAGAGGAGGAGGGAGGGAGGTACAGGGGAAATACAAAGTGAAAAAACTGTAATTAATAAAAATAAAAATAACTGGGACCAACAAGATGGCGGCACTGGGAGGACACTGTCTGGGGAGCAGGACAGCAGTGTTGACACAGCAACCAGGAGACTGAACTCAAGGACCTAAAATAAACCAGTGTTTGTAATTGCCAGGTGAGAGGAAAGCCTACGGTATAGACCAATAAAAATACAAGAGGCCTACAGAACACCCAATAAATTAGACTAGAAAAAAAAATCCTCCTGCCACATAATAATCAAAACAGTAAGCGTACAGAACAAAGAAAAAATACTAAAAGCTGCAAGAGAAAAAGGCCAAGTAACATATAATGGCAAACCCATTAGAATTACACCTGACTTTTCAACAGAGACTATGAAAGCCAGAAGGGCCTGGACAGATATCAGGAAAACCCTAAGAGAAAATGGATGTCAGCACAGGCTACTATACCCTGCAAAATTCTCAGTCCTCATAGATGGAGAAAACAAGATATTCAATGACAAAAACAAATTCCAACAATATCTACACACAAATCCAGCATTACAGAAGATACTAGAAGGGAAAATACAACCTAAGAAAAGAGACTACTTTCAAGAAAACACTGGAAATAATTAACCTCATTATAATAAAACAAAAAGCAACCAAGTACACAACCTTATGACCACAGCCAACATCAAAATTAAAGGATCTAACAGCCACTGCTCATTAATCTCTCTCAACATCAATGGACTCAATTCTTCAATAAAAAGACACAGACTAACAGAATGGATACGTAATCAAAACCCAGTATTCTGTTGCATACAAGAAACACTCTTAAGGCACAAAGATAGACATTACGTGAGGGTAAAGGGTTGAAAGACGGCATTCCAAGCAAATGGACCCAAGAAGCAAGCAGGAGTAGCCATTCTAATATCAGATAAAATAGACTTTCAACCAAAATTAATAAAAAGAGATGGGAAGGACACTTTATATTCATCAAGGGAAAATTCCACCAGGAAGACATCACAATCCTGAACATCTATGCCCCAAATATAAGGGCACCCACATTTGTGAAAGAAACATTGATAAAACTTAAACCTCATATAGATCCCCACACATTAATAGTGGGAGACTTCAACTCCCCAGTCTCAACAAAGGACAGGTCAACAAAACAGAAATTAAACAAAGAAACAATGTCTCCAACAGAGGTCATGAATCAAATGGACCTAACAGACATTTACAGAACCTTACATCCACACACAAAAGAATTTACATTCTTCTCAGCACCTCATTGAATCTTCTCAAAATAGTCCGATTATTGGTCACAAAGCAAACATAAACAGATACAAGAAGATTGAAATAATCCCTTGTATCCTGTCTGATCACCATGGACTAAAACTGGACCTCAACAACAGCAGAAATAGCAGAAAGCCTACACACACATGGAAACTGAACAACTTTCTACTAAATGATAGCTGAGTCAGGGAAGAAATAAAGAAACAAATTAAAGTCTTCCTAGAACTCAATGAAAATGAAGACACAACATACCCAAACTTGTGGGAAACAATGAAAGCAGTGCTAAGAGGAAATTTCATAGCACTAAGTGCCTTCAAGAAGAAATTCGAGACAGGTCATTCAAGCAACTTAATGGCTCACTTAAAAACCCTAGAAAAAGAAGAAGCAGACACACTTAAAAGGAGTAGATGGCTGGAAACAATCAAACTCAGGGCTCAGACCCTGAATAATCATTTAGTCAATGTAGCTCATGCCTTAGTTGTACAAAAAAGAATTAATGCTCAACCAAAAGGAAGCTTGATGGTGCTCAATCAGAGGATTGACCTCGTGTAGGAGCAAATTGATACCCTATGGCAAATCGCTCAACTTGGATGTCAATGAAAATATGCTGGGCTTTGAGTCACTAGCATATAACATGAGAATTTTTCCTGTGCTGCAAATCTGTCTAAACAATTGTCGAGCTATATTTTAGGTAATTGGACTGGAGAATTCGATACTACGATGGAGCAGCTGAGAGTGGCCATTGTTATGGCAAATTCTACCAGAGTGGATGCAGGACTAGCCACAGGATTATCATCATGGATTGCTGCAGCCATGAATCATCTGAAGGAATGGGCGGGCATGGGAGTGTTAGCAGGCCTTCTGGTGTTGGTCTCCTTGGTTTGCCTGTGGTATATATGCAAGATTAGAGTCTCACAACAGTGTAATGCAGCCATGACCATTCAGGCCTTTACAGCCATTGAAGCAGGACAGTCTCCCCAAGCATGGTTGGCTACCATAAAAAGCTAAAATGTTACCCTCAGGATGCGAGGCTAAGCACTGCACTCAGGGTCAGCCGCTTTGGACGCAGAGAAGAGCATGTCTGATTGAATGCGGGTTGATGCCCCAGGTCCCACCTCTGAGAAAAAGGTATCAGACGGGTCTGATGCTCTTAGGGTGGATGACACCTAAATGAACATCAGTACAAAGTCCCAATTTATTTCTAATATCAGAGATCAGACCTCTACTCTTGCCTGATGCGTCTAAAACAAAAAGGGGGAACTTTAGAGAGCTGCGGAATGCTATGCCTTAAAGATGGAGCTGGTTTCTGCCTTCCACCTTCCCGATGGTGAGTACTCTCTGTCACGAACAATTCCACATTTGGCTAAGGCTAAGGATCTGGCTTGCTTCCATGTATGTGGACCTATCTGCATTGCCCACGTGGGACGCTGGGGTTGGCTACCCAGTGGCTATTTAAGCTGTGGGCTGGCTTTCCCCAGGGTCCGAAGATTGTTCAAGGTTCCTGAATAAACTGCATTGAAAAAAAAAAAAAAAAAAAAAAGAAACAAATAAAACAATTCAAAGAATCAATGAAACCAAAAGCTGGTTCTTTGAGAAAATCAACAAGATCAACAAACCGTTAGCCAAGCTAACCAAAAGGCAGAGAGACACCATCCAAATCAACAAAATCAGAAATGAAAAGGGGGACATAACTACAGACACTGAGGAATCCAAACAATTATTAGGACTTACTTCAAAAGTCGATATGCCACAAAATTTGAAAATCTAAATGAAATAGAAAATTTTCTTGATCAATTTGATTTACCAAAGCTGAATCAGGACCAGGTAAATCAATTAAATACTCCTATATCCCCTAAGGAAATAGAAGCGGTCATTCCAGGACCAGATGGTTTCAGTGCAGAATTCTACCAGACCTTCAAAGAAGAGCTAACTCCAGTTCTCTTCAAATTATTCCACAAAAAAGAAACAGAAGAAGCATTACCAAACTCATTCTACGAAGCCATAGTCACCTTGGTACCTAAACCTCACAAAGACCCAACAAAGAAAGAGAATTTCAGGCCAATCTCCCTTATGAACATTGATGCAAAAATACTCAACAAAATACCTGCAAACCGAATACAAGAACACATCAAAGATATCATCCACTATGACCAAGTAGGCTTCATCCCAGGTATGCAGGGGTGGTACAATATATGGAATTCCATCAATGTGATTCACCATATTAACAAACTGAAAGAAAAAAACCACATGATAATCTCCTTAGATGCTGAAAAAGTATTTGACAAAATCCAACATCCATTCCTGTTTAAAGTCTTGGAGAGATCAGGGATACAAGGCACATATCTAAACATAATAAAGGCAATATACCACCAGCCTATAGCCAGCATCAATCTGAATGGAGAGACACTTAAAGCAATCCCACTGAAATCAGGGACAAGACAAGCCTGCCCACTCTCTCCATATCTCTTCAACATAGTTCTGGAAGTCCTTGCTAGAACAATAAGACAATTGAAGGAGATCAAGTAGAAACAAATTGGAAAGGAAGAAGTCAAATTATCACTATTTGCAGAAGATATGATAGTATATATAAGTGACCCCAAAAACGCTACTATGGAATTCCTACAGCTGATAAATAACTTCAGCAAAGTGACCGGATACATAATTAACTCCAAAAAATCAGTAGCCTTCGTGTAAACAAAATAAAAAAGGGCTGAGAAAGAAATTAGGGAAACAGCACCCTTCACAATAGTCACAAATGACATGAAGTACCTTGGTGTAACCCTAACCAAACAAGTCAAAGACTAGTATGAAAAAAATCAAGTCTTTGAAGAAAGAATTAGAAGAAGATATGAGAGGATGGAAAGATCTCCCATGCTCATGGTTTGGCAGGATTGACATAGTAAAAATGGCCATCTTACCAAAAGCAATCTACAGATTCAATGCAATTCCCATCAAGTTGCCAACACAATTCTTTACAGACCTAGGAAGAAAAATTATCAACTTCATATGGAATAACAAGAAACCCAGAATTGCTAAAATAATATTCTACAATAAAAGATCTTCTGGAGGGATCTCCATCCCTGATCTTAAGCTGTACTATAGAGCAACAGTTACAAAAACTGCATGGTACTGGCATAGAAACAGACCAGTGGATCAATGGAACAGAACAGAAGAGCCAGAAATAAACCCACACACTTATGGACACCAGATCTTTGACAAAGATGCCAAAAACATAGAATGGAAAAAGATAGCATCTTCAACAAATGGTGCTGGTCTAACTGGATGTCTACATGTAGAAAAATGCAAATAGATCAATACATATCACCCCTGCACAAGACTGAAGTCCAAGTGGATCAAAGACCTCAACATAAAACCAGACACATTAAATCAGTTAGAAGTAAAAGTGGGGAATACCCTTGAACTCATTGGTACAAGTGACAACTTCCTGAACAGAACACCAACAGCACAGGCTGTAAGATCAAAAATCAATAAATGGGATCTCATGAAACTGAAAAGCTTTTGTAAAGCAAAGGACACCATCATCAAAACAAAACGAGTGACTACAGATTGGGAAAGAATCTTCCCCAACCCTTTATATGACAGAGGACTCATATCCAGTATATATATAGAACTAAAGAATCTGAAAAGCAGCAAACCAAGGAATCCAATTAAAAATGTAGAACAGAGCTAAACAGAGAATTTTCTGTAGAGGAATATGGAATGGCAAAGAAACACATAAAGAAATGTCCAACGTCATTAGCCATCAGGGAAATGCAAATCAAAACGACCCTGAGATGTCACCTTACACCCATCAAAATGGCCAAGATGAAAAACTCAACTGACAACATATGCTGGAGAGGTTGTGGAGAAAGGGGAACCCTCCTCCACTGCTGGTGGGAATGTAAACTTGTACAACCACTCTGGAAAGCCATCTGGCACTTTCTCAGACAACTAGGAATAGTGCTTCCTCAATATCCAGCCATACCACTCTTAGGCATATATCCAAAAGAGGCTCAAGTACAGAATAAGGACATTTGCTCAACCATGTTTGTAGCAGCCTTATTTGTAATAACCAGAAGCTGGAAACAGCCCAGATGCCCTTCAACTGAAGAATGGGTACATAAATTGTGGTACATCTACATAATGGAGTATTACTCAGCAATGAAAAATAAGGAAATCATGAAATTTGCAGGTAAACGGTGGGACCTGGAAAGGATCATCCTGAGTGAGCTGTCCCAGAAGCAGAAGGATACACACAGTATATACTCACTCATATAGACGTATAATATAGGATAAACCTACTAAAATCTGTACACATAGAGAAACTCATCTAGAGCGAGGACTCTGACTAGAATGCTCAATCTGTATCCTGAAGGGCAAAGATGATGGACATCAGAAGAAGAAGAAGAGGAAGAGGAGGAGGAGGAGGAGGAGGAGGAGGAGGAGGAGGAGGAGGAGGAGGAGGAGGAGGAGGAGGAGAGAAGAAGAAGAAGAAGAAGAAGAAGAAGAAGAAGAAGAAGAAGAAGAAGAAGAAGAAGGAGAAGAAGAAGAGGAAGAAGAAGAAGAAGAAGAAGAAGAAGAAGAAGAAGAAGAAGAAGAAGAAGAAGAAGAAGAAGAAGAAGAAGAAGAAGAAGAAGAGGAAGAAGAAGAGGAAGAAGAAGAAGAAGAAGAAGAAGAAGAAGAAGAAGAAGAAGAAGAAGAAGAAGAAGAAGAAGAAGAAGAAGAAGAAGAAGAAGAAGAAGAAGAAGGGAAACAGCCTAGGGGGCCTGCCTAGGAGGGCCTCTGGGGGGGCTCTGCCCTGTGGACTGTTGGGCAGACACTGAGACTTATGGCCGATGGTCGGGAGGAGTGCATGGAATCTTATGTAAGAAGTGGGAAATCGTAGGATCTGGAGAGAACGGAAACCCCACAAGGAGAGCAACAGAACCAGAAAATTTGAACACAGGGGTCTTCCCAGAGACTCATACCCCAACCAAGGACTATTCATGGAGAAAACCTAGAACCCCAGGACAGATGTAGCTCATTACAGTTCAGTGTCCAAGTGGGTTCCATAATAATGGGAAGAGGGACTGCCTCTGACATAATCTGATTGGCCTGCTCTATGATCACCTCCCCCTGAGGGGGGAGTAGCCTTACCAGGTCCCAGAAGATGACAATGCAGCCACTCCTGATGTGATTTGATAGACTAAGATCAGAAGGAAAGAGAAGAGGACCTCCCCTATCAGTCGACTTGGGGAGGGTCATGCGTGAAGAAGGGGGAAGGAGGGTGGGATCGGGAGGGGAGGAGGGAGGTTCCCATGGGGGGAAAGAAAGTGAATAGAGTGTAATAAATAATAATAACAAAAAGAGTTTACATAAAAATAAAATAAAAATAATTAAAAAGAGAATCTTCTCATTTTGTCACAGAAAGCATCTTGAATCTGAGATCTAGTCAAAGCCAGAAGATTAAAAAAAATGGAAATATAAAGCAGGTGAAAAGAAGTCTCTTGCATAATGATATCATGACTCAACAAAAAACATAGCTACCAATTTCCGGCATTAGCTATCTAGGGCATTAGGAAGAGATAAGCTTTACGCTTTGCTCCACTCTTCATCATTAAATTGCAAGCACTTCAGGACCTTGAATGTGAACTACATCAGCACAGTTGTCAATCTATAAAATGGGATCTTCAGTTGCATCAGAATCACCAGGAAAGTTCTTTAAAGGATGCCTTGCTGTCCCACAAAGCATTATATCCAGTTTCTTACAGTAGTTCAATACGACTCCAGACACTTTAACAAATTCTCAAGTTATGTTTAAGCTACTGATCTAGGGATTGTACTTCGTAAACTATTGTCCTAGCATATTTCTAAGACAAGACTTCAATGTGCTAACATCTACAGTAACAGAATGCATGATGAAATGGGACAAATGGAAAGTCTATTACTATAAGTTTACCAAGTATGAGAAAAAATTTACCAAAGTCCTAAAGAATCATGTGTGTGTGTGTGTGTGTGTGTGTGTGTGTGTGTGTGTGTATGTGTGTGTATGCCCATGTGTGTGCTTGCTTGTGTGAAAGCCTAAGGTCAGTGTCTGCTGTCTTCCCCTATTGTTTTCCATCTTATTTTGGAGACAGGCACTATCACTAAATGTGGAGCTCAGAGATTGGCTAGACAGTGGGATTCTCCTGACTCCACACCAAGACTAATGCTTCAAGTATTTGTAGTCCTAGGACCTCCTAGAAAATTAGTAGTTATTAGTTTATTGCTGAATTCCACATTCTGGCAAGACCTAAATATAAAGCACTAGAAGTATATTGTGAAATACAGGGCATTACATTTCTAGGAAAATCCTGAATTAACTGAATGTTCTTTAGAAATGGAATGAAAAAAAAAAAGGCTCTCCTACAGTGTCTAATATAATTGTGAAAAAAAACAGAGAACAGGGAAATGTAAGAGAACACAAAGAGATTACTTAATTCCTTTCAAATAGAAACAGAATTGCTTAGGCAGTTCTCACTATCTTATTTATATATTGGATTGCTCACGAATCATGATGTCACCTACTAGTCAGCAAATATCAGAAGGTATGTGACAGTGCAACAATAGTGAAGGTAAAGGGAGAGCCACACAGTAGAATGATGAAAAAGCATCATCAAGTCATAAAATCTGCATAGCTTTACAAATAAATATTACATAAAAGCATTACATGAAAATCAGAAACTCATCTCAGAAACTGCCTAGCACCAAAAAAGTAATGTTCCTAACAAAGTACTTTTATTTCTGAACTAAAGGTTGTGTCTTCTTGAATAGCAGAAATTTAATTTATGGATGGCCAACTTATACAGACAGAAATCCTTTCCCTATCACATTTGTGAGACAACTAAATAAAGAATTCAACAAAAATCAATTGGTATATGGTATCATTTTTCCATTTAAATAATATGACATACTACTGTCTGACATAGATGGTGCAGAGCAATATATGTAACCTACAATTTTACTCTGGTACCTAAGCAAGCAATTAGTCCCTAGATTATGTGTATTTGTTTATTTGAAACAGGATATTATGTAACCCAGGCTGGCCTGGAAGTCATTATGTAGCTTAGAATGACCTTGAAATACTGATCATCTGGCCTGTATCTTAAAGTACTGGGATTACAGGTGTAAACCACAGTGCCAGCCTTCATAGTTACTTCCTTAAAAATTTTTTTTTTTGAGACAAGGTTTCACTATGTAGACCAGGCTGGTGTCCAAACCCAGAGATCCACCTGCCTCTGCCTCCCATGTACTGGGACTAAAGGCATATGCCATCACACTAGGCTCATTTATATACCCTTTAATTGTTATTCATTATTGAAATTCAGACTACACAACATTTTTTTTCATAAAATCATACTTACATGTGGTTTTAATAAGAAAAATCCATATTTTTTTTACATAATTGTTCACTTTTCTGGTGTGTTCAAATAAGAGACAGGATGAAGACAACTAGGCCAGAAATTGCACAGACAACCCCTCCTACTCCGATTTCCAAAAGTTAGGAAAGACAATTCCTTTGGAGCTTCCACTTATAGTTATGGCTACTGAAGTGAAAATGGATATTTTTAACATGCTTTAGCCAGAGGAACTTAGAGGTTTACTTAAAAGTACACAAGTTACATGTACTGCAGGGGGACAGACTGTGGATACCTTTAAAGAGTAATACAACTTGTGGTTCATCTTTAAAAGCATTGCTAGAGTCCCACTGTTAATTTCCTCTTGAAATATAATCAGAGAACCCTTAAAACATAGCTGGATTGTCTAAGAACAAAGAAAAAGAGATGCAAGAAATAGTATACCAAGACCTAATAACATAATGGATTCTGCTTACAATGGGTACAGCTCTGCCTTGGAACCAGTTGCCTCAAACAAGCAAAGTGTCTTTTTGAAACACTAGGAAAGACACAGGGGAAGCAGTTTCACATACCACAAGTCAGTTCAGTAGAAAGAGGTCAGTTAAGTACTCTGTCCTGAGACATACACCTTTCATTTTCAATTGTTTTCAAATAAAAAGAGAGAAATTCCCTTTTCAAGTTGGATTGCTTAAATGCACCTACAGCTACTCCTGTCTAGCAAAAGCTAGGCAAGCTCTCCCTACTGATGCATTTCAAAAAAGGTTCAATTGGCAAACGAAAGCAAGTGCAAAAGGTTTTTGACAAAAGAGGACTACAGGGAACACATTTTTCTTTCATGGAAATACTGTTCTAAAAATCAGACAAGGTAGTAAGTCAACCAAAAATGTACAAGATACCGGTGAGAGAAACAGGGAATATGAAAAATTTCAAACCTGCAGCTGCACAGAATTATTACCTTAAACATTCAAGATCATGGTATAAAAAGAATGGGCTACCCAGTCAAACAAAGCCATATATTTTACCTTACACCTCATAGCACAGGCCATACCAGCATTCTTTGAAAATGTAATTGTCTTAACCCATAGAAGAACACAAATCTGAATTATACTGCCCTGGATCTTGTCTGATCATCAGTATGGCCTATTTTAGACCTACAAGTATCCAGGGCTGAGCAAACAGAACAGACTAAATACAATTCTGAAATATCTACTCTGATAAAGAGAGGTTCATATGTTAAGCAATGCACACTTAAAGTAGATTCCAGAACTGGATCTAACAAATAAAAGTATTCTATCACCCATAGTTAATTGCACATTTAAAAGAATAATTATTTTTGATTCCCAAATGAATTATATTATCTTCTAGGCTTTTCATTAAGTAGCATGTGAAACCTACAATTGATTAGGATTATACACACACACACACACACACACACACACATATATGTATGTATATTGGTTTTTCGAGACAGCTGTATGTACCCTTCGCTGTCCTGGACTTACTTTGTGGACCAGGCTGACCTCCAACTCACAGAGATCCACCTGCCTCTGCTTCTCTGAGTGCTGGGGTTAAAGGTATGTACCACCACGCCTGGCTCACGATGACAGATATTCTAAGTTGAGGTTTAAATATTTTTCTAATATCATTGTAACAAAGACATAGCTACTTTCTACAACTATGACATGTTTTTATTCCTACAGTTTTCTACTAACTAATTAAAACATTTTCTACTTTATTGATGTTCCATATGTGAAGGGAATAGATGACTGAGGTCATTTGAAAAGAAAAACACAAAAATTTTAAACATAAATATATACCTCATGTGAAAAGACATTAAATTTATATGTTAGATGTTCTACACAGTCTATGAGAGTGTATACATTCATACACATTAAGGTCCTCATGCCTGAGTCATTACTTCTTATAGCAGAGGTGTACATAGAATGGCTAGTAATTAAATAACCCTTTAATTAGGATAGTGGTTATTATTTGTAAGACAGCAATTCTCTGAGTAGGGTGTATCACTCTTCTCAGTATAGTATGGGGCACTCAACAAAAACTTGTAGAATTAAATTAAACACTGAAAAGTTTTCATCTGAAATAATCTTTTCACTATTTTAATGTAACAATAGATTTTGTCCTTTCTGAAGACGAAGGCCTCAAGGACATACTGTGGATGGCACAAATATAACGCTTTTTTAAGGCATTATTATAGACTCAAATGGGTTCAGTGCAGTTTGCTGGTTCTCTGAATCTATTAGGTGTAATTACTGACATGAATACAAATGCACTGGACTAAGAAGAGAGCCAAATTAACCACAATGTGGATATATAACAGCTGTTACTCATTTGATTCTTTCCTACAATAAGAATGAAAATATTAAAATATGGAGCCAACACATTTCTCCAATAAGTGATGAAGCCACAAACAATGTGTTTTGGTCATTTCTTTTTAAAAATTAATTAAATTGTTTTATTAATTACAGTTTATTTACTTTTTATTCCAACTGCAGCCCCCTTCTTTGTCCTTTCCCAATCTTACCCTCCCTTCCTCTTCTCCTGCCACACCCCTCCCCCAGTCCACGGATAGGGGAGATCCTTCTCCCCTTCCATCTGATTCTAGTCTCTAAGGTCTCATCAGGAGTAGCTGTATTGTCTTCCTCTGTGGCCTGGTAAGGCTGCTTCCTCATCAGGGAGGAGGTGATCAAAGAGCCATCCACTGAGTTCATGTCAGAGACAGTTCCCGTTCCTATTACTAGGAAACCAACCCACCTGGAGACGGAGATACCATGGACTTCATCTGAGCAGGGATTCTAGGTTATCTCCATGAATGGTCCTTCATTGGAGTATCAGTCTCAGAAAAGATCCCTGTGCCCAGACTTTCTTTTTCTCTCCTTGTGGAGGTCCTGTCCAGTCCCCCTCCCAGGTCTTTCTATCTCCCCCTTCTTTCATAAGATTGCCTGCACTCTGCCTAAAGTTTGGCTATGAGTCTCAGCCTCTGCTTTGATATCCTGCAGGGTAGAGTTTTTCAGAGTTCCCTGTTTTCTCCCTTTTCCAATGTCCATCCCATTTGCCATTCTGAATGAGGATTGATCATCTCACCCAGGGTCCTCCTTCTTGCTTAGCTTCTTTAGGTGTACAGATTTTAGTATGATTATCCTATATTATATGTCTCACTTACAAGTGAGTATGTACCATGTATGTCTTTCTACTTCTGGGATACCTCACTTGGGATGATCTTTTCTAGTTCCCACCATTTGCATGCAAATTCCATGATTTCTCTGTTTTTAATTGCTGAGTGGTATTCCATTGTGCAAATGTACCACAATTTCTGTATCAACAGAAGGACATCTGGGTTGTTTCCAGTTTCTGGCTATTACAAATAAAGCTGCTACAAACATGGTTGACCAAATGTCATTGTTGGATTCGGTTATTTCTTATGCAGTAAATTTTATTGTTTCCACCCACCTGCTTCAATATTCTCATATGGTACACATACCTTAGTGTGCTAAAAGCTCCAAAGTCCTGGGCAAAATTTACTGTATTGAATAATTTTAAGAAATCAAGCCTCTAAATCTCCATTGAAAGTTCCAACTATGATAACAAAGAGAAAAAAGCTCTGATTTTGAACATATATAGATTTCTTTACATGTTTGGTAATATAGGGAACAAAGCAGTTCAATAAGTAGGGCATCATCCAGATATTTCTAATGTCTTCGTAGAGAAGGCTTTACTAAGTCATGATTTTCTTTTAATCCCACCAAATATATGAGCTCATTTAACACTGCATTAGAATCTGTGAAGTATTCATTAGCATATGTAAAATATGAAAGAATGGTTATATGTATTTTGTAATTTATATTATCAGAGATGCTTAAACACTAATTGACCCAAGTCCATCATTTGTGGTGTTTTGCATCTATAATCTGGGTTATTATCATTTAAGGGCTGTAATTTGGCAGCAGAAAACATTGTTTTAACCTATCCCAATTTAAGAAAAATACATATTAAAATGTATTTATTCACTAGGATGATATTATTGTTTTCTGAATTACATAACTCTATCTAGTTCATGCTACCTTAACTTGAGATCTTCCTTGCCTCTGCCTCACAAGTGCTATGATTACTGGTATGCAACACCTTGCTCAAGTCAAGAGATAATTATTTTAAATATTATAGAGAAAACCAAAATTACTATCAACCATTATTTCTATAATTTATTAGTTTGTTAAGTAAAGTTGAAGTTTATTAATAAAAGGTTTCACATAAATCTAACAACAGGCATTTAGGGAGGGGAATGGACAAAGACATATAAGAGGAGGATATATTCTAGGTTGGGGCAGGCTTCCTAGGGAGAGTGTGTCTGTGTATAGCATTAAAATGCTAAGCTATATGCATCAAAACATGCTATTCTACTCTGTGAAGACTGATTTATCCTCATTTTTTATCACGACACTAGAAGGCAACAGGCAAGTCTAATTCCTATATGATATTATATAAGGAAGAACAAAACCATTCCTGATTAAATAATATTTGCATCAAAATCACAATTGTAGTTTGCAATTTAAAAACATCATTTTTCATGTATTTTTCCCTATTCCTTCATGCAAGTTATTGCAGGTAATTTGCTGACTTTCATAATCATGGAAAGAGTTTTATTTGCAAATATTTGGTAAGCTTTCTTTCTCTACCCATGTAATTAATTAATGGTTTTAATGCTCCCTAAGTTAATTATCATCTATATCAACATAAGCACAGGTTAGAGGATGTAGATTATTCCCAGTACTTTATGTAGTTTATATACTGTGTACACACATTTTCAAGAACATTTATTGATTTAGCATAATTTTTGCTGTATGTAAATTTGCATTCTCCATTTTACATTGAAATAAATACTGTATTACTATGCCTGCTCTAATTATGATTATTTGGGAAATGGTGCAATAAATGTTAGTTTGGATGAATGAAACAACCTAATATGCTAAACGATATCAATATATTGGTAAAACTGTGCAGTTCTGAGAGAAGATGCCTCTTGCTCTCTGGTAAATCTGTGGCTTGCAACTCACACTATTTCTTCATTCTTTCATGTAATTTTTCCTACCTGCTAGTACCATCTTAAACTGCCACAGGTTTGAACTCCTTTGAAGAAAGAATCAGCTACCAGCTAATTCCTTTTTATTCACCTTTCACTGTTCTTTCCCAGCTACATCCTCCTTCTAGTCACCTCTCCTTTCTTGTGTTTCAGGTTTACTACCTTGGTAATCCCTGAAAGGATTCCTTCAATAACCTGGGCTCTCCTCCCTCATCACGTCATAACTCTTGTCTCACTTCCAAGGACTTTCATAGACTGGCTCTTTCTTCTCTTTCCTACAGATCTCCAAACCCAACTTTCTCCCTAACCACAGTAACAGCAGAAAATACCCACTTAGCCTGAAAGCATCAGAGACTGATAGTATGTTTACAACATCATTGTATGTTTTCTGAGTAGGCTAGAGTACAGATAATTCCAATCTCTGACAATTGTGTTCCCAAAGTTTGTACTCATAATGGAGAAAAATTTAGTTCTCAAAATAGAGAAAAAAAAACCTGATATTATTCATTTTGTAAGTGAAAAAAGGCACAGAAAGCTTCAATACACTGACAGAGACAGGAGTTGAATTTAGGACCTCATCTTCATCATTTTGTTGTATTTTCCCATAGTCAATGAAATATAGCTTATCTGAGACTTGATACCTGACAATGCTGATGTTTAGCTCTGCTAATGTTATTCTCCTTTTATTGAATTCCTTGGTTTCTGTTTAGCAAAATATGACCCGTTTTTTCAAGGAGAAGCTCAACTAATATGCAGAGAAACTACACTTAGCATTCTCCATGAAGAGGTGACATTTTGCCCAACCAAATTGATTTCCCCTTTTTGATAGGCCTACAAAGCAAATCATCTCTATCATTTATCAGTATACAATTTACTAATTGATGGTTGAGTTTTATTAAATCTTTTTGACAAAACTGAAAAAGTCTTAAAGGTGAGAACTATTTCTTGAGCATTTTCCATATTCTTTAATGAGCACTGAAAGACTCATTTCAACAGTGAGTATATTCTAGGCCTCATGTTACTATAATTAATCATCTCATTTAGACTTTACTAAAACTAAATAGGATAAATGTCATTGCCTCACATTACAACTGAGGGACCTGAAGCATGAAGAGATACAGGTAAAGAACACATGCATAAAGTTAAAATGGAGCTTAAATAGACCCCTTCTCTAACATTTCAATCAGTTTATAATCACGCTCACAAATTACAGCCATCTTAGCATAACATACTTATTTTCTCATTTACAATAAAAATATATGATTTCCTGTCATCACTTTTGCCTTTTGATCTCCAGGTCTCTAAAAAAAGAAATTTGATTCATGATATTTTTATGGTTCTCTATTGACCATTAAACTTTTTTGCTTGGCTTCTGTGATAACTTTATTTCTGAACTTAGCTGATATATATATTTCAGACATAACTGTTTGCATTATAATTATTCTATTTTTTTTTAATAATTAAATCTCAATATATTTCTCCATGATAAATGTATATAATTTTGCAAGGCAGATAACTATATTTCATTGTTGCTACATAGTAGTTTTCTGAGATCATCGAGGTTGTTTTATAACAGTTTGTGATTTTCTTAAGTTGATACAAAATAGAAACTGAATTATCCCAGTCATATCACTTATAAGTGGATATTAGACATATAATAGAAGATAAACATAATAAAATCTGTACACCTAAAGAAGCTAAGTAAGAAGGAGGACCCTGAGTAAGATGCTCAGTTTTCATTCAGAAAGGCAAAAGGGATAGACATCAGAAGATGGAGAAAACAGGGAACAGGACAAGAGCCTAGCATAGAGGGCATCTGAAAGACTCTGTCCAGCAGGGTATCTAAGCAGATTCTGAGACTCATAGCCAAACTTTGGTCAGAGTGTAGGGAATATTATGAAAGAGGGGGAACAGGAGGGGAAAGGAGCTCCACAAGGATAGTAACATAACAAAAAATTCTGGGCCCAGGGGTCTTTTCTGAGACTGATACTCCAACCAAGGACCATTCATAGAGATAATCTAGAACCCCTGCACAGATGTAGCCCATGGCAGCTCAGTCTCCAAGTAGGTATCCTAGTAAGGGGAACAGGGACTGTCTTTGACATGAAATCAGTGGCTGGCTCTTTGATCACCTCCCCCTGAGGTGGGGGGTAGGGTGAGCAGCCTTACCAGGCCACAGAGGAAGACAATGCAGCCAGTTCTAATGAGACTTGATAGGCTAGTGTCGTGGAAGGGGAGGAGGCCCTCACCTATCAGTGGACTAGGGGAGGGGAATGGAGGAGAAGAGGAAGGGAGGGTGGGATTGTGAGGGGAACAAGAATGGGGTTACAGCTGGGATACAGAGTGAGGGGGCTACAGCTGGGATACAAAGTAAATAAATTGTAATAAATAAAAATAAATTTAAAAAAGAAAAAAAATAATTAATCCATGATACTATACGTTAGAATCAAACCAAGAGATATCTTTTGATTATTAAGTCCATTAGATTTGTTCTGTCAAATTTCAACTTTGTAATACAATTTTTGAATTCACTCCTGCAATGTGAATTGAAGACTGAGAAGTATTATTAGGCCTACAACTGTTCAGATGTAGTTCTAAATTTGATAATAAGCTTGCATTATTTGAAGCAATACCTTTTCCCCAAACCATATCAATTACAAAATATTGAGTGCCAGGTATAGGTTATTTGTCTTTGAGTTATTAGTCAGGGTTGTTCTATTGACTTCTCCACAAACATTAAAGGCTATTGTTATTGCTTAAAAAAACCTGTCAATAAGTTCAAGCAATTTTAGTTAAATTTTAAAAGAATTTTAGTTATTATGAATTTTGTGGTAATAGAACCTTGCATGTGGGAGACAAAGATTTGGCTACTGAATGATATCCCCTACTCCTCACTTATTATTTTAACTGTACACATTTACAGGGTAAATGTGATAATTACATACATTTATGCAATGCTTAATGATCAAATCAGAGTAATTGGCACTTAAAGAGCTGTACCATTTTTGATTAATGGATAAAATTATAAATATTTTTGTGGTACATTGTGCTCCACTTTAACATATGACTATATTTTTCGTTTTTGCACCTTTTTAATTCTTAAAATTTAGAATATACCACATAATTTTAAAGGGATGCCTTTTGAAGTTTATTCTGAAGTATGAACAGAGTTCACATGTAAAAAATATTGAAATGAATAATATTAATAGTAGTAGCAGTAATAATCGTTCCAATAGTCACAAGTTAAGCAGCTAATATTGAAGACTACTATGTGATTGATCTACACATAGTAACATCTTTTAAAAGATAAATCTTACTCATTTTCATTTTAAAAGTACATGTGTGTCTGAGTGAAGGTTGGTGAATGGGTGAGTACCATCCCTATGGAAGTCTGAAGAAGGAATCTTATCACTTGGAAATGAAATTATAAGTGGTTGTGTGCTGGCTGATGTGGGTGCTTTTAATAGAACTTCAATCTTCTAAAAAAGCAATATGCATTCTTATCCACTGAATCACCCATCCAGCACAGATAAAACTTATTTTAAAATGTATCTCTTATGTGCACATCCCTAAAGCTCAGCATAGTCAGAAAAACTTAATTAGATTATTACAGTGTTTTCAATGATACTAAAAAAAAGACAATTAGCTATGTCTTGGTCAAATCTAGGCATATTTCCAGGAAAATTGTTTAAAACCTAGCAAATACGTAGGTGCATGGAGGATTCTGTGTCATCCAAAGGAATGCAGTCTTGTTGATACTTTGCTATTGAACTGCTAGCCTCCAGAAATGTGAGATAATACCTCTGTTATTTTAAGCTACCAGTTTCTAGCATTTTCTTATGGCATCTCTAGTAATGAAATATTTCACAACTTTAATCATTTAACAAAACTCTGTACATGTAGCTCTTTTTTTCTGGGTTTCATTCTCATGTTCAAGAAGGATTCTTAAAGATTTTCTATAAAGATATCCTTCCTTTTAAAATTAATTAATTGTAATTGATAAATTAATTAAAATTTATTCATTTTGTATTCTGGCTATAGCCCCCTCCCTCATCTCCTCCCAGTTCCACATACCCTCCCTTTTCTCCCCCTAATCCCCTTCCCTAGTCCACTGATAGGGGAAGACCTCTTCCCATTCTATCTGACCCTAGCATATCAGGTCTCATCAGGGTTGGCTGCATTGTCTTTCTCTATGGACTGGCAAGGCAATACCCCACAAGGAGAGGTGATCAAAGAGCCAGCCACTGAGCTAATGTCAGAGACAACATCTGATCATCTTACTAGGGAACCCACTTAGAAACTGAGTACCCTATGGGCTTCATCTGAACCAGGGGTAGAGGTCCTCTCAATGCAAAGTCCTTGGCTTGAGTATCAGTTTCTGCAGGGGCCCCTGGGGGCAAGGTTTTGGCTCTTTTGGTGGAGATCCTGTCCCCTCCAGGTCTTTTTATCTCTCTCTTTTGCCATAAGGTTTCTGACATTCTTCCCAAAGTTTGAGTATAAGTTTCAGTATCTCCTTTGATACCCTTATGGGTAGAGTCTTTCAGAGGGCCCCTATGGAAGACTATTGTCCTGTTCCTTGTCTTTTCCTACTTCCAATGTCTATTCTGTTTGCTTTTATGAGTGAGGTTCCAGCCCCTTTCCTAGGGTCCCAGTGTTTTGTTTTTTTTTTTATCTCCTTTAAGACTATAGATTTTAGTGTGTTTATCCTATATTATATGACTAATAACCACTTATAAGTGAGTATATACTATGTTTCTCTTTCTGCTTTTGGTTTACCTCACTCAGGATGATATTTTCTAGTTCTCACCATTTGCCTGCAAATTTCATGATTTCCTTGTTTTTAATTGCTGAGTAGTATTCCATTGTGTAAACATACCACAATTTTTTTTTATACATTCGTAGGTTGAGGGACATCTAGGTTGTTTCCAGATTCAGGCCATTATGAATAACATTGCTACAAACATAGTTGAACAAATGTCCTAGTTGTATGGTTTAGCATCTTTTGGATATATGCCTAGGAGTGGTATAGCTGGATCTTGAGGTAGTACTATTTGTAATTTTCTTAGAAAGAGCCAGATTGATTTCCAAAATGATTGTACAAGTTTGCACTTATGCCATCAATGGTACTGGCATAGAAAAAGACTGATATATCAATGAAATTGAATCAAAGACTCAGAAATAATCCCACACACCAACAGATACTTGATTTTTGACAAAGAAACCAAAATTATACAATGGAAAAAAAGATAACATCTTCAACAAATGGTGCTTGTCTAAATGGATGTCTACATGTAGAAAAATGCAAATAGATCCATATTTATTACCCTGCACAAAACTAAAGTCCAAGTGGATCAAAGACCTCAATATAAAACTGGACACACTAAATCTGTTAAAAGAAAAAGTGGGGAAGAGCCTTGACATCATTGGAACAGGAGATAACTTCCTGAACAGAACACCAACAGCCCAGGCTCTAAGATCAACAAAAAATAAATGTGAAGAGGTAAAACACCAACAAACCAGGAAGCCGATTAAAAATGGGGTATAACAAAAAGACAAAATAACAAGAGGAGTTGGGGATTTTAGCTCAGTGGTAGAGCACTTGCCTAACAAGCGCAAGGCCCTGGGTTCCGTCCTCAGCTCTAGGAAAAAAAAAAAGACAAAAAAATGGGGGTACAGAGATAAACAGACAATTCTCAACAAAGAAATGTCAAATGGCAGAGAAACACTTAAATACATGCTCAAAGTACTTAGTCATGGTAGAAATGCAAATCAAAATGAGCCTGAGACTCCACCTCACACCCATCAGAATGGTTAAGATCAAAAACTCAAGGGATGACACATGCTGGAGAGGTTGTGAAGAAAGGGCAACCTTCTTCCATTGCTGGTGGGAGTATAACCTTGTAAAGACCTCCATATTAAAGATTTCTTTCCAAGGTATTAGAAAACAAAACATGTTCAAATGAAATTTACTGTAACCTTTACAACCATATCTTCTTTACAACTGAATTTTTGTTCTGTGTGAATATATTGCCTTCTTCAGTGCCTTTACCCCTCAGTTCCTACATGTAAGCAATCACCAGACTGCCAACTCAACTTTTTGACATTCTTCTTGTGATGCTTAATTTTATGTGTCTACCTGACTGAGAAATATGGAGCACAAATTTTGTCAAACACGATCCTTGTTTTTTCTGTGAGGATATTCCTAGAAGATATTAACTTTCAAATTTATGGGCTTGAGTAAAACAGGTTGTATTCTCTTATAAGGATGGATCTCATCCATCAGCTGAACATCCTCCTAATATGAAAAGACTAATTTTACTCAAGCAAGATGAAAATCAGACTCAGACTTGGCTGTACCCTGGGTCTAGACTGTTGACCTTCTTTATATACTCTGGACTTGCCAGTTTTCAGAAGCATATGGGCCAGTACTTTAAGGTAAGTGTGCCATGGAACATATAAAATGCTACAGAACAGCTGCTATTAATTTTGATTGACAGCAGTAAGTGTAAGTATAAAGAATCTGTAGTCACACAACTTACACTCTATTTCATTGCTAATACTGTCTATTTCTGTACCCCATTTGGGCAAATTCCTTAAATTGTTTCACCCTCAGTTTCTTGTTCAAACAATGAGATAATTAGAGTAATAATAATTAGGTAATTAGAGATAGAAGGATTGACTTGAAACTTGTCTTAGATGTAGTAAATCTTAGGATGGTGTTTGCTATCTGGTTATGAAAGTGCTTGGAATTTTATTATTGCTAAATATGACAGAAAACACTCCACTATAAAGCATACTACTTCCTATTTTTATCAAATTTGATTTTGCTATTGTTTTAATTTAATACTTTGGGCCTCTTAGTTCTAAAGAGAGGCAAGAAGGTGGCTCTTTTCTCCCTGCTGTGAAAGTTACTGAAGGAAAACAGCCATGCCTTCCAATCTAAACTTTTCAGTGCAGACATCTGAGACACTTTTGCATCTGTCCCCTCGCCACCTCTATTTGTTTTGGAACAAATTATAACTCATTCCATAACTCAAGTCTGGCCTTACATTTGTGATCTTCCTGTTTCAACTTCATTGGTGCTGTTAATATAGATCTATACCACCATTCTGAACATTTCCCCTTCTCTTCTTCAAAATCTAACAGAAAAAAAAAATCCAACTTATGGTCACTCTTGCTAGCTGAGAGAACATTTAGTGGATATTAATGTGGAAGCAACAGGTGAGTAAGATGCTCTGCAGTATTTGTTGTTTTTTTTTAACTGGTAATACTGCTGTCAATATCAATATTATGACTTGAAATGTTCAAGCCCCTAAGGATGACTGTTGTTAAGGCACTGCCAACAGATACATGCCAACAAAGTGAAATTATGTTCTGAACCTCATCTCCTCAAACCAGCTTTTCAATCTCATCTCACTCTTTTTTTCCTCCACGATAGCCTCCTCTAGAACATACTATCACAACAAATAGATGAAAAATAAGATGTCACCAATGTAACACCCCATATTATTTATTCATAGCTTTCAGTGTTTAATGTAGATTGATAAAAATAGCAACATGAAAGAAATCCAACAGAAAAAAGTAATAAAATTGTGAGTTTTCTACCAAGGTTAAAATCACTTTATAATTAAACAATTTTTAAAAATCTAATCACTTTGTACTTTATGCATCATTATAAATTCAATTGCTTTTATAGAGGTGACTGAAGATAGAACCTAGGGTAATGAGCATGCTAACCAAATGCTCCTTCACTCAGCAATATGCCCAAATGGTCTGGACACTGCAATCTTCCTGATCACAGGACTGTGCTGCAACAGCATACTCTATGCATTCAAAATGATTTTGTACCTTTGTTTATATCAATCAGCTGTTTCTTATTCTTCTGGCGTTCCAGCTTCTCTTGTTCAGCTTTTTCTTTTGCAAGCTTTGCCCTCCTACTCTTTTCTTCCATTTCCTTTCTCTTATGGTTTTCTTTCAGTGCTTCCTAAAGACAAAAATAAAAATAAAAATAAATGTTTATTTCCTACATTCTGTATAATGGAGAAAGTGCATACTTTAAAACTTCTAAAATTTAACAAAGACAGGAAATTTCCATAGGAGCCTCAGAGTGTGGGCACATATTGTTTATTGACAGAGACAAGTAATTAGCCTTAAGAGATCTCTTCTAGAAAAAGTATTTAAATAATCTTTCCAGTTCTCATTATGTGTATTGGCAGAAAAAAAGTTATCTATGTTTTTGTAAGTTTAATAATAAAAGTACTTTCTTCATTATAAAAATGACGAACTTCTTTTGATATACAAGTGAAATATTTCATCACTTATTGAACATTTTTCTGTTATGTGCAAAATGGGTGAAAAAAAATTTACCATATAGGATATTTGTGAAGAGATATGAGATGTGTATTTGAAGTGCTTCCAATAGAACCTAATACATTGTAATCAAGGTTTTTAGCCTATGATGTGGAGGTGGTTGTGTTGCTGGTGGAATGATGACATCTAATGATGCATGATGTGAAACAATCACCTGCCAGTTTTAGATTTTTTTATATACCAAAATTGTTGGAAATAAACAGATTTCAAGCTCTTTGATTTATGGAATTCCAGTGAATGGGTACATTCTTGTATATAATATCAAAGGAAGTTGAAGCAAAGTGATCAGAAGAAATAATGTCATCTTCTTTGTAGTTCAATTAAGTCTGTTCTTTAAAGACACATCAACTACAAGGTCATTCATGTTAGGATTTTCCCCGGTTATGATCAGTTGTATATACTTGTTAGTATGTGCATAAACTTTCCCTAAAATTATTTTGTTCCAGCAAGCATAAAAAAACAAGAAGATAAAGGAATCCCCAAGAATAAGAATACATTTACAAGGCCTGTCAGTACGAGTGTATACTGAAATATTTTTCTTCATGTTAAAGGGTATAATAATTCAAAATAGTCCTGAAAATCCCTCTAAATAAATCTCATGGCTTGAAAGAATTGCTTTCCTCCTATAAAAGCTAACTGATTTTGCTTCTGTGGCACTTATTACTCTGTTTTGGCAAATACTCCCCACATTAGGCTATAAGCACACAACTACTGGCTACTCTAACCAGACAGAATCGGAGATTTTCACTACTATCATTTTGGCCATATTGTTGTTGGGTTTGGGATTGGACTATACAGTGGAGGACGTTTGGTGACATCTTTTGCCTCTATCCACTAGATGCAAGTAGCATTTCCTACAAAGTGGCAACCCAATAAGTCTATTGATATCAAATGTCACCTGAAGGGCAAACATGTCCAAATTAAGAAACAAGAGGTTTCAGAAAGAAAATTCTGAAATTAAGTAACCAGAGTCTTAAGGCTTAAATGGGGCACACATATTACCTCCTCTAAGACCCAGGGAACATCTCAGTATGGGAGGGAAAAAGAACTTAAGTGCTGGAAGATATAAATAAGGGTTCTGAAACCCTGTCTTATGTCATGGAATTATTGAACTCATAATAACTACAGTTAACCACAGAGAGCCTGTATAAGTCTAAGCCCATCGACAGTGATCCACAGATGAGAAACTCCCAGGGCATCTAATGGCAGTGTGTAGATGCTGATGGAGAGGGAAGTCATGTTTTTCAGGGATATGGGTTACTAAGGAACCAGAGAACAGCTTTACTTTTATTCCCCCATAAACAGCCTTGCTTAATCCCACTGTGCTATGAAGCAAAAGCAAAACAAACCAGCGGGGCAAGATGGCGGCGCAAGGAGGACTCTCATTCTGAACAGCAGCACAGCAGGGTCAGCACAGTGAACAGTAGGCAGAACTCGCAGCCATAAAACACAAGTGATTGTGTTTCTCAGGTGAGAGGATACCCCACGGTGGGGGATTCAATCAGCTTTAACTCACCAGGCTAAACCACGGAAGGGACCCTGGTTCCGCCAGGCACTTGGTCGCCAGCCCAGAGCTACACGCCAGCGTGATCTGGTCACTGTCCCAGACTGAACTGTGGGCCCACAACATCACAGACTGGATTTTCCAGTTGAGAGATAACCCTACGGAGCAGGAAACGATTGGGACCGACGTTAGGCCCCAGGAGCCAGCCCAGAGCCAGAGCCGGGGACCCAGGCACCTGCGCAGAGCCTGGCCTGCCTGAGCACCTGATTCGCCACCTCAGATAGAACTGTGGGCCCCAGGGCTCCTGAGACTCAGTCTCACGGTTGGGTGCAAACCCATAGGAAGGGAAATGGTTGGTCTGATCTCAGAGCACTCAGCTGATACCACTACCTCGAAAAGGTCTAGGGAAAATTACCCAGTTTAGGGAGACGCCCAGGATCCCAATGGCCAGAAAGGCGGAGCCACGGGCGGGCGTCTGTGCCTGTGGGTTCTACTCGCCTCCACCCCAGACAGAACGGCGGTCCCCAAAGCAAAGACTGGGTGTCCCTGGCAGGAGGAAACCCCCAGTGGGGGGGATCGTCAGGTCTAACGCTCAGGACACTCAGCACCAAAAGACTCTCTGGGTTCACGCAGACTCTAGGTTCTAGCCTTCTACTGCAGGCAAGAGCGCTGCGCTCATCCGCCATTATTGAGTACCGCTAGGGCACTGGGGCACACAGCTGCATCCTCAGACCTACAAAAGCAAGAGAGCCATTAAAGCAGCCCTCAGATACTGTGCCAAGGATCAACCAGTTATCCCTAGCTAGACTGACGAAACTGTGGGAATCCCTGGTCCTTCAAGAGGGCTGTACCCACAGCATCTGGACCAGAGCAGTGCCTGCAGCCGACATCCCAGACAGGGACACACAGCTTCCAGTCCAGACTGAGGCACCCATCCTCCAGACCAGAGCGGCGCCCCCAGGCGCCAACTCAACCTAGGTGCACATTCTCCAGGCCCAGAGCAGAGCACTCAGCCTCTGGCCCAGAGACTTGCTCGGTGCTCCTCTCACTTTTCCAGACAGAACTGGGTGCACCAGGATAACAGACTAAGTTTCCCTGTTGGGAGAAAACCCCACAGCTAGGGAATCAGCAGGTTCTTCAAGAGGACTGTACCTGGAAAACTGTAACAACAGCAGCAGCTCACTAAATTTATAATGAGAAACCCAGCAGTGGGGCAGCTGTCTTGAGAACTTCTATGGGTAAGAGGAGAGCCTCCCCTGCCTAACAAAGACCACAGCTACTACTCAGGGCGATACACCTGAGGTGAACAGTGGCAATTCCTGAGAAACACTGGCCATACAGTGACCATAACCAAAAAGCAGAGGAGGACTCCTTCAGGAAAAATTATCTTCCAGCCAAGGGGATTCTCCCTACTTCAGGACTGCAGAAAGCACAGAAACTAACAGCCAACACCTAAAACAGCCCAATGGGTAGAGGTCAGCGTAAAAGCTCAACCAACAAAAAACAGAGCAATATGGCATCTCCAGAACCCAGCCATCCAGGGGCGAACAGCCCTGGACAACGCAGCATAATAGAAAATCAAGAAGATGACCTAACATCTATGCTGATGAAGAGAATAATAGAAGAAACAAATAAAACAGGTAAAGAATTAGAGGAAGATAAAAACAAACAGATCATGGCTATCCGTAAAAAAAAAAAATGGAGGAAATTAAAGACAAGCAGATTATGGTCATCCGTGAAGAAATACAGGAAGATGCTGCCAAACAGTTTGCGGCCTTCAGAGAAGAAATAATTAAATCACTGAATGAAGTAAAAGAAACAGAGTTGAAGGAACTAAAAGAAAAGGAGGAAAATACAATGAGACAGGTGAAGGAAGTAAACAAAACAACTCAAGATCTGAAGATAGAACTGGAAAAATAAAAGAAAACACAAATGGAGGAAATAATGGAGAGAAAGAATTTAGGGAAAAAAACAGGAACTACAGAGGTAAGCATAACCAACAGACTACAAGAGATGGAAGAAAGAATCTCAGGTGTAGAAGATATAATGGAAGAAATCGATGTATCTGTCAAAGAAAATGTTAAATCCAAAAAATTCCTGACACAGACGGTCCAAGAAATCCAAGACAGTATGAAAAGACAAAACCTAAGAATAATAGGTATAGAGGAAAAAGAAGACTCCCTTCTCCAAGGCCCAGAAAATATTTTCAACAAAATCATTGAAGAAAATTTCCCCAAGTTAAAGGAGAAGCCAATAAGAATACATGAGGCCTACAGAACACCCAACAAATTTGACAAGAAAAGAAAATCCTCCTGCCACATAATAATCAAAACATTAAGTATACAGAACAAAGAAAAAATACTAAAAGCTGCAAGGGAAAAAGGCCAAGTAACATATAATGGCAAACCCATTAGAATCACACCTGACTTTTCAACAGAGACTATGAAAGCCAGAAGGGCCTGGACAGATATCATGCAGACCCTAAGAGAACACAGATGTCAGCCCAGGCTACTATACCCAGCAAAACTCTCAGTCCTCATAGACGGAGAAAACAAAATATTCAATGACAAAAACAAATTTCAACAATACCTACATACAAATCCAGCATTACAGAAGACACTGGAAGGGAAAATACAACCCAAGAAAATTAGCTTCTGTCAAGAAAACACAGGAAAAAATTAACCTTACTACAGTAAAACAAAAAACAATCAAGCACACAACCTTATGACCACAGCCAATATCAAGATCAAGGGATCTAACAGCCACTGCTCATTAATCTCTCTCAACATCAATGGACTCAACTCTCCAGTAAAAAGACACAGATTAACAGAATGGATACATAAACAAAACCCAGCAATCTGTTGCATACAAGAAACACACCTAAGGCACAAAGATAGACATTACCTGAGGGTAAAAGGTTGGAAGACGAATTTCCAAGCAAATGGACCTAAGAAACAAGCAGGAGTAGCCATTCTATTATCTCATAAAATAGACTTTCACCCAAAATTTATCAAAAGAGATGGGGAAGGACACTTCATATTCATCAAGGGAAAATTCCACAAGGAAGACATCACAATCCTGAACATACATGCCCCAAATACAAGAGCACCCACATTTGTTAAAGAAACATTGATAAAATTTAAAGCACATATAGATCCCCACACATTGATAGTGGGAGACTTCAATACCCCACTCTCAACAAAGGACAGGTCAAAAAAACTGAAATTAAACAAAGAAACAGAGGTCATGAATCAAATGGACCTCACAGACATTTACAGAACCTTATACCCAAACACAAAAGAATTTACCTTCTTCTCAGCACCTCATGGAACTTTTTCAGAAATAGACCATATAGTTGGTCACAAAGCAAGCCTCAACAGATACAAGAAGATTGAAATAATCTCTTGTATCTTGTCTGATCACCATGGAATAAAGTTGAACTTCAACAACAACAGAAATAGCAAAAAACCTACACACAAATGGAAACTGAACAACTTGTTACTAAATGACAGCTGGGTAAGGGAAGAAATAAAGAAACAAATTAAAGTCTTCCTAGAACTCAATGAAAATGAAGACACAACATACCCAAACTTGTGGGACACAATGAAAGCAGTGCTAAGAGGAAATTTCATAGCACTAAGTGCCTTCAAGAAGAAATTCGAGCAGCTCATTCAAGCAACTTAATGGCCCACTTAAAAGCCCTAGAAAAAGAAGAAGCAGACACACCAAAAAGGAGTAGACGGTTGGAAATAATCAAACTCAGGGCTGAAATCAATCAATTAGAAACAAATAAAACAATTCAAAGAATCAATGAAACCAAGAGCTGGTTCTTTGAGAAAATCAACAAGATTGACAAACCCTTAGCCACGCTAACTAAAAGGCAGAGAGACACCACCAAAATCAACAAAATCAGAAATGAAAAGGGGGACATAACTACAGACACTGAGGAAATCCAAACAATCATTAGGACTTACTTCAAAAGTCTATATGCCACAAAATTTGAAAATCTAAATGAAATGGACAATTTTCTTAATTGATTTGACTTACCAAAGCTGAAACAGGACCAGGTAAATCAATTAAATAGTCCTATATCCCCCAAAGAAATAGAAGTGGTCATCAAAAGACTCCCATTCAAAAAAAGCCCAGGACCAGATGGCTTCAGCGCAGAATTCTAGCAGACCTACAAAGAAGAGCTAACTCCAATTCTTTTCAAACTATTACACAAAATAGAAACAGATGGAACATTACCAAATGCATTCTATGAAGCCACAGTCACCTTGGTACCTAAACCTCACAAAGACTCAACAAAGAAAGAGAATTTCAGGCCAATCTCCCTTATGAACATTGATGCAAAAATACTTAACAAATTACTCGCAAACCGAATACAAGAACACATCAAAGATATTATCCACTATGACCAAGTAGGCTTCATCCCAGGTATGCAGGGGTGGTTCAATATACGGAAATCCATCAATGTGATCCACCATATTAACAAACTGAAAGAAAAAAACCACATGATAATCTCCCTAGATGCTGAAAAAGCCTTTGAAAAAATCCAACATCCATTCATGTCTTAAGACTTGGAGAGATCAGGGATACAAGGCACATATCTAAACATAGTAAAGGCGATATACAGCAAGCCTATAGCCAACATCAAACTGAATGGAAAGAAACTTAAATCAATCCCACTGAAATCAGGGACAAGACAAGGCTGCCTACTCTCCCCATATCTCTTCAACATAGTTCTGGAAGTCCTTGCTAGAGCAATAAGAGAGTTGAAGGAGATCAAGGGAATACAAATTGGAAAGGAAGAAGTCAAATTATCACTATTTGCAGATGATATGATAGTATACATGAGTGACCCCAAAAACTCTACCAGGGAACTCCTACAGCAGATAAACACCTTCAGCAAAGTGGCCGGGTACAAAGTTAACTTAAAAAAATCTGTAGCACTCCTGTATACAAAAGTCAAAAGGCTGAGAAAGAAATTAGAGAAACAACACACTTCACAATAGCCACAAAGTACCTTGGTGTAACCCTATCCAAGCAAGTCAAGGACTTGTATGAAAAAAATTTCAAGTCTCTGAAGAAAGAATTAGAAGAAGCTATGAGAAGATGGAAAGATCTCCCATGCTCATGGCTTGGCAGGATTAACATAGCAAAAATGGCCATCTTACCAAAAGCAATCTACAGATTTAATGTAATTCCCATCAAGTTACCAACACAATTCATTACAGACCTGGAAAGAAAAATTCTCAACTTCATATGGAATAACAGGAAACAAAGAATTGCTAAAACAATCCTCTACAATAAAAGATCTTCTGGAGGTATCTACATCCCTGATCTCAAGCTGTACTATAGAGCAACAGTTATAAAAACTGCATGGTACTGGCATAGAAACAGAATGGTGGATCAATGGAACTGAACAGAAGACCCAGGAATAAACCCACACACTTATGGACACCTGATTTTTGACAAAGATGCCAAAACCATACAATGGAAAAAAGATAGCATCTTCAACAAATGGTGTTGGTCCAACTGGATGTCTACATGTAGAAAAATGAAAATAGATCCATACTTATCACCCTGCACAAAACTGAAGTCCAAGTGGATCAAAGACCTCAACATAAAACCAGACACATTAAATCGGCTAAAATAAAAAGTGGGGAATACCCTAGAACTCATTGGTACAGGAGAAAACTTCCTGAACAGAACACCAACAGCACAGGCTCTAAGAGGAACAATCAATAAATGGGACCTCATGAAATTGAAAAGCTTCTGTAAAGGAAAGGATACAGTCATCAAATCAAAGCTACTGCCTACAGATTGGGAAAGAATCATCACCAACCCTTTATCTGACAAAGGACTCATATCTAGTATATATAAAGAACTAAAGAAGCTGAAAAGCAGCAAGCCAAGTAATCCACTTAAAAATGGGGAACAGAGCTAAACAGAGAAATATCAAATGGCAGAGAAGCACTTAAAGAAATGCTCAACCTCATTAGCCATTAGGGAAATGCAAATCAAAACAACCCTGAGATTTTACCTTACACCCATCAGAATGGCCAAGATCAAAAACTCAAGTGACAACACATGTTGGAGAGGTTGTGGAGAAAGGGGATCCCTTCTCCACTGCTGGTGGGAGTGTAAACTTGTACAACCACTCTGGAAATCAATCTGGCGCTTTCTCAGACAACTAGGAATAGTGCTTCCTCAAGATCCAGCCATACCACTCCTAGGCATATATCCAAAAGAGGCTCAAGTACACAAAAAGGACATTTGTTCAACCATGTTTGTAGCAGCTTTTTTTGTAATAGCCAGAAGCTGGAAACAGCCCAGATGCCCCTCAACTGAAGAATGGATACAGAAACTGTGGTACATGTATACAATGGAGTATTACTCAGCAATGAAAAATAAGGAAATCATGAAATTTGCAGGTAAATGGTGGGACCTGGAAAGGATCATCCTGAGTGAGTTGTCCCAGAAGCAAAAAGACACACACGGTATATACTCACTCATATAAACCTACAACATCGAATAAACCCACTAAAATATGTACATCTAAACATACTAAGCAAAAGAGAGGACCCTAACTAAAATGTTCAATACCCATCCTGAAAGGCAAAGAGGATGGACATCCCAAGAAGAAGAAAACAGGAAACAACCTAGGAACCTGCCACAGAGGGCCTCTGAAAGCCTAGGCCATGCAGACTGTGAAAGCAGATACCGAGCCTGATGGCCAACTGACAGACAGAGTGAATGAAATTTTATGTAAGAAGTGGGAAATAATAAGAGCTTGAGAGGACAGGAACTCCACAAGGAGAGCAACAGAACAAGAAAATTTGAACACAGGGAACTTCCCAGAGACTCATACTCCAACCAAGGACTATTCATGGAGGTAACCTAGAACCCTGACAAGGCAGCCACTTCTGATGAGAACTGATAGACTAAGATCAGAAAGAAGGAGAGGAGGACCTCCCCTATCAGTGGATTTGGGGAGGAGCATGCATGCAGAAAGGGGGGAAGGGTGGGACCGGGAGGGGAGGAGGGAGGGGTGTATGGTGGGATACAAAATGAATAAAGTGTAATTAATAAAAGGTAAAAAAAAATAAAAATAAATAAAAATTATAAAATAAAAAAGCAAAACAAACCAAAGCGGAATAGAATCTTGGTGAGAGGTGTGTGGGAACTGGAAAGGCAAAGGAGGCTTAGAAAAGACAAAGGGAGTACCATGATCAGAATGTATTATGTACATGTATGAAATTAAAAAAAAAATACTCAGTACTGACTCTGAATCAGGTTCCCTTTTCTAAATGTTGAAACTTCTAAATGATTTTTAAGTATTTAACCAGACTTTTGTTTTCGTTTTAAAAAATTATTTATATTTTTATGAATTACAGTTTATTCACTTTGCATCCCCGCTCTCAATCCCACTCTCCTTCCCTGCTCTTCCCCAAGTCCATTGATAGGGGAGGTCCTCCCCCTCTTCCCTCCAACCCTAGCCTATCAACTCTCATAAGGACTGGCTGCATTCTTTTCCTCTGTGGCCTGGAAAGGCTGCTAACCTATCAGAGGAAGGTGAACAAAGAGCCAGCTACTGAGTTCATCATAAAGACAGTTCCTGTGTCCATAACTAGGGAACGAACTTGGAGACTGAGCTGCCATGGGCTACATCAGTGCAGGATTTATAGAGGTTTTAGGTTATCTCCATGCATGGTCCTTGGTAGGAGTTGTCAGTGTCAGAAAAGACCTCTGTGCCCCAAATTTTTTGATCTGTTGCTCTCCTTGTGGAGCTCCTTGTCAACTCCACGTTTTTCTATCTCCCCCTTCTTTCATAAGATTCCCTGTATTCTGCCCAAAGTTTGATTATGAGCCTCAGCACCTTCTTCTATACCATGCTGAGTAAAGTTTTTCAACAGCTCTTTATGACAGGCTCCTGTCATGTTTCCTGCTTTCTCCCTCTTCTGACATCCATCCCATTTGTTTTTCTGCATGGGAATTGATCGTCTTACCCATGGTCCTCCTCCTTGCTTGGCTTCCTTAGGTGAACAAATTTTAGTATGTTTATCCTATATTATATGACTAATATCCACTTATAAGTTACTATGCATTTCTGCTCCTGCATGTGTGCATTTCTGCTTCTGGGATACCTCACTCAGGATGACCCTTTCTAGTTCCCACCATTTGCCTGCAAATTTTATGATTTCCTTGTTTTTAATAGCTGAGTAGTGTTCCATTGTATAAATGTACCACCATTTCTATACCCATTCCTCAGTTGAGGGACATCTGGGTTGTTTTCAGGTTCTGGCTATTACAAATAAAGCTGCTATGAACATGGTTGATCAAATGTCCTTGTGTAATTGAGCATGTTTTGAATACATGCCTAGGAGTGGTATAGCTGCATCTTGAGGAAGCACTATTCCTAATTGTCTGAGAAAGCGCCAATTGTGTTCTCACTTGAGTTTTTGATCTTAGCCATTCTGATGGGTGTAAAGTGAAATCTTAGGGTCATTTTGATTTGCATTTTCCTCATGACTAGAGATGTCGAACATTGGGGATGGAGATTCCTCTACAGGATCTGTTGTTCTACAGGAATATTTTAGCAATTCTGGGATTTTTTGCTTTCCCATATGAAACTAAGAATTGTTCTTTCAAGGTCTGTAAAGAATTCTGTTGGTATTTTGATGGAAATTGCATTGAATTTGTAGATTGCTTTTGGCAGGATGACTATTTTCACTATGTTAATCCTACTGATCCATGAGCACAGGAGATCGTTCCATCCTCTGATATCATCTTCAATTTCTTTCTTCAGAGACTTGAAGTTGTTTTTTTTGTTTTGTTTTGTTTTTTTGTTTTTTTGTTTGTTTTCAAACAGGTCTTTTACTTGCTTGGTTAGAATCACACCAAGGTACTTTAAGATATTAGTGGCTATTGTGAAGGGTGTTGTTTCTTTAATTTCTCTCTCAACCTTTTTGCTTGAATGAGCTGTCTCGAATTTCTTCTTGAAGGCACTTAGTGCTATGAACTTCCCTCTTAGCACTGCTTTCATTGTGTCCCATACTTTTCGGTATGTTGTGTCTTCATTTTCATTGAGTTCTAGGAAGACTTTAATTTCTTTCTTTATTTCTTCCCTGACCCAGCTGTTATTTAGCAGCAAGTTGTTCAGTTTCCATGTGCTTGTAGAATTTTGCTATTTTTGTTGTTGTGGAGGTTCACCTTTATTCCATGGTGATCAGACAGGATACAAGGGATTATTTCAATCTTCTTGTATCTGTTGAGGCTTGTTTTGTGACACATATATGCTCTATTTTGGAGAAGGTTCCATGAGATGCTGAGAAGAAGGTAAATTCTTTTGTGTTTGGGTATAAGTTTCTGTAAATGTCTGTGAGGTCCATTTGATTCATGACCTCTGTCAGAGACATTGTTTCTTTGTTTAATTTCAGTTTTTTTGACCTGTCCTTTGTTGAGACTGGGGTGTTGAAGTCTCTCGCTATTAATGTACGGGGATCTATGTGTGGTTTAAGTTATATCAATGTTTCTGTTACAAATGTGGGTGCCCTTGTATTTGAGGCATAGATGTTCAGGATTGTGATGTCTTCTTTTTGGAATTTTCCCTTGATGAGTATGAAGTGTCCTTCCCATCTCTTTTGATTAATTTTGGTTGGAAGTCTATTTTATCTGATATTGGAATGGCTACTCCTGCTTGCTTCTTGGGTCCATTTGCTTGAAAAGCTGTCTTCCAACCCTTTACCCTCAGGTAATGTCTATCTTTGTGACTTAGGTGTGTTTCTTGTATGCAACAGATTGCTAGGTTTTGTTTACTCATCCATTGTGTTAGTCTGTGACTTTTACTGGAGAGTTGAGTCCATTGATGTTGAGGGAGATTAATGACCAGTGGCTGTTAGATCCTTTGATTTTGCTGTTGGCTGTGGTCATAAGGTTGTGCTGGTTGCTTTTTGTTTTACTGTAGTGAGGTTAATTATTTCCAGTGTTTTCTTGAAAGAAGTCTGTTTTCTTGCGTTATATTTTCTCTTCTAGTGTCTTCTGTAATGCTGGATTTGTGTGTAGGTATTGTTGAAATTTGTTTTTGTCATTGAATATCTTGTTTTCTCTATGAGGACTGAAAGTTTTGCTGGTTATAGTAGCCTGGGCTGGCATCTGTGTTCTCTTAGGATTCTTAAAGATTTTCTATAAAGATATCCTTCCTTTTAAAACCTCTTGTATTCTTATTGTCCTCTCCTTTAAGTTGGAGAAATTTTCTTCAATGATTTTGTTGAAAATATTTTCTGGGCCTTGGAGGAGGGAATCTTCTTTTTCCTCTATTCCTATTATTCTTAGGTTTTGTCTTTTTATGTTGTCTTGAATTTCTTGGATGGTCTGTGTCAGGAATTTTTTAGATTTAACATTTTCTTTGACTGATACATCAATTTCTCTTATTGTATCTTCTACACCTGAGATTCTTTCTTCCATCTCTTGTAATCTATTGGTTATGCTTACCTCTGTAGTTCCTGTTTTCTTCCCTAAGTTCTTTCTCTCCACAATTTCCTCCATTTGTGTTTTCTTTAATTTTTCCAATTCTATCTTCTGGTATTGAGCGGATTTGTTGATTTCCTTCACCTGTCTGACTGTATTTTCCTGTTTTGCCTTCAATTCCTTCAGCTGTTTGTTTGAACAATCATCTCTTTCTTTTATTTCTTTCAGTGATTTAATTATTTCCTCTCTAAAGCCCACAAACTGTTTGGCTGCAACTTCCTGTATTTCTTTATGGATCGCCATAATCTATTTGTTTTTATCTTCCTCTATTTCTTTACGGATGGCCAAATCTGTTTGTTTTTATCTTTCTTTATTTCTTTATGCATTTTATTTGTTTCCTCTGTTATCTTCTTCATGATCGTAGATGTTAGGTCATTGTCTTGAATTTCAATTATGCTGGGGTGTCTAGGGCTACTTGCCCCAGGATAACTGGGTTCTGGAGATGCCATATTGCTCTGGCTTTTGTTGGTTGAACTTTTATGCTGGCCTCTACCCATTGCATTATTTTAGGTGTTTGGAGTTGGTTTCTGGTGGTTCCTGGAATCCTGTGGTGGAGAGAAACCCTTTGGCAGGAAGATGGTTTTTCCTGAAGGAAGCCTTCTCACCTTTTTGGGTATAGTCACTGGTGTTTTTCAGGAGTTGCCGCTACTCACCTCAGTTGTAGAGACCTGAATGGTAACTGTGTTCCTTGTTAGTCGAGAGGGGTCTCCTCTCACTGGGAGAAGTCCTGAAGAAAGCTGTCCTGTTTCTTGCTGTGAATTTAGTGATCTGCTGCTGTGACCTGTGTGTCACATGGTTTGGTCAGTTTTGTTAGGGATAAGTGGTTTCACCTTGTAGCAGTATCTGGGGGTTGATATTGGGGATTCCGGGCTTTTGTAGGTCTGAGGTTGGGGCTTTGTGCCCCAGTACCCAAGCAGTAATCTGTGCTGGGTGAGTACTGCTCTCCTGGTAACAGCAGGCTCTCTGGTGCACAGCAGGTACTTTGTTTGGGCCAGTCTGCGGGACCTTTTCTGGGGATATACTGGGTGGTCTAAGTCTGTCCCCTTTGCTTCCTTCCCTGTGAGGATTTCTGCAGACAGTGACTCCAAGTCTCTGGTGTCCTAGGGCGCACAGTTCTGTCTGTGAGGAATAGTTGGTGCAAAGCAGGTCTCTGGGCCTGGGGCATGCATACCCGCCTGCTAGTCTGTGGGAGCTGGGTGTTCAACTACTCTCTGTGCTTCCGGCTTAGGGCCAGATCAGTGATGGCGGCTCGTACCCAGTGGTTTGAGAGACCTTCCCCTGCCAAAGCCTGGGTGGTCCAAGTCAGCACTGTTTCCTTCCTTCCCTGTGGGTCCCTCTCCTGATAGGGTCTCCCAGATTCTGTTGCACTGGGGCGTGCAGCTCTTTCTGTGCCAGAGAGCTGTGCACGCAGCCCCTCTCAGTGCTGGCAGCTTGTACCTGCTGGTCTGTGAGAGTCTTTCCCCAGGTAAAGCCTGGGTGGCCCATGTCAGTACTATTTCCTTCCTTCCCTGTGGGGGCCTCTCCCGACAGGTACTCCCAGTCTCTGTTGCACTAGGGTGCACAGCTCTGTCTGTGCTAGAGAGCTGGGCGTGCAGCCCCTCTCCGTGCTGGCACCTGGAGTCCAATTCGGTGATGGAAGATCGTATCCGCCAGTCTGTGAGACTTTTTCCAGGTAAAGACTGGGTAATCCATGGCCAGTCTTGCTACTTTCCTTCCCCGTGGGTTTTTCTCATGACTGGGACTCTCAGTCTCTGGTGTTTTTGTGCCCACCGATCAGCCTAGGAAAGTGATCAGGAAACGCAGGCGTGTGGCTCTGGTCTTGTGACCTAGTGCATGCGTGACCAGGGATCTCTTCCGGGTTCTGGCTGGGTGGGCTGTGCATGGACCCAACTGATTCCCATGCTGCAGGGGTTTCCTCTCACCTGGGAAAGATGATTGCTGTTGTTTTAGGGCCTAGATTTCAGTCTCTTGGTTGCTGTACGGAAAATGTCCCACTCCTCAGATACAGTGTTTTCCTGGCGCCACCATCTTGGCCCAACCCTATTTTTTTTTTTTTTTTTAATTTTGTGGCATACAGGCTTTTGTAGTAAGACCTAATTATTGTTTGGATTTCCTCAGTGTCTGTCATTATGTTCCCCTTTTCATTTCTGATTTTGCCGATTAGTTAGTTTAGCTAAGGGTTTGTCTATCTTGTTGATTTTCTCAAAAAACCAGCTCTTGGTCTCATTGATTCTTTGAATTGTTTTCTTTGTTTCCTATTCATTGATTTTGGCTCTTGATTTGACTATTTTCAGTTTTCTACTACTATTGGGTGTGTCTGCTTCTTTTTTTCTAGGGCTTTTGTGTGTGCCATTAAATTGCTTGTATGAAATATTTCAAATATCTTTCTGGAGGCACTTAAAGCTATGAACTTTCCTCTGAGCACTGTTTTCACTGTGTCCCATGTCGGGAGCCATGACTCAGTGGCCTGCTTTGATATTTAAATCTTGGCGGAGGGAGAGATGGCTTTTAGCAGGCCTTTACTAATGGCAGAGGAGAACTTGCAAGTCCATCTCCTTTTGTTTGTGACAACAGGTGGATAGCTTGTGAGGGTTACACCTCTTCCTCAGGCTCCTTGTGCAAATTAACCTATTGTTATGAGATGTTTTACTGGCTAAAGTAACTCCTCAAAGAATAAAGTGGTCAGAAGGCTGGAGGCAGAGGATGAGGCAGCATTTGAGACTTGCTGCTTATGCAGCAGTCTGCCTTTTGCTATGGCTGTCAAGTCTGGACCTTTAAAAAGTTTCCTGTGTGCTGTGTGTTTATTTTATTAATATTAATCCTCACACCCGACTCAAGAACCGTTCAACTCTGCCTGGCTGGCACCGGCAGATTGGCGCCCGAACGTGGGGCTTGAGATACAGGGATTCAGTGAAGGACACCGCTGTTTGGCTGGCGAGCTCGCATTAAATAGAAGGGGAGCGGTGAGTAAATCCCAGAATAAAAATGGGACAAGGCATTAGCCTAGTGTTTTCTTTATGGAACTTAATTAAAGGTAGTCTGTATAAGCAACAGGAAACTGAGAAAGCTAAACTTTCAGGCTCAGAGAGAAGGAGGTTAGAAAGATGGCAGGCTTAAAGAGAAAATGTTATTATACCATCAGCTCCTCCAGAGGAGTTGTATTGTCCTTCTGATGACAATAATTTCTTACCAGAAGGAGACTTTGAGGAAGACTTGCAACCTAATGAGGTTGCAGAGCTGGAGGAAGAACCAGATCAGCACTATTCTGAGAGATACCCTCCAATTCAGGCTATGCATGTTAAAAAGCGTAAGCCTTGGCAAAAAGAAATTAAAAGACTGGAGTATGGCTTGGAGGAAATAAACAGAAAAATTGGAGCATTAACTACTAGGGAAAATGAAGCTCAATCTCCCACTCCAACTCCATCATTGGTGGAAGGCTTAGGCCCTCCTTCTGGGAATGCTACAGTTTCAATGGCCCAGAAGGCAAGGGGACCTTTCCCTTTGTCCACTGTACGAACATTTGTATCTGTTTTACAAGCTTCTTTACAAGAAACCAGGCAGAATGGAGAAGATGTATCTGAGTTTTATAGTTTTCCAGTTCTAGAGCAACCCGATGGACAAGGTAATATGGTGAGAGTCCATGCTCCTATACTTTTTAAACAGATAAGACAATTAAAATCTGCATGCTCCCAATATGGACCTACAGCACCTTTCACCCTGGCTCTGCTGGAATCCATGTCTACTGAGGCTCTCTGCCCAGGGGACTGGAAACAGTTAGCAAGAGCATGCTTATCAGGAGGAGATAATTTATTATGGAAGTCAGATTTTGCAGAGCATTGTCAAGCTACAACTGAACTTAATTGAGCTCAGCAAATTCCTATAACTTATGACATGCTTGCTGGAGAAGGAATCTACAAGGAAATAGGACAGCAATTGGATTTTGATGTGGCCGTTTATGCTCAGGTCAATACTGCTGCCCGGAGGGCCTGGAATAAGCTTCCACAAGCAGGTAGACAGGTGGAGGATTTGTCTAAAATCTGTCAGGGACCTGATGAATTATTTCAAGATTTTGTGGCAAGATTAATGCAAGCAGCAAACAAACTTATAAGTGATGAAAAGTCTGGATTGTTATTAGTGAAACAATTGGCTTATGAGAATGCTAACAGTGCTTGCCAAGCAGCCTTGAGACCTGTTAAAAAGAAAGGAGAAAATAGGAAAAAGGCCAAGGATTGGGGTACTAAGTTACAGACAATAGTACTCATCCAAATAATTAGGTTACTAACAGCTAAAATTCAAAGTTCTCTGGCTGCAAGGTATTTGTCAGTTCTTTTTGGTAAGGGTCCGCCAATTTATTGAAACTTCAACTAAAATAATCAACTGGGCTTTGTTTGTTACGGCGTAAATTGGCTAAGACCCCATTTAAAATTAACAACAGGAGAACTAAAACCACTTTTTGACATTTTAAAAAGAGAGGTTAATCCTTTGTCAAAAAGGAAACTTACCAAAAAAGCTCGTGATGCTTTGCAAAAGATAGAATTAGCTATTGATAAACAACATGTTCAATATATTGATTATTCAAAAAAATGGGGTACATATATTTTGGCTACTGTTCATACTCCAACTGCTATATTGTGGCAAGGAGGACCATTATTATGGTTGCACCTGCCTGTATCTCCTGTTCGAGTTCTGACACCATCTTATGAAGCAGTGGCTAGTTTAGTTCAAATGGCTCGCTCAAAATCTCGTAAATATTTCGGTAGAGAGCCCTCCTTAATTGGAGTCCCTTTTAACAAACAACAAGTAGATTGGTTATTTCAAAATGTAAATTGTTGAGCGATAGCTTTTGCTCATTATTTAGGACGTATTAATAATCATCCAAAAGATAAATTACTTCAGTTTGCCAATGAGCACTCTTTTGTATTTCCTAAAATAATTAAACAAAAGCCATTACCTCAAGGTCCAACAGTATTCACTGATGAATCTTCAAATGGAAAAGCTGCTTATGTACTAGAGGGACAAACTTTTGTTTTGCAAACATTGCCAGCCTCAGTTCAAGTTGTAGAATTACGAGCTGTTGCTGCAGTCTTTAAAAATTTGGCTTCTACCTCTTTCAACTTGTATACTGATAGCCATTATATAGCTAAAGCTTTACAACTCCTAGAGGCTTGACTCCCAATCATTTGTGGCAAATGGACGTAACTCTTGCCCCAGAATTTGAAAAACTAAAATATGTTCATATAACAATTAACACTTTTTCAAAATTTATCATGGCAACTCCCTTAACAGGAAAAGCCACCAAAAATGTTATAAGTCATTGCTTAAAGTGTCTTGCTGCAATTGGTATACCTTCCATTAATATGTCATAAAACGGGCATTCCATATAATTTCCAGGGCCAAAATATTATAAAATGAGCCCATGGATCTCTTAATAACCAATTGCAAAAAATAAAAAAGGGGGGAGTCATATCCCCAAATATTAATTATGCTCTCTTTATTTTAAATTTTTTGAATGTGGATACACAAGGCCGTTCTGCGGCGGATCAATTGTGGCATCCTTATACCAAAGATAATTTTGCCCAAGTAAAATGGAAAGATCCAATTACTGGATTACGGCAGGGCCCCGACCCTGTATTAATATGGGGAAGAGGGCATGTTTGTGTTTTTCCACAGGACGCAGAGGGAGCCAGGTGGATCCAGAGAGGCTGGTACGGTTTGCAGTTGTTCCCCAGAAAGATGTTCCCGCTGCAGACAACCGTAAACTCTGCCCTGACCTAGACTGAAAAGCTGCGTTAGACCTGAGCTCCTGACCCCGCTCTTGCTTCATTCTGCCCCTGGGAGAAGACATCATGAAGAAAAACCTCTTATATAATAAACTGGACTTGACTGTTTTGCTACAAACTTCAACAAAATCAAGAGAGAACTAACTGTGAAACTTTAATCTGGCTCTGGTTTTCAACAGAGCAAAACAGACTTGCTTCAGGAACTCTTGAGGGGGCCTGTAACTGACTATGTAAATTCTTTTGTTTTGGTGCTTTGAGATGTTAAGCTTTCAAATGGTTCTGTTTACTCGACAGCCTTTTACTGTGGTTCCTCTAAATGTTTCTCAGACTTGGTAACTTGCACAGGGAGTCACCTGCTAGTCACTTCTGGACAGGAGAGGTGCTCCTATCAGTGACAACTAAAATCTGCCTGAAGGCCTTTTGGTGTGTCAAAGCTAAGCTGATCTGCACAAGATCATATCACAGTGTCCACCCTAGCAGAGGTTGGTAGTCAGAGGGGTAAGTTTTCTCTGGGGTGTATGAAAATTCATGTATAAATATTTACCCAAAAATGGGGACATGAATAAAAAATATATACCTTTCGAGAATAACAACCTAAGACAGGCACAATCTTCTGCTCCATAACTATTAAGTTATGGCCAATTTTAATAATATAAAAAAGGGAGACATGTCGGGAGCCATGACTCAGCGGCCTGCTTTGATATTTAAATCTTGGCGGAGAGATGGCTTTTAGCAGGCCTTTACTAATGGCAGAGGAGAACTTGCAAGTCCATCTCCTTTTGTTTGTGACAACAGGTGGGATAGCTTGTGAGGGTTACACCTCTTCCTCAGGTTCCTTGTGCAAATTAACCTATTGTTATGAGATGTTTTACTGGCTAAAGTAACTCCTCAAAGAATAAAGTGGTCAGAAGGCTGGAGGCAGAGGATGAGGCAGCATTTGAGACTTGCTGCTTATGCAGCAGTCTGCCTTTTGCTATGGCTGTCAAGTCTGGACCTTTAAAAAGTTTCCTGTGTGCTGTGTGTTTATTTTATTAATATTAATCCTCAGACCCGACTCAAGAACCGTTCGACTCTGCCCGGCTGGCCCCGGCAGTCCCATAAGTTTGGGTAAGTCCCATAAGTTTGTGCCGTCATTTTCACTGAGTTTCAGGAACTCTCTAATTTCTTTTTTTTTTTTATTTCTTCCCTGACCAAGTTGTCATTGAGTAGAGAGTTGCTTAGTTTCCACGTCTATGTAGGCTTTTTGTTATTGAGGTCTAGTTTTAGACTATGGTGGTCTGATAGGATACTAGGGATTATTTCCATCTTCTTGTATCTGTTGAGGTTTGCTCTGTTTCCTACTATATGGTCAATTTTTGAGAAGGTTCCATGAGTAGCTGAAAAGAAGGTATACTCTTTTGAGTTTGAGTGAAAATTCTGTAGACATCTCTTGGGTTCATTTGATTTAGGACCTCTGTAAATGTGATTATTTCCCTATTTAGATTCTGTCTAGATGATCTGTCCCTTAGTGAGATTGTTGAAATCTTCCACTATTAAGGTGGGATCCATGTGTGATGTAAGCTTCAATAATGTTTCATTTACAAATGCAGGTGCTCTTATATTTGGGGCTTAGATGCTCAGGATTTTGATATCGTCGTGGTGGATTTTTCCTTTGATGAGAATGAAGTGCCCCTCTTCATCTTTTTTCATTAATTTTGGTTGAGAGTCTATTTTATTTGATATTCACATAGCTACCCCAGCTTGTTTTCTGGGTGTGCTCTTTTGAAAATACATTTTTCCAGCTCTTTATTCTATGGTAGTGTTTATCTTTGTTGCAGAGGTTTGTGTCTTGGATGCAGCAACATGTTGGATCCTGTTTCTGCAACCATTCTGTTAGTCTGTTTCTTTTTATTGAAGAGTTGAGTCCATTGATGTTGATAGATAATAGTGACCAATGAATGTTATTTCCTTTTATTGTGGAGTTGGTGGTGTTACTGTGTTTCAATGCTTGCTTGCTTTTAATTCTTTGTTGTGAAGTTATCTATAGCCTGTGTTTTCTTGGGTGTAGGTGATTTTGAAGTGCTGTGTTGCTGTGTAGATATTGTTTAAATTTAGTTTTGTCATAGAACACTTTTTTTTCTCCGTCTATGTTGATTGAAATATTTGCTAGATAACGTAGTCTGGGTTAGAGTCTGCATGACATCTGCCCAGGCCCTTTTGGCTTTTATAGTTTCTGTTGAGAAGTCTGGTTTGATTGTGATAGGTCTACTGTTATATGTTAATTGGCCTTTTTCCTTGCTGCTTTTAATAGTTTTTTCTTTGTTCTATAGATTTAGTGTTTTGACCATTATGTACTGTGAGGAGTTTCTTTTCTGGTCTATTTGGTTTTCTGTGGGTCTCTGGTATGTTTATGGACATCTCTTTAAGTTCTGAAAATTTTCTTCTATGACTTCTAAGGTTTTCTTGAGAATAATTTTTTACATTTTGGAGCCTGGATTCTTCTTTTTTGTCTATTCCTTTTATTCTTAAATTTCATCTTTTCATGGTGTCCTATTATTCTTAAATTTCATCTTTTCATGGTGTCCTTGATTCCTTGGACATTCTATGTTTGGAAATTTTCAGATTTTATGAGAGATGTATCCATTTCTGCAATTGTATCTTCAGCATCTAAGACTCTTTCATCTCTTGTATTTTGTTGGTGATGCTTACCTTTATTGTTCCTGATCTTTGCTCTAAGTTCTCTAGCTCCAGGATTTTCTCTGTTTGTGTTTTCTTTATTGATTCTAATCTTGTTTTCATGTCTTGTACCATTTCTTTCATCTGCTTGAATGTGGATTCCTGTCTTTACATGATGGCCTCTTTTTTTTTTTTTTTGTTCATTTCCTCTGTATATACTATTTATTGTGCCTTAACTTGTGCTTATACCTGTGCTTCTATTTGTTTGGCTGTACTTACTTGTGTTTCTTTGGGAACTTTGTTCGTTTCCTCTTTATTTGACTCTAATAACTGTATAAGTATAGCTTAAATTAATATTCCTGTGTACTGATGAATTAAAATATCCATTTATCTTGGAGGTTGCTGTTGAAGCCATGATGTACTGAATTTTGTTGGATATGTTGTCATGCCAACCTCTAGCCATCTACTTATCTGTAACCTTTGCTGTTTGTTTCTGGAGTCTGTATTTCAGACTGGGTCTGTCTGTCTCTGGTGTCTGGAGTATTCTCAGGAAGACGAGGGAGGTCCACTGTTTCAAGGGTGGATGTTGTTTCAGCTGTAGCTAAAGTAGGAAGGTCTCTGGCACATATGCACAAGCTTGGGTGTGCGTGTGTTTGTGTGTGTGTGTGTGGCAGAGTGCCTTGAGGGATAGGGTGCTAAAGCTTGAAGATGCCTGAAGGTGGAACATAAGCAGGGTGGGGTGGGTAGTGTGAAAAGTTATGGGTGTTCATGGGTGTAATGTACATGTGCTAGTGCCCTGAATACCTCAGTGGCCTATAGGTCTGTTGTCCTGTCCTTCTGACATTAAGATCTGTCTGGGCTCCAGTTATTGTTTGCCTGGATTCCACTGAGAGACTCACAGAGCAGGGGTTTCAATGTTGCCCACAGTAGGGGTGTGGGTGAGAGGAATCAGATGTCTGGCTGCTAGTATAGAGGGACCCTGATTCTAGGGCCCTGGAAGCACTCATCATTTGCTTACAGGCCTAATCTGAAAGTACATGGGATCCTCCTATTATCTACTCTCAGATTTGGGCCTGCAGGGGCAAATGAGAGTGCAGGAGATCCTTCAGCTCAGTGGTATCCACTGTTTGGCTGCTGGGCAGGTATGCCTCTGTAGCTTCAGTCACACAGTGCACATGGAAGCTCCTGATTGAACTAGCTGTTGCCCTGACTCAGTGGCAGCCCTTCCAGGCCTGCCTGTGCTTTTTCAGTCACTGGGCACATGGAAGTTTGGAGGTTCATATTTAGACTATCTGTGGACCCGCTGCAGCTGTAGCCCCTTAGAAAGCCCTCCTTTACCTTTTCAGTCACTGAGTGCAGAGGCTTGTGCTTGGGACAATCACTGCAGTCTCAGCCAAGCAGTCTCAGTGCTTGGGGTCAAGGCCACTGCTGGCTGCCTTGCTATGCAGGGTTACCCATGCTTGGGGAAAGGGGAAGTGCAGGGGGGGGGTGAATATTCACCATTCTCAGTCCTCAGATAAGTGCACAGGTGACCTGGATCCAAACTGTCCCAGCTCCCAGGTTTTCCCCTCTTGCCTAGAAAGCCTCAATGTGGATGTTCTTGCTTCAGCTGCCCCTCCACTCACCAATTTCAGAGTTTTGGATCCTGTGCCCGTCAGATATAGTGCATGCTGATTGCTGACATCTTGGAACCCCTAGCCAGACTTTTTTCTTAAGTATTAGTCAGACATTTATATAATTTGAAGGGAACCTAGACAAGTCTTGTCTTTTGATTCCATGTTTAGTGTTTGTTTTATTATTTTTTTTGCATTTCTTTTTTATATTGATTAGTTTATTCACTTTGTATCTCAGTTGTAGCCCCCTCCCTTATTCCCTCCCAATCCCACCTTCCCTCCCTCATCTCCTCCCAAGTCACTCTCCAAGTTTACTGATAGGTGAGGTCCTCTTCCCCTTCTATCTGACCCTAGCCTATCTGGTTGCATTGTCTTCCTCTGTGGCCTGGCAAGGCTGCTCCCCACTCTGGGGAAGGTGGTTAAAGAGCCAGCCACTGAGTTCATGTCAGAGACAGTCCTTGTTCCCATCACTAGGGAACTCACTTGGATACTGAGATGCCAAGAGCTACATCTGAGAAGAGATTCTAAGTTATATCCTTGGTTAGAGTATCAGTCTCAGAAAAGACCCCTGTGCCCAGATATTTTGGTACTGTTGTTATCTTTGTGGAGCTCTTGTCCTTTCCAGGCCTTACTATCTCCCCCTTCTTTCATAAGATTCACTGTACTCTGCTTAAAGTTTGGTTATGAATCTCAGCATCTGCTCTGATACACTGCTGGGTAGAGTCTTTCAGAGGCCCTAAAGATAAATGAACTCATTAATTCAATCTCATTTACAACAATAACAAAAAAAATTCACTTCAGATAGATGAAGTGACATATCCAAGGCTACACAGGTACTTAACTACTAGAACCACTTATAGTTGCTTGTCATCTTCAACTATGTTCATGTAGATTATACCCAAGTGGAACTGTTATGAAAACTATAGCATACTTGTCTACATGTGAATTTCAGATAAACCATAAATAATTTTAAGAATGTAAGTATATTCTATACAATATTTGGGACATATTTATACTAAAGAAATAATATAATATCCAGCATATATTGATACTAAATAGTTATATCTACAATTCAAATTTTACTGTACATCTTGTGTCTTGTGTATGTATATATGTATGTATGTAGTTTTCTTCTTATGCTTTTTTAAAAATGGTCCTGACATGTAACTTCGGCTAGAATTCACTATATAGCTCAGACTAAGTTTGATGTTATGACCCTCATGATTCATCCCAAAAAGCGTCAGGATTACAGGCATGTGTCACCAGGCCTGGCCTGGATGTTGAATTTTCATTTGACACATCTGGCAATCCTTTTTCTTAAGCCTTTACTAATTTTTATACATATCTTTTGATTTACTAGAATATTTGATGAGAAGAATAGAAATTTTTATAATAAAATGCCCAAATCTAAACTGTTTTGAGATAAGAAATGCTGATAAATATTGAGGTATTCCATCTATTGTCCTTTGCCTTGAGTTATGTTTCTTCTGCTACATTGTTCACATATTCTTTTAAAAGTTATTTTTGATGTTAAATAAAATTAAAAACCATGAAAAAATTATGTAAAAATTATAACTGATACAACTGAAGATATTAGACAACAATCACTAATGTAAAAGATTATAAGGAACAAATTTGGCATCTATATAAATAGATTACAATTCTGGATGAAAGTGAGGCTTAAATGAATATCTGGCAAAATATGTAAGAGAATTAAATATTAAGTCCATCAGTCCTCATAACAATGGTTTCATATCAATCACCTTTAATTATGTTAGAGTAAAAAATAAGAAATTTCAAGATTCATCTAACTTCTAAAAATCACAGGAGCTGATAAGGAGGGAGAAAACTCTTTAGAAGGGTGTATCCTTATAACCTTAATTAGTATAAAACAAAAAAGCAAAAACAAGAGGAGAAAATTTAATATAAGTTCAAAATAATTAAATAATTGACAACCATTATTATATTACTTCAACCTCAGTGAACAGATTCACACACACAGACAGACATGCACACACACAGGCTCACACTCACATACACGCACACACAAACACTATTTACGTAAGTATGATTGTTTCTTAGTGTGGAAAATGCCAACTGATTAGATTCTATGCTTTAATGGGAAAGTGCTCTGTTAAAGGATGTTAATTGTAAAAACGAAACAAAAAACGTTTTATAGCAATTTTCTACAAGGTAAGAAATATGTTTACAGAAAGAGGTTTCAGTTTTATCAGTATAACTACCTTTCAAGAATCAATAAAAAGAATGAATGGAGGAAAAAAAAAAGCAGATAATATGTCTAAAATTGACTACAAAATAGTTACCGACAATTTTACGTCTCTCGTTGAAATGTATATTGCTTTTGTTGAAAATGAATTGTATATTGCTTTGTTGAAAATGAAAATGAATGATCCTCTTTCTTTCTTTGCTGTGCATAATTAACAAGTGAGACCTACTAACTAAAAATGGCATATACAAATACATAGCTCATGTAAATGCTACATTGTCCTAATTATTAAAATTAAAATTAAAAACTTAAAGATAACTAAAACAAAGATTTTAAAAAGTCATATGGAAAGCTACTATTTTATATGCTTCATATAACATATGTCTATATATATAAATATACATGTGGGTATGTGTAGGTAACCAGTCACTTTATGATTGTCTATAAGGCCTACTCCACAGGAAGAATTACATGATGTCTGGTATTGTAAATCTATCCATGAATACATAGTTGGAGAGTTCACAGGCCCCATAGTATCAAACTATCACTAAATTTGTACCACCATATATTAGTGTAGCTTTCAGAACTCATGTGAGGAATTTCTTTGTGCAATGGATAGTGACTAATGTGGAAACCTTCTAAATAAGGAGTTTACATCATTTCTTCACTATCTCAGAATAGGGGATTCACTTGGTATACCTTAGTATTTCCAGAAGAAGCCAGAGAAACCGACTATACTGCTAACCTATGGGATGGTGCCAGCCATACATAGGGCTACCCTTGCCCATTTCATTAATTTTTTTCTGGAAATGTCCTCTCTTTTCCTTTTTAAAATCCTCCTACTATTTTACTCTGCTTTACAGACTAGCTTTAACTGTCCTGGCTGCTAGTGATACTTCTGTAATTTTCTACATTTTCCTGAAAGCCAGATTAAAGGTTGTGAAGACACAAATCTCTAATGCATTATGGCACAAAGAAATGTACAAGTAAGCTGGGCTGTGTTATTTGTTGGTTTGATGTGTGTGTATGAAAAACTTCAATAACTGAGGTAGCATTAAACTAAGATCCATATTTGTGCAGATTTTCCTCTCACTTTAGAATGATAACAGCAGGGTTACAAATAAGAAGCTACGTATGATCTTCTCAGGATTTGCCTGAAAAACTGAAGAATCATATGATTGTGGGTAGTTGGGGTGAGGAAACCATTCCAGTCATTGATTAGAATTTTCAGTAGCAATCATGGTCAAATTAAGGAAAGGAAGAAATATTATTCTTTAATTAATAGCAAACAATAGTCCTCTATAGTTTCATTGTGCGTAAAGGGCATATTGTACTGAGGAAGTCATGACAAATGCTCAGGGCAATGAATTTTCAACTGCAGCAACCTGACTTCAAGAGTCAGAGTCTCTTAAGACTTTATAAGCCCTATAATACTGTTAAACTTTTTCATTCCCAGAGATTTCCACTTATTATGGTACAAGTGACCTTTAAAGTTCCTCTTATGAAAGATCTCATGAATACTTCATCAACCAATCAGCTACAATTGCAACAGAGGTGCAACTTTCTTACATAAAGGTGTAATTGAAACCTTGATTAGCTTCCTCAAGTACTTAGGGTGACTCAGTAATAGACACTGAACAAATATACTGATAGCATAGCTAGATGATGCTTAGAGTCTTGCTCTTTAATCTATGTATGGTATGAATATGGTATGAATCACAGATGTATCATGTGCCACTGGTAATTCAGAAACCAAATAGAACCTTTCTCTTCTCTTTGATTCTTATATTCCTCACTTTCTATAGACAATGTTGGTCTTTGTCAATCTCCTTTCTGTACTGCACTCCCCTCTCCCACATTCTTTTTCACCTTTAACTGAAACTCTGCTGCATTTGTCTGGCAAAAAATCTATTTTTCACTATTCAGTATCCATCCAAAATCTACAAAATCTTATATACTATTACCCTATACAAATTCTTTCACCTTATCTTCTATTTTTACGTTGTCCTCCGTCCTCCAGTCTCATTAATCTCAATCTGCTTTGCTTAGCTTGAACTTTTTTTTTTAAATCTAGTTTTATTTATATATTTATTTATTACAATTTATTAATTTTGTATCCCTGCTGCAGCCCCCTCCCTTGTCTCCTCCCATTCATACCTACGCTCCCTCTTCTCCTCTTATGCCCTTTCTCTAGTCCCCTGATAGGAGAGGACTTCCTCCTCTTCTATCTGACCCAGTTTATCAGGTCTCATCAAGACCAGCTGCATTATCTTCCTCTGTGCCCTGGCAAGGCTGCACCCCAAGAACTTTTGAACCAAATTACCTCTAAGCTCTCAGACACCTCCTTCCACTCCCCCACTACTTCCTCTCTGACAATCTCTTACAACAGAACCTCTTAAACTATTTCTGTCTCCCTCTTTTCTAATGTTGAATTCAGAACATAAAAGGTCAAAACCTAGTTAAAATTTCTATACTTCAGTTTCTGAGAAGTAGCAGCTGAAGCCAGTTGATTTACGTAATAATAGTTTTCAGCCTGGGAGTTCTCAAAACATTAAATTACCAAAAACATCTCCACTCAAAGTTCCCCATACACCTCATATTTCTTTATTGTGAAAAATCATAGCAACAATGAAAAAAACCACTAAGGTCCTTTGGTGTGGTGGCTTTCTTTCTAATCATGGCTTTGGTGGCTTTGGGTCATTGACAATACATGTTTTGTTAGAAATGCCAATGCTTAGTGTTTCTGAGGCTTGATATTTGTGACTTGTCATGCTGATGTAGCTCAATTTTCTGCCCAGATCGTTTCCAAGGTTAAGAGAAAAGATGAATGCTAATTCCACTTATTTATTTATTTATTTATTTATTTATTTATTCATTCATTCATTCATTTACTTAAGCACTTTACTGCCTAATCCTAGCCCGGTCCCTCCTCTCCTTCCAGTCCCATCCTCATGCCCCTCCCCCATCCTTCCCTCCCCTTAACTTCAAAAGTGAGCTCTTTGCTTTCAAGGAGACACTTACAGGGTCCTCAAGCATTAGTACCATACATACAGCTTCTCAGTAACCTTTTGTTTTAAGACAAAATGTTTTCAGATTTTTGTGGATGGTTTATGTGAAAAGCTCTTTGACCTGATTTGTCCCCTTTTGGCAGGGGACAGATTCATGGAAGAAACTAATGTGCTACAGGTGAGGAAGGTAGCTGCAGTGGATTGAAGTAAGTTCTCACCAAAGAAGGCCTCTTTTATTCTGCACAACCAACTCATTGCTCATACTCCTTAGGAAACAAATAAAAAATTAATGTGTCTTTCACTTGCAGTACATATCTGGAGGACTGACAAACAGATCTTTGCACACTAGCATGGTCATGAAGAGAATCTCAAAGGTAAATTATTTAAAACAAGAAGAAAGAAAAAAAGACTGTTATGTGCAAATCTCCTTGGATATTAAACTTGCAGTTGGTTACAAAGCAGTCATGCGCCAATAATGGTGGTTAGCTATGATCCCCAAGGCCTTCTTTTAAAATTTGCCTTACAACTGCAAAAATATGTGATCTGAAGTTGGAGGAAAAACTGTCTCTCCTGTCACAGTCCATTAAAGTGCTGAACTATGATTAGCTAGAAGTTAATCTACAATCTGTAGCATGGAAAAGCTTTTCAAATGCTGCAGGTTTCAGAAGACATTTTTGTAGTAGGACGTGAGCATCCATTTATGCATCTGGGAAAGAAACACAACTGAGTTCAACATGTCTCTATGGGCCACTATTTGATTAAAATTTATGAAGTACTTTGAGTGACTATAGGAAATTAATCTATAACTTTTTTGAGCTAAAAGAAGAAAATGAAATTTTGAAGTGACAGATACAATATTTTAATAGAAAAACATCTGAGGAAAGTATGAGTGGAGGAAAATATAGCAGTGTTAAGTTACAGTTCTGAGGCCTGTGTTTACTGCCTTAATAGTGTCTCTAAGAAGCTAGAAGAGGCAGCACAATTAATAAGATTTTGTTTTCTGCTCTAAGGATTCAATGCAGGGTCCCATGCAAGTTATGAACAACCAAGCAACAACCCTGGCTTCTCAGTAAGTTTCTAATGTGACCAAGTGAGGAATACTGAGAAGCATGGGGAGACTTGGATAACTATATCAAGTTACCTTGATAAGTAGTAAGTTCTTACCAAATAAGATAAGTAGTAAGACTTACCAAAAAGGAACTGTCCTTAAGAAAAGTGAGCCAAGGCCTCAAACTGTAGATAGAGTTCGGTGACCTCCCCCAGGAACCTATTCTGATACTGTATCACTTGTAAAAAGAAAATACTTCCTTATGTCTCAGCAATAGCTGTCAGTTTTTAAGCCTGTGTCATGTTTATTGACTGTCATGTAAAAGAAGCAAAGCCAAAATCTTCCTTTAAAATGTTTTTCTAGAGGTGTAGCTTAACTTCAGGACTCATTAGAGTACTCAAGTTCCACAAAATAAAATTAAGCCTCAAGTGCCATACAGGACTTTTTTTTTTTTTAAGTTTATAGTGTGATGGGACACTATATACCACACACACATATGTATCCCAGGCCCAATCCTTTTGCCTCAACCTCTTGAATGCAGGAATAACACAGTTCATTATCAGTTTCTAGAATAAAAACTTCCTCATAGTTATCTTTTTCCTTAAATTTAATAACACTTGGCATACCTCTGGGTCTTTTCTACCTTTTGCATATTATTTTTAAACTAGAGGTTTCTCTATTCTGGTATGCTTTCCTCCAAAATAAGAAAACAAGGATTGCAACAGTATCCTAAGAGGTATGTTGTTCCATTCCTACCAGTTTTTGTTGCTCAAATTCTTCTAAAATACAAAATCTGTTTTGTAACATTTTAAAGTCCAACTGTAAAGTTTGAAGATCAGTTCCAATATATTTGTTGAAATCATCACACCTCTTTTCAAACAGCCACCTTCTGGAAGTCATAAACTTATTTTGGTGAGGGCATTAACCTGTGTTTGAAATTCCTCTTTCCAAACTGAACTCAGATTCTACTGAAATCAGTTTCATTATCCTAAATTCACATTCTTTCTAAGTAGAAATTTTGTTACTCAGTTCTATCATTTATTGTTCTATAAAACTTAGTTTAATATCATTTTTGTCTATTTCCCGAAATGACAGCAACCTAAATTTCCAAGATTAAGTGCACTTGGAAAGACTGAAAACATATACTACAGAACACTTAGATAATTCTAAAACAGGAATTACACAAAATTCTAGGAAAAGGTCATTGTCTTTCAATAAAGATAATAAGAAAGATAAGGTTCCTTTGACTGTACACATTTATGGTATGTTCTTTTAAAAAGTCATCATACATCACAAATTGCCTAACACATGGTAAGTACTGTTTCACTAAGCTTCAAGAGTCTTTAGTTTTGTACCCATCCTTGTTTCTATACTATTTGCTTGATGGCCTTAAGTAATATTTTAGTTCTAACTGAACTTCATTGTAATTATGAAGAAACATCTAATTTTTTTTTACCTACCTCATCTTATTTTGAAAGAAATGCTTGAAATCTTTCTGGATATCTAGCCATTTATCTTTTTTTGGTGGTGGTGGGGGGAGTGATAGGGAAGACAAGAAAAGGCAGAAGGGACAGAGAAAGTGAGACAGAAATACTCTATTATTTAGGAATTTTTTTTTTTGCCTTCAGTGATATGCAGAAAATAGTCATTTATTCATTCCTTAATTATTAGCCATGTTTATCACAGAAGGTTTTCCCTGGAAAATCAACAAAAAAGAATCATACTTGAAGCAATGGTACTGTGTTTTGACAGAAAGATGCACTAGAAATGTTAATCACCTCTCAGACTCTGATGGGGTACTGTCTTAACTGTGTAGATAGACCAGTATACTGGAATTTATTGACTACTTCTTTTTAATCATTATTGATAATGAATGTCACCCAGGAAGGTATTCACATCTTATGGAATTTCTCTCTTTGACTACAGGGAACTGATTCTTTCATAGAAGTAAAATAAAATGGTTGAGGACAATTTTCTTTTCACAAAGCTATCTTGTTTACCAGTCACAACTCTGCTTCTGCAAGTACAAAGTGATTGTTTGCTGATTTGTTGTGCTATTTTCTGAACTATTGACAGCAAGATGTCCTTCATGTAATTATGGGGTTGCACCTTTTCCTTTATAGATGCTGTCTGAACAATCAGAGTAATTTACACACACATACACACACACACACTAGTAGATAATGAATGGAAATCAAGACACACAAATTTTAAAAACAGAGCCCTCATGAAGCATGGGAAAGTATGGTGATATGGCAAAAATGGGCCACAATAATCCATAAATTAAGCCATTATCGGGTAGATTGTTTTTACAGAAAATATAGTTTCATTTAATTAGAAGGTATGGTAGTATTAATGTAATTGGCTCTATAAGCCCGTAGGGAGTGGTACTATTAGGAGGTATGTTCTTGTTGGAGGAAGTAGGTCACTGTGGTGGCTGACTTGGAAGTCTGCTATACTTAAGCTACATCCAGTATAACACACACCCTCCTACTGCTGCCTGTGGATCAAGTCACAGACCTCTCAGTTTCTTCTCTAGCACCATCTCTGCTTGCATGCTATCATGCCCCTCACCATAATAATAATGAACTAAACCTCTGAAACTGTAAACCAGCCCCAATTAAATGTTTTTCTTTTTAAGAGTTGCTGTGGTTATGGTGTCCATCACAGCAATGGAACCCAAACTAAGACAGATAGAAATGGAAGTCCTTATATATTTTATTTTTTCTTTAATGGGAAACTCCAAGAGCTGTTTCACCAATGACCACTGAAAAAGGCACTTATCTTTTCTTATATATAATGTTAATATACAGGTTACATATTTCACATGCATTTAAATGTCTGTTCACATATTTCTTTTATGCAAGTTTATTTCATAAAAGTATTCCCTACATTTACAGCTTCTGAAAGGATAGCCTCTCTGATAGTATAATTCACTTCAGGTGTGATATTCTTTTTGGACAGTATAATTTATTTATGTACATATTTATGTATTTTTGAGTTACAGTCTTACACTCTAGCTCAGGCTGGGCTTACTATGTAGCCTATTACTGCATTAAACTCACAGCAACCCTCCTGAATCAGCCTTCAGAATAGTGGCATTATTGGCAAAAGCCACCATAGAACTGACTTAGATAAGCACTCTTCACAATAAGCTAAGTGCACAGAACACTTATTACTGATGAGGCATGCAATAACTATTTCTTAATGAAAACTGTGCAATTAATTTAGTGTAAATACTAGCCTACCATATAATATACAAGCTACATTCTTATTTCAGTTTTCTTTATTGGTAGTGTGGCGCTTTTTAAAGAACTTAAATCATGGGCTGAACAACTTCATGTGCAGAGGGAAATTCACATATAGACAGGTATAGTGAAATGATTTTTGTTTTCTTAAAAATACCCAGTTCTGGGATATGGAGCTGCTTCAGATTGTCCACAGCAGCTCATTATGATTTGTCTCATGCTCTAGGAGAGATGCGATTTTTGTCAGCTATAGACAGTTTATGTTTGGAATTCAGTGCACTCTTATAAGATATAAATGCCAGAGGCCAAGAGGAATGAGGACACTTCAAAAGGTGGCTACTTCTCACCCTGCTGTTGCAGTTTGTTGTAGTTTGTCAAGTGACTGTGCCCAAAGAGAAAAGCAGAAGAAAATGGATATCTTGTTAGCAAAGATCAAATTTTCCCCAAGAATATCAAAGCCCCTAATCAACAGGAAGTTACTTAAAGAGATCTACAGCCTGTTTCCCTTCTGTCTTTTTTTCTCTCCCACCTAGTGTTTGGAGGTTAGAAGAGATTGGGTGGAGAAGGGTAATAGATATAAGAACCCAGTAAAGTAACCATAAAGTCCAGTGACACTAGGATCTCACTGTTTAAGGAGTACATCCAAATATGAAAAGAAATCTGGATGAGAATTAACAAAAATTATCAAAATTTGGAAGTTACAAACCACAAATAAAAGATGGGTATTTGATCTCAAGAACAAACTATAAAAGATTAAAGAACAGAACTATATCCATGGACATGATATGGCAACTAACTTATGGGGAGGTTTACTGGAGAGCTTCCAGAAGTCGGAATATTAGGTTCTGAAATTATATTTTAAGAAGAAACTTTAAAAAAGAATACTACTGTACAGATGGTTGAAAATGATTAGAAAAATTACCTAGTTAGCTACAAAAAGGTATAGAAAAAATGCTAGAAGTCCAAGTCATGAAATAAACCCTTAGAAAATTCTTCCATTTCTAGTCTAGTATATTTTGTTTCCATACGTATATGTGCCTGAGTCATTATTTAAAAATAGAAAAAATAAAATTAAAATACAATTTCTTGTCTGTTTTTGACATCTTGAGCAAGAAATGCTATGGCTAAGAGAGTTGATCAGTCATAAAAATATCTGCGAACTATATACTATGAATTCTTTCTAACTGAGTTTGAATGAGATTCAGGTCAGAACCAGAGACATTTTGCTTCAGAATCATCTCTCTCAAACTAGAAATAATAAGGGTACTGTTATATACTAGTGATTGCATTCTGGGAAGCAAGCCATTCCATCTGTATATGCAAACTCTAACTACATTCCACAATGTAAAACACATTTCACTTGTGATTATATCTTTGATCATGACCTAGATTTGGCTGAATAGCACTGCTTACTTAGTGATGGAAATATTTTTTGCTTACTATGCTAATGATCTAATGCCCTCTCCTTGACCTTCCTCATCCTGAGGTAATTTGTCATTATTTATAGAGGAATTTTCAGGCCTCACTATGAATCTTGTCTAAGTTGCCTTATTTATTGGTAGAGAGGGATTTTTGCCATTACTTTTGACATGTTGGACAAATAACTTGCATGAAGATTTAGGGAACTTACAGACACACTGGGTTTTATATTTTGTACAAAATTTTGCAATAATAAATGTCATATTTTAGACTTGACTCCTTTCAGTGTGAATCTCTCAACAAACTATCATGGATATTCTAGTACAATGAAATATCAAGTGTTACTTTCGCCATTTTGTGTTTATATTTAAGTATACTGAAGGTAAAATGGACACTCTGACACTCTTTATAACTAAGTAATAAGGAATACCTAGACTTTATAATGTTTACCTTATTACTATTTCACTTTTTTTCAAGTGAACTAGAGAGATATCGTGATCATTGTTTCCTTCATAGTATTTTAGAAGAGGGCAAGATTTACAAAACTAGAAAGATAGGAAGCTCCAGTGATAAAAGAGGCTGGGATTAAGGAAGAGTTTGCTGGTTAGCTCCTCTAATCCTAGCATTTGGCAAACTGAGGAAGGAGGTACACCATTAGTTGAAGGTCTACCTTAGATACTACTCTTAACAAATAGAGTAGGTTCAGGGCCAGTCTGTGCTATAAAGGGAAGCTATCACAACACACACACACAATGCAGGTATATATCCCATCAATAATTATGTGTGGCCTGTGAAGACAGCTATATCCATAAAGCAATTTGAACATACAAAACAGTGAGCAATTAATTCTCTATGTTGCACAAAGTTCCACAAAAGCAGTAAGCAAGACATAACAGAAAAAGTAGCCATTGAATAGAATCTTGAAGAACAATGTCTGTTCCAAGTGGAAGACAAGTTGTGAGTATGATGATGTGCTGGTTAGTTTTGGTCAACTTGATACAAATGAGAGTACCTGGATAAAAAGGAAAAGCCAATTGAGGAACTGCCTCCATCAAACTGGCCTGTGGGCATTTTCTGGATTAATGATTGATATGGGAGGGCCCAGCCCAGTGTGGGCAGTACCACCCCTGGGTGGGTGATCATGGCATCTATCACAGAAATAGTAAGCTACAATAGATGGCATCCTATACTCAGAACACTGACTGAGTGACTTAGATTTCTAAAGGCTTTCAAATGCTACTTTTAAACTATGGGCAGTCACTGAAAAGTTTTAAAAAGAGAGCTACCCTAAAGATATCTACCTAGGAACCTGCCACAGAGGGTCTCTGAAAGCCTCTGCCCTGCAGACTATCAAAGCAGACGCTGAGACTTATGGCCAACTGTTGGGCAGAGTGCATGGAATCTTATGTAAGATGTGGGAAATAGTAAGAGCTGGAGAGGACAGGAACCCCACAAGGAGAGCAACAGAACCAGAAAACTTGAATGCAGAGAACTTCCCAAAGACTCATTCTCCAACAAGGACTATTCATGGAGATAACCTAGAACCCCTGCACAGAAGTAGTACATGGCACTTCAGTGCCCAAATGGGTTATATTGTAATGGGAAGAGGGACTGCCTCTGACATAATCTGATTGGCCTGCTTTTTGATCACCTCCCCCTGAGTGGGGAACAGCCTTCCCAGGCCACAGAAGATGACAATGCAGCCACTCCTGATGTGATCTGATAGACTAAGATCAGAAAGAAGGAGAAGAGGACCTCCCCTATCAGTGGACTTGGGGAGGGACATGCGTGAAGAAGAGGGAGGGAGGGTGGGATCGGGAGGGGAAGAGGCAGGGGCTTATGGGGGGATACAAAATGAATAAAATTTAATTAATAAAAAAATAAAATTAAAAAAGATATCTATAGTTTGGAAAATATATCTTAAAGCAGCATGATGTTAGATTGGATAGTAATAACAATAAATTCAAGAAAGTGAAAGAATATTGCAGTAATATATGGGAGAGATGATGAATACTGAAACTGAGGTATTTAAAAGGAGGAGAAAGGATAGATTTGAGAAATATTTTAAAGCATAAACAACATGCATTGGAGACTGAAGAGGTGTCAGTATTGAGGAAAACTAAGATTAGAGGTTGTGTCATTCACCAAAGAGAATATAGAAGCTTGTTAGGAAAATCTGTAACAAAAAATTATCTTTGGAATACACTGAGTTTGTGGTTGTTATAGTGATTCTAGCATGATATATCAGGCAAAAAAATAAATTTGAATCTAGAACTGAAGAATAATATTGCAACTTAGAAAAACATAGAAATCAGTGGAATATGTGCTACCCAGAAACATTTTGCAATATTTCAATCAAACTGTTAATATTGTCATACCCAAAGCAAAGTTTGTATTTAAGATTGAAGTAAGGAGACTATGGTCTTCCTTACAAGTGGTGATATTATCATCTTATGAAATCATACCTCTTACATGTCTTACCTAATCACCTCTCTCTAACTCCAGGATATATATTTTTACTGAAAAACAAGACTAAGAAATAATATCTTCATTGTGGAAACTGATTGTTCTGGAGGTTAACAATGTATGTATACTATGTTGTAATATCAAATAGGGTGCAGATGGAGTATGAACCATTTACTACACACTTGTTACACTAAAGGCACCAAATTCCCTTTATCTCCATCTAAGAGTATGCGGTATAAGTACTATAAAATGAGCAAGACTGCAGTATCACGTGGTAGGCCCCATGCCATCTCTATAGGCATTATACTTAACATGCAAGATATATACAGAATTTATGCTAAGGGGCACTATATAAAGTAAATGTCACCTGAAGCAAATGGGAACTCACCAGCAAAAATGATCTCTCTGACAAGAAAATTGGAAGTTCCCATATAATTAAAAGTGATCCCGATTCTTAAGAGGAATTGAACTTGAATGGTAAAACTCAAGAGATTATCTGGTTTCTATGAACTACTTATGAAAATTTCCTCTTGTATCCTTACTTTTGGGTTTCAAATTTAATTTTTAATAAGTGATAAAAATTGAACCCAGAGCTTTCTACATCCTAGGAAAGCAATCTCTCCAATGCCTACATACTTTTAAATGGAATTTAGAGGAGTAGTTTCTATTTTTAGCTTTGTGTATCAGGTAGTCTTTCTCTTAGCCACACAGTCCTTACACTCTAGTGGAGAGCAGGCATGGACAAAAAATGAGCATGGCTGTGCACCAATATAAGTTTATTTACAAAAACACATGGAAGGCTAAATTTGCCCATAGGATGTTCATTTTCCTGTTTCTGATCTATATTAAAATCAAGGCCATTTTAAAAAGTGAATATCTGAAAACTGCATTACCAGACCACAACAGGGTAAGAATTTTTGGAAAGAGGAGAATTCCAGACTCAGAAAGATAAGAAAGCCACAAATACGGTGGGTGTTCTCTCAGAGGTACAAGAAAGGCTGCCTCAAGTATTTCCTCCCTCAGCTGATAGTAATGTAAGAAGTTCTTGACAGAATTGTTCTACTGAATTGAAGCACTTTCCTGGATTTAAAGGGGACATATGTAATACTAAATGAGTGACACATTACTACTACTTTAGTTTACATAACAATTCACTTACAGCAGTGAACAAAGACCACGGGAAAGGAATTCAAGATGAACTCAATATCTTTTTAAGTTACTTATAATTTTTCATTCTTTTGACACTAAAATGTGCTTTTACATCCATACATGCTTTCCTATACATCTCACTTTTTGTCAGAGCTTCTCGTCAAGAAATCCATTTGGAGATGTTAATGCCTAACGTCCTAAATTTTGGCCATATTGATAGAAAAGCAAATGCAGAGAATGAAACTGTACTTTTAAATTACTACTTGTACTAGCAAAGTACTGTTTTTGCTTTATTTTCTATTAATAAAGAAAAGGTTTAAATGTGTAATTGATGAAAGCAAAGGATTTATAAAAGACATTAGGAAAAGTATAACTTTATTTTCATGTTTTTCCTCCATTGTTAACTTTAACCTTTGTCTAAAAGAAGGACCTGTAGCATGTTAGTAGGTAAGTTCTAATTTACATATCCTCTAGATGACAGAAAATAGTGTTAGAATTACTTACACCAAAGGACAGAAGCCTTGGCAGGATTCTTCTTCTGAATTGATAGAATTCATCTATACTTCTATGCCACATAGGATACATATATACAGGGTACATAGGAAAGTTACCTAATTGTAATCAATAGAGCTACCTAAACAGAGATATTTAGTGATATCTGTGTTTAAGGGAAAATTTATAACATGAAATGAAAATCTTCATTTAAAATGAAAAAATACTCAATAAAATTTTGTAAACTAAATTCAAGAACATATAAAAGATATCATCCACCATGACCAAGTAGGCTTTATCCCAGGCATGCAAGGGTAATTCAACATACAGAAATCCATCAATGTAATCCACCACATAAACAAACTGAAGGAGAAAAACCACATGATCATCTCCTTAGATGCTGAAAAGCATTTGACAAAGTCCAATACCCATTCATGTTTAAAGTCTTGGAAAGATCAGGGATACAAGGGATACAAGGGATACCTAAATATAGTAAAGGCAATACACAGCAAGCCTACAATACCCAACATTGAACTCAATGGAGAGAAACTTAAATCAATCTCACTGAAATCAGGGACAAGGCAAGGCTGCCCATTGTCTCCATATCTCTTCAGCATAGTACTTGAAGTCCTAGCTAGAGCAAAAAGACAACTAAAGGAGATCAAGGGGATACAAATCAGAAAGGAAGAAGTCAAAGTATCACTTTTCGCAGATGATATGATAGTATACATGAGTGACCTCCAAAATTCAACCAGAGAACTCATTCAACTGATAAACACATTCAGCATAGTAGCTGGATATAAAAGCAAAAAAAAAAAAACAAAAAAAAAACAGAAGCCTCCTGTATACCAAAGACAAAAGAAATTATGGAAACAACACCCTTCACAATAGCCACTAATAATATAAAGTACCTCGGGGTGATTCTAACCAAGCAAGTGAAAGACCTGTTTGAGAAAAACTTCAAGTCTCTGAAGAAAGAAATTGAAGAAGAATTCAGAAGATGGAAAGATCTTCCATGTTCATGGACTGGTAGGATTAACATAATGAAAATGGCCACTCTGCCAAAAGCAATCTACAGACTCAATGCAATTCCCATCAAAGTACCAACACAATTCTTTACAGACCTTGAAAGAAAAATTCTCAACTTTATATGGAGAAACAAAAAACAAAACAAAACAGAATTTCCAAAACAATCATGTACAACAATAGATCATCTGGAAGTATCTCCATCCCTGATCTCAAGCTGTACTATAGAGCAATAGTAATAAAAACTGCATGGCATTGGCATAGAAACAGAATAGTGTAACAATGAAACCGAATAGAAGACCCAGAAATAAACCCACACACCTATGAAAACTTGATTTTTGATAAAGAAGCCAAAACCATTCAATGGAAAAAAGACAGGTTCTTCACCAATGGTGCTAGTCCAACTGGAGGTTTATAGGCAGTAAAATGAAAATAGATCCCTATTTATCACCCTGCACAAAACTAAAGTCCATGTGGATCAAAGACCTCAACATAAAACCAGATACATTAAATCGGTTTGAAGAAAAAGTGAGGAAGACTCTAGAACTCACTGGCATAGGAGACTACTTCCTGAACAGAACACCAACAGCACAGGCTCTAAGATTAACAATAAATAAATGGGACCCCATGAAACTGAAAAGCTTCTGTAAAGCAAAAGACACTGTCTTCAAAACAAAATGACAGCCTACAGACTAGGAAAGGATCTTCACCAACTCTACATCTGATAGAAGGCTAATAGCCAGTATACATAAAGAACTCAAGAAGTTAAAAAGCAACAAATCAAGTAATTCAATTAAAAATGGGGCACAGAGTGAAACATAGAACTCTCTGTAGAGGAATATAGAATGGCAGAAAAACAGTTAAAGAAATGCTCAATGTCCTTAGCCATCAGGGAGATGCAAATAAAAGCGGCCCTGAGATTTCACCTTACACCCATCAGAATGGCTAAGATCAAAAACTCAAGTGACAACACATGCTGGAGAGGTGGGAACCCTCCTGCATTGCTGGAGGGAATGCAAACTTGTACAACCACTTTGGAAATCAATCTGGAGCTTTCTCAGACAATTAGGTATAGTGTTTCTTCAAGATCCAGCTATACAAGTCCTAGGCATATATCCAAAATTTCACAACAAGGACATTTGCTCAACCATGTTTGTAGTAGCTTTATTTGTAATAGCCAGAGCCTGGAAACAACCCAGATGTTCCTCAGTTGAGGAATGGAAACAGAAATTGTGGTATTTTTACACAATGGAATATTACTCAGCAATTAAAAACGAGGAAATCATGAAATTTTCAGGCAAATGGTGGAACCTAGAAATGTACATCCTGAGTGAGGTATCCCAAAAGCAGAAAGACACACATGGTATATACTCACTTATATAGACCTATAAGACAGGATAAATATCCTGAAATCTATACACCTAAAGAAGATAAACAAGAAAGAGGATCCGACGTAAGATGATCAATCCTCACTTAGAAAGACAAATAGGATGGACGTTGGATGTAGGAGAAAACAAGTAACAGGACAGGAGCCTACCACAGAGGGCCTCTGAAAGAGTCTACCTAGCAGTAAAGCAGATATTAAGACTCATAACCAAACCTTTGGCAGAGTTCAGGGAATCATATGAAAGAAGGGGGAATTAGTAAGACCAGGAGAGGACAGGAGCTCCACAAGGAGCAAATATATCAGGGCACAGGGGTCTTTCATGAGACTGTTTCTCCAGCGAAGGACCATGTATGGATATAACCTAGAACCCCTGCTCGGATATAGCCCATATATATATATAGCTCAGTATCCAAATGGGTTCTCTAGTAAGTGGAACAGGGACTATTTCTGACATGAGCTCAATGGCTAGCTCTTTGACACAATACCCCCACCCCACCCCGAGGGAGGAGCAGCCTTGCTAGGCTACAGAAGAGACCTGATAAGCTAGGGTCAGATGGAAGGGTAGGAGGTCCTCCCCTATCAGTGGACTTGGAAAAGGGCAGGGAGAATAGGGAGGGAAGGTGAGATTGAGAGGGAATGAGGGAGGGGGCTACAGCTGGGATACAAAGTAAATAACCTGTGATTAATATAAAAATAAAAATTATTATAAAAATGCAGATTATTCAATGGAACTTTTTATCTAACTGATGGAGAAAATGTTCATCTATTATTAGCTGGCTATTCTGTTTGGCATGCTTTTCCTTTCCACAGCACCTACATTCTAAGACAGAGAATCATTTCTTTGCTTATGTTTATTGTCTCACTTTAGGCCCTAATAAATCACAGCCCATGAAAGCAGATTTTTTTGTTTGTTTGGTTGGTTAGTTGGTTTTTTTTTTTTATTTTTATTTTTTTTTGGCTTTTTATATTTTAACATACTGAAGAAAATGAAAGCCAAAGTGTCTAGGCCCAAATAAGTGCCTTTACAAGTAAAGACACAATAAGCAATAGTTGAGTGAATGAGAAAAAGGGAGCAAGCAAGTTAGAAAATCAGAACTAACTTCTGCTGAAGATAAACACAGAGGGATATTGAGAAAGCAAATATCTCATGCTTTCTATTTGCATATTTCCCAAGACGTATTATTTTAAGTATTTAAACATTCACTAGTGTGTTTTTTTTTAATAATATAATACATTCATTTCTATTTTGGCAATTCAGAAGTTTTAATAATACTTGGCAGCAATTTATTTTTGTGCCCAATTAATCTAATACCAGCCTTTGTCCTAGCTAGCATAGCATTGTCCTGGGCTTATTGCAAATTCTGTGTAGCCACACATTCAGGGAGGAGAATCATTTTAGCTACAGGGTAATCTAACATCTCCTTAATGAATTTGGAATCTTTTAAAAAGTGATTGGCTTCCCGTAGGTCCAATGCTAACAACACTGGCTATCACGCAATTTTGGCCAACATCAGCTGAAGAAACAAACAAACAAAAAACAAAAAAACAAACAAAAAACCCTTCATAGCTGCTTCTGGAAGTTTTTTTTTTTTTTTTTCCTCTCCAATTAGAAAGGGAAAAGTCTTGGTAGTATATAATGTAAATATATAATATAAGCTATTAGGGTATGTCCGTGTGATGCCTAGGTTAGGTAACCACTTTCTAAATGCCAACTTCCCAGAGTGACAAACAGACATTTTTAAAAATCTTTGTTTACAGACATCAGCAAGCTACTGAATCAACTGCCTTTTTCCCATATTTCCTGTTATGTAAGAAAGCAAAAGTATATTCTTCAGAGAATTTGTATCATGTTTTCTTTCATTTAACTGTGAAAAGCATTCCAAAACAGTAAGAAAAAGAGCAAACACGAAAACATGATAGCCAGTTCAAAAGACAAGAGAAAGCAATTATTTTCAAATATAAAAACACTAAAGCAGAGATCCTAGATGGCATCACCGACCACACAGGGTATTTGAATAGCAGATTAGCAGTGAGAGCAAGCAAGGTGGCAGGCCATACTGTGGACCCCCAAACCCTGACTTCTGTGTTTCTGCCTTCAGGCCACCCAGCTAATACTGCCTGGGGCTTCACAGCCCTAGGCCACCCGTCCAAACCTACTATCTGCAGATACCTTTCTGGGACCAGCATCAGTGCACATGTGGCTCTACCCTGCAGCCTTACCCAAACCTACCATCTGTGGACACTTTCCTAGGCAGTGGCACCTCTCAGTTTTAGGCTACTCACCCAAGCCCACCTTCTGTGGACACCTTCCTGGGACCAGTCCATGGAGGATCAGACCTTGAATGCTCACTCTCACTGCCTGTGGAGTGAGTATCTTCCTGTACTGAGGATTAGGCTCCAAACCCAGGCGCCTACTCTCACAGTCCTGTGGACACCTTCTGGGTACTAGCTGCTCCTGGTTTTAAATCCTGGATACCACACTCAACATCCTGTGGACATCTTTCTGGTGTCAGCAACTAGTGGTGCTCACTCTCATCACCCTGTGTCCTCCTCCCAAAAGAGGCCTGTGGAGCACTGGAGGAGCTCTAGGATTAGAGATCTTTCTGCCTGTTCCCCAGCAGCCTAGCCCAGTTGGGTCAGAAACAACTAGGAGAGCACAGCCAATAAACCCTGCAGAGCTGAGTCAGGAGTGGGACTAAATCTCACCATCTACCTCCCTTCCTTCCTTCCTTCCTTCCTTCCTTCCTTCCTTCCTTCCTTCCTTCCTTCCTTCCTTCCTCCCTTCATTCCTTCCTTCTTTTCTCTTCCTTCCCTTTCCTTTCCTTTCTCTTCCTTCTTCCCTCCCCTCCCCTCCCCTTCTATTCCCTTCCTCCATCCTCTCCCCCTCCCTTTCCTCTTTCCTTTCCTCTTTCCTTTCCTCTTTCCTTTCCCTTCCCTTCCCTTTTTCCTTTCCTTTCCTTTTTCCTTTTTCCTTAATTTATTACAATTTATTCAGTTTGTATCCCCTCTGGAGCCCTCTCCTCCCAGTCCAACCCACACTCCCTCTTCTCCCCCTATGCCCTTTCTATAGTCCCCTGATAGGGGAGAACCTCTTCCCCATCTATCTGACCCTAGCCTATCAGGTCTCATCAAAGCTGGTTACATCATTTTCCTCTGTGGCCTGTCAAGGCTGCACACCCCCCCTCCCCAAAGGAAGATGATCAAAGAGCTGGCCACTGAATTCATGTCAGAGATAGCCCCTGTAGCCCTTACAAAGGAACCCACTTGGAAACTGATCAACCTATGGGCTTCCTTTGAATAGGCGGCCTAGGTCCTCTCCATGTATATTCCTGGGTTGGAGTATCAATCTCTGCAGGCTCCCATGGATCCAGGTACTTAGAGATTAGCCATATAATATAGGATAAACATACTAAAATCTATAGTTCTAAAGAAGCTAAACAACAAGGAGGACTCTAGGGAAGATGCTTAATCCTCATTCAGAAGGACAAACAGGATAGACATCGGAAGTAGGAGAAGATAGGAACAGTACAGGAGCCTTCCACAGAGGACCTCTAAGACTCTACCAACCAGGGTATTGAAGAAGATACTGAGACTCATAGACAAACTTTAGAAAGAGTGTTCTCATTTTATTTTATTTTATTTATTTTTAAAAAAGATTTATGCATTATTTATACAACATTCTGCCTGCACAACAAATATTAATATAGATGGTTATGAACCACCATGTGGTTGTACTGGGAATTGAACTCAGGACCTTTGGAAGAACAGTGAGTGGTCTCAACCTCTGAGACATCTCTCCGCCTACTTGTTCTCATTTTAAATCACAGCATCATTTCTGTTAGGAAATTTTTTTGTAATTACAAATTTTTATAGTATAAATAGTTTTCATTTATGAACAGACAGACACTGTAGTTAGGTATGTATTAGTTTTAATCAAAGGACACAGCAGGTATTGATAACAGAGTGCTAAGTCAATGCTATTCTGAACAGGCCCAGGTTACCAGCCACCAATTATTGATTTAAAGATCCTTGCCTTGAGGAAACATGATGGGTCTATAGTGTAAAAAACAAAGAGAGAAAGCAGAATTTTAGTGTTCTATTTACAGGTGGCTTACAATGGCCCTGATTATCAGCAGGTGTTGGTAAAAATACACCATCAAATGAGCCAAATAACACTTTTTATCTCAACTGAAGTCATCACCAACAGCAATATCCACTGAATTCTGATGGACATTGCCGCACAGGTATGGTCATTTAAAAAATTTTAGGATTTAAGTTTTCATGATACAGTCTGCCTATTTTAAGGCAAATAAATTCACTTTAAGACATATATGCATGCCTGGAAATATACATGTCAAAGTGTTAATAGTGATTGTATTTTGGAGCAAAACACCAAGCTTTTCAAATTTTGATTATCTATTATAATTTTCTTTCAATTTATATGCATGTCTGATAAGAAAAAATATTTTAAAACCACCTGAACCTGGATATTTTCAATAATACAGAAAATAATAGTACCTAAAACAGTATGTCCAAGGACATTGAATTTATCTAGTACAAATTTTGCCTGTGAATTTGGATTGTCTGAATGATAATTAATATAAACAAAAATCCTTAGCAGATAACCTTCGAACAGTTTTGACTCAGCCATACTGATATTTCTGTGATGAGGGAGACCATTTTGCATATTACTGGCATTTATCATGTGATGGGCTTTACCCACCAGATGGCATTAGTACCTACTCCTTATTTGTGAGAACCAAAAAAAGTCTCTAGATCTTGCCAAATGTTCCTTGGAAGACAAAATCACATTTGGATGAACTCCACTGACCTAAATTAATACTGTATAAATCAGTCATTTGGGATTTTTTTTTTTTGCTAGATAATCTGCCTCAATTGCCCTATTGTTCAGTACAGCTGTCAGTCTGTAAGAATTAATTGAAGCGTTGTTACTGCTCATCTAACATATGGTGGAAAACCTCTAGGTCGTAATAATTAATTGATAACTACTTTTTTGGTAACAAAATTGTTGTTTTTCCAATTTGAACTCAGCATGGAGCTCTAGGAAATAATATATATTTACCACTAAATTTAAACATCAAAAGGAGGTTGAGGAGAATAAAAGAAGAGAACTTCTTTGGTTTTAAAGGAACAAAAAATCTGACTGTACATATTTTTTTGCATGTGCCCCCTACTCAGAGCCTTTCTTATATCCAACAGGATGAACATATCTCTGCTCTGAGCTTATGTGTTTTTCCTCATGTAATATCCCAGTTCACTCTGTTTCCACTGGAGTGTCCTTTCAGAGGGAAAGAATTTTCAACTTCTTATCTTTAGCTGTTTTGGTTCATTTATTGTTTTCTGAATTCGTCAAACCATCCATACATATGTTTAGTCATTAGCTCTGTACTTGAGCCATACCAGGGTAATTACAGCAGTACACACTGGGACTAAGAAGATGGATGACTGCTGTGGTGGCCTGCATGGAGGAAGTGATTTGAACAAGTTGATGAACAGCTGGAGGAGGTAGGATGCAGGGGAAAAGAAAAAGAAGGAGATAAAAATTGCTCAGTAGGCATGATTCTAAGCAGTACTGCTTCGAACTAGCTTACACAGTGGCTAGGGAGGCTTTCTAATTAAAGATTGATTAGTGAATAAACAAAGCAGAATAAAAAAAAAAGCACAGCAAGTTCAGAGGTAGAATGGCTTCCATTAAGTTCAAGGATTTTCCAGATCAGGTAGTGGGAGGCATATTTTGACAGATACCTCCAAGAGGACTTAAAGTACCTTTGGCCAGTCTCACAACCCCTAAGAAAGGCCAGCTTATATCCTGTATTTCATATCTTATAAGTCTCCTACTTCTTTGACACAGCTCAAAAATAACTTTTTATACTGGAACTGCTGTGAGAAACATTTTATACAATATATTGCCAAAATTAAACATACTGCATTTTGTATAGCACTTCTAATTCTTACTGAATAGGAAAAGAAAGCATTTTTGATTTTGTCAATAATTTTAGAGTAAACTATAATATGGGCTTCAATGTTTAAAGGGAAAATTTAGTTTGTCATATACAATTCTGACAATTTTTAGAAACATTTATGATACTATTTTTGTAATATTAATGAAAAAAATATATACATATATTTTGAAACAATTGATGTTGGAGAATTTGGGTTTTCTTTAAACTATGTGTATTGTTACTACATAGTTCTTTAGTTCTTTATGACACAATGGTTAGGTTTTTTTAATAGAAGGAGCAATCATATCATGAAAAAAATAGGACATCCATTTCCAGCCCAAAGTAAAAGAAAAGGTAAATGATAGCTGTATATCAAAAGCTCTAATCTTTCTGACACAGCTGGGGAATGAGGAATTCTGGTCAAACATTTTACTTAATAGAGTCACCATATATTTTACATGGATCTCCTATTTTTAAAGAGTTGGAATAGATCAAAATAAACCAAAGGCTAGGTAGCTAAGGAGGTCCCAGTCTTGAAAAATAAAATAAAATAAAACTTTAAGATAAAGTTTCTTTATACTACTCATTTGGATGGTTTTTGATACTATATTTGAAATTTAAGAGCAGAATATATTCAAAAAGTGTAAAGTTTTTGAGCACTGAGGAAATATATTTTACATAGTCCCTCTGGTAAGAGTCTTTAATAACTAGGTGAGATTTGTTTATAATCATTATTGTAACTATTTAGGCATATACATGTTATGCTGTTGTGGTTTTCTTTTCTTTTCTTTAATTTATTATTTATTACAATTTACTCCTTGCTGTAGCCACCTCCCTCATCTCCTTCCAGTCCCACACACCCTCCCTCTTCCCCTAAGCCCCTCCCCTAGTCCAGTGATAGGGGCAGATCTTCTCCCCTTCTAACTGACCCTAGCATATCAGGTTTCATCAGGGCTAGCTGCATTGTCTTCCTCTGTGTCCTGGCAAGGCTGCACCCCCAAAAGGGTGGTGATCAAAGAGTAAGATATTGAGTTCATGTCAGAGACAGCACCTGCTCATCATACTAGGGTGGTCCTGGGTGAGCTCAAAGGGAATTATCTGAGTGTATGTAATTAACTAGAGGGAGATAGTAGGCCCTTAGGGATCTATTTGCATGGCAGGATTTATGTTGGTATTTTATTTATGAAGGCTTCTGTAAAAAGGAAGATATAAGCTTACATGACTGAACAAAAGAGAGGAAATAGGGCAGTGAAGAGGCATATGGTATTATGTATTATTAGGTATCCAAGATTTAAAACATTCTTCAAAGCCTCTAAGGAGAATGGGATCAGGAGAGAAGGAAAAGGAACTGTTTTTATGAAGTTTCCCATGAATAATGACTACATATGGAGTAAAGGATTCACAGCAAAAATTGGCTCAATAGAGACTGCATCCTTGGACCTTTGTTCCATATGCAGGCTTTTTTTTTTTTTTTTTTTTTTTTTTTTTTTTTTTTTTTTTTTTCAGGGAAGGCAACTGCAGACAGCTTTATCAGGGAAAAAAGAAAAGAAACCAGAAAATCTTGTCAAGTTGGGAACTGGAACAATATAAGGCAAATTGGGAGAGACAGAAACTTCTGTTTGTTTTCAAAGATATATTCTCATCATTCTAGAATATATCCCCTAGCTGGTTTGTGAGCAAATGTCAAAGGGTAACCATAGATAACATAATGTCAACATATATGCATGTATGTGGTAAATCCAGGTGTGCCCATGGGAATACAGTTTGTAGGAGTTTGAGTTCAGTTTGAAGATGGGGGAGAAGAGATTATTTGGAATGTTTGGATTATTGTTACTAAGGCAACCTGCTCTGAATTCCTAAGTAGCTTAGAAACCTTTAACTTGCAAAGAAAACTAAATTATCCAAGAGGCACATCCGTAGAGAAATTTTAATCCAGCAGCACCGCTACTCTGGCTAGAATACAGCAACACCTTAAACCTAGTTGATAGAGGCAAGCATATCTCTGTATACAAGGCCAGCTTGGTAGAGAGGAAGTTCCAGGTAAAGAGAAACTTAGGTTCAGGTGTGGTGTGGTACACACCTTTAATTCCAGTACCAAGGATACAAAGACATGTAGATATATCTCTCAGTTCTGTTCAGGCAGTTTGGTTGAGTTTGAGAGGATTGCAGGAGATAACTTCTTGGTAGCACAATTTGTGAAATTCAAAGGAAGTTTTTATGGGAGAGTTTTAGAGAGACAGGCTGACTAGAGAACAAGCTAGACACAGGTGAGGACAGGATGAGCCAGAGAATGAGAAGGAACCAGAAGATTAGAACAGATTGCTAAAGATAGTTTTAGACCAAGCAGAACAATTCAGTCAAAAGTGGAAAGAAGCCAGTTTGAATCAATTAGCTTGGAGCAGAGTTTGAGCCAGAACAGCTCAGTTGAAACAGCCAGCCAGAGTTCAGAAAGAGCCAGAAATGGTGTTCTTATTCAGCAGTAACTCTCAGAAGCTGAAAACATTCCAGGTTTAGATTAGATTGTATAGAGGCTAGAAACTTCCAGGATTAGGCCTAGGGTAGCAGAAAGAGGCAATAAGCCTTGGAGACAAAAATTAACCCAGGAGAATAAAAGATTATTTTTACACACATCAGGATCTTGCAGTTTCTCAAGGTAATTTTTACAGTATAGATTAGCATTTTATTGGCGAAGCAAAGAGAAATAAATGTATGAGGCATCTAATAGAGACTTAGACATGATAAGATTCTAGACAACGATTTTTATTACTGGCTAAGAAATTGCTTGGTTAAACAAAACTACTTGGTTTCTTATTAAGGCCACCATTTGTTGTTGTTTTTCTTACAAAACACCAATGATCGATCCCTTTAAATGCCAAAAGCTTGAGAGAGGAAGGTTTTAAAATATGTCAAAATAACTAACTCCTCTTACATCAAGATAAACACAATCTTTTTATGTACAAATTTGCCCTTGTCTCTTTAAATTCAATTTGCCTTTAATGAAGGACGAAATTTTCTGTTTATCATCAACTTAGTCTTTTGAGTCTAACTAAATGAAGATGCTCATTTTGATTTTCCTATATAGTTTAGACTCAGAGAAGATCAAGGTCTTGTTAAGGGGATGATGGCAAAAGACAGTTGATGGCTTCTTAAAATTAAGTGTCTCTATGCCTAGAAAAATGCCTTGGTGCTTATGTGGACTGGCTCCTTTTCTAATGGACACAGGCTGAATTTCAAGAACCTTCATGGTTACTCATAATCCTCTGTAACTCCATTTATAGGTTTCTGGAGACACCAGGTATACAAGTAGTATACAGCCATACATTCATGCAAAATACTCATGCATATAAAATAAAAGCTTATTTACTTACACAGAGAAACACAGGCATGAAAAATAAAATAAATAAAAAATAAAATGTTAAAGTAAAGTCTAATTATGTTGCTCATTCAGATGGTTGTTGATACTCAGAATATATTCAAGAAGTGTAAACCTTTTGGGCACCGAGGAAATATATTTTAAATAGCCCTTTTGGTAAAAGTCTTAATAATTAGAAGATTTATTTACAATCATTATTGTAAATATAGGAATATACATATTATGCTCTAGTGATTTTTTCTTTTTAATTAAATTTTTATTTTTTTATATTAATTATAGTTCATTTGCTTTGTATCCCAGCTGTAGCCCCCTCCCTCAGTCCCTCCCAATCCCATCCTCCCTCCCTCATCTCCTCTAATTCCCCTCTTCAAGTCCACTGATAGGGGAGATCATCTTCCTCTTCCATCTGACCAGGTCTCATCAGGATAGGCTGCATTGTCCTCTTCTGTGGCCTGGCGAGGCTGCTACCCCATGGGGGGTGGTCAAAGAGCCAACCACTGAAATCATGTCAGAGACAGTCCCTATTTCCCTTACTAGGGAACCTACTTGGACTCTGAGCTTCCATGGGCTACATCTGAGTAGGCATAGTGCAGGGAATCCTATGAAAGAAGGGAGAGATAGTAAGACATGGAGAGGACAGGGGCTCCACAAGGAGAGCAACAGAACCAAAATATATGGGCACAGGGGCCTTTTCTGAGACTGATACTCTAACCAAGGATCATTCATGGATATAACCTAGAACCCCTACTCAGATTTTTCTCTTTATAATTTATTATTTATTACAATTTATTCATTTTGTATCCTGGCTGTAGCTCTGTCCCTTGTCTTTTAGAGTCCTGCTCACACTCCCTCTTTTTCCCCTATACCTCTCCCCTAGTCCAATGATGGGGGAGGATCTCCTCTTCGTCCATCTGACTCTAGCCTACCAAGTCTCATGAGTACAGGCTGCATCATCTTTCTCTGTGGCCTGGCAAGTCTGAAACCCACAAAGGGAGTTGATTAAAGAGCCAGCCACTGAGTTCATGTCAGAGACAGCACCTAATCACTTTACTAGAGGACCCACTTAGAAAATGAGGACCCTGTGGGCTTCTTCTGAACCAGAGGTCGAGGTCCTCTCCACACAAAGTCCTTAGTTAGAGTATCAGCCTCTGCAGGGACCCCTGGGCGCAAGGTTTTTGGCTCCATTGGTGGAGCTCCTGTCCCCTCCAGGTCTTTCTCTCTCTCCTTTCTTTAAAAAAGTTTCCTGCACTCTGCCCAAAGTTTGGCAATGAGTCTCAGCATCTGCTACAATACCCTGATCAGTAGAATCTTTCATAGGCCCCCTGTGCAAGGTTCCTGTCCTGTTACCTGTCTTCTCCTATTTCCAATGTCTCTCTTGTTTGACATTCTGAATGAGATTTCAGCCTCTTCCCTAGGCCACTAAGCCATTCAGGGCAGCTGAACACATGCACTGATACTGTGCCTGCAAAGAGCAAAGACTGCCTACACTACAACTTGCTCTTGTGCTCCTCCCTTACACTTCATCCTTCCATGCAGGCAATACCTCCACACACATTTCTGTACTTGTGCTCCTGCACAGTTGCACCAGAAACCTTCCTCCTTTAGCTGCATGTGGAACACCAACACCTACTCTCAAACAAGGGGAACTCTCTCATCTTCCTGAAGAATACTCGAGACAGAAAAGATAGATGGACCAAGTCTATAATACAGGCTCCAGGAACAAACAATAAAGGCTACTAGACATCTGATGGCTAGAGGCCGGCATAAGAACACATCCAACGAAAATCAGGACATTATGGCTTCACCAGCAACCCTCAAAATCAATGGATATTTTAATTCATCAGAAACACAAGAAAATTATTTTAAAGCTAAGCTTATCTAGTTATTAGAGGCACAAAAAGAGGAAATGAACAAAACCATCAAAGAAATACAGACAAATATAGCCACACAAATAGAGGCACATAAAAGAGGAAACAAATAAAAAAAATAGATGCATCATTGAAAGATAAGAATCCACATTCAAAGAATGAAGGAAATGGTGCAAGACATGAAAACGGAACTAGAATCAATAAAGAAAACACAAGGAGGGCAAAATGGCAGCGCCGGGACAACTCTCATTCTGATCAGCAGCACAGCAGGGTCAGCACAGTGAACAGCAGTCAGAACTCATGGCCATAAAACACAAGTGATTGTGTTTCCCAGGTGAAAGGATACCCCACGGTGGGGGATTCAATCAGCTTTAACTCACCCGGCTAAACCGCGGAAGAGATTCTGGTTCTGCCAAGCGCTTGGTCGCCAGCCCAGAGCCCCACGCCAGCGTGCTCTGGTCACTGTCCCAGACTGAACTGTGGGCACCACAACATCAGAGACTAAGGTTTCCAGTCGAGAGATAAACCCAAGGTGCAGGAAATGATTGAGACCGACCTTAGGTCACCCAGACATCCCCTGGAAAAGACTCGGGCTCTGCAGGCACCCCAGGAGCCAGCTCAGAGCCAGAGCCAGGACCCAGGTGCTGGCACAGAGTCCTGCCTGCATGCCTCATTAGCTGCCCCAGATAGAACTGTGGGCCCCAGGGAACCAGAGACTAAGTTTCTCTATTGGTACAAACCCACAGGGAGGGAAACGGCTGGTCTGATCTCAGAGCACTCAGCTGATACCACCACCCTGAAAAGGTCTCGGGAAAAGTTACCCAGTTTCCGCAGACGCCCAGGCACCCAATTGCCAAAAAGGCAGAAAGGCAGAGCCATGTAAGTCTGTGCCTGCAGGTTCTCGCCATCACAGATAGAAAGGCTGTCCCCAAAACAAAGACTGGGTGTCCCTGTCAGGAGGAAACCCCACAGCAGGGGGATCATCAGGTCTAACACTCAGGACACCCAGTGCCAAAAGACATTCTGGATTCACACAGACTCTAGGCTCTAGCCTTCTACTGAAGGCAGGAGCACTGTGCTCATTCATCCACCATTATTGAGTACCAACAGGGTACTGGGGCACACAGCTGCATCCTCAGACCTACAAAAGCCAGAGATACATTACAGCAGCCCTCAGATACTGCGCCAAGGATCAACCAGTTATCCCTAACTAGACTGACAAAAATGTGGGAATACCTGGTTCTTCAAGAGGGCCACACCCAAAAATTACACCTTAAGAGCAACAGCTGTTGCTCAGTAATTCACAACAAGAAACCCAGCAGCAGGGCAGCCAACACCAGGACATCTCCTGATGAGAGGAGAGCCTTCCTGAACACCACAGTTATCATACAGGTCCATACACCTGAAGTGAACTGTGACAATTCCTGAGAAGCACCACCATTCAGTTGACCATACCCCAAAAGCAGAGGAGAACTTCAGAACCTCACCAAGTAGATTCTCCCTGCCCCAGGACTCAGCAGGCACCAGAAATTAACAGACAACACCTGAGACAAAGAGATGGGTAGAGGCAAGCAAGAAAGCACGACCAACAAAAGGCAAAGCAATATGGCATCCCCAGAACCCAGTTATCCAGGGGCAAGTAGCCCTGGACACCCTAACAAAAGTGAAATTCAAAAAGATGACCTTACATCTATATTTATAAAGAGGTTAATGGAGGAAGTAAATAAAATGTGTAAAGAATTAGGGGAAGATATAATAAAACAGATTATGTTCATCCGTAAAGAAATACAGGAAGATGCAGCCAAATAGTATGCGGCATTCAGAGAGGAAACAGTTAAATCACTGAAAGAAATAAAAGAAACAGAGGAATGTTCAAACAAACAGCTGAAGGAATTGAAGGAAAAACAGGAAAATACAGTCAGACAGGTGAAGGAAATCAACAAAATGGTTCAAGACCTGAAGATAGAATTGGAAGAATGAAAAAAAAAAAAAAAAAAAAAAACAAATGAAGGAAATCATGGAAAGGGAGAACCTAGGAAAGAAAACAGGAACTAAAGAGGTAAGCAAAAACAACAGACTATAAGAGATGGAAGAAAGAATCTCAGGTGTGGAAGATACAATGAAAGAAATCGATGTATCAGTCAAAGAAAATAATGAATCTAAAAAATTCCTGACACAAACCATCCAAGAAATCCAAGACAACATAAAAAGACAAAGCCTAAGAATAATAGGAATAGAGGAAAAAGAAGATTTCCTCCTCCACGGCTCAGAAAATAATTTGAACAAAATCATTGAAGAAAATTTCCCCAATTTAAAGGGGAGGCCTATAAGAATACAAGAGGCCTACAGAACACCTAATAAATTAGACAAGAAAATGAAATCCTCCTGACACATAATAATTAAAACAGCAAGCATACAGAACAAAGAAAAATACTAAAAGCAGCAAGGGAAAAAGGCCAAGTAACATATAATGGCAAACCCATCAGAATCACACCTGACTTCTCAACAGAAATTATGAAAGCCAGAAGGGCCTGGACAGATATCATGCAGACCCTAAGAGAACACAGATGTCAGCCTAGGCTACTGTACCCAGCAAAACTCTCAGTTCTCATAAACTGAGAAAACAAGATATTCAACGACAAAAACAAATTTCAACAATACCTACACACAAATCCAGCATTACAGAAGACACTAGAAGGAAAAATACAACCTAAGAAAACCAACTACTTTCAAGAAATCACTGGAAATAGATAACATTACTACAGCAAAACAAAAAGTAGCCAAACACACAAACAAACTACCATGGCCAACATGAATATCAAAGGATCTAAGAGCCACTAGTCATTAATCTTCCTCAACATCAATGGACTCAATTCTCCAATAAAAAGACACAGACTAACAGAATGGATGTGTAAACAAGACCCAATAATCTGTGGCATACAAGAAACACACCTAAATCACAGAGATAGACATTACCTGAGAGTAAAACGCTGGAAGATGGTTTTTCCAAGCAAATGGACCCAAGAAACAAGCAGGACTAGCCATTCTAATATCTAATAAACTAGATTTTCAACCAAAATTAATCAAAAGAGATAGAGAAGGACACTTCATACTCATCAAGGGAAAAATCCACCAGGAAGATATCACAATCCTGAACATCTATGCCCCAAATGCAAGGGCACACACATTTGTAAAAGAAGCTTTAATAAAACTTAAACCACACATAGGGGCCCACACATTAATGGTGGGAGACTTCAACACCCCATTCTCAACAAAAGACAGGTCAACAAAACATAAATTAAATAAAGAAACAATAAGTCTGACAGAGGTCATGAATCAAATGGACCTCATGGTCATCTACAGAACATTTCACCCAAACTCAAAAGAATTTACCTTCTTCTCAGCACCTCATAGAACCTTGCCCAAAATAGACTATATAGTTTATCAAAATGCAAGCCACAACAAATAAAAAAAGATTGAAATAATCCCTTGTATCCTATCTAATCACCATGGACTAAAACTGGACCTCAAAGACAAAAATAGCAAAAGGCTTACACACACATGGAAACTGAACAACTTGCTACTAAGACACAGCTGGGTCAGAGAAAAATAAAGAAAGAAATTAAAGACTTCCTAGAATTCAATGGAAATGAAGGTACAACATACCCAAAGTTATGGGACACAATGAAAGCAGTGATAAGAGGAAAGTTCATAGAACTAAGTGCCTTCAAAAAGAAATTTGAAACATCTCATGCAAGCAACTTAATGGCTCACTTAAAAGCTCTAGGAAAAAAAAACAAGCAGACACACAGAAGAGGAGTAGGTAGCTGGAAACAATCAAACTCAGGGCTGAAATCAATAAATTAGAAACAAATAAAACAATTCAAAGAATCAATGAAACCAAGAGCTGGTTCTTTGAGAAAATCAACAAGATAGACAAAGATTTAGCCAAACGAACTAAAAGGCAGAGAGAAACTATCCAAATCAACAAAATCAGAAATGAAAAGGGGGACATAACCACAGACACTGAAGAAATAAAAAACAATAATTAGGTCTTACTTCCAAAGTCTATATACCACAAAATTTGAAAATCTAAATAAAAGGGACACTTTTCTCGACCAATTCTACATGCCAAAGCTTAATCAAGACCAGGTAAACCAATTAAATAGTCCTATATCCCTTAAGGAAATAGAAGCTGTCATCAAAAGGCTACCATGGAAAAAAAGCCCAGGCCCAGATGGTGTCATTACTGAATTCTACAAGAATTTCAAAGAAGAGCTAACACCAATACTCTTCAAACTATTCCACAAGATAGAAACAGAAGGAACACTACCAAACTCATTCTGTGAATCCACAGTCACCTTGGTACCTAAACCTCACAAAAACCCAACAAAGAAAGAGAATTTCAGGCCAATCTCCCTCATGAACATTGATGAAAAATACTCAACAAAATACTTGCAAACCGACTCCAAGAACACATCAAGGACATCATCCACTACGACCAAGTAGGCTTCATCCCAGCCATGCAGGGGTGGTTCAATATATGGAAATCCATCAAAATGATCCACCACATAAACAAACTGAAGGAGAAAAACCACAAGATCATCTCCTTAGATGCTGAAAAGGCATTTGACAAAATCCAACATCCATTCATGTTTAAAGTATTGGAGAGATCAGGGATACAAGGCACGTACCTGAACATAGTAAAGGTGATATACAGCAAGCCTATAGCCAACATCAAACTCAATGGAGAGAAACTTAAACCATTCCCACTGAAATCAGGGACAAGGCAAGGCTGTACACTCTCTCTATATCTCTTCAACATTGTTCATGAAGTCCTAGCTAGAGCAATAAGACAATTAATTGAAGGAGATAAAGCGGATACAAATTGGAAAGGAAGAAGTCAAAGTATCATTGTTTGCAGATGATATGATAATATACCTGAGTGACCCCAAAAATTCTATGAGGGAACTCCTACACCTGATTAACACCTTCAACAATGTGGCTGGATACAAAATTAACTCAAAAAAATCAGTAGCCTTCCTGTATACTAAAGACAAAAGGGCAGAGAAAGAAATTAGGGAAACAACACCCTTCACAATAGCCACAAAGGAAATGTGGCTTGGTTGGTGTGAACCTAACCAAGCAAGTCAAAGACTTGTATGAAAAAAATTTCAAGTCTCTGAAGAAAGAATTTGAAGAAGATATAAGAAGATGGAAAGATCTCCCATGCTCATGGCTTGGCAGGATTAATATAGTAAAAATGGCCATCTTACAAAAAGCAATCTACAGATTCAATGCAATTCCCATCAAATTACCAACACAATTCTTTACAGACATGGAAAGAAAATTCTCAACTTCATATGGAACAACAAGACACCCAGAATTGCTAAAACAATTCTCTACAGGAAAAGATCTTCTGGAGGTATCACCATCCCTGATCTCAAGCTGTACTATAGAGCAACAATACTAAAAACTGCATGGTATTGGCATAGAAACAGACTGGTGGAACAATGGAATTGAATAAAAGACCCTGACATAAATCCACACACTTATGGACACCTGATTTTTGACAAAGATGCCAAATCCATTCAATGGAAAAAAGACAGCATCTTCAACAAATGGTGCTGGTCTAACTGGAAGTCTACATGCAGAAAAATGCCAATCGATCCATACTTATCACCCTGCACAAAAATAAATCCAAGTGGATCAAAGACTTCAACATAAAACCAGACACACTAAACCACTAAGAAAAAAAGTGGGGAATACCCTTTAAATCATTGGTACAGGAGACAACTTCCTGAACAGAACACCAACAGCACAGGCTCTAAGATTAACACTCAATAAATGGGATCTCATGAAACTGAAAAGCTTCTTTAAAGCAAGGGACACTGTCCTCAGAACAAAACGACGCCCTACAGATTGGGAAAGGATCTTCACCAACCCTATATCTGTGAGAGGGCTAATATCCAGTATATATAAAGAACTAAAGAAGTTAAGCAGCCAAAAATCCAGTAATCCAATTGAAAAATGGGGTACAGAACTAAACAGAGAATTCGCTGTAGAGGAATATCGAATGGCAGAGAAACACTTAAAGAAATGCTCAACCCCATTAGCCATCAGATAAATGCAAATCAAAATGACCCTAAGATTTCACCTTACACCCATCAGAATGGCTAAGATAAAAAAACTCAAGAGACAACACATGCTGGAGATGTTGTGGAGAAAGGGGAACCCTCCTCCACTCCTGGTGCAAATGCAAACTTGCACAACCACTCTGGAAAGCAATCTGGTGCTTTCTCAGACAACTAGGAATAGTGTTTCCTCAAGATCCAGCCATACCACTCCTAGGCATATATCCAAAAGATTCTCAAGTACACAATAAGGACATTCGCCCAACCATGTTTGTAGCAGCCTCATTTATAATAGCCACAAGCTGGAAACATACCAGATGCCCCTCAGTGGAAGAATGGATGCACAAATTGTGGTATATCTACACAATGGAATATTACTCAGCAATAAAACATAAGGAAATCATGAAATTTGCAGGTAAATGGTGGGATCTGGAAAAGATCCTCCTGAGTGAGATATCCCAGAAGCAGAGTGTTGTACACAGTATATACTCACTCATATAAGCATATAATATAGGATAAACCTAGTAAAATCTGTACACCTAAAGAAACTAATCAAGAGGGAGGACTCTTGCTAAAATGCTCAATTCCTGTCCAAAAAGGCAAAGAGGCTGGATATCAGAAGAAGGAGAAAAGAGGGAACAAGTCAGGAGCCTCACACAGAGGACCTCTGAAAAATTCTGCCCTGCAGACTATCAATGTATATGCTGAGAATTATGGGCAACCTTTGGGCATAATGTACGGAATCTTAGGAAAGAAGTGGGAAACTATAAGATCTGCAGAGGACAGGTACTCCACAAGGAGAACAACAGAACCAAAAAATCTGACTGAGCACAAGGGTCTTTCCTAAGACTGATATTCCAACCAAGTACCATGCATGGAGATAACCTAAGACCCCTGCACAGATGTAGCCCATAGCAGTTCAGTATCCAAGTGAGTTCCATTGTAATAGGAAGAGGGACTGTTTCTTACATGAAATGATTGGCCTGCTCTTTAATTACCTCCTCCTGAGGGGGAAGCAGCATTACCAGGCCACAGAAGAAAACACAGCCACTTCTGATGAGACCTAATTGACTAGGATCAGAAGGAAGGAAAAGAAGTACTCCCCTATCGGTGGACTTGAGTTGGTGCATGCATGCAGAGTGTCGAGGAAGGGAGGGATTGGGATGCGAGAAGGGAGTGAACCACAGGGGGATACAAAGTAAATAAAGTGTAGTTAATAAGGAAAAAAGAGAAATAAAAAGAAAAAATTAAAGAAAACACAAGCAGAGAGAACCCTGGTGCTGCAGAACTTAGAGAAAAGATCAGGAACCCCAAAAGGTAAGCATCCCCACACAATAAAAGAGATGGAAGAGAGAATCTCATGTACCGAAAATAAAATTGCAGAAATTGATACATCTCTCAAAGAAAAAGCAAAATTGGAAATGTCTCAAACACAAATCATCCAAGAAATCAAGGATACCATGAAAAGACGAAATCTGAGAATAAAAGGATAGGTGAAAAAGATGATTCAAGGCTTCAAAGTCCAGCTGGTTCTTTGAGAAAATCAACAAGATACACAAATCCTTAGCCAAACTAAAAGGCAGAGAGAAAATATCCAAATCATTAAAATCATAAAAGGTGGATATAAGAGAAACATTGAAAATTCAAAGAAGCATTAGGTCTTACTTTAAAAGCATATAGATCACAAAATTTGAAATTCTAAATGAAATAGACAATTATCTTCATAGATTCCATTTACCAATGTTACAGCAAGACCAAGTAAACAGATTAAATAGTTCCATATTATCCAAGGACGTAGAAGCAATAATCAAAAGTCTCCCTGCCAAAAAAAGCCCAGGTTCTGTTGGTTTCAGTGCAGAATTCTACCAGACCATCAAAGAAGAGCTAATGCCAATACTCTTCAAACTATTTGATAAAACAGAAACAGAAGGAACATTACCGAACTCATTCTGTGAGGGCACAGTCCCCTTGATACCTAAAACACACAAACACCCAACAAAAACAAAAATTCAGACCTATCTCCATTATGAACATTGATGCAAAAATACTAAATAAAATGCTCTCAAACCAAATCCAAGAATACATAAAAGATATCATCCACCAAGGTATGCAGGTTTGGTTCAATACATGGAAATTCATCGATGTATCCACCACATCAACAAAAAGAGGGGAAAGAAAAAACACATGTTCGTCTCCTTAGAATCCAAGAAAGGATTTGAAAAAATCCAGTTTTGAAGAGATCAGGTTTATAAGGCACAGAGTAAAGACAATATACAGAAAGCCTATAGCCAACATCAAGCGAAGTGAACAGAAACTTAAATCAATCCCTTTGAAATCAGGAACAAGACAAGGCTGCCCACTTTCTCCATATCTCTTCAACATAGTACTTGAAGACCTAGCTAGAGCAATAAGACAACTAAAGGAGATGAAGAGAATACACTTTGGAAAGGAAGAAGTCAAAGTATCACTATTTGCAGATGATATGATAGTATACATGAGTGAAACCAAAAAGTCTACCAGAGAGCTGCTTCAGCTGATAAACACCTTCAACAATGTAGCTGGATACAAAGTTCACTCAAAAAAAAAAAAATCAGTAGCCCTCCTGGATACAAAAGAGAAAAGGACTGGGAAAGAAATTAGGGAAACTACACCCCTTGCAATAGCCAAATATAACATAAAGTAGCTTGGGGTGAGTCTAACTAAGCATGTTAAAGAACTGTATGAAATTTATCTTCAAGACTCTGAAAAAATTAATTGAAAAAGATATCAGAAGATGGAAATATCTCCCATGCTCATAGATTGGTAGGAGTAACATAGTGAAAATGGCCATCCTACCAAAAGCAATCTACAAGTTCAATGTAATTCCAATCAAAATACCAACACAATTATTTACAGAACTTGAAAGAACAATTCTCAATTTCTTATGGAAAAACAAAACACCCAGAATTGCTAAAACGATCCTTTTCAACAACAGATTGTCTATCCCTGATATCAAGCTGTACTACAGAGCAATAGTAATAAAAACTACATTGTACTAGCATAGAAACCGAATCATGGAACAATGGCATCTAAAAGAAGACCCAGAAATAAACCCATACACCTACAGGATACTTGATTTTTGTCAAAGAAGCCAAAACCATACAAGGGAAAAAAGACAGCATTTTCAAAAAATGGTGCTGATCTAACTGGATGTCTACACAAAGGCATATGCAATAGATCCATATTCATCACTCTGCACAACACTAAAGTCTAACTGGATCAAAGACCTCAAAATAAAATCAGACACGTAAACCAGTTAGAAGGAAATGTGGGTAAGAGCCTGCAACTCATTGGCACAAGAGACAACTCCCAGAACAGAAAAGGAACAGTGCAGGCTGTATGATCAAAAGTCAATAAATGGGACCTCATGAAACTGAAAAACTACTGTAAAGCAAAGGACACTGTCATCAGAACAAAACAACAGTCTACAGATTGGGAAAGTATCTTCACTAACTGCGTATCTGACAGAGGGCTAATATCCAGTATATACTAAGAACTTAAGAAGTTAAACAACAACACACTAAGTACTCCAATTAAAAATGGGGAACAGAGCTAAACAGATACTTCTTAATAGAGGAATATTGAATGGCAGAGAAACACTTAAAGAAATGTTAAACGTCATTAGTCATCAGGGGGGGTGTAAATCAAAACAGTCCTGAGATTTCACTTTACACCTACCAGAATGGCAAGCTCAAAAAACTCAAGTGACAACATATGCTGGAGAGTATATGAAGAAAGGGGAACCCTTCTTCAGTGCTGGTGGGAATGTAAACTTGTACAAACAGTTTGGAAATCACTCTGGTGTTTTTTTTTTTTTTCTTCAGAAAATTACGAGTAGTGCTACCTCAAGATCCAACTATAACACTCCTAGGCATCTATCCAAAGTATTTTCAACTATACAACAAAGATATTTGCACAACCATATTTGTAGCAGCTCTATTTGCAATTGCTAGAATCTGGAAACAACCTAGGTGTCCCTCAATGGAGGAATGGATACAGAAACTGTGTTACATTTACACAACGGAATCTTAGTTAGTTATTTAAAACAAGGACATATTGAAATTTGCAGGCAAATGGTGGGAAATAGAAAAGATCATCTTAACTGAGGTAACCTAGAAGCAGAAAGACACACATGGTATATTCTCACTCATAAGTTGATAGTAAACATACTAAAATCTATACCAAAGAAGCTAAACAACAAGGAATACCATAGGAAGATGCTCAATCTTCATTCAGAAAGACAAATGCGGTACATATTGGAAGCAGGAGAAGATAGGGAACAGGACAGGAGCCTACCACAAAAGGCCTCTGAAAGACTATAGACTGAAGTATTGAAAGAGATGCTTATACTCATAGCCAAACTTTGGGTATAATGCAGGGAATCTTATGAAAGAAGGGGGAGATAGACAGACCAGGAGAGGACAGGAGCTCCACCTGGAGACCAACAGCCAAAAAACCTGGGCCAAGGGGGACCTACAGAGAATGATACTCCAACCAGTGACCATTCATGGATAGGACCTAGACCCCCTGCTCAGATCACTTCCCCCTGGGTGGTGCAGCCTTTCCAGGCCACAGAGGACTGTACCCTGTCTTGATGAGAACTGATAGGCTAGGGTCAGATAGAAGGGGAGGAGGAATTGTCCTATCAGTGGACTAGGAAAGAGACATAGGGGTAGAAGAAAGAAGGAGGGTGGGACTCAGAGGAGATGAGGAAGGTGTCTACACCCTGGATACAAAGTAAATAAACTGTTATAAACAAACAAACAAATAGAAAATAAACCCCATTTTTACCTGATAACATTTAGCCTCCAAATGCTTCACTATTTTAATTCTCATGTAAGAGCTGTTCCAAAGTTTATTTATTAAGTAAACTGTTATACCTACTTGTTTTCTTGCAAAAGAAAAAAAAAAACTGTTGGAATGATTAATAGTTATAAAAACATCTTTTAAAGTTCTACCAATTCACTTAACAACATTTCAAAGCTTTATTCCTATGTTTTTAGTATATGAGGTATAGAATGAGGGCATACAAGACAAATATTTACTGAGTGCCTGGGTAACATATTGTTTAACAAAAAATACACGCACAGATAGAAGCAGCAGGAAACTGACAGATTTAAAAGAGAAAAGTTTTTTTTCTCTACGATTCATTTGAAGCTATGAAAGTTACTGAAGTAAAATACTTGCCTCAAATACTTTTTGAACATAGGAAATTAATTTTTATTTTGTATGGTGGTGACACATTCAAGGCTCAATGGTTTTGAATATTCTATTCAATATATCTCAAAAGAAAGACTATTTGTGCAGTCAGCTATTTGAACTAGTAGAGTGACTGAAGCATAAAGAATAATAAACAAAAAGATATTTAGACACTACATTAATAAAAAATAATAAATATAAGTTTCTTATATAAAACATTCAATTTGAACTTACAGGTTATTAGTTAATCTTATGCCATTTTAAAAGCTGATGAAATCTCAGAGAAAAGCACTAAAAAAACCCTCCCCATTATTAATTTAGAGATGTATCCAAATATATATAGTACATATCTATGCATATATTATATAATGTTATATTATATTACATTTATATATTTGATATGTAATACATTCTATATAAATATATAGAGTACCTTCAATATAGTCACTGGCTGAATGATAGACAATGTAAATGATATTTATAATGAATAGAGCAGCATCCTATAAATATTAGCTAATTTCTTTTTCCATCATTTGAATGTCAACATTTTGAATATAACTTAATCTCTGTCAGCTCATTTTCTTTATTTTTGTATTTCCTAACTTTCATAAGATAGCTCTTTCTGAGGAAGATTTCTTTTTTGGTATGTGCATTTTGTTTACGCTACACATGCCAAATAGATCTCGCAAGAGGAAACTCTGAGCTCATTTGGAAGTCATTTTTGGTAACACATGAATCAGAACTCTTATTTTCTTCTCAGCACTGCTGGCATTTTATTACTTCCATCTACAGTCCAATATGCTTTTAGCACTAAGAACCCTGAGGCCAAACACACAAAGCACTAAGAAAATGGGAACTTCTAGCAATTCCAATTTTTGTCTCTCTTTCAGGCTTCTTTGCTCCCCTGAAAGACTGAAATCACTTTAAGCTTACCATGAAACAGGAACATCGTGAGCATCAGTGATTGACAGAAGTTGCTGATGTTGATTTAGGAGTCTTTGACTTATAGGTCAGGTGTAAAACACTTAAACATGCTTGTAAAGTCTGCTTGTCATACTCCTATGGATTTTTCCAGACTATGCTCAAATGTCAAAGTCCTCATGAAGGCTCCTCTGGCGACCACAGACATAACTAGGTACTTTCTAGTTTGTATTTTTACTGTATCTTAACATGTTACTATGTCTGGGCACAGTAAATTCTAATGCATGTACCTTGCCTGTATTCATGGAATAGAAACTAACTACTATATTACCTTCATTTCTGGCTTATCACATCAAATCAAGTGGATTCTCAATGAATAATTGAAAGAATTGTCAGAGAGTGAGTAATAATAACCATTATTATTACTAACCATTATAGGTTACAGACAATCAATGGTTGGAGAGGACATGAACAACCTAAGTTCGAGTTTGCATGTCAGTTAAGTTAGCCACAATAAAGATTAATAATAATAATGAAAGAAATCAATTATAAAATGTCTTATAATAAAAGTTATTTAAAGGCTTTGAGTTGTTTACCTCTGGAAATTTTCAGTTAAATATTTGGTCTATAATTGATCAGAACTGTAGAAAATAAAACCACAGATAAGAATGTTACTTGTGTGTTTATGTATGCATATTATATTTATAACTTTTAAATTTTGAAAATGATTTGACTTTTTATCTGATCTCTTACTGCTAGCAGATCACATAATAATTATTGCTTAGCTGAAAAATTAACTATGTATATTTATTAAGGGTCAAAGAACAACTTCAACTTTAGTCTCAACAGAGATGTGAAAGCAATTATGGTATTTATGAAAGTTTGGTGTAGTTTGTACTACTGCCAGAGTTACTAGTTCAACTGTTGTGATATGCCCTAAATTGTGTCTCAAGAACTAGGGGAAAGTAGTTCCTCTAAGACTACTCTCACTTCATAAATTGTCTAGTTCTACTCAAGATGAAAAATTTTTACGGGCGCAATCACTGATTAACACAGTCCAAAAGAACAAATATTTGTTTGGGTAACAGAAACATACCTCAAATGACAAATAATGTTTTAAATTACATTCCTGCTGGGGATAAAGATCTAAAAAATTAAATCAATACTGTTCTTAGATATATAACAATACCAACACAAGTTAAAAAAAAAAAAAAAACTGAACCACAAAATTCACCATGGTTTAAAATATGTTACTCACCAGAAATAGGGTTCTGAAGTTGTTGAGATCTCCAAAAAAGTCTTCTATGGTTACTGTGTTTGGGTCAAAAATGAAGTATTCTCCCAGGTTCTCATACAGCTTCACCATATTGTTGTGCATGGTGGACAGTTTTTCATACTGTTCTCTGGCATTCTTTGTAAAGCTGTAACTTTGCATTAAGGAATGTTATCCAATAATATTTCAGAGGCTATCACTAGTTGTCAAGACTTGAAACCATTGCTTTCATAAATATACTTACATATTGGTTTGATAGAACTGTCATAAAGTGCCACATAGTGGGTGCTTTCAAGAACACAATATTTTTCAAACATCCAGAGCTATAATTCTGCGTGAGACACATTGGAATATTTAGTTTCTTAAGCAGCCTTTCTCTCCTTCAATGGCTGATTGTTGCCTTCTTATTGTGTCCTCATACAATTGCTCACCTGTTTTGTTGTGTGTGCTCAAATCTCCCCTCCATTCTTTTCTTTTTTTTTTTTATCTTGGTTTTTCAAGACAGAGTTTCTCTGTGTAGCCTTGGCTGTCCTAGACTTGCTTTGTAGATCAGGTTGGCCTTGAACTCACAGAGATCAGACTGCCTCTACCTCCCTGAGTGCTGGGATTACAGGATTGCACCACCTCACCCTGCTAAATTCTCCTTACTTAAAAGTCCACCTGTCACCTATCAACATATATCTTGGGGATCCAAGATGGCAGCTTCTAGCTGCACTTTATCTGAGGGGCACAGTATCTGAAACTCCAAAATTGCACCTCACAAAACCTTCTCCAAAATAGACCATATAGTTGGTCACAAGCAAGCCTCAAAAGATACAAGAAGATTGAAATAATCCCCTATATTCTATCTGACCACCATGGACTAAAATTAGACCTCAACAAAAAACCCACACAAACATGGAACCTGAACAAGTCCTTACTCAATGACAGCTGGGTCAGGAAAGAAATAAAGAAAGAAATTAAATACTTCCTAAAATTCAATGAAAATGAAGGCACAACATACCCAAACTTATGGGACAATGAAAAAAAGTGCTAAGAGGAAAGTTCATAGCACTAAGAAGAAGAAATTCAAAACATCTCATACAAGCAAGTTAATGGCTCACCTGAAAGACCTGGGTGGGGGGAAGCAGACACACCCAGCCAAGAGGAGCAGACAGCTGGAAATAATCAAACTCAGGGCTGAAATCAATAAAATAAAAACAAAGAGAACAATTCAAAGACTCAATGAAATCAAGACTGGTTCTTTGAGAAAATCAACAAGATAGACAAACCCTTAGCCAAACTAACTAAAAGGCAGAGAGAAACTATCCAAATCAGCAAAATCAAAAATGAAAAAGTGAACATATGAATAGACACTAAGGAAATCTAAACAATCATTGGGTCTTACTACAAAAGCCTATATGGCACAAAATTTAAAAATCTAAATGAAATGGACAATTTTCTTGATAGATTCTGTTTACTAAAATTAAATAAAAATCAGGTAAATAGATCGAATAGTCCTATATACCCCAATGAAAACAGAAGCAGTCATCAAAAGGCTTGTTTCCAAAACAGCCCAGTACCAGATGGTTTCAGTTCAGAATTCTACCAGACCTTCAAAGAAGAGCTAACTCCAATTCTCATCAAAATATTCCACAAAATAGAAACAGAAGGAACATTACCTAACTCATTCTATGAAGCCAGAGTCACCTTGATACCTAAGCCACACAGAAATCCAACAAAGAAAGAAAATTTCATGTCAATCTCTCCTATGAATATTGATGCAAAAATACTTAATAAAATACTTGCAAACCGAATCCAAGAACATCTAAAAGATATAACCTACCATGACCAAGTAGGAGTCATCAACCCCCAGACATGCAGGGGTGGTTCAGTATACAGAAATCCATCAATGTAATCCACCATATAAACAAACTGAAGGAGAAAAACTACATGATCATCTCCTTAGTATGCCAAAAAAGGATTTGACAAAATTCAGCATCAATTCATGTTTAATATCTTGGAGAGATCAGGGATATACCTAAACATAGTAAAGACAATATACAGTTAGCCTATAGCCAACCTCAAACTAAACGGAGAGAAACTTAAATCAATCCCACTGAAATCGGGGACAACAAAAGGCTGTCTACTCTCTTCAACATCTCTTGAAGTCTTAGCTAGAGCAATAAGACAACTAAAGGAGACCAAGGGGTAACAAATTGAAAAAGAAGAAGTCAAAGTATCACTATTTGCAGATAATATAGTATATATGAGCCACCCCAAAAAATTCAACCAGAGAACTCCTTTAGCTGACAAACACCTTCAGCAGAATGGCTGGATACAAAATTAACTCAAAAAAATCAGTAGTCGTCTTGTATATGAAAGAAAAAGGGCCAAGAAAGAAATCAGGGAAGCAACACCTTTCATAATAGCCACTAATAACACAACGTACCTTGGTGTGACTCTAACCAAGCAAGTGAAAGACCTGTTTGAAAACAAACAAACAAAACAAACAATCAAAAACTTCAAGTCTCTGAAGAAAGAATCTGAATATGATATCAGAGTGGAAAAATCTCCTGTGCTCATGGATCAGTAGGATCAACATAGTGAAAATGACCATCCTGCCAAAAGCAATCTACAGATTTAATTCAAGCCCCATCAAAATAAAAACAGAATTCTTTACAGACCGTGAAAGAACAATTCTCAACCTCATATGAAAAAACAAAACAAAACAAAACAAACAAACAAACAAAAAAAACAGAACTGTCCAAATGATCCTGTATGACAATAGATCGTATGGAGGTATCTCCATCTCTGAACTCAAATTGTACTATAGAACAATGGCAATAAAAACCACATGGTACTGGTACAAAAACAGAATTGTGGATCAATGTCATATAAATGAAGACCCTTCAGACCTTCAGACACTTGCTTTTTGACAAACAATCCAAAATCATACAATAGAAAAAAGACAGCATTTTCAAAAATTGATGCTGGTCTAACTGGATGTCTACATGTAGAAAAATGCAAATATGCAAATAGATCCATACTTATCATCCTGCACAAAACTAAAGTCCAAGGGGATCAAAGACCTCAATATAAAACCAGACACACTAAAACTGTTGAAAGAAAAAGTGGATAACAGCCTACAACTCATTGTCATAGGACACAGCTTCTTGAACAGAACAGGAACAGTGCAGGGCTATATGATCGAACATCAATAAATGGGACCTCATGAAACTAGAAAGCTACTGTAAAGCAAAGGACACTGTCATTAGAACAAAATGACAGCCTACATCAGGGAAGGATCTGACAGAGGGCTAATGTCCAGAATGTATAAAGAACTCAAACAGTTAAACAGCAACTAATCCAACTAAAAAATGGCATCTAGAGCTAAACAGAATTCTCTATAGAGGAATATCAAATGTCAGAGAAACATAAAGAAATGTTCAATGTCCTTAGTCATCAGGGAAATGCAAATCAAAAGGAACCTGAGATTTCACCTTATACCCATCAGAATGGCTAAGATAAAAAACTCAAGTGACAATGCATGCTGGAGAGGATGTGGAGAAAGGGGAACCCTTCTCCATTGTTGGTGGGAATGTTAACTTGTACATCCACTTTGGAAATCACTCTGGTACTTTCTCAGACAAGTAGGAATAGCGCTTCTTCAAGATCCAACCATACTACTCCTAGGCATATATAAAAAATATGCTTAAGAACACAACAAGGACATCTGCTCGGCTATGTTCACAGTAACTTTATCTGCAATAGCCAGAAACTGGAAACAATACAGATGTCCCTCAAGGGAGGAATGGATGCAGAAATTGTGGTACATTTACACAATGGAATACTACTCAGCAATTATAAACAAGGAAATCATGAAATTTGCAGGGAAATGTTAGGATATAGAAAAGCTCATCCTGAGTGAGGTATCCCAGAAGCAGAAAGACACATACAGTGTATAACTGGATGTTAGACATATAATATAGAATAAACATACCAAAATCTATAAATGTAAAGAACCTAATCAAGAAGGAGGACCCTGTGTAAGATGATCAATCCTCACTCAGAAAGGCAAACGAGATGGATATGGGAAGAGGGAGAAAACAGGAAACACCACTGGAGCCTACCATGGAGGGCCTCTGAAAGGCTCTACCCAGCAGTGTATCAAAGCAGATGCTGACGCTCATAAACAATCTTTTGACAGAGTGCAGGGAATCTTATGAAAGAAGGGGGAGATAGAAAGACCTGGAGGGGACAAGAACTCCACAAGGAAAGCAACAAAACCATAAAATCTGTGCACAATGGTCTTTTCTGAGACTGATACTCTGATCAAGGACCATTCATGGAAATAACCTAGAATCCCTGTACAGATTTAGCCCATGGCATCTCAGTATCTAAGTGGGTTCCCTAGTAAGAGGAAAAGAGACTGTCTCTGACATAATCTCAGTGTCTGGCTCCTAGATCACCTACCCCTGAGAAGGGAACAGCCTTACCAGACCACAGAGGAAGACCATGCAGCCAGTCCTGATGAGTCCTTATAGGCTAGAGTCAGATGGAGGAAGAGGAGCTTCTCCTCTATCAGTGGACTTGGCGAGGGGCAGGGAGGAGATGAGGGAGGCAGGATGGGACTGGGAGGGAATGATGGATGGTGCTATAGCTGGGATAAAAAGTGAATAAACTGTAATTAATATAAAAATAAAAATTAAAATAAAAAACAAGTCATCAAAAGGGATAACAACTTGAAAAAAAAGATATACCTTGATATTTTTTAAGTATTAATTACCTATTTCAAGAACCTTTCTTCAAATACAGACAATTCTGAGTGACTTCTAATTTTCTGGGAAACTTAGTTGTTCAGCTGTCAATATGGAGCATGCAAGGAATTTCACACGATTCAGTACAAAATTTCCATGTTTATGTTGTTTACCACGTTTGAAAATCTTTCATTTAGACAGAAATATTTAATGTGTAACCATGTAGGGCATATTTGTCAGATTATTTTTGCTAAAATGAACTACACAAGTGCATACAATTAGAAAACTACCTCTATTTCTATAGTCTGAATTTATTATATGTGTGCATATATACATGTATACACATACAGAAATACATACAAAACATACACAGAAATATGGAGAGGAAAGGAACAGAAGAAATAAATGCATCTTTAACCTTCCTCTCTCCTTTTTCCTCTATAGCAACCAGAAAAAGAATTTTCTGAGTTAGTCCTTGAACAGGCTCAAAGACCCCCAGTTCACTCTAAAGACTGTTATAGAATAGTACTGGACTGTGTCTTGTTAAGTTCCTCCCATTTTACACCCTTTTGTTTTCTGACTCATGATTCTCCATGACTGTGTATACGTCATCAAACCTAAGCTTAAATATATTCTGATCTCTTGTTGGTATTTTCATTTCTTTCAGCTCTCATGTCACATAGGATATAAATAGCCAGTTTTCATCAGAACTCATGCTTGTAACCATGTATTCAAGTCCAGTCTATGCTATACAGCAAGACCTTACCTAAAATTAAAACCATATATAATATTCTATCTGTCTCTCTATGTATCTGTCTATCCATTGATCTATCTGTCTGTCTGTCTATCTTTCTGTGTCTGTTTGTCTATCATCTATCTACTATCTATTATCTATCATCTATTATTTATGTACTATCTAATATCTATCTACCTACCTACCTATTTTTACCAAATACTGTTAAGAACTACTGAAGATAAATTGAAAAATGAACCTTTTATGATTAATAAATACAAAGTCATAAATATGTTGACTAAATATTTTAAATCTGTTATAAGTATATAAATATTAGAGCCTTTTTTCTCTTTGGCTAGGTAACTGTTGAATGCAAAGTCATAAGAATGATTTCTAGAAAAATAAGATAATAATTATGAAAAAAAGAGAAAGACAAATCAACATTAAAAAAAAGATCATTCTGAGTGAGGTATCCCAGAAGGAGAAAGACACAAATGGTATATACTAACTTATATAGACCTATAAGATATGATAAACACAATGAAATCTATACACCTAAAGAAGATCAACAAGAAAGAGGACCCCGGGGTAAGATGATCAATCCTCACTTAGAAAGACAAATGGGGTGTGCATTGGATGTAGGAGAAAAAAAGTAACAGGAGAGGAGCCTACCACAGAGGGCTTCTGAAAGAGTCTACCTAGCAGTGTATCAAAGCAGATACTGAGACTCATAGCCAAACCTTCTGCAGAGTGCAGGGAATCATATAAAAAAGGGGGAGTTAGTATGATATGGAAAGGATAAGAGCTCCACAAGAACCAAATATATCTGGCATAGGGGTCTTTCCTGAGACTGATACTCCAAGGACCAGGTATGGATATAGCCTAGAACCTCTGCTCAGATGTAGCCTGTGGTAGCTCAGTAACCAATTGGTTTTCCTTAGTAAGGGGAACAGGAACTATTTCTGACAGGAACTCAATGGCTGGCTCTTTGACCTCCCCACCCCCTAAGGGAGGAGCAGTCCTGCTAGGCCACAGAGGAGGACTTTGCAGCCAGTCCTGAAGATACCTGATAAAACAGGGTCAGATGAAAGGGGAGGAGGTACTCCCCAATCAGTGGACTTGGAAAGGGGCAGAGAGGAGATGAGGGAGGGAGGGTTGGATTGGGAGAGAATGAGGGAGCGGGATACAGCTGGGATATAGAGTTAATAAAATATAACTAATAATAAAAATGAAAAATTAAAAAATATTATACATAAAAAAAACTTTTTCAAAGAAAATATCACTTTGTATTAAATAAAATTTGGCCAAGTCACTCCCTTAAAAAAAATTAGAGTAAAGTTCATTAAAAATGACTAGTTATCACACAAGTAAAATTGTAATATGGGTCCAAATATATTTGATGGGAATACCACATTTTTTTTCAAATGCAATTTATTTACTTTGTATTCCAGTTGTAGGCCCCTCCCTCATCTCCTTCCAGTATAACCCTCCCTCCCTCTATCTGTCCTATCCCTCTCCTTTAGCCTACTGATAGGGGAAGTCCTCTGCCCCTACTATCTGACCTTATCCTATCAGGCCCCATCAGGACTGCCTAGATACTCTTCCTCTGTGGCTTGCCAATGTTGTCCCACCAGGGGGAAGTGATCAAAGAGCAGGTAACCAAGATCATGTCAGAGACTGTCTCTGCTCCCCTTAATAGAAAACCCGCTTGGAGAATGAGCTGCTTATGTGTTACATCTCAGCACTGGGTTTAGTTCCTCTCCATTCATAGTCTTTGGTTGATGAATCAGACTCTGCAGTTCTCCATTGGCCAGCAGTTTTAACTTTGTTGGTCTCATTATGGAGTTCCTGTCCCCTCCAGGTCCTTCTATCTCCCCATTCTTCCATAAGACTCCCTGTGTTCTGTCTAAAGTTTGGTTGTGAGTCTCTGCATCTGTTTTGATCCCCTTTTGGATGGAGTCTTTGAAGATATCTGCAATAGGCTCCCTTCCTGCTCCCTCTCTTCTACTGCTTCCTGTGTCCATCCTGTTTGCCTGTCTGAATGAAAAACAAGTATCTAACCCAGGGTCCTCCTTGTTGTTTAGCTTCTTTAAGTCTATAGATTGTAATATGTTTATCCTATATTATATGGCTAATATCTGCTTTTGTTTTTCTAAAGGAAGCAATGCAGAAACCAGGCCAGTTCTGGAAAATTACTCTGTAGTTGACCCTTAAAGTATATACCATGATTTTGAAAATGAGCTGTCATTTATCTCTGATCATTTTAACGTTACTCAACTCTCTGCTAACAACTGTCATTAAATCATTAAACCTTTAAATTTGTTTTGCCATTAACGTATCTGTAAGAATGAATATTTTTCCAACTTCTTTTTTCATAAAATGCACATGCTTCGTGTCCATTTTGCTTTTATCATTGAAAAGTATAACCATATAGTTTTTACTTTTAAGACTATGTTCAGATATTAAACATCCATTTCAGTGGAGCAGAAATGAGACACTAGCCTTTATTTCTGAGCACAGAATTAAAGTGGCTGTTTTGTTTTCATATCTCCTTAAAAAAAAAAAAAAAAAAAAAAACAGACTCATGCTAGAAACTTACTAGGAAGAAATATTTTTTAAAGGTCACTTATGTGCAATCTGTTTGCAATGCAAATTACTAAAATGTGCATTTCAGGATGCTCAACATCTGTAAATCAGTGAAAAAGTCAAAGCTAAGAAGAAAGGGAAAGTTCTTATATGCCTCATTCATCCTAACATACTTTTTTTGGAGTCTAAAACATGTTAGGTAGTAATATACAATTTTACCAATCTGACTCTATAAGTCTTAACTGATTTCAAAAATTCTATGTTGCCAAATGAGAAGATACAAAATTTTATGAGTAATTTATCTTTGCAACAACAAATAGAAAGCAGCCCAGTCTTAGTCTTTTACATACAATTACAGTTATTATTCTCTAACAGTAATAGATATTTCAGTTCTGAAATATTTCAGAATCTTAATCATGCCACCAAATTACAAGGGACTCCAGATTAAAAACAAACAAACAAAAACCTGAACATATTGGAGGTGGCATATTCTTTGAAACAGAAGTTAGTAGATCTCTATAAGTTTGAGGCCAAACTGGTTTACAAATACAACTCTAAGTCAGCCATGGTTACACTTTGAGTCTCCTTCTCATGAACCAAAATCAATAAAAACAATCAGAGAAAGAAAACCCAAAAGAAACAAAGAAAAAGAAGGAAAGTACAGCTCTTTCTGTAAAATGTTATTTTTTTTCATACCTTTAATTTTACGTATGAAATTTAATTTTGAATCACTACTAATGCAACATATTATCCGGTACTTGTTAGTGATACAATAATGACTAAAGCCCTAGTCTCTTCCCTAAACAAGTGAACAACCTAATATTACAAATAATTATGTCATCCTCAATTAACATTTTCTATCAAATATCTATAATGTATTTTGATTCCTATTATGTTCCATATTATTTTTTTTTTTGAAAACAACTTTTTCTCTATCACACTGATACTCCACTATGATAATTTTAAAGTTTTTGGCATTAAATAGAAGTCACTCATCTCTCTAAGGATAGAATATATAGTAATAGTACAGGACATGAGAACTAGCTCTTTTAGTATGGTAGAATGAAAAGTTAAATCTGATTGTTGGGAGTTGATTAAAGTTGCATATTTGGACCTGAATGTTACCCCCGCAGATACTTGGGAGGAGAGAACTCTTTCAAGTTGTCCTCAGACCTCTTCCACACACTACATAAATATAATATAATATAACACAATACATTTTTGATGTGTGATGATGACTCACAGAATCCTAGGTACTAGAGAGGCTGAGGCAGGAGGAGCAGACAAGGGTCCAAAGCCAAGTGGGGTAACTTTGCCAATTTCTATTTATTAATAATATTAAGTAAGTATCTCCTTTACTGGGATATGCCTAGAGAGAAGGTCAGAAATGCATTTCATTAGTAGAGATCTAAACTGTTCCTCTTACACGTGATGTTTTAAGATTGAGGATAACAAATTTTAGAAAATATGTTGTAGATCATTGGACTAGGCCAGAAAGTATACTCTCAGCTGGGTTTTGAGAATAGCCAAGGAAGAGCAGATGGCCATGTTCAGAGTGCAGAGGGAAAGCACACTGTGAAGTGATAAAACAAATTCTACCATAGCTCATGAAGAAAAATGGTAACAGTGGCAGCAATGCCTAGATACACTGGCTCAGATGACACAGAAAAGTGAACACAGCTAAAACAATGTTAAAGACCAGGTTTCTGTGAGAATTAGATTTTCCTCAAAAGATAGAATGGCTTCTTCCACCCATTCAAAAACCCCAAACTATTTAGAGAAGAACCCTGAAAAAGCAATGAACTTCCTATGATTAGGATAATTCATTGTAAATTAAATGCCATTTTAAATATACTTAAAAGGTAGTGATGTGGGGCAGATCTAAAACAAAGTAATCAAGTATGAGAAGGTGAAAAAGTAATTCCAAACCACTTTTCTTTAAGCAGCCTCCTTTGAAACTTCTTGTACAAAAAACTCAACTCTCGTCCCCCAAACCTTCAGAATTTCTAAGCATAGAACTTACTTTAAAAGCTGAGAACTAAAATTGTATCAACCTTTCCCACACAGAAATGTTTTTGATCATTTAAACATGTGTGCAGCATTGTAAAACATTAGCAGTAGAGATACTAACCATTTTAGTGTATCAATAATATGAAAAATAACTGGGTTTCAATCATGAATATTAAAAGTTAATTTCTAGACATGCATTTTAAATACACAGAACATTTTTATATTAATTTGTTGCAATAGTGACTACATATAAATTTATATAGCTAATATGCCTTTGTAGTATAATAAACATTATAGATTTAAAATTCAACCTGAAAAACCCATGTTTCATCTCTAGTACCTGTAAAGGTACAGAAAGAAATTTATTTTCTATATTCTTCAATGTATATTTTACATTGATTTTCATTATTAAAAGTAGTTAAACCTACTTGCTAATCACTGGATATTCCCCAAATAAAAACATAGAACCATTTCATTAGATGAGGTAGAGAAAACTGTTTCTCCTTTTGCTTAACTTTGACAGACAGAGTAATAATTACTAGAGAAAAAAAATATTGTAAGTAGAATGAACATTAGCAGAGCATTGGGGGTGAGAGTTTATATATCATGTTGCTAATTGAGTCAAATCACTTTTTAAAATTTTCATGTTTGTAGGTAGTATATTAGTTACTTACAATTTTAATAAAAGCTTGAAATATTAAATATCATTACTGGTGGATTGTTAGAGAACATGGAAAAATCAACTTGAGATCCACTTAACCTTCACATAAGCTTTAGTTCTCAACATGTCATAACTGCCCATTTAAATAAAAGGATGTCATAAATGTAAACACTACTGAAAAATAGTGTTTCTAATCCTCATAACATCAAAAAAATTCCCTAAACGCTAAAAAAGAGTTTTCCATATAACTTGAATAGTTTCTAATAAAAAAATTAGTATTTCAAAGAATCAAAGCTAAAATATTAAGTCACAAATAGTTGGAAATCAATTAAAAAACTATATATTATTTGGTGAATATATCTTGAAAAATATTTTAAAATATTAGACATTAATAAGAATAATATGTCTATATGAGTGAGTATATGCCGTGTGTGTCTTTCTGCTTCTGGGACAGCTCACTCAGGATGATCCTTTCCAGGTCCCACCATTTACCTGCAAATTTCATGATCTGTTATTTTTATTTTATTTATTTAATTATTTATATTTATTTATTTTTATTTTATTTGTTATTTCATGATTTGTTATTTGTTATTTTTCATTGCAGAGTAATACTCCATTGTGTAGATGTACCACAATTTCTGCACCCATTCTTCAGTTGAGGGGCATCTGGGCTGTTTCCAGCTTCTGGCTATTAAAAACAAAGCTGCTACTGATAGACTAAGATCAGAAGGAAGAAGAGGAGGACCTCCCATATCAGTGGACTTGGGGAGGGGCATGCATGAAGAAGGGGGAAGGAGGGTGGGACCAGGAGGGGAGGAGGGACGGGTTTATGGGGGGATACAAAGTGAATAAAGTGTAATTAATAAAATAAAATAAAATTAAAAAAGAATAATATGGACAGTATTCATGTTTACTGTAATACTCTGAGATAGCTCTAGATATAGAATAAGTTTTATTTAGAATTCCTTAGAAAATTGAGGCAGACAGCATTTGAGTAACAGAAGATTGCCTATTAATGATACTGTGCTCAAGTTAAGAAGTTTTAAAAATGTAGAAAGCATTTATAGTACCAGAGGGAAATAAATATTTTGTAGTAACCAGACTTTTCCACAGATAGAATGAATAATCCAGTATTTAAGCCAACCAAGGACCATTCATGGATATAACCTAGAACCCCTGCTCAGATGAAGCCCATGGCAGCTTAGTATCCAAGTGGGTTCCCTAGCAAGGGGAACAGGGACTGTTTCTGACGTGAACTCAGTGGCTGGCTTTTTGACCACCTCCCTGAGGGAGGAGCAGCCTTGCCAGGCCACAGAGGAGGACTTTGCAGCCAGTCCTGATGAGACCTCATAGGCTAGGGTCAGATGGAAGGGGAGGATGACCACCCTTATCAGTGGACTTAGAGAGGGTCACGAGAGGAGATGAGATTGGGAGGGAATGAGAGAGGGGGCTACAGCTGGGATACAAAGTAAATTCAATGTAATTAATGAAAAAAAATAAAAATTTAATTACAAATGTTTTAAAATCAGCTTCTATACAAAGAGAAATTCACTCACTATGTAGTATTCTCTATTCTTTACTCACTAAATTTTGTCTGTTTTTTTCAACCTTCCTTTGAAGACAATCTGTGTTTGCTTTGTTTTTGTTTTGAGATAGTGTCTCACTATGTAACTCTGGCTGGCCTAAAACTCAGAGATTTACCTCCTTATGCCACCAGAGTGAGTGCTAGGATTAAAACTGTGTGCCACCATGCCTGGTGACAATTTAACTCTGCTCACTTAGCTACTCCACAGAGTCATTTCCTCACTCCCTTACTCAAATACATTGACTAAATGCCTATTGTGCACTAAATATCTTTTAGAGGACAAAACAACGCTTATTAATCTGAAAAGTCATTGCTTTCTTAGAGGCAACAATTTGCTTTGAACAAATAATTACAAATTTCTTGATAATTGCAAATCAAAGAAAGTGATTAAAAATCATAAATGGCAGCTGGGAGTGGTGGCGTACACCTTTGATCCCAGCACTTGAGAGGCAGAGGCAGAGTTCAAGGCCAGCCTGGTCTACAAAGTAAGTTCCAGGACAACCTGAGCTACACACAGAGAAACCATGTCTCAAACCAAAACAAAAGAAAACAAAACAAAAACAAATAAACAAAAACTCCAAACCAAAACAAATCTGAAATTGCCAAATAAATGTACATTTGGATGTGATAAAACTAAACATTGGATGAGACAGGAGTGAGCCATAAGAAATCTGAAATGTTAAATCTTTTAAGATTGGAATGCATCTTTAAGAACTGGATTTAAACTGAGAGCTAAGAGTCAGTTGAAGTAGCACCAAGAAAAAGTGAAAGAAATGAAGATAGTCTATGAACATAATAAGGACTAATGTTTATAAATTGAAGACTATAAAGCAAGTGGAAGAGAGGAAACTGGTAATGAAGCAAGTAAGGACTAGATTTTATGAGTCTTTCAGAATTGTTCTTTTTTCCCCCTGAGGAAAGCACTTTAAAGGAAGTAGTAGTCACACAACTTCCACTCAAACACACCAAAAGTCTTTATCAATTAAAATTCACAACAAAAATTCAAGGTCTAAGGAAACACAGGATATTGCCTACGTGAGAATAAGTCTTCTTGCTAGATCATAAAAACTCTTATAAATACTACACATTATATAAATTCTATTATAAACAAATTTTATTATTAACATAAATATCACTTAGAATCAAAGGTAACTTTAGAAGCACAGGTGGTAAGCAATTCATAACTACCAAAACTGGCGTATAAAGTGTTGTGTTTAGAATTATAGAAGAATTATGATTATAAATGTTTGAGATTGATGTATTTTGTAACATATTATTTGTATTCATAGTATGCATACACAGGCATTAGTTAGATTATATTGTACCTCTAGTCTTAGCTCACATTCAGGTCTCAGAATCATTTATCAGATGGTCATAGTGTATGAAACATTGCTAAGGAGTGTGTAGAGAAAAATAAAAATAAATTGTTAGATACAACTAACTTTCATTGAATTTATCAATTGGAATTGAGAGATGATGGCAGAGGAGCAGTAAAGGAATATTCGTTGAATTCTGACAATGAACCAGGTACTTAACTAAATGTTGAAGAAATGACTTTTTATTTAACCCTTTCAAATGGTCCTGTTATCCAAACATGCCATTATTACCTCCATTTTATACATGATGAAATTAGTCTCAGGAAGACCAAATGACTTTCTGAGTGTCATGGAGATAGTAAGCATATTTAAGACTTGGACTTGGGGACCCATCTCTATATCCTTTCAATCCAAAATTATATGGTAATGAAGCATGTCATAATACTTCTTTTGTTTAAAAAGAAAAAAAAGGTCAAGATTAAAAAACAAAATAAACTTGATCTCTGAAAACTATGAGAATATAGAAAAAATTGATTCAAGGATCTTGAGGAAATATTTCAGAAAGTTTTGTATTCTACCTTGAAATATGGGAGTGACTTTTCTCACTCAAGAGAAGCTACTTTATGCACTGGCAATAGCATAATCAAAGGTACCAATGTATCTGGAGTTCTGAAGTAATTGTTGCTACTGTGGGATCATTTTGACAGATTAACGCAATGTCAAGGTAGTAGACATGGAAAATAACAAAATGCATATTAAGGTTCTGAAGTGTTTTTTGTAGGCAGAGAATAATCGATCTTTTCTACACGGAGAGATAGTGTGATTATTATAAGTTTCACTGAGAACACAAATGAGGAAAGTATGGAAAGTATGAGACTGAATCTGAAGAGAGCATCTAGCAAGCTACCAGACTGTCACTGCAAATGGAACATTAGGGGTGGATGGATGGATAAAATAAATACATGGAAAGAAGGCTCTTTAATCTCTGAACTGAGAAAACTTAAGCAAAAGGACTGAGAGTTGAAGGCTAGCTTAGGTTATACAATGAGATCTTGTTTTAAGGATGAAAAAGGAAATAGAGAAGGCAGACTCAGTGGCATACAAATTGGCTATATACGTGCAACTAGAAGTAGTGATAATTCCACTTGAGTTTTGAGTGTTTGTGACTCAAACTATGTTTTGCAGAAGTTTTAAAATAATTATTTTACTATTTTTAATTATATGTATAGGTGTGTATCATGACTGCAATGTCTGCAGAGTCTAGATAAAGACATTCCATGACCCTGTAACTGGAGTTACAGGTGGTTGTGTGCTATAAAACATGGTTTCTGGATACTTAAGTAATTTACTCCTCAACTCGTTACTACTGAGCCATCCCCATATACTGAACAAGGCTTAAAAATAAAAATAGGGGGCGGGGCCAAGATGGCAAATAGCACACACAGCTTCTGAGCTGTGGAAGAGCTGAATGTCTGAGTTGGTGAGTGGAAGGACCTCTGAACTCAGGAAAACAACAGTGAGGCTTTCTAAACAACAGGGAACATCGCATGAGGTGAGAACTTTGGTCTAGGGTCATCGGGGAGTTGTTTGGAAAAGGAGAGAAATGAGACTTTGATCTCCCGGCACTCCCCTCTCCCAGACCTCCCTCCTCCTTGGAACAGCAGACTCATCTTTCTCAGTGCAGACCTAACTGCCTGGGGTCTGCAGCGGCTGAGGCGGAGCTCCTAGCCCTTTAGTGGCAACTGCCAGCAGTACTGGTCTTGGAGTCCTAGACCTGTGTAGTGGCACCATCCTCCCAGTGTCCCGGATCTGCTAGCTGCCATACTGGCTCTGCAGGATCCTGTTCACTGATGGTACCGCCTGCCCAACCCACAGGGACAGAGAATACGCTATATACTCACCCAAACCAGACAGAAATGCCATACAAGCTAGGCACATCAGGCGCTGGGCCTCCCAAGCTTAGAGAGCACAGTGGAGAGCCCCCAGGACTTCCCAGGAAGCATCTGGACTGGCAACCCAGTCTCCAGATACAGCGGGACTTCTTAACCTAGCAGCGGAGCAGCACTGAGCTGGCGGGGCACATCAGCCCTCCAGATTAAGACCAACCAGGGCCAAACCAGAGAACAGAGAGCCTGGTTACTCCGATCCCTACTGATGTGACCACCTTGAGATCTCCAGCTGCAGCAGGACCTCCTAACCTGGCAGTGGCAACAGCACTGAGCTGGCTGAGCACATCAAACAAGTAGGGCCAAACCAGAGAGCCCAGATACCCCGATCCCTGCCAAGTGACCTGCCAAGTGAGTGCACACTTAAGAATCTGCAGAGCCCCAGATCCAGGGTCCTTATAAAACAGAAGCCAGGCATTGGACCCCTTCCACCCACATACCCACTGTGGGAAACAGAGGGGCACTTGGAACATTGAAGCCCCTGCTCTGTGGGTCCAATTGAGGAGTTAATTCCAGAAATTGTGCTGCAACCATCACTAGCACCTGCTACATATACAGTGCAGAGCCCCTCCTACACACTCAAGGGTTCATTATTGTCTATCACTCTATCATAAGGAGCTGTTTGTCTGACTTTGGTCAAATGGTAGGTAGATTCTTGTGCTATTGAATTTTCTTGTTTTGTACAGTAATAAAGTTGGGGACTTTGGGTACAAAACATTTTGGGAAATGTTACAGATTCAAACACAGCCATATATAATTATGAAATTTGTTAAGAATCATGAGAGAAATTATAGGAAAATCACTCCTTGCTTTAAAACACTCAGTCTCGGTGTGTTTTAATATTCTGGGCATTTAGGTAATTCTGATATAATCTGAAATACATGTATAGATATTTGATTTATTATGCCATTTCATATGTTTCCTTGAATTCTTAGGTATTGTATTTTTTTCTTCCTGACCCTGATTTTATGAGTCTGTTCCTTATGTTTGTTATCATATGTAATTTTGTATTTCAGGTTTGGAAGTTTTAATACTGAGTTGTAAATAGTTCCATCATATTATTTTAATTAGCTAGTGCCTTCAAATTCAGGCTTTACTTTACCATTCTTGTTTATTTCATTTGTTTAATTGAAACTACCAAAGAAGTAAACAGGTAGGAAAAGACAACAATATGCATTTTGAAGCATTAACAATTGTGACACATCTAGATTCCTCCTTTTGCCCCTATTGTTATGGGCATATTAATCTGTGGGACTCATTTCTTACAGTTCAGTTACAAAACAAAGAAATTACTACAGAAATTCTGCATGTCTTCAGAGTCATACATATGTATACAATGCACAGGCACACATACACACTAGCGCATACACACACACACACACATGCACACACACATACACATACACACTCCCACACCAGATACACTGTAGCCCAGGCTGGCTTCAAACTTGCTATCACGGAAAGTGACCTTGAATTTCTGATCTTCTGACCCTCACCTCCCTTTTACAAGAATGAGAGATACATAGCTCCACACCTCCACACCATATTCAGTATTGTGGATCATTCTTGAGGATTCCTGCATGCTAGTCAAACACTCTACCAAGTGAACTAAATTTCCAGCAGGTATATTGGCCTTGTTCAAATGGAAATATTAGAATATATTAAACTGGTGTGTAATTTATATAATCCTTCTGTTCTAGGTTAAAGGCAGCTGATGGCATACACAGGCAAAAGGACCTTCTACATAAATGACAATGAGAATTTATCCTAGAGAAAATTGCTTAGAGATAGAAATGTTCCTGTAAAATAAAGTAATGGCACTCACTGAAGGACAACTGTATATTTTATAACCCAATGGCCTATTGAGGACTCTTATTTCATCTCAATTTTCGCTGTTTGTCACCCTTGCCCATAAACTTCCAACTCCTTCTTCGTTAAGCTTTGAAGACCTATATTCATTTATGAGAATTTATTAATATAATGTTATTGAAATTATCCTAGATGATCCTATAATAACCTTCGCTTTAACTATGATATCTTCTGAAGTTACTATAACTTTTTTTTGTACAGTTGACAGGACATGCATTTCGAGATATGAAGAGCTTTAATCTAATATATCAGTCATGGCAGTCAAACATTTCAGAATGATTCCTTAAATTTATTCAGTATAGATCATAGCTTTTTCTGGTTCACCCCAGGGCCTGAGTTTTCACTAGAGAATTTTTTTTTTTTGTATTTCTAATTTACTTTTTTGAAAGTTTTTTTTTTTTTGGTAATATGGTAATATTCCTAATATAGTTCAGCAAAGCTTCATTTCTTAAGGCTTCCAAAATACATATGTATTTATTTGTATGTATATATGGAACAGTCATTTATATTTCTGAGTTATTAGTGGGTTCTATATTTCTCTGATATCAATTTAATGTATGTCTTAATATGAAATGACATTAATTCTGAAGACATTTTTAATATTTAGTACCTGAAAAAATCTACATGAATACTATGACATTACCTCTAAAGATTTCGTTCCTTTTTGTTTGAAAAAAAAAAAAAAACGTAGCTGTGAAAAATTTCTGCTTAAAGAAAATAAACATGTTTATCCTATATTATATGACTAATATCCACTTATAAGTGAGCATATACCATGTGTGTCTTTTTGCTTCTGGGTTATATCACTCAGTATGATCTTTTCTAGTTCCATCCATTTGCCTACAAATTTCATGATTTCTTCGTTTATAATTGCTGAGTGGTATTTCACTGTGTAAATGAACCACAATTTCTGTATCCATTCCTTGGTTGAGGGACATCTACGTTTTTTCCAGATTCTGGCTATTATCAATAAAGCTGCTATGAACATAGTTGAGCAAATATCCTTGTTGGACACTTTTCAGATTTAGTATAGCTGGATCTTGGGGTAGCACTATTCATAATTTTCTGAGAAAGCATCAGATTGATTTCTCAAGGGAATCTTATAGAAGAAGGGAGAGACAGAAAGACCTAGGAGACAGGAGCTCTACAATGAGAACAAAAGAGCCAAAAAATAAAATAAAAATCTGGGCTCAGGGGTACCTGAAGAGACTGGTGAATCAACCAAGGACCATGCATGTAGAGGACCTAGACACCTGCTCAGATGTAGCCCATGGGCAGCTCAGTCTCCATATGGGTTCCAGAGCAAGGGAAGCAGGGGCAGTCACTGATATGAACTTAGTTACCTGCTCTTTGATCAGCTCCGCATGGCGAGATGGCTTAGTTAGGTCACTGAGAAAGAGCATAAAGACAGTTCTAATGAGACCTGATAGGCTAGAGTCAGATAGTAGCAGAGGAAGACCTCCTCTATCAATGGACTAGAGGATGAGGATGGAGGGGAGGATGAATTGAGGGTTTTACCAGGAAGAAATGAAGGAGGGGCTTACAGCCTGGATACAAAATGAATAAATTGTAATAAATAACAGTAATAATTAAAATAGAAAATAACCAATAACAAAATTGTTTCAGTAGTATATTTTGTGACACGGATAAAAAGTAAGACTGCAGATCCTCTTTTAATATGTTTGCTGTCTCTAAGTGTTTCTGTTATTTCAAAGAAAATATTTAGGAATAATACATGTTTGCATTATCAATGTGTGATTCAAAGACAGAACTTCAACTAAAAAAAAAACAGGAAAAGGAAGGATGTTGATGTGGCATCTGCCCCCTAAGTTCACTGAAATAATAATCACAATAATTAAGACACAGCCTCCACCTACAACCTGTACCTAAGTGTCTGTGAGCTGATGAAAGCATGAAGACATTGTAGTATACATTGACAATTGGAACACCATGTCAGTGTATACACTTGGTTCTTCATGCCTACTTGTCTCATTGGCATTTCAGGTGAGTAAAGATGAGAAATGGTAATTTGAATATCTGAATTTGAAGCTACTAGTTAAACTAAAAGGACATGAAGAGAAACTATCTACAATTCAGTATTACAAATCCAAGTCCCAAGTGGGGCATTTGACAAATAAATACTGGAAAACTGCTCACGTTATTTTTGAAAAAGAAGTTAATGTTGTAATATGTGACAACATAGGCAGACTTTCCAAAAATTATAGTAAATAAACAAGTCATTTATACAGAAAAACAGATATTACATGCTTTCGTTTACATTAAGTATCAAAAACAGACAAAATAGTAAAAAAGCAAATGGTGTTTTCCAGACGCTGCACAGTAATGTCAAATTTTCTGTTGTAAATAAGATTCAACTGTTCTAAAGGTTTTGTAAATAATACCACAACCAGAATTAACAATACTTTATTATCCATTTAAGGAAGGACTGATTTTATGTGGTTTTCATCTACCATAAGCACATAGACACATGTAGAGAAACAGAGGAGGCCAACATATGACTTAGAGCTCTAAGTAGTTTCATGTCTATGTACAAATTCAAAACAGAATATTCAGTTTTCCCCCTCATTGGTAATTAGTACGTACAAAATTTGCTTTGGTTTCCATAGGAAGTGTGTGTGTGTGTGTGTGTGTGTGTGTGTATGTGTGTGTGTGTGTCACTGTGTGGGTCTATGACTGATGTTCTAGGAGGTAGACTTTGATATGTACATTGTAGACCAACACTACAACTATGCTAGGAGAACGACTTTGAATATTGTATAGATATATCTTCGAGAATAGCCACGGACTTGAGACTACCTGACCCTTGAGAATAACCACAGAGTTGAGACTACCTGCTACACAAGAAAAATTCTAATTTAGCTTGTCATTACTGGAGGATCTTCCAGGATCCCTCTAACATTTTTCATTCCTTTGTAAAGCAATGGCCCTTTGGAAGTACCTAAAGTAGTTAAATTAATAGAAATTAAAAACAGGACACTTGTGCCAATGAGTTCAATGGTATTCCCCACTTTTTCTTCTAATCGGTTTAGTGTGTCTGGTTTTATGTTGAGGTCTTTGATCCACTTGGACTTTAGTTTTGTGCAGGGTGGTGAGTATGGATCTATTTGCATTTTTCTACATGTAGACATACAGTTAGACCAGCACCATTTGTTGAAGATGCTGTCTTTTTTTTTCCATTGAATGTATTTGGCATCTCTATCAAAAATCAGGTGTCCATAAGTGTGTGGATTTATGTCAGGGTCTTCTATTTGATTCCATTGATACACCAGTCTGTTTCTATGCCAGTACCATGCAGTTTTTAGTATTGTTGCTCTATAGTAAAGCTTGAGATCAGGGATGGAGATACCTCCTGAAGATCTTTTGCTGTAGAGAATTGTTTTAGCAATTCTGGGTTTCTTGTTGTTCCATATGAAGGTGAGAATTTTTCTTCCAAGGTCTGTAAAGAATTGTGTTGGTAATTTGATGGGAATTGCATTGAATCTGTAGATTGCTTTTGGTAAGATGGCCATTTTTACTATATTAATCCTGCCAAGCCCATGGCCATGAGAGATCTTTCCATCTTCTGATATCTGCTTCTATTTTTTTCTTCAGAGACTGGAAATTTTTTTCATACAAGTTTTTGACTTGCTTGTTTAGGTTCACACCAAGGTACTTTATATCAAACACCAACATCATGGGCTCTAAGAGCAAAAATCAATAAATGGGACCTCATGAAACTGAAAAGCTTCTGTAAAGCAAAGGACACTGTCATCAAAACAAAGCGACAGCCCACAGATTAGGAAAGGATCTTCACCAACCTTATATCTGACAAAGGGCTAATATCCAGTATAAAGAACTAAAGAAGTTAAACAGCAAAAAATCAAGTAATCCGATTTAAAAAAAAATAGGGTACAGAGCTAAACAGAGAATTCTCTGCAGAGGAATATCAAATGGCAGAGAAACACTTAAAGAAATGCTCAACCCCATTAGCCATCAGGGAAATGCAATTCAAAACAACCCTACGATTTCACCTTACACCCATCAGAATGATTAAGATCAAATCTCAAGAGACAACACATGCTGGAGAGGTTGTGGAGAAAGGGAACCCTCCTCCACTGCTGGTGGGAATGTAAACTTGTACAACCACTCTGGAAAGCAATCTGGCACTTTCTCAGACAACTAGGAATAGCGCTTCCTCAAGATCCAGCCATACCACTCCTAGGCATATATGCAAAAGATTCTCAAGTACACAATAAGGACATTTGCTCAACCATGTTTGTAGCAGCCTTATTTGTAATAGCCAGAAGCTGGAAACAGCCCAGATACCCCTCAACTGAAGAATGGATGCACAAATTGTGGTATATCTACACAATGGAATATTACTCAGCAATGAAAAACAAGGAAATCATGAAATTTGGAGGTAAATGGTGGGATCTGGAAAAGATGCTCTTGAGTGAGCTTTCCCAGGAGCAGAAAGATGCACACATCGTATATACTCACTCATATAGACATATGATATAGGATAAACCTAGTAAAATCTGTACACCTAAAGAAACTAATCAAGAGGGAGGACTCTTGCTAAAATGCTCAATTCCTGTCCAGAAAGGCAAAGAGGCTGGATATTAGAAGAAGGAGAAAAGAGGGAACAAGTCAGGAGCCTGACACAGAGGACCTCTGAGAAGCTCTGCCCTGCAGACTATCAATGCAGATGCTGAGACTTATGGGCAACTTTTGGGCAGAGTGTAGGGAATCTTATGAAAGAAGTGGGAAACAGTAAGATCTGGAGAGGACAGGAACTCCACAAGGAGAGCACCAGAACCAAAAAATCTGAGCACAGGAGTCTTTCTTGAGACTGATACTCCAAACAAGGACCATGTATGGAGCTACCTAAGACCCCTACATTGATGTAGCCCATGGCAGTTCAGTATCCAAGTGGGTTCCATTGTAATAGGAACAGGGACTGTCCCTTACATGAACTGATTGGCCTGCTCTTTAATTACCTCCCCCTGAGGGGGAAGCAGCATTACCAGGCCACAGAAGAAGACAATGCAGCCACTCCTGATGAGACCTCATCGACTAGGATCAGAAGGAAGGAAAAGAAATCCTCCCCTATCAGTGGACTTGGAGAGGGGCATGCATGCAGAGGGTGGAGGAAGGGAGGGATTGGGATGGGAGGAGGGTGGGAACCGCAGGGGGGAGGATACAAAGGGAATAAACTGTAATTAATAGAGAAAAAAGTAAAAATTTAAAACAAAGAAATGAAAAAAAAATAGGATACTTAATTCCAGAGGTTGAATAGAGGAGGAAGAGAGGGTTCGCTGTTAAGTGGGCAGAGAATTTCAGTCTTGGAAGACGAAAATGTAGAGATCTGCTGAATTACAATGTACCTGGAGTACTGACAGTGTTCCTTGGCTGGTATAAGTACATTCAGACAGAAATATAAACTTCGCACAAAAGAAGTATTATTGTCTTATGTGCCGTGGAGCAGAGGAAAAAAAAATTCACATGCTTCTTATTCTTCCTACAAATTTTGTTTTGTTTTTGCTTTTCAAGAAAGGCAATCTAGCACAGGATGGCATGGAAATCACTATGTACTGGAGGCTGGCTTTGAGCCTTTGGTGGTCCTCATGTCATGGCTTCCTCAATGCTTGAAACACCACAAGGCATGAATCACCACTCCAGGCTGGGACTCTCATTTTTTCTTTTTAATGCTGAATGCACTGTTTTAGCAGGGCAGGTAAGGGGAAACAATTTTTACTTAAACATGTGAAAAGAATATATTCTTTCATCTACAAATACCCAGTCATTGTCAAGACATAAGAGCAAAGAGGGTCAAAATGTTAGGCTGGCTAGTTCTTTCACATAAAGCAATCCAAACACATATTAACTGAAGAGCAGATGGCAGAGAAAAGAAAATGTTAGATACTTGAGTGTGTGAAACATACCAAGATGGAAACCTGGACATAAAAGATACCATATTGTAAAAGCAAATGGGATGTTTAATATGGATTTTCATCATTCCAGGTTTGATTTATAGTATTTTTATGAACAGATTCTTTTTCTTAAAGTTTTTAATTAAATTTTTATTTTTATATTAATTACTTTTTTCAATTTGTATCCCAGCTGTAGTCCCCTCTCTCTTCCCCTCCAAATCCCACCCTCTCTTCCTCATCTTCTCCCATTATTTTTTAATTTATTACAAATCATTTGCTTTTTATCCCAGCTGTAGCACCCTCCCTCATCCCTTCAACCCCTCTCTCCCTCTTCTCCTCCCATACCTTTTCCCCAGTCCACTGATAGGGGAGGTCCTTCTACCCTTCCATCTGACCCTAGACTATCTGCCCACCTCAGGGGGGAGGTGATCAAAGAGGAAGCCACTGAGTTCATTCAGAGACAGCTCTTGTTCCCCTTACTAAGAGGCCCATTTGGAGACAGTGCTGCCATGGGCTATATCTGTGCAGGAGTTCTAGGTTTTATCCATGAAGAGTCCTTGGTTGGAGTTTCAGTCTCAGAAAAGACTCTTCTGCACAGAATTTTTGGTTCTGTTGTTCTACTTGTGGAGCTCCTGTCCCCTCCAGGTATTTTATCTCCCTCTTCTTTCATAAGATTACCTGAACACTCTGCAAAATTTGGCTACAAGTTTCAGCATTTGCTTTGATAACCTGCTGAGTAGAATCTTTCAAAGGCTCTCTGTGGTAGGCTCCTGTCTCATTCCCTATTTTCTCCTTCTTCCAATGTCCATCCTGTTTGCCTTTTTGAGTGAGGATTGACCATCTTATCCAGGGTCCTCCTTCTTACTTAGCTTCTTTAGTTGTACAGATTTTAGTATGATTATCCTATATTATATGTCTAATATCCACTTATAAGTGAGTATGTAGCATTGTGTCATTCTGCTTCTAGGATACCTCACTCAGGATTATCTTTTCTAGTTCTCACAAATTTCCTGCAAATTTCATGATTTCCTTGATTTTAATTGCTGAGTAGTATACCATTGTATAAATGTACCACAATTTCTGTATTCATTCCTAAATTGAGGGACATCTGGGTTGTATCCAGATTCTGGCTATTATAAATAAAGCTGCTATGTGACTGAGCAAATGTCCTTGTTGTATACTTGAGCATATTTTGGACATATGCCTAGGGGAGGTATAGCTGGATCCCGAGATAGCACTATTCCAAATTGTCTGAGTAAGCGCCAGATTGATTTTCAAAGTGGTAGTACAAATTTACATTCCCATTCCCAATGGAGGAGGGTTCCCCTTTCTCCACGTCCTCTCCAGCATGTGTTGTCACTTGAGTTTTGATCTTAGCCATTCTGATGGGTGTAAAGTGAAATCTTAGTGTCATTTTGATTTTCGTCTCCCTGATGACTAAGGATATTGATCATTTCTTTAAGTGTTTCTCTGCCAATCAGTTTTCCTCTATTGATAATTCTCTGTTTAAGTCCCCATTTATTTAATTGGATTAATTGATTTGTTGCAGTTTACTTCTTGAGTTCTTTATATATTCTGGATATTAGCCCTCTGTCACATATAAAGTCGGTGAAGATCCTTATCCAATCTGTAGGTTGTTGTTTTGTTCTGACAACAGTGTGTTTTGCTTTAAAGAAGCTTTTCACTTTCGTGAAGTACCATTTCTTGATTGTTGATCTTAGAACTTGTACTGTTGGTATTCTGTTTAGGAAGTTGTCTCCTGTGCCAATGAGTTCAATGCTTTTCCCCACTTTTTCTTCTAACAGATTTAGGATATCTGGTTTTATATTGAAGTCTTTGATCCCCTTGGACTTTGGCTTTGTGCACGGTGATAGGTATGGCTCTATTTGCACTTTTCTATATGTAGACATCCAGTTAGACCAGCACCACTTTTTTTTAGATGTTGTCTATTTTCCATTGTATGGTTTTGGCATCTTTGTCAAAAATCAGGTGCCCAGTCCAAGACAAGTTGACTGGGGAAGCAAGACTTGTGCTTCCCTTAAATATGGCTTTTCACTCGATGCAAGTACCACCCCAAAAGTGTTCACCTATAGCATTACAGCTTTTATTTTTTTGAGACAAGTATGAATGACAGTAGGAAAAGCAAATCTTTATAGTGAACAGAAATTCAGGCAGTGTACATGGTATTGGTGATGGATGGTTTTAGGACAACTTGACATGAGCTAAGTTCACTTGGGAAAAGAAATAACTGAGAAAATGCTTCTATATGGTTGGCCCATAAGGTATGTCTATATTGCATTCTTGATTATTAGTTGATATGGGTTGGGTCCAATCCATTGTGTGAATGACACTAATGGGCTGGTTGCCATGGGTGCTGTAAGAAAGCAAATTGAGTGGGTCAGGAGAAGAGAGCCAGGAAACCAGTATTTATCATTTTTTTCATGACCTCTTCATCACAATCTGCCCTACCTTGAATTTCTGCCGACTTCTCTTCATGCTGCACTACAACTGTAAGACAAATAAACACTCCCCCCCCTTAAAAAATCAGGTGTCCATAAGTATGTGAGTTTATCTCTGTGTCTTCTGATCAGTTTCATTGAGCCATCATTCTGTTTCCATGCCAGTATCATGCAGTTTTAATTACAGTTGCTCTGTAATACAGCTTCAGATCAGGGATGCAGATACCTCCAGAAGATCCTTTATTGTACAGGATTGTTTTAGTGATTCTGGCTTTCTTGATATTGTATATGAAGTTGAGAATTTTTCTTTCAAGATCTGTAAAGAATTGTGTTGGTAATTTGACGGGAATTGTATTTAATCTGTAGATTGCTTTTGGCAAGATGGTCATTATTACTACGTTAATCCTGCCAAGCCAAGAGCATGCAAGATCTTTCCATCTTCTTATATTTTTATATCTTCTATTTTTTCTTCAGATACTGAAAGTTTTTTTATTTTTATTTTCATACAAGACTTGCTTGGTTAGATTTACACCAAGTTACTTTAGGTTGTTAGTGGATACTCTGAAGGGTGTTGTTTCCCTAATTTCTTTCTAAGCCATTTTGTCTTTTGTATGGAGGAGGGCTACATTTTTTAGTTGATTTTGTATCCAGCCACTTTGCTGAAGGTGTTTATCAGTTGTAGGAGTTCCCTAGTAGAATTTTTGGGGTCACTCATGTATACTATCATTAGTGATACTTTGACTTCTTCCTTTCTGAACTGAATCCTCTTGATCTACCTTAATTGTGTTACTGCTCTAGCAAGGACATCAAGAACTATGTTGAAGAGATACGGAGACAGTGAACAGACTTGCTTTGTCCCGGATTTCAGTGGGATTGATTTAAGTTTCTCTCCATTTGATGTTGGCAATAGGATTGCTGTATATTGCCTTTACTGTGTTTAGGTAAGTGCTTTGTATCCCTGATCTCCCCAGGACTTTAAACATAAATGAATGTTGGTGTTTATCAAATGCTTTTCAATATTTAAGGAGCTTATCATGTTTTCCTTTTTATAGAATTCCACTGTATTTTTTTTTTTTTTTTTTTTTTTTTTTTGCATCAGTGTTCATAAGGGAGATTGGCCTGAAATTCTTTCTTTGTTGGGTCTTTGTGAGGTTTAGGTACCAAGGTCACTGTGGCTTCATAGAATGAGTTTGGTAATGTTCCTTCTGTTTCTATTTTGTGGAATAGTTTGAAGAGAATTGGTGTTAGCTCTTCTTTGAAGGTCTGGTAGAATTCTGCGCTGAAGCCATCTGGTCCTGGGCTTTTTCTTTTTTTGGTTGGGAGACTTTTGATGACAGCTTCTATTTCTTTGGGGGATATAGGACTATTTAATTGATTTACCTGGTCCTGATTCCGCTTTGGTAAGTCAAATCCATCAAGAAAATTGTCCATTTCATTTAGATTTTCAAATTTTGTGGCATATAGACTTTTGAAGTAAATCCTAATGATTGTTTGGATTTCCTCAGTTTCTGTAGTTATGTCCCCCTTTTCATTTCTGATTTTGTTGATTTGGGTGGAGTTAGTTTGGCTAAGGGTTTGTCGATCTTGTTGATTTTCTCAAAGAACCAGCTCTTGGTTTCATTGATTCTTTGAATTGTTTTATTTGTTTCTAATTGATTGATTTCAGCCCTGAGTTTGATTATTTCCAGCCGTCTGCTCCTTCTTGGTGTGTCTGCTTCTTCTTTTTCTAGGGTTTTTAAGTGGGCCATTAAGTTGCTTGAATGAGCTGTCTCGAATTTCTTCTTGCAGGCACTTAGTGCTATGAACTTTCCTCTTAGCACTGCTTTCATTGTGTCCCACAAGTTTGGGTATGTTGTGTCTTCATTTTCATTGATTTCTAGGAAGACTTTAATTTGTTTCTTTATTTCTTCCCTGACTCAGCTGTCATTTAGTAACAAGTTGTTCAGTTTCCATGTGTGTGTAGGCTTTTTGCTATTTCTGTTATTGTTGAGGTCCAGCTTTATTCCATGGTGATCAGACAAGATACAAGGATGCCATAATCTGTTTGACTTTATCTTCCTCTGTTTCTTTATGGATAGCCATAATCTGTTTGACTTTATCTTCCTCTATTTCTTTATGCATTTCATTTTTTTTTCTCCATTATCTTCTTCCTAAGCATAGATGTAAGGACATCTTCTTGAATTTCACTTATGATAGGGTATCCAGGGCTACTTGTCCCTGGATAACTGGGTTCTGGAGATGCCACATTGCTTTGTGTTTTGTGGTTATGCTTTTACATTGCCTCTACACATTCTGCTGTCTTAGATATTGGCTGTTAGTTTCTGGTGCTTCCTGGAATTCTGGGGTGAGGAGAATCCCCTTGTCAGGACGATAGTTGTTCCTGTAAAAGATCTGCTCAGCTTTTTGGATATTGTCACCAAATGTCTCGTACTTCTCAGGAATTGCCACTGCTCACCTCATGCAGAATAAGTTTATTCTTGTGTGGTAACTGTGCCCGTTGATAGTCAGGGAACCCTCCTCTTACCAAGAGAAATCCTGGAGACAGTTGTCCCACTCCTGGCTTTCTTGCTTTGAATTTAGGAGCTGTTGCTGCTGATAGGCACAGCTGTCTTGACGAACCTGGGAATCTTGGGCTTGGTCATTTTGGCCAGGGATACTGGTTGTGACTTAAAGAGTATCTGGGGGTGGGTGATCTGGTGGATCCCAGTCTTCTGTAGGTCTGAGGTTGGAGCTCTGTGTCCCAGTACCCAAGCAGTATAGTGCAGGTGAGTGCAGCACTCATTCATGAGGCAGGAGGCTAGAGCCTGGATCCTGCAGGAACTCAGAAACTTTTTTGTAGCTGGCTATCTTGAGATGAGACCTGATGTTTCCCCCAACATGGGGTTTCCTCCTGACAGGGAGACCTGGTCTGTGGTGTTTAGGGGTCCACAGTTCTGTCTGAGATTGTTAGTAGAGCATGCATGTGCAGGCCATTTGCTCCTCGCTGGCTACTGGGTGCTTGCAGGTACTAGTGAACTTTTCCCAAGAACATTTTGTGTGGGCAGGGGTGGGTGGCTGGGTGCCCTGAGGTCTAACCTGATATTTCCTTCACCATGAGGTTTCCTCCCAACAGGGAAACCCAGTCTCCAGTGTTTTTGGGCCCTGAGTTCGGTCTGTTCGTCGTTGTGTATTCACTGCTGTCCTGCTCCTCACACACAGTGTCCTCTCAGTGCTGCCATCTTGGATCCTGATTTATTTCATCTTTCTATTTTTAAAGGCAGAGTCTCATGTAGCTTAGACTGACCTTGAACTCATTACATAGCCAGGGCTATTCTTGTCTCAAGTATTCAAATTACAAACTTATTCTTGGATGGGTAAAAAGTACTTTGAATTCAGGAGAAGGCATTTTAAAATTATTTGTATTTTTACTAATATTACACTTATAAGTACTTTTTTTAAATTAAAATAAAATAAAAGTAGAAAAAGGAGGAGCAGTCATTGAAAAGAAAATGTGCTAAATCATTTACATATTTTACCTTATTTTTATATTCATTTTATATATATTACCTTATTTTTATTTTATTTGTGTGTTTGACCTTGTTCATACATTATTTTCTTTCAAATAAAAATAAATATCAGCATTAAAAAGGACATGTGAAAATGAATTGTTAAAATATTTGTGCATTTATTATTTAGTAAGAAATTTCTGCTAATTAAAGTAACATCTGATCTAAATTACACTGAAATTGAAATGCAGAAACTAAACAAGAGCAATGACAGATGGGAGATGTAGGAAAAACAATGATTCTTTTAAAATGAAATTTAATACTCAAACTGATTGTTCTTGAGAAAATAATAACATAACTTATTACTCAAACAGCTAATTAATGTATTTTTACAAGAAAAGAGATAAATGATTAAACTAAACTCCAAATACTATTTAGCTTGCTATTTTGATAACAAAGAAGAAAACATATGTCACGAGGTAACAACAAAACAGAAGGAAAATGGTTTTGAGAGACATGTTTGCTTTTATATAAATTAAGAAAGAATTGATTAGATGGGTTAAAGCAAAAGACACGAAAAATGCTAAAAAGTCGCATAAATATTAAAGAAATGCCAGACTTAAAAGGATCACATATATAAGAAAAATTTCCCTTGATAGTTAATGGATATATTTTCCCAAATAGATTTTCAATCTCACACACATACATATGTGTGTGTGTGTGTGTGTGTATATATATATATATATATATATATATATATATATATATATCTCCTACCTACTTTTCTTCCTGTTTTCTTTTAGTTTGCTGTCAACACATTCTAGAGATGACCAAATAAGAACACATTATTGATTCCTATAAAAATCAATGGAACCATACACATTGTTCCCCAGGACACAGCAAATACCATGGCAGATCATGAGTGAATCTTTGCAACTTCACTGCTCAACTTAATATTTGCACATTTGTAAAGCAAAAGCTAATTCATCAATCATGGATATTTATTTGCTAAGTGCAGTTAGTTACTCCAGTTCAACAGAACTGCCCACCAGTGTTGCTCTCCTTTGATGGGACTTAGCTCTAACCTCACACCCAGCAGCAGTGATATTCTTCTGAGACCAAGATTTTGTGGAGTTATGGACAGTCTCAAAATTCCACTGTAATAGCCCATTACAATTTTTATAGCAACCACTTCTAAGCTGTAGGAATCAAATCTTTTTGGCCTGCATATAAGCAAGACCCAAGTCCCCCCCCCCCCAAGTTGGTGGGGAGGTTGTTATTTTTGGCTTCATTTTTCTTTTGAAATTTCTAAAATAGTCACCTTAATTAACTTTTATTCTGAGTTATTTTGATGCTAATAATATATGGTTGTTACATTCCTTGTACATGTTCCCAAACAGTGATAGAAATATTATAATATTATTACATCTAATCAGTGTTTATCTAACATTGCATACACTACCCACTGTGAATCTTTTAAAAAGTCATTTTAGTGGATAACACATCAAGAAAGGTTGGTATATACAATGGCATGCTTTTGTTCTTTTATTCAGTGACTTTTAGGAGACAGTTTCTACAGATGGCAGTTGCTTTCAATTTACCTTTGTCCACAATTGAAAAAAAAAAAGAGTATTTTGTTTGTTAGAATTTTATAAATTCTAACATAACATAATTTTAAATTCACAAACACTTTCAATACCAGAGATTATAATTCTTTATGTTCCCTTGACTACATTACAGAAAAAATGCTCCAAATGTTTTAAAATGAAGCCTCAGAAAACCATGAGTTAAGGAATATTTAGAAGGAGTTGGGTGTGATAGTGCATACCAAATCCCTAGCACTTGGGAGACAGAGGCAGAAGGATTGCTGTGATTTCCAGGTCAACCTAGACTACTCTGCTAGCACTTTTCTCAAAAAAGAATATAGATCAAAAATTAAAAATGGGATACCCCACTCAGGATGAGTCAGGTATACCAGAAGCAGAAAGACTCATGGTACATATTCACTTCTCAGTGGATATTAGACATATAATATAGGTTAAACATACCAAAATCTGTACACCTAAAGAAGCTAAGCAAGAACAAGGACCCTGGGTAAGATGATCAATCCTCACTCAGAAAGACAAATGGAATGGATACTGGAAGAAGGAAAACAAACAGGAAACAGGACAGGAGCCTACCACAGAAGGCCTCTGAGAGACTCTACCCAGCAGTGTATCAAAGGAGATGCTGAGACTCATAACCAAACTTTGGTGAGAGTGTAGGGAATCTTATGAAAGAAGGGAGTGATAGTTAGACCTGGAGAGGACAGGAACTCCATAAGGAGTGCAACAGAAACAAAAAATCAGGGCACAGGGGTCTTTTTTGAGACTGATACTCCAACGAAGGACCATTCATAGATGTAACCTAGAACCCTTGCATAGATGTATCCCATGGTATCTCATTCTCCAGGTTGGTTCTCTAGTAAGGGGAACAGGGACTGTCTCTGACATGAACCCAGTGGCTGGCTCTTTGATCACCTCCTCCAGAGGGGGGGAGCAGCCATGCCAGGCCACAGTGGAAGACAATGCAGCTGGTCCTGTTTAGAAGTGATAAGTTAGGGTTAGATGGAAGGGAAGGAGGACCTCCCCTATCAGTGGACTTGAAGATGGGTATGGAAGGAGATGAAGGATGAGGGGTGGGATTGAGAGGGAATGAGAGAGAGGGCTACAGCTTGGATACAAAGTGAATAAACTGTAATTAATGTAAAAAAATAAAAATTTAATAAAAAATGGAGTACCCCATCTAAAATACAAAAATATCATTAGGAAGAAATATACAATTCTGGACTTCTTTCTTACAAAGAACATGCCAATTAATGCTCAAATTGTAATATTACTGTATTTTATAATGTTCTAAGTTATTAAATAATATTTTAGTTATTTTTCGTGTTGCCATAACCCAAAACTGATAAAAATACAACTGAATGAAGTAGGGGTTTATTTTGGCTCACAGTTCAGAGAAACACAGCCCATCATGGCAGGGAACAAATCTTCAACAGTTGTGATTGCAGGAGTTTGTAGGTGCAGTAGACAGAAAGCAGATGCTCCAGCTTTTAATAATTTGGTTCTGTCACTAGTTGGCTATATCAGACAGCCAGTTTCTACCTCCCAAAGCATCAGTATTTAAATATATCAAGTTGTGTAGGACATTTTATATTTAAACCATAACAGCAGTCAATTACAAATACTCAATGTAACTATTAAATGTAATTATAACTGCATAATTCTGTATTCCTGGAGCTATGTTTATGTATGAGTGATCCTATTGAGTATATCTTACCTCCAACACACATGCTCCGTTTTCATTAGACACTGGTCAGCAGTAGACAATGTAGGTTGTTAATTTCCTTCCTAATCCACTTCTATGTGAACAAATAACAATTGTCATCACTAGAAGCATTGTTGTTAAACTTTAAGATGAGTAATATGTGTGTAAGAAAAATAAATCAGTTGTGTAAATTGTAGTAGTTTCACAAAGTTTGTATAGGTTATCATTGTCTTCACAGGGGATATAGAGTCAGTTTGTGACATTTTTTTTATTGTGCATTAATACAATATTAAACCTATATAGACCTTTCCTTTTGTCTACTGCTCTAAATGTCACTTCTTCCCCATCTCTCAAACTTTTGTTTTGGAATACAGACTATCACAATGTGTATGTTAGATTAGACACAACAAACAACAAGATCAAAAACTATGATCTCTCTAGGTATGGTGGTACATGCCTATAATCCTAGCACTCTGGGAAGCAGAGGCAGGTGGGTCTCTGTGAGTTCAAGTCCAGCATGGTTTATAAAGTGAGTCCAGGACAGCCAAGGCTACACAGAGAAACCCTGTCTTAAAAATATAAACAAAATAAATAAAAATAAAAGACAGGTTTCAAAATGTATTATTTGACTAGGTTATTGTATTCTTTGTGTATGTGGGTTTGACTGATTTGCCATTTTGCTGTTCTTGTGATGCTTTCTAAACACCTGGCAGACAGGCATTGTTTTACTTCATCAATGAAAGGAATTTTTAGATGAAATGGCAGTACACTTGCCACCTGAACATATAATGTGGTACATCCGACTGTTAGCTATGTGAGGCTTTTATAATGTTCTTCTTATTACATGGCCTTGTATAGAAGTAAACAAATCACTCTCATTACAAGCTTCACATCAACTCCTGCTGATGATTTTCCAGAACCTTTAGAGAAAGTGGTTTCCTAAATACAAATATCAAGAAAGTCTTTGAGTCAACAGCAAAACACTTATTTGCTTAATTTGTTTTAGTAAAATCAGATTCATCTGTGGGCACTGGCGTGTTTCTCCTATAGTTGCTTATTAGTAGAGCCCAATTTAATTGAAAACTGAATACAATAGGTGAGAGTGAAATTTCAGAATTAGGTTCATCAACTTACTTTGTTGATCCCACTGTTGTCAGAGCATCTCATTTCTGAACATGCTTTATAAGGCCAAAAGAAAAGTTAAAAAGTTGCTCATGCCTGTAGCCTCAACACTTCAAGGATGAGGATGTAGGGAAGTCTCATATGCCAGAACCTCCTGGGATACAGAGAGAGAGACTTTGTTTGAAAAACAACAAACTCCATCCACCAACCAAACAAAAGCTGAGGTCAGGAAATAAACTGAGGATTTCAATTTGTATAGAGATAACATATTTTACAGAAATTAAAAAACAAAACAAAACAACTTTTACTGGTAACTGCATACTTTTTAACCAGAAAGATAATCTAAAACAAAACCTCTAACATAATTCATATTATGAATGGAAGTCATTTGAGAGGGTTTCCTTTTTTTCTTCAGAAACTAATCCAATAGATTCCCCAAACTTTCTGAAACTGTACATATTTACCCAGTGCCTAAGACTCAGCTATGGTCTCTTGAGTTTACTTTCCATATGCCTCAGGCACACACATGTAATTTTGTGCTTCAAGGAGTTAGTACTTCATACTAAGACAAATGGTTATAAAACACACACCAGTGCCCTTTGGAAGTAATTAAAAATATTGCCCTACCCTGTATTCATTTCTTTCCCTTTAGGCATTGCCCCCTTTGATATCCTATATTCAGCTTCCCCTCTAATTCACAAAACAAATCTGATTGCTCTTTGTACTGTCTCCTAAGAAATCATATGTTTAAACATACAGAAATGTGCTAAGAATGATAGTACTTGGCTTCTAAGTCCATTTTTAAATGAAATAACATTAATAACTATAGACTTATATAAATGTTGGTTCCAATTCCCAATGTATATGAGACTGTATATTATCTTGAAATCATGATTTTTGATTGATTGTTTTCAGGGGGTTCTACAAAATTAGAAATATGAACAAAATATTTTAAACACAGTGAGACATATTTTTGATGAATATATTGTAATATAATAATAATTACAATTTTAAGTCTATCATGGGGAGTTTTGTATTTGACTCTAACTTTTGCCAATCCAAAATACCTTAATAAAATAGTCTCTTTCTAAATTGTGCAATGAACACATGAATTAGCATGTTATTTATATGTATGCCAGAAATGAAAACGTGTCTTATATATTATCTTTAACAATGGTAGGCAACTTTGAAGATATTACTAGTGGCAATTTAAAACACATACTATGTGAATGTACATGAATATGGAAGCAAGAATCAATATATGAATTTAAAAAATACAATTCTCCAGAGATTATTTCCATCTTAATGTTCCCTTTCTTGCAATGTTAACTGTTTAAAAGCAAATAAACATTAAGGAAAACAAGTCTGTTATAAAGTTCTACAATTTTGATTCACACTAATGACTTGGTAATGTCTATGTAATATGTCATTTGGAAAATTTCACATTTCCTGAATAGCAATGCTATAGTTCACATTGTATACACATTCAAAATGAGTCATGAATATGATTACAGGATATTCATATGAAATGAATATAGGGTAGGACCATATTTTTAATTACTTCCAAAGGGCAGTGGTGTGTGTTTTATAACCATTTGTCTTTGTTTTTATAAAGCACTAACTCCTTGAATCACAAAATTACATGTTATGAAGTGCTACTACACACTGTATTCTTAAATTTGTTTCCAAACCTCAGCAAATGTAGCCCTAGGTACCTAATACATGATTCAGAGGTTAATTTTTTAATACCATTGTCAAATCCTTAGCTATAAAATAATTGCATAATGCTATTGAAATGTTTCAGCTAAGAAAATGTGTTCCTCTTCAGTTATCTTATAAATTATATTATAAAGGATAATTGACAACTCCAGTGAACTCATGAATACTAAACCAATTAGTAATACAATGGCTACTAATACTATCTGAAATTAAAGATATAGTCTTTAATGAAAACATTTTTTATGCTTTTTCATTTCACACTTCCAATGCTGACTATGTTATGTAATTCAAGTAAAAGAAAACATTTTTGTGACTCAGGGTTTAATACAAGAAATTACGCAATTTCAGGGATTCGGCAAGATGGCGGTGCGGGACAACTCTCTTTCTGACCAGCACCACAGCAGGATCAACACAGTGACCAGAAGTCAGAACTCATGGCCCTAAAACACAACTGATTGTGTATCCCAGGTAAGAGGATATCCCATAGTGGGGGATTCAATCAGCTTTAACTCACTCAGCCAAACCACGGAAGAGATCCTGGTTCCACCAGGCACTTGGTTGCCAGCGCAGAGCCACATGCCAGCATGCTCTGATCATTGTACTAGACTGAACTGTGGGCACCACAAAATCAGAGACTTGGATTTCTAGTCGAGAGATAAACCCCGGTGCAGGAAATGATTGGGACCGACCTTAGGTCACCCAGTCATTCCCTGGAAAAGATTCGGGGTTCCACGGACACCCAGGAGACAGCCCAGAGCCAGAGCCAGGACCCAGATGCAGGCACAGAGTCTTGCCTGCATGCCTGACTCCCGGCCCCAGATAGAACTGTGGGCCCCAGAGTACTAGATATTGAGTTTCTCTGTCGGATGCAAATCCACAGGGAGGGAAACAGCTTATCACAGAGCACTCAGCCAATACCACCACCCCGAAAGGTCTTGGGAAAAATTACCCAGTTTCCACAGATGCCCAAGAATCCAATCCCCAGAAAGGCAGAAAGGCAGAGCCACATAAGTCTGTGCCTGCTGATTCTACTCACCATCACAGACAGAATGGCTGTCCCCAAAGCAAAGACTGGGTGTCTCTGTCAGGAGGAAACCCCACAGCGGGGAGATCATCAGATCCAACGCTCAGGACACCCAGCTCCAAAAGACTTTCTGAATTCACGCAGACTCTAGGCTCTAGCCTTCTACTGCAGGCAGGAGCGCTGTGCTAACCAGCCATTACTGAGTACCTCTAGGGCACTGGGGCACACAGCTGCATCTTCAGACCTACAAAAGCCAGAGATACATTACAACAGCCCTCAGATACTGCTCCAAGGATCAACTAGTTATTCCTAGCTAAACTGACAAAACTGTGAGAACCCCTGGTTCCTCAAGAGGGATGCACCCAAAAATTACACTTTAAGAGCAACAGATACTGCTCACTAAATTCAGAGCAAGAAACCCAGCAGCAGAGCAGCCATCACCAGGACCTTTCCTGATGAGAGGAGAGCCTTCCTGAACACCATAGTTATCATACAGGTCCATACACCTGAAGTGAACTGTGACAATTCCTGAAAAGCACCACCATTCAGTTGACCATACCCAAAAAACAGAACTGTGGGCCCCAGAGTACTAGATATTGAGTTTCTGTGTCGGATGCAAACCCACAGGGAGGGAAACAGCTGATCACAGAGCACTCAGCCAATACCACCACCCCGAAAAGGTCTTGGGAAAAATTACCCAGTTTCAGAATTTCAGAACCTCACCAAGTGGATTCTCTCCACCCCAGGACCCAGCAGGCAGCAAAAATAAAGAGACAACACCTGAGAAAGAGAGATGGGTAGAGGCCAGTGAAAAAGCACAACCAACAAAAGGCAAAGCTATATGGCATCCCCAGAACCCAGTTATCCAGGGGAAAGTAGCCCTGGACAAACTAACATAAGTGAAATTCAAGAAGATGACATTACATCTATGCTTATGAAGAAATGAATGGAGGAAGCATATAATAAGATATAATAAAACAGATTATGGCCATCCATAAAGAAATACAAACAGTTTTGTGGCTTTCGGAGAGGAAATGATTAAATCACTGAAAGGAATAAGAAACAGAGGAATATTCAAAGAAACAGGAGAAGGAATTGAAGGAAAAACAGTAAAATACAGTCAGACAGGTGATGGAAATTAACAAAACGAAAAGAGGGATATAACCACAGACACTGAAGAAATCCAAACAGTAATTAGGACTTACTTTAAGAGCCTATATGCCACAAAATTTGAAAATCTAAGTGAAATGGGCAATTTTTTTCACCAATTCCACATGCCAAAGCTGAACCAAGACCAGATAAATCAATTAAATAATCCTATATCCCCTAAGGAAATAGAAGTTGTCAACAAAAGTCTACCATGACAAAAAAAAAAAAAAAAAAAAAAAAAAAAAAAAAAAAAAAAAAAGCAGCCCAGGGCCAAATGGTTTCAAAGACAGAATTCTACCAGACCTTCAAAGAAGACAAAGAAGAGCTAACATCAATACTCTTCAAACTATTTCACAAAATAGAAACAGAAGGAACACTACCAAACCCATTCTATGAAGCCAAAGTCACCTTGGTACCTAAACCTCACAAGGACACAACAAAAAAAGAGAATTTCAGGCCAATCTCCCTCAGGAACATTGATGCAAAAACATTCAACAAAATACTTGCAAACCAAATCCAAGAACACATAAAAGATATCATCCACTAGGACCAAGTAGGCTTCATCTAAGGCATGCAGGGGTGGTTCAATATACGGAAATCCATCAATGTAATCCACCACATAAACAAACTGAAGGAAAAAAAACTACATGATCATCTCCTTAGATGCTGAAAAGGTATTTGACAAAATCCAACATCCATTCATGTTTAAAGTCTTGTAGAGATCAGGGATACATGGCACATACCTGAACATAGTAAAGGCAATATACATTAAGCCTATAGCCAATATCAAACTCAATGGAGAAAATCTTAAATCATTCCCACTGAAATCAGGGACAAGGCAAGGCTGCCTACTCTTTCCATATCTCTTCAACATAGTTCTAGAAGTCCTTGCTAGAGTAATAAGAGAGTTGAAGGAGATCAAGGGGATACTAATTGGAAAAAAAGAAGTCAAAGTATCACTGTTTGCAGATGATATATAGTATACCTGAGTGACCCCAAAAATTCTACCAGGGAACTCCTACAGCTGATTAACAACTTCAGCAAAGTGGCTGGATACAAAATTAACTAAAAAAAATGAGTAGCCCTCCTGTATACAAAAGACAAAAAGGCTGAAAAAGAAATTAGGGAAACAACACCCTCACAATAGCCACAAATGACATAAAGTACCTTGGTGTGACCCTAACCAAGCACGTCAAAGACTTGTATGAAAAAAAAATTCAAGTCTCTGAAGAAAGAATTAGAAGAAGATATCAGAGAATGGAAAGATTTCCCATGCTCATGGCTTGGCAGGATTAATATAGTAAAAATGGCCATCTTACTAAAATTAATCTACAAATTCAATGCAGTTCCCATCAAATTACCAACACAATTATTTATAGACCATGAAAGAAATATTCTCATCTTCATGTGGAACAACAAGAAACCTAGAATTGCTAAAACAATTCTCTGCAGTAAAAGATCTTCAAGAAATATCTCCATCCCTGATCTCAAGCTGTACTATAGAGCAACAATACTAAAAACTGCATGGTACAGGCATAGAAATAGACTGGTGGATCATTGGAATCGAATAGAAGACCCTGTCATGAATCCACACACTTATGGACACCTGAGTTTTGGCAAAGATGTCAAAACCATTCAATGGAAAAAAGACAACATCTTCAAAAATGGTGCTGGACTAACTGGATGTCTATATGTAGAAAAATGCAGATAGATCCATACTTATCACCCTGCCCAAAACTAAAGTCCAAGTGTATCAAAGACCTTAACATAAAATCATACACACTAAACCATTAAGAAGAAAAAGTGGGGAATACCCTTGAACTCATTGGTACAGGAGACAACTTCCTGAACAGAACATCAACAGCACAGGCTCTAAGATTAACAATCAATAAATGGGATCTCATGAAACTGAAAAGCTTCTTTAAAGCAAGGGACACTGTCCTCAGAACAAAATGACACCCTACAGATTGGGAAAGGATCTTCACAAACCCTATATCTGACAGAGGGCTCATATCCAGTATATATAAAGAACTAAAGAAGTTAAGCAGCCAAAAATCAAGTAATCCACTTAAAAAATGGAGTACAGACCTAAACAGAGAATTCTCAGTAGAGGAATATCGAATGACAGAGAAACACTTAAAGAAATGCTCAAACTCACTCATTAGCCATCAGGGAAATGCAAATCAAAACAACACTAAGATTTTACCATACACCCATCAGAATGGCTAAGATGAAAAACTCAAGTGAGAGCACATGTTGTGGAGGTTGCAGAGAAAGGGGAACTCTCCTGCACTGCTGGTGGGACTGTAAACTTGTACAATCACTCTGGAAAGCAATGTGGCACTTTCTCAAACAACTAGGAATAGCAATTCCTCAAGATCAACCTATACATATACCCAAAAAAGTCTCAAGTAAACAATAAGGACATTTGCTCAACCATGTTTGTAGCAGCATTATTTGTAATAGCCAGAAGATAGAAACAGCCCAGATTCCCCCTCAGTGGAGGAATGGATACACAAATTGTGGTATATCTACACAATGGAATATTACTCAGCAATAAAAAAAAATCATGAAATTTGCAGGTAAATGGTGGGATCTGGAAAAGATCCTCCTTAGTGAGATATCCCAGAAGCAGAGAGATGCACACAGTATGTACTCACTCATATAAACATATAATATAGGATAAACCTACTAAAATCTGTACACCTAAAGAAACTAATCAAGAGGGAGGACTCTTGCTAAAATGCTCAATTCCTGTCCAGAAAGGCAAAGAGGCTAGATATCAGAAGAAGGAGAAAAGAGGGAACAAGTCAGGAGCCTGACAGAGAGGACCTCTGAAAGGCTCTGCCCTGCAGACTATCAATGCAGATGCTGAGACTTATGGGCAACCTTTGGGCAGAGTTCATGGAATCTTATGAAAGAAGTGGGAAACTGTAAGATCTGGAGAGGACAGGAACTCCATAAGGAGAGCAACAGAACCAAAAAATCTGAGCACAGGGGTCTTTTCTGAGACTGATACTCCAACCAAGGACCATGCATGGAGATAACCTAAGACCCCTGCACCGATATAGCCCATGGGAACATGAACTGATTGGCCTGCTCTTTATTTACCTCCCCATGAGAGGGAAGCAGCATTACCAGGCCACAGAAGAAGACAATGCATTCACTCCTGATGAGACCTAATTGACTAGGATCAGAAGGAAAGAAAAGACCTCCCCTATCAGTGGACTTGGGGAAGGGCATGCATGCAGAGGGTGGAGGAAGGGAAGGATTGGGATGGGAGGAGGGAGGGAACCACAGGGGGGATACAAAGGGAATAAAGTGTAATTAATAAAGAAACAAATGTAAAAATAAATAAATAAATTTAAAAAAAACAAGGTGAATAAAGTGTAATTAATAAAGAATAAAAAAATGGTATTTCAGAAAAAATGGTATTTTAGGGATTCAAAGTGAGCAAATTATAATAAATAAATAGATACATTCATACATACATACATAATTAAAAATGGTATTTCTTAAATTAAAATAATTACATAAGAGTATAATAAAATATATTCAGAAATGTTTACAGAAATAAAGTGCAATCTTGAGAGACAACAATGGAGGTGATGAATTTGTTGCACTTGGCCTAGTATATTCCTGGCTTTAGTAAAGAAGCTCTTGAGGTGGAAACTCTTTAGTTTCTTACAAAACATTCTGACTTGAGTAATCTAGTCGTAATATGTAGACATACAGTCCTTTAGGCTTAGAGTTTGGATATTTCCTAAAAATATCCACTTAGAGTTTGTATATTTCATAAAAATGAGTAAATAGAGGTTTCTTGTCTTAGAAAATTGTCCAGCTGCCAAAATATTAACTTTCAGAGAGCATATTTAATATTACCAATTGTATTTAGGATGTTTTCCAACAAAAGTATTTACTGAGGACATCCTTAATACTTGGTGCTGTTCTAGATACTTTTTTTTTTTTTTTTATGCAGGATCTTATTTAGCCCTGTCTGTCCTAAAACTCACTCTGTAGTTCAGCCTAGCTGATCCTCTTGCCTCTGCCTCCTGAGTGCTGGGATTAAAAGTGTGTGCTTCCATGCACAGCTAGATACTAATTCTTATTTAAAATAACATTAGGAGATTTTTATATTAGAGATATTTTGAAGTTCTGGTGTCCTACAAAAGAGCCAAATATTTTTAACTATTGTGGGGAAAAAGAAAATCTTTCAAACTTGGCTGACTGCCCTGAAGTCTCTGAGTCACCCCAGATAAGACGAAGTAGATAGATGTAAAATGTCAAGGAAAGCTGGAGAAAGGAAATTCCATGTTAATTGATCTTGTATCCAGTTTTATATGAACTATATAACCTGCTTTTTCGATATTTTTTTCTTTGTTGGAAAATTCTGTAGAATTGGGAATTGAAAATATTCAAACTCAACTTGTAGACATGAAGAAATGAAGAACTGCACTGAAATAGGGAATATTGAAGAACCTACAACAATCTTACTGTGGTCTTTAAAGGTTTCAGAAAGAAAAATCCTGCTACAGATGATTCTTAAAGATTCTTCTATGTGTGTCTGAGAAGCCATTTTATATTTGTGATTTTCAATAATGATACAACTGAGAAGCTTTACATAAGTTGAATGTTTCTTTAATATTGCCGCATTTCTTTCTAAATTTTGGGAGTGATATTGAAGAGAGTAGTGATGGCTTTTGGCTTTACACCTTAAAAACTGAAATCAATTTACAGTGAGTATAATCACAGAGAAGGTCAGGATACAGTGTTCTTAAAGTGAAAATAAATGTAGATAATTACTATTCCCTTCAAAAACATTCATGCATATGAAGAGGAATATCATCATGACATTCTTTTATAAATGCCATATTTCACAATTCTGTTAATTTCTCTCTGGTACTAATGTACAAAAAAAATACACATATGAAAAGGGCTCACATCTCTAAGATCAAGTTCACTGTAGTTTGGTGACATTTTCCCATTCAAATCACTATATGAATTGTAACATTTTTCTAATTTAACTTGAATTATCATCAGAGTATAATCAGCACAAAAGCAGTATTTATTTATAATCAACTAAAATGCATGAACAATCACACAAAAGAAAAGAAAATGATATTTTTAGTCTGAAATTTACTCTGTGTTTTCTAGGCAGGAGAGAGTGAGAGATTAGAAAAGTGCCCTTGCATCCTTAACATAATGTTTATTTGAAATAATTTTTACAAGGTTATTAGAACTTCAATAAGTTAATCAGAAGAAATACTAACAAACACCAAGCAGGAGTGAAGTACTTACTTTGCAATCAGAAAAAAAAAGTAATTAGGCTATAAAACAAATAGTGACATTTTAATGTTTTCAGTGTTCACCTACTTTAGTGCATTTTATACAGATTGTACCTAAAATGGTCACAGAAATCCTTCTGGTTCAGGCTCAACATAAGCCATTCTTAGTTTTCAGAAAATAATAGGAGCATTACAATAGTCATCATGAAATTCATATTGTAAGCAATTTGCTTTCCCATCTTGCCTAGACACCCTGCACTGGTTTCTATTATCCTTTAGTATCAATTCGTGCTGTTCCTATTATAGAAGCTAGTGTACATCTAACTTTTTCATTTAGCATGGACCCCAATACATAAACACATTTGCCCCATCCATAGAAGATGGTAGAAGATTTTGCTCAAGGCAATTGGAAGCCCAGAGGGAAACTAGTCAACTTGTCCAAACATATTTTTTTCTATAATGTAAAAATAGTCTGTCTAAATAGGGCTTGGGTTATGGGGTAAAAAAGAACTAAGCTGTCTTCTTTTATCAAATTGCTACATTCGTATGCCAAGTATATTTTTGTTGCTTTTTGTTGTTTTCTTTGTTTGCTCTTTGTAAGTTAGCTCCTGTCCTGTTCCGTATTTTTTTCCCTTTTTAGATGCATATACCCTTTTCCTTCCTGATTGAGGACTGAGCCTGTTCCCTAGGGTCCTCCTTGTTGTTTAGCTTCTTTAGGCTTACAGATTTTAGTATGTTTATCCTATATGTCTAATATCCCGTTATAAGTGAGTATATACCATGTGTGGCTTTCTGCTTATGGGTTACCTCACTCAGATTCATCTTTTCTAGCCATTGGCTGTTCAAAGAGCTAACAGGATTGCTATCTCAACACTAAGAGGATAAAGCTTTTGGAATCAGCTCTAAATTTTTAATTAGTCATTAAGAAAGAAAGAAGACAAACCACAAAGAATCAAATATAGTTGAAATGCTTGTTTTTTTTTTTTCTTGTGCAGATCAGAAACAAGTATATATTTATATATGCATATATATAAATGCTTTAAAAAGTCAGATATGATTATTTGGGTGAAATTCAGATGAAGAAACTAGGAGAGACATCATAGGAAGCAGTGATCACTAGCTTGATAAATATACCTTAATAATACTATCGAACCTGTTTTTTTTTTTTTCAGTGCTTTATAATATCTGTAATACAAAAATTGTTGATTAGAAACTATTCTGGAGGGGGCAGAGCCAAGATGGCGACTAGCACACACAGTTTCTGAGTTGAACTTCTGAGTTGGTGAATGGAAGGACCTCTAACCCAACCCAGGAAAACAATGGTGAGGTTTTCTAAACAACAGGGAACATCTCAGGAGGTGAAAACTTTGGCCTGGGTCACTGATGGTTCTGCTCGCCCAATCCCACAGTGAAAGAAAATACGCTATATACTCACCAAAACCAGGCAGAAACGTCATACAACCTAGACACACCAGGTGCTGAGCCTCCTAGGCTTGGAGAGTATAGTGAAGAGACCCCAGGACTTCCCAGAAAGCATCGGGACTAGTGACCCAGTCTCCACTTACAGCGGGACTTGGTGGCAGAACAGCACTGAGCAGGCAGGGAACAACAGCACTCCAGTTTAAGTCTAACCAGGGCCAAACCAGAGAACAGAGAGCCTAGTTACCCCATCCCTGCTAATGTGATCACCCTGAAATCACCAGCTGCAGCAAGACCTCAGAACCTGGCAGTGATAGCAGCACACAACTGGCTGAGCACATCAAAGAAGCAGGGCCAAACCAGAGAGCAGAGCCGGGATACCAAAATCTCTGCCAAGTGACCTGCCTGTACAGATAGTCCTCAGCACACTCTGAGAGTTCTCAGGTTCCTGAAGAACTCTCCAGATGCCAGAGAGAGACACTATCAGTCTGATCTACAGAATCCAAAAACAAACAGAGAAGGTTTCAGATAAGCCAATGGCCAGGGGTAGGCGAAAGAACACTTCCAACATAAATCAGGACATCATGACTTCACCAGCAAACCCCAAAATCAATGGATACCCCAATTCATCAGAAGCACAGGAAAATGATTTTAAAACCATGCTTGCCCAACTATTTGAGGCTCATAAGGAGGAAATGAACAAATCTTTCAAAGAGTTGCCAGTCAATTGGAGGTAAAGAAAGAAGAAATAGACACTATCTTTAAAGAAACACAGGCAAACATAGCCAAACAAAGAGATACACAAGTAGAGGAAAAATTAGTGGCATATAAAAAGGAAATGAACAAAGAAATAGAGGCCATCATAGAGAGACAGGAATCCAAATTCAAACAAATGAAAGAAATGGTGCAAGGCATGAAAACAGAATTAGAATCAATAAAGAAAACACAAAATGAGAAAAACCTTGAGCTGGAGAACTTGGAGAAAAGATCAGGAACCACAAAAGTAAGCATCACCAATAGAATACAAGAGATGGAAGAGAGAATCTCTGGAGCTGAAGACACACTTGCAGAAATTGATACTTCTCTCAAAGAAGAAGTAAAATCAGAAAAGTTCCAATCACAAAATATCCAAGAAATCAAGGATGCTATGAAAAGACAAAATCTAAGAATAATAGGAATTCATGAAAAAGAAGACTCTAGGCTCCAAGGTCCAGAAAATATTTTCAAGAAAAAGATAGAAGAAAATTTTCACAACTTAAAGAAATGATGTCCATAAATATACAAGAGGCCTACAGAACTCCAAATAGACTAGACCAGAAAAGAAACACATCACGTCACATCATAGTCAAAACACTAAATCTACAGAACAAAGAAAAGATATTAAAAGCAGCAAGGGAAAAAGGCCAAGTAACATATGAAGGTAGACCTATCAGAATCACACCAGTCTTCTCATCAGAAACTATGAAAGCCAGAAGGGCCTGGGCAAGAATTATGGAGACTCTAAGAGATCACAAATGTCAACCCAGGCTACTATACCCTGCAAAGCTTTCAATCAACAAAGATGGAGAAAACAAAATATTCCATGACAAAACTAAATTTATGTAATATCTACACAGCAAACCAACCCTACAGAAGATACTAGAAGGAAAACTCCAATCCAATGAAAACAAATTCACCCAAGAAAACAGGGCATACAGATAATATCCCAACAAAAATGAAAAGAAAACAAGCAATGAAACAGGGTTAGATCACCGACTCCATTACAAAGGAACTAACATGCATTGGTCACTATTTTCTATCAATATCAATGGACTCAACTCACCAATAAAAAGACACAGGCTAACAGAATGGTTAAGGAAACAGGATCCAACATTCTGTTGCATCCAAGAAACACACCTATGCAACAAAGATAAACACTACCTCAGAGTAAAGGGCTGAAAAACTGTTTTTCAAGCAAATGGTTCCAGAAAACAAGCTGGAATAGCCACTCTAATATCTAATAAAATAGACTTTCAACCCAAGTTAATCAAAAAAGATAAGGAGTGCTACTATATTCTCATCAAAGGAAAAATCCACCAAGAGGACATCACAATCTTGAATATCTATGCCCCAAATACAAGAGCACCAACATTCCTAAATGAAACATTATTAAAGCTTAAATCATACATTGATTCTAATACCTTAATAGTGGGAGACTTCAACACTCCACTCTCACTAAGGGACAGATCAAATAGACAGACACCAAATAGGGAAATAAAAGCACTCACAGAATCCCTAAATCAAATGGACCTAATAGATGTCTACAGAGCTTTTCACCCAAACTCAAAAGAGTACACCTTCTTTTCAGCACCACATGGAACATTCTCCAAAATAGACCATATAGTGGGTTACAAAGCAAGCCTCAACAGATACAAAAGGATTGAAATAATCCCTTGTATATTATCTGACCACCATGGACTAAAGCTAGACATCAACAACAACAGAAACAACAAAAAGCCGACACGCACATGGAAACTGAACAACTTACTACTCAATGACAGCTGGGTTATTGAAGAAATAAAGAAAGAAATTAAAGACTTCCTAGAATTCGATGAAAATGAAGGCAAAACATACCCAAATTTGTGGGACACATTGAAAGCAGTGCTCAGAGGAAAATTTATAGCACTAAGTGCCTGCAAGAAGGAATTCGTAACATCATATACAAACAACTTAATGGCCCAAATGAAAAACCTAGAAAAAGAAGAAGCAGATACACCCAAGAGGAGCAGACGGCTGGAAATAATCAAACTAAGGGCTGAAATCAATCAATTAGAAACAAATAAAACTATCCAAAGAATCAGTGAAACAAAAAGCTGGTTCTTTGAGAAAATCAACAAGATAGACAAACCCTTAGCCAAACTAAAAAACAGAGAGAAACTATCCAGATCAGCAAAATCAGAAATGAAAATGGGGACATAACCACAGACACTGAGGAAATCCAAACAATTATTAGGTCATACTATACAAGCTTATATGCCACAAAATTTGAAAATCTAAATGAAATGGATAATTTTCTTGAAAGATTCCATCTACCAAAACTAAGTCAAGATCAGGTAGAAAGACGGAATAGCCCTATATCTCCCAAGGAAATTGAAGCAGTCATTAACAGTCTCCCCTCCAAAAAAAGCCCTGGACCAGATGGCTTCAGTGCAGAATTGTACAAGACCTTCAAAGAAGTGCTAACTCCAATTCTCCTCAAAATATTCCACAAAATAGAAACAGAAGGAACATTACCAAACTCATTCTATGAAGCCACAGTCACCTTGATACCTAAACCACACAAAGATCCAAAAAAAAAAAAAAAAAAAAAGAACTTCAGGCCTATCTCTTTTATGAACAATGATGCAAAAATACTCAATAAAATACTTGCAAACCGAATGCAAGATCATATCAAAGATATCAACCATGACCAAGTAGGCTTCATCCCAGGCATTCAAGGGTGGTTCAACATACGGAAATCCATCAATGTAATCCACCACATGAAGAAACTGAAGGAGAAAAACCACATGATCATCTCCTTAGATGCTGAAAAAGCATTTGATAAAGTCCAACACCCATTCATGTTTAAAGTGTTGGAGAGATCAGGGATACAAGGCACATACCTAAAGATAGTAAAGGCAATATACAACAAGCCTATAGCTAACATCAAACTCAATGGAGAGAAACTTAAATCAATCCCACTGAAATCAGGGACAAGACAAGGCTGCCCATTGTTTCCATATCTCTTCAACATAGTACTTGATGTCCTAGCCAGAGCAATAAGACAACTAAAGGAGATCAAGGGGATACAAATTGGAAAAGAAGAGGTCAAAGTGTCACTATTTGCAGATGATATGATAGTATACATGAGCGACCCCAAAAATTCAACCAGAGAACTCCTTCAGCTGATGAACACCTTCATCAAAGTGGCAGGATACAAAATCAACTCAAAAAAATCAGAAGTCCTCCTGTATACCAAAGACCAAAAGGCTGAGAAAGAAATTAGGGAAACAATACCCTTCACAATAGCCACTAATAACATAAAGTGCCTTGGGGTGACTCTAACCAAGGAAGTGAAAACCTGTTTGAGAAAAACTTCAAGTCTCTGAAGAAAGAAATCGAATAACATCTCAGAAGATGGAAAGATCTCCCGTGCTCAAGGATTGGTAGGATTAACATTGTGAAAATGGCCATACTGCCAAAAGCAATCTACAGATTCAAGGCAATTCCCATCAAAATACCAACTCAATTCTTTACAGACCTTGAAAAAAAAGATTCTCAGCTTCATATGGAGAAACAAAAGACCCAGAATCTCCAAAACGATCCTGTACAACAACAGATCATCTGGAGGTATCTCCATCCCTGATCTCAAGCTGTACCACACGGCAACAGTAATAAAAACTGCATGGTATTGGCATAGAAACAGAAAGGAAGATCAATGGAACCACATAGAAGACCCAGAAATAAACCCACACACCTATGAATACTCGATATTTGACAAAGAAGCCAAATCCTTCCAATGGAAAAAAGACAGCATCTTCAACAAATGGTGCTGGACAAACTGGATGTCTACATGCAGAAAAACAAAAATAGATCCGTACTTATCACCCTGCACAAAACTAAAGTCATCGTGGATCAAGGACCTCAATATAAAACCAGATAGTCTAAATAAATTGGAAAAAAAAGTGGGGAACAGCCTCGAACTCATTGGCACAGGAGACAACTTCCTGAACAGAACTCCAACAGCACAGGCTTTAAGAGCAATAATCAATAAATGGGACCTCATGAAACTGAAAAGCTTCTGTAAAGCAAAGGACACTGTCATCAAAACAAAACGACTACCTACATATTGGGAAATAATCTTCACTAACCCTTATCTGACAGAGGAGTAATATCCAGTATATAAAAAGAACTAAAGAAGCTGAAAAGCAGCAAACCAAGTAATCCAATTAAAAAATGGGGAACAGAGCTAAGCAGAGAATTCTCGACAGAGGAATATTGAATGGCAGGGAAACACTTAAAGAAATGCTCAGCCTCATTAGCCATCAGGGAAATGCAAATCAAAACGACCCTGAGATATCACCTTACACCCCTCAGAATGGCCAAGAGGAAAAACTCAAGGGACAACACATGCTGGAGAGGTTGTGGAGAAAGGGGAACCCTCCTCCACTGCTGGTGGGAATGTAAACTGGTACAACCACTCTGGAAATCTATCTGGTGCTTTCTAAGAAAATTAAGAACAGTGCTTCCTCAAGACCCAGCTATACCACTACTAGGTATATACCCAAAGTTTGCTCAAGTACACAAAAGGGAAACTTACTCAAAGATGTTTATAGCAGCTTTATTTGTAATAGCCAGAACCTGCAAACAACTCAGATGTCCATCATCGGAAGAATGGGTACAGAAATTGTGGTATTTCTACACAATGGAATACTACTCAGCAATCAAAAAGGAGGAAATCATGAAATTTGCAGGCAAATGATGTTATCTAGAAAAGATCATTCTGAGTGAAATATCCCAGAAGGAGAAAGACAAACATGGTATATACTCACTTATATAGACCTATAAGATATGATAAACATAATGAAATCTATACACCTAAAAAAGATAATCAAGAGAGCGGACATGGGGTAAGATGATCAATCCTTGTTTAGAAAGACAGATGGGATGTGCATTGAACGTATGACAGGAGTCTACTGAGCGCATCTGAAAGACTCTAACTAGCAGTGTTTTCAAAGCAAAGACTCATGACCAAACCTTTGGCAGAGTACAGGGAATCATAAGAAAGAAGGAGTGTTAGTCTGATGGGGTAAGGATAGGAGCTCCACAAGGACCAAATATATCTATGCACAGGGTCTTTTCTGAGACTGACATTCAACCAAGGACCGTGTACGGATATAACCTAGAACCTCTGCTCAGATGTAGCCTTTGGTAGCTCAGTAAGCAGTTGTTTTCCCAAAGTGAGGGGAACAAGACTATTTCTAACAGGAACTCAATGACTGGCTCTTTGGCCTCCCCACCCCCCAAGGGAGGAGCAGTCCTGTTAGGCCACGGAGGAGGGCTTTGCAGCCAGTCCTGAAGATACCTGATAAAACAGGATCAGATGAATGGGGAGGAGGTCCCCCCCATCAGTGGACTTGGAAAGGGGCACGCTGGAGATGAGGGAAGGAGGGAGGGACTGGGAGGGAATGAGGGATCGGGACAAGGCTGGGATACAGAGTTAATAAAATGTAACTGATAAGAAAAAAATAATAATAAAATAAAAAAAAAGAAAAAAAAAGAAGATAACCTAGAATCCCTACACAGTTGTATCCCATGGCAGCTCAGTGTCCAAGTGGGTTCTCTAGTAAGGGGAACAGGGGCTGTCTCTTACATGAACTCAGTGGATGGCTCTTTGATCACCTCCCACTGAAAGGGAAGCAGCCTTACCAGGCCACAGAGGAAGACAATGCAGCCAGACCTGATGAGACCTGATCAGCTGGGGTCAGATGTAAGAGGAGGAGGACCTCCCCTATCAGTGGACTGGTGGAGGGTATGGGAGGAGAGGAGGTTCGAAGAAGGGTGGAATTTGATGGGTATAAGCGAGGGAGCCACAGCTGGGATACAAAATGAATAAATTTTAATTAATAAAAATAAATTAATTTTGAAAATAAATAAAATTTAAAAATGAAAAAAAAGAAAAAATAAAATTAAAAAAAAAGAAAGAAACTAGTCCGATCCAATTGTAATCTTTACTGAACAACTGCTATACTCACTTTGTGCATGTCTCACATGATGTTCACAATGGAGCAATGCACTCAGAGAACTTATAGTGACAACTAAGGTGACAGGGTTTAAAGTTCAAATTCTCTACTCAAGAGATCATGTTCTTTCTAGCAAGCTGTGGGTTTGAAAAAAAATTACACAAGAAGAATTTCTTTCCACCATCTTATAACAAAACAAAGTTTATAAAACATGAAAATAGAGCTGAGATGTGTGAATATACACATGGCTAGAGGAATGAAAGTAGATGGGGATTTCCCAGTTTTATCCTTAACCTCTCATGTTACTTGATGGAAATTCTTGGAGTCTCCAAACATGTTTTTGGAAACTGCTGAGTTGTAGCGTGAAACTTAATAATTCATACATACTCCTGTATTAATTTCCATCAAAATGACAAGATCACAACAGTAGTTCTGTTTTTCTCACTATGCCTCAAATTACTTATTTTACTTGAGTCATCTCTCTTTAAAGGTCTTCAAAAGAATAAGGATAAGAGACACCCCCAAACAAGAATTAGAAATAAAATTGTAGTTAGCCATATATATATATATATATATATATATATATATATATATATATAATGCTCACATAAACAGGGTAGAGTTTTGTTTCTTACCATCCTCCGTTTCTTGGGTTATCACATGTCTGAATAAAGAAAATGCTAAACATATAGAACAAGTCTGCTTTTAATGATTTTTTAACACAAACATTTCACAGCAACAAAAATGAGGCTTGCCTTTCAGTGACTTGTAGCATTATTTATATTCATACGCTACAAGAGCCTGAACAGCTTTGATGGCTTCTAAATTGGGACAAACTGAATGACTGATGTAAGTTACCTTCTAAATCCTGTAACACCTTCCAGTCCAATTCTATTTCTTCCTTCATAAAATCAAATGAAGAAGAAATCACCCTGCCCATAGTACCCTAAAATATGTATCAGAGTCTTTAAATGAGGCTGGCAAAAGGTAATATCACAGAAGGACAGGTGCTCATGTTTAGCCCACGGTGAACAAATATGTTACTTCTATTAAAAGCATGTTATCAGCACTCTCCTTAAACCAAAATTTTCTGATTTGATTGTCACTCAACACTGCATATCTTCATGACATTGCATGTGGCCATGATGAATTTGCCTCATCCTTAATGTCATTAAAGAAAATACATTTTTAAATTGTCTACTTTCATTTTGATAGTACACTTATTATCCCTATCCCAGTCATGCAGGTATGTGTGATGTCATGCTGTTGAACTGGGGTTTGTGTTAATTGTATTGTGGATATAGACCTTCATTACTTCCTCAAAAAATCCTTGTAAAACAGTAAGCTTCACTTTATGTTGACTTTACGTTCCCGTATTACTTGATCACAGAACATAAAGAAAATTTTTGAAGCTAAGCAGGGTGCCTCATCACTGAAATCATAGCTCATAAAAGACAAGGGAGTATATACCATGACAGTATATACTCACACATAAGTAATTTTTAGACATATAATATAGTATAAACTTACTAAAATCTATACTCGTAAAGAAGCTAAACAACAAGAAAGACCCTAGGAAAATGTTCAATCTTCATTCAGAAGGGCAAACACGATAGACATCAGAAGCAGGAAAAGATAGTGAACAGAATAGGAGCCTACCACAGAAGGCCTCTGAAAAACTCCACTGATCGAGGCATCAAAGCAAAGGATGATACTCATAGCCAAACTTTGGGCAGAATGTATGGAATTTTATGAATGAAGGGAGAGAGAAAAAAGTCTGGAGGGGCCAGGAGTTTTAAAAGGAGACCAACAGAGCAAAAACCACTGGGCTCTGGGGGCCCTGCAGAGAATGACACCGCAACCAAGGACCATGCATAAAGAGGACCTAAAACCCCTGCTCTGATGTAGCCCATAGACTCATTCTCCAAGTGAGTATCCTAGTAAGTAGAGTGGGGGGTGTTGTCTCTGGAATGAACTCTGTGACAGGCTCTCTGATCATCTTTCCCTGGGGGATGCAGCCTTTCCAGGCCATAGAGGAAGACAATTCACCAGTCCTGATGAGACCTGCTAAGCTAGGATCAGATAAAAGTGGAGGAGATCCTCCCCTATTAGTGGACTAGGGGAAGGCATTGATAGAGAGAGGGAAAGAGGGTGGGAATGGGAGGAGATGAAGGAAGGGGCCATAACCGGGATACAAAATGAATAAATTATAATTAATAATAATTAATATTGTTTTAAAAAGGTAACGGAATTCTACGTTCCAGAATAGCCTGTGTTACAGAGTAAAACCCTAACTTAAAGTAAAATAACACCAACCAACAAACTAAAAAGATGTTTGCAAATTGTATATAATAATATATACCCTAGCTGAACCTACCTGATTTTGAGTGACAGGAAGACATAAAAGGAAGTAATAAAACAGGAAAAATAAGTTTAGACAAGGAATTTTGAAAGAGAAGTAGCATAATGTTAAAAAAAACATTGAAATCATATCTTTCAAACCATACTATATAAAAGTAACATATTGTCCTTCATATTGGAAGATAGCCACATCTACCAATCAGTATTACCAGAGAAGCTTTATTGCTTTTGTCATCAACATGCACACATTCACTTGTACACATACATATATGTATATATACACATATATACACATATATTCATAGAGATGTTATTATCCACTGTCTGCTTATGGCCATTGGTGTACAGCAAAAGAAACACTAAACCAAAATTAAGAAAATCAACAGAAAAGTTGACTACCTCCAAAAGTGACCAATTTATATAACCTTGGGCTCCCCATGATTTCAAACAATGTCAACTCTACCAACAATTGTTTAGGTCAGTAGTCTAGCAAATTTTTCTTAGTTAGCCTCCTTTCATGTCCCACTCATTTATCATACTATATTAATACAATTATACTATTATACTTTCTTTTTAAAATTTATTTATTTTTCTATTAATTATAGTTTATTCACTTTGTATCCCAGCTGTAGCCCCCTGCCTTGTCCCCTCCTAATACCATCCATCCTCCCTCATCTCCTCCCATGCCCCACCAGTTCTACTTTCAAAAACAGAACTACTAGAAAGTGCAGCATTAGCTGATTGATGTTCCCTAAATACTGCAAATTTCTTATAGTTTAAACTGAGAAAGTTAGGTAACTAAGCACGTTTTTTTTGCCACTTTGTACTAACACTATTATGATTTCAAACATTATTATCTCTAGGCCTGGATTATTTCAATAGATTTTTCTGACCTTCTATTATTCTCGGAGGGGGGCCAGGGAAAGAACTGTAGCAAGAATTTCTTTTAAATTCTATAGGAATTTTTTTTGAGAAGCAGAATACATATCTAACCTTTCTCTTTGTCTTTTCTTTTCCCTTTCTCCACAGTAAGGTAATAGCTGCTTACACAGTAACTTCCTTGTTATATAGAATAAAATAGGTAGAGAAAAAAATAGGTTTAAGACTATTTTGGATACTAGTATCCAGGATAGGATACTAAAAATGTCTCCTGTGATTTTTTTCAACCCAGTAATTTCATATCTCAAGGACTCAATCACATCTTTCATAAGAGAATATGACACCTACTAATTTGCACAACTGGTATTACATGCTGCCATTTATGAAAATGGCTGAGAACTGAGCACCATAAAAAATATCACTTCCTTCATAGCTATTAGAAGAAAGTTGATGTGAAATATTTTACTGCTACAACCACAACAGGAAAAATATTTTCTTAAAATGACATTTCTAAAATATTTTCTATAGCAATAATGGGTGGAACATAGAACTGGGGATAAAATCCAGGCCCCATGCCTTGTTAGGCAATGGTTATATCATTATACCCTAAAAGAAGCCATTTTAAAAATGTAACTGCAGCTCCTTTAGCTTTAGCTATGAAAAGGTTGCAGCTAATCAATGGTGCATCTAGAGATACTGTATCTGCAATGTAATTCATTTAAGGACTAAGAATCCATTAATGAAAAATGAATAAAAATAAAAAACAAAAACAAAATTGAGGCAAGCCACAGATAAAAGAAAACCACTGAATGAAACTTGGCTAGTACAGACTTAATACATATAAGGCTTCTGGGCTGTAAAGAAATGAATGGGAAATAGAGTACAGAAAGCAAAGCATATTGAGGAGATTTTGAGGATTAGAATAGCCTTAACACTTTTAATACCAAATACAATAAAAGCACAATGTAGGAAGTCTACTGATCTGTGCAAGATTCAAGAGCCCAAGAAAAAAGTAGGGTAAGCAATAGTAAAATACTGTTTCATCTGAAAAAATCTCCACTCAATGACAGCTTTGTCAGTGAAGAAATTAAAAAATAAATAAATAAATAAATAAGAAATTAAAGACTTCCAAAATTCAATGAAAATGAAGGCACAACTAACCCAAACTTAAGGGACACAAAGAAAGTAGCACTAAGAGGTAAGATCATAGCACTAAGTGCCTCCAGAAGGAAGTCTGAGGCATCTCATACAAGCAACTTAACAGCACACCTAAAAATCCTAAGGGGAAAAAAAAGCAGACACTCCCAAGAGGAGCAGATGACTGGAAATAATCAAATTTAGTGCTGAAATTAATGAATTTGAAACAATGAAAGAAATTCAAAGAATCAATGAGACCAAGAGCGGGTTCTTTGAGAAAATCAACTAAATATACAAGCCCTTACCAAACTAACTAAAAGGCAGAGAGAAACTATCCAAATCATTAAAATGACGAACGAAAAGGGGGACATAATGACAGACACTGAGGAAATTCAAACAATCATTAGGTCTTACTACAAAAGCCTATTGGCCACAAAATCTGAAACTCTAAATGAAATGGGTAATTTTCTTGATAGAATCCATTTACCAAAATTAAATCAAGATCAGGATTAATTAGTCCTATATTGCTCGAGGAAATAGAAGCAGTCATCAAAAATCTACCTTCTAAATAGCCTGGGGACAGATGGTTTCAGAGCAGAATTCTACCAGACCATCAAAGAAGAGCTCAAACCAATTCTTTTCAAACTATTCAACAAAATAGAAACAGAAGGAACAGTACTTAACTCATTCTTTGTGGCCATAGTAACCTTGATACCTACACCACAAAGAGACCCAACCAAAAAGAGAGCTTCAAACATATACCTCTTATGAATGTTTATGCAAAAATACTCAATAAAATACTTGAAAACCAAATCCAAGAACACATAAAAGATATTGTCCATCATGACCAAGAAGGCTTCATGCCAGGCATGCAGAAGTGCTTTAATACATGGAAATCCATCAATGAAATCCATCATATAAACAAAATGAAGTAGAAAAACCACATGATCATCTCCTTAGATGCTGAAAACACATTTGACAAAAATTCAACATGCATTCTTTTTTTAAAGTCTTACAGAGATCAGGGATACAAGGCACATACCTAAACATAAAGACAATGTACATCTGGCTTATAACAAACTTCAAACTAAACAGAGAGAAACTTAAATCAATCCCACTGAAATCAGGGAAAAGGCAAGGCTGCCTACTCTCTCCTTATCTCTTCAACATTGTTCTTGAAGTCCTTGCTAGAGCAATAAGACAACTAAAGGAGATCAAGGGGATAGAAATCAGAAAGGAACAAGTCAAAGTATCACTATTTGCAGATTATATGATAGTATACATGAGTGACCCCAAAAATTTAATAAGAGAAGTCCTTCAATTGATGAACATCTTTAACAAAGTGGCTGGATACAAAATTAACTCAAAAAATTCAGTACACATCCTGTATATGAAAGACAAAAGGGCTGAGAAAGAAATCATGGAAACAACACCCTTCACAATAGCCACTAATAACATAAAGTACCTTGGTGTGACTCTAACCAAGCAACTGAAAGACCTCTTTGAAAAAAACCTTCAAGTCTCTGAGGAAAGAAATTAAAAATATCAGAAGAATCAAAGATCTCCCATACTAATGGATCAGTAGGATTAACATAGTGAAAATGTCCATCCTGCCAAAAGCAATCTACAGATTCCATGCAATTTCCATCAAAATACCAACAGAATTCTTTTCCAGACCTTGAAAGGGCAACTCTCAACTTCATATGGAAACACAAAAACAAACAAACAAACAAACAAAAAACCCAGGATTGCCCAAACAATACTGTGCAACAACAGATCATCTGGAGGTATCTCCATCCCTGATCTCAAGCTGTACTAAAAAGCAATAGTAATAAAAACTGCATAGTACTGGCATAGAAATAGAATAGTGGATTCGACAAGATGGCAGCACCAGGAGAACACTGCATCTGAGGAGCAAGACAACATTATCCATACAGTGATCAAGAAACTGAACTCTGGGCTCTAAAACAATAGAGGTTTTCCCCAGGTGAGAAGAAACCCCCATGGTGTGGGAATCAGTTGGGTACACTCTCAGGTCGCCCAGCCAGAACCTAGAGGAGATCCTGGGTTGTGCAGGCATTAGGTCTCCAGACCAGGGCCACACACCTGCATGTCCTGATCACCTTACCAGGCTGAGCAGTGGGCACAAAAACACCAGAGACTGGGAGTCCCTGTCATGAGAAAAATCCACTGGGAAAGAAGGAAATGGGACTGGCCTTAGGTCACCCAGTCTTTCCCAGTAAAAGGTCTCTCAGAATGGTGGGTGTGAGCCGCTATCACTGAACTGGGCTCCAGCTGCAAGCACAGAGACGTGCTATGTGCCCAGCTCTCCTTCACAGACAGAGCTGTGCACCCCAAGGCAACAGAGACTGGAAAATCCTGTCAGGACAAAACCACACAGGGAAGGAAGCAAACGGTCATCCAGTATATCACTGGAAAAGGTCCCACAGACCAGCGGACATGCACGTGCCACCAGCCCAAAGACCTGCAAGTCAAAGACTTGTATGAAAAAAATTTCCAGTCTCTGAAGAAAGAATTAGAAGAAGGTATCAGAAGATCAAAAGATCTCCCATGCTCATGGATTGGCAGGATTAACATAGCAAAAATGGCCATCCAGCCAAAAGCAATCTACAGATTCAATGCAATTCCTATCAAATTACCAACACAATTCTTTACAGATCTTGAAAGAAAAATTCTCAGCTTCATATGGAATAACAAGAAACCAGGAATTGCTAAAACAATCCTCTACAATAAAAGATCTTCTGGAGGTATCTCCATTCCTGATCTTAAGCTGTACTATAGGGCAACAATATTGAAAAATGCAAGGTACTGGCATAGAAACAGAATGGTGGATCAATGGAACCGATCAGAAGACCCAGAAATAAGCCCACACATTTATGGACACCTGATCTTTGAAAAAAAATGCCCAAACCATACAATGGAAAAAAGATAGCATCTTCAACAAATGGTGCTAGTCTAACTGGGTATCTACATGTAGAAGAATGCAAATAGATCCATACTTATCATCTTGCACAAAACTAAAGTCCAAGTGGATCAAAGACCTCAAACATAAAACCGGACATATTAAATCGGTTAGAAGAAAAAGAGAGGAAGACCCTAGAACTCATTGGTACAGGAGACAGCTTCCTGAACAGAACACTAAAAGCACATGCTGTAAGAGTAACAATCAATAAATGGGACCTCATGAAACTGAAAAGCTTCTGCAAAGCAAAGGACACCATCATCCAAACAAAATGAATGCCTACAGATTGGGAAAGAATCTTCACCAACCCTTTATCTGACAGAGGGCTAATATCCAGTATATATTAAGAACTAAAGAAGCTGAAAAGCAACAACCCAAGTAATCCAATTAAAAAATGGGGAACAGGGTGAAACAGAATTCTCCATAGAGGAATATCGAATGACATAGAAACACTTAAAGAAATGCTCATCCTCATTAGCCATCAGGGAAATGCAAATCAAAACGACCCTAAGATTTTGCCTTACACCCATCAGAATGGCCAAGATCAAAAACTCAAATGACAACACATGCTGGAGAGGTTGTGGAGAAAAGGGAACCCTCCTCCACTGCTGGTGGGAATGTAAACTTGTACAGCCACTCTGGAAATCAATCTTGCGCTTTCTCAGACAACTAGGAATAGCACTTCCTCAAGATCTAGCTATACCACTCCTATGCATATATCCAAAAGAGGCTCAAGTACACAACAAAGACATTCGCTCAACCATGTTTGTAGCAGCTTTATTTGTAATAGCCAGAAGATGGAAACAATCTAAATGCCCCTCAACTGAAGAATGGATCCAGAAATTGTGGTACATCTACACAATCGATTATTACTCAGCAATGAAAAATAAGGAAATCATGAAATTTGCAGGTAAATGGTGGGAACAGAAAAGGATCATCTTGAGTGAGCTGTCCTAGAAGCAGAACAACACACATGGTATATACTCACTCATATAGACATATAATATAGGATAAACCTACTAAAATCTGTACATCTAAAGAAAGTAATCAAGAGGGAGGACTGTGACTAAAATGCTCAGTCCCCATCCTAAAAGGCAAAGAAGATGGACATCAGAAGAAGAAGAAAACTGGAAAAAAGTTAGGAACCTGCCACAGAGGGCCTCTGAAAAGCTCTGCCCTGCAGACTATCAAAGAAGATGCTGAGATTTATGACCAACTGTTGGGCAGAGTGCATTGAATCTTATGAAAGAAGTGGGAAACAGTAAGATCTGAAGAGGACAGGAACTCCACAAGGAGAGCAACAGAACCAGAAAATTTGAACACAGGGGTCTTCCCAGAGACTCATACTCCAACCAAGTACCATGCATGGAGATAACCTAGAATCCCTGCACAGATGTAGCTCATGGCAATTTAGTGTCCAAGTAGGTTACATATAATGGGAAGAGGGACTGCCTCGGACATGAACTGATTGGCCTGCTCTTTGATCACCTCCCCCTGAGAGGGGAGCAGCCTTACCAGGCCACAGAAGATGACAATGCAGCCATTCCTGATGAGATCTGATAGACTAAGATCAGAAGGAAAGAGAGGGGGACCTCCCCTATCAGTGGACTTGGGTAGGGGCATGCGTGAAGAAGGGGGAGGGAAGGTGGAATTAAGAGAGGAGAAGGGAGGGGATTATGGGAGGATACAAAGTGAATAAAGTGTAATTAATAAAAGTTTAAAAAGACTCTATCCACCAGGGTATCAAAGGAGATACAGAGACTCATAGCCAATCTTTGGGTAGAGTTCTTGAATCCTTATGGAAGAAGAGGGAAATAGAAAGATCTGGAGGGGTCAGAAAATCAATGAGGAGAACAACAGAGCCAAAATACCTGAGCCCAGAGAGGCCTGTAGAGACAGATACCCCACCTAAGGCCATGCGCAGAAAGGACCTATAACTCCTCTTCAAAGGAAGCCCACTGGTTGCTCAGTTTCCAAATGGGTTCCCTAGTAATGGGTACAGGGGCTGTCTCTGACATGAACTCAGTGGCTGGCTCTTTGATCACCTCCTGCTAGGGGTTGTACCCTTGCCAGGCCACAGAGGAAGATGATGCAGCCAGTCTTGATGAGACCTGATAATCTAGGTTCAGATATAATGGGAGGAGGTCCTCCCCTATCAGGGCAAAGGGGGAGAACATGGAGGGTAGGTGGAACTGGGAGTAGATGGAGAAGGGGACTGCAGCAGGGATACAAAGTGAATAAATTGTAATAAATAAATATACAAATAAAATTAAATTAAAAAGAAATAGATTGGTGGATCAATGGAATTGATCAAAAGAACAAGAAATAAACCCATATACCTATGGATACTTGGTTTTTGACAAAGAACCCAAAATCATACAACAGAAAAAAGACAGCATCTTCAACATATGGTGCTGGTCTAAATGGATGTCTACATGTAGAAGAATACAAATACATCCACATTTATCACCCTGCACAAAACTAAAGTCCAAGTGGATGAAAGATCTCAGCATAAAACCAGACATATTAAATCGGTTAGAAGAAAAAGTGGAGAAGACCCTAGAAATCATTGGTACAGGAGACAACTTCCTGAAAAGAACACTAACAGCATATGCTGTAAGAGTAACAATCAATAAATGGGACCTCATGAAACTGAAAACCTTCTGTAAAGCAAAAGACATTGTCATCAGAACAAAATAACAGACTAAAGACAGGGAAAGTATCTTCACCAGCCCTATATCTGACAGAGGGCTAATATCTAGAATATATAAAGAATTTCAGCAGTTAAACAGTAGCAAATCAAGTAATCAAATGAAAAATTGGCATACAGAGCTAAACAGAGATTTCTAAAAAGAGGAATATCAAATTGCAGAGATACACTTAAAGAAATAATCAATGTCATTAGTCATCAGGGAAATGTAAATCAAAACGACCCTGTGATTTCACCTTATACCCACCAGAATGGCTGAGATCAACAACTCAAGTGACAATACATGCTGGAGAGGATGTGGAGAAAGGGGAACCCTCCTCCATTGCTGGTGGGAATGCAAACTTGTACAACCACTTTTGAAATCAATCTAGTGCTTTCTCAGTTAATTAGGAATAATACTTCGTCAATATCCAGCAATATCACTCCTGGGCATATATCCAAAATATGCTCAGGTACACAACAAAGACATTTGCTCAACCATGTTCATAGCAGCTTTATTTTTAATAGCCAGAAACTGGAAACAACCCAGATGTCCATCAACTGAGGAATGGATACAGAAATTGTGGTACAGTTACACAATGGAATACTACTTAGCAATTAAAAACAAGGAAATCATGAAATTTGCATGCAAATGGTGGAACTACAAAAGATCATTTGGAGTGAGATATATTAGAAGGAGAAAGACACACATGGAAATACTCACTTATAAGTGAATATTAGACACACAATATAGCATAGACATACTAAAATCTATATAACTAAAAGCGCTAAGCAAGAAGGGGAACCCTGGGTAAAATGATCAATAGTCACTAAGAAAGGGAAATGCTATGGAGATTGGAAGAGGGAGAAAATAGTAAACAGGAAAGGAGCCTACCACAGAGGACCTCTGAAAGACTCTAACCCACACTGTATCAAAGGAGATGCTGAGGCTCATAGCCAAACTTTGGGCAGATTGCAGGGAATCTTAAAAAGAAGGGGGAGATAAATAGACCTAGAAGGAACAGGAGTCCCACAAGGAGAGCAAAGGAGCCAAGAAATCTGGGCCCAAGGGTCTTTTCTAAAACTGATACTCCAACAAAGGGCAATTCATGGATATAACCTAGAACTCCTTCTCAGAAGTATAGCCCATGGCATCTCAGTATCCAACTGGGTTCCCTAGTAATGGGAACAGGGGCTGTCTCTGACATGAACTCAGTGGCTGGCTCTTTGATCACCTCCCCCTAAGGGGAGTGCAGCCATACCAGTCCACAGAGGAAGAGAATGCAGCCAGTCCAGTCCTGATGAGACCTGGTAGGCTAGGGTCAGATGGAATGGGAGGAGGACTTCCCCTATCAGTGGACTGGGGGAGGGCCTACTGAGAAGCAAAGAGAAGAAAGGTGGAATTGGGAGGAAGAATAGGAAGGAGGCTACAGCTGGGATACAAAATGAATAAATTGTAATTAATAAAAATATAATATAAAAAGAAATACTACTTTATTTCTTCCAATTAGCCATCTTGATGGTCAAAATTCTTATTTAAAAAAATTGTGTATTTACTTTATATCTTGATAGCAACCCTCTCTGTCCTCTCCTCCTGGTCCCACCCTCTTTCCTCCTTTGCTCCTTTCCTTCTCCTTCGAAAATGGGAGGCCTACCCAGTACTGACCTGCCCTATCACCTCAAGCTGAAAGAGCATTGTTTTTCACTGAGTCCAGACAATGCAGCATGATCCTTCTGTAATAGCAAAAGTTTGTGAGAAGTCAGTGACATTATTACTATTTTTAGATTTGTATTTCAGACTGCCCAGGTTGCAAACATTACTGTAGCCAGGTTCTCAAATAGCAGGCATTAAAATACTGGAGATTGTTGCTATAGCTCAATGTTAGAGCACTTGGATAGCATATACAAGACTGTGAATTCTAAAACAAAGCCAAAAGGAAATCAAACACAATTCTAAAGGCCATGTAGTCATGCTACCCAAGTGATCTACATCTTTTGCCAACTAAGTGTAAATTCTAGTGAAATGAATACAAGGAGTGGTTGCATTATGTTCTAGTCCAGGATTTTCCAACTGGTGGGTCGAGATCCCTTTGGGTCTCTTATCAGATATACTGTATTTCATGTATTTACATTACAGTTCATAACAGCAGCAAAATTACAGTTATGGAGTAGCAATGAATATAATTTTATGGTTGGAGGTCACTACATATGAGGAACTGTATTAAATGTTCCCAATATTAGGAAGATTGAGAACCACTGTTACAGTCAGACCGAATCTAAAACGCATGAAAAATTAGCAAAGCTCAGTAAGTTAAAAAAAAATGCTCCAAAAGGACTACAGAACCAACTCAGAAAAAGCATATCCTTTGTATATCACACATAACCATCATCTTCTTTAAACACCTGATCATGCTACCTTATAACAGAAAAGGTATATTTATGATATAGAGTAGGGTTGTTTTAAAGAAGAGAATTGGTTTACCAAGTAAGACAAAAAGATTAAAAAAGATTAAACTTGAAAGGCCCCTGGATACTCCAAGCTCCTCCATAAATGTGTATTCTCTCTCTCTCTCTCTCCGTGTGTGTGTGTGTGTGTGTGTGTGTGTGTGAAAGAGATAAATGTTAGATAATAGATGGATAGCAGAAATTAGTACAACTTCCCTTGATCTTCAGAGTTGTTTCAAGGATCAGACCTAGAGTTGGGTAAGAAAGCAATGTGAGGGGTTATAGAGACAGGGTAGCTGCCCTCTGCTTATTAGCTATCACCATATTTGGAAACATTAAATCTTCTTATCCAAGTGTTCTTTTTCATGCAGAGACCTATTATTAACCACTCAGGAAGAAATCTCACTCTCACTGTGTACATATATTTTACTGAATGGATGGAACATTTATAAATCCTGACATACTGTATCTCTGAAACAAATTCAACAGAAATATTTAGTGAAGCAAAGATACTTTTATATTACAGGAATTAGACTTTAGTGTCACATGACAAGATCATCTTGGTAATTAGACAGTGGATTTTTCAAGTCAGGCCGCTTACCATGTGGTCCTATCATCATACCTTATTTATACACCCTATAAGAATGAAGTCTTTAGACACTTGAGACCCCCAAGGGATGTGGTCTCAAAGGAAAAAATCCTGAATTTATCTTGTACTACTCCATTCACAATTTATTACCTACCTGAAATCCAATTAAATGTAATAATTCACTACTCCTTAGATTTCTGAATTTCCTACTTCTTATCCTCTTAAATGTCTCTTTGGTAGAAAGTTTTCCTTATCTCCTTCCTTACTTCAGACACAAAGCTGAAAGCCAGTTCCTTTGAGATAAAGTTCCAAAGGAGGTGTTTATCTATATCTTCCATGAGCAAAGTGGATAAATATACTCATGAGGAAATGGGTTTCAGACTGTTCTTTTTCAGAACAAGACAGAATTCCAGCTACCCATGGAAAGGAAAGTAGAATATGTATACACACACACACACACACACACACACACACACACACACACACACACACACAAACACCTCTTCAATGTCTGCCTGTATTTGATATTTCCTTTATAATATCATTCTTGAACTCTTTGGTCAAAATATTGAAATGGAAAGAAAGCATATTGTCTATTGTTTTCTAAATAATACTTTCTATGATGGATTCATACAAAATAAAATTCAAAGTATGTAATCTATAATCCAGTACTATTTGTCTTTTCCTTGTAGTATAGTTTTTTGTTATTTTTTTCCCTAGTATTAGGGATGGAGGCCAGAGCATCACACATACTAGTTAAGTACTCTACCATTGATCTACACACATAGCCCACATTCTCCATATTTTTTGAGACAAGGTTTCATAGAATTGCCTAGGCATACCTGAAAATCTGTATCCTACTACTTGGCATTCTGAGTAGTTACTACTATAGCCATGAGACACATTGCCTAGCCATTTCCAATATATTCTATTACTACCTTCCAAAGCGAAACATCTTAGCTATGAGTTGAAAGCAGTCCTCACTGGGTTCCTTTACCATAGGTTAGCCTAACTTATATTTTCAAGTACATGCTTTCTTCCATTAAAGTATAATAGCATCCATAGTACTAATTTTAACATTTTTATTGTTATCACTAATGGTGCACTCGTCTACATACCACAGAAGATACTGCATGTTTATATTTTATCTTAGTCTGCACATCTAGTTCATCTAGCTTCCATTATTTTTTTCTATTCACATATAATTTCTTCTTTGCTGGACTAGAAGGTATTTTTAAGTTTATCACATTTAAATAAGCTCTATTACTTTTTTATCTTGTCTCAAAACTGTGGAAAACAGTTCCTGCGAAATAGGGCAGCTAATGAGCATCCTTTCGAATTTGTGGTATAGAAACAAACCTAGACAGGGAGAACACAAGTAATAGTATCTTTATAGTAAATGTCAAACAAGCAGCCTTAACCTGTACTTTGACAAAATAAGTTTTCTGCACACATTTTTAGATTTGTGAGCATTCAAGTAAAATATGCAAAAAAGGCTTCTCAAATATTTTCATTTTTAACAACAAAATTTTAAATAGCATTATATAGGAATATTATATTTATCAAATAGTAGACTCATTTTCATATTAGAATCAAAATGTAAGATTCCCAGACTGTTCCTTGTTATTACTAAGTATAGTATTAATAATTCCAGATATATCAAATCTCATTGTTTTTCTTGAGCAATATCAAAAATCAAAACAAAGCAAAGCAAAAAAAAAAAAATCAATTACAAAACATTTACTATTTATTCAATCTAAAAGATTTTCCTAAAGTTAGGAAGCATTCATGACAATTAGGAATCAGGAATAGATCTTAATTTTCACAATAACCATCATCATAATAATGTTTATCTTGATAACTTATTTATCAAAATCACTAGAGTAGTAGCAATTTCCCCTTATTTGCTGTTTCAGCACAACACAGAAAAAATAAATAAAATCAGAAAACAACAAACCGACACTGAAATAAACTGGTAGGGATTTTGGGGGAATTGTATACTTTCACTCACTACCTCATTTTGGCCATCACTGTTATTTTCATGAAAAAATATTGGAGAATTGACAAATACATATTACTCGAGATGGTTAGAGCACTTATTCTATATAAATCTATACTATGTAAAAATATAAGAAAGAAAATAAAGTGTGTTAGGGCGACATTTCTGATTTCAATCTATGCAGCTATTGTTATATTGTTTTTCCCACTTAAAATGGAGCAGCTACTCAAATTTCATGATTTCCTTGTTTTGAATTGCTGAGTTGTATTCCATTGTGTAAATGTAACAAAATTTCTGTATCCATGCCTCTGTTAAGAGACATCTGTGTTGTTTCCAGGTTCTGACTATTACAAATAAAGCTGCTACAAACATGGTTAAGCAAATGTCCTTGTTGTATACATGAGCATATTTTGGATATATGCCCAAGAGGGGTATAGATGGATCTTGAGGTAGCATTATTCCTAATTTTTCTGAGAAAGTACCAGATTGATTTCCAAAGTTATTGCAGAAGTTTATATTCCAACCAGCAGTGAAGGAGGGTTCCCCTTTCTCTACATCCTCTCCAGCATGTGTTGTCACTTGAATTTTTGATCTTAGCCATTCTGATGGGTGTAAGGTGAAATCTCAGGATTGTTTTGATTTGTATCTCCCTGATGGATAAGACTGTTGAGCATTTCTTTAACTGTTTCTCTGCCATTCTATATTCTTCTACAGAGAATTCTCTGTTTAGTTCCGTACCCCATTTTTAAATTGGATTACTTGATTTGTTGTTTTTTAACTTCTTGAGTTCTTTATAATTAAAAACAAGGAAATCATGAAATTTGCAGGCAAATGATGCAAATTAGAAAAGATCATCTTGAGTGAGGTATCCCAGGAGTAGAAAGACACACATGGTATATACTCACTTATAAGTGGATATTAGATATACAATATAGGGTAAACATACTAAAATCTGTACAAGAACAGAAGCTAAGCAAGAAGGAGAACCTGGGTAAGATGCTCAATCCTCATTCAGAAAGGAAAAGGAGATAAACATCTGAAGATGGAGAAAACATGAACAGGCCAGAGGGCCTCTGAAAGACTCTGTCCAGCAGGGTTTCTAAGCAGATTCTGAGAATCATAGACAAACTTTGGACAGAGTGCAGGGAATCTTATGAAAGAAGGTGGAGATAGAAATACCTGGAGGGGACAGCAACTCCACAAGGAGAGCAACAGAGCCAAAAAATCTGGGCACAGGGTTATTTTCACACTGATATCCCAAACAAGGATTATTCATGGATATAACCTAGAACCCCTGCACAGATGTACCCCCTGGCAGCTCAGTCTCTAAGTGGGTTCCCTAGTAAGTGGAAGAGGTACTTTCTCTGACATGAACTTAGTGGCTGGCTCTTTGATCACCTCCCCCTGAGTATGTGTTGGGAGGCAACCTTACCAGGCCACAGAGAAAGACAATGCAACCAGTCCTGATGAGATCTGATAAGCTAGTGTTAGATGGATGAGGAGGAGGTCCTCCCCTATTAGTGGACTGGGGGAGGGACATGGGAGAAGACGATGTAGGGAGGAGATGAGGGAGAGGGTTACATCTGGGAACAAAGTCAATAAACTGAAGGAATGGGCAGGCATGGGAGCGTTAGCAGGCCTTCTGGTGTTGGTCTCCTTGGTTTGCCTGTGGTATATATGCAAGATTAGAGTCTCACAACAGTGTGATGCAGCCATGATCATTCAGGCCTTTACAGCCATTGAAGCAGGACATTCTCCCCAAGCATGGTTGGATACCATAAAAAGCTAAAATGTTATGCTCAGGATGCGAGGCTAAGCACTGCACTCAGGGTCAGCAGCTTTCGACCCAGAGAAGAGCATGTCTGATTGCATGCGGGTTGATGCCCCAGGTCCTGCCTCTGAGAAAAAGGTATCGGACGGGTCTGATGTTCTTTGGGTGGATGATACCTAAATGAACATCAGTACAAAGTCCCGATTTATTTCTAATATCAGAGATCAGACCTCTACTCTTGCCTGATGCGTCTAAAACAAAAAGGGGAACTGTAGAGAGCTGCGGAATGCTATGCCTTAAAGATGGAGCTGGTTTCCGCCTTCCACCTTCCCGATGGTGAGTGCTCTCTGTCACGAACAATTCCACATTTGGCTAAGGCTGAGGATCTGGCTTGCTTCCATGTATGTGGACCTATCTGCATTGCACACGTGGCATGCCTGGGTTGGCTACCCAGAGGCTATTTAAGCTGTGGGCTGGCTTTCCCCAGGGTCCGAGGATTGTTCAAGGTTCCTGAATAAACTGCGTTGAAAAAAAATAAATAAATAAATAAATTAAAAAAATGGAGCAGCTCCACAATCAGGAATTTTTTATAAGTATCTAAATGCAGGTCACAATTTCGATATGCTCTTTATAAAAAATTATTTCACACTAGGTCTTCTTATCATTCTGTTTTCTCTTATTTGTTGCTTTTGTAATTTTTTTTTTATGTCAGAATTGGTTAGCTCATGTTGCTAATGAGGCCAAGGTTATGAGTCTGGTACTTATATGAGCCAGTTAGTTTTGTACAAAGAAAAAAAAGTATGTTTGATAGCTTCTAAAACCAGGAGGTGTAACTGCAGCTAGGCAGGACACAATTTTATATCCTTGGCAAGAATAAAAACCACAAAAAGGGGTTCTAGAAAAACACCTAGACACACTTGTCTTGATTGCAGCAAATTCTTACTTGAAGAGAGTCTTTTATTTTCAGAAGGAGAGTACTGTTTCTAACATCTTCACACAACAAATTGGGAGATTAGAGTGGAACATAACAATCATGCAAATTATACATTAAAATATTTTCAGAATACATTAATAACACATGCTTATATGTAAAAGAATTTTAATGTTTCCAGAGGGAAAATAAGTAATATATACATATAATGGTAATTATGAGCTCCAATTATATATGTACATAGTATAATTATAAATTATATATTTTTTAATTTTTATAAATTAAAATATATATTGTATATATAATGTATACAATATTGTATAAAATATTACACATAAATATGAGCATAAGATGAACAATTTCAAGGATAGCTGAGTCAATGTGCAAGAGCAAAAGTATTTCAGAAATTAATTAGATTTGCTTACAGCACAGGCTAAGTGAGTGTTAATAGGAAAATTCATTTGTAGGGTTAATGAGCTTGGAGCTGCCCTGTTTTTACTTTGATATTTCTTTTTTTTTCTTTCTTTTTTTAAATTTTCTCTTATTTTAGGAGAATCCCAATGTATTATGCTGAGATTTGTCTCAGGACAGTAGAGAAATGGACTCGTGGGAAGAAGAGAGTGGAGAAACTGCTAAGCCAGTAACTTAGCAGGAGGTTCTCTGTGAGTTCAAGGCTATCCAGATTTATACTGTGAGTTCTAGGACAGCCAGAATTACAAAGAAGACCCCTGGTGAAAATAAAAAGTGCAAAACAGAGCTTATTTAAAAATAAGCACTGACAATAAAGATACAATTCTATTACAGAAATAGAAATTAATTTATTGCAAAAGTAATAATTTCTACTGTAAAACAAAATTATGTGGATTTGAAATCTAGTTCCTTTCATTTACTGTCTTTTGAAATTAGACACTTCTTTAATTTCCCTCTATATCCACAGAACCAACTGAAAACTGGAGATCAAAATAAACATAATTAATAGGATGGTTCTGAAGATGATAGCCTGCCATATGCTAAATGTCAAACAAATGATGAAGACGTTATCATCATATTAAAAGTTACTGTTAAATGTGGCAGTACAAAGAAGCATCAAACAATCACTACTAAGTGGATAGGGGCAGGGAGGAGATGAGGGAGGGTGAGTGGGATTGGGAGGAAATAAGCAAGCGGGTACAGCTAAGATACAGAGTTAATAAATTATAACTAATAATAAAAAATTAAATTAAAAAAAGATTAGTTGTGGTAACATTCAAAGAACTAGGTTTTAGAAGAAGATGAATGAATATTAAAATACTGAGTTTTGGAAACTTGATAAATGTTGAGGGATGAGCTTATGTTTATGAGTGTATGTGTATGTGTAGAAACATACAGCTAATTGTTGCAAGATCTTGCATGTGAAAAATAAAACAACAACAGACAAACAAAAAACAGGGAGATATAAATATAATAGTCCTCTGTGTTAAAAGAATGAAGTTATGAGACTGGTGAAGACAGTCAAGGAAAATAAGGAAAGAAGGAAATTTCAGAAGTAGATAAAGTAATTCATATCCCAAAGTAAGAGTAACTACTATTATTAATATAATAAATAAAATCTAATGTCACATACTCCATAAATTTCAGTTGAAATTTTGCTAAACTATCAAAACAAATTTCAGTTTAAAAAATTCAACTGCATGACCCACAAATTACTGAAGAAAAATTATTGATTTGTATGTGTGTGTGTGTGTGTGTGTGTGTGTGTGGTTGTGGCTGCCTGACAACTCTGTTATTATCTATGGAAAATAAAAAAAGTGAAAAAAAAACCTACTCTGCCTTTTGTAACTAATATGCACAAACATAACCAATAAATCAAAGGAAAAATTCAATGTCTTAAGGTGCTTTACAAAGCCCTATAGAAACAATCCCCAATAAAATAAATACATTAGGATACCCACTCTGATACTGAGCTACCATGGGCTATATCTGAGCAGATGTTCAAGGTTATACCATACATGATCCTTGGTTGGAGAAACAGTCTCATAAAAGTCCCCTGTGCCCAGATATATTTGGTCCTTGTGGAGCTCCTGTCCTCTCTAGTATCTGCTTTGATACACTGCTACTTAGAGTTTTTCAGAAGCCCTTTGTGGTAGGTTCCTGTCCTGTTACTTGTTTTCTCCTACATCCAATGTCCACCCCATTTGTCTTTCTAAGTGAGGATTGATCATCTTACCCCGAGTCCTCTTCTGCCCCCTCCCCCGAGGGAGGAGCAGCCCTGCTAGGCAACAGAGGAGGACTTTGCAGCCAGTCCTGAAGATACCTGATAAACCAGGGTCAGATGAAAGGGAAGGAGGTCCTCCCCAATCAGTGGACTTGGAAAGGGGAAGAGAGGAGATGAGGGAGGGAAGGTGGGACTGGGAGGGAATGAGGGAGCTGGATACAGCTGGGATACAAAGTTAATAAACTGTAACTGATATTAAAAAAAATAAAAAAAAAGAGCAAAAAATAAATGAATGAATACATTAGAAAAATGTTATTCACTTCTTTCTGTGCCTCAGTTTTTCCATTCATAAATTAAGACCCATATGCTAGAACATTTCTACATTATTTTAAGGTCCTCATAAATAACTATCATCTTTATAAAATAAAAATCTCAGAAAAGACCCTGTGCCCAGATATATTTGGTCCTTGTGGAGCTCCTATCCTTTCCCCATCAGACTAACTCCATTCAACCAAGGACCATGTATGGATATAACCTAGAACCTCCACTCAGATGTAGCCTGTGGTAGCTCAGTAACCAATTGGTTTCCCAAAGTGAGGGGAACAAGGACTATTTCTAACAGGAACTCAATGACTGGCTTTTTGGTCTCCCCACCCCCGAAGGGAGGAGCAGTCCTGTTAGGCCACAGAGGAGGGCTTTGCAGCCAGTCCTGAAGATACCTGATAAAACAGGATCAGATGAATGGGGAGGAGGTCCCCCCTATCAGTGGACTTGGAAAGGAGCACAGTGGAGATGAGGGAGGGAGGGAGGGACTGGGAGGGAATGAGGGATCGGGACACGGCTGGGATACAGAGTTAATAAAATGTAACTGATAAAAAAAATAAAATAAAATAAAAATCTTGTTTAGTCTGGCAATGGTCAATAAAAGAAAAGAAAAGAAAAGCAAGCCATAATAAATTTGTGGCTAAAGAAAACTAGGTCTATGACTTACAAGTTAAAATCCAGTAAGGTGTGGCATTTGACAAACATAAATTTTGAACCTACTCAGGATATGAATCCATCCAGGTAAAGGGGTTGCCAGTAGACTCTAGACTGGATCTAGTCAATATATTCTGCCAAATAACTTCCTTCAATCTGTTTATATATAACAGTATATATACAATACTGCTCTCATTTGCTACAATTTTAATTTATATTGCCTTAACATAGTATTATTATAAGAAGAGGAAGCTCAAATAACATTTACTACAATAACCACTCTGAACTCTAATCACAATTTGTGTATTAATTACAAACAAACTCAGAGAGATAAGAAAATAAAGAAAACATGAAACCAAGACTATTAAAAGAATTTTTCTCTCCCCTAGAGTATAATTAAGCCTGCCTACTTAAGTTACAACAAGAAAATAAACACCTATACCAACCCAAACATAGTGATTTTATAAAAATAATCAAATATTTACAAAACAAACTCCCCAAATTTAGTTGTTATATTTACTATGAAAGAATAAATCTTCAAATATCTAAAGCTCTAGTCTTGATCCAAAGGAATAACAATTAAAAAAAAAAGAGAGAGAATTAAAAATTATTAGAGGTGACAGTAAAGAATGTAGAAATATGAAAGGTATTGATTTAACACCAAGGTCCTATTGTCAAGTTCATAGTTGGCATTACAGAGTGTCTAAGACTATACTTCTTGGCCTAAATCCTTCTTAGGTTCACACATCTCTTTAAATTTTTGGTTTCCACTCAATCTTCTCTTTCATTTAATTATACTCTTATTTGACCTGTTAGGCTACTACCTGCATTAATAAACTTGGATAGGAATATTTGGGATACTATTGCTTGGCCATTTAAGGACTATTCTTTTTATTAAATTTTCATTTTATTATTAATTACAGTTTATTTACTTTGTATCCCAGCTGTAGACAATGCCCTCATTCCCTCCCAATTCCACCCTCTCTCCTTCATCTCCTCCCTGCCCTTCTCTAAGTCCACTGATAGGGAAGGTCCGCCTACCCTTACATCTGACTTTAGCTTATCAGGTCACTTCAGGACTGGATACAATGTCCTCCTCTGTGGCCTAGCAAGGCTGCTCCTCCCTCGGGAGTGGGGAGGTCAAAGAGCCAGCCACTGAGTTCACATTAGAGATGGTCCCTGTTCCCCTTACTAGGGACCCTACTTAGATACGGAGCTGCCATGGACTATATCTGAGCAGAAGTTATATCCATGCATGGTCCTTGGTTGGAGAATCAATCTAAGAAAAGACCCCTGTGCCCAGATATATTTGGTCCTTGTGTAGCTCTTGTCCTCTCTAGATCTTACTAACTAACCCTTCTTTCATATGATTCCCTGCACTCTGCCCAAGTTTGGTAATGAGTCTCAGCATCTCCTTTGATACAATGTTTGGTAGAGACTTTCAGAGGACCTCTGTGGTAGGCTCCTGTCCTGTTACTTGTATTTTCGTTCTTCCAATGTCCATCCCACTTGTCTTTCTAAGTGAAGATTGCAAGCTGTACTACAGAGCAATAGTAATAAAAACTGCATGGTACTGTCATAGAAACAGAATGGTGGATCAATGGAATCAAATAGAAGACACAGAAATAAACCCACACATTTATAGGTACTTGGTTTTTGACAAAGAAGCCAAAACCATTCAATGGAAAAAAAATATGCTTAACCTCATTAGCCATTAGGGAAATGCAAATCAAAACAACCCTGAGATTTCACCTTACACCCATCAGAATGGCCAAGATAAAAAACTCAAGTGACAACACATGCTGGAGAGGTTGTGGAGAAAGAGGAACCCTTCTCCACTGCTGGTGGGAGTGTAAACTTGTACAACCACTCTGGAAATCTGGCGCTTTCTCAGTCAACTAGGAATAGCGCTTCCTCAAGATCCAGCCATACCACTCCTAGGCATATACCCAAAAGAGGCTCAAATAAACAAAAAAGGACATTTGCTCAACCATGTTTGTAGCAGCTTTATTTGTAAAGCCAGATGCTGGAAACAGCCCAGATGCCCCTCAACTGAAGAATGGATGCAGAAACTGTGGTACATCTATACAATGGAGTATTACTCAGCAATGAAAAATAAGGGAATCATAAAATTTGCAGGTAAATGGTGGGACCTGGAAAGGATTATCCTGAGTGAGTTGTCCCAGAAGCAAAAAGACACACATGGTATATACTCACTCATATAAACATACAACATAGAATAAACCCACTAAAAACTGTATATCTAAACATACTAAGCAAAAGAGAGGACCCTAACTAAAATGTTCAATCCCCACCCTGAAAGGCAAAGAGGATGGACATCCCAAGAAGAAGAAAACAGGAAACAACCTAGGAACCTGCTACAGAGGGCCTCTGAAAGCTTCTGCCATGCAGACTGTGAAAGCAGATACAGAGCCTGATGGCCAACTGACAGGCAGGGTGAATGGAATTTTATGTAAGAACTGGGAAATAGTAAGAGCTGGAGAGGACAGGAACTCCACAAGGAGAGCAACAGAACAAGAAAATTTGAACACAGGGAACTTCCCAGAGACTCATACTCCAACCAAGGACTATTCATGGAGATATCCTAGAACCCTGACAATGCAGCCACTTCTGATGAGAACTGATAGACTAAGATCAGAAAGAAGGAGAGGAGGACCTCCCCTATCAGTGGACTTGGGGAGGGCATGCATGTAGAAAGGGGGGAGGGTGGGACCGAGAGGGGAGGAGGGAGGGGTGTATGGGGGGATACAAAATGAATAAAGTGTAATTAATAAAAGTTAAAAAAATTCTTAAAAAAATACAGCATCTTCAACAAATAGTGCTGGTCCAACTGGATGTCTACATGCAGAAAAATGAAAATAGATCCATATTTATCACCCTGCACAAAACTAAAGTCCAAGTGGATCAAAGACCTCAACATAAAACCAGACACACTAAATCATTTAGAATAAAAAGTGGGGAAGAGCCTGAACTCATTGGCACAGGACACAACTTCCTGAACAGAGCACCAACAGCACAGGCTCTAAGAGCAAAAATCAATAAATGGGACCTAATGAAACTGAAAAGCTTCTGTAAAGCAAAAGACACTGTCGTCAGAGCAAAATGGCAGTCTACAGACTGGGAAAGGATCTTCACCAACCCTATATCTGCCAGAGGGCTGATATCCAGAATATATAGAGAACTAAAGAAGTTAAAAATCAACAAATCGAGCTGGAGAGATTGCTGAGTGGTTAAGGGCACTGTCTGCTCTTTCAGAGGTCCTGAGTTCAATTCCCTGCAAACACATGGTAGCTCACAACCACCTATACTGGGGTCTGATGCCCTCTTCTAGCATGCAGGTGTTCACGCAGAACACTCATATATATAATAAAAAATAATAAATAAAACCTTAAAAAAACTTAAAAAAATCAACAAATCAAGCAATCCAGTTAAAAAATGGGGTACGGAGCTAAACAGAGAATTCTCAATAGAGGAATAGCAAATGGCAGAGAAACACTTAAAGAAATGCTCAGTATCCTTGCCATTAGGGAGATGCAAATCAAAATGACCCTGAAATTTCCCCTTATACCCATCAGAATGGCTAAGATCAAAAACTCAAGTGACAACACATGCTAGAGAGGTTGTGGAGAAAGGGGAACTCTCCTCCATTGCTGGTGGGAATGTAATCTTGTACAACCTCTTAAGGACTATTTTGTCACATACACTTTCAAATGGTTAATTTATTAAGTAAGGATCTATGTAGTATTTATAAATGTCTTTAAAGCATCAAAATTCAATATGCAAAATTAAATATAATGTTAAATAAATATAAATATAACAGTAGACATTGACTTATATAAGATGAACTGGAAAAGCTAGTTTTTTCTTATTTATTTATTTGTTTATTTATTTATTTATTTGAATTTTTGTGTTAGGTCAGATTATTTAATCAGTAGTCCACTCTATTCTAATTTACATTCAGTCCCCAGAAGGGGGAAAAATCAGTAAATATTCAACTTAGACTGGTGAGTACTTAGTTTGATTTCAATTTCTTTAGCAGAATGGCAAATGGGTGATTTATGTGACCTTTTTAGAGCTTGGCCAGAAGAAAGTAAACATCTCTCCACACAAGAAGTTTCTGGCATTTATTTAAAAACATACATGTGAATCTCAGATGAGTGGTATTGAGAACACAATAGACAATGTCCTCAACTACAACTTAGTAAAGTCCCTTAAAATGTTGAACAACTTACTGATTTTAAAATTGTTTATATGAATAGTTGTTAATGATAAAGCAAGAACTATTAGTAGACCAGACATGTACCTGTCTATAAGGCTAATCCAATCCTGCAGTTATCATTACTTGTCTAGGTTCTCACAAGGCACTTAATGGTCCTTTTCTATAGATCAAGGATTAGAATACTTACTTTGTCTTCTCAAGAAGTTCTTTAAGAGCCAGGCAGTTAGAAACTTTTCTATATATAATGTTATCTTTATGTGTATGATCTAACTTTTTCTACTGTTGTTACCACTACCATTGTGACAGTTATAGAAACAAATAGGGAGAGGGTGTTCCCTGGGAAGGTCTATTTCTCCTGCTCTTAGCATTCTAACCCTTCCATGTTACAGCACTACCATTGGTGTCCTATTTTGTTCAGATCTTGTTTAGTTAGCCATGTTGATGATCATACACATAAAGATAACATTATATATATGGAATGAAAAAGTTGTATTTATACATTTAATAATATATATATACATTTATATACAAGCACAGATACACATAAATATAGAGACATATGTGTATGAGACATAAATTAAGGGGGAAAAGCCATGACTTTGAGAGCAAGGTGTTGCCTGATAGGGGCTGGTAGAAGAAATGATCTAATGAAATTGTAATTTAAATAATATAAAACTATATTAAAAATAAGCAAACAAGTTCACCATGTTTTCTAAAAGCATTGGTTGGACTTTGCCTTTGCACAAATCTAATTTTCTATTATGTGGTCATGATATAGAGTCATGATACTTAACTTTCTCTTATGTTGGGTTTTTCAAGGCCCTGATCATCTTTGTGATACAGTTAGAACTCAAGACTGTGAATATAAGCTATGTATTAACATAGTGCCCAAAACTTAGAAGAGTCTCATGCTTATTGTAGCTTTTTGTTTTCTTTTGGTTATCTTGCCCACCCCCCCCTTTTTTTTTTTTTGAGACAGTGTATTTCTTTTTCACCCAGGCTAGCATAAAATTCATGATTCTCATGACTTATCCTTTTAAGTGCTGTGTTTACAGGTATGTTCCACCATTGCTGTCCTGAAATTCTTAAGGACTTTTTAACAAGGACATCATGTATACTGGCTTCACAAATTATATAGCTAATCTGGATGAAAGCCCTTGACATAAAATCCAAAGTCTGTCCACATATGGCCCCTGCGTACCTACCTAACATTTCTGTCCTTTAGGGGTCTCTTTTAACATATAATATATATATATATTCTGTGCTTGTTCAATCTCTCTGTCTTGTTTCATAGCCATCTACTTTCTTTGCCTTATATAAGTTAAAGTAAACAAATCTGTTTAAAAAATCTTCAAATAGGGCTGGAGAGATGGCTCAGAGGTTAAAAGCACTGGCTGCTCTTCCAGAGGTGCCGAGTTCAATTCCCAGCAACCACATGGTGGTTCACAACAATGTATAATGAGATCTCATGCCCTCTTCTGGCATGCAAACAAAAAATAATAAATAAATTAAAAAAAAAATCTTCAAGTATAGTCTCATTTCCAGAATCTCGATGCATGTTGTGGTGGCTAACTGCGACCAAGCCTGCTTTTGAACACAAATGTGTGGAAATGGGAATAGAGTGATAATATGTTCCTGTCTAGGGAGAAATTTATCTTTGAAGAGAAACTCTAGTTACTTGAAAAGGTGTAAAGGCTTTGCAGTTCAGATACAACTCAGTAGGATTACTAGCTCCACAAATATATATTACTTCTGTGAGTTTGGGAACTTACTGAGTTTTTATAAACTGCCATTTCGAAAACGTAAGAATCTTATCTATCTCATAGGCTAATACTGCCATCAGGCTGGTAGAGGCTATTCACAAATAGTTTCATTAGTGGTTAGGACTTATAAACAAACAGTTCCTTGTCAGGAATTAGATAGGCAAAGAGATGAATGCTGGAGAGGTGTATACTTGTGTATACTTGATTCAGCAACCAACTGTATATCTGATCACAAGCAAATCAGTTAACTGGCTGAGGAAATAATATACTGAGCCAGGAAACCATATGTTGACCTCAGTCTACAAGTGTCTTTCAATTTTAAGCCTAAATCTGACATTCAACTTTGTTATGACATCCTAGTATCTCAGCAGTGAAAAAAAAATGTGATAGGAAATTAAAACATGAGAGTACATGAAATATGCTATGTTCATCTTGATCCCAGTCATAGTCTATTGAAAAGCCTATTAGTTAAGATGGAAAAACCACACACCACAGCCAAAACTATTTGCATAAATTAATTCAGCAAACATCTACTATCATATTCATATTATTTCTTATTTCACTTGATACCATAACATGCTACTGGCTGAAACTGCTAAAAACTAAAAACGTACAGTTTTCAAGAAAACAATAACAGGAAAAAATCAGGAATGCAGTTAGTAAAATAATATACTTTTCTTAATTCAATTGGCCAGTTATTTGGATATATTCTTTCTAAACTGCACTGAAAGTGCTTACTAGAAATTACACTTTATAACTTCTGGGTGTGATTCAGATGCAGTTCTGAAGGCACAGGCATATTAAGACAAAATACAGGTGCCTTCTGTTGAATAAAAACCTGAGAGACTTCTAGATTACCGTTAAACTCTGAGGGTGTAATTTGACAAGTTAGTTTTCCCCTTCTCTAAGCTTTACAACTGAGTTCTTAATCAGTAAATAAAATTTTCATACCCCATCCTTTTACTTGCTTTCTTAAGAGCAATATCCCAATGTGGTCTGTAAATCAAGAGACTTTCCCTTTTGTCAGAGATAACAATAGAAAAGTGCAGACATTTGAGCTAGTGTACATGGTTGCTTGGAATAGTCAATATTACTGTAGTATTTACTTTTTGTGGATTTATAGGTTATGGGAAGGGGTTTTGCATTATTCCTTTTTTTCCTACAAACTATGATGAGCTCTGATGCAAATGTCAGTACTATGAATTGCACTTTACACATTAAGCATTCTCATACATTTTCTAACAGATTCCACCATTTCTAGGTAATACACTAAAGTGATTAAAAGGCTTCAAGACAAAGGTATTAATTTCCATAAATTTAAAGAAATTGTTGAAAAGAGGACCATGGAAATATGCTCAATCATGAAAGGGTATAAACACAGCTAATGATAAAGTTATTAAGAATCAAATTTTAAAGAAGAACTTGTTCTAGATGGATTATGATATTCCCAATATGCATTTACAAATAAAATATATCACTTTTCAATAAACACTTTACAGGTTTTGTCCTATGTGTATCTCAAAAGCACTATAAAATATCAAACAAACCTGAGGAGGCATAAGACATTTTACTCAGAATTAGGTTTGAGGGAATGCACTGTCAAAGAGAAAGTAGAAAATATTTTAGTTTAGGAAGAACTTATACAAAGTCAAAACACATTTTTCTATTGCACTTTACTTTTTCTGTTACTGAATGTACAACTGAAAAATAGTCTTTACATGGCTTAGATTAGTGGTCACTGGAAGCTATACAAAGAGATCTGGTGGCTTTAATTTTATTCATTATATCTCTAGCTTAGGGACCTGGGGAAATACAGAGAAGTGTGCTGCATATTTATAAGGCCTCTGGGACCTTAACAGGCTTCCAAATGCCTTGTTTGTTGCAATATGCTTATCAAACTAGTAAAGAAGTAAAATCCACACTCTATCCGCTACTGCATATGCAGATTTTCTGTTAATTAAATAAAAACTATATGATTGCAAGGAGAACTGATGGAAATCTAGTGTCTTCCCAGCTTCTTCAATACCTAGAAGACAAACTATTTCTAATACCAGCCATTTATTTAAAAAAAAAAACAACTATCATGTTAAAAGCTATATTAACTTTAATTGATTACTAAAACTGTTTATTTAAAACTTCAGATTTAGCAGGTCTGCTATTAAAAGTGTTTTCATGTTACCCCTTAATAAAAGCTACTGTAATAAAAATTTAATGCAGTGTAGGCTTATTTACCTCTTAGGTCTTAGAGATTAAACACTAAAGCGGCCTAAGAATGTCTTTTCTCAAATGAGATACTTGAGTTAAAACCTGTATTCCAGTATTTTATACTTAATTAAGTATCAGTACAAGAAAAAATATTTATATGTCTGTGCCAACATCTCTATAAATACAATTATAATATAGACAAAGAGATACTGGAAGCCCCTTTCACTGTAGCCACATCAATGGGAAGGCTGACCTTTCTTTTTCCTGGAGACTTAAGCCCCAGGTGATACCTTTGTAGCAGTTCTGTCACCAGACTAGAAATAGTGGCAGTAGCTTGAGCATAATCTTCTACTTTCCTTAATCTTCCATTCTTCATATGCTGTGCTGGACAGAAAGAAATACTCATTTTCCTTTTAATCTGATATATTATGTGAGAATAAGCCCCATCAGTTGTAAGGAAAAGGTTATAATCTATTAGTCTTTAGAGCTTCAGATGATCATGTATTTTAGAAAGAAAGCTGGGTAGACATTTACTATGCAGTTAAAGTTCAAATTAACTAGAAAATGCAGTTCCTCTCACTCTATATTTTTTATTTGTTTCTCAGCTTAGATTACATAATCAGTCAATGCCACATAAGAAAGGCAAGTGTTTATGTTAAAAAAAAAAGTCACTAAGGAAAAAAATTAGAAAATAAAAGGTAAACTAACAGAAACTAGGCTTCTAGAGCAAGTAATGCCAAGAATTTGCTGCACAGTTTCACTTAGACCACTTCATTTCCACTTTGATTTCTTTTTTCTCCTCTCCAGGGAATCATATTTCAGAGTTTAGAGATATCATGGAAGCCATCTTGTACCTCTAGTCATAGAAAAAGAGACCAAAGTGAAGAGAGAACTAAGTAAACTCAGTAAAATTCAGAGCATAGATAGGAAGTTCATATGCTTAAAAGCTCATTGAACATTAATAAAAAGAAATAAGCAACATGGTGAAAAACTTACTAGAACCTAGTTTTGTGGAGTCAGGGCCAGGTAGTTTTCAGTCCAAAAAACTGTAAAGCCTCAAGTAGTGTAGACCTGGGGGGAACCATGAATTCAGTTGTGCAGTAAGTGCATTACATGCACAACATGTGATTCTTGAAGACAATGCCCACTATCCCTTGTTTTCACCCCAAGTGTTGAGTTGTTTTATGATAGCAAGGTGCACAATCTTAAAGGTGAAGTGAAATGGTGAGGGTTAGTCATTTAACAGTTGGGACTGAAAAGAAGTGACCTGGGCCTGAGTTGCATAAATATAACCTCTGTCACACTGGTATAGTGATGATCTGTCTATTAAAAAACTTGAGAGCAGCCAGGCTGGGACACAAGCCCTCATAGTTATTGAGAAGGATGAGGCAGGAGGCCAACCCTGAAACATTTAGTAAAACGAATAAGAGAGGTGAGACCATTAGCTGTGCATCTCTGTAGAGTACTTGCATAGCACACATGGTACTGAGGATTGGAACACCAGTCCTCGGGGTTATAGGGGAGAATTGATAAAATCTGAAATAAAGCAAATAATAGAATTTTTAGTGTTTGACTAGCTGAGGGCTGTCTCCTACCAAAAGGATATACCAAATCAGATATTTGAAAATACTACAGAGAACTTTGAATAGTCACAATATTAATAAAGACCTGGAGGAAGAGTTGTTGATAAGTTTTCTAGTTAGTTTCAGCTGATAATTAAACATACCCCAGAGATACCTGAAAGAGTACCAATTGAAGAGTTTGACTGGGCCAGACTGACATAAGAGCATGTCAGTGAGGTATTTTCTTCATTATTAACTGATATAGGCGAACCCACCCTACTATGGGCAGCACCATCTCTGAGCAGCGAGTCCTAGGTGGTAGAAGAAAGCTAACTAAGCAAAAGGTAGGAAGCAAAGCAGTAAGCAGCGTTCCTTTGTGGTTTCTGTGTCAAGTACCTGCTTTGGATTCCTGTAGTGATGTACTATAATCTGAAATAAATTATTTCCTCTCCAAGTTAGTTTTGGTCAGTGTTTTATCAAAACAAACAGACAGCACACTAGGAGAAGTGAATTGGAAAAGATTCCGTATTATCTGATTTCAACTATATGGCCTTCTGAAAAAGGTAAAGTATTGGCCTAGAAAAATAATCAATAGTGGAGCCGAGTAGTAGAGAACATACCCAACATGCCCAAGACTCTGGATTTGGTCATCAGACTCTGAAAAAGCACCTCCAAACAATATAAAAGTCACAGATGCCAGAGACTCTAGGGACCACAACAGCAATCTACTGAATGTATAACACAAGTAATGAATTGTAATGTAAATGATAGACTTTATTGTGTTCCACATAAAAGTGTTCATCTACTGAGAAAAAAAAAAAAAGTAACCTAATGCAGGGCACACCAGGTACTAATTCATTCTAATGATGTTAATTTTACTTGTCAAGTTTTCTTTTATGGTCTTTCATGCAATTTCCATATAACATTGACATTGGAAGAATAACCAATACTTAAATTCAATGGGGAGAGAATAGAGCTCCACAGAACTCTGAGCACTACCTTGTTCAACTTCATCTTTACAAATGAAGAATCAGAACTAGGGGACAAATGTTTTTCCAAACTGACTTTTTTTTTTTTTTGTAAATCAGAATTTGAATCTCTATCTCTCTAGAAAAATGAAAAATAGTAACACACCAAAAAAACCCCAACAGGGGTGGAGCCAAGATGGCAACTAGCACGCACAGTTTCTGAGCTGTGGAATGCCTGAGTTGGTGAGTGGAAGGACTTCTGAAGCCAGGAAAACAACCGTGAGGCTTTCTAAATGACAGGGAACATCGCACAAGGTGAGAACTTTGGTCTTGGGTCACCCGTGGACTTGTTTGGGGAAGGAGAGAAATGATCCTTTGATCTCCCAGCACTACCCTTTCTCGGACAAACCTCTTCCTTGGCACAGCCAACTCACCAAGATTCTCAGCTCAGAGCTAACTGCCTGGGCTCTGCAGCCAATGGCTGAGGCGGAGCTCCTAGCCCCTTAGCAGCAACTGCAAGTTGTACCGGTCTTGGGTCTTGGAGTTCCAGACCCACAGCACCATCCTCCCAGGGTCCCAGGTCTGCTGGCCGCCATACTGGCTCCACACTGTCGTTTAGCCACTGATTGTATGGCCCGCCCAATCCCTCAATGACAGATAATTTGCTATATACCCACTAAAGCCAAGCAGACTCACCATACAAGTGAGGCACACCAGGCGCTGGGCCCCCCAGGCTTGGAGAGTACAGTGGAGGGCCTTCAGGACTTCACAGAAGGCATCTGGACCAGAATCCCAGTATCCAGCTGCAGCGGGACTTCCCAACCTGGCGGCTGCAGCAGCACTGAGCTGGCAGAGAACATCAGTCCTCCAGTATAAGACCAACTAGGGCCAAACCAGAAAGCAGGGAGGCCAGATAACCCGATCCCTGCTGAAGTGGCCTGCTTGAGAGTGAGTATGCCCGTGAGTGTCTGCAGAGCCCCAGATCCAGGCTCCCTATAAAAAAAAAAGCCAGACATCGCACCCCTCCCATTCACATACACACTGTGGGAAACAGAGGGTCACATGGGACATTGAAGCCCCTGCTATGTGGGTCCAATTGAAGAGTGAAGGCAGTTAATGCCAGAAATTGCGCTGTGATCATCACTAGCACCTGCAACATATACAGTGCAGAACCCCTCCCACACACTCAAGGGTTCAACATTATCCATCACTCTGTCCCTTGACTCACGTCCACGCACACTTACACACACACACACAAACACACATGCGCACCTGTATTTGCCCCTTTTGCGCCCAAATACTTTCCTTCCACAGGTATAGCTAGTCCACCAACGCACAAGTTGAGGACATGGGACCTCTCCAGGTTTTTGAAGAATTCTCTAGACACCAGAGAGAAACAGTACCAGTCTGAACTGCAGAATACAGAAACAAATAGGGAAGGTTTCAGACAAGCCAATGGCCAGGGGTAGGCGAAAGAACACATCCAACATAAATTAGAACATCATGACTTCACCAGCAACCTCTAAAATTGATGGACACTCCAATTCATCAGGAACACAGGAAAATGACTTTAAAGCTATACTTACCCAATTATTTGAGGCTCATAAAGAGGAAACAAACAGTTCTCTCAGAACAATAGCCATGCAAATTCAGACAGTTAAAGAGGAAATGAACAAATCTATGAAAGATTTGGCCAGCCAATTGGAGGTAAAAAAAGAGGAAATAGACAAAATTCTTAAAGAAATACAGGCAAACATAGCCAAACAAATAGAGGCACAAGTACAGATACAATTAGTGACATGTAAAGAGGAAATGAACAAAAAAATAGAAACCATGATAGAGAGACAGGAATCCACATTCAAACAGATGAAGGAAATGATGCAAGGCATGAAAACAGATTTAGAATCAACAAAGAAAGCATAAACTGAGAAAACCCTGGAGCTGGAGAACTTGGAGAAAAGATCAGGAACCACAAAGGTAAGCATCACCAACAGAATACAAGAGATGGAAGAGAGAATCTCTGGAGCTGAAGATACAGTCGCAGAAATTGATACTTCTCTCAAAGAAAGAGTAAAATCAGAAAAGTCCCAAACACAAAATATCCAAGAAATCAAGGATACCATGAAAAGACGAAATCTAAGAATACTAAGAATTGAGGAAAAGAAGACTCCAGGCTCCAAGGTGCAGAAAATATTTTCAAGAAAATCATAGAAGAAAATTTTCTCAACTTAAAGAAAGAGAAGTCCATAAATATACAAGAGGCTTACAGAACACCTAATAGACTAGACCAGAAAAGAAACACATCATGTCAAAACACTAAATCTACAGAACAAAGAAAAGATATTAAAAGCAACAAGGGAAAAGGGCCAAGTAACATATGATGGTAGACCTGTGAGAATCAAACCGGATTTCTCATTAGAAACTATGAGAGCCAGAAGGACCTGGGCAAGTGTCATGCAGACTCTAAGAGACCACAAATGTCAACGCAGACTACTATACCCTGAAAAGCTTTCAGTCAACATAGATGGATTAAACAAAATATTCCATGACAAAACTAAATTTATGCCATATCTACACAGCAAACCAGCCCTACAGAAGATGTTAGAAGGAAAACTCCAATCCAATGAAAACAAATTCACCCAAGAAAACAGGGCATACAGATAATATCCCAACAAAAATGAAAAGAAAACAAGCAATGAAACAGGGTTAGATCACTGACTCCAATATATATATATATATATATATATATATATATATATATATATATACTAACATTCATTGGTCACTATCATCTATCAACATCAATGGACTGAACTTTCCAATAAAAAAAAAAAAACAGACTAACAGAATGGGTGCGGAAACAGGTTCCAACATTCTGCTGCATCCAAGATATGCACCTCTGCAACAAAGATAAACACTACCTCAGAGTAAAGGCTAGAAAAATGTCTTTCAAGCAAATGGACCCAGAAAACAAGCTGGGGTAGCTATCCTAATATCTAATAAAATTGACTTTCAACAAAAATTAATCAAAAAGGATGAGGAAGGATCCTACATTCTCATCAGAGGAAAGATCCTCCAAGAGGACATCACAATTCTGAACATCTATGCCCCAAATACAAGAGCACCTACATTCATAAATGAAACATTAATAAAACTTAAATCACACATCAATTCCAACACCTTAATAGTGGGAAACTTCAACATCCCACTTTCACCAAGGGACAGATCATCTAGACAGAAGCTTAATAAAGAAATAAAGGCACTTACAGAGGTCCTAAATCAAATGGACCTAATATATGTCTACAGAACTTTCTACCCAAACTCAAAAAAGTATACCTTCTTTTCAGCACCTCATGGAACTTTCTCCAAAATAGACCACATAGTTGGTCAAAAGCCAGCCTCATCAGAAACAAGAAGATTGAAATAATCCCCTGTATTCTATCTGACCACCATGGACTAAAGCTGGACCTCAACAACAATGGAATTAGAAACTGAACAACTTGCTGCTCAGTGACAGCTGGGTTAAGGAAGAAATAAAGAAAGATATTAAAGACTTCCTAGAATTCAATGAAAATAAAGGTACAACAAACGCTAATTTATGGGAAACAATGAAAGCAGTACTCAGAGGAAAATGCATAAAACAAAGTACGTTCAAGAAGAAATTTGTGACATCTCATGCAAGCAACTTAATGGCCCGACTGAAAACCCTAGAAAAAAAAGAAGCAACTACACCCAAGAGGAGCAGGCGTCTGGAAATAATCAAACTAAGGGCTGAAATCAATCAATTAGAAAAAAATAAAAGTATTCAAAGAATCAATGAAACAAAAAGCTGGTTCTTTGAGAAAATCGACAAGATAGACAAACCTTCAGCCAAACTAACAAAAAGGCAGAGAGAAACTATCCAAATCAGCAAAATCAGATAAGGGGGACATAATTATAGACACTGAGGAAATCCAAACAATAAGTAGGTCATACTACAAAAGCCTATATGCCATGAAATTCAAAAATCTAAAAGAAATGGACAATTTTCTTGATAGATTCCATCTACCAAAATTAAGTCAAGATCAGGTAGAAAGATTGAGTGTCTTATATCTGCCAAGGAAATAGAAGCAGTCATCAACAGTCTCCCTTCCAAAAAAAGCACTGGGCAAGGTGGATTCAGTGCAGAATTCTACCAGACCTTCAAAGAAGTGCTAACTCCAATTCTCTCCAAACTATTTCACAAAATAGAAATAGAAGGAACATTACCAAACTCATTCTATGAAGCCACAGTCATTTTGGTACCTAAACCACACAAAGACCCCCCCAAAAAAGTGACCATCAGACCTCTTTCTCTTATGAACATTGATGCAAAAATACTCAATAAAATACTTGCAAACCGAATCCAAGAACACATCAAAAATATTATCTACCATGACCAAGTAGGCTTCATCCCAGGCATGCAAGGGTGGTTCAACATAGGGAAATGCATCAATGTAATCCACCACATAAACAAACTGAAGGAGAAAAGCCACATTATCATCTTAGATCCCAAAAAAGCATTTGACAAAGTCCAACACCCACCCATTCAGGTTTAAAGTCTTGGAGAGATCAGGGATACAAAGCATATACCTAAACATAGTAAAGGCAATATACAGCAAGCCTATAGTCAACATCAAACTCAATGGAGAAAAACTTAAATCATTCCCACTGAAATCAGGGAAAAGGCAAGGCTGCCCACTCTCTCCAAATCTCTTCAACATAGCACTTGAAGTCCTAGCTAAAGCAATCAGACAACTAAAGGAGATCAAGGAGATATAAATCAGAAAGCAAGTCGTCAAAGTGTCACTATTCACAGACGATATGATAGTATACATGAGCGAACCCAAAAATTTAATAAGAGAACTCCTTCAGCTAATAAATACTATATTCAGCAAAGTGGCAGGATACAAAACAAACTCAAAAATTCAGAAGCCCTCCTGTATACCAAGGACAAAAGGACCGAGAAAGAAATCAGGGAAACAACACCCTTATCAATAGCCACTAATAACATAAAATACCATGGGGTGACACTAACCAAGTAAGGGCAAGACCTGTTTGAGAAAATCTTGAAGTCTCTGATGAAAGAAATTGAAGAAGATATCAGAAGATGGAAAGATCTCCCATGTTCGTGGATTGGTAAGATTAACATTGTGAAAATGGTCATCCTGCCAAAAGCAATCTACAGATTCAATGCAATTCACATCAAAATACCAACTCAATTCTTACAGACTTTGAAAAAAAAGATTCTCAACTTGAAATGGAGAAACAAAAAACCCAGAATCTCCAAAATGATCCTGTACAACAACAGATCATCTGGAGGTATCTCCATCCCCAATCTCAAGCTGTACTACAGAGCAATAGTAATAAAAACTGCATGGTATTGGCATAGAAACAGAAAGGAGGATCAATGGAACTGAATAGAACACCCAGAAATAAACCCACACACCTATGAATACTTGATTTTTGATGAAGAAGCCAAAACCATTCAATGGAAAAAAGATAGCATCTTCAACAAATGGTGCTGGTCCAACTGGATGTCTACATGCATAAAAATGAAAATATATCCATATTTATCACCCTGTACAAAACTGAAGTCAAAGTGGATCAAAGACCTCAACATAAAACCAGATACTCTAAATCGGTTAGAAGAAAAAAATTGGGCAAAAGCCTAGAACTCATTGGCACAGGAGACAACTTCCTGAACAGAACAGAACAGAACAGCTTAGGCTCTCAGGGCAATAATCAATAAATGGGACCTCATGAAATTGAAAAGCTTCTGTAAAGCAAAATATACTGTCCTCAGAACAAAACTACAGCCTACAGACTGGGAAATTATCTTCACCAACCCTATATCTGACAGAGGGCTGATATCCAGCATGTATAAAAAGTAAAGAAGTTAAAAAGCAATAAATCGGGGGAGCCAAGATGGCAGCGCCGGGAAAACAGTGCTTCTGAGGAGCAGGACAGCACTTTCCATGCAGAGACCAGGAGCCTGAACGCAGGGCCCTGAAACTACAACGATCGTGTTTCCCAGGTGAGGGGAGGCTCCCACGGTGTGGGAATCAGTCAGGTCCACACTTGGCTACCCAGCCAGAACCCCGAAGAAATCCCGGGTAACACAGGCTTTGGGTCTCCAGGCTGGAGCCGCAGGCAGGCGTGTCCCAGCCACTTTCCCAGGCTGATCCGTGGGCACAAGGGTACCTGAGACTGGGAGTCCCAGTCGCGGGGGGACCCCACGGGGAAGCAGGGTTGCAGGTCTGATCACAGGTCACCCAGTCTCTCCCCGGAAGGTCTCTGCCGCCATCACAGCGGAGCTCCTGCCGCCCGCAGAGAGCTTTGTGCTCAGCTGAGCAGTACAGACAAGCTGTGCGCCCCAGTACAACAGGGACTGGGAACCCCTGTCCGGAGAGGACCCCACAGAGAAGGAAGAAACCGTGCTGCTGGGGTCACCTAGGGAAAGTCTATCAGACTGCAGATTGCAAACAGACAGAACTGAGTGCCCCAAGACACCAGAGCAGTACTAACCCGCCACAGATTACCGCAGCTGATCACTAAATTTACAGCAAGAAACCCAGAAGGAGGGCAGCTGCCCCCAGGACTTCTCCCGGTGAGAGGAGAGCCCTCTTGACTAATCAGGACCACAGTTACTACCCAGGTCTCTATGCCTGAGGTGAGCTGTAGCAACTCCTGAAAAACACCAGACATCCAGGGACTATACCCAAAAATCTGGGAAGGCTTCCTTGAGGAAAAACCATCTTCCTGCCAAAGGGATTCTCTCCACTACAACAGTCCAGGAACAACCAGAAACTAAATTCAAACAACTAAGATAGCCCAATGGGTAGAGGACAGTGTAAAAGTTCAACCAACAAAAGCCAGAGCATTATGGCATCTCCAAAACCCAGTTAACCAGGGGCAAATAGCCTCAGACACCCCAGCATAAATGAAATTCAAGGAGACGACCTAACATCTATGCTCAAGAAGATGATAACAGAGGAAACAAATAAAATACGAAAAGAAATAGAAGAAGCTGAAGCAAAAAGTATGTGGCCTTTAGAGAGGAAATGCTTAAATCACTGAATGAAATAAAAGAAACAGTGGATTGTTCAAACAAACAGCTGAAGGAATTGACGGAAAAACATGAAAATACAGTCAGACAGGGGAAGGAAACCAACAAAATAGCTCAAGACCTGAAGATAGAATTGGAAAAATTAAAAAAAAAAACACAAATGGAAGAAATTGTGGAGAGAAAGAACTTAGGGAAGAAAGCAGGAACTACAGAGGTTAGCATAACCAATAGGCTACAAGAAATGGAAGAAAGAATCTCAGGTGTGGAAGATACAATGGAAGAAATAGATGTATCTGTCAAAGAAAATGATAAATCTAAAATATTCCTGACACAGACCGTCCAAGAAATTCAAGACAACATAAAAAGACAAAACCTAAGAATAATAGGAATAGAGGAAAAAGAAGATTCCCTGCACCAAGGCCCAGAAAATATTTTCAACAAAATCATTGAATAAAATTTCCCCAACTTAAAGGAGAGGCCAATAAGAATACAAGAGGCCTATAGAACACCCAATAAATTAGACCAGAAAAGAAAATCCTCACGCCACATAATAATCAAAACTGTAAGTATACAGAACAAAGAATAAATACTAAAAGCTGCAAGAGAAAAAGGCCAAGTAACATATAATGACACCCAATAGAATCACACCTGACTTTTCAACAGAGACTATGAAAGCCAGAAGGGCCTGGACAGATATCATGCAGACTCTAAGTGAACAGAGATGTCAGCCCAGGCTACTATACCCTGCAAAACTCTCAGTCCTCATAGACGGAGAAAACAAGATATTCAATGACAAAAACAAATTTCAACAATACCTACAAATAAATCCAGCATTACAGAAGACACTGGAAGGGAAAATACAACCCAAGAAAGCTAGCTACATTCAAGAAAACACAGGAAATAAATCACCCCACTACAGTAAAACAAAAAGCAAACAAGCACACAACCATATGACCACAACCAACATCAAATTCAAAGGATCTAACAGCCACTGGTCATTACTCTCTCTCAATATCAATGGACTTAATTCTCCAATAAAAAGACACAGACTAGCAGAATGGATGCGTAAACAAAACCCAGCAATCTGTTGTATACAAGAAACACACCTAAGTCACAAATATAGACATTACCTGAGGGTAAAGGGATGGAAGACGGCTTTTCAAGCAAATGGACTCAGGAAGCAAGCAGGAGTACACATTCTAATATCTGATAAAATAGTCTTTCAACCAAAATTAATCAAAAGAGAAGGGGAAGGACACTTCATAAACATCAAGGGAAAATTCCACCAAGAAGACATCACAATCCTGAACATCTATGCCCCAAATACAAGGGTACCCACATTTGTGAAAGAAACATTGATAAAACTTAAACCACATATAGATCCCCACACACTAATAGTGGGAGACTTCAACACCCCACTCTCAACAAAGGACAGGTCAAAAAAACTGAAATTAAACAATGAAACACTATCTCTAACAGAGGTCATGAATCAAATGGACCTCACAGACATTTACAGAACCTTACACCCAAACACAAAAGAATTTACCTTCTTCTCAGCACCTCATGGAACCTTCTCCAAAATAGACCACAGAGTTGGTCACAAAACAAGCCTCAACAAATACAGGAAGACTGAAATAATCCCTTGTATCCTGTCGGATCACCATGGAATAAAGCTGGACCTCAGTAACAACAGAAATAGCAAAAAGCCTACACATACATGGAAACTGAACAACTTGCTACTAAAAGACAGCTGGGTCAGGGAAGAAATAAAGAAAGAAATTAAAATCTTCCTAGAACTCAATGAAAATGAAGACACAACATACCTGAACTTGTGGGACACAATGAAAGCAGTGCTAAGAGGAAAGTTCATAGCACTAAGTGCCTTCAAGAAAAAATTTGAGACAGCGCATTCAAGCAACTTAATGGCTCACTTAAAAACCCTAGAAAAAGAAGAAGCAGACACACCAAGAAGGAGCAGACGGCTGGAAATAATCAAACTCGGGGCTGAAATCAATCAATTAGAAAAAAATAAAACAATTCAAAGAATCAATGAAACCAAGAGCTGGTTCTTTGAGAAAATCAACAAGATAGACAAACCCTTAGCCAAGCTAACTAAAAGGCAGAGAGACACCATCCAAATCAACAAAATCAGAAATGAAAAGGGGGACATAACTACAGACACTGAGGAAAACCAAGCAATCATTAGGACTTACTTCAAAAGTCTATACGGAATAAAATTTGAAAATTTAAATGAAATGGACAATTTTCTTGATCGATTCCACTTACCAAAGCTAAATCAGGACCAGGTAAATCAATTAAATAGTCCTATATCCCCCAAGGAAATAGAAGCAGTCATCGAAAGTCTCCCATCCAAAAACAGCCCAGGAACTGATGGTTTCAGCGCAGAATTCTACCAGACATTCAAAGAAGAGCTAACACCAATTCTCTTCAAATTATTCCAAAAATAGAAACAGATGGAACATTACCAAACTCATTCTATGAAGCCACAGTCACCTTGGTACCTAAACCTCACAAAGACTCAACAAAGAAAGAGAATTTCAGGCCAATCTCCCTTATGAACATTGATACAAAAATACTCAACAAAATACTCCCAAACCAAATACAAGAACACATCAAAGGTATCATCCACCATGACCAAGTAGCCTTCATCCCAGGTATGCAGGGGTGGTTCAATATACGGAAATCCATCAATGTGATCCACCATATTAACAAATTGAAAGAAAAAAACCACATGATAATCTCCCTAGATGCTGAAAAAGCCTTTGACAAAATCCAACATCCATTCATATTTAAAGTATTGGAGAGATCAGGGATACAAGGCACATATCTAAACATAGTAAAGGTGATATACAGCAAACCTGTAGCCAACATCAAACTGAACGGAGAGAAACTTAAAGCAATCCCACTGAAATCAGGGACAATACAAGGCTGCCCACTCTCTCCATATCTCTTCAACATAGTTCTGGAACTCCTTGCTAGTGCAATAAGACAGTTGAAGGAGATCAAGGGGATACAAATTGTAAAAGAAGAAGTCAAATTATCACTATTTGCAGATGATATGATAGTATACGTGAGTGACCCCAAAAACTCTACCAGGGAACTCCTACAGCTGATAAACTCCTTCAGCAAAGTGGCCGGATACAAAATTAACTCAAGAAAATCAGTAGCCCTCCTGTATACAAAAGACAAAAGGGCTGAGAAAGAAATTAGGGAAACAACAACCTTCACAATAGCCACAAATGACATAAGGTCCCTCGGAGTAACCCTAACCAAGGAAGTCAAAGACTTGTATGAAAAAAAATTTCAAATCTCTGAAGAAAGAACTAGAAGAAGATATGAGAAGATGGAAAGATCTCCCATGCTCATGGCTTGGTAGGATTAACATAGTAAAAATGGCCATCTTACCAAAAGCAATCTACAGATTCAATGCAATGCCTATCAAATTTCCAACAGAATTCCTTACAGACCTTGAAAGAAAAATTCTCAACTTCATATGGAATAAGAAGAAACCCAGAATTGCTAAAACAATCCTCTACAATAAAAGATCTTCTGGAGGTATCTCCATCCCTGATCTTAATTTGTACTATAGAGCAACAGTTTTAAAAACTGCATGGTACTGGCATAGAAACAGAATGGTGGATCAATGGAACCGAACAGAGGACCCAGAAATAAACCCACACACTTATGGACACCTGATATTTGACAAAGACGCCAAAACCATACAATGGAAAAAAGATAGCATCTTCAACAAATGGTGCTGGTCCAACTGGATGTCTATATGTAGAAAAATGAAAAGAGATCCATACTTATCACCCTGCACAAAACTGAAGTCCAAGTGGATCAAAGACCTCAACATAAAACCAGACACATTAAATCGGCTTGAAATAAAAATGGGGAATACCCTAGAACTCATTGGTACAGGGGAAAACTTCCTGAACAGAACTCCAACAACACAGGCTCTAAGAGCAACAATCAATAAATGGGACCTCCTGAAACTGAAAAGCTTCTGCAAAGCAAAGGACACTGTCATCAAAACAAAGCGACTTCCTACAGATTGGGAAAGAATCTTCACCAACCCTTTATCTGACAGAGGACTCATATCAAGTATATATAAAGAACTAAAGAAGCAGAAAAGCAGCAAACCAAGTAACCCATTTAAAAAATGGGGAACAGAGCTAAACAGAGAATTCTCTGTAGAGGAATACCGAATGGCAAGGAAGCACTTAAAGAAATGCTCAACCTCACTAGCCATTAGGGAAATGCACATCAAAACAATCCTGAGATTTCACCTTACACCCATGAGAATGGCCAAGATCAAAAACTCAAGTGACAACACATGCTGGAGAGGTTGTGGAGAAAGAGGAACCCTTCTCCACTGCTGGTGGGAATGTAAACTGGTACAACCACTCTGGAAATCAATCTGGCGTTTTCTCAGACAACTAGGAATAGTGCTTCCCCAAGATCCAGCCATACCACTCCTAGGCATATATCCAAAAGAGGCTCAAGCACACTAAAAGCACATTTGCTCAACCATGTTTGTAGCAGCTTTATTTGTAATAGCCAGAAGCTGGAAACAACCCAGATGCCCCTCAACTGAAGAATGGATGCAGAAAATGTGGTCTACACAATGGAATATTACTCAGCAATGAAAAATAAGGAAATCATGAAATTTGCAGGTAAATGGTGGGATCTGGAAAGGATCATCCTGAGTGAGTTGTCCCAGAAGCAAAAAGACACACATGGTATATACTCACTCATAGAGACATACAACATAGGACAAACCCACTAAAACCTGTGCATCTAAAGAAACTAAGCAAGAGAGAGGACCCTAACTAAAATGTCCAATCCCCATCCAGAAAGGCAAAGAGGATGGACATCAGAAGAAGAAGAAAACAGGAAACAACCTAGGAACCTAGCACAGAGGGCCTCTGAAAGCCTCTGCCCTACAGACTTTCAAAGCAGATGCTAAGCCTGATGGGCAACTGTTGGGCAGAGTGAATGGAAATTTAGGTAAGAACTGGGAAATAGTAAGAGCTGGAGAGGACAGGGTCTCCACAAGGAGAGCAATAGAACAAGAAAATTTAAACACAGGGAACTTCCCAGAGACTCATACTCCAACCAAGGACTATTCATGGAGATAACCCAGAACCCCTGCACAGATGTAGCCCAGGGCAGTTCAGAGTCCAATTGGGTTACATAGTAATGTGAAGAGGGACTGCCTTTGACATGAACTGACTGGCCTGCTCTTTAGTCACCTCCTCCTGAGGGGGAGCAGCCTTACCAGGCCATAGTAGAGTACAATGCAGCCACTTTTGATGTGAACTGATGGACTAAGATCAGAAAGGAGAGGAGAACCTCCCCTATCAGTGGACTTGGGGAGTGGCATCCATGCAGAGGGAGGAGGGAGGGTGGGATTGGGAGGGGAGGGAGGGGCTTATGGGGGGATGCAGAATGAATAAAGTGTAATTGATGAAAAATTTTTAAAAAAATAGAAAAAAAATAATTTAAGAACTTTAAATGACTTTCAAAAGTGGAGGAAAACATGGAGTTAGTCAATTTACATGGAGCACGTCTCGCCCCTGGGGGCAATGGTCTCCTGAACCTACTCAGACCTCGGACACCACCACTGCTAGTTCTAGAACTGATGCAGGATGTTCCAACGAGGGGGTTAAGGCTTCTCATAATATTTCCTATAAGCCCACACCTGTTTGTTTATATCCCCCATTTTTATTCATTATTAGCCAGATAGAGCCAAGTAATTGTGGTAATGATACTTGCTTTTTTGCCCAATGCTGGAATGCTAGTAAATTTAGTAGCTGGTTACTCGCATGCCTCGCTGGTGCCTGTGCCCATTGATGCCCTTCATGCTATGACTCTCTTCAGACAGAAAAGGGATCTTGGAATTACAGCTGCCATTGTTACTGCCATCTCATTGGCGGCTGTTGGAGCTACCACCACAGCATTAGCAATGAGTCATACTGGGCAGACTGCTCAGACCCTGAATAACCTTTTAGCCAATGTATCTCATGCCTTAGATGTATAAAAAGAAATTAATGCTCAACTAAAAGGAGGTTTGATGGTGTTCAATCAGAGGATTGACCTCTTGCAGGAGCAAATTGATACCCTATGGCAAATCGCTCAACTTGGCTGTCAATGAAAGTATGCTGGACTTTGAGTCACTAGCATACAACATGAGAATTTTTCCTGTGCTGCAAATCTGTCTAAACAACTGTCTAGCTATATTTTAGGTAATTGGACTGGAGAATTCGATACTAAGATGGAGCAGCTGAGAGTGGCCATTGTCATGGTAAATTCTACCAGAGTGGACGCAGGACTAGCCACAGGATTATCACCATGGATTGCTGCATCCATGAATCATCTGAAGGAATGGGCGGGCATGGGAGCGTTAGCAGGCCTTCTGGTGTTGGCCACCTTGGTTTGCCTGTGGTATATATGCAAGATTAGAGTCTCTCAACAGTGTAATGCAGCCATGACCATTCAGGCCTTTACAGCCATTGAAGCAGGACAGTCTCCCCAAGCATGGTTGGCTACCATAAAAAGCCAAAATGTTACGCTCAGGATGCAAGGCTAAGCACTGCACTCAGGGTCAGCCGCTTTGGACCCAGAGAAGAGCAAGTCTGATTGCATGCGGGTTGATGCCCCAGGTCCCGCCTCTGAGAAAAAGGTATCGGACGGGTCTGATGATCTTTGGGTGGATGACACCTAAATGAACATCAGACCTCTACTCTTGCCTGATGTGTCTAAAAGAAAAATGGGGAACTGTAGAGAGCTGTGTAATGCCACGCCTGAAAGATGGAGCTGGTTTCTGCCTTCCACCTTCCCGATTGTGAGTGCTCTCTGTCACAAACAACTCCACATTTGGCTAAGGCTGAGGATCTGGCTTGCTCCGTATATGTGGACCTATCTGCATTGCCCACGTGGCATGCTGAGGTTGGTTACCCAGAGGCTATTTAAAATGGGCTGGCTTTACCCAGGGTCAGATGATTGTTCAAGGTTCCTGAATAAACTGCATTGAAAAAAAAAAAAAAGCAATAAATCAAGTTATCCAATTAAAAACTGGGGTACAGAGCTAAACAAAGAATTCTTTGTAGAGGAATGGCAGAGAAACACTTAAAGAGATGCTTAACATCCTTAGCCATCAGGGTGATTGAAATCAAAACAACCCTAAGATTTCATCTTACACCCATCATAATGGCTAAGATCAAAAACTCAAGTGACAAGACATGTTGGAGAGGTTGTGGAGAAAGGGAAACCCTCCTCTATTGTTGTTGGAAATGTAAACTGGTACAACCACTTTGGAAGTCAATCTGGTGTTTTCTCAGACAATTAGGAATAGTGATTCCTCAAGACCCAGCTATAACTCTGCTAGGTATATACCCAAAATTTGCTCAAGTACACAAAAAGAACATTTGCTCAACCATGTTTTTTAGCAGCTTCATTTTTAATAGCCAGAACCTGGAAACAACCCAGATGTCCATCAACAGAGGAATGGATACAGAAATTGTGGTATTTTTACACAATGGAATACTACTCAGCAATCAAAAATAAGGAAATCATGAAATTTGCAGGCAAATGGTGGGATCTAGAAAAGATCATTCTGAGTGAAGTATCCCAGAAGGAGAAAGACAAACATGGTATATGCTCACTTATATATACCTATAAGATATGATAAACATAATGAAATCTATACACCTAAAGAAGACAAACAAGAAAGTGGATACGGGTAAGATGATTAATCCTCACTTAGAAAGACAAATAGGATGTACATTGGAAGTATGACAGGAGCCTATCATAGGCTCTGAAAGACTCTATCTAACAGTGTATCAAAGCAGATACTACAAGTCATAATCAATTCTTTGGCAGAGCGCAGGGAATCATATGAAAGAAGGGGAGTTAGTATGACATGGAAAGAATAGGAGCTCCAAAAGGACTGAATATATCTGGGCACAGGGGTCTTTTCTGAGCCTGATAATCCACCAAAGACTGTGTATGGATATAACATAGAACCTCTGCTTGGATGTAGCCCGTGGTATCTCAGTAACCAATTGGTTTCCCATAGTAAGGAGAACAGGGACTATTTATGACAGGAACTCAAAGGCAGGCTCTTTGACCTCCCCACCCCGCAAGGGAGGAGCAGTCCTGCTAGGCCACAGAGGAGGACTTTGCAGCCAGTCCTGAAGATACCTGATAAAACAGGGTCAGATGAAAGGAGAGGAGGTCCTCCCCAATCAGTGGACTTGGAAAGGGAGAGGGAAGAAATGAGGGAGGGAGGGAGTGGGATTGGGAGGGAATGAGGGAGCCGTTTACTGCTGGGATACAGAGTTAATAAAATGTACCTAATAATAAAAATAAATAAAATTTAAAAAAATTATTGCATTGAAATCTGATATAAAAAAATACCCAACATTAACTCAAAGAAATAGTTCTGTAAAACCAAAGACTCTAATTAATTTAGTTACATGCTAGATTTATTTCAATCAGTTTTTCTATCTTGAACACATTCAACATCTGTCCATATAAACAGTTTTTCCCCCTATGGAATACACAATGAATACCTTCCATTTTCCAGGAATATATTTTCACATAAAGGTTATTGTTGTCAAACAGGCATCTTTATGGCCAGCCCCCAGAGGACTGGACAAACAGGATATCAGGCATCTCTGTGGCTATCTCCAGAAAGTCCGCAGCCACAGGACGCCTCACCACCATTTGGACAAAAGCACATGTTCATCCTGCACATATGCTGGGTCACTTTATGAGAGGACTCACCTCTCTTGTTGTCAAACAGGCATCTTTATGGCCAGCCCCCAGAGGACTGGACAAACAGGATATCAGGCATCTCTGTGGCTATCTCCAGAAAGTCCGCAGCCACAGGACGCCTCACCACCATTTGGACAAAAGCACATGTTCATCCTGCACATATGCTGGGTCACTTTATGAGAGGACTCACCTCTCTCCCCTGCTAGCCTTACCTAGAGACAGTCTCTGTTACCCTTCTCTCTCTCCTAATGAAACATCTCACCTGCAACTTGTCAAGTGCAGAGATTTATGAACCGTCCACAAAACTCCACTGAGTAAATTCTGTTACATATCATAATTAACACATTCATACCCAAACTACTTAATATCATACAGAATTATGACCGATTGCATTTCCCATTTGTGGGGAGAGTTAAGCAATGGCCTGTGGAGGTTATAACCACTATGTTTCATCTTGAATAATGAGACACAGCAACTAACAAAGATTGACTCAGTAAAATGCTGTTGTAAGGCTCCTCTTACAGTAGAATGTATTGGGGTGACCCACATATATATTATCTGGCTCTGAAAATGTGTGCTCTTAATTGTTATTTGAAGCTGAGAATGCCCAGCTAGCAGGATATGTGAATGTCACTTCCTCACCTGCCTTTAAAAATAAGGCAAGCTGTTCTGTGGAAGGGGACCTTCCCCAGCTGGCTAGTTGCGAAAGGAATTTTGCATAATAAAGAGCTGGTGGCTTGAGCTGGGACAGGAAGTAGGGGCAGAACTTCCAAGTAGGCTGGGATGCAGGTGGAGACAAAAAGACATGGGCAGACTTGAAGAGATGCAGAAGGCAAAGAAGAGAAGGGAGATGGACCAAGTGGAAGAGGCAAGGAGAGCCACATGGAGAGATGGTATAACAAAGAAGTCAGGATAAGTTTAGATAGATGAGCAACTGCCCCATCAAAAGGCCAACATCTTCAAACTATATAGAAGTCTCTGTGTCTTAAACTGCAAACAGGATTCGAGAAAGCCCTGAAATAAGAAAGAATGCTAAGATAGAAAGTCTAGAAATCTAAACTGTTTTCCTGCCATGCTTGACAAAAGCGTCTCATGTTAGATTTTTCATCACTTTACACTAAAAAACTATCCATGGTTAGATTTTTGTTACTAAACAATAGGTATGTGGATCAGATATGGAAGGACCTCACTGTAGTGAATTAGCAGAGTGGGGCCTGCCTTTGCTACTAAGTTGCCCAGTATAAATACCTTTACGACTAACAAGTAATTTCAGAAAAAGGAAAAGCAAAATGAAATAATTATACAGATACACTAACAATAGGATAACATGCACTTTTCCTTTAGTAGCTTCAAGTTCTAACTATCCAGTCTTCGTTTTTAAATTGTGCCTGAAGAATAAACTTAAAGATATACATGTATCTATTTAATTTATTTTACATAGTTTAGATCTATTCGGTTTAAATATAAGAGAAAACTAATGATGACTAAAAGTAGCTCTATCTAGCAAGGATGTCAAGACCAAAACGTGGAAATTTTGTCATAGAAGATAAAGCTTTCTAAGGACCGAAGTAGGAGAGTATGTGAAACAAAGCACTGGTTCAGTACAAAACAAAAATAGTATGCTAGTTCCCAAGAAGCTTAATTAGTCAAAAGGCCTTCTATAACCACTTTACATGTAAAAATTACCAGAGTACTAGACCAATTAGCTAATAATAAATTCCTCCAGACCTAATTCACATATGCAGATATATATCATATATCATACTATTATTATACATGTCACAGAAGTATCAGGGTTCAAATCTACCTCTCCCATTAAATGAATATAAGAGCTTGGATATTTTTAATTGTGTCTGAGCACAGGAAATCAGAGAAATCATTTAATAGAACTGACTTGTAATTTGTATTGAACATAGGTTACTTTCTTTACAAACCTGTCATTTGGATGACATAGTTATTTTCTTTCTGAGCTGAAATACTTATATGAGGATATATACTCAGAATCCCATCACATAATAAAGCTGTTCTATCACAGAACAATTTTATGATTGAGAAGATAGTTATTTCATTGTTTTCCATGCTTACTTATTTTCCTAAAAACCCACAAATGCAAATAATATACCTTGGTGGGGTAGGGGATTACATGTAGTCAATTCATGTTATAGTCCTATCTTGTAATATTTCTGGATTCTGAATTATTTTCCTGTCTTCATTGGTATTTTCTGCATCATTAATTTATTACCCATGAACTTAATTAAAGTGTTGTTTACTCCTTACAAATCAATTAATGAAATGTTAATTAATTATAGGCCTAGCACTATCAAAATCTGTAACATAATGAAAGAACCTCTCCCATTCTTAGTCTTAGGTTGCACTGTAAAGTCACTTCACTGAGGTTCTTGCCTAATAAAATATCAACTTATTTTTTAAATGATTTAAAAATTTATGCTACCAAACAAATTATCAGTAAAGTTAATAAATGCAAGATGTTAAGACTTTACCAAATGAGAGAGCAGAAAAGTCATCAATCTATTCATTTTATTGATAATAGATATCTATTCACAAATACACATTGGAAGATTTCAAACATGGGTAGGTTATTTTATTAGGTATTCCTATTCAATGAAAATGCATATGTATTTTCAGATAGAAAATATTAGGCAATACACACACACATGACACACACATACATAGATACATACACAAATATCCCACTCATATAAAGCAACATCTAGGAAATAGTAATACATTAAGGTTAAAATCTAATCTGAACTTGACTGTGTGATTGTGTGACTCTTTATACAAAAGCCAGTTGAATGGTCAGGTTACAGATTCAGTAGTTTTACTGCGTTTTCAACTAGGATAGCAATATCAGTCAGAATAATTGGCACCATAAAAGCACCCCATGGTGATAACCTAGAAAATGCCTCTACTGGGCTCTCATGGTGGCAGACAGCTTCTCAGATGATAACAGCAAGTCTTTTCAAACAGAGCCTGGGGACTGATCAATAATATAAAGACATATTTCTGGCTGATGTCTTTCAAATACTTCATTCAGATGTTTCTGGGAAAATAGCTAGTTCTCTACTTTTTAACTTGGCAAACAAAACTTTAAAGAAGTTCAAGCACAGAGAGGGGCAGTATTTCTTATTGTACAGAATCCATGAGGACACCACATGAACAATGACCTGAAGCACACCATTAATGAATATTATACTGCAATCTTTCAGTCATTCATCAACTCAATCATTTATGCAGTCAAAAATTTCCATCATTCTTTGTGCTGCAAAAGGTCTGGTGCTAGGACACTATGAGAAACATAAGGGTCACTTGCAGTCTCTGCACATAGATGTTTAACCCTGTGGTGCACCTAGTAAGCTGATGTTTATTTAAAACCTGACTTAAATCAGTATCTACCCATCGATTTATATTTTTAGGATAACTACAATATATTAGGTAACAAAAAGCAGAGCAAATGCATGATTATATATGAGTATATATGAATCTGGTGCTAGTCACACTTTCTCCATATTGTAACACTTGCTACATTTTGCACATAATAAATATTCAATGAATAAATAATTCTTTTTATCTTTTGTGTGTAATCATTCTGCCCGAATTTATGTCTGTGTACATCATATTATGTGCATGCCCATGGAGGCCAGAAAAAGCTGTCATATCTGCTGGAAGTGGACTTACAGTCATGAGGCACCATGTAGTATCTGGGAATTAAACCTGTGCACCCCTGGAAGAGCTACCAGTGCTCTTAACCTCTGAGCCATCTCTCCAGCCCCGCCCTCTAATTCTTAAATGCCATTTTTTTTTTTTAATCAGGCGATGCAAAGAAATGGAAAAGAACATGCAGAATCCAAATATAAAGCATGGGGGGAGTAAATATACTTACAGTTATCATTTGGAACTCTAGTAAATGTACCTGGTAGTTCAAGAAACAAGTAGTCAGGACCTTTTCCATTCTTCCAGTAGTCTAAAATCAGACTAACTACATGTCTATATGTCAGAGAAGGAGTTTTAGCAGTAGATTCAAAGGAATGAAGTTCTAAGTCAAAGTGTAGTGGTGAAGCATTTTTGTTATGGCATTAATGCTAGACCTTCCTAGTTCAAATCCCAATTCGACCACTAAGCTGAACAACTGTGTGCAAATAAGCTTCTCTGAATGACAGATTTCACATCATGTAAAAGAAACCTAATTATCATGCTCATTGTAGCCAGGAAGAGAATTAAAAAGTTTACTGCTGAAAAAGGGTTAAAAAGGAGCATAGAAATATTACATAAAAGCCCATTAAATAAGTGATACTGGCAATAAAGTTTGTGTTTTTGAAGGAATTCTTCACAAAGGTGGTTTATTCTATTTTTCACCTATTCTCCAACTTAAGCAACAGTTTAATACTTAACTTTCTTTCTGTATATTTCACATGAACTACTTACCTCACTGGGAATTTTATCACAATCATTGTATATATGATCCTCCCTTACTGTAACACTGAATTCTACAAATTAGGCATTGTATTTTATCTTCACTGTCTATCATTTGTCTGATAGGGCTCAAAAAGATATGTGTTGCTTGACAATTTATAATTGTGCTACCTAGAACTAACAATAGAGGAAAGATGGTATTTCATGACATTTTTAAGTACTTAATTTATTATCACCCAGTAAGGCTACAGAAAAGAAGCATAAACTCCTACATTTTATGGAATTGAATTTTTTGAAACAGTCTCAGTTCAGGGCCCAACAGGCCTGAAAGTATTCAAGTCAGGCCAGCTTAAACTCATAGCAAACCTTTCCTCATATGAGTGCTAAGATTAAAGGTATATGACACAACACATGCCTTCATTTAAATCTGAGTAAATCTGGGACAGAAATGGCATGTGACTTTCCAGAGATCACACAATTGAGAGAACATAACTGTAAATTGTGTGTTTTTTTTTTCTTCCCCAATAGAGCATACTACTTCTGAAACCAGTACTTGATGTGTTGTTAATTCAGTCATTTTCAGGTGTCTGATAAATGGTATAATAATCAACACAGCACCATAGCACAGCAAATGTGAATCAGTGTGTGAAGATGAATCTTCACCACTACAGGGCTTGGCAAAATGCACATTTGATGTAAACTGGAATGAGTTAAAACTAAGCTAGGGCACATTGTTTTGGAAGCAGGTAGAGCATAAATATTAAATACAATAAATGAAATTCTTTGTAAATTAAATTACTCAAGCATGTGTAGTAGCACAATTCAAGGGTCAGTAATCTGTTTCATTTTACAAATTAATAACAATGGATGAAGTAGAATAACGGGCTACTAACCACAAAGGGAGCTGCCAAGAACAACATTGGAAAAACACAAATTGGCCAGAAATCAGAACTTGCATATTTTGCAGTAACTCTTCAATTATGGTAAATTGACATGGCTAACAGAGCTTAACTTCTTCAGGATGAAATAGTTCATTTTGCAACAGGCTCTAAATGAAACCCAAGTGTCTTTCATTTAGTAGTTTTATTAGAGTTGCAAGTCATAAGAGAGCAAAGAGCTTACTTTCTTGGGAGTGGGCCATTTGGAACTAGATCTTTCCAGGAAAAGAAACTTCATGGAGGTCAACTTCAGGCAGTGTGCTTATGCTTAAATCTTCTAAGCTCCATGGGGACAAAGAAAGTAACAGGGTTCTAAGTTCTTTATTATGCATGTGGAATGTGTACTATATATACCAGGGACTATCTTCATAACTAAGCAAGAATTGATATGCTGTGATATTTTATTCTATTCGGTAAAATCAATTAAATCATTGCTTCTGAGAAAAAGAAGGTTTAGAAATATTATTTCAAGGCCAAATTTATTGCCAGTCTGAGGAGTTCTTAGCGATGACACTTGTAGACAGACATGTTCTTATTTCTAAATGGTGAGAGACTTGTTCTTACAGGTCTTTCACTGTAGCCAGAGTAAGTATGTTTGTTTTTTTTAAAAAGACATGATTAATGAATTAAAATATTATGCAGAAAGAGTGTGTGACAGATGGCAAAGCTAAGCAACATTTATTGCAATATTTAAATCAATTCAGCTGACGCAGCAGTCTTATTATTGATAACTCGGAAACTGCAGATTCTTAAAGTGTACAAGTCAGATGGAACCATTGATAATTGGTAAGTTAATTTATAATACAAATCAACTGTATGATCTGTTTCAAATGGCAGCATCAATGTAAGAGAATCAATTACTTTTGTATGTGTATGTTTCTGGTGAAACATATAAATTCTTGGATTGATAGCAGATATTGGAAAGCTTATTCTTGTAAATTAGCTATACTCTGAAACCATGGAATCTTAACTACAGTAAGGGATGTGTCAAGACAAAAGCTTTGCTATACTTCAGGAAACCAGCAGAAATCACATTTAATGTACACTGTTTTGACTCAAAGAATTAGCCTGTCACCTTTGACAGATGCAGCAAACTGCAGTATTTTTTTAAGGTAAAGTTGAAATAGATCTGGAAATTTAAAGCATGTGCTAATAAAAGAAAATGCCTACAACAGGAAAAATTAAAAGACTTCAAGTATAATCATACTTTTTTATATATCACAAAGTGTAAGATGCTTTATCAAGGTAAAAGGTAAGCTCTGTCTTTCTTCCAAATTTTCTTTTCCTCTCACTCCACTTAAAAAAAAAAATTCTGATCATGGCTGAGGATTGCATAAGTATAGATGTTACAAGATATTTAGCCACCAAAGAATCATTTGTTCAGATGGAGACAGCATAGCTTACTTTACATATTAGAAATTGTGCTAGATGTCCTGTCAATGTTCCAACAAGTTTGATGACAGTCATTGCAATAATTCTTAGAAACTGCACATGAAGTTAATACTGTCAAAACTGAGAGTGAATGAACTGCACACTTTCAAAGTCCATTATCAAAATAAATGCTGATAACATATCCTAACCAGAGAAAATAATCTAGAGAAGACAAATGATGAAAACAGCCAGTATTTGTTCTTTCTAAGTTATGGAAATATTTTTGTTTTAATCTAAAGGCTATATGGGTCAAACAGATAGGCAGGAATGTATATGATAGTTCAGTGTCCAAGTGGGTTACATAGTAATGGGAAGAGGGAGTGCCTCTGACATAATCTGATTGGCCAGCTCTTTGATCACCTCCCCCTGAGGGGGGAGCAGCCTTACCAGGCCACAGAAGATGACAATGCAGCCACTCCTGATGTGATCTGATAGACTAAGATCAGAAGGAAGGAGAAGAGGACCTCCCCTATCAGTGGACTTGGGGAGGGGCATGCATGAGGAAGGGGGAGGGAGGGTGGGATCAGGAGGGGAGGAGGGAGGGGCTTATGGGGGAATACAAAATGAATAAAGTGTAATTAATAGTAAAAAAATAAAAAAAGGAAATACAGGGAAATGAGAAGGGAATGTTAGTAAAATTCAATGAAACATATGTATGAAAATCCTGTAACAATAATTTTAAAAAGAAAAAAAAAACAGCATTTGTTCTATAAATACATTAGAAAAAAATGCTTCAATGTATTCCACATTAGATCTCAAGCCAGGAGCATAATTTTTTTTGGTAACAAGTAAGCACATAATATTGTTCAAAAAATAAACAAGTCACCAAGCATGATCCAAATACTGATTAGTGTGTGTGTTATGAGAGGTGGAACCCAGGCAAGAACATTATCAGTGATTAACACTGTGGCCTTCAAAAAGATACAAACACACACACACACACACACACACACACACACACACTTCTATGCTGTCATATTAGAGAAACAAACCCTCTTTCAAAAAACCCAGTGAGGATTATATGTATCATATTTTGTTTTTTTGTTTGGTTTGGTTTGAAACAGTGGGTTCCAAGGAAGTCACAAGGTGAAAGCAATGAGAAGCAAAAGAAGTCACACTTAGTGACGCTGTTTGGCTTATTCATTAATCCTGACTTTTTGCAGTTTTTTTCAGCTATAATCATTCCTTTTTCTGACCTGAATGCATGTGCGCATAACCACACACATATATTCACATCACAATTAAAACGGATCTTTTAATAAGGTAGCAATGATGTAAATCTCATTACTCTTTTGGTATTTCAAATTCAACTCTATCACTAAGCAAAAGAATCATTACCTTCTTATAAACATAATTCAAAGTTGTAACCTTGCAAATCTCTTGGTATTATAAAAAAAAAAAAGCCATCATTTTAATACCTAAACTGCCCACAGGTAGCATGGTTGGTTTCTACAGTGAAACTAACCCATGGCAGCTGCATTTCACTTTTTATTTGGATAGACTAATCCAGTGTTTTTATAGCCCTCAATTAAGCTGTTTAAATAAAAAAAGTAAATGTTGAAAGAGGAAACCATCTGGTTAAGCTCTATGTGAACTAGCACTAGGCAAATCTCAGGTGGTTTCAGAGTTCGGTTTGGATAAATACCTAAATCTATTCAAACTTCTTTAGCTGAAGAATTCCAGCTCCCACAGGGATTGCAGAGCTTCAGGTTTTCTAGTGAATCTGACATAGCTTTACAAAAATACCCACACTCAATCTCTAGCTAATAGCAAAAGCAACTTTGGGGAGGAAAAGTTAACAGACTTTTTCAAATATAAAATACGCTCAGTATTTGGCTCAGTTTGAGAGATTTCTAACTCCAACTTTTAAAGTCCACTAGAAATATAAAACTAGTGAGACTATAGAGAAGAAACTATACTGGAAATGGTACTTAATATCTAACTGCTGACTCACTAACCTGCTAAACATTTAAATAAAATACTTTTGCCTGTTCAATGAAGTAGGTTTGGTTTTTTGTTTTCTTTTTTTTTGTTTCTTTTTTTCTTTCTAGGTGCTGGACATGGAACCATGGATTTCAGGATGCTAAACAATTACTGTACTAACATGATATATCTCCAGGCAGGCATTCAATTCCTCCTGCCTCTGTCTCCCAATCATTTAGATTACAGGGTTTTATTACTCTGCTGGCTGAATTAATTCTTATCTGTATTTTATCTCTCTGCTCCAATATTAATCTTTTGAGGAGAATCCTGGTTGATAGAAGTGGCTTTATGAATCGATTCTACATTACCGGACAAATATATATTTGTCTAATTTTTATTTTTTTAACCAGTTAAAGACACTAGGATAAGGATTACACTTTTATTGTTACTAACTACTGTGTGTCAGCTGATGTAGAACTGATTTCTCCTAAGAATGGAGGAGTCCTCGTGGAAATTTTAAGGAACACAGAAATATTCTGTGTTGATTTGGGTGTGAGAGCTGAAGAAACTGGCAATTGTTTTTGTTTCTAAAGCACAGTTCAAATGATTGGTTTCATTATAGAACATTTCAGAATAGATGTAAGAGAATAGTTTTTCTAAACTGTCTAAGCACAGACTGTCATAGCTGCTCTATACTAAAAATTATAGGGGGATGGAAGGCATTATTGAAACAAAAAAGGCATTATGGAAAGGAATGGAATATTCTTCTGGCACCAACTGACACACACAATTATGTGTGTGTATACCTTTCACTTTTAATTTAATTTTATTTACATATTAATTTATTATAATTTACTCACTTTGTATTCCCATTACAGACCCCTCCCTTGTCTCTTCCCAGTGCCACCACCCTCCCTTATCTCCTCCTATGCCCTTTCCCTCGTCCCTTGATAAGGAAGGACATCCTCTCTCTTTTTTTTCCTTAGTTTTTTAAAATTTAATATATTTTTATTAATTACACTTTATTCACTTTGCATCCCAGAAGTAGCCCCCTCACTCTTTGTCGCCCAATCCCACCCTCCCTCTCTCATCTCCTCCCATCCCCTCCCCAAGTCCACTAATAGGAGAGGTCATCCTCCCCTTGCCTCTGACTCTAACCTATCAGGTCTCATTAGGACTGGCTGCATTGTCTTCCTTTGTGGCCTGGTAAGGCTGCTCTCCTGGTCAGGGGCAGCTGATCAGAGAGCCTGCCACTTAGTTCAAGTCAGAGACAGTTCGTGTTCCCATTACTAAGAAACCCACTTCAAGACTGAGCTGTCATGGGTGACCATCTGTGCAGGGGTTCTAGGTTATATCAATGCATGATCTTTGGCTGTAGTATCAGTCTCAGACAAAAACCCTTTGCCCAAGTTTTTTTGTTTTGTTTTGTTTTGTTTTCTTGTTCTCCTTGAGGAGCTCCTGACCCCTCCAAGTCTATTTATCTTACCCTTCTTTCATAAGATTCCCTGCAATCTGCACAAAATTTGGCTATGAGTCTCAGTATCTCTGCTTTGATACCCTGATGTATAGAGTCTTTCAGAGGCCCTCTGTGGTGGCTGCTGCCCTGTTCCATTTTCTCCCTCTTCCTTTGTCTTTCTGAGTATGGATTGATTATCTTACCCAGCGGCCTCCTTCTTGATTAGCTTCTTTAAGTGTACAGGTTTTAGTATGTTTAGCTTATATTATATAGATAATATCCACTTATTAGTGAGTATGTACCATGTATGTCTTTCTACTTCTAGAATAGCTCACTCAGGATGACCTTTTCTAGTTCCAACCATTTGCTTGCAAATTTCATGATTTCCTTGATTTTAATTGCTGAGCAGTATTCTATTGTGTAAATGCACCACAATTTCTGTATCCATTCCTCAGTAGAGGGACATCTGGGTTGTTTCCAAATTCTGGCTATTACAAATAAAACTGCTATGAACATGGTTAAGCAAATGTCCTTGTTGTATATTTGAGCATATTTTGGATATATGCCTATGAGTGGTATAGCTGAATCAGTGAAAATGGCCATCCTGCCAAAAGCAATCTATAGATTCAATGCAATTCCCATCAAAATACCAACACAATTATTTACAGAACTTGAAAGAACAATTCTCAATTTCATTTGAAAGAAACAAAAACCCCAGAATTACTAAAACAATACTGTACAACAACAGATGGTCTAGAGGTATCTCCATCCCTAATCTCAAGCTGTACTACAGAGCAATAGTAATAAAAACTACATGATATTGGCATAGAAACATGTTTAAAGTCTTGGAGAGATCAGGGATACAAGGCACATACCTAAACATAGTAAAGGCAATATATAGCAAGCCTATAGCTAACATCAAACTCAATGGAGAGAAACTTAAATCAATCCCACTGAAATCAGGGGCAAGACAAGGGTGTCTATTGTCCCCATATCTCTTCAACATAGTACTTGAAGTCCTAGCCAGAGCAATAAGACAACTAAAGGAGATCAAGGGGATACAAATCGGAAAGGAAGAGGTCAAAGTGTCACTATTTGCAAACCAAGTAATCCAATTAAAAAATGGGGAACAGAGCTAAACAGAGAATTCTCGACAGAGGAATATCAAATGGCAGAAAAACACTTAAAGAAATGCTCATCCTCATTAGCCATCAGGGAAATGCAAATCAAAACGACCCTGAGATATCACCTTACACCCATCAGAATGGCCAAGATGAAAAACTCAAGCGCTAACACATGCTGGAGAGGTTGTGGAGAAAGGGGAACCCTCCTCCACTGCTGGTGGGAATGTAAACTGGTACAACCACTCTGGAAAGCTATCTGGCGCTTTCTAAGACAAATAGGAATAGTGCTTCCTCCAGACCCAGCTATACCACTGCTAGGTATATACCCAAAGTTTGTTCAAGTATACAAAAAGGACACTTGCTCAACCATGTTTATAGCAGCTCTATTTGTAATAGCCAGAACCTGGAAACAACCCAGATGTCCATCAACAGTGGAATGGGTACAGAAATTGTGGTATTTTTATACAATGGAATACTACTCAGCAATCAAAAAGGAGGAAATCATGAAATTTGCAGGCAAATGGTGGGATCTAGAAAAGATCATTCTGAGTGAAATATCCCAGAAGGAGAAAGACAAACATGGGATATACTCACTTATATAGACCTATAAGATATGATAAACATAATGAAATCTATATACCTAAAAAAGATAATCAATTGAGCGGACATGGGGTAAGATGATCAATCCTCATTTAGAAAGACAGATGGGATGAGAATTGAATGTAAGACAGGAGTCTACTGAGCGCATCTGAAAGACTCTAACTAGCAGTGTTTTCAAAGCAAAGACACATGACCAAACCTTTGGCAGAGTACAGGGAATCATAAGAAAGAAGGGGAGTTAGTCTGATGGGGAAAGGATAGGAGCTCCACAAGGACCAAATATATCTGGGCACAGGGTCTTTTTTGAGACTGACATTCAACCAAGGACCATGTATGGATATAATCTAGAACCTCCACTCAGATGTAGCCTGTGGTAGCTCAGTAACCAATTGATTTCCCAAAGTGATGGGAACAGGGACTATTTCTAACAGGAACTCAATGACTGGCTCTTTGGTCTCCCCACCCCCGAAGGGAGGAGCAGTCCTGTTAGGCCACAGAGGAGGGCTTTGCAGCCAGTCCTGAAGATACCTGATAAAACAGGATCAGATGAATGGGGAGGAGGTCCCCCCTATCAGTGGACTTGGAAAGGGGCACGGTGGAGATGAGGGAGGGAGGGAGGGACTGGGAGGGAATGAGGGATCGGGACATGGCTGGGATACAGAGTTAATAAAATGTAACTGATAAAAAAAAAATAAAAAAAAACTATTTCAGTATGCTTAAAAAAAAAAAAAGAAACAGAATGGTGTGTCAATGGAATCAAATAGAAGACCAAGAAATAAACCCGCACACGTATGGATACTTGGTTTTTGACCAAGAACCCAAAACCATACAATGGAAAAAAGAACCTCTTCAACAAATGGTGCTGATCTAACTGGATGTCTACATGTAGAAAAATGCAAATAGGTCCATACTTAGTAACCCTGAACAAAACTAAAGTCCAAGTGGATCAAAGTCTTCAATATAAAACCAGACACATTAAACCTGTTAGAAGAAAAAGTGGAGAAGAGCCTTGAACGCATTGGCACAGGAGACAACTTCCTGAGCAGAACACCAATAGAAGAGGCTCTGAGAGCAACAATCAATAAATGGGACCTCGTGAAACTGAAAAGCTACAAAGCAAAGGACACTGTTGTCAGAACAAAATGACATCCTACAGACTGGGAAAGGATTTTACCAACCCCATATCTGACAGAGGGCTAATATTCAGAATATATAAAAAATGCAAGAGTTAAAAATCAACAAATCAAGTTAAAAAATAAACAAATCAACTTAAAAAATTGGGTACAGCGCTAAACAGCAAATTCTCAAAAGAGGAGTATCAAATGGCAGAGAAACACTTAAAGAAATGCTCACCATCCTTAGTCATCAGGGAAATGCAAATCAAAACAACCCTGAGATTTCATCTTACACCCATTATAATGTGTGTACACCATTCTAATACTGAAATAATAATGACTTAGTTGGTCCACTAGTTGGTAGGTGTAAACACTATTCAGTAGATAGAAACATGGAAGAACAGCAATGGAACCTGGCAAATACTGATGGAATTCTTCAGACCAGTATTTTTGGCCATTTTGAAATTAGCTGCTACCCTCTTTGCAAGGAAAAGTTATCACTCCTCAAAGCCAAATGTTTGCTTAATTGACAGAGCCTTTGATCATATTTAGACTGTACCTTTCCATGTCTTCAACTCAGAAAGGACCTGCCCTTGATCTGAACCATAGTAAAATCATGTATATGAATACCATATAGAATGAACATTTCTGTGGCTCAACTAAGGTTCATTATTAAATAGAGAATTGTGTATAATCTGTTTGCATTCACCATACCTTTATCCAGTATGTTGTTGGTTTTGCTTTCATATCCATGTCATATTTATATTTAACTCAAATTTGTAATGCTTTAGACATGAGATATATCTAATCATTATAAGCATAACTAAATACTGTGTGCAACAGGGAAATGAAACAGCAGAAGGTAAAATCTATGAGTCAATTATGTGCTAATCTATGAATGTTTATGCAGATTTGTTAGATGACCTAACATATGCCTTGTCATATGTTATTTTAATGTTTAGCCAATTCAGCATTTTTGACACACTCAGTGAGTTTAAACTACTAAATGTTATAAAATGGAGATTACAAAATAAAACAAAATGGACATACTTCTTTTGACTGTTCATTTCAAATTTTACATTCTGAGTTTTTCAATATAAATCAGTTAGAAATACTCCCCTCAAATGGTGATGATAAACCCAGAGCTTCACATCTCATACTCTCAAACCAATTTAATAGTCATTTGATTGAGAGCTGCAGCAACCTTTGGTTTATCAAATAATGAAAAATATTAAATGGATTTCAAAGTAAATTTCAAACATTTTTTAGGACTTATGCAAAGTCATAACAAAACACCTTTTAAACGAACATCGGTACAAAGTCCCAATTTATTTCTAATATCAGAGATCAGACCTCTACTCTTGCCTGATGCATCTAAAACAAAAAGGGGGAACTGTAGAGAGCTGCGGAATGCTATGCCTTAAAGATGGAGCTGGTTTCCGCCTTCCACCTTCCCGATGGTGAGTGCTCTCTGTCACGAACAATTCCACATTTGGCTAAGGCTGAGGATCTGGCTTGCTTCCATGTATGTGGACCTATCTGCATTGCCCCCGTGGCACGCCTGGGTTGGCTACCCAGAGGCTATTTAAGCTGTGGGCTGGCTTTCCCCAGGGTCCGAGGATTGTTCAAGGTTTCTGAATAAACTGCATTGAAAAAAAAAAAGAAAAAAAAATATTTTAAACTCTGACCCTGGTCTGTTAGTAGAAGGCAAATCATGCATTGACTCATCCATCAGAAATACAGTGTGCCTTTCTGTATGCCTGGTCTGAGAATCCTGGAGATGATCACAAAAGTCAACACACTAAATTTTTTTTTCTGGTAAACAATATGCTAAAAAGCTTTGATTTTTATATCTTCAATGAAGCTATCAAAAAGTACAATATCCTCTGGCTTGTTAACAATCACTTAAAACAATGTCAATAAATTAAACTCACACATTATTTTTCTTTTAATTCTTGTTTGTTCTTAACTGAGTATTAAGCTCTGTCACAGTCTGTAGAGTGCTTCGAACTTGCTTTTTCTGCTCTGGTGCAGTTGCATCTAGCATATTGAAAGGAACTGCTGTAGTTACTCAATAAAGATATGTTGTTTGACTAGTAGAAACATATTTCTTAACCTAGAGAATTGTTGGACACAAAATTCTTAATGTGTGACAAAGGAGATAGTTAACTCACAATAAAAGCTAATATTCATTGTCATTTGTTTTTGGAATGCATTTCCATACAAAGCTGCTCATTTAAGTCTCTTGGTTGGACAATATATTTCCAACAATATAAAGAAGTTGAAATATTAATTCTCAACTATGCTCAAAGTTAGAATGCTGCATAACCAACTAAAAACATGGTAAGGAATATTTAAAACATTATTGTACTTTCAGACTACACTACAATCACATAGCAATTTAAACAATTATCTCATTTGGCTATAAGATTTAGAGACATCTAGGAGGCAAATCTTTAGGCATGGTAGTTAGAGAGCTTCAAGATCAGGCTAAATGATGTATAACAATGCACTACAAATGCAGGTGGCATTATCACATGGGCCAAAGTCCTCAAATTAAAAAAAAAAAAATGAACATTTGGATACTACTTGAATATTTTGCTTCCTTCATAAATTTTCTGCGTTTGGAGGAATACACCTTTTTTTTTTCTATTAATGTGAAGTCAATAAAAGCAGACCCACCCAGAATTTAGTGAAATAAATACTTAATACTTATAAATACTTAAATTAAAAAGAAATGAATGAACAAAATTTAGCTAAAAGGTTTGACATGTCCGTAATTCTAACCAATGACAGACAGGTAAAGGAAGGAGGATCAGGATGGCAGACATGAGAAACTATCTGAAATAAAAACAAAAACAAAAACAATTTTTCATACAGAAAAACCCAAGACCTTGACTCTAAACAATTCCTTGATGAAAGCAATAATTTATTTACATTAATAATACATAAGGCAGAATGATAAACAGCATTTTCTAAACAACTTTTCAATTTTACAAATTATTGTTTAAACATTCATTCTTTTTCTGTATGTGAATGCGTATATGTCTTTGTTATTATATACACACATGTATATGCAGGTGCATATATTTGAAAAGTGTAAAGATTAGATGATGGGGTCAACTGTCTATTCATTGGAGGTATGGTCTTTCTCTGAACCAGGGACCTATGTTTTGACTAAGATGGACATATCATTTTTTTCAACTGTGTACAAAATGCAATTACATGTTTTAGGTTCTGGGGTACACCCATGGTAAACGATTTTAGGTACCTACTCAGACGACATCAGCTGTGTAGGTCCGATTTTCCTTCTAACTGCTGACCTCCAGAAAGTTTGCCTAAATTTCTTTTAAAATTTTCATTTCTTTTTTTTCTCCTCTTATCATGGTGAGTTTCTTAGCCTTAAATGAGTAGCTAATATTTAATCTTCACTAATTCCAAAATATATGTCTGAAGATGAATTATGAAAATATATAGACACATTATATATATGATACTCACACATATATATTCACCATCAAAATTTGATAAGATAAGCAATAATAAATAATTTCTAGCACTACAAATGCATTTGCACAATATAATAACTTATCCTATCCTTGCAATACAATAGTATCATTACTAATACATCCCCTTGCTTTTTACATTTATTTGTTTATATGTTGCATATGTGAATGTGTATTCTGTGTGCATGTGCATGTATGCATGTGTGCATTTGTATGCCTGTATGTGTGTGTATGTGCAGAAGCCAGAGAGGGACATCTGGTGTCATACACTATTACCTTTATTCTATTGAGACAGAAACTCTAACTGAATCAGAAATTAGGTTGTTAGCAAGAAATCCCCAGCGATCCTATTGTCTTGATCTCACACAGTATTAGTGTTAAAGGTGTAGATGTTGTACCTGGGTTTTTGTCCAGGTACTGGGGTTTCAACTCAGGTCGTCATGCGTGTACAGCAAGAACACTTATCCACTAAGCTAACTCCCTAGCTGAAATCAATTTAACTAAGTAATTTTATTAATTCTTTGAGAATTTTTACAATGTATTTTTATCATATTCACCCCAACTCTTCCCATATCTTACCTTCCTTATTCATAACATCATGATTTCTTTGTTTAAAATTTAAGGATAGCAACAATTGTGTCACCACACACACACACACACACACACACACACACACACACATACACATGCACACTGAGAGAAAGAGAGGAAGAGAGAAAGAGAGAAAGGCAGAGTTACTCTATACAAGTGTTTCCCCCCGTTCGAAGCCATATGCTGTCAAATTAAAAGCCTAGTTACACATGTGGGAAATCTGCTCTCCATTTATTGGTTATGGGTATCCCAAAGAATACCCTCTTAAGCAAGGCACAGTATTCTCACTGCTCTTGCTTGCCCATCAAAACTGATGGTAAGACCTAATTGCTGAGACTAACAGACACATTGGTCAATGGACAGTAAGAAATCAAGTTACTGGTAAGAAAGCTTCTTTCTGTTGTTTATGCTACCTCTCACAGTCCTGGAAGGTGCTATTCACATTTCTGAGGAAGAAGTATCAATAGTCTAAGCCATATGTGAAACGTGTAAATTGAAATAATGACAAGCATCACAAGGTATGACCATAGGTTCAATAATGGCACAAATACTGTATGGTCAACCAACTGCTTTCAGGTTAGATTTAACATAATTTCTTTTTAGTTTTAACCTAAAATGCAATGAATTCACTACCTGTATCATAAAGTTTAAGTAGAATAAAATAACAGGGAGTGCTCAACAGAAGCTTTCATGTGCTATATATTATTTAAGGTAGATTAGAAATTGATAAGCAAATAGTCATCTGCCATAAGGAAAAATACTGTTTTGCCTCTCAACATTATGAAAATAGTATGTTTGTGTGTTTCTGTAAGAGTATATTTAAAGAGACATTAATATTACTATTATTACCTATAAAATATGTGAGATTAACAATACAAATGTCATACAAAATTTATATTTTAGTCATTTTAAAATTAATGTAAAACTAAACAAATTCCTAGATCCATTAATATGTATAATTTATAATACTGTAAACATGAAAATCATTCATCTTTGTTTCTATGAACAGACATAGATGTATTCTAGTATATGTGAACTATACACATAAAATAACCAAGTTGGATAGTATATTTCTCAAGTATATTCTATTATTTCTACTTAATATGAATGAATTCCATAGACAACTTTTTAATCTATTAAAATGTAGCTTCTGGTGGCAAGAATGATGAGAAATTGTCAGGTTGAGGGTACATTAACTCTTTTCAGACAAATTAAGTCTTGTTTCATGTTCTGAAAAAGATAATTTCTCAGACGGGTCTCCTGTGGCTTGAAAGGGTTTGTGCACCCTTTAACCAGTGATACATTATCTTCTCACCATTACCATCACACACCAAATGTCTATCAAATTCCCTGGACAATGTTTGAGAAATGGAGTTCATGCTCAGTGTAATTTCAGACTGAATTTCAAATGAACAAGGCTCATCAAACAGAGAAGTTTTGTGCACACAGATTCCCCAAACACAGACTCCATTCAAAGAGTTCCTTAGAAACAGGAAATTTCTATAGAAAGTTGGCTAAGACATAATTTTTAATCAGCCACTTTAAAGTCAAAACATAGTAAAAGACTAACATTAGACAGGCATTAGGGTCCTTTCTTTGGACAAACTGAGGTCATTCCATAATAAAAATCTAATATTCTCCATTTTCTTGTAAGAATTTTAAGCTTCATATCATTTTTCAGTAAGTTCTAAGTTATTTAAAGAAAAAAAATTAGTTTTCTAAAAAAGAATTATGTCTTACTTGTTGCAAAATAATTAAAGATGAAAAAGAATCCACATCTTAAAGTTATGAGTCAGTGGGCAAAGTAGGAATGTACATAAATAGAGTACAGGCAAATGAGCAAGCACGATCATCAAAGTATAATATGAAAACACAGGGACAAAGAAATTAATTTTGTTATGATTAAGAAAGGTTTTCTAGAGGAGATAGTGTAAGTGAGCAGCTAATTTATAAATTAGTTTACAATCCTTTCAAAAGGAACATTTTTCTCAGTTGAGAGAGACAGTAAGAAGGCAATAAAACAATTTCTCAGGAAACACATGTGGATTTATGAACCTCTCTGAACTCAAGGGTAGTGTAACATCATGGTTAGGAACACAGGTCTGAAAGACCAAAATTTGGATCAAAATTCTCACTATAGTTTATCATTGATATCATTTAACCACATTGTTGATCCTTCCTAGTCTTCTCATATTTAAATGAGCTTAATCAAAATAAGCCTAATAATGGTACCTAACCTGAAGATTGCTTAAGGCTGACATAACTGTATGATGGGGGAGGGGGAAGAATAAGGGAGAGAGGAGGAAAGAACATTGCTAATCTAAAAATCTGAAATAAGAAGTACTCCAGGATCAGAATCATTTTGAACACTGACATGATGCCACAAACAGAAAATTCCACATCCAATTTATGTGATATGCCACAGTCCAAAATACTGTATGACTTTACTTTAGGTATATCATCAATCTGAAACCAAATTGAACTGCTCAGTTACACTTCGGCCCCATATTACAATATATTATGTTATTATAATAAATATGTAAATACTTCCACATCTTCGAACTATTGTGCAGCTTCAAATACATGTAGCCTGAAACATTTCTTTATGTCTATTTGTTATTTGTATTTATTTTTAAGGACAGTGTTAAGTCTCTAGAAAAAAAATGGCTGAGTTGCCTATTTAAGGTATCAAAGTAGAAACTTGTCACTAGTCTTTTTTAGAACCTATTACAGAGTTCAGGCTCCTTAGCATTTTTATTCCCCACCCCTTACCTTAAAACTCTTTATAGATTTATTTATTTACTTATGTTTCATACAGTATTCTGTCTGCATGTACACCTGCATGCCAGAAGAGGGCACCAGATTTCATTACAGATGGTTGTGAACCACCATGTGGTTGCTGGGAATTGATCTCAGTACCTTTAGAAGAGCACCCAGTGCTCTTAACCTCTGAGCCATCTATCCAGCCTCCCCCTGTCCCAAATCTCTTTAGCCTCTAAGTTTTGCTTCCCTTCCTCCAGTTTCTCTTTCCTATATAACTTTCCATGAGCAATCTCGGCCTCTAGGTTTCTCTCTTACACTTTTGCTCTCCCCCTCTTTTTCTCTTCTCATAACCTAGTCTATTCAATTAGCCCAGTTCAATCCGAGCCCTTCCCAATGCTTCTGGCTGTTTTTTAACCTCATATCTTCAAAATACTTTATCCTCCACTATACCTAGGAGCAGTCATGTTCTCATTTTCATTCTGACAGGAACTCATCTAGCTCAGGTCAGCTTACAACTTACTGTATAGCTGAGGTTAACTTTGAGCTTGTAATATTCCTACTACTACTTCAAAACTCTTAGTTTATGTTGTGCTGGAAATCAACTTAGAGCCTCCTGCATGATAGGAATCACTCTATTAACTCTATCACCTCCAGCTCTTAGTATGAAGCACTTCATTAGGATATATAAGGACTCTTTATCAAAGCACCCCTGAGTCTGCTTTTTGATCATAGGTCTTACCTTTAGGCTCTGTCTGTGGCTTAGTATAGTCCGGTTTTAAAAAGAATTGTTCTATGTCCCTGCACATTTTCCACTGTTAGTATGTGCACTCTTCCTTTCTTAATTTTCCAATGTGTTCCATGGCTACCAATCTCCACTTGGCCTTGTGTACATATAGCCCAGTTGTACACTCATGTCCCTTTTCCAATTTTGCATCTGTAACTCTTATTTAGCTCTAGTTTTTTTATAATTGTTGATATCATTATAATTTATAGCCATTTTAAATATTATTGTGTATATACTTCCTTCTATTGATATTCTAATTTAACTTAAAAGTCCTCCAGAGCATTATTAGTAGCCTGTATTTTGAACAATTGTTTGTCTTTCTCATGTTGTGTTGAACACAGAGTCCTGTACTGACTGGGAAAAGTAATCTACCATGAAAATCTACCTTCACCCCAACCATCTTTCTTTTTAAGGAAGCAATGTTCAACTATTTGTATTGTAAAATCAATTTTCTTTTTCAATATAAGCATTATATCCATGGATATTACCCTCTCTTCTTAAAAGAAAAAAAAAATGTTATGCTTTCCTCTATTTGAACTTGTCAAATGGAACAAAAATTCCTTACTTTGAATTTCCTATCTTTTTTTCTGAGTTTGGAGACCAGTAGGCATAAAAGATAAGGACAAAGAGTCAGATGTGGTAGATCTTTCTCCAGTTTAGCCTGAAATTCTCAGTTTTTCTTTGAAGGACAGCAAATGGCCGGGTTATGACATTATACTAAAAATGAGAATTAAGCATCTTCCCTAGGGTCTTCCTTGTTGTTTAGCTACTTTAGGACTATAGATTTTAGTATGTTTATTCTATATTAGATGTCTAACAACCACTTATGATTGAATATATACCATGTGTGTCTTTCTGCTCCTGGGTTACCTCACTCAAGATGATATTTTCTAGTTCCTATATCCTCATTCAGAAGGGTAAGTGTGATAGGAATTGGAACCAGGAGAAGATAAGAAACAGGACAACAGAAGCCTACCACAGAGGGCTTCTGAAAGACTCTACTGATCAAGGTATCTAAGCAGAGGCTGAGAATCATAGCCACACTTTGGACAGAGTGCATGGAATTTTTTGAAAGTAGGGGGAGATAGAAAGACCTGGAGGGGACAGAAGCTCCAAAAGGGGAATAACAGAGCCAACAACAACAACAAAACCTGGGCCCTGAGGGCCCTGCAGAGACTGATAGCCCTACTAAGGATCATACATGGAGATAATCTAGAACCTCTGCACAGATGTAGCCCATGGCAGCTCAGTCTCTAATTGGGTTTCCTAGTAAGGGGAACAGGGGTTGTCTCTGGCATGAATTCAGTGGCAGGATTTCTGATCACCTCCCCCTAAAGGAGGAAGACAATGCAGCCAGTTCTGATGAGACCTGATAGGTTAGGGTTGATAGAAAGGGAGGAGAACCTCCACTATCAGTGGACTAGGGCAAGGGCATAGGAGAAGAAGAGGCAGGGAGGGGTTGGAAGGGGGCCACAGCCAGGCTACAAAGTAAATAAATTATAATAAATAATTATTTTTAAAAAGATGAAAAGAGGCAGGGGGGGGTCTTGTTCTTTGTTTTTGTTTTGTCAATTCCATGTGACATTTGCTTTATAAAGAATGGATTATCATCCCTCTAAACCTATTACTGGCTTATGCTGAAAGGTCATGATGTGATACTTCTGGCTGAATATTAACTGAGTTTTTAATCTACTTTAAAATATTCTCCTAATAGAGAATAGTGTAATAAAATTAACATAATGGTAGTGCTGTGGTGACCCCAAATCTGTTCTGAATTGTCTGGAGAGGACAAAGTGCTTCCTTGGTAATGTGCTTTGTAACTACCTCAAATAATTCTCCTCATGCTATGAGGAAATCCCAGGTGTTGATAGTTGACAGGGTGTTAATGTCATTAAGATTCTGTCAGCTCTTCTTGTCAATGTGTTAATGGTGCTCCTGCTGCTCAGTCACTCTCTGTTCTCTAGCTGGGAAATGATTTAGCTAGCAGTCAATCAAAAAGCTAAGCTGTTTTTGGGCCAGAGACATCCCTGCCATCAACAAAATCTCTGAGTAAATGTGGTAAGAAATTTGTCAACAGGATGTAAGCAGTAAGGTCAACACTGTGATTAACGTACTTTGTTAGATAGTTTTGAACAACAGTACATACTTAAAAGTAGAAGAAAGCAGGGCATGGTGGTGCACAGTCTTAATTATAAACACTCCAGAGGCAGAAGAAGGCAAATCTCTCTGAGACAGAGGTCAGCCTGATCTATATAGAACGGTCTAGTCAAGACAGGGCTACATAGTGACAGCCTATTTCAAAAACGAAAACAAAACAAACAAAAAAGCAGTTTGACTAAAAGTACAAACATCTCTTTCTTTTTAAGAATGAGTTTCTTTCCTTCCTGAGAATGCTGATCCCAATAAATAGAACAATCCTTTCATGCTTGTCTGAGAGAGAAAGGAGAACAATGAGAGCAAACAGTTTGGTGGGCCAGAAGTTTGTATTAGTTCTCAGACCACATTAACACAAAGCAGGATGCTTTAGCAAACCATTTTGAGCTTAAGGAAAATAGAAAGGCTATAAAAATAAGGTCTTTTAGATTTTCTCCTGACTTTTCCTCAAGGTTCAGATCACTGAAACTAAAATTCACCTTCCTCAAACTGTAAAAACAAGGAAAGTTACCAGCTTTTGCCTTCTCCACAGGTGAAAGGTGTCTGTCTTGCTGAGAGTGGGGGCTGTCACATGAATGGATACACATGAAAGAATCTTGTTTAGCCTCTCCTCCCTCCAATAATATTAACAACATTTCATACCAGTTTTATCTAATCATTTTTCTCTGGAACCAGACATTCCTTTCATCAGACAATATGCAAATAGACCTCCTCAGGAGCCTTCCTATCTGGAAGACTCCTTTGTCACATAAAGCAGTTAAATATATTTCTCGTTTTTTTTTTCTCTTTGTTAACCTATCTTTGGTTGCAAGTGATATCAACCATCAATAATGTCACAGGTAAGGAAAAAAATACTAGGTTTTTTTTTCTAAAAAACAGAAAAGAGCTTGAGTTTGTAATAAAAGACCATCCTGTGTTTTGCATCAGATTCAAAGCCTGTTGGTCGTTTGGGGACTCTCTGGGTATTACATCTTCAATTCAGATTTTTATATAACTGTCCATAAAAAATAGGGTCCCCTCCTTTTTTGAAGGCTCCTATAACAGGAAACACATTTATTGACTTTATATGATCTTCTTTTAGTCTGTATTTTACAGTGGTGTTAAGTAATACATCATGCAATGGGTGTTCAAAAAGATTTTTTTTCTTCCCTATACTATTTTATTCTGAGTCAGAAATAAGAAACAGTTTGAGGAAAAGTAGAGAAAAAAACAACGTACTTATAAAGCTGTTGGCTTCTTGAAGCTAGAAATAAGGCAGCTTCATTTACAGAAGAACATGTATGTATGTATGTATGTATGTACGTATGTATGTATGTATTTCCATTTTTTGAGACAATGTTTTACTACCTAGCTCAGGCTGGCCTAGAACTTATGGTAGTCCTCCTACTACAGCCCTAAAAATACTGGAATTTCAACCTTGTTTTGCTAGGCTATTCATTTTTCTAGCTTTAACAAAACAAAATAATTACTTTAAAATGTATGGATCATAACATGTAAAATTGACAACATCCTTTTTATTGAAAGATCTAAAATAGTTATTCAATGCTACTTAAATTCCTGACAAGATTTATGTGGAGAAACTTTTAGAAATAATTATAAGGAAAGCTTATTACTGCTGAGCAATATTCTTTTAGATGGAAGAAGTCAAAGAAGGGGCTTGTATTCTCGTTTTACACAGAATATAAAATATCTGCTGAGTGCCTACGTTGTGATAGTTGTTGGATATTTGATAGATACATAGAAGTTAATAAATGCGGTATAATCTTTGCTAAAGGAACAGCAATATAGATTCTATGTGAATCCCCATCTGCCAGAAAATTAAGATTGGGTTTTTGATTGTGTGTACTGTAGTAGTTTAATGTCTTGATAACGTATAATAAGTGATATAATATAGAGGAATTTTATCTAGCAACATGAATGCTTAGCAAGGAATCACATCCAAAGACCTTCAAGGTCTGTGTGACTCAGCTGGAATGACATATTTTTAATCCCTCTGGCTAGAAAGCAGACACACTCATAGTATACACCTTTAATCCTGAATAACAAAGGTAAAGTTAGAAGGAAGTATCTATGTTTAAAAGTGATATCTAATTGAGGGGCAAAGTAACAAATGAGAAAAGATCTGATGGAACAAGTCAGAGATAGGATATATCCAACTCTGAGAACAAACAAGAAAGAGAAGCTACTTAAGAGCAGTACAGTACAGTTAAGATAGCAGAATAGAATACAATAGAGAAAGATTACAAAAGAGAGCACAGTGAAGTAGAGAGTTCAGAAGAGAAGACATTGCAGTAGAGAAAGGAGTAGATTTTAGTACGGTAGAGAGTTCAGTAGAAAAGACAGTAGTGTTGAGTTCAGTCAATCAGTTGTGAGTCAGTGCAGTGAGTGCAGTACAGTGGAGTTGAGTTCTTTGGGACTTCTGGGAGTTCATGCAGTTCAGTGAAGGTCAGCAGAGGCAGTGAAAGGTAGAGAATAAGAAGCCATATTAAAACAAATTGCCACATTTAGTTTGAAGCCAATCAGAAGAATTCACTGAGAAGCTGATAGAGAAACCAGCTTAAATCAGTCAGTTTGGGGAAGAGTTTTGAGCCAGAACAGCAGAGTTGAACCAGCAAGCCAGAGTTCAGAAAGAGATAGAAAGAATGAGCTTATTCATTAGTAAGCTTCCATGACCACAATTTCATCAGGTGACAGTATAATAAGAATTTAGTTAGTAATGAGAAAGAGTAAAGCTAAGCATGAGATGTTGTTGGATCAACAAGCCTGACTTGTCCTCTAGTTAAGATTCAATTAGTATATTCAGTAGCTATCATGTCACTGCTGTTACCTGCTCTGTTCCTATTTATAGAGGTCATGGATATGGGATTGCTATTCATTTTTTTAACTCAAAATTCTTACAGATAGATTATACTTAGCCAGGTAAAGTACTGTCACATTTGTATTATAGTTACTGAATATAAAGGATCAATATCTAAAACAAACAAAAACATTACTGGTAAGAGAAATATCTATAGTTTTGTAGTACACATAGGAACATGGTTTTCATTTTAAAACAGAATCCAAGGACCAGAAAGATGACTCAGTGGTTAAGAGAAATTTTTGTTTATCCACGGGACCTTAGTTTGGTTCTAATCTCCCTTGTCAGCCAGATTTTTCAGATTTTCTTTGATCAATGACCAAAACAGTACAAAAATAGAGCACATATGTGATAATTTTGCATTCTGCTCATGTCGTTCTAGAAAATTGAAATCCTCACTAAGCACCCACTCAGATTTTCAGAACAAGACCAATCTGAAAAATAATTTCCTAGTATAATTTATTAATTTATAGTTTTTAACATGTTAAATATTCCATTTTCTGTAATAAATTGCCATATCTTTTATTGACATGAAATGCAAAGTAATAGTTCTATACATTTTAATACAGTTTCTAATCTCCTTGTGGACAAAGTCATACTTTAGTACCACTTAAATGAAGATACTATTCATCTGTATCATACAGATACTGAAAGGTCTGGATTTTCATTTTAAAATGATTAATTACTTGCATAAATCGAGAAATAAAATAGGGAGTCCAGTCAAATTTTATGAGGTTTTAAAATTAGTTTTTTTTTCTTATTCTTGCGTTAATTTTCTAAAATGAGCAACAAAGACTCAAAGTTGCAATCTGTTGTGTCCATAAGCCAATTGTAAATGGAAATACTCTATAGAACAAGAGGATCACAAATTAAATTTTAAAAACATGACGCAAGAGTCAAAAGAAAAAAAAAGGTGTTTTTCTAGCATAAGAACAACATGACATATTTGAAAGAAAAATAAATCTAATCACCAATAAAGTGAAATGTCAGTCTTACTGTGTCTAGTTATATAATCCAAAGCTAGATGAGGATTGTCTGCTTCTACTGGCTCACAACCTTGTTCATTCAATAATCTTATTTACAAATGTAGCATCACTCAAGGACCAAACAGCATTGTTTAATGAGGTAAAACAATAAGAGTGGAAAATAATTTTTTTATATAATTTCCAAGAACCAGTCATAAGTAATTCAAAGGTTCAGAACGTAATGTCTAAGTTGGGTAGGAATGAAATACAGGAACAATAAAAAAGGTGATAGATTTAATCTTGAAAGAAGGTGACTATATACAGTTGTTGAAGGAATTTACTTATATGAGAAAAAAATTGTAGTATTTATTCCCCATAGATATATAAACTAGTGAATCAATCTGCATTTCAAGATACTTATTTAAACCCAGAGGAGGAAGATATGGCTCTAATTTCTGAAAATCCAGAACAGAAAAAAAAAATCAGCTCTGAATGCAGTTTATCTTAAGATACCAGCTTTAACATTAAATAATTCAAACTAAAGGTGCTTTTTCACATTTTCCTTTCATGTGTGTGTGTGCATGTGTGTATGTGTGTACATGTATGTCTGTCTGTTTGTGTGTAATTTATCAGTATGTTGTATATGAAATATGGTTTCTTAAGTGTTTATGTAGTAATAAATATTCACTGTTTTTTTCTATACATATATTACAGTTGATTGAAATATATCAGCTACTGATCAATTAATTTCACTTTCCATCAATATATCTATCCATTTAATTTTCAGCCTACTGTTATTACTCATTCAAATTACATGTATACTCTCAGAAACTGCATGTGAATGTGTCCAAAGAAGAAAGAAAAGTATAACCCCTCCACAAAGTCATTATTTCATGCTGATTCTATCCTTTAGGCACTTAGTTATGAAAGAGGATTGTATTGTTCTTTTAGGTATACTCAAACCTCCTAAGACTTACCTTGTGAGCTTCCAAATAAAATTTATATTTCAGAAATGGTAATTTTTTAATCCAATTGATCCCTTGTTTACCCTGCCAAATTGAAAACATTGTGAAATGAAATTTATGTTGCTAGTAACAGTAAAAAAACAGTATACACACAAACTCATCTGATGTTATTGACTAGGGTGTCTAGAACTAACCACATAGTAAACAGATGAATAGATAGCTACACATATAAACCCAAACAGATGTTTAAATAAAGGATATCGTCATCTTTTCTACAAACTTATCACGGTGACTTTCTGCTTTGGGAAAATTCTTGATATCACGCTCCAGACGAAGAATGTTTTGTTCCATTGCTGCAAGGTTGCTCTTGAGTATTTGAGCTGAAACTAAAGAACAATGTGCAGAAAGTTTAGAATCTTTTACAAGGTATTGCACAAAATAACAAAAAACAGTATCCTCTAAAAATTTTTCTTAAATGTAGAGGATGGTTCCACGAAGTCATTTCACATTTTTCTGAGTGACTGCTCATAAAAATTCTACTCTCAAGTCACTGGCATGAACTTGTTTGCCTGCTCTGCTCTTTGATCAACTCCCTCTGACGAGGTGGCCATAGTAGGGCATAGAGAAAGAGGAACCAGACAATCCTAATAAGACCTGAGAGGTTAGGATCAGATAGTAGGAGAGGAGTATCACCCCTATCAGTGGACTAGGGGAGGGACATAAGGGGGAAAAAGAAAGGGAGAGTGGGAGGAGATGAGGGAGGAAGTTACAGCTGGGATACAAACGGACTAAATTGCAAATAATAATAATAATAATAATGAAAAAATAAAAAGTTCTACTCTCTATAAAGTAAATGAAAATGTGTAATGTAATATCATCCTATTTAATATTGGAATGTTACCATTTTACTCAGCCATTAGTTCAGATGAACCCATTCCTATTTAAATTTATTGACAGGAAACCTAATATTTCATTCTTTACAATAAAATTGAAGGTTAAAAAGAAACTAAGATCCAAAGAGACCTTAGTTATATAAATGATTTAAGGTTAACATATATAAAAGGATGTAATGTTCACTTTTTTATAAACTCTATGTTTTCTAAACCAACACCTTTGTAAAAATTCCTATCTTTAAGATTTGATACTCAGCAGAGACATGAAAGAGTTCTTGACACAACAGGTGAGTTTAGAGCTAACACTAGTGAATATATATGCACAGCAACAAAGCTTCAGCATGTCCTCAAATACTTTCATTAGTTGCTTTCATTACCTCTAACATTCTCTGCACTTTTCCTTTTTCTCACTGACAACTAATAATTTTAACTATTGTATTCAAACTGCTCCTAAGTACTTGTATACTTTTCAGGTCTCTCATGGTGCCTTTATTTCAGAGATACATTTAAAGAAAAAAGAAAATTATAACTATGTTATATAACCTTATTGTATGCCTTTTAATTATGTACAAAGACAATTCTATCAATATTAACAGAATCTGATGAAATTCTAGTTGGGGAGACAAGGAAAGGGATACAAAATGACACTACTTTTTAAGTCCAGTGCTCTGAAACACTGTTTTCATTAAAGACTATGAAATGCAACGTAAAAAAGTTATTCTAGTAAATTTTGTTTCTCTCAGAGGCATATCAACATCACGATGAAAAATTTTAGAGACTGACTAAATCATCCCTCTGGACAATTTCAATAGGATTATTCTGATCCAACTTCATCACCCTGACAAGCTTACCTTTATAATTCAACCTGGAGGAATCACCTTAATATACATGAAAGTTCAAGAGACTGAAAATCAAACACTAACACTGAAGATTATTTTTTCCTATTAATCTGTTAGTATATATGGTTTTGCTCAGTATAGTTGCATTTATTTAGATCTGACAAGATTGGAAAGCATTCTTTATGGGAGAAGTTGTAGAATGCCAAATCTTTCTTAACATGACAGCAATCACTGCTGACAAAGAATGAGTTTTCTCTGAAAGAAATCATTGTGATTTTAAAGTGAGATTTTGTAACATAGGTTTTTCTCTGTATTCTTCCCAACTATCCAAAAGATTTCTCCTTTCTCAACCTGATTACTGAAAAAAACAAAAGATGTGAAACTGACAGTTGTGGAGTCACTTGAGTTACAAGAATATGAGGGAAGGGGTTTAAGATACAGCAGTATAAAGTATGGTAGTGACAGGTTCCCTCCTTGGAAGCATAGCAAAGGAGCATACTGATCTGTGAAGAGGAAGAGAGGAAGGCAACTATTGCAGCAGAAACACAGAGATTATTTTAAATCTGTAATTATGCAATTATTAGAGGCACAGAAAGAAATGAAGAAAAAATATTCCATCATGGAAAGACAGGAATCCACATTCAAACAGATGAATGAAATGGTATATGACACGAAAACAAAATTAGAATCAATAAAGAAAAAACAAAGAGAGAAAACCCAGAAGCTGGAAAAATTAGAGAAGAGATAGGAAACACAAAGGTAAGCATCACCAACAGAATACAAGAGATAGAAGAGAGAATCTCAGGCACTGAAAACACAATTGCACAAATGGGATACATCTCTCAAAGAAAAAGAAAAATCAAAAAAGTTACAAACACAAAATATCCAAGAGATCAAGGATACCATGAAAAGACAAAATCTAAGAATAATATGAATAGATGAAAAAGAAGATTCCATGCTCCAAGGTACAAAAAATATTTTCAAGAAAATCATAAAAGAAAATTTTCCCAACTTAAAGAAAGAGATGTCCATAAAAATACAAGAAGCCTACAGAACAACAAATAGACTACACCAGAAAAGACACTCCTTACATTACATAATAGTAAAAACAAAACCACAACAACAAAATAACCTAAATCTACAGAACAAAGAAAAAATATTAAAAGCACCAAGAGAAAAAAGCCAAGTAACGTATAAATGTAGACATATCAGAATTACACCAGACTTCTCAACAGAAACTGTGAGAGCCAGAAGGGCATGGACAGATATGATACAGACTCTAAGAAAACACAGATGTCAAACCAGACTAGCATGAGCAGTAAAAATTTCAATCAACATAGATGGAGAAAACAAAATATTCAATGAGAAGACTAAACTTAATATATATATATATATATATATATATATATATATATATATCCACACAGCACACTAGCTCTACAGAAGATACTAGAAGGAAAATTCCAATATAACAAAATCCACTACACTCAAGAAAACACATTATGTAGATAACTTCACAACAAAAAATGAAAAGAAAACAAGCATAGAAACAGGGAACATCACCAAGTCAACAATAAGGAACTAAGGTACATTTGTCACTATCATCTATCAACATCAATGGACTCAACTCTACAATAAAAAGGCACAGACTAACAGAATGGTTGCAGAAACAGAATCCAACTTTCTGCTGTATCCAAGAAAGACACGTCTGCAACAAAGATAAAGACTACCTCAGAGTTAAGGGCTGGGAAAATGTTTTTTAAGCAAATGGACATAGAAATCAAGCTGAAGTAGCTATCCTAATATCTAATAAAATAGACATTCAAATAAAATTAATCAAAAAAGAAGAGGAGGGGCACTTCATTCCCATCAAAGGAAAAATCCAAGAGGAGGGCATCACAAACCTGAATATCTATGCCCAAAATACAAGAGCACCTACATTCTTAAACGAAATATTATTTAAGCTCAAACCACACATCGATCCCACCACCTTAATACTGGAAGACTTCAACACTCCACTTTCACCAATGGACACATCATCTAGACAGAAATTAAATACGCAAATAATGACACTAACAGAGGTCCTAAATCAAATGTATTAAATATATGTCTACGGAACTTTGCATGCAAACTTAAAAGAGTATACTTTCTTGTCAGCACCCCACAGAACCTTCTCCAAAATTCATGTTTATAGTTTTGGAGAGATCATGGATACAAGGTACATATACATATTAAAGACAATATACAGCAATCCTATAGCCAACATCAAACTAAATGGATAGAAACTCAAATAAATCCCACTGAAAACAGGGACAAGGCAAGGCTTCACATTCTCTCCTTACCTTTTCAACAAAGTTCTTGAAGTCCTTGATAAAGCAATAAAACAATTAAAGGAGATCAAGGGGATTCAAATCGGAAAGAAAGAATTCAAATATCACTATTTGCAAATGATATGAAACTATACATGACTAACTCCAAGAAGTCAACTAGAGAAGTCCTTCAACTGATAAATACCTTCAGCAAAATGGCTGGATACAAAATAAGCTCAAAAGAAAAAAAAATCAGTAGCCCACCTGTATTTGACAGACTAAAGGACTGAGAAAGAAATTAGGGAAACTATACCCTTTACAACAGCCACAAATAACATAAAGTACCTTGGTGAAACTCCAATCAAGCAAGTAAAAGACTTGTATGAAAAAAACAAACAAACTTCAAGTCTGAGGAAATAAATAGAAGATATCAGAAGATGAAAAGATGTCCCATGTTCATGATTTGGCAGGATTAACATAGTAAAAATGGCCATCTTATCAAAAGACATCTACAGATTCTATGCAATTCTAATCAAATTACCAACACAATTCTTTACAGATCTTGAAAGAAAAATCCTTAACTTCATACAGTATAATAAGAAACCCAGAATAGCTAAAACAATCCTCTACAATAAAAGATTCAGAGGTATCTCCATCCCCAATATCAACCTGTACAAAAGAGCAACAGTAATAAAAACTGCTTTGGTACTGACAAAGACACAGACTGGTGGATCAATGGATCAAATTGAAGACCCAGAAATAAACCCCCACACTTATAGATACCTGAGGGTAATATACAGAATATATAAAGAACTCAAGAAGTAAAACAGCATCAATTCAAGAAAACCAATTAAATATGGGGTACAGAGATAAACAGATAATTCTCAATAGAGGAATATCGAATGGCAGAAAAACACTTAAAGAAATGTGCAAAATTCTTAGTCAACAGGGAAATGCAAATAAAAACAATTCTGAGATTTCATCTCACGTGCGACAGAATGGCTAAGATCAAAAACTCAAATGACAGTACACGCTGAAAAGGATGTGGATAAAGGGGAGCCCTCCTCCATTGCTGGTGAGAATGTAAACTTGTACAAACACTTTGGAAATCAATTTGCTACTTTAGCAGACAATTAGGAATAGTGCTACCTCAAGATCCAGATATAAGTGGATATTAGATATATTATATAGGATAAACATACTAAAAGATGTACACCTAAAGAAGCTAAGCTAGAAGGAGGATCCTAGGTAAGATGATCAATCCTCACTCAGAAAGCCAAACTGGATGGACATCTGAAGGGGGAGAGAACAGGGAATAGGACAACAGCCTACCACAGAGGGCCTTTGAAAGACTACCCAGCAGGAGGTCAAAGCAGATGCTCTTACTCAAAGCTTTGGGGAGAGTGCAGGGAAGCTTATGAAAGAAGGGAGAGATAGAAATACCTGGAGCGAACAGGAGCTCCACAAGGAGAGCAACAGAACCAAATAATCTGGGCTCAGAGGTCTTTTCTGAGACTGATACTCCAACCAAGGACAAGCAAGGAGATAACCTAGAACCCCGGCAGAGATGTAGCCCATGGCATCTGTGTTACTTAGTATTGGGAACAGGGACTGTTTCTGACATGATCTCAGTGGCTGGCTCTTTGATCCCCTCCTGTTGATGGTGTAGCAGCCTTACCAGGCTAAAGAGGAAGACAATGCATCCAGTCCTGATGTGACCTGATAGGCTAGGGTCAGAGGGAAGAGGAAGACCTCCCTTATCTGTGGACTTGGGGAGGGGCATGGGAAGTGAAAAGGGAGGGAATGTGTAATAGCTATAATCTGGAAACAGCTATGTGTCCCTCAATGGCAGAATGGATGCAGAAATTGTGGTACATTTACACAGTCGTATACTACACAGCAATTAAAAATAGGTAGATCATGAAATTTATGGTGGGATCTAGAAAAGATCATCCTGAGTGAGGTAACCCAGAAGCAGAAAGACACACACGGTATATACTCATTTTATGTGCTTATTAGACAAATATAGGATAAGCCTTCTAAAATCTATAGTTCTAAAGAAGCTAAGAAAGAAGGAGGATACTGAATGAGGACTTCCTCATTCAGAAGCACAAATGTGACAGACACTGGAAAAGAAGAGAAGACAGGAAACAGGACAGGAGCCTACCACAGAAGACCTCTGAAAGACTCTACTGATCGAAGTATAGAAGCAGAGGCTGAGAGTCATAGTCAAACTCTGGACAGAGTGCATGGAAGATTTTGAAAGAAGGGGGAGACAGAAAGACCTGAAGGTGACAGGACCTCCAAAAGGAGACTAACAGAGCCAAAAAACTGGGCCTTGGAGGCCTGTAGAGACATACTCCAACCAAGGACAATGCATGGAGAGGACCTAAATCCCCTGCTCAGATGTAGCTCACAGACTCAGTCTCCAAGTCGTTTCCCTAAGTAGAGCAGGAAGGGGCTGTCTCTGGCATGTACTCAGTGGCAGGCTCTCTGATCACCTCCCCCTGGGGGGTGCAGCCTTACCAGGTCACAGAGGAAGACTATGCAGCCAGTCCTGATGGGACCTGATAGGCTAGGGTAAGATCAAAGAGGAGGAGGTCTACCTCTGTCAGCAGACTAGAGGAGGGTCTTAGGGGGAAAAGAGGCAGGGAGCATGGGATTGGGAATAGATGAGGGAGGGGGCAACAGCTCGGATACAAAGTGAATAAATTGTAATAAATAATAAAAAAGTAATATTGCTTCATTTTTATATTTATGCTTGTTTCTATAAGTAAGATTGTCGCACAGGTTAGATATAATAGTGATTGGCAGTTACTATATCAACTATTATGTGATACAAAAAGAAGTACAGAACTGAATGAAACCTGCCTAGAAATACACATAATATGGAGAGCAACAGGACATACTTAGACAATGAGAAAGTAAGGAAATGGGGAAAAACCTTTATTAGTTTCTTTATACCATATTTCTAATGATTTTATTAATATTGTAACTAAACAAAAGCAGAAAAAGCTGGAAACAGAGTAACATGAGAATTCTACCTTATTTGCACATGCAAGCAAGTGTAGCATTATATAACATGTTTTTCTTTGCATTAGTGAGAACTATATTGACTTTGACTTAGAAGTGATATTAAAGGGTAATCAGAAAAAATGTCATTTATATAGTCAAGGTTCCTGTAAAACAGAGATTATGATAAAATTTATTATTAGAATTTTATTAGGTTTGGAAGTGAGAGTAGGTAATTTCAAAGAAAGAGGCAAGATGACAGAAAAAGTAAATAAAGCAGGGTTAAGTTACAGCACTGACTATGGGTTTACAACTGCAGCTCACTGCTTAGTGTTTCAAAATACCTTTATTACCCATGACTTCATGAGCCTAAGACACATAAAATCAGTTGGAGAGGCTTGCTTAAAAGACTACAGGATTCATTTAATATTTTGACATGACTATTTTTGAAATTAATAACTTTTGCAGTATCAGCCCACATTGCCATTTCACCTTGGGTCTTATAAATTATAAATTATAATTGATCTTCGCCTCCATATGAAACAGAAGTATTTTAGAAGAATTGGTGAGAGGAAATACATATTTCACCTGCTGCCTTCTTTCAACACACATCTGCTGGGGTGTTAACAGATTGCTTTAGTCTTGGATCTGAATTGGATGTGTCTGTATACTACAAAAAGAGTACCTAGCAAATCTAGGGTATACTCATACTAGATCCAGAACACAGAATTCCTTATAACTTATCCTTAGTGGCTTGGTTAGTTGGTTAGCTTTTGTTTTTTATTTTGAAATTTACATAATTATTTTCTCCATTAATATATCAAAATTGGCATATGTAAACTCTTACCCATTAGTTCTAAATCTCCCTAAATCTATTCTTGATTTTGCAAGAAAAGTGTCAGTTACATCTTCTCAATCTATTCAAGCTATAACTTGTTTCTTCAATTAGATTTTTATGGTATGAAAGTCTTTGTACATGTCATTATTCTCACATCTATAGTCTACCTCTCATCATAACAATTCTACCTTATTAACATATGCTCCTAAGAAATAAACAAACAGTGCAGTAATAATCTAAGAAAACAAAGACCACCCCTCCTACCTTATCTGTTAGCCATACTGTGCTCTAATGTAACTTAGTATTACTTCTAATTAAAGGAACCAAACTTAATTTATGCTTTCTGTATGTAGATTTTAGAAGGTAAATGGACCTTTATATCTAGAAGAAATGATAAATACAATAAGGAGTAATCTATTTGTTAGAAATGCAGGGACGTTCCAATTTAAGGAATGTTTTTGAAAAATAAAACACAATCAAGAGTCCCTGGGGACATTTAAAAGTTATTTTGGGGGCTGGAGAGATGGATCAGGGGTTCAGAGCACTGGTTGCTCTTCCAGAGGTCCTTAGTTCAATTCTCAGCAATCATGGCCCCTAGCCTTCTATAATGAGATTTAGTGTCCTCTTCTGGCCTGCAGGCCAGCAAAAATACTGTATATATAATAAATAAATCTTTAAAAGCAAAACTAAAAGTTATTTTGGCTTTCTAGAGTTTTGTGAAGTTATTGAACAAATCCAGAAGTGTTAAGAATAATCATGGATTTATCCATTAAATTACTTGCTAGAAACACTGTTGTCATCTTAAGACTTAAGAGCTGGAGTCAATGCAGCCAGTCCTGATGAATCCTGATAGGCTAGGGTCAGATGGAAAGAGACAAGGACCTCCCCTATCAGTCTACTTGGAGAGGGGAATGGGAGGAGAAGAAGACGGGAGGGGGGATTGGGAGGGAATAAGGGAAGGGGTTGCAGCTGGGATACAAAGTAAATAAACTGTAATTAATATAAAAAGAAAAATTAAAATTAAAAAAGGAAAAAATATTTTTTAAAAGCTTAAAAAAATAAATAAAGAGCTGGAGTCAATGAAATTAAATGTTAAAATGTTTGTTAAAATGTTTGTTTCATAAGCCTGACAACCTGAGTTAAATTCCTGGAGTCATAAAAAGCTAGATGTGGAAGAAGAAGGAATCACTGATTATAATCCCATCAATTACCATGGCAAAACAGGAAAATAACGTAGAAGCTTAGAAGCAAGATAAACATGAAGAAGGCTTCACAACAGCAGAAAACAGGGAGACTGCCTCTAACATGATTTAAATAGGAAACCTACTCCAGACTTCCACGTGTGCACCATAGCATGCAGGTAGAACACACACATGCATGTGTGTGTCAGTACACACACAGACACACACACACAGATACATACACACACACGGTGAAAAATGAAATGGGAAAAATACTACAAAATACCACACAGAATTAACAATCAAGATCTCTAATAATTTATGCAGCTTCTACCTGATGCTCCAAAAATATGTAAGCACTACAGTGGGTTATGAATGGCTTCAGACTGTGGGGGTATTTTTGTGCCTGTCATTATATTAGTCCAGTAATATAAATTAGTGAGTCTTTTTTGACAGTGAAAACATTTCTTATGCAAGTAAACTCCCACTACAGACATTTTTTATGACTGATTAGTAAGTCTGGTAGCAATTCAATTCACTTTTTTTCTCTTTTTATTTTTTTTATATCTGCTGTTGAATTAGAGAATCTGAGCTATAATACTAAAAATTAAATTATAGCTATCATGTTCTTTTTTATAGCTTTCTTTCATGTAGTCCATAAATAACCTTTTAAGCATAGTATACTCTCTTGAGTTATATGTAGGAGAAATTTTCCTTTCAATTTTTATTTATCTACTTGCATGTATTCTCTTGGCTTCAAGCAAATATATGACAGTAGTGTGATCTTTAGTCAAATTATTTAATTTATGACTTTAAGATAAGCAAAGTGATAACATTGGGAGACTCCAAGATGGCGGCTAGCAGAGCACACCGTTTTGGAGAGGCAGAAGACATGAATCTCCGGAATTGGTGAGTGGAGAGTCAATCGAAGCTAGAATTTGGACTTTTGGGCTTTCTAAAAGAGAGGGGCCACCACAGAAGCGTGGAGTGCTAGTAGATTTAGATTGGGCGCAGACTTCTCCGGGAAGGAAATAGGGCGCTTCCCTTGTCCGGGCCTCCCTCAGGGAAACCCGCACACAGCACCAGACAGCTGAGCACAAAGCTCACATCTGAGAGATCAAGGCAGCAGAGACAGTGCTCCAGGCCCCTTACAGCAGCAGTCTGCTGTAACCACCCATTGAACAGCCGTCCCCTCCTTGGACACACATCCCACTCAGGGCGCTCCAGACCCACGGAGCGTCCCCTCCCCCATCCCACTGACGAGATCCCAAGCTAGACCACAGCAGGAAGTGCAGTGGAGCTCACGTCCCAAGCGGCCTGAGAGCAATAACCCCAGAAACCTCCTCACAGGAGGAGCACAGGCCCAATCACAGAGCTCCAACCACTGAGCGCTAACCACAGAGACTCAGATCCACAATACAATTCTTCCTGGATACCAAAGCTACAAAGATCAGTGTGTGGGACCCAAGACAGGCGGAGGCAGGGAGGCAGGGCTCCAGACCCCGCAGCTGCAGCAGAGAGCAGTAACGACCTGCTGAACACCACCACTCAGAGGAGAACACACCCCACCTAGGGCCCTATCGCCTAGCTCTTGACCCGCGGAACACCCCCCCCACTACCACCACCACCCGGCTTTGCAGGAGTGCATGCACTGCAGAGTCTGCACACACCTCAAGTCTGCAAGTGGCAGCACAGAATACACAGGGCTGCCCAGCCAGTGATTGCATGGGCCATCCAACCCCTCAGTGGCAGAAAACCAGCTGAATAGACACCAAAGACCAGCAGACTTGTAAAATCAATACATGCGCGCATTCTTCAACAGCTCTTGCAATCCCTTAACGCCTGCAACAACTTCAGTAACTGCAGGGCACTCCTCTCACACACTGAAGGCCATTTCATTCACCAACACCCTGTCCCTTAGGACACACCCACAAGCAAACACTCAAATACACGCCACCCCGCATTTGTCCTTCTGCGCCTGCGAACTTTCCTCCTACAGATATAGCTGAATAACCAACACACACACTGAAACCACTAGACCTCACCCATTTTCCTGAAGAATTCTCCAGATACCAGAGAAAAACCAGTCTGACCTGCAGAATCCAGGAACAGACAGTGATCACTACTGATAACCAAATGGCCAGAGGTCGGCGAAAGAACACAACCAACACAAATCACAATATCATGGTTTCACCGGCAACCCCCAAAGCTGCCCACTGTCTCCATATCTCTTCAACATAGTACTTGAAGACATAGCCAGAGCAATAAGACAACTAAAGGAGATCAAGGGGAAGGAAGAGGTCAAAGTGTCACTATTTGCAGATGATATGATAGTATACATGAACGACCCCAAAAATTCAACCAGAGAACTCCTTCAGCTGATAAACACCTTCAGCAAAGTGGCAGGATACAAAATCAACTCAAAAAAATCAGAAGCCCTCCTGTACACCAAAGACAAAAAGGCTGAGAAAGAAATTAGGGAAACAACACCCTTCAAAATAGCCACTAACAACATAAAGTACCTTGGTGTGACTCTAACCAAGAAAGTGAAAACCTGTTTGAGAAAAACTTCAAGTCTCTGAAGAAAGAAATTGAAGAAGATCTCAGAAGATGGAAAGATCTCCCGTGCTCATGGATTAGTAGGATTAACATTGGGAAAAAGGCCATCCTGCCAAAAGCAATCTACAGATTCAACGCAATTCCCATCAAAATACCAACTCAATTCTTTTCAGACCTTGAAAAAAAGATTCTCAGCTTCATATGGAGAAACAACAACAACAAAAAACCCAGAATCTCCAAAACAACCCTGTACAACAACATATCATCTGGAGGTATCTCCATCCCCGATCTCAAGCTGTACTACAGAGCAATAGTAATAAAAACTGCATGGTATTGGCATAGAAATAGAAAGGAGGATCAATGGAACCGAATAGAATACCCAGAAATAAACCCATGTACCTATGAATACTGGATTTTTGACAAAGCAGCCAAAACCATTCAATGGAAAAAAGATAGCATCTTCAACAGATGGTGCTGGTCCAACTGGATGTCTACATGCAGAAAAATGAAAATAGATCCATATTTATCACTCTGCACAAAATTAAAGTCTAAGTGGATCAAAGACCTCAACATAAAACCAGATACACTAAATCTGTTAGAAGAAAAAGTGGGGAACAGCCTAGAACTCATTGGTACAGGAGACAACTTCCTGAACAGAACTCCAACAGCACAGTCTTTAAGGGCAATAATCAATAAATGGGACCTCATGAAACTGAAAAGCTTCTGTAAAGCAAAGGACACCTTCATCAAAACAAAACAACTGCCTACAGATTGAATCTTCACCAACCCTTTATCTGACAGAGGGCTAATATCCAGTATATATAAAGAACTAAAGAAGCTGAAAAGCAACAAACCAAGTAATCCAATTAAAAAATGGGGAACAGAGCTAAACAGAGAATTCTCTGTAGAGGAATATAGAATGGCAGAGAAACACTTAAAGAAATGCTCAACGTCATTAGCCATTAGGGAAATGCAAATGAAAACGACCTTGAGATTTCACCTTACACCCATGAGAATGAACAAGATGAAAAACTCAAGTGACAACACATGCTGGAGAGGTTGTGGAGAAAGGGGAACCCTCCTCCACTGCTGGTGGGAAGGTAAACTGGTACAACCACTTTGGAAGTCAATCTGGCGCTTTCTCAGACAATTAGGAATAGTGCTTCCTCAAGACCCAGCTATACCACTGCTAGGCATATACCCAAAATTTGCTCAAGTACACAATAAGGACATTTGCGCAACCATGTTTGAAGCAGCTTTATTTGTAATAGCCAGAACCTGGAAACAACCCAGATGTCCATCAATGGAGGAATGGGTACAGAAATTGTGGTATTTTTACACAATGGAATACTACTCAGCAATCAAAAAAGAGGAAATCATGAAATTTGAAGGCAAATGGTGGGATCTAGAAAAGATCATCCTGAGTGAAGTATCCCAGAAGGAGAAAGACAAACATGGAATATACTCGCTTATATAGACCTAAAAGATATGATAAACATAATGAGATCTATACACCTAAAGAAGATAATCAAGAAAGCAGACACGGGGTATGATGATCAATCCTCATTTAGAAAGACAAATGGGATATGCATTGAACGTATGACAGGAGTCTACCTCAGAAAGCATCTGAAAGACTCTACCTAGCAGTGTTCCAAAGTAGATACGAAGACTCATAACCAAACCTTTTGCAGAGTGTAGGGAATCATATGAAAGAAGGGGAGTTTGATGTGGAAAGGATAGGAGCTCCACAAGGACCAAACATATCTGGGCACAGGGTCTTTTCTGAGATGGACACTCAACCAAAGACCATGAGAGGATAAAACCTAGAATCTCTGCTTGGATGTGATTCGTGATAGCTCAGTAATCAATTGGTTTCCTATAGTAAGGGGAACAAGGACTATTTCTAACAGGAACTCAATGACTGGCTCTTTGACCTCCCCACCTCCCAAGGGAGGAGCAGTTTAGGCCACAGAGGAGGACTTTGCAGCCAGTCCTGAAAATACCTGACAAAATGGAGTCATATGAAAGGGGAGGAGGTCCTCCCTTATCAGTGGACCAGTGGACTTGGAATGGTGCAGGGAGGAGATGAGGGAGGGAGGTTGGGATTGGGAAGGGAATGAGGGATACAGCTGGGATACAGAATTAACAAAATATAACTAATGAGAAAAATAAAATTAAAAAAAATCTAAAAAAAAGACAAGCAAAGTAAAAGATAAATATAAGTGAGAAGTTGGAGGGAAAGACTCATTAATTACATAGCATAAAAATGAACTTATTAGTTCACTTTTATTTTATTTAAAAGAAATAAAATCACAGTATTTTAGTGACATTCAGTATACTGTATTTAGAATGCACAATTTTATGAAAAAAATAAAAGCTTTACCCATGAACTTGTTTTTTCTCCCTCTGTATTAAAATTTTCTATTAATTTAAAACAATGGCAAAGTAACAGGACTCTTCTTATATCTGAGCTCAAGGAAAGGTCAAGTAAAAATTTCCTCTTGTAAGACTATGAGTGAACAGATTCAAATGTGACAACAAGCTTTCTCTAATTATCTGTAAAGAATACGTTCAGTTGAATTATTATCAGCTGAGCCACATAGCATTAACATGAGTCATCCAGAAAGCATGTGTAAAAAGGGAAAAAGACATTTAAAAGCACCCTGAAAGATGGGCTTTGTTGTATCCTTTTAAAAATGCATTTATAAGCTAATAGCTGAATTTTACATGAATGCTACACATGGAAATGAAGCAAATATGTTTTTATAATAACAATGGCAAAATCATACCACCAAGGGCTTATTTAGACTTTAAAGAAAATAAATGGGAAATGGTACCCAGATATGAAAATGCTAACCCCTACTACCACAAAGTGAAACATAAGTGTCACATACTTAGGAGAAATTATTTTGTGTAAATGTTTAAGAGAATACACAACTTAGATACTATTTTTCAGCATTTTTTTTCTATGATGGGATGGGGCAGGGTATTTTTATACAGCCAACACTGGTTAGAAATTCACAATGCATCTTTCACAGGCTGGGAATAAAAACGTGTGCAACTATACCTGTTTAAGCAGTATTCTTGGTAACTAGAATTTTTTTTTTTAAAATATGTTCCCTTTCCATGTTCATGTACCCCTATTGCATGTCTCCTTAAGTGCAAGGCTATTTTCTAAACTGAATTCATAATGTGGTCTGATCTGAAACTGACAGTGAATGAAACACAGAAACAATTGCATTATTTAACTCTGGACATCAGAAGAAGAAAACAGGAAACAACCTAGGAACCTACCACAGAGGGCCTCTGAAAGCCTCTGCCCTACAGACTATCAAAGCAGATGCTAAGCCTGATGGGCAACTGTTGGGCAGAGTGAATGGAATTTTATGTAAGAACTGGGAAATAGTAAGAGCTGGAGAGGACAGGGTCTCCACAAGGAGAGCAACAGAACAAGAAAATTTGAACACAGGGAACTTCCCAGAGACTCATACTCCAACCAAGGACTATTCATAGAGATAACCCAGAATCCCTGCACAGATGTAGCCCAGGGCAGTTCAGAGTCCAATTGGGTTACATAGTAATGTGAAGAGGGACTGCCTCTGACATGAACTGACTGGCCTGCTCTTTAGTCACCTCCTCCTGAGGGGGAGCAGCCTTACCAGGCCATAGTAGAGGACAATGCAGCCACTTTTGATGTGAACTGATGGACTAAGATCAGAAAGGAGAGGAGAACCTCCCCTATCAGTGGACTTGGGGAGTGGCATGCAAGCAGAGGGAGGAGGAAGGGTGGGATTGGGAGGGGAGGGAGGGGCTTATGGGGGGATGCAGAATGAATAAAGTGTAATTGATGAAAAATTTAAAAAAAAAGGAAAAAAATAGTTTAAGAACCTTAAATAACTTTCAAAAGTGGAGGAAAACATGGAGTTAGTCAATTTACATGGAGCATGTCTCACCCCTGGGGACAATGGTCTCCTGAACCTACTCAGACCTCGGACACCACCACTGCTAGTTCTAGAACTGATGCAGGATGTTCCAATGAGGGGGTTAAGGCTTCTCATAATATTTCCTATAAGCCCACACCTGTTTGTTTATATCCCCCATTTTTATTCATTATTAGCCAGATAGAGCCAAGTAATTGTGGTAATGATACTTGCTTTTTTGCCCAATGCTGGAATGCTAGTAAATTTACTAGCTGGTTACTCGCATGCCTCGCTGGGTGCCTGTGCCCGTTGATGCCCTCATGCTATGACTCTCTTCAGACAGAAAAAGGGATCCTGGAATTACAGCTGCCATTGTTACTGTCATCTCATTGGCGGCTGTTGGAGCTACCACCAAAGCATTAGCCATGAGTCATACTGGGCAGACTGCTCAGACCCTGAATAACCTTTTAGCCAATGTAGCTCATGCCTTAGATGTACAAAAAGGACTTAATGCTTAACTAAAAGGAGGTTTGATGGTGTTCAATCAGAGGATTGACCTCGTGCAGGAGCAAATTGATACCCTATGGCAAATCGCTCAACTTGGCTATCAATGAAAGTATGCTGGACTTTGAGTCACTAGCATACAACATGAGAATTTTCCCTGTGCTGCAAATCTGTCTAAATAATTGTCTAGCTATATTTTAGGTAATTGGACTGGAGAATTCGATACTACGATGGAGCAGCTGAGAGTGGCCATTGTCACAGTAAATTCTACCAGAGTGGATGCAGGACTAGCCACAGGATTATCATCATGGATTGCTGCAGCCATGAATCATCTGAAGGAATGGGCGGGCATGGGAGCGTTAGCAGGCCTTCTGGTGTTGGTCACCTTGGTTTGCCTGTGGTATATATGCATTAGAGTCTCTCAACAGTGTAATACAGCCATGACCATTCAGGCCTTTACAGCCATTGAAGCAGGACAGTCTCCCCAAGCATGGTTGGCTACCATAAAAAGCCAAAATGTTATGCTCAGGATGCGAGGCTAAGCACTGCACTCAGGGTCAGCTGCTTTGGACCCAGAGAAGAGCATGTCTGATTGCATGCGGGTTGATGCCCCAGGTCCCGCCTCTGAGAAAAAGGTATCGGACGGATCTGATGCTCTTTGGGTGGAAGACACCTAAATGAACATCAGTACAAAGTCCCAATTTATTTCTAATATCAGAGATCAGACCTCTACTCTTGCCTGATGCGTCTAAAACAAAAAGGGGGAACTGTAGAGAGCTGCATAATGCCACGCCTTAAAGATGGAGCTGGTTTCCGCCTTCCACCTTCCCGATGGTGAGTGCTCTCTGTCACAAACAACTCCACATTTGGCTAAGGCTGAGGATCTGGCTTGCTTCCATGTATGTGGACCTATCTGCATTGCCCACGTGGCATGCTGAGTTTGGCTACCCAGAGGCTATTTAAAGTGGGCTGGCTTTACCCAGGGTCAGATGATTGTTCAAGGTTCCTGAATAAACTGCATTGAAAAAAAAAAAAAAAGACTGTAATAGGAAGGGAGCGGGATATAGCTGGGATACAGAGTTAATAAAATGTAATTAATAATAATAATAATAAAAGACTGCATGCAATAGGTGGCTAGCCAGGCTGCACTCACTCTGCATGTTCTTATCGAAAGCACACGAGAATACAGCTGTGTGAGCGCTAAAGCACACGAGAATACAGCTGTGTGAGCGCTTGTCATTTTAGTGTACAGCAATGAACTAGAAAAAATGATATTCTGAACTGGGGAAGGTCCTTCCCCTAAGTAATCTTGTTCTTTCATATTGAAATTGATTTATGGTTCTGAATAAATCATAGGAATACGAAGAAAGAAAAAAAAAATTCAGTAAATCTATTTCATCATATGGGTTCATATATTTATTGATATTCTATGCCTTAAAACCTCAATCTAAACACATTGTTTTTAAATAACAAAATTAAACTTTGAATTGAGGATAGAAAGAAAATTTGCCAATAACTGGTAGAAAGTATCACTAAAGCATAGCTAGAGCAGGAAGGAGAAAAAGAGTGAAACATTCCAAATAATATTTATTTTTGCGGGGGGAGGGGAGAAGAGATTCTATATCCTGACTACAAATCAACAGCAGTGGACAGCTGCCCTAGAAGAATCACACTCCCATTACCTGCTGCTTCCCTTAAAACTATTCTGCCTGCAGCAAATACTATGTGTGAATTTTCAAATCAAAGGTGAAAACAAATGAAAATCTCCTGGTTTTGCTGATACAACTAGGATTACATAACAAGCTGAAGCTCCTCTAAAGCAATGCTAGATAGGTTCTGTTTGGAAACATTTGTTTTAGTTATCAGAAAAACAAACTTCATTACGAAGCATGTTTTTATTAAATACCAGCATACAGAAAGTGGAAAAGAAGGAACCTACATTGTCCTGCTTGTGCTATGTGTTTAACCCCCTCCACTTTTTTTTTAAGAAAAATAAAAACGAAAGGAGAGGCATGCACAAACACACACACACACACACACAGCCATGATTTTTCTTGAAAAATTAAAAAAAAAAAGGATTTCTGACTATTCACATATCACCTTTTAGTGGGCCAAGTAGATCCTTGATTGGGCTATTATGAACTATCCTTCTGTGGAGAATTCATTTAAATGATGAAAGTGCCATTTTTATTATGTAATTTATTTTTCTGATTTTTTTTTTTTTTTGAGAAAGGGTGTCTATGTGTATCCCTGGTTGTCCTGGAGCTCTTTTGGCAAACCAGGTATTTTTTTTTTTTCTATTTTTGAGACAGGGTCTCGCTATTATTTAGTTTTAGCTGTCCTGGAACCTTCCATGTACTTTAGAGATCTTTGTGCCTCTGTCTCTTGAATGCTGAAATTAAACTTGTATTCCACCATAACAACTTTGTTATTCTCATTTTTCCCTTAACTTATTTTGCTTTATTAAGAAAAATAATTAACTAGTATTAATACAAAGTTTTTACATTCATTTTCTTTATAGCTATAAAATACATCAGTGGATAAGCCCATCTCTAAAGATAAGACCATAGTATAATGAATAGCTTTGTACTTATGTGTCTTAGAACTTGTAGGAATCATATTTGATATCTATTCCTGCACAATCAAATTTACCCTCAAGGCTTCAGGGTTATGGATACTGAGATCAAATAACAGATTTGTAAACAAAGGACCAATGTATGTGAAAATGCTAATGGTATAAAGACACATGGAAGAATATAAGCATAATTACTATATATATATATATTTATTCATGTGTTTATTTTTAAGTATTTCTTTTCTTTTAGTGGGATTACAATACGTTTATATAATTTTTCTTCCTTTTCCTCCATCCAAACAGCTATTTTAAATTTGTATAAAAACAAACAAACAAATGAAAACCTTTGTCAGTTTTATGCAGTAATTCCCTCCTTATCAATTCTTTCATTCTTTTTAATTAAATTTTTATTTTTTTACATTACATTTTATTCGCTTTGCATCCCAGCTGTAGCCCACTCCCTCATTCCCTCCCAATCCCACCTTCCTTACCACATCTCCTCCCATGCCCCTCTCCAAGTCCACCAATAGGGGAGGTCCACCTCCCCTATATCCAACCCAAGCTTATCAGGTCTCATCAGGACTGGCTGCAATGTCCTCCTCTGTGTCCTGGTAAGGCTGCTCCTCCCTAAGGGGGGGAGGTCAAAGAGCCAGCCACATGTCAGAGACAGTCCCTTTTCCCCTTACTAGGGAACCCACTTGGATAGTGAGTTGCCATGGGCTACATCTGAGCAGGGGTTCTAAGTTATATCCATGAATGTACCTTGTTTGTAGTACCAGTCTCAGAAAATACCCCTGAGCCCAGATATTTTGGTTCTGTTGTTCTCCTTATGGAGCTCCTGTACTCTCCATGTCTTAGTACCTCTTCTTTCATAAGATTCCCTGCACTCTGCCCAAATTTTGGTTATGAGTCTCAGCATCTGCTTTGATACAACACAAGGTAGTGTCTTTAGAGTCCCTCAGTTGTAGGCTCCTGTCCTGTTTCTTGTTTTCTCCTCCTTCCAATGTCCTTCCCCTTTGACTTTCTAAGTGAGACTTTATTTTTCATCTCTTAAGACACAAGGTATCAGAAAGGGAGGAGAAATAGTTCATTTCTGCAGGGGAAACTTGTTATGCTCAGGGAGTAAAGAACTCAAAAGATTCAGGAAGCCACTAACATAGGCCCCTCTCTATACAAACATATATAGGCAGTAAAGACCACAGGTCTCTCAAAACAGGTTAGCCACCTAAAAGAAGGGACCACATAAGCTCACTAGGAGAGTACCAGAAAGGCTGAGCTACTTAGAAGGAGCTCAGATCAGTTGAGCTATCTCTTCCAGGTAGCTGTCCAGCTCTCAACCTGCTGAGATATGTGCAAATTGTGCAGTGAGGCAAATGTTCCCCGCTTTTATAAGCTGTTGCCCATGATGGGGTGGGCTTTGGTGACACATCATTTTCGTCATTTCTGCTCCTGTTAGTAACGCCTCATACATATTTTTAAGTTAACTCCTCCAAAACTAATTGGTTCAGTGTGTCTGTACTTTGTTTTTTTGTTGTTTTTTTTATTTTTATTTTTTTTTATCAGTTACATTTTATTAACTCTGTATCCCAGCCGTGTCCCGATCCCTCATTCCCTCCCAGTCCCTCCCTCCCTCCCTCATCTCCACCGTGCCCCTTTCCAAGTCCACTGATAGGGGGGACCTCCTCCCCATTCATCTGATCCTGTTTTATCAGGTATCTTCAGGACTGGCTGCAAAGCCCTCCTCTGTGGCCTAACAGGACTGCTCCTCCCTTTGGGGGTGGGGAGACCAAAGAGCCAGTCATTGAGTTCCTGTTAGAAATAGTCCCTGTTCTCCTCACTTTGGGAAACCAATTGGTTACTGAGCTACCACAGGCTACATCTGAATGGAGGTTCTAGGTTATATCCATACATGGTCCTTGGTTGAATGTCAGTCTCAGAAAAGACCCTGTGCCTAGATATATTTGGTCCTTGTGGAGCTCCTATCCTTTCCCCATCACACTAACTCCCCTTCTTTCTTATGATTCCCTGTACTCTGCCAACGGTTTGGTCATGAGTCTTTGCTTTGAAAACACTGCTAGTTAGAGTCTTTCAGATGCGCTCAGTAGACTCCGGTCATACGTTCAATGCACATCCCATCTGTCTTTCTAAATGAGGATTGATCATCTTACCCCATGTCTGCTCAATTGATTATCTTTTTTAGGTGTATAGATTTCATTATGTTTATCATATCTTATAGGTCTATATAAGTGAGTATATCCCATGCTTGTCTTTCTCCTTCTGGGATATTTCACTCAGAATGATCTTTTCTAGATCCCACCGATATTCGACAAAGAAGCCAATTCCATTCAATGGAAAAAAGACAGCATCTTCAATAAATGGTGCTGGACCAACTGGATGTCTACATGCAGAAAAATGAAAATAGATCCATATTTATGACCCTGCGTCTGTACTTTGGTTTGGGGCGAGTAGACAGTTGTGCAAGTATCACACAACAGCTAGAGCCTTCAAATTCTGATAAATTTTTCATGATGTCCTACACTAATATTTTCACTTGTAAAATGCATTAACTGTGCTCTTCCTCTATCTTAGAACTGGAAAACTGGTAAGAAAAGAAACACTGTCAAAAGAAGCTATTTAATATGACAATGGAAGGCCTTAAAATGATTAGTAAAGTTATAGAATAACAAAGCCTATAAAAGTGAAGGTATGTTGAATAAGCCTAGAAGGAAAAATAATCCAAGTTAAAGAAATCTAAAATTAATTTTTTTTAAAATCTGGATTTTTTTCATTATATAATTATTTGTATGCCTATAGACTAGCAAGAGCTTCCCCTGTTCCAGGGATGGCCCTTACCAATAACTTCTTACTCTTTCAGTGTGCATTCACAATGCTTTCATGGGAATAGTCACTTAATAGCAGCTTTCTTCCAATATATTATATGCTTAGCAAGGTGTGAAAGAGCATATAGATTAGTAAACTACTCCAATGTTTTCCAAGCAAGAAATATATATATATATATATATATGTTATCTTTATAAAGTTAAAATGCTATATGAAAATGAAGATCATCTTCCTGGGTGTACTGTTTGTGATTATTGCCAAATTCTTCAGGAACTGAGTTCTTAGACTCATTAGGGAAATTACTGGGATTATATGATATAGTATAGTTATTCTTGCATTTGACCTAGTTCTTTGGGGAACATATTTAATGTATGAAGTTGCCAGGTAAGAACAAGTACAAAGCCATCAATTTCATTTAAATTGAACAGGGGTTGTCATGGCATCAGTGACATTATGCTGAGGTCATAATACTGGAGCTATTTCAGTCTATTTCACATTGCTGCTGCCTGGATTAACAATGTGCTGGGTAATAGGGTTACAGGTTAGACAGAAATACTTGCAAGGGTCTAGTAACTCTATGGGTGCTTGTCCTCTTTTACTAACTGTAGAGACTAACGGGATTGCTATATGGCTAGAAATATGGTAATATAAACTAAGGTTTTAAATTAAATTAAAAGGAATATGATTTTGATAGTTCTTGGAGTTCTTCACTACTGAAACTGGTTCTTACATAAAACAAAGCTTGATTATTTAACTGATTATCATGATTTCATAAATCTACTAGAAATAGATATTTTTTGCCTAGTTCCAAAGAGTAGTTTGAAAACCAAACAACAATAAGGCTAGAAAGGTTTTTTTTTGGGGGGGGCGAGGAGGGATGTCACTATAAGTATGATGGAAAAGTTCTGAAAGGCTTCCAGCAGCAAAGCATGAAAGGTATCAGAGATGCTTTTTATAAATGAGGTAGATGAATTGTGAGGGTTAAGGAAGGAATTAGAATGATTCCCAGGTTTCTGGCACTGGCAACAGATAAGTTTGGAGGAAGTGATCAAACCTTAACTTTGGCCTGCTTAGTTTTAAATATGCCTGGCCATCCAAGTTGAGATTTCAAATAAGCATCTGTGTGCTGAAGCAAACCTGCCTGGACATGGACATCCATAGGCATTTGTATATAGATCTCACTTCAGAAAAGTTACACTGTTTCAGTCTATTGCTTTGATATAGTTTAGAGTGTAATACTTTCTGGCTCTATAAATCTAGGTAATAATTTCTGCATCCCTACCTCATTTCAAGTACAAACATTTCTAGGTGTTGGTCAAGGTCATTTCCCTCTGGGCTATGCTTGTAATTTATTCCTACTTCATCTCGTTCCCTTTCCCAGAGCTACACTACTTTTATACTGACCACATGGATATTTCTATTAAGATGTTTTGCCTCTGTCTAAACAATTGTCGAGCTATATTTTAGGTAATTGGACTGGAGAATTCGATACTACGATGGAGCAGCTGAGAGTGGCCATTGTCACAGTAAATTCTACCAGAGTGGACGCAGGACTAGCCACAGGATTATCATCATGGATTGCTGCAGCCATGAATCATCTGAAGGAATGGGTGGGCATGGGAGTGTTAGCAGGCCTTCTTTTGTTGGTCTCCTTGGTTTGCCTGTGGTATATATGCAAGATTAGAGTCTCACAACAGTGTGATGCAGCCATGATCATTCAGGCCTTTACAGCCATTGAAGCAGGACATTCTCCCCAAGCATGTTTGGATACCATAAAAAGCTAAAATGTTATGCTCAGGATGCGAGGCTAAGCACTGCACTCAGGGTCAGCCGCTTTGGACCCAGAGAAGAGCATGTCTGATTGCATGTGGGTTGATGCCCCAGGTCCCGCCTCTGAGAAAAAGGTATCGGACGGATCTGATGCTCTTTGGGTGGATGACACCTAAATGAACATCGGTACAAAGTCCCAATTTATTTCTAATATCAGAGATCAGACCTCTACTCTTGCCTGATGCGTCTAAAACAAAAAGGGGGAACTGTAGAGAGCTGTGGAATGCTGTGCCTTAAAGATGGAGCTGGTTTCCGCTTTCCACCTTCCCGATGGTGAGTGCTCTCTGTCACAAACAATTCCACATTTGGCTAAGGCTGAGGATCTGGCTTGCTTCCATGTATGTGGACCTATCTGCATTGCCCACGTGGCACGCCTGGGTTGGCTACCCAGAGGCTATTTAAGCTGTGGGCTGGCTTTCCCCAGGGTCAGATGATTGTTCAAGGTTCCTGAATAAACTGCATTGAAAAAAAAAAAAAAAGATCGGGACATAAAACGATAAAAAAAAAAAGATGTTTTGCCTTTCTGAGAAATCTTGCTGTAACAATTCTCTTGAAACAAATGTTACCAATGACAACCAGGAAGTTAAAAATTGCATTTGGAGGTGATGGGAGTTTAATAAATAATAACAATAATAAACACTACAAGGCATGAAAACGATGCAAATACCTGTTAGAATATTGCCTATGAGCAGGAGGAAATACTTAAAAGACAGTTTAGTTTTCTATTCCTAAATCATTAAATTGGCATGTTAAACATGGTAAAAGGGAATGGATCAAAGGTGGTTAAGACAATAAAAGTCTCATCTTTCTTTGGTCTCACCTTCTCTATCACTGGCTCCACTAGGCTATTCAATAGTATGGTATGTCTTCTTCCTGCTTGTAAGTCCACAATTTTCTTTTAGTATATATATATATATATATATATATATATATATATTATATATATAGCTTTCAATCATGGTGTCCTTGAACAGTCATGACAAATATGTGCTTCAGTTCCTTACTGTAAAAGCATTTTTTTTGTCTTTGTTTTGCTTTTGTTTTAAGGAAAAGACAAGTATATACCTCTTATAAAATAGAGCAATGTGGTGTTACACACGAGAACTTTTGTTTCCATGCTAGTAACTACAATGTTATCCTGAACATTAGTAAAAGTCTCAAAAAAAGCCCTATTTCTTCCTTGTAAAAATTGATGTTTATGGGTTTTTGACCACATATTTGTCTGTACAGCAAATGTGTGTAGTGACTGTTAAGTTCAGAAAAGGAGATGGATCCCCTAAGCCTGGACTTCCAGACAGTTGTGAGCAGTACTCTGGATACTGAGAAATTCAACCCTGGTTCTTTGAAAGAGAAGACAGTGTAATTCACCACTGAACTATCCTCACTTCTTTTCACTTGCCATCTCCACTTCTCTTTTCTTTAAAACTCTACTGACTTCAAACAGGTCTTTCATTTGCTTGGTTAGGGTTACACCAAGGTACTTTATGTTATTTGTGGTTACTGCGAAGGTTATTTCCCTAATATCTTTCTCAGCACTTTTGTCTTTTGTATACAGGAGGGCTACTAATTTTTTTTTTTTTGAGTTATTGTATCCAGACACTTTGCTGAAGGTGCTTATCAGCTGAAGGAGTTCTTTGGTAGAATTTTTGGGGTCACTCAGATATACTATCATATCATCTGCAAATAATGATACTTTGACTTCTTCCTTTTCAATTTGTATTCTCTTGATCTCCTTCAGTTGTCTTACTGCTCTAGCTAGGACTTCAAGTACTATGTTGAAGAGATAAGGAGAGAGTGGTCAGCCTTGTCTTGTACCTAATTTCAGTGGGATTGATTTAAGTTTCTCTCTGTTTAGTTTGATTTTGGCTATAGTCTTGTTGTATATTGCCTTTACTATGTTTATATATGTGTCTTGTATCTCTGATCTCTCCAAGACTTCAAACAAAAATGGGTGTTGAATTTTGTCAAATGGTCCATCAAACACCAAAATGCTAAAAAAATTATTTTCAGGGTCAAGGCATATAAGGCCCTGTGACATGAGTTCCATTGACTTAGCTTTTTCAATGAATGTCACCCTTCCACATCTATTCTTTCTCTTTTGTAGTCAATATGGAACTGTTTGTTACACTGGTTCCCACCTTCCTGTCTTGGTTCATGGCTTCTCTGTAATATATTTCAACTGCATTTGCTCTATAAACTCCTATCTTGTTTTAGATCAATTGTTTTCATGAGTATCTACTGTAGTAACTCTACTTTTAACAAGTCCATAGTACTTTTGATTTTGATTGTATTTTTTCACTTGCATTTCAATAGTTTATATGTACATTTCTCTCATGTCAACTTTAGTTATCTGACATCAGAGAGTTGAAAAACAAAACAAAAACATTTTAGAGCAAAGGTATAGACTAGTGGTAGAACACTTTTCTAGCATGCATGTGGCTTTGGGTAGATCCCAAACACTATATCAAATAATCTTTTTACTCCAAGCTCCTACTACTATGTCTGGAATAAATATTGTTTTAAATATAACAGCATTTATTTTAATCATACTATCAGCAATCACTACATTTTGCTTCTTACAATATAAATGGAAACTTAAAAATCCTTATACCTCTGCATGGGTACAAACTGTCTTTAAAAACATTTTCTTAAAAAAAAAATTCACCAGAGAAATTTACAAGGTATTATTTATAGTAGTATAAAAAAAAAAACACGCTGTAAACAGAAGTACCAGCAATAAGGAAATGACTGATAAAACTTAGTACAACATTATGAAAGTACATAGACTTTAAAGTAAAATTTATGAAATAAATTAGCAAAATAGAACTGATGATTTTATAGCAAGAGAAAAAAATATCAGCCTGAAATTTGTAGACATTGTACTTTACTATGAATGATCTTGCTTTAAAAAATTATTTAAATGGAAATTAACTTTGAAAGGATATGCATATCACTCATTCACATGCATGCTCTGTTCTATTCAATGCAGTAGAGTATTTGCAAAATTTAGAAGAACAGACATCTAGATAACGAGATGAAGATGAGCTTCTTTCAGTGTTTTCATTGTCCAGCAAAATACTTGGCACCATAAAGATGAAGCTAAAGTCTAGAGATTTTTCAAGTACTTGGGAAACATATATACAAGTGTAAATGAGTATACACATGATCTGCTTAAAAATCCTTTGAATCTTTTAAAAGCCCAGAGACCATGTATAAAAATAAGGAAGAAAAAACGGTCACTAATACAATGTTGTAAGCCAGTGTCTTACAAAAGGTATTTCTCTCTCCCCCCGCCCCCCGTGTCTCTGTCTCTCTGTCTCTGTCTCTGTCTCCTTTGGTGATTGGAAAACAATTGCATGTGGAAGATCCTGGCTACTTTGTCTTAGGATGGTCTAAGATAAATATGCTTTTTACATTTTTAACGTGTTGAAAAAGAACAGTGCCTTAAATAATGAAAATTGCATGATTTTCAAATTTTAGTATCCATAAATAAAGTTCTGTTGGAATATAGCCAAGCATATTAATTTATGTATTCATATATGAACAGTGATTGATTTGCATTACAAAGGCATATAAAAATCATTAGTTCATACTACTATTAATCTTGCCCTAAGGAACCGACCTGGTTTCTAAATTGAGCTGGATCTTAAGTTTCTATGGAAAGAGGTAATTTCAGAAATCAAGAAGCTGTGTATAAAAATCTTTTTCACATTAAATACTATGCAAGCTGCTAACAGAGTGAAAAATACTTAATACTCCTATCCAACTGTGACACTTATGAACTAAAACAATCATCACATGGCAAGATATCCATAAGGGTGCAATAAGTGAGACTCACATGTCAATAGTATCCAACAGCTGTCTAAACTAAGTTAAGGCTCACTCAACAGGAGGGAAATAATGCTGGTACTAGAAACCTAGCCAACTGGCTGCAGATAGTGAGGTTATGCATTTTAGAAGAAAATCTACTTTCACCACATTGCTAGTCCAGCATGTTTCATAATTCTGTTCTAAATCTTATTATAATACCTAGAAATAAATACAGTCATTATAAGAATATTTTCTTTAAATCTAATGGAAAACAACTGCAACTGGACACACTACTGATGTCAACTGGATCATGAGTAGTCCAGCCCCAAGGACAAATCTGCATCTCATCTCTTCTATCTACTAGTCAAGGATCAACGAGGAAGATGAGGTGAGAAGATTGTGGGGACTAGAATAGCAGGAATTCTGCTATGAAACAGTCACTCCTAGAAATTTAGGCATAAACAATAAAGTAACAATGGTAATTATCAACAGATATGTAATGTGGAATGAGAAAAATCTCACGGAACAAGAAACTACAGGTAGGTAATGAATCCTGAGAGGGGAAGAATTTGTTGCTATCAGGGATGAGTTCTCTAATTGGTTGTCCAAAACAAAGTGGTCAGCCCTGAAACCATAAGCACAAACATCATGAATGGACTCAGCTGGTTATATGTATATCTATATATGTAACAATAATACATTGAAAAGACACTATCATTTTGAGTGTGGTAGGCTGGAAACTTGGAAGGTGCTGAAGGGAAGGGGGAACTGATATAATTATATTTTAATATTAATATTTAACAAAAAATATAAAATAATTTTCACAGCAATTTCTACAGGAATATCTATATTCTACAGCAAAGAACTATGACATTCATTACAATATCACTCACAAAAAAAAGATTATGGTAGATATTAGATTATATTGTATAATATAAAGTGATCTGGTTACCTTTATTTTAATATCTGTGAAGATTTTGTTCCTTTTACGTAAACAAAATAACTACTTTATGCATAGAATACTTATTTGAGTGCAGTATAATATTATCCCAACTCCAAAAGCAGATTTCTTTCTAAATAGTGGCTGGGGTTTTTCAGTTTCATTTGCTGCCTTTCATGTTGCCTCTTGCCACTTATATGGAAGCATTCCTAAGTGCCCTTTGCTCTTTTTTTTTCCCCTAAAAGCTTCTTTACTTAATGTGTTTCTCTTTGATAAAGGATTTTTTATAATATAGAAGGTGAGCATGTCTGTATCTAATGAACATCTTCTTACTTAAGCCTTCCATTCTCATGTCCAACTAAACAGTGTCCTATACCTTTCTAAATAACATATACAAACTGAGCAGACTACTTTCATTCACAAAGTGGCATTTAATTCTGATTATCCTATTTCTCTTGTGGTAACACCATTCTTTTGCTCTCATTACTTAAAACCAGATAGCAAGGCTTTTGCTATTTATATATTTTTAAAATATATTATTAAATATTCCCCAAAAGCTAAGAAGCACACATCATTATTTCTCAAAAACTTTTTAGTGCTCATCTTTTAAGAAGTCACAAAAGCATGGTTTTATTAGTGTATGCTAATTATATAATTCAATTTATTCCACTGTGATAATTTTGTTGGCATCCATCTTTGACATTTTATTGGGAGTGGCAGTTTTCTTAAGCTCACAATCATCTAACTGTTAGATTCTTGAAACTGGTCCTCACATTTTCAATCCATCCCACCTTGAGGGAAGAAAAGAAAAAAAAAATAACTCTTGGGAGAGTGATGTAATCATATTATTCCTTAATTTTATGATTTAAAATTAAAACCTTCAACTATATTTCAAGTCCCCAAAGCTACCATAGGTTACTGACTGTAATTAGAAACCGATGCATATGATTAAAAACCTGAACAAAAATGAAAAGTTTTTTTTTGTTTGTTTTTTTAAAGATAGAAGACACAGAAGTAGTACAAATTAGTAGGGAATTGCTAAGTTACCTAAATAAACATGTTGCCTAGATATAAAAATCAGTCATAATCTCTATGGTGAACATAAAGTGAAAATAGTTTTTATCAAAATTATACATCAGCCTTGCTGTCTCTGAGGAATGAAGTGTTCAGTTGTGCTATTTGAACACATACATGGACCAAGGAACATCTGTACTACATTACTTCATTTTGTGGTGTGGAATATAAACAATTTAAATAAGTTCTTTAAATATGCAAATTATGGTTCATACAGAGATTCCTCATTGATCTTGTAAAGGCCAGCTCTCAGCTACAATTTTAGCATGAGATAGAAAGAAAAATCGCAACTTGCAAGATAATCGCATTTTATTGTATTTCAGGAGTTTTTTTTTTTTTTTTTTTCTCTACAAATTGTTGGTCATGTCACCCTTCAATGAGTAGAGAGGTACAAGGATTCTAATTTTATTTGAGATATTATTTATTTGGGGGAAGAGTTCTCTCTATTACTTTTTAGAAATAGCAAAACTATGTCTTTTCTATATAATTGTAAACTTCTCATTTTCTTTTTTATTTTTATTAGCAGAATATTGTTGCCTAACAAGGGATATGACCTCAGGAAGAAAAATTGAGCACACACCAGAGCAATGAGCAACATTGTTTTTTTGGGTTTTTTGTTTGTTTGTTTTTTGCTTGTCTTTCTTATCACACATCAACAGATTTCATTTTCCACACGAATTCTTTCCTCAAAAAATATTTTCAAAATTTCTACTGTGCACACAGCATCTAATACATGACACCAATCATTTTCAGACGCAAGGGCTCATATTATTGTTAGGTACAATTTAACTATTTCCCTCTATGATTGGTGTCCTTGCTGCATTTTCTATCATAAAATTGGGGTAGTACTATGTAGCAACAAATAGTTTAAAGATCCAAACATTTGCACAAGTCATTTCAAAGATAGATCACAATTATTTAACCTTATATAATTATGACTGATATCAACTAACCTAAATATAACATATCAGTCTACTTTCAGATTAATTCCTCTTCTTTAAATCTATCTATCTATCTATCTATCTATCTATCTATCTATCTATCTATCTATCTATCTGTGGATGGCTAAGTTTATGCATATAAACCACATCCACATAGGAGCCCATGAAAGTCAGAAGAGGGTATCAGATCCCCTGGAGCTGGAGTGACAAAAGGTTGTGAGCTCCAGTGTGGGTGTTAGGAATTGACATGTGTCCTCGAAAATTGAAATGAGTGCTCTAAATTACTGAACCAACTTTTCAAGCCTGATTACTGACTCTTCTCATATGAGTTAATGGAACTTTGTTTTGTTTAATTATTCAGCTTCACCTATTTCTTTTGCAGGGGTAGGGCACTAACCTAAAGCTTCATACTACTGAGGCTTCACTGTCTTTGAGCACTAGTAAACTAAGACTTATATTATAAATAATAAATTAATGTCTTTCTCTTGAGTACGAGTCAACCTCATAAAATCTTTAACAATGAGTTTATCAATAAAATCATATCATGGGCCACAGAGCTAAACAGAGAATTCTCTGTTTGGAGAATTCTAGAGGAACATCAAATGGCAGAGAAACACTTAAAGAAGTGTTCAACATCCTTAGTCATCAGGGAAATGCAAATCAAAACGACCCTGAGATTTCACCTTATACCCATCAGAATGTCTAAGATCAAAAAACTCAAGTGACAACACATGCTGGAGAGGATGTTAAGAAAGAGGAACCCTACTCCATTGCTGGTGGGAATGTAAACTTGTACAACCACTTTGGAAATCAATCTGGCACTTTCCCAGATAATTAGGAATAGTACTACTTCAAGATCCAGCTATACAACTCCTAGGCATATATCCAAAAGATGCTCAAGTATACAACATGGACATTTGCTCAACCGTGTTCATAGCAGTTTTATTTGTGATTGCCAGAAGCTGGTAACATCCCAGATGTCCCTCAGTTGAGGAATGGATACAGAAATTGTGGTACATTTACACAATGGAATACTACTCACCAATTAAAAACAAAGAAATCATGAAGTTTGCAGGCAAATGGTGGGATCTAGAAAAGATCATCCTGAGTGAGGTATCCCAGAAGCAGAAAGATACACATGGTATATACTCACTTATAGGTAGATATTAGACATACAATATAGGATAATCATACTAAAACCTGTATACCTAAGGAAGCTAATCAAGAAGGAGGACCCTGGTAAGAAGCCCAATCTTCATTCTGAAAGACAGACTAGATGGGCATCAGAAGAGGGAGAAAACAGGGAACAGGACAGGAGACTATCACAAAGGGACTCTGAAAGACTATACCCAGAAGGGTATGAAAACTTATGCTGAGATTCATAGCCAAACTTTTGCAGAGTGCAGGGAATCTTATGAAAGAAGGGAAAGATAGAAAGACCTGGAGGGAATAGGAGCTCCACAAGGAGAGCAACAGAACCAAAAAATCTGGGCACAGGGGTCTTTTCTGAGACTGATACTCTAAACAAGGACCATGCATGGAGATAACTTAAAACCCCTGCAAAGAAGTAGCCCATGGCAGCTCACTGTCTAAGAGGATTCCCCAATAATAGGAACAGGGACTGTCTCTGAAATGAACTCATAGCAACTCATAGGGGGAAAGGACAAAAAAGAGGGAGGGAGGGTGGGATTGGAAAGGGATGGGGAAAGGGGCTACAGCTGGGATACAAAGTGAATAAACTGTAATTAATAAAAAGAAAAAGAAAAAAATCATACTCCTGTTTCCTGCTTAAGGGAAGAGCATTTTTTTTTTCAGTAAGCTTTCCATAGTGCACTGATTATAGTCAGAAAACTATGGAAATATTGAATGTCTTAAACAAACTTGATACTGTTTAGTGATTAGCAACCTCAGATACTGAGGGGTTCTATTTAGGTTAATTATATTCCATGACTGATATTGCAATATTACCATAGTTTCCATATTGATATGATGTAAACTATATGAGACTATTGCAAAAATAGTACATATATGACTGTGGGATTTATGGAGAATAGTATAACTTATGGCAACTTAGAGATGATAGAACAAGTTTTGACTGTAGGCCACCAAAGCAGAATTCCTTTTAATTAATCTAGTTCTGATGTATTAACAAACATGCTGTCAAGTATGTGCTTATTTTTCACTGTTCCCAAACGAGTCCTGGCATGCAGTTTCAGCATGTAATTCTTAATGCTGCATTTACTTGAGAGTCTTTCTTTTTTATTAGCCACAGTAAAAATTATAGTACAAGGGGCATTCCATTAATAATTCTTAACAATTACTTCCTACCTCATTCTTCCATTCATTCAGACATTTTGAATCCAGTACAATAAAGACTCTCTCTTTCTCTCCCTCTCCTCTCCTTACCTCACCCCTCTCACTATCCCCCTTTATTATTTTATCTCTCCTGTCTTTGCCTCCTGAGTACTGTTATTAAAGGCATATGCAACTACTGCTCAGCTTCTTCTCTTATAGTTCCTAGAATATATACCTTGCCTCCTAAACATTTGATTTTTCCACTGATCTCTAAATGTTTATTATTTTAAGTTTTATAAATACTACCCAATATGTAAGAATGTACAATTTCTTGGAGCAATTAAACTATAATTTTCTTTTAGAACCTAGTATGATTAATTCCCAATGGAAGTGTCTCTACTCATTACAATTAAAAAACATAACTGGGTAAAATGACAATAGCCTATAGAAGTTGAGTTTATCCTTTGGGAAAAGTAAAAGATTTTTAAAGATACAATTATGTTGGCTGGAGATGTTGAATAGTGGCAGAATTCAAAATTAGGATCTAATTACTTAAACATGTGAAGCCTAGGGATTGAATCTTAGCACCATATTTACAACACAGAGATAGACACATGCAATGACATTTTATATAAGAGAAATAATAGAATTATTAACAGTTTATTACATACATTTGTCATCAAAAAAATACAAAAAAAGTGGGCTTATGTTTTTTTGTGATTTTAACTGTGTTCAAACACATTTTTCATCTTCTTTTCAACATATAGTACTCTTTTGTTTTATATATATATATATATATATATATCACATAAAAGAAGGCTTGAACCTGGTAGAGTTTTTTAATTTAATTTATAGTCAGAAACTTGTGAAATAAAAGGTAATGATGAGAAGGAGCCAAGATGGTGGCGCTGGGAGAGCACTGTGTCTGAGAAGCGGGACAGCACTCTCCATGCAGTGACCAGGAGACTGAACTCTGGACCCTCCCAGGTAAGGGGAGGATCCCATGGCATGGGAATCAGTTGGGTCCACTCTCGGGCTGCACAGCCAGAACCAGGAAGAGATCCCGGGTAACGCGGGCACTGGGTCTCCAGCCAGAGCCAAACCCCTGAATGTCCCGATCACTTTCCAGGGCTGAACAGTGGGCACAAGGGTGCCAGAGACTGGGAATCCCAGTAGCAAGAAAACTCCACGGGGAAGGAAAGTTGCGAGTCTGATCATGGGTCACCCAGTCTTTCCCTGGAAGGTCTCACAGACTGCGGGTACCCGCCACCATAGCAACTGAACTCCTGCCACACAGAGAATGGCTGCACGCCTAGCTCAATGGTACAGATGAGCTGCGCGCCCCAGTGCAACAGAGACTGTGAATCCCTGTCCCGAGAGGGCCCCACAGGGAAGGAAGAAACCTTCCTTGGGTAACCTAGGCTTTGCCTGGGGAAAATCTCACAGATCGCAAACAGGCGAGTACGCCCAGCCATCACGGATCCGGGCCCAAGCAGGGAGCACAGAGTTAATGGGAACCCAGCTCCCACAGACTAGCAGGCAGGCGCACATTCCACCAGCCCAGAGGCCTGTTTTGTACCAACTACTCCTTACAGACAGAATTGTGTGCCCCAAGACACCAGAGTCTTAGAGTCACTGTCTGGAGAAACCCTCACAAGGAACAAGGAATGAAGCAAAGGGGATGGACTTAGGCAACCCAGTATATCCCCGGAAAAGGTCCCACAGACTGGCCCAACCCAGGGAACTGCTGTGCCCCAGATAGCCTGCTGTTACCAGGAGAGCAGTACTCACCTGCCAGAGATTACCTCTTGGGTTCTGGAGCACAGAGCCCCAACCTCAGACCTACAAAAGACCGGGAACCCTGAGATCAACCTTCAGATACTGCTCCAAGGGGCAACTAGTTATCCCTAACAAAACCGACCAAACCACGGGACACACAGGTTATAGCAACTGATCACTAAATTTACAGTAAGAAATCCAGAAGCAGGGCAGATGTCTCCAGGACTTCTCCTGGTGAGAGGAGAGCCCTCTCGACTAATCAGGACCACAGTTACCACCCAGGACTCTATGCCTGAGGTGAGCTGTAGCAACACCTGAAAAACACCGGCCATCCAGTGACTATACCCAAAAAGCTGAGAAGGCTTCCTTCAGGAAAAACCATCTTCCTGCCAAAGGGAGTCCACCACAGGAGTCCAGGAACAACTGGAAACTAACTTCGAACACCTAAGATAGCCCAATGGGTAGCGAAAAATATGGCATCTCCAGAACTCAGTTATCCAGGGGAAAATAGCCCTAGACACCCCAGCATAATTGAAATTCAAGAAGATGACCTAACAGCTGTTAGCTATGACCTAACATCCATAGCTGGATGGATAACAGCTATGCTCATGAAGAAGATAACAGAGGAAAAAAAATAAAATACGAAAAGAAATAGAGGAAGCTGCAGCCAAACAGTTTGTGGCCTTTAGAGAGGAAACGCTTAAATCACTGAATGAAATAAAAGAAACAAAGGATTGTTCAAACAAACAGCTGAAGGAATTGACAGAAAAACATGAAAATACAGTCAGACTGGTGAAGAAAACCAACAAAATGGCTCAAGACCTGAAGATAGAATTGGAAAAATTAAAAAAAAAAACCACAAATGGAAGAAATTGGGAAAGAAAAAACTTAGGGAACAAAGCAGGAACTACAGAGGTTAGCATAACCAATAGGCTACAAGAAATGGAAGAATCTCAGGTGTGTAAGAAACAATGGAAGAAAGAGATGTCTCTGTCAAAGAAAATGTTAAATCTAAAAAATTCCTGACACAGACCGTCCAAGAAATTCAAGACATCATAAAAAGACAAAACCTAAAAATAATAGGAATAGAGGAAAAAGAAGATTCCCTGCACCAAGGCCTAGAAAATATTTTCAACAAAATCATTGAAGAAAATTTCCCCAACTTGAAGGAGAGGCCAATAAGAATACAAGAGGTTTACAGAACACCCAATAAATTAGACCAGAAAGGAAAATCCTCCCGCCACATAATAATCAAAACCGTAAGTGTACAGAACAAAGAAAAAAAAATACTAAAAGCTGCAAGAGAAAAAGGCCAAGTAACATATAATGGCAAACCCATTAGAATCACACCTGACTTCTCAACAGAGACTATGAAAGCCAGAAGGGCCTGGATGGATATCATGCAGACCTTCAGAGAACACAGATGTCAGCCCAGGCTACTATACCCAGCAAAACTCTCAGTCCACATAGACGGAGAAAACAAGATATTCAATGACAAAAAAAAAAAAAAAATAAAATAAAAAAATTCAACAATACCTACAAACAAATCCAGCATTACAGAAGACACTAGAAGGGAAAATACAACACAAGAAAACTAGCTACATTCAAGAAAACACAGGAAAAAAATAACCTCACTATAGTAAAACAAAAAGCAACCAAGCACATAACCATATGACCACAGCCAAGATCAAATTCAAAGGATCTAACAGCCACTGGTAATTAATCTCTCTCAATATCAATGGACTTAATTCTCCAATAAAAAGACATAGACTAACAGAATGAATTCGTAAACAAAATCCAGCAATTTGTTGTATACAAGAAACACACCTAAGTTACAAAGATAGACATTACATGAGGGTAAAGGGATGGAAGACAGCTTTCCAAGCAAATGGATGCAAGAAGCAAGCAGGAGTAGCCATTCTAATATCTGATAAAATAGAATTTCAACCAAAATTAATGAAAAGACATCGGGAAGGACATTTCATACTTATCAAGGGAAAATTCCACCAAGAAGACATCACAATCCTGAACATCTATGCCCCAAATACAAGGGCACCCACATTTGTGAAAGAAACATTGATAAAACTGAAACCATACATAGATCCCCACACACTAACAGTGGCAGACTTCAACACCCCACTATCAACAAAGGACAGGTCAACTAAACAGAAATTAAACAAAGAAACAATATCTCTACCAGAGGTCATGAATCAAATGGACCTAACAGACATTTACAGAACCTTATACCCAAACACAAAAGAATTTACCTTCTTCTCAGCACCTCATGGAACCTTCTCCAAAATAGACCACATAGTTGTTCACAAAACAAGCCTCAACAGATACAAGAAGATTGAAATAATCCCTTGTATCCTGTCTGATCACCATGGAATAAAGCTGGACCTCAATAACAACAGAAATAGCAAAAAGCCTACACATACATGGAAACTGAACAACTTGCTACTAAATGACAGCTAGGTCAGGGAAGAAATAAAAAAATAAATTAAAGTCTTCCTAGAAATCAATTAAAATGAAGACACAACATACCCAAACTTGTGGGACACAATGAAGGCTGTGCTAAGAGAAAAGTTCATAGCACTAAGTGCCTTCAAGAAGAAATTCGGGACAGCACATTCAAGCAACTCAATGGCTCACTTAAAAACGCTAGTAAAAGAAGAAGCAGACACACCAAAAAGGAGTAGACAGCTGGAAATAATCAAACTCAGGGCTGAAATCAATCAATTAGAAACAAATAAAACAATTCAAAGAATCAATGAAACCAAGAGCTGGTTCTTGGAGAAGATCAACAAGATAGACAAACACTTAGCCAAGCTAATTAAAAGGCAGAGAGACACCATCCAAATAAACAAAATCAGAAATGAAAAGGGGGACATAAATACAGACACAGAGGAAATCCAAACAATAATTAGGACTTACTTCAAAAGTCTATATGCCACAAAATTTGAAAATCTAAATGAAATGGACAATTTTCTTGATTGATTCCACTTACCAAACCTAAATCAGGATCAGGTGAATCAATTAAATAGTCCTATATCCCCCAAGGAAATAGAAGCAGTCATCGAAAGTCTCCCATCCAAAAAAAGCCCAGGACCTGATGCTTTCAGTGCAAAATTCTAGCAGACATTCAAAAAAGTGCTAACTCCAGTTCTCTTCAAACTATTCCACAGCATAGAAACAAAAGGAACCTTGCCAAACTCATTCTATGAAGCCACAGTCACCTTGGTACCTAAAGCTCACAAAGAACCAACAAAAAAAGAGAACTTCAGGCCAATCTCCCTTATGAACACTGATGCAAAAATACTCAACAAAACACTCGCAAACTGAATATAAGAACACATCAAAGATATCATCCACGATAACCAAGTAGCTTCATCCCAGGTATGCAGGGATGGTTCAATATAAGGAAATCAATCAATGTGATCCACCATATTAACAAATTGAAAGAAAAAAATAAAACACATGATAATCTCCCTAAATGCTGAAAAGGCATTTGACAAAATCCAACATCCATTCATGTTTAAAGTATTGGAGAGATTAGGGATACAAGGCACATATCTAAATATAGTAAAGGCGATATAGAACAAGCGTATAGCCAACATCAAACTGAACGGAAAGAAACTTAAAGCAATCCCACTGAAATCAGGGACAAGACAAGGCTGCCCACTCTCTCCATATCTCTTCAACATAGTTCTGGAAGTCCTTGCTAGAGCAATAAGATAGTTGAAGGAGATCAAGGGGATACAAATTGGAAAGGAATAAGTCAAATTATCACTATTTGCAGATGATATAGTATACCTGAGTGAGCCCAAAAACTCTACCAGGGAACTCCTACAGCTGATAAATACCTTCAGCAAAGTGCCTGGATACAAAATTAACTTCAAAAAATCAGTAGTCCTAATGTATAGAAAAGACAAAAGGGCTGAAAAAGAAATTAGGGAAACAACACCCTTCACAATAGCCACAAATGACAGAAGGTCCCTCGGAGTAACCCTAACCCAAGAAGTCAAAGACTTGTATGAAAAAAATTTCAAGTCTCTGAAGAAAGAATTAGAAGAAGATATGAGAAGATGGAAAGATCTCCCATGCTCATGGCTTGGCAGGATTAACATAGTAAAAATGGCCATCTTACCAAAAGCAATCTACAGATTCAATGCAATTCCCTTCAAATTACCAACACAATGTTTTACAGACCTGGAAAGAAAAATTCTCAACTTCATATGGAATAACAAGTAGCCCAGAATTGCTAAAACAATCCTCCACAAGAAAAGATCTTCTGGAGGTATCTCCATCCCTGATCTTAAGTTGTACTATAGAGCATCAGTTTTAAAAACTGCATGGTAGTGCCATAGAAACAGAATGGTGGATTAAGGGAAATGAACAGAAGACCCAGAAATAAACCCACACAGTTATGGACACCTGATCTTTGACAAAGATGCCAAAACCATACAATGGAAAAAAGATAGCATCTTCAACAAATGGTCAACTGGATGTCTACATGTAGAAAAATGAAAATAGATCCATACTTATCACCCTGAACAAAACTGAAGTCCAAGTGGATCAAAGACCTCAGGATAAAACCAGACACATTAAATCTGCTGGAAAAAAAGTGAGTAATACCCTAGAACTCATTGGTACAGGAGGGAACTTCCTGAAAAGAACACCAACAGCACAGGCTCTAAGGGCAACAATCAATAAATGGGACTTCATGAAACTGAAAAGCTTCTGTAAAGCAAAGGACACCGTCATCATAACAAAGCAACTGCCTACAGATTGGGAAAGAATCTTCACCATCCCTTTCTCTGACAGAGCGCTAATATCCAGTATATATAAAAAACTAAAGAAGCTGAAAAGCAGCAAACCAAGTAATCCAATTAAAAAATGGGGAACGGAGCTAAACAGAGAATTCTCTGTAGAGGAATATAGAATGGCAGAGAAACACTTAAAGAAATGCTCAACCTCAGTAGCCATTAGGGAAATGCAGATCAAAACGACCCTGAGATATCACCTTACACCCATGAGAATGGCCAAGATCAAAAACTCAAGTGACAACACATGCTGGAGAGGTTGTGGAGAAAGGGGAACCCTCATTGCTGGTGGGAATGTAAACTTGTACAACCATTCTGGAAATCAATCTGGTGCTTTCTTAGACAACTAGGAATAGTGCTTCCTCAAGATCTAGCCATACCACTCCCAGGCATATATCCAAAAGAGGCTCAAGTACACAAAATGGACATTTGCTCAACCAAGTTTGTAGCTGCTTTATTTGTAATAGCCAGAAGCTGGAAACAGCCCAGATGCCCCTCAACTGAAGAATGGATGCAGAAACTGTGGTACATCTATACAATGGAGTATTATTCAGCAATGAAAAATAAGGAAATCATGAAATTTGCAGGTAAATGGTGGGACCTGGAAAGGATCATCCTGAGTGAGTTGTCCCAGAAGCAAAAATACACAGACGGTATATACTCACTCATATAGACATACAACATAGGACAAACCCACTAAAATCTGTGCATCTAAAGAAACTAAGTAAGAGAGAGGACCCTAACTAAAATGTTCAATCCCCATCCTGAAAGGCAAAGAGGATGGACATCAGAGAAAAAGAAAACAGGAAACAACCATAGGAACCTGCTACAGCGGGCCTGTGAAAGTCAGAAGAAGAAAACAGGAAAGAACCTAGGAACCTACCACAGAGGGCCTATGAAAGTCTCTGCCTGCAGACTATCAAAGCAGATGCTGAGTCTGATGGCCAACTGTCGGGCAGAGTGAATGGAATTTTATGTAAGAAGTGGGAAATAGTAAGAGCTGGAGAGGACAGGAACTCCACAAGGAGAGCAACAGAACAAGATAATTTGAACACAGGGAACTTCCTAGAGACTCATACTCCAACCAAGGACTATTCATGGAGATAACCTCAAACCCCTGCACAGATGTAGCCCATGGCAGTTCAGTGTCCAAATGGGTTACCTAGTAATGGGAAGAGGGACTGCCTCTGACATAATCTGATTGGTCTGCTCTTTGATCACCTCCCCCTGAGGGGGGAGCAGCCTTACCAGGCCACAGAAGAGGACAATGCAGCCACTTTTGATGAGAACTGATAGACTAAGATCAGAAAGGATAGGAGAACCTCCCCTATCAGTGGACTTGGGGAGGGGCATGCATGCAGAAAGGGGAGGGAGGGTGGGATCGGTAGTAGAGGAGGGAGGGGCTTATGGGGGGATACAAAATGAATAAAGTGTAATTAATAAAAAATAAAAAAAGTTAAAAAAAGTAATGATGAAGAAATAATTAGGAAAGTTGTACAATTATGAAATGATCACAGTTATTATTTCCCTTTATAAAGGTATCCCATAAAACAAAATACAACTATGGAAAACACAAAGTCATATTAGAAATGTTGGTTTTATTACCTTTCCTGAGCTTCTTTTTAAAATTTCAAATTCAATTAAGGCCATTTAAATATTAAAAGGCCTTAACCCTCTATGCTGCCATGGGTAATGCATTTAAGGGCAAAGGCTCACTGAAATGGCTCCAAGACTATGAAATGCCAATCTACCTGTGTCTGCCACAGGATCACCTCTATCACTGTAGCAAATGACCTTAAAGTGGTAACATTTTATCTTGACCTGTGACTATGTAACACATGAAAGTATATATCAAATGTAGACTTATAATTTCAATTATTAATAAATATACTTCCAAGTGGATTTGGAAACTATACAGTAAAATTTGGCAACAATGTAGAAATAATTATTTTTGCATGTGAAAAATCTTACACAAACAGGAGTTAGTAAATTATCTCAAGCCACTAAATCTGCATCATAAAAAAAAAATCCTCACTAGATTTAACCAAAGTAGTAAAAAAAAAAAAAAAAAAAAAAAAAAAACATGATTCTGAGCTGATGCTTGGGCACAGGCAATCTAATTCCCAAAACAGTGGGTGTATACTTAGGCTTTAACAAAGTCAGCCCTCATATTTCTTTTCCTCAATTTAAATCATATGTACATATGAATACTAGTATATATGACTATAAAAGATACAATACTCCATCCGAACAGCCAAGTTTAATCGGATAAAAGCTTACTTGGACTTAAAATTTTGTTTTCGATTTTCAACGTACTAAGCTATTTGCTAGGTTAAACACTATTGAGCACATTTTCTAGTCATGTATAGGGAAAAAAAGGCTCCAGATATAGTTTTCACTCATTCTGGTGCATCCCACAGAGAAATGGAAAAGGTCTGCAAATCTACTCTCCAACACAAGGAAACTGCAAACTATTAGCAAAAGCTAATTAACATTAGCTTCTCAAATGCTAATGACCATGCACTGTAAATCTGTAGGGAGAAAGTTCTACAGTTTTGATAGTATTGATCTTGTGATAGAAAAGGATTTTATGAGCTGAGCTATTTATAAAGACACGTGTATACACACACATTCTTATCAATTAGACATGTACTTATTATTCATTTGAAAGGACCAAGGACAGTGCACATAATTTTTAGTTCAGTTTAGTAGATCAATTATACCACATACATAAGAATATGTTTTAAAAAGCTTATAGACAACATAAGGAAAAGAGTGAATTGGTTTTTAGGAACTGTTAGCAATAGAGAAGCTGTATAACAAATGAATAAGATGCTCCACCATACAAGAACATTTGCTCAACTATGTTCATAGTGGCTTTATTCATAATAATCAGAAACTGGAGTCAACCCAGATGTCCTTCAACCGAAGAATGGATAATGAAAGTGTGGAACATCTGCACAGTGGAATACTATTCAGCTATTAAAAAACAAGGACATCAATGAAATTTGCTGGCAAATGGATGGATCTGGAAAAGGTCATCTTTATTGAGGTAATCTGGAACCAGAAAGACGAACATAGTATATACTCACTTATAAGAGGATATTAGCCATATAATACAGGAAAAGCATACTGTGGTATGCTTAGGTATCTACAGACCTAAGAAGCTAAGTAACAAGGAAAACCCTAAGGAGGGTGTTTAATTCTCATTCAGAATGGCAAGTAGGATACCAGAAGCAGCTGAAAAGAAGGAACAGGATGGGTCCTCTGAAAGATTTCACCCATCAGGGCTATAAGCAGATGCTGAGACTCACAACCAAACTTCAGGCACAGCACAGGAAGTCTTATGGAAAAATAAGGGGATAAAAGGACCTAGAAGGGACTCCACAAAGACCCTGAGAAGCTTCACAAAAAGACCAACAGAACCAACAAATCTGCAACAACCAAGAAGCATGCATGGTGAAGTCCTAGGCCTCAGGCTCAGGTGTACATAACAGGCAGCTCAGTCTTCATGTGGGTCTCCTAATAAGGGGAGCAGGGGCTGTCTCTGACATGGACTGTGTTGCCTGCTCCTCAATGGCTTCCCATTAGTGGAGCAGTCTTGCCAGGCTACAGAGCAAGAGGATGCTGCCAGTCCTGATGAGACTTGATAGGCTGGGGTCAGAAGGTTCAGGAAGAGGGTTCATCGTTTCTGAGAACTAGGTGAGGGGGATGAGGAGAAAAGGGATGGAGGGTGGGACTGGGATGAGACGAGGGAGGGGCCTATGATCTGGAAGTAAAGTGAATGAATTTAAAAAAATAAAATAATAAAAAAAGTTTGAGGCCAAGAGATATAAGTGGACTTTTGAAACATTCGAGAATTGGCACTGCTTGTTAGTACACCTTCCTCCCTTTAAGCATGCCAACAACCATGCCAACAGTGTCATGCATTGCTGCTGTTACCAACCAACATCTGCTCCCACACAACCCAGACTGTTCATACCTTCTTATTCTCATTGTACCATGGCCCCTGCAAACTTGCCCAGGTAACTCATTCCACTTTAAACTGCTGTTGGGTGGTGTGGAGCAGATGGTGGAACAGGAGTGTTTATCGGTAAATTTCTATGATCAAGTTGCTGCTTTATTGCTCATCTCATACCCAAGGTAAGTAATGACATCAAATGTCATGTGTGATTACTCTCTTTATTTTGTAAAGTTGATGAGCACAGACAAGGATTAGACTTTTTCAGTGAACTTCAAAACATTGCTTCTACTTCTCTAAAAGAGAGGCACAAAAGTAGCAGAATTCTGAGAGTCAGATCAGAACTGAACTCTAAGCAACAAAGGACAGCCATGGTGATAATATTTTGAGAGAATTTGGGGTATATCTAGGAAGGAGGTTAACACATGATATAACAAAAAAATGGCTTGACAATAAATATAGGTGTAATTTTCTGCTACCAGTGTTTATTCTGCAGACAATCTCAAAGTATAAACTGCCTCCATTTCCTACCTTGAAAAGAAAATAGCTCTAAGAATTAACTGAATCACTGTTATAATTTTGCATTCCTGTCGTGAGACCTACTTACTGTTTTAGCTTGTCCTTGCCAATCTTCTAAGTGGTCTATAATTCTCAATGATGAGTATTTTGTAGACAGTAAATCTAATAACTCTGACATGTATAAAAGATATTCAGTTGGTAAGTTAAATGAAAAATGATGGTGCAGAAATTGAACCTGACTTGGGATAATGATAACACCATGACTATGAGTAAGCAAAAACATTGCACATGATAGTTTTTTTTTAGCTCTGCTTCTATTTCAATATTATTGACATTTTTAAAAGAAAGAACATGTAAAATTGTATATGAATATTTATACATACTTATTCAATAGATTTCATTGTAACTTTAGCTGTAAACCCCAAAGAATAAAAATATGGCTCTAAGATATGATTATTTTCAAAATGACAATAGCACTTATAAGAGAGATCAGATTACAGATACATTTTTAGTTTTTATCTTTACTCTTACAACATAGAAGAAATTCTGTTTACCCTATTTTATTTATGTTCCAGAAGAATGACACAAATAATTCCAATATTTCACTTCAAAGAGTAAATAAGAGAGCTTATCTACATTTAATTTCCTACATAATAACTTGCAATAAAATACGGTCAATAACATGCATATTTATCATTCATATTAGAAAGCATTATGATATTAAATATAACAAGAGCCTTCCTATTGAAATAATTATGTTTTTCCCCACATCTGCTTTCAGTAGCATTTGAAAGTACAGGAAAATTTTCCTGGTACAATTAAGCTTATAGGAATATGGTACTTCTATACCACCTTTACTATAAAAGTAATTATGTAAAAGTTTAATAATTTCTTTAAATACTTCCAGAAGTCTACATTTGAAGGAAGCTTGATATTCCTTACTCTGAATTTACCATATAATTTATTTAATATAATCTGTAGTCTTAACTATACAAGGATATTATTGGAGTAGCTATTTTATTTTCTCTTATTGATAAGGAATATTAATTTCTCTGATTTAGTCAAGATGTTGAAAGTAATAAACCCAGTGAAACAAAATGATTATATGTGTGAGGTATCTTTTTACACCATGGTAGAATTTAAAAGAAAGACAAAAAGGAACAATCGTGAAGCTTTAAGTAAAATTTGGTTAACAGAAAGAAAGGCATAAGGGAAAAAAGTCCTCTATCATAATTCAGAATAGGGACAGAAGAGTAGCTTTGGAAACTGAGAATGAACCTGATAGCAGTGATGGAGTAAAGCAGGTAGACACGTGGGACAATGAAATGTTTATGTGGTGAATACCTTTTAATGAAAGCACAACTACCTGAAAGTGATACCAAGAACAACTATACAAGGAGAGAATCAACTTGAAAGCACTTTATGTAACATGTACACCCACACCAACAATAAATATAAGATATTAACGAATAAAAAATACACAGAAGTGACACCGGATATGGAAAGCACAAACAGATAGGTTAGAATATAACTGTGAGAGATTAGGGTAAGGTGGAGTCAAGATGGCGACAAGTACACATAGTTCCTGAGCTGTGGAAGAGCTAAACCATTGCAGTCAGTGAGTGGAAGGTCCTCTGAACCCAGGAAAACAAAGGTGAGGCTTTCTAAACAACAGGGAACATCGCAAGAGGTGAGGACTTTGATCTCAGGTCACCCAGGGACTTCTTTGGGGAAAGAGAGAAACGATCCTCTGATCACCAGCACTCCGCACTCACAGACTTTTCCACTCCCCAAAACAGCGGACTCATCGAGATTCTCAGAGCAGACCTAATTGCCTGGGGGAGCTTCTACCCTTTAGCGGCAACTGCCAGAGGTACCAGTCTCGGGGTACCAGAGACCCACGGAACCAGACCCGCGCGGCACCATCCTCCAGGGTCCCCGGCCCCTAGCCACCATACTGGCTCCATAGGATCGCCCAGCCACTGACTGTACTCCCCGCCCAATCCCAAAGTGACAGATAATACACTATATACTCACCAAAACCAGGCCGAAACGCTATACAAGGTAGGCACATACAAGCTAGCCTCCCAAGCTCAGAGAGCACAGTGGAGAGCCTGCAGGAATTCACAGAAAGTATCTGGACTGGAAAGCCAGTCCCCAGCTAAAAAGGGACTTCCTAACCTGGCAGTGAAGCAGCATTGAGCTGGTGGGGCACATCAGGCCTCCAGCTTAACACCAACCAGGGCTAAACCAGAAAGGAGAGGTCCCAGCTACCAACAATCCCTGCCAACCACCTAAAGATCTCCAGCTACAGTAGGACTTCCTAACCTGGCAGTGGCAGGAGCACTGAGCTGGTGGAGCACATCAAAGAAGCAGGACCAAACTATTGAGCAGAGAGCCTGGATACCCCGATCCCTGCCAAGTGACCTGCCTGAGAGTGAGTGCACCCCTGAGAACCTGCAGAGACCCAGACCCAGGGTCCTTATAAAACAGAAGCCAGGCATCGAACACCCTCCCACCCACATACCCACTTAGGGAAACAGAGGGGCACTTGGGATATTGAAGCTCCTGCTCTGTGGGTCTAATTAAGGAGTTAGGGCAGTTAATGCCAGAAATTGCACTACGATCATCACTAGCGCCTGCGACATATACAGTGCAGAGCCCTTCCCACACACTCAAGGGTTCAACATTATCCATCACTCTGTCCTCTGTCCCTCGAGACAAACGTCCCCACACACTTCCATACACACACACACACACAAACACACACACACACACACACACACACACACACACACCCATGCACATGCATGCCTGCATTTATCCCATTTGCCCTGTGTACTTTTCTCCCACAGGTACAGCTAGTCCTCAGCATACGCTGAAGACACAGGACCTTTCTCAACTTCCTGAAGAACTCTCCAGATGCCAGAGAGAGACAGTACCATTCTGATCTGCAAATTCCAAAAACAAACAGGGAAGGTTTCAGATAAGCCAATGGCCAAGGGTAGGCGAAAGAACACGTCCAACATAAATCAGGACATCATGACTTCACCAGCAAACCCCAAAATTGATGGATACTCCAATTCATCAGAAGCACAGGAAAATGACTTTAAAGCCATGCTTACCCAATTATTTGAGGCTCATAAGGAGGAAATGAACAAATCTATCAAAGAGTTGGTCAGTCAATTGAAGGTAAAGAAAGAAGAAATCAACAAAATCCTTAAAGAAACACAAGCAAACATAGCCAAACAAATAGAGACACAAGTAGAGATAAAATTAGTGGCATACAAAAAGGAAATGAACAAAGAAATAGAGACCATCGTAGAGAGATAGGAATCGAAATTTAAACAGAAGAAAGAAATGGTTCAAGGCATGAAAACAGAATTAGAATAAATAAAGAAAACACAAATGGAGAAAAACCTGGAGCTGGAGACCTTCAAAGAAGTGCTAACACCAATCCTCCTCAAACTATTCCACAAAATAAAAACAGAAGGAATACTACCAAACTCATTCTATGAAGCCATAGTCACCTTGATGCCTAAATCTCACAAAGATCCAACAAAAAAAAAGAGAACTTCAGACGTATCTCTCTTATGAACATTGATGCAAAAATACTCAATAAAATACTTGCAAACTGAATCCAAGAACACATCAAAGATATCATCCACCATGATCAAGTAGGCTTCATCCCAGGCATGCAAGGGTGGTTCAACATATGGAAATCCATCAATGTAATCCACCACATAAACAAACTGAAGGAGAAAAACAACATGATCATCTCCTTGGACACCAAAAAAGCATTTGACAAAGTCCAACGCCCATTCATGTTTAAAGACTTGGAGAGATCAGGGATACAAGACACATACCTAAACATAGTAAAGGTAATATACAGCAAACCTACAGCCAACATCAAACTCAATGGAGAGAAACTTAAATCAACCCCACTGAAATCAGAGACAAGACAAGGCTGCCCACTCTCTCCATATCTCTTCAACATAGTACTTTAAGTCCTAGCCAGAGCAATTAGACAACTAAAGGAGATCAAGGGGATACAAATTGGAAAGGAAGAGGTCAAAGTATTACTATTTGCAGATGATATGATAGTATACATGAGCGACCTCCAAAATTCAACCAGAGAACTCCTCCACCTGATAAACACCTTCATCAAAGTGGCAGGATACAAAATCAACTCAAAAAAATCAGAAGCCCTCCTGTATACCAAAGACAAAAAGGCTGAGAAAGAAATTAGTGAAACAACACCCTTCACAATAGCCACTCATAACATAAAGTACCTTGGTGTGACTCTAACCAAGCATGTGAAACACCTGTTTGAGAAAAACTTCAAGTCTCTGAAGAACGAAATCAAAGAAGATATCAGAAGATGGAAAGATCTCCCGTGCTCATGGATTGGTAGGATTAACATTGTGAAAATGGCCATACTGCCAAAAGCAATGTACAGATTCAATGCAATTCTCATCAAAATTACAACTCAATTCTTTACAGACCTTAAAAAAAGAGATTCTCAGCTTCATATGGAGAAACAAAAAACCCTGAATCTCCAAAACGATCCTTTGGAGGTATCTCCATCCCTGATCTCAAGCTGTACTACAGGGCAACAGTAATAAAAACTGCATGGTATTGGCATAGAAACAGAAAGGAGGAACAATGGAACCGAATCGAAGACCCAGAAATAAACCCACACACTTATGAATACTCGATATTTGACAAAGAAGCCAAAACCATTCAATGGAAAAAAGATAGCAACAAATGGTGCTGGACCAACTGGATGTGTACATGCAGAAAAAAGAAATAGATCCATATTTATCACCGTGCACAAAACTAAAGTCCAAGTGGATCAAAGAACTCAACATAAAACCAGATACTCTAAATCAGTTGGAAAAAAAGTGGGGAACAGCCTAGAACTCATTGGCACAGGAGACAACTTCCTGAACAGAACACCAACAGCACAGGCTCTAAGAGCAGCAATCAATAAATGGGACCTCATGAAACTGAAAAGCTTCTGTAAAGCAAAAGACACTGTCATCAAATCAAAACGACTGCCTACAGATTGGGAAAGAATCTTCACTAACCCTTTATCTGATAGAGGGCTAATATCCAGTATATATAAAGAACTAAAGAAGCAGAAAAGCAGCAAACCAAGTAATCTAATTAAAAAATGGGGAACGGTGCTAAACAGAGAATTCTTGATAGAGGAACATCGAATGACAGAGAAATACTTAAAGAAATGCTCAACCTCATTAGCCATTAGGGAAATACAAATCAAAACGACCGTGAGATTTCACCTTACACCCATCAGAATGGCCAAGATGAAAAACTCAAGTGACAACACATGATGGAGAGGTTGTGGAGAAAGAGTGCCCTCCTCCATTGCTGGTGGGAATGTAAACTGGTACAACCACTTTGGAAGTCAATCTGGCGATTTCTCAGACAACTAGGAGTAGTGCTACCTCAAGACCCAGCTATACCACTCCTAGGTATATACCCAAAATTTGCTCAAGTACACAACACGGACATTTGTTCAACCATGTTTGTAGCAGTTTTATTTGTAATAGCCAGAATCTGGACACGACCCAGATGTCCATCAATGGAGGAATGGTTACAGAAATTGTGGTATTTTTACACAATGGAATACTACTCAGCAATCAAAAAGGAGGAAATCATGAAATTTGCAGGCAAATGGTGGGATCCAGAAAAGATCATTCTGTGTGAAGTATCCCAGAAGGAGAAAGAAAAACATGGTATATACTCACTTATATAGATCTACAAGATATGATAAACGTAATGAAATCTACACACCTATAGAAGATAATCAAGAAAGCAGATACGGGCGAAGATGATCCATCCTCATTTAGAAAGACAAATGGGATGTGCATTGAACGTATGACAGGAGTCTACCGCAGAAGGCATCTGAAAGACTCTACCTAGCAGTGTTTCAAAGCAGACACTAAGACTTATAACCAAACCCTCAACAGAGTGCAGGGAATCATATAAAGAAGGTGAGTTAGTATGATATGGAAAGGATATAAGCTCTACAAGGACCAAATTTATCCGGGCACAGGGTGTTTTCTGAGACTGACACTCAACCAAGTATCATCTATTGATATAAACTAGAACTTCTTCTCAGATGTGGCCCGTGGTAGCTCAGTAGCCAAGTAGTTTCCCACAGTAAGGGGAACAAGAACTATTTCTAACAGGATCTCAAGGGCAGGCTCTTTGACCTCCCCATCCCCCCAAGGGAGGAGTAGTCCTGTTAGGCTACAGAGGAAGACTTTGCAGCCGGCCCTGAAGATACCTGAGAAAATAGGGTCAAATGAAAGTGGAGGAGGTCCTCTCCCATTAGTGGACTTGGAAAGGGGCAGGGAGGAGACCAGGGAGGGAGTGTGGGGTTGGGGGGGTGGGGATGAGGGAGTGGGATACAGCTGGGACACAGAGTTAACAAAATGTAACTAATAAGAAAATTAAAATTAAAAAAAAGAATATAACTGTGAAATTGGAAGACTCAGTACCCATAAGAACCTGGAAACAATGGTACAGATTATTGTTTTTTCCTTTCTTAGGTTTTTTTTTTTTTTTTTTTCTTGGCTTCCAAGTCAGAGATTCAAGAATTATGTAGTATGAAAGAAGGAGGAGATAGAAAGACCTAGATGGGATAGGAACTCCACAAGCAGAGTAACAGAACCCAAAAATCGGGGCCTAGGGGTATTTTCTGAGACTGATACTCCAACCAAGGATCATGCATGGAGATAACCTAGAACCACAGCTCAGATATAGCCCATGGCAGCTCAGTGTCCAAGTGGGTTTGCTAGTAAGGGGAAAAGGGACTGTTTCTGATATGAACTCAGTGGCTGGCTCTTTAATCACCTCCCCCTGAGGGGGGAGCAAGCTTACCAGATGACAGAGGAAGACAATGCAGCCAGTCCTGATGAGACCTGATAGGCTAGGGTCAGAAGAAAGGGGAGGAGGACCTCCCCTATCAGTGGACTTGGAGAGGGGCATGGAAAGAGATGCAGGAGGAGGCTTCAGCTGGGATACAAAGTGAAAAAAATTGTAATTAATATAAAAAATTAAAAGAGATAAAAATCATAACACCTGCATGGAAATTAGATGATAATTTACACAAACCCATTTTTATTAGTTTCACAGTACACTGAGCTAGGAAATAAGACCTCTTTCTCCACAGTTCCCCTTTTCTGCCTTTATTTTTCAGAAATTTCTTATTCTTCCTTTGGGAAATATGGGAATAAGAAAGGGTGAGGTTGGGGTAGGGAGACTGACAGAGATGGGGTATGGGAAACCTCTCCTCTGGTATCATCCCATCCTTTTATTCATTTCACTGGAGAATTAGACTTGAAATGAGTTCTCATTGTAGTCATATGCACTGATACAAAATTTTTCTATATAGAAGTAGTTTATAAGTTCATGGATAGCTTAAGTTATCCATTTTTGTTGTTGTTTTTATAATTTGATCACTGAAGATAGCACCCCTCCTTCCTGAACAGGGACCTAGTAAGAACCAATGAGAAATAGTCAGAAGATCCCAAGGGATGAATATCTATACCTATTTCACTGTATTTTCAGAGAGCTTATTGTCTGTAGTTCCAGTAAAAATAGTATAAGTTCAAAGTCTTGAATCTTGTGCTAATACAACAAATCACTTTTTTAATTAAATTTTTATTTTTTTAATGTTAATTACAATTTATTTACTTTGTATCCCAATTGTAGCCCTCTTCCTCATTCCCTCCCAATCTCTCCCTACCTCTCTCATCTCCTCCCTGCTCCTCTTTAAGTACACTGATAGAGGAGGTCCTCTTCCCCTTCCATCCGACCTTAACTTATCAGGTCTCATTAGTACTGGCTACAATGTCCTCTCTTCTGTGGCCTGGCAAGGCTGCTCCCCCCTCATAGGCAGGTGATCAAAGAGCCAGCCACTGAGTTCATGTCAGAGACAGTACCTGCTCCCCTTACTAGGAAAACCACTTGGATACTGAACTGACATGGGTTGCAACTGAGCAGAGGTTCTAGGTTATATCCATAAATGGTCCTTGGTTGGAGAATCAGTCTCAGAAAAGGCCCCTGTGCCCAGATATATTTGGTCCATATGGAGCTCCTGTCCTCTCCAGGTCATACTAACTCCCCCTTCATTCATATGATTCCCTGCAGTCTGCTCAAAGTTTGGTTATGAGTCTCAGCATCTGCTTTGATAAATTGCTAGGTAGAGTTTTTCAGAGGCCCTCTATAGTAGGCTCCTGTCCTGTTCCTTGTTTTCTCCTACTTCCAATGTCCATCCCACTTGTCTTTCTAAGTGAGGATTGATCATCTTACCCAGGGTCCTCCTCCTTGTTTAGCTTCTTTAGGCGTACAGATTTTAGTATGTTTATCCTTTCTTATAGGTCTAGTATCCACTTATAAGTGAGTATGTAGCATGTGTGTCTTTCTGCTTCTGGGATACCTCACTCAGGATAATCTTTTCTAGATCCCACCATTTCCCTGCAAATTTCATGATTTTCTTGTTTTTAATTGCTGAGTAGTATTCCATTGTATAAGTGTACCACAATTTCTCTGTCCATTCCTCAGTTGATGACATTTGGGTTGTTTCAAGCTTCTGGCTGACAAATCATTCTAAAAGATTTTTGCTATCTTGTATTATAGGCTCTCGGTATTTGTACTTTTATAACAAATACCATGCTAACATCATTACCAGGCCACAGGGGAAAAGGATGAACTCAGTATTTATGCGAGTTGAGGAGCTGGATGTGTAGGTAAGGGGATCCCTTTTCTGAGGAATAGGGAAGGGAAAATATGGGAGGAAGGGTGGGACTGGGAGGAGGGCAGGGAGAGGTCTTCAATGGGGATGTAAAGTAAATAAATAAGTAAACTAATTTAAAAAATGAAACACTTTATATAACATCTATCAATAACTACATCATGCCTCTATGAAGATGACATTTCTGGTTTCTTTGAAGACTGAATTTTGTCATGTGATATTTTGCTGCAAAATGGGCACATGATGTTTTGTCCAGGTTGGCTTGTGACAGTGCATGTCATGTTTTGCTGTGACCCCTAATGTGCAAACGGTGTGACTTTGGCCAGTTGAGAACATCTATGGATGGACTTTGAGGAGATGACATACATAGAGGCCCATGCAGAGTGAGACATTGCTTTTTAGATTGACATTTCGATGCTGATTTTTTGCTTCAACAGAGAGAAATGTTCCAGAAAACTTCTCTGGGAAATCTCAAGAGATTCTTGGGACTTTTGTTTGCTTTGTGTTGCTGCTTCCTGTTGGCATTTGAACTGGACTGTTGGTATCCTGATGACTGATGAGTTTGGTAATCCTGAAACAACCCATCAACCCTAATCAGCAGGAAGAAGAGAAAAGAGGTCTATATAACTTTCCTTACTTATCTCCTACCTAAGGTTGCAGGGTGTGTGTATTAGGTGTTGAAAGGAATTAAAGTTGCTTATGAACCCCAAATAAAGTAGGTCTAGTGAAAAATCTAAGCTTACAGCTGTTAATTTAAAACAATTTCAGCAGGAGTTGAGTCCAGTGAATTAAGTTTATACCTCAGCAAGAAAAGGGGAGTTTCCTCCAGAAAGAAAGGAAAGTTGTATAATTTTGACCTCAGGATTAGCGTTTTGAAATTACTGGGCCAATTAAGTGCTTGTATCTTTAGAAAAAAAGATGTTAAATTATGCAAGCTGTATACAAGATTTTCCTTACTGAAAACAGTATATGTCCATGTGTTACTTGTCTGAAAGTGTTTGCGCGCACACACACACTTCTGCCAATGCACTTCAGATAAAAATGGGATCACATTTCATAAAATCCTTTTAAGATAGAAAATATCTTGAACTAGGAATTCCAAGATGGCAGCAAAGAGCACATACTGAGGGACACAGGCTCCGAAACTCTGAAACTGGTGAGTGGAAGGGCAGCTGAAGCCGGAATCAACATTGAGGCTTCTTGGACAATAGAGGACAACCTGTGAGCTGAGACAGTTTGGAACCAGGTCAACAATGGACAACTCTGGGGAATAAGAGTGGCAAATATTTGACACTCCTGCATTTTCCCTGCCCTCAAGTATGGGCCTCCCTGCTTGAAGGGGGCCACAGTGGTTGCCCCAGGCAAGAGCCTCCATGCTAGGTTACTGAGACAGGAGAGGTGGCAGCAGTATGGGTGTTCCAGGTCTGTGGCTAGGGCAGGCAACTGAAAGCCCTAGCAGGGTTATTTGGTAAATATCTAGTGAATCTACTAATATTTAGTAAAATAGACTTTCAACCAAAATTAATCAAAAAAGATGAAGAGGGGCATTTCATTCTCATGAAAGGAAAAATCCACCAGGAAGACATCACAATCCTGAACATCTATGCCCCAAATACAAGAGCACTGGCATTTGTAAATGAAACATTATTAAAACTGAAATCACACATTAATCCCAACACCTAAATAGTGGGAGACTTCAACACTTCCCTCTAGAAGCTAAATAGGGAAATAATGACACTTACTGAGGTTCTAAATCAAGTGGACCTAATAGATGTCTACAGAACTTATCACCCAAACCTTCTCAGCTCTTCCAGAAACCTTCTCAAAAAATTTGACCATATAGTTGGGCACAAGTTGTATCAACAGATACAAGAACATTGAAATAATCCCTTGTATCCCATCAGACCACCATGGCCCAAAAGTAGACCTCAACAACAAAGAAATAACAAAAACCCTATAAAACATGGAAACTAAATAACTCTCTATTCAATGAGAGCTTGGTCAGGAAAGAAATGAGGTCACAGAGACTTTTCTGAAAATAATACTCTAACCAATGACCATGCATGAAGTTAACCTAGAATCCCTGCATAAATGTAGTCTATGGCAGCTCAGTATTTAATTGGTTCTCTAGAAAGGGGAACAGGGATTGTCTCTGACATGAACTCAGTGGCTGGCTCTTTGATCACCTCCCCTTAAGGGGGGAACAGCCTTACCAGGCCACAGAGGAAGACAATACAGACAATCCTGATGAGACCTGATAGGCTAGGGTCAGATGGAAGGGGAGAAAGACTGCCCCTATCAGTGTATTTGAGGAGGGAAATGGGAGGAAAAGAAGGAGGAAGGGTGGGGTTAGGAGGGGACAAGGGAGGGTGCTAAAGCTGGGATACAAAGAGAATAAATTGTAATTTATAAATAAAAAATAAATTAATAAAATTGTGTTAAAACAAACAAACAAAAATCCTCAAGGGATAATACATATTGGAAATGGAGTGGATAAAGGGGAGCCCTCTTGCATTTTTCATGGGAATGTAATCTTGGACAACGACTTTGGAAATCAATCTGGCCCTTTCTCTGAAAATTAGGAATAGTACTATCTCAAGATCAAGCTATACCACTCCTAGACATATATCCAAAAGATGCCCCACCATTCAATAAGGACATTTGCTGAACTATGTTCATAGCAGCTTTATTTGTAATAGCCAGAATCTTGACATAATCTAGATGTCCCTCAACTGAGAAGTGTATAGAGAGATTGTGGTACATTTACACAATGGAATACTACTCAGCAATTAAAAACAAGGAAATCATGAAATTGCATGCATATGGTGGGAACTAGAAAAGATCACCTTCTCTCTCTCTCTCTCTCTCTCTCTCTCTCTCTCTCTCTCTCTCTCTTTCTCTGTGTGTGTGTGTGTGTAAGAGAGAGAGAGAGAGAGAGAGAGAGAGAGAGAGAGAGAGAGAGAGAGTGTATACATGTAGAGAGAGATCATGTGTATATGTGCGGATATATACATACAGACCTATGGAAAAATACAAATTAGACAATATCAGTATGCCTTTTAACTGTCATGTGCATTATATTCCCCCTAAAAAACTTTCCCTGATCCTGATGCAATCCTCTAGTTTATCTACCTAGCAGTGTTCCAAAGTAGATACTAAGACTCATAACCAAACCTTCGGCAGAGTGCAGGGAATCATATGAAAGAAGGGGAGTTTGATGTGGAAAGGATAGGAGCTCCACAAGGACCAAACATATCTGGGTACAGGGTCTTTTCTGAGACTGACATTCAACCAAGGACCATGTATGGATATTACCTAGAACCTCTGCTTGGATGTGACCCGTGATAGCTCAGTAATCAATTGGTTTCCCATAGTAAGGGGAACAAGGACTATTTCTAACAGGAACTCAATGACTGGCTCTTTGATCTCCCCACCTCCCAAGGGAGGAGCAGTACTGTTAGGCCACAGAGGAGGACTTTGCAGCCAGTCCTGAAAATACCTGACAAAACGGAGTCATATGAAAGGGGAGGAAGTCCTCCCCTATCAGTGGACTTGGAAAGGGGCAGGGAGGAGATGAGGGAGGGAGGATGGGATTGGGGAGGGAATGAGGGATACAGCTGGGATACAGAATTAACAAAGTGTAACTAATGAAAAAAATAAAATTAAAAAGAAAAAATTGAATTAATTTATTATCATCAGTAGAATAGGTTAATATTTTCCAATTGTAAAATATCTTGCTATATACCAGCTTGAATCAGTAGCCTCAAATATAATTAAAGTTTTAATTAACTACAGTAGCCCCTCACTCTTATTTAAGTGTCATGTATTCCCAAGACTTCTACAGGGTTTCTGAAATTCTGGTCATTACTGAATTTTATGTATATACCATAACTTTACTACATATAAAACATAAAGCTTCACTAATATTTAGGGTCCAATAAGAGATTTACAACAACAACAACAACAAAAAAAAAAAACAGAAAAATCTGTCATGTAATAAAAGTAAGATTTCTCAAAATAATTAGCCCTTTTAATATAAAACATACATAATATGATAAAGTGATTAATGTGGGCATTGTTGAATAAAGACTATTCAATATTGCTACAGATGTTCACAAAAAGCCAAGAAATGATAGAAAGGAAATCACTAAATGAGCCATTAGTAACAAATACAGTTTGTATATGTTGGACAGATTCATGTACTAGGCAGGTTGAAGATGTTGTGATATTTCAAGATGCTACTTTGAACACAATGACATTTAAGAGTTAAGAATTGTTACTTCTGGAATTTTCCATTCAATATTTTCAGATGATAATTGGCCATGGGAAGAGAAACTAAGAAAAGCAAAATTAAGAATAAGGGCTGACTGCTTAAGAGTGATATCTAAGCCAATGTCTATATCTTAATGTTGTAGTACATTGATGGCAGAGATTAGAGTGAACATCTTTTCTCTTTTTCCTGTAACAAACTTCTAGTACTAGTTCATGTTGAAGCATTGCAGGTTATTTCTTTCTTAATATTCCTACAACTTCTATGTTTATCAACATTTGATGACAAATCCTTTGTTACTGGTTTTGTGAATTTCATACCACAAGAACCATATTTTCTTTCTGTTACCATCTGATGGTATCCTAATGCCTACAATCTTCTACTATATCCTGCATGGGTTTAGAACAGATTCAATAGCAGTAACACAGAACTGAATGAAGACACACACACATTTTATTGTTCCTTCTCTATGTGCTGCAATATAACAAAACTACAGAAATACATGTAAACCTTTCAATGCTTATAGATGTAATTCCAATTTTGAATTCTGGGTCTAGAGATAAGGTACCAAATTTTGTAATCCTACATGAGTTTGTCACAACTTGTTTTAAGTGACTAACAGTTTTGAAGATATAAGTTGATATTTTTCATATTTTATGTACCTTTTTTACACTGGTAGAATTTATAGTCATAAAGAGCCCCAAGACTGACTTCACATTGTATTTAGAAAAACAATGCATCAAGTTAAACAATTAATGACCATTTTATTTACATGTGTCATCTTGGTAGAAACAGAAATTAAGTGGATACTGAATGCAAAATTTCATTTGATATTGTTCCATATATATCTAGTTATTTTTATATAAGATAATATATTTGCTTCCCGTTTAATAAATACTAAATAATATTTCAAAGACAATATACAACATCAGGGTTGAACATGTTGGTGCATGCCTTTAATTCCAGGACTTTCAGGGGAAGAAATGAAAGAGTGATCTTTCTGATTTTGAGGTGAGCCTGGTATGCATAATGAGTTTCTTAATAGCTAGGGCTGCATAATGCCACCTGATCTCAAAAAGAAAAAAAAAAATGCAACATCATGCTGAGGTTGGAGCATAGTGAAACAATGCTATTCAAGTCCACAAAATGCTTTCAATTTGATCTTTTATATGTTAAGGGTAAAAAAAAAAAAAAATCAGTACAGTATGCTGGTGCTGGTGACCTTAGCTTAGTATTACTTTCCTTTACTAGATATCTATCTCCTTCTAATCATGTTGCATGTTACCAATGAGATTAGTCAATGTCAATTTCTAAATATACCTCAAGAAGCAATGTTGAACTTGTTATACTTTAATATTTAATTAGCAACCTACTGTGGTACCTGTAATGTTACATGTATTCAACTATCTCACAAAGAACTTTGCCTTCCTTAGTTTGCTACTACAATTTTCAACTACAAAAACCATCAATTGGCAGATATCTAAGAAAATTTACCTGTGGTTTTGTTTTGTTTTAAACTTCCATGTTGAGTAAGTCTAACCTTACTTCAATATTAGAAAACAGACACCTATGTTTCATTTACCCTTTTTTATTGACTCCTTTTCATTAATTTCTATATTTTGAGTCATTATGGAATTTATTAAACACATGGTGTGAGGTTGGGAGAATCAAATTATTTCAAAATTATTGGCTAAGTAATCTATCCTCAAGGAAGGATTTTATGTAGAGTTCAGGATGTAGTTTTGGCAGATCTAAAATAAAAGGTAGCTTTTCAAGTCTGAATGTGGTTTCTTTCTCTTGCTGACATAATTAATATGCCCTAGTATCATGTTAAGCTATATAATGGTTCATTTAATCACAGTTAATGGAATTAATGATTTTATACTTAATTCAGGTTTAAATACTGTAACAATACTATTTATTTTATCCTCTTTCCTCTCATCATAGTGTTTGAAACAGCTTATCCTACTTAGCAGGTAGAAACACTTAAATTAATTCAATAACTTGAAAATATTCTTGGGAATTAGAATGGGAATGAGATACTTACTAAACATGGATCAAGATTAGGCAGGAAATAGAGAAACTGTTTTAAGAAATAATATGCAATGATAGGCATCAGTATGGAGCTGGGATATGAAATTTGGGGTCATGGGACATCAGGTTGTAAGTTCTGACATTGCTACCTGCGGTTCAATTAATTGTGTGCTTAGTTTTAATATATTAAGATATTTGAAGTACAGTTGCTATAGTTACATCATTAAAAATTTTAAAAAAGAACAAATATGTATTCACAATGTTACTGGAAAAATAAAAGAGTGAAAGGGTATTCTAAACAATATACAAATACATGTTTATTATATAATGCATTATATAAATATAAAATGACATGAAAATATGAAATCTAGGAATGTTCCCTTTGGCTTGAAAACAAGCAGAGAAAACAAACTTATTAGGCAGTTCCTTGGATCAGACAATAATTTGTGAAGATGCTAAAGTTCTGCTTGATAAACAGCACAGTAACATAAATGAATGTTACTTGTGATTAAATGCATTATACCAGTTCCCATTCCGTCCAACTTGTCAGCATACACTTCAGCAGAAAATGAAAGAACTTTCCAGTACCAGAGAGCAGCCAATTAGAATGCAATCAGTGGCTATATTAAATGACACCAAAGGGGAGTTGATTCGGGTTTAGTGCAAGGACAAGGAAAAGACCTTAAATTTTTGAGCAGATGAAAGTACTTTTAATTCAAATTAATAAAATAAGAGACAAATCAATAATTAAAAGGTACCTCACAAACTAATTTGATTGCATCATGAGAGTAATCAAAAGCAAGATTTTGGAATATCAAAATGTAGGAAGCATGAATTTAATGAAAGAATAAAATTGACAAAATGAAGGTTTATTTAAACATAAAAAATATCAAAGAATTTTTTTGCTTTACTCCAAACTCTGGACTTTAAATATGAATTGTGAGTTCAAGTTTCAATTTGATGACTGGTGTTTTCTCTTCAGTGAATCGATCACTTTTTTTTTTCAAACTTCTCTATGCTTTAATTTTCTCAACTGTGTAATAAGACATTAAAGTAGGCTACTTGTTTTAAAATCCCAGAATTTTAGACACCACAACAACAACATGGATAGGGGTCCACAGGTTTCTATACTATCAAATAGGATAAAAAGTTTTAGAAGAAAACTACTATTTTCATCATCATTATCTCACAAAAGAGGATGTCTTATACCAAAACTATAATTTCAAAATAAAAGAACAATTATTTCAATTTGGTAGATTTATAAATTTATTTATCTCAAATTTTCTTGTTGTATGAATGTTCCAAGCTACCCTTTAATTACAGACCAATAAAGGCTTTGGAGTGTCATAGGATCCTGGGTCATGTTTTAGAACATTTGGAGGCCTGGGTACCCTCTGACTCTCCAGACCGAAAACTCAACATTCTTTTATGGATACTATTTAATTATCCAAAGTATTTGTGCAGAGTATGAACTGAGATGTGAGTGTTAAGTCATTAGGAGAAGGAAGAATGATTCTTTCAATTTTTGGTTTATTTGTCTTTTGAGAAAGGGTTCTTCTGTGTAACTCTGGCTGTCCTGGAATTCACTGTGTAGACCAGGCTGACCTTGAACTCATAGAGATCCTACAACCTCTGACTCCAGAGCGCTAGGATTACAGATATGCACTGCCACTCCTGGCAAGAATTATTCTTTCTGTCTGACTATATTTATATTAGATTTTCCAGGCTTTTTTTTTTTTTTAAGATGATTAGTGCACACTCTTTTGATACTTTCAGGACTGATTAGGACCACATCAAAACTCATCATGTTTATCTCCCATAACTTTCTTCTTTTCCTGCAATTTTATTAGAAACTAGTATTATATAAATGATAAGTTGAGAGGTCTAGACCATAGATGATTTATTAATTCCATACATATCATTAATGTATAATACTTAACCAAAGAGAAACTAAGTTATACACTGAGCATCATTTTGTACTACTGGAAATAGGATACCTTCATAGTCTATATTCTTCATTCCTGCTTCTTAGTGAACATTCAAAATGCCTTACCACAATCTACCCTATTCTGGACTTGAAATATTCCAATTACTGTAAAGAGAAATTCTAACACACATATAACTTTTTATCTTATGTTTGATATCTATATCCACAGAACATTAGAAGATCACCACACAGTGAATTTTGGGGGGAAGAGGTAGTAAAAGGTCTTTGTTGCTTCAATACCAAGAATTTGCTTTTTGCCTTTAGATAATGGAAGTCAGGTGAGGACTACTACACAATCTTTTTAATTATTTTTATTTTATATTAATTAAACTTTATTCACTTTGTATCCCCCCATGAGCCACTCCCTCTTCCCATGCCGATTCCACCCTCTCACCCCCTTCTTCACACATGCCCTTCCCCAAGTCCACTGATAGGGGAGATCCTCCTCTCATTCCTTCTGATCTTAGTCTATCAAATCACATCAGGAATGGCTGCATTGTCTTCTTCTGTGGCCTGGTAAGGCTGCACCCCCCTCAGGGGGAGGTGATCAAAGAACAGGACTATCAGATTATGTCAGAGGCAGTCCCTCTTCCCATTATTATGGAACCCACTTGGAAACTAAACTGTTATGGCTACATCAGTACAGAAGTTCTAGGTTATCTCCATTCCTGGTACTTCGTTGGAGTACAAATCTCAGAAAAGACCCCTGTGTTCAATTTTTTTGGTTCTGTTGCTCTCCTTGTGGACCTCCTGTCCTCTCGAGATCTTACTATTTCCCACTTCTTTCATAAGATTCCCTGCATTCTGCCCAAAGTTTGGCCATAAGTCTCAACATCTGCTTTATCTGCTTTGATAGTATGCAGGGCAGGGCCTTTCAGAGGCCCTCTGTGGGAGGCTCCTAACTTGTTTTCTGTTCTTTTTTTGTTTGTTTGTTTGTTTGTTTTGCTTTGTTTTTTTTTCTTCTGATGTCCATCCTCTTTGCCTTTCTGAATGGGCATTGAGCATTTTAGCCAGAGACCTCCCTCTAGATTAGTTTTTAGGTGTACATATTGTAGTAGGGTTTCCTATATTATATGTCTCTATGAATGAGTATATGCTGTGTGTGTCTTTCTGCTTCTGGAATAGCTCATTCAGGATGATACTTTCCAGTTCCCAACATTTACCTGCAAATTTCATGATTTCCTTTTTTCTTTTCATTGCTGAGAAATATTAGATTATATAGATGTACCACAATTTCTGTATCCATTCTTCAATTGAGAGGCATCTGGGTTGTGTCCAGCTTCTGGCTATTACAAATAAAGCTGCTACAAACATCTTTGAGCAAATGTCCTTATTGTGTACTTGAGCCTCTTTTGGATATATGCCTAAGAGTGGTATAGCTGGATCTTGAGGAAGCGTTATACCTAGTTGTCTGAGAAAGCGTCAGATTGATTTCCAGAGTGGTTGTACAAGTTTACATTCCCACCAGCAGTGGAGGAGGGTTCCCCTTTCTCCACAACCTATCCAACATGTGTTGCCACTTGAGTTTTTCATCTTGGCAATTCTGATGGGTGTAAGGTGAAATCTCAGGGTCATTTTGATTTGCATTTCCCTGATGGCTAATGACATTGAGCATTTCTTTAAGTGTGTTTTGCCATTCGATATTCCTCCACAGAGAGTTCTCTGTTTAGCTCTGTTCCCCATTTTTAATTGGATTACTTGGTTTGCTGCTTTTTAGCTTCTTTAGTTCTTCATATATACTGGATATTAGTCCTCTGTCAGATAAAGGGTTGGTGAAGATCCTTTCCCAATCTGTAGGCATTCGTTTTGTTTTCATGATGGTGTCCTTTGATTTACAGGAGCCTTTCAGTTTCATGAGGTCTCATTTATTGATTGTTGCTCTTAGAGCCTGTGCTGTTAGTGTTCTGTTCAGAAAGTTGTCTCCTGTGCCAATGAGTTCTAGGCTGTTCCCCAATTTTTCTTCTAACAGATTTAGAGTATCTGGTTTTATGTTGAGGTCTTTGATCCACTTGGACTTTAGTATTGTGCAGAGTGATAAGTATGGATCTATTTTCATTTTTCTACATGTAGACATCCAGTTAGACCAGCAACATTTGTTGAAGATGCTATGTTTTTTCCATTGTATGGTTTTGGCATTTTTGTCAAAGATAAGGTGTCCATGAGTGTGTGGGTTTATTTCAGGGTCTTCTATTCGGTTCCACTGATCCACCATTTTGTTTCCATGCCAGTACCATGCAGTTTTTATTACTGTTGCTCTATAGTACAGCTTGAGATCAGGGATGGAGATACCTCCAGAAGATCTTTTTATTGTAGATGATTGTTTTAGCAATTCTGAGCTTCTTGTTTTTTCATATGAAGTTGAGAATTGTTCTTTCAAGGTCTGTAAGGAATTCTGTTGGAAATTTGATGGGAATTGCATTGAATCTGTAGATTGCTTTTGGTAAGATGGCCATTTTTACTATGTTAATCCTGCCAAGCCATGATCATGGGAGATCTTTCCATCTTCTGATATCTTCTTCTAATTCTTTCTTCAGAGACTTGAAATTTTTTTCATACAAGTCTTTGACTTGCTTGGTTAGGGTAATGCCAAGGTACTATATGTCATTTGTGGCTATTGTGAAGGGTGTTGTATCCCTAATTTCTTTCTCAGCCATTTTTTCTTTTGTATACAGAATAGCTACTGAATTTTTTTAAGTTAATTTTATATCCTGCCACTTTGCTGAAGGTTTTTATCAGCTGTAGGAGTTCCCTGGTAGAATTTTGGGTGTCAGTATGATATACTATCATACCATCTGCAAATAGTGATACTTTGACTTCTTCCTTTCCAATTTGTATCCCCTTGATCCCCTTCAATTGTCTTATTGCTCTTTCAAGGACTTCCAGAACTATGTTGAAGAGATATGGAGAGAGTGGGCAGCTTTGCTGTGTCCCTGATTTCAGTAGGATTGCTTTAACTTTCTCTCTGTTTAGTTTGATGTTGGCTATAGGGTGCTGTATATTGCCTTTACTATGTTTAAGTATGTGCCTTCTATCCCTAATCTCTCAAAGACTTTAAACATGAATTTGTTTTGGATTTTGTCAAATGCTTTTTCAGCATGTAAGGACATAATCATGTATGTTTTTTTTTTTCTTTCAGTTTGTTAAAAATGGTGGAACACATTGGTGGATTTCTTTATAGTGAACCACCCCTGCATACCTGGGATGAAGCCTAGTTGGTCATAATGGATGATATCTTTGATGTGTTCTATTCGGTTTGCAAGTATTTTGTTGAGTATTTTTGCATCAATGTTCATAAGGGAGACTGGCCTGAAATTTTCTTACTTTGTTAGGTCTTTGTGAGGTTTAGGTAACAAGGTGACTGTGGCTTCACAGAATGAGTTTGGTAATGTTCCTTCTGTTTCTATTTTGTGGAATAGTTTGAAGAGAATTGGAGTTAGCACTGCTTTGAAGGTCTGGTAGAATGCTGCACTCAAACCATCTGGTCCTAGGCTTTATTTTGGATGGGAAAATTTTGATGACCGCTTCTATTTCCTTAGGGGATGTAGGACTATTTAATTAATTCATAGGGTCTTGATTCAGCTTTGGTAAGTAGAATTGATCAAGAAAATTGTCTATTTCATTTAGATTTTCAAATTTTGTGGCATATAGACTGTTGAAGTAAGACCTAATGATTGTTTGGATTTCCTCAGTGTCTGTTGTAATGTTCCCCTTTTCATTTCTGATTTTGTTGATTTGGATAGTTTCTCTTTGCCATTTAGTTAGTTTGGCTAAGGGTTTGTCTATCTTCTTGATTTTCTCAAAGAACCAGCTCTTGGTTTCATTGATTCTTTGAATTGTTTTATTTGTTTCTAATTTATTTATTTCATCTCTGAATTTGATTATTTCTAGCTGTTTACTCCTCTTTGTTGTGTCTGCTTTTGTTTGTTTGTTGGTTTGTTTGTTTTTCCTAGAACTTTTAGATGAGCCATTAGGTTGCTGGCATGAGATGTTTCGAATTTCTTCTTGAAGGCACTTAGTGCTATGAATGTTCCTCTTAGCACTGCTTTCATTGTGTCCCATAAGTTTGGGTATGTTGTGTCTTCATTTTCATTGAATTCTAGGAATACTTTGATTTCTTTCTTTATTTCTTCCCTGACCTAATTGTCATTGACAAGCAACTTGTTCAGTTTCCATGTGTGTGTAGGCTTTTTGTTATTTCTGTTTTTATTGATATCCAGCATTAGCCCATGGTGGTCAGATAGGATACATGGGATTATTTCAATCTTTTTGTATCTGTTGAGACTTGTTTTGTGACCAAATATATGGTCTATTTTGAAGAAGGTTCCATGAGATGTTGAGAGGAAGGTAAATTCTTTTGTGGTTGGGTGACATCTGTTAGGTCCATTTGATTCATGACCTCTTAGAGTCAAATTTTCACTCTGGGCCAGAAGCTGTGTATCCCTGTCTGGGATGGTGGCTGGGGTCACCACTGTGGTCTGGAGGCTTTATGCTCTGATCTGGGCTGGCAGTTTAAATTGGAAGATCCTCAAAGGTCTCTTCAAATAAACAAGATTCCATGTTTCCATGAAACAAAAAGTCATCCAAGTAGAGGATCAATCACTACTTCAGTATTTTGTACTACTTCCCATTCCATTACTTATTCTAAACATTAGTTTGGATGCTGTATAATCAAAATTATAAAGTATGTTTTTATTATAATTGTAATTTGTACTTCACTCGCCAATTATAATGGTTGGGCTCAACAAGACACATGTGTTCATATCTTTGCAAAATTGTAAAATGGCTAGCTGGATTTAGGATTTCAGTTTATGGTAGAAGACTAGCCTTATATATATGATATAACAAAAGTGAAAGAGAAAAAGACAAGAATGAGGTAACATCAAAGCCATTTGAGATATACTATGGTTTACAACATTGGCCGGCTGTTGACAGGTTTCCAAATTGAGAATTTATACTTGCTTGTTAACAAAAGGAAAAATTAATGAAGAAAAGAAGAAAAAGAAGAGAAAAGCTTGTGGTTTCAGTGACAAAAAATATTAGAAAATGTAGAAATATAATGAAGTATAACCACATATTCATTGAAATAGGATTCACTATAACTTAACTTTTTTTTTTTTTTTTTTCCATTAGACTCATTGAGAGGGGAGCAGCCTTACCAGGCCACAGAGGAAAACATTGCAGCCAGTTCTGATGAGACCTGATAGGCTAGGTTCAGAAGGAAGGGGAGGAGGACCTCCCTTATCAGTGGACTTAGAAAGGGGAATGGGAAAAGATGAGGGAGGGAAGGTGAGATTGGGAGGAGGGTACAGTTAGGATACAAAGTGAATAAACTGTAATTAACATAAAAATAATTAAAAAAATCATTGTTTGGTCACAATTATAAATCCTGAGTAAATAAAACCTCTAAAAATAAAAATTTTCATCCAATCCCCATCCGGAAAGGCAAAGAGGATGTACATCAGAAGAAGAAGAAAACAGGAAACAACCTAGGAACCTACCACAGAGGGCCTCTGAAAGCCTCTGCCCTTCAGACTATCAAAGCAGATGCTGAGCCTGATGGGCAACTGTTGGGCAGGTGAACGGAATTTTAGGTAAGAACTGGGAAATAGTAAGAGCTGGAGAGGACAGGGTCTCCACAAGGAGAGCAACAGAACAAGAAAATTTGAACACAGGGAACTTCCCAGAGACTCATACTCCAACCAAGGACTATTCATGGAGATAACCCAGAACCCCTGCACAGATGTAGCCCAGGGCAGTTCAGAGTCCAATTGGGTTACATAGTAATGTGAAGAGGGACTGCCTCTGACATAATCTGATTGGCCTGCTCTTTGATCACCTCCCTCTGGGGGGGAGCAGCCTTACCAGGCCATAGTAGAGGACAATACAGCCACTTTTGATGTGAACTGACAGACTAAGATCAGAAAGGAGAGGAGAACCTCACCTATTAGTGGACTTGGGGAGTGGCATGCAAGCAGAGGGAGGAGGGAGGGTGGGATTGGGAGGGGAGGAGGGAGGGGCTTATGGGGGGATGCAGAATGAATAAAGTGTAATTGATGAAAATTTAAAAAAAAAAAGGGAAAAAAATAATTTAAGAACCTTAAATGACTTTCAAAAGTGGAGGAGAACATGGAGTTAGTCAATTGGCATGGAGCACGTCTCGCCCCTGGGGACAATGGTCTCCTGAACCTACTCAGACCTCGGACACCACCACTGCTAGTTCTAGAACTGACGCAGGATGTTCCAACGAGGGGTTAAGGCTTCTCATAATATTTCCTATAAGCCCACACCTCTTTGTCTATATCCCCCATTTTTATTCATTATTAGCCAGATAGAGCCAAGTAGTTGTGGTAATGATACTTGCTATTTTGCCCAATGCTGGAATGCTAGTAAATTTAGGTATGCCCTGGTTACTCGCATGCCTGACTGGGTGCCTGTGCCCATTGATGCCCCTCACGCTATGACTCTCTTCAGACAGAAAAGGGATCTTGGAACTACAGCCACCATTGTTACTACCATCTCATTGGCGGCTGTTGGAGCTACCACCAGGGCATTAGCCATGAGTCATACTGGGCAGACTACTCAGACCCTGAATAATCATTTAGCCAATGTAGCTCATGCCTTAGTTGTACATAAAGGAATTAATGCTCAACTAAAAGGAAGCTTGATGGTGTTCAATCAGAGGATTGACCCCTTGCAGGAGCAAATAGATACCCTATGGCAAATCGCTCAACCTGGCTGTCAATGAAAGTATGCTGGACTTTGTGTCACTAGCATACAACATGAGAATTTTTCCTGTGCTGCAAATCTGTCTAAACAATTGTCGAGCTATATTTTAGGTAATTGGACTGGAGAATTCGATACTACGATGGAGCAGCTGAGAGTGGCCATTGTCACAGTAAATTCTACCAGAGTGGACGCAGGACTAGCCACAGGATTATCAACATGGATTGCTCCAGCCATGAATCATCTGAAGGAATGGGCGGGCATGGGAGCGTTAGCAGGCCTTCTGGTGCTGGTCTCCTTGGTTTGCCTGTGGTATATATGCAAGATTAGAGTCTCACAACAGTGTGATGCAGCCATGATCATTCAGGCCTTTACAGCCATTGAAGCAGGACATTCTCCCCAAGCATGGTTGGATACCATAAAAAGCTAAAATGATACGCTCAGGATGTGAGGCTAAGCACTGCACTCAGGGTCAGCCGCTTTCGACCCGGAGAAGAGCATGTCTGATTGCATGTGGGTTGATGCCCCAGGTCCCGCCTCTGAGAAAAAGGTATCAGTCGGGTCTGATGCTCTTTGGGTGGATGACACCTAAATGAACATCGGTACAAAGTCCCAATTTATTTCTAATATCAGAGATCAGACCTCTACTCTTGCCTGATGAGTCTAAAAATAAAGGGGGAACTGTAGAGAGCTGTGGAATGCTATGCCTTAAAGATGGAGCTGGTTTCTGCCTTCCACCTTCCCGATGGTGAATGCTCTCTGTCACGAACAATTCCACATTTGGTTAAGGCTGAGGATCTGGTTTGCTTCCATGTATGTGGACCTATCTGCATTGCCCACGTGGCAGGCCTGGGTTGGCTACCTAGAGGCTATTTAAGCTGTGGGCTGGCTTTCCCCAGGGTCCGAGGATTGTTCAAGGTTCCTGAATAAACTGCATTGAAAAAAAAAATTTCATCCAATATGGGCATAGAGTACTACAAATCAACAGAAGACTGTTAGATGTTAATTTTGCATTTGAATACTACATCTAACTGTTCATTGGTATTTGAAGATTACTACATTCAGTTCTCTATCAGACAGCCTGCAAAATCCAAATAATATCCATTTTCTTTCTCCTTTTTTCTTGCTCATATAGCACATATTTATCTTAATGAGCACATGGCATTTAAATTGTACTTGTAAAACAAAATAGAACTATTTGCATTTCAGAGTAATCAGTAATATCCAGCTTGAATTTTGTCCAGAACAGAAATGGGGTTAAAGAGAATCTGTCTCATGCTGAGCAATTCAACGTTGAAAATTGCAGCTTTAAAAGTCTGCTAAAATGATTTTAAAAAACACTTCTTGTATAAGACGCTAAAATTGAAGAGAGACCTGGTTTAATTAATACTGTGAAGTCAAAAATAAGCAAAGCTTTCAAAAAGATTGCATTATATAAGAATTTGACTTTACCTTCTTATTACACAGGACTTACTTGACTTCCTACAATCAGATGACAGTATTTCCCAGTCTACTGAAACTGTTCTTGTAGCTCTAGCAATGTGACTTAAGCCAGTAACTCCTATTTTCGCACTCAAATGAAGTACTGCCCTAAATTCTTTTCCTGGTATTTCTTTTATTTTTCCCTTCTTAGATCCTCTGATCTAATGATCTGTTTTAATCCCACAAACCAAATTATTATGTTTGTTTTTTTAATTAAATTTTTATTTTTTAATATTCGTTACAGTTTTTTTTTTTTTTACTTTGTATCCCAGCTGTACCCTCCTCCCTCATTCCCTCCCAATCTCACCCTCCCTCCCTCAACTCCTCCCTGCCCCTCTCTAAATCCACTGATGGGGAGGTCCTCCTCACCTTCCATCTGACCCTAGCTTATCAGGTCTCTTCAGGACTGGTTGCAATGTCCTCCTTTGTGGCCTAGCAAGACTGCTCCTCCCTCGGTGGAGCGGGGTAAAAAAGCCAGCCATTGAGTTCATGTAAGAGGCAGTCCCTGTTCCCCTTACTAGGGAACCCTCGAACTTGTGATCCTCCTGCCTCTGCCTCCTTCAGCAAATCCTACCAGTGTGTGCCACCACAACCGGAAAATTATTACCTTTTTATGTACAGATTTAAAAAAAAAATGGGAAATTACCAATATCTTCCCCTTTACTAACAGAAACATAGGTTTTATTATCTAGTATGTAGTTTTAGTTGTATATTGTTTATCTTCAAATCAGAAGAGTTGAGAATTTCTAGCCGAACCAAGATCTTTCCTCACAATTTATTGCCACTCATTTTTTACATACAAAATGAGAAAAAAGTGTACATACATAGCAACTTATTCAGGCTCAAGATTATATTTGATCTTCTTTATACATATACAAAAATAAAAAATCTACTACTGTTGAAAAACACTCCCTAATGTCAGCTACCATACTGGACATTAGGTTCTTCATGCTTGGGCAATTGTAATAAGCTAATAATTAGTTCCTCCTAGTTTAGTTTTTCCTAGATCTATTTTCTGACTATTTCTAAGGTCCATCTTTTTGAAACCATGTCTAATATTCTTTTGATACTTTAGATAAGGGACACATATTAAAAATCCTTAAGGCACTTTACTAGATGTGTTGTAGAGACTGAATTAAATCTGTTTTTGTTGATATTTAACTGTTGATATACAAGAGAAAATCATTTCTCATAGTGAAAGGACCAGGCCTGACCCCTTCCCCCAAAAGTCATCTGTCCCAGGAACTAGGCCATAGGTCACCAATCCCAGGGGAAAAACAAAAACAAAAAACAACATCTCATAAAATTTCCTAGAAAAGGAATAGCCAGAGGATAAGCACAAGAATGGGAAGGTATCTTATTTCAGAGTGGGGCATCTTGCTGGGCAGCCCACTGACTGGGCTGAAGTCTACAGATAGCTTGCTTGCTCAATGTTAGTTATGTTAGTTAGACAATCAATTTGTAACAGATTTGCCCTTGCTGAATGTCATCCAATTGTGTAACTGCTAAACTGGGAATTCGTTCTTGTTGAAACCCCAAATAAAAAAACCTGCCATGCAGCTGCTTGGAGCTCTGAACTCTGATCCACTGAATTGGTAAAGATGGAGAGACTGAGCTTAAGCCTAAATAAAGCTCTTTACACTTGCATACATGGTCAGGCTGGTGGATTTGGGGGACCTTAATATCTGGGCATAACAATAGTTCTGGAGGCTGAGAAGTTTAAGATCAGTGCAGAGATAGATAACAGATATGGTGAGGATTCTCCATGCTTTCAAGATAGCATCATATTTCTTTGTCTTCCTGAGGGATCATTGTTCACACATGGTAGAGAAGCAAAAGAGAAGGAGTCAGCTCTTTAGACTACTGTTGCAAGAGCCTGAATCTTATTCATAAATAACCACTGTCAAGACGTAGTCATCTCATAAAGATACCAATTCTCCATACTAGCATCATAATGGTAATAAAGTTTCTATACATTCCTTTTTGGGAACATTAAGAAAATAGCAGTGGTATAATAATTGTAAGCAAATATACTATCATGAGTTCATACTGTTTTATATGGTAGTTTTGAAAAGCTGTGTGCATAGTAGTCTTTAAATATTAATAATAATCATTTATGCTAAAATAATCTTTTGCATATCTTAGAATGGCATGATCATACCAAACGTTACTAATAAGTAAGAAAGCCTTAATTGTAATTAGACTTTTAAACTAAGTTAAGCTGGTAACTCTGAAATATAGAGAAGTTCTTCATTACTGTAAGCACACTAGATACAGACTGTTTCCTGCATTGGTCAAGGTTAGACACAGCATCAAGATTTTCTCATTTCCAACCTAGTGCTTTATTCAATAGATGAAGAAAAATCAATTAGCACAGTGACTTTTTTGTTGTTTTTATAATGAGTTTTCATATGCAAGATGCATAAATTTATAAACATAATTTCAAAGAAAGATCTTATATTTTATACTTTTAAAAAATGAATTAGTGAATATGAAAGAAAGATGTTATAGAAAACAGGAAAAGAAAACAGAGACATAAATGACAAATCACAGGGACAGTGTGCTGTAAGTACAAATTTATTAATGAGATGAGTGAGAGGGTTTGGTAAGCAATTTGAAATAATCAAAATCTACAATATTCAAAGCTACAAATTCTGGCATCTTTGGAAAGATTAGAGACAAGACTGGCCTATCTGCAAAACTTCCTACATTATTTTATTCTTTGAAATATCTGAACAGCAAAAAAAAAAAAAAAAAAAAACAAAAAAAAAAACAAAAAAAAACACTGAATTGGAAGAATTTAAATACTGTCATTGGTAAAAACGTGAGGAAATTAGAGAAAATGTTATGATAATTGCAGCAATAATCATATAAGATCTAAGACTGCAATACAGGGGCTCTCCTTGAAGGAAGGAGGATAAGACCTTTTCCAAAGTCATTATAAAAACTAATACTGTCATATAGCAAAGAATAGATGAAACCTAAAATCCAAAATCAGTTTTATTTAAGCAATCACATTTTCCACAAGAATTGCTGACCAGAGGCATTTCATAGTATAGTGCATGTCTAAAAGGCCTCCCCCACACACCTGAGGGAGGAGCAGCCTTGCTAGGCCATAGAGGAGGACATTGCAGCCAGTCCTGATGAGACCTGATAAGCTAGGGTCAGATGGAAGGGGAGGAAGACCTCCCTTATCAGTGGACTTAGAGAGGGGCAGGGAGGAGATGAGGGATAGAGGGTAGGATTGGGAGGGAATGAGGAATGGGGCTATAGCTGGGATAAAAAGTAAATAACCTGTAATTAATATAAAAAAATAAAAATAATAAATAAATAAATAAATAAATAAATAAATAAATAAGGGCCTTTAAGCCATAAGCTTTAAGATAAAGGGTAGTAGTTAACAACTAAGAAATGTTAAGCTAACTGGTCATCACAGCTCAGAGAAATTTAGGCCTAGATTACTAGACTGTTGTTCTTAAGAACACTGTATTCTTAAACAGAAAAGGGGATCATTCTTGATACTGAATGACAGAAATATGGAGAGAAAGGAGTTCCCACTTTCATGCGATTCTTTAATCCAGAGGTCCTGATTTTATATTGTGGTTCCTAATTTTTAGAGTGTAAGTAGGTAAGACAACAGAATAACACACAGAAACTTCTAAGCACTCCACTTGATGATTTGTAAATAAGCTTATGATGGATAACTGGACCAACTGTTTTGTAAGGTAGACAACAATTCACAAATAAACACCAGAAAAGATATATTTTTCCTTAAATTTACATACTCATTGGTATACGGGCAAAGTAATTGATTTCGTACAGCTTTCTTCTGTAAAAAAAAATATTTTCAGTTTGGCATTAATCTTCACAGGCTTGTCAAGTGCTTAAAATTAATTTACTAGAGAAAGTAGCATCTGGTCAAACTAATCATAGGCACTTGTCAGCTACTTTACTGAAAATTATCATAGGTAGAAATGACCTAAGAAAAATAGTTTTTTAAAAGGCACGGAATTCAATATAAGTAATACTTTAATAAAAATTTAGTAATAATTACTCTCTATGAAAGTAGACATCAGTATTACAATAACACAATCTTTTATTAAGATCTAGCACACAGCCATTCTTGATGTCATCAGAATCAAGATGGGATTTTTTTTTGGGGGGGAAATATATATGTATATATATATATGTATATGTATATATCAGTTGGCCATAAATATTGTACAAAGAGAGCTCAGAGGATTTTTAAACATATTTTCCCTTCTTTTGTTTAACAGGCCAAATGGCACATTATATTTTACATTTTGTGTAATGTCAGGAAGTACAGAACTATGATACCTCTTACTGTGATACTATTTAAATGCTCATGTGAAATGTCAAGTTTATTATGTACTGGAGGAACTTCATCTGGAATTCAGTGATCATGAGAAAGCAAATGTTATTTTCTTCAGAAGTTCCTTCTAAGCTTGTAAAGCCCTATAAGGTGGTTGTTACAACTTTTTGTTAATCCTTTGAAAAAGGGTTCATAATGGAGTATAAGTGTCTTAGGTAGTAGGATTACAGACATTGACATAATCTTTTATCCAGTGGCCAAAAAATTGCTATAATGGTGCCTAGGTATATCAGAAAACTCAAGATTAAGTTCTCCTCTTATGCTTCTTAATCCTTGTGCTCTTCCACTGCCTATGCTCTTTCTTTTCCTCCATCCTTTTCAGAAATACATGGCAGCAGGCCTATCAGATGTTTACAACAAACTTCAGGTGCAACTGCTTCAAGCACTTCAACCTTTGTAAACATTTTTTATAATTTTTTATTTTTTATATTAATCACAGGTTATTTATTTTGTAGCCCAGCCATAGCCCCCCTCTCTCATTCCCTCCCAATCCCACCCTCCCTTCCTCATCTCCTCCCTGCCCCTTTCCAAGTCCACTGATAGGGAAGGTCCTCCTCCCCTTCCATCTGACCCTAGCTTATCAGGTATCTTCAGGAGTGACTGCACTGTCCTCCTCTGTGGCCTAGCAAGGCTGCTCCTCCCTCGGGATGGTGGGGGGAGGTGTCAAAGAGCCAGCCATTGAGTTCATGTCAGAAATGGTCCCTGTTCCCCTTACTAGGAAACCCACTTGCATCCTGAGCTACCGTGGGCTACATCTGAGCAAGTGTTCTAGGTTATATTCATACATGGTTTGTTAACATTTTAATGTGACTGTTCTGATTTATAACCTAGGATGCAGGACTAGTAAAAAAATCAAAGAAAATATCACAGTAGAATACTGTAATTGTAGTTTTATTAACTGTTCTTTTTAGACCCAAATTTTTAAAAATTGTATTCCTGAAAAAGTTGTATTCCTGAAGAAATCTCATGGCATACTATTCTAAACTTTAATATTTCACGGGAAATTAGGATAAAGGGCACAAAGCAAAGAAATTAATTTTAAATATTTCTTTTCTATCACTATCTATGACAAATAAAATATATTAGCTTATATCTTCGCATCACTAAGCCCTGAAAGACCTGTGGAACCTTCCTTCATTCAACACAAGGTAACATACTCTGAATATGACTCAAGTATAGTTTCTCAATTTCTTTTAGTGTTTTAAGGCATTATTTCAAAAGGTAGCATTCTGCATTTTGTGTATAGTTGTGCCAGCTACTCAACTTTAGTTTTCTTATTTCTTGAAAGTTAAAAGACAGATCTCTGACTACCTGCGGAAACTTACATTAGCTATAACACCTTAACAAGTTCAAGATTTTCACTAAATGGGACAGAGAAATCATACTTTACCTCAAGGAGTTTCTGTGACTTACAAAGTAGATCAAATACATTTGAGAACAAATATAGCATCTGTGAAATGCTTAATAAATGCACTACTGTTTTATTATTTGGCACTGTTATTTTAGTAACTATTCTGTTTATCTCCTTTTCTCACTTAAAATATATACAAGTATATATCCACATATGACAGCAATTTTCCTAAGAAAGACACATGTACACTAAGAATTATACACTATACACATACACTAAATGTTATATACTATACAAATACACTAAGGCTTATAATAGTTTAACAGAGAAAATTAAATGTCTACATAGTTGTAGCTATATCCAAGCACTTGGTAGTCTCTAGGAAGGGATAAAATAAAAGTTCAGTGGAAGGTATTATACTTCCACTTGTACTCAGGGAAACCTATTTCAAGAGAATGGCAATATGCCTGATTACATTTCAGCTTGTGACATCTTTGAGAGAATCTAGGTGAAAGGAATACAGACAGGCATATAGAGGTATATTCTGTGAATGATAAACAGAATTTCATTCAGTTCATCTGTAGAAAATAGAGACTGACATTCCAGCCAAGGACCATGCATGGAGAGGAGCTAGAACCACTGCTCAGTCTTCAAGTGGTTTCCCTAGTAAGGGGAGAAGGGGCCTAGTAAGGGGAGAAGGAGCTGTCTCTGACATAAACTCAGTGACCAGCTCTTTGTCCTTTCCCCCCTGGTGGGTGCAGACTTGTCAGGCCACAGAGGAAGACTATTCAGCCAGTCTTGATGAGACCTGATAGGCTAGGGTCAGATAGTAGGGGAGGAGAACCTCCCCTATCAGTGGACTTGGAGAGGGGCAGGGAAGAAGATGAGGGAGGGAGGGTGGGAATGGGAGGAGATGAGGGAGGAGGCTATAGCCAGGATACAGAGTGTATACTTTGTAATAAATAATTAATAAATAAAAATTTAAAAAAAGAAAAGAAACATGTTATGGAAAAAAAGAAGAATATGTGAACAAATTACTTTAAAACATAACTCTAGTTCCAGAAAAGGTTACCAGGAGAAAACTGATATATTTAAAAGGAATTTCAAACAAGTACAATTTAAAGACTCCAGGTCACAATACTAGCATCATTAAATAAACATGTTTCATTAATGATCATTCCCTTCAAGAGGGTGGGCAACAGAGCTGTTCATTTTTTTATTTTTTAAGCATTATAGCGAGGAAGACTATTCTCAATATAAGCAGAAGAAAAAAAAAATCAATAAAATCAAACCGTGAATTTTGTAGATCTAAGTTAAAATATAATTTGTTTAGCTTCATAATTTATGTGTATAAGTATCTGCCTGCATGTACTTATGCAAATGCACCAATATGGAATATCTCCTCAGTATCCAGTGTTGGATCTCTTGGACCTGCAGTTACAAATGGTTTTGAGCTACCAAGTGGTGCAGGTGTTCTTAAGCACTTAGCCAGGTCTCTAGCCATCTATGTTACATCTATGCATTTAAATGTTAACAATTTGAAAGTAAAGCAGTGATTTCTTTACAATTTGTATGACTTCATTACACATATATAATTCTAACAAGATTCCACTTAAAATGTGAAATAAAAACACTGATTATTGGTTTATGTTAACTACATAAAAATCATTTATAGCTTTTCTAATTTTGTTATTATTTTCAGAATTTTTATAGCAAAATCAAAATCTTTCTGATTTTAATTCTAATTAATTGTGCAATCTTGAAACATATGATTTTTTAGACACAACTTTTTTTTATAAAACACATGGCTATTATTATGTTCTGACATAAGTATTAGTGATTATTACTATTAATTTTAGGCATCAGAAAATGCATAATTAAGTGAAGCAGTTAAAATATATATTACCTTCAGATTTCCTGGTGAGAATGCAATATGAATCCACCCCTCTAAAATATACAACATAATATGCTTTTTATCGTTTTATTACTTATTTTATGATTTTTAAATATATATGTTATATATGCCTAAAATTTTTCTTATCAATTATAAAGATTATCATGTTAAATATTGTTTTCTTCCATTTTTATGCATATTAAAGACACAGATACTAGAACATTATGATATATTGAAACTTTTCATTGCAGACCAAGGATTCTTCTATTAAAGATTAGAGATGTAATTAAAAATAACAAAAACTTTGGGGCTATAGAGATGGCTCAGGGTTTAAGAGAGCTTGCTGCTCTTGCAGAGGACCTAGGTTCAGTTCAGAGTTTAGTTTACAGTCATATTAGTTGGCTCACAACTACCTGTAAGTCTAGTCCAGTGGGATTTGTTGCCCTCTGTTCTCTGTGGGCATCTGCATGCATGGACTGCATGCATATTCAGAAAAGCACAAACGCAAACATAAACAAATAATGCATAAATTGTTAGAATAACACAAATCTATATACTTTTGGAATATAATTTTTAGAAAGAGCACCCAACTGAAAAGAATATGTGAGATGTAAAAAAATGACATCATAAAATACTTCAGAAATATTTTTGATTTAAATGGTGAATTTGACACTTACATTATTTTTTCAAATCTTTATTTATTGTTGATTGCTGGGTATTAATTACCAAGCTCTTCAAATGCTAAACATATGTCAACCACTGAGATGCAATCCCAGTAAAGGTCCTTCACTTTTAAAATAAAAAAAAAAAAATATGTAACCAAAACCTGTTAAAAAAATCAACTGAATCCCCAAGCATGGGAGCTAAAATGTTACGCTCAGGATGCGAGGCTAAGCACTGCACTCAGGGTCAGCTGCTTTCAACCCAGAGAAGAGAAGAGCATGTCTGATTGCATGCAGGTTGATGCCCCAGGTCCCGCCTCTGAGAAAAAGGTATCGGACGGGTCTGATGCTCTTTGGGTGGATGACACCTAAATGAACATTGGTACAAAGTCCCAATTTATTTCTAATATCAGAGATCAGACCTCTACTCTTGCCTGATGAGTCTAAAACAAAAAGGGGGAACTGTAGAGAGCTGTGTAATGCCGCGCCTTAAAGATGGAGCTGGTAACAAAAAGGGGGAACTGTAGAGAGCTGCGGAATGCTATGCCTTAAAGATGGAGCTGGTTTCTGCCTTCCACCTTCCCGATGGTGAGTGCTCTCTGTCACGAACAATTCCACATTTGGCTAAGGCTGAGGATCTGCCTTGCTTCCATGTATGTGGACCTATCTGCATTGCCCACGTGGCACGCCTGGGTTGGCTACCCAGAGGCTATTTAAGCTGTGGGCTGGCTCTCCCCAGGGTCCGAGGATTGTTCAAGGTTTCTGAATAAACTGCATTGAAAAAAAAAAAAAAAGTACCACTTAAAAAAAAAAAAAAAAGATGGAGCTGGTTTCTGCCTTCCACCTTCCCGATGGTGAGTGCTCTCTGACACAAACAACTCCACTTGGCTAAGGCTAAGGATCTGGCTTGCTTCCATGTATGTGGACCTATCTGCATTGCCCACGTGGCACACTGGGGTTGGCTACCCAGAGGCTATTTAAGCTGTGGGCTGGCTTTCCTCAGGGTCAGATGATTGTTCAAGGTTCCTGAATAAACTGCATTGAAAAAAAAAATCACACTGTAGAGCGAGGCATGCTCGTACCTGCTTTTATCCCAGAACTTGGGAGGCAGAGGCATGTGAATCTCTATGAGTTGAAGGCCAGCATGGTCTACACAGAGAGAGCTAGGGCAACACTACACAGAGAAACCCTGTCTTGAAAAGCCAAAACAACAAGAACAACAACAATAAAACAAAACAAAAAAAAAAAAAAAGAAAAATCAATTGAAATTAATATGCACATATAAGCTTAACTAAATAAGTCAGTACATATGTATAACACATTTTTCTTAATTTATTTCCACATTGAATATAATGATCATTACAGGAAACAAATCCGACCATCTCTATTTTACAACTTTAAAAACATGTACGAAGGAGGAGCAGCCTTGCTAGGCCACAGAGGAGGACATTGCAGCCAGTCCTGAAGATACCTGATAAGGTAAGGTCAGATGGAAGGGGGGGAGGACCTCCTCTATCAGTGGACTTGGAAAGGGACAGAGAGCAGAGGAGAGAGGGTGGGATTAGGAGGGAATGAAGGAGGGGGCTATGGCTGGGATACAAAGTAAATAACCTGTGATTAAAAAAAATTAAAAAAATATTAAAAAAACATGTATGAATAAGAAAATGTGCATTGAGATATACAAACTATGATCAAGCAAGTAGCTAGATGACAAAGGAAAAACTAGAATTTGCATATATTATGAATCTTCTCCCTGGATATAGCAGTTTTAGCAATTTTTTTAACATATAGGTATATAAGCATTATTTGTTAAAGAGGTATTAGCTTCTAAAATAGCACTAATGTTTCACATAACTATTCTTATGAGTCTGCAGATCAAACTATTAGTTTTTTTCCCGTTTTAGATGAAGAACTACTAAGGAATTGTTTGAAGTCATATAAAATTTGCAAACCAAGAGTTTATATTTGCTATTTACTAAAATTGTTTCATCAACTTGCACAACCCAAAATTCAGAAGCACCAAAACACTAAAGTAGTGATGAAATTACAGCACTGGTAACTAAGATGATGTTCAGATTTCAGGTATTTTCCATGGTGGTGCATATAATATCCAATCAGGCCACAATCTATCTCCCTTTTAATGGTATGACTCTTGTGACAGGAATGGTTGGTATTTCTTCGTTTCTGTTACGCTACCTTCTGCCCCTATCCTCAACTTCCACTTTGACAATACTAATTAATATCAGTCCTTTAACCTGTTTTATGAAATATATCCCTATATTTTCTGTTTATAGAGGGGTCAAGTAAGTGAGGATAACTAAGGCATTAATATCTGACTTTTTATTATTATTATTATTATTTTTTTTTGGTTTTTCTCTACTGGGTTTCTCTGTGTAGCCTGGGCTGTCCTGGATTTGCTTTGTAAACTAGGCTGGCCTTGAACTCACAGCAATCCACATGCCTCTGCTTCCCTGAGTGAAGGGATCAAAGGTGTGCTCCAGCACACCCAGCTTGAATATCTGAATTTTAAGAAACTTCTTAGAATTCAAAATGAGATTAAACTGATCAGTAGTTACAAACATCTTATTTCCAGACATTGAAGCAAAGACACATGATTTTAAAAAAATAAAAATGACAACAAGAGGTTCTTGGTAGGAATTTTAATTCACTTGGTGATAAGGCATGTTAGGATCCATTAGACAGCCTCATATTGATAACAACTTGAGTAAAGACCTCCTTGATCTTTACTTGTATAGAAAGTGGTTGATGGATCTTGTTTTTCTCTAAATAAAGAAAGCATAAACATCACTTTTAGATTAAAAGATGCTTTGATAAAATCCTTAAATGACATTAACTTGCTGAAAAGCATCAATTATTTATAATAATGTCAGATGAACTTATACAACTGACTATTTATATTTATTCAACATGGGTGATTCTTATGAAGCATGCATAAAAATAAAAGGATCCTTTGAATTAAATGTAGTACTTACCTCACTTTTTATAAGTTATAACACATTTTTCTCATATTTTACTGAAGTTTAACTTACATCAGAAAGTACACATAGCTGACCTGGTTAAGGTATTTTTGTTTATTTTTTATTGACTTATTATTTGTTATAATTTATTCACTTTGTATCCCTGATGTGGCACGCTCCCTCATCGACTCCCAGTCTCACTCACCTCCTATTCCAATGACAGAGGGTGTCTGTCCTCCTCCCCTTCCCTCTGACCCAAACCTATCAGGTCTCATCAGGACTGGCTGCATCCTCTTCCTCTGTGGAGCAGCATGGCTGCACCCTCCCCACCCAAGGGAAGGTGATCAAAGAGTTGACCATTGAGTCCATGAATTTTCATAAATGGAATTCAGGCATATCTTCTATATCCAGAAACACAATATGATCAGTACCCCTAGAAGCCTTAGCACATTCCATTACAGTCGTAAACTTACCCCAAACATTCACAATGTAATGATTAATTTATCTTAGCTACTTTATAAGAGTATCTTTAAAAACTAATTTTTAATTAACTCCTTAAATATCTGCAGATATGATTTAAGATTTAAAGTAATCTTAAAGTCCCACAGCAGGTTTAGATAAAGAAATTAGATAACAGAATCTTCTAATGGCAATACTGTGTCAAATAGCACCGTCATAAAGAAGCCTAAGGATATCAAACAATATTGAGAATGTATTACTTTGGGACACAGGTACGAAAATGGAAACACTGTACCAAATGAAGAGGTTAGAATAAATATTCTCATCTGTTAGAGAAGTAAGAAACTACCGAAAGTTAGGACAAAAGCCTTTCTATAGAAGGGTGAGAGCAAAAACTTGCATGGAGCACAGAATGGCTAAGAAATGAAGGTGATATTTTTGTTTGGACCAAAAGCATAGAAGTCTAGGTTCTGACATAGTCATAACGAAAATGGTATAATTCTACAGCCAAAACCCCACCATGATGAAAAAGGCTAAGGTGCTCTAACAACACGGTTATTGTTTTTTGTGTATTTGCAATATGCTGGCAAATAAGCCAACTAAGTATGTAGGAAATATTAATTAGGGGCCCTGGAGCCACTGATCACCAGTGTGTTTAAGGTGCTGGGCTTGATTCCCAGTATTGCAAAATTAAATAAGTGAAAAAACACACAAAAATGAAGCATATCACAAAAATTATTCAAACCTGAATAATGTTTGGTTAACAACAACATATTAGGTACTTAATGAGTGTAAATCTGGACATGTTTACAACACACATACAAAAAAAATCAACCTTATGAAAAATTACTCAAAATATTTTAAAAAGATTATAGACACAAAAATCTAAAAGAAGCTAAGCAAACATCTTACTGTGTTTATTCAAATGATATAGTGTTATATATATACTCAATTTTATTAAGACTACTAAATTTAACTACAATAAAAATATTCTACAATGCTAGCAGCAAGTTGGCTAGCAATAAAATGGCTCAGTGGGTAAAGTATTTATCTTAGAGCCAAAGCTGCTGACATGAGTTCCAACCTCCACCTAACCTGTTAGTTGAAGATAACCAATTCCTGTGACTTCCGTTTCTACACATACACACACAGACACACGCACGCGCACACACACACAAATTAAATGAATGCTTTCTACACTGGTATGACTCTGTGCTTCTAAAAAGAATATAACTCAAAGTTAAACTATAACATAAAATAATTCAATTTACAATTTTCTCACATCTACAACTCCATGTGAACCCATAAAAGAAGTGCTTTAAAACCACTAGAATTTTGTTACCAAATGCATAAATCTTTTCAGTGAAATTAACAATTCAGAGTATGGAAGAAATGTTTCAGGCATTAGAATAAAGATAGCAGCTCTTTCAGCAACTAGTTACATAGCACACTGAGAGCATCAACTGCTGTTATTGATGCTATAATACAGTCATGGGACAAGACAAGGCTGCCCACTCTTTCCATATCTCTTCAACATAGTGCTGGAAGTCCTTGCTAGAACAATAAGATAGATGAAGGAGATGAAGGGGATACAGATTGGAAAGGAAGAAGTCAAATTATCACTATTTGCAGATGATATGATAGTATACATGAGTGACCCCCAAAACTCTACCAGGGAACTCCTACACCTGATAAACACCTTCAGCAAAGTGGCTGGATACAAAATAACTAAAAAAAAAAAAATCAGTAGCACTCCTGTATACAAAAGACAAAAGGGCTGAGGAAGAAATTAGAGAAACAACACCCTTCACAATAGCCACAAATGACATAAAGTACCTTGGTGTAACCCTAATGAAGCAAGTCAAAGACTTGTATGAAAAAAAAAAATCAAGTCTCTGAAGAAAGAATTAGAAGAATATATGAGAAGATGGAAAGATCTCCCATGCTCATGGCTTGGCAGGATTAACATAATAAAAATGGCCATCTTACCAAAATCAATCTACAGATTCAATGCAATTCCCATCAAATTACCAACACAATTCTTTACAGACCAGGAAAGAAAAATTCTCAACTTTGTATGGAATAACAAGAAACCCAGAATTGCTAAAACAATCCTCTACAATAAAAGATCTTCTGGAGGTATCTCCATCCCTGACCTCAATCTGTACTATAGACCAACAGTTATAAAAACTGCATGGTACTGGCATAGAAACAGAATGGTGGATCAATGGAACCAAACAGAAGAACGAGAAATAAACCCACACACTTATGGACACCTGATTTTTGACAAAGATGCCAAAACCATACAATGGAAAAAAAGATAGCATCTTCAACAAATGGTGCTGGTCTAACTGGATGTCTACATGTAGAAAAATGAAAATAGATCCATACTTATCACCTTGCACAAAACTGAAGTCCAAGTGGATCAAAGACCTCAACATAAAACCAGACACATTAAATCGGCTAGAATAAAAAAAAAAAAAAAAAAATTGGGGAATACCCTAGAACTCATTGGTACAGGAGAAAACTTCCTGAACAGAACACCAACAGCACAGGCTCTAAGAGCAACAATCAATAAATGAGACCTCATGAAACTGAAAAGCTTCTGTAAAGCAAAGGACACCGTCAACAAAACAAAACAAATGCCTATAAATTGGGAAAGAATCATCACCAACCCTTTATATGACAGAGGACTCATATCCAGTATATATAAAGAACTAAAGAAGCTGAAAATCAGCAAACCAAGTAATCCACTTAAAAAATGGGGAACAGAGCTAAACAGAGAATTCTCTGTAGAGGAATATCGAATGGCAGAGAAGTACTTAAAGAAATGCTCAACTTCATTAGCCATTAGGGAAATGCAAATCAAAACAACCCTGAGATTTCACCTTACACCCATGAGAATGGCCAAGATCAAAAACTCAAGTGACAACACATGCTGGAGAGGTTGAGAAGAAAGGGGAACCCTTCTCCACTGCTGGTGGGAATGTAAACTTGTACAACCACTCTGGAAATCAATCTGGCGCTTTCTCAGACAACTAAGAATAGCACTTCCTCAAGATCCAGCCATACCACTTAGGTATATATCCAAAAGAGGCTCAAGTACACAAAAAGGACATTTGCTCAACCATGTTTGTAGCAGCTTTATTTGTAATAGCCAGAAGCTGGAAACAGCCCAGATGCCCCTCAACTGAAGAATGGATGCAGAAACTGTGGTACATCTAAACAATGGAGTATTACTCAGCAATGAAAAATAAGGAAATCATGAAATTTGCAGGTAAATGGTGGGACCTGGACAGGATCATCCTGAGTGAGTTGTGCCACAAGCAAAAAGACACACAAGGTATACACTCACTCATATAAACATACAACATAGAATAAACCCACTAAAATCTGTACATCTAAAAATCCTAAGCAAAAGAGAGGACCCTAACTAAAATGTTCAATCCCCACCCTGAAAGGCAAAGAGGATGGACATTAGAAGAAAAAGAAAACAGGAAACAACTTAGGAACCTGCTATAGAGGGCCTCTGAAAGCCAGAAGAAGAAAACAGGAAACAACCTAGGAACCTGCCACAGAGGGCCTCTGAAAGCCTCTGCCCTGCAGACTGTCAAAGCAGATGCTGAGCCTGATGGCCAGCTGTCTGGCAGAGTGAATGGAATTTTATGTAAGAAGTGGGAAATAGTAAGAGCTGGAGAGGACAGGAACTCCACAAGGAGAGCAACAGAACAAGAAAAATTGAACACAGGTAACTTCCCAGAGATTCATTCTCCAACCAAGGATTATTCATGGAGATAACCTAGAACCCTGACAATGCAGCCACTTCTAATGAGAACTGATAGACTAAGATCAGAAAGAAGGAGAGGAGGACCTCCCCTATCAGTGGACTAGGGGAGGGGCATGCATGCAGAAACGGGGGAAAGGGTCGGACCGGGAGGGGAGGAGGGAGGAGCTTCTGGGTGGATACAAAATGAATAAAGTGTAATTAATAAAAGTTAAATAAAAAATTAAAAAAATAATAAAATAAAAAAATTCTCATAAAATTCTGTTTGGTGTTCTATGTAAGTTTACATCCTCTCTATTATTTACTCAATTGTCACTTTTAACTTACTCATCGAAAGAAATTATCTACAGAGTGGGAAATATTCTTAAAACACATTGTCTGTTTCCAGCTTCTGGCTATTACAAATAAAGTTGCTACAAACATGGTTGAACAAATGTCCTTACTGTGTACTTGAGCCTCTTTTGGATATATGCCTAGGACTGGTATGGCTGGATCTTGAGGAAGCGCTATTCCTAGTTGTCTGAGAAAGTGCCAGCTTGGTTGTACAAGTTTACATTCCCACCAGCAGTGTAGAAGGGTTCCCCTTTCTCCACAACCACTCCAGCATGTGTTGTCACTTGAGTTTTTGATCTTGGCCATTCTGATGGGTGTAAGGTGAAATCTCAGGGTTGTTTTAATTTGCATTTCCCTAATGGCTAATGAGGTTGAGCATTTCTTTGAGTGTTTCTCTGCCATTTGATGTTCCATTACAGAGAATTCTCTGTTTAGCTCTGTTCAACATTTTTAATTGGATTACTTGGTTTCCTGATTTTCAGCTTCTTTAGTTATTTAATTATACTGGATATTAGTCCTCTGTCAGATAAACGGTTGGTGAAGATTCTTTCCTAATTTGTAGACATTTGTTTTGTTTTGGTGACGGTGTCCTTTGCTGTACCAAAGCTTTTCAGTTTCATGAGGTCCCATTTATTGATTGTTACTCTTAGAGCCTGTGCTGTTGGTGTTCTGTTCAGGAAGTTGTCTCCTGTACCAATGAGTTCTATGGTCTTCCCCAATTTTTCTTCTAACAGATTTAGAGTATCTGGTTTTATGTTGAGGTCTTTGATCCACTTGGACTTTAATTTTGTGCAGGGTGATAAGTACAGATCTATTTGCATTTTTCTACATGTAGACATCCAGGTAGACCAGCACCATTTGTTGAAGATGCTTTCTTTTTTCCATTGTACACAATAAGGACATTTGCTCTTCCATGTTTGTAGCAGCTTTATTTGTAATAGCCAGAAGCTGGATACAGCCCAGATGACCCTCAACTGAAGAATGGATACAGAAATTGTGGTACATCTACATAATGGAATATTACTCAGCAATGAAAAATAAGGAAATCATGAAATTTGCAGGTAAATGGTGAGACCTGGAAAGGATCATCCTGATTGAGCTGTCCCAGAAGCAGAAAGACACACACGGTATATACTCACTCATATAGACATATAAGATAAACCTACTAAAATCTGTACTTCTAAAGAAACTAATCAAGAGAGAAGTCCCTGACTAAAATGCTCAATCCACATTCAGAAAGGCAAAGAGGATAAGACATCAGAAGAAGAAGAAAACAGGAAACAAGCTAGGAACCTGCCACGGAGGGCCTCTGAAAGGCTGTGTCCTGCAGACTATTAAAGCAGATGCCGAGACTTATGGCCAACTGTTGGGTAGAGTGCAGGGAATCTTATGAAAGAAGTGGGAAATAGTAAGATCTGGAGAGGACAGGAACTCCACGAGATCAGAAAATTTGAACACAGGGGTCTTTCTAGAGACTAATACTCCAAACAAGTACCATGCATGGAGATAATTTAGAACCCCTGCAGAGATGTAGCTCATGGCAATTTAGTGTCCAAGTAGGTTACACATAATGGGAAGAGGGACTGCCTCAGACATGAACTGATTGGCCTGCTCTTTGATTACCCCCCTCTGAAGGGGGATCAGCCTTACCAGGCCACAGAAGATGACAATGCAGCCACTCCTGATGAGATCTGATAGAATAAGATCAGAAGGAAGGAGAGGAGGACCTCCCCTATCAGTGGACTTGGGGAAGGGCATTCTTGAAGAAGGGGGAGGGAGGGTGGGATCAGGAGGGGAGGAGGGAGATACAAACTGTATAAAGTGTAATTAATAAAGTTACAAAAGAAAAGAAAGAAAATAGATGATTCCATGTATTATATTATATGCTTATAATTGAGAATATGTAATAAACTTATACTGATATTCAACAACAAAAAAACACATTGTCTGTTGTTGTTTGACACAGTGTTTCTCTGTGAAGCATTTGCTGTGGCTGCCTCCCCAAAGGCCTGTGTCATCATTCCTGGCTCACAGTGTCTTCTATTGACTTGCATAGCTTCCTCACTTTATAGGAAATAGTAACCAGCTACCCATAAAGTATTATTTTGATGAAGCTGGAGGCAATGACACTCTGGATAGCTTTTAGTAGAAACTAGGCGAACTCTTAAGCTTCTACCGGGTCTAACATCTCTAATTTTTTTTTTCTCTTTCCTACAACTTTTCACTCTAATATTTGATTTTGTTATTAATTGATGTTTTGTACTTTTTTTGTTTTTGCTTTCCCTTCAACTTTTATTCTCTACTTTAATTTACATCTTTATTTCTAGAGTTTTCAAACATGACTTTTAAAATGTAAAGTTTCACTACTATTAATTCTGAAAGGAAATCAGAATAAATAAATATGTAGTTAGAAAAACAGGGTCAAATGATTTCATTTCATACAGCACTTGAGACTACCAAAAGAGAGGTAGCATGAACCACAGTGAGCAGGGCTTTCTCATTCATATCATCAACGAAAAAAATCCACTCTAGGCTTATCACAGGCAATATGGTGGGGGCATTTTCTCAAATGAAGCTTCCTCTTTCTGAGTGTCTGGCTTTTGTCAAGTTTACATAAAACAGCTACTGTACAACACACGAATAATCACTAAAATTAAAAATTAGAAAAAAAATATTGTGGTTTATAAAAGGCACTTTTGAATGTTTAAAGATATCAAAACCTGAACAACCACAATATTTTCTTTCTTGACACATGCTGTTATGTCAGTCACTAATGAAGTATTTGAAGACTTAAAATTTACCCCAGAATAAAATAATTCAAACAGTACTATTTTATTAATTTCAGTGATAATAAGTGTATATTATACTATTTGCTTCTGTACTTCAGATTTACAAGAATTCCTGTTCAGAAGAAAATAGTATACTTTCTCACTCTGCTTGCTTGTATCTCCTGTGTCAACAATAATAGCTAACTGAATAACTAAACAAATTCAAATACAAACAAAACCACTTTTGAAATCTCCAGGCAATGCTTCATAAACATCTCCAACAAAAAGCACTCCTAATGGAATTGAATATTGAACACAAACCCCTAGGGAGCTGCTGCAAGTGTGAAACTTCTTTGAAGTCATCTGTTTTACTTTTTTTTTTTTAAAAAAAATCAGGTAGTTTTTGCATTCTGCTCTGTAATATGGAAAAATGATGTGTTTTCTTTTCAATATATTTGAGTTACAGAGCTCTAGGAAAATATGCTAAGTAGATATAAAAAGATTGCATCTCCAAGAAATGTAAAAATTTTAAGCTTAGGTTTCTGAAGAATAAAAATAATTATATAGATAAAGTTTTCCCTAGGTTCTACAGAATTCTTTATTTTTCTTTCAGCTTAAGGTAATGGCATTTCCCCTATATTATCAGTAAATTTGAGGTCTACACTTTTAGAATTGGAAGAGAAAATGCCTATTGTTTGCCATACTGGGCAGAAAACATCATTTTCTCATAACATCATTACCTGAATTCTAATAATCACAGAAGACTGATATTGACGGTCATACAATTGTTCATTATATGTGAAATGAAATACATTCATTAACTTGATTTTTGTATTCTTTCTATGCCTCCAATTTTTTTAAAAAAAAGCTGTTATGCTTTAGAAGAAGAACATTTCGCAAGGAGATGATTCATTTTCAAAAACAAATTAATTATATAGTGTTGATGTATTTTTTATTTCCACTGGTAGAGTGTGAATATTATACATATAATATATTAAACACAATAATGAAGGTAACAAATTTGACTTAAATGAACCTGAAATTTATTTTAAGGAAGTAAAGATGAATAAGACTCAAATATTAAGGAAAATCATTTAACTATAAATAAGACATAAATAGCTTGACCTTTCACTATTGCTTTTCTTCCCATAGAGAATAATTCCTCAAAGTATTTCCTCCTGAAGCCTGCGAGACAAGATATTAGGAATTTGAACAGTGTTTTGACAAATGATAGTTGTCTTAGAGGACAAGGCAGGTGAGATTTTCAGACAAGGGATACAGCAGAGAATTGTACACACAGACAGGACTATTAAAAAGGAATAAAAATGGTTCAAGAGAATATATGTCTGGGTACACTGAAATGAGAACCAGGAGGAAATAAAAGTGACTGTAAGCAGGTAGAGTGTGCTTAAGAAGTTTTTGAGTTGAGAACGCTTTGCATTTCACAGGAAAATAAAATAGAGCCAACCATAAAAATGTGGAGAGAGGGGATTGCTGCAGCCCAAACAGCGAGATAGGAAAAGGGTATTTAGCAACAGTTTCATGACTACACTGGCTAGATCAATAAGCAAAACAAGCATTCAAACACAATGGATAAATCTGGCTGTTGAAGTAGACAGAGAAAAAGAATGTTCTGGTACTGTTAAAGAAAAATATGAAAGGATTTATCAAAAAGCCCAGACATATGAAAGGAACAAAGCTGAATAAAATGCATGTTTTGCTCAACACTGAAGAACATAGACATATATAAGATTATTCTCTTCTAATCTAATGAACAAAACACTGCAATGTTCTTACTAGTGTATTAATTATTATTGATACTAATACTATCACAGCTGTGTACTTACTATGTGACAAGAATTTCACTGTATGCTTTGTATATGTTGATTTACTTATTTAACCTTACCAATATGGACATTCTTCGTCATTTTATACACAAGGACAAAAAACTTGGATGTCTAAATTACTACCCCCATGTTCTGAAAATATATGTAATATAATTAGAATTAGAAATCCACAATAACTAAAAATAGGTTTTATTCTGACATCTTCCTTTATCAGTTGTAACAATGTAATATGGTATTACTTAATTTTTAGCAACTACTTAAAAATATAAACATTATATAAAAACACAGCCACATATTGTACAACAATGGAAATGGGTTATTTCGGTGTCAACACCATAATATACATTCTAATATTTCTTTGACATCACCAGGAAATACTGAGTAATGCGGGAAATGTAATATATGAAATACCTTGGTAATGAACTTCCAAGTCTATCAACAGTGAGATATGAATTAAAAACTGTATTTTCATTGGTAATTACACAAGCAAGTAGTATTCTTTTGTAGAAAAATAAAAACACACAAAACAGCACATCTCCCTCTGTGTGCATGTACATATTAATTCAGCAGATATTCAGAATTAAAATCAATCGGAAATGTAATATATGAAATACCTTGATAATGAACTTCCAAGTCTATCAACAGTGAGATATGAATTAAAAACTGTATTTTCATTGGTAATTACACAAGCAAGTAGTATTCTTTTGTAGAAAAATAAAAACACACAAAACAGCACATCTCCCTCTGTGTGCATGTACATATTAATTCAGCAGATATTCAGAATTAAAATCAATCATTCTTTTTCAATTAAAGTCAAGATATATATTTTAGATATGCTCACAAAAAATCATAAATATAAGAATTGAAATTATCACCATAAAATTGAGAGGGCAATTTACTTTAAACTAAAACTGATATATTTCCTAGCAAAACTAATTTTAATTATAAAATAAATGCAATTAAAATATTCTGATAGAACACAGTTAAAATAAAAATAGCAAAATATGATCTAAGTTCTGAACTGGCTTGATTTCTGGTATTCTACAAATTATTTCAAATTGTGATGCAATATTCTTTTCTTTTAATTTATTTATTTTTGTAAAGCGATATTCTAATGACACTTTTTTTGCCAGTTCAATAATACCTCTAATTACAAAGGTATATATTAAAACCCAAGGGATTGAAAACAGCTATAGCATACTTATAAATATAACTCTCAATTATACTACATTTTTTTTACTGAATTAATTGTTTTTTATTATATTTAAGGATAGTTCACATTTTTCTCTCTTCAGCTCTCACTCATGCAGCCATCTTGTGTGACCCTTCCTTTCCCTTTGTGAGCCCATGGAGTTCTTTGAGAGAAGGACTGTGAAATAACATGTAAGAGTAGTGTACAAACTTGTAGAATTTTACAAATTCTTCCAAGTGCAGATTGTTCTTATTTTTTTATAACATTCAGGCAATTTTTATAATTTTTATATCATTTTTGCCAATTGCATGCATACAAATCTAATCAGAATAATATATATTATATATACATATATGTCTGAATACACTATGTATTCCAGAATATACTACACATACATACGTATATATACAAACTATATATACATATATATATTTAGTATTTTCTTCTTTTTAATTTTTTTTAATTTTTATTATTAGTTACATTTTATTAACTCTGAAATATTTTTAACAAAGAAAGAATCTACAAAATACTATTGAATCATGGTGTACCTTCTGTAGTTAATCTTGGTCCTTTGTCCACAACACAGGACACAATAGAAAAAATTAAAAATAAGATGAGGATATGATTGACAGTCTTACAGTAGCACACAACCGAATGATGTGCACAAATGATATTCTGGGATTTATAAACTTTTTTTTTGTTCAAGATTGGGGAGGAGGTCCTCCCCAATCCGCGAACTTGGAAAGGGGCAGGGAGAAGCTGAGGGAGGGAGGGTGGGATTGGGAGGGAATAAGGGAGTGGGATACAGCTGGGATACATAGTTCACAAAATGTAACTAATAATAGTAACCAATAATAAGAAATAAAATTAAAAAAAGAATATTAACAAGCTTATTTAGCTTGCAATAAGTTTGGGAGACATATGGTTTTGTGTCCTTTCTTTAATTCTCAAACTTACTGAATATAATCTCTACGGTACATATTTCTCTTTTCTAAAATGGAAAACAAATTTTTTTACTCATATAAAATCAATTTCAGAAAAATAATTTCTTGATCCATACTCCTTTCACTTTTTAATCATTTGTTAAGTAAGTGTAGACAATATTAACAAAGCAACTTACTTGCCTGAAAATCTTATAAGCATTCTGTTTAACTTCTATTTTAATTCCTAAATATCGTATACAGTGATGTGTGAGCCATGTCTGCCTTAGATATTTCTGAGGTACCTTCCTTACTCTCAGAGGCCCATCGTCAACTATTCTTTTCATCTATCCTAAAAGATTCTGCTAGTTTACCTTGCACCTGTTGAGGTTTCTCTGGAAATCAAGCCCTTTAAAATGCTAGTAAAACTTCAGCCTCATATTTTACACAGTCCAAAGCCATTTTTCCTTTATCTAAATTATAGAACATTATCTTTGAAACATACTTTTAGAATCATTTTGAGAAAATAAAGTTCAACATATATTTAAGTTCTTATATGCGTAAAGAATAGAATGTATTATTTCATTAGAGGAATGAAAGTCTGAATAACCTAGCACTGTTAAAGATAAAGAGAGGTTATTCCAATAAATATACAATGGAGTCAAATATAAGCCAATCGAACTATCTTTCTACTTTTGTTACATCAGCAAAGAATTTGTGATTAATAATGTTCATAGCTTCCTTTTTAATCTTATCATTTAAACTAAAGCACATGGGCTAGGAATATGCTTAAGGCAGTTGCTAATCAATTGATTACCTTTGCTTGCACTTTCTACATGCTCCAGATCTTCAGGAAATTTCAGGATATCTCGGTATCTTTCCTCACAGATTTCAACAAGAAAATGCAAAAGGGTTGTTTTTTGATCTGCTGATTTTGTATCTCTGATCTGGAAGGGAAAATAATTTTTGTGTCAGTTAAATAGACAATTTTGTTAAACAAGTGAACTAAAAATGATTAGGGAATACAAATCATGATGAAGATCACTTCCTTTTTTTTTTTTTTTTTATTAAGCTGGGAGCTGTTTCCTGAAATGGCATACCATGACATAGCTCAGGATCTTAAACTCAATACTTTATAAAATAGAAATAAGACTAATATAGGTGCCAAATTAAACCTTAATATATATTTTCAAAAATGTCTGAATCATTACAGCAAAATGAACTCTTCTTTTTATAAGACACAAACACTCATTTAAGTATTTATAATAATACTCCCAGTTAATGTGTGCTGATGTTCACCACATTCTGGTCTTCTTACAGAACAAGAGCTTACCCACAGTCGGCCTCTGAAAGACACTACCTAGCAGGGTATTGAAACAAATACTAAGAATCATAGCCAAACTTTGGGCAGGATGCACGAAATCATATGGAAGAAGGGGGAGATAGAAAGACCTGGAGGGGACAACAACTCCACAAGAAGAGCAACAGAACCAAAAAAATCTGTGTCTACGAGTCTTTTCTGAGACTGATACTCCAAACAAGGACCATGCATGGAGACAACCTAGAACCCTTGCTCAGATGTAGCCCATGGCAGCTCAGTGTCCAAGTGGGTTCACTAATAAGGGGAACAGGGGCTGTCTCTGACATGAACTGATTGGCCTGTTCTTTAATCACCTCCCCCTGAAGGGGGAGCAGCCTTACCAGGCCACAGAGGAAGACAATGCAGCCAGTCCTGATGAGACCTGACAGGCTATGATCAGAGGGAAGGGGAGGAGGGCAAAGGAGGCAGGAAGAAGGAGAAAGGATTGGGGAAATGAGAAAGGGGGGAGGTACAGCTGGCATACAAAGTGAAAAATTTGTAGTAAAGAAAAATAATAATGAAATTACATAAATCACTAAATATATATTCTTGAAAGCTGCATTCATCTGTGAGCTTAAATTTATTTCTAGCTATTATTTATGTAAATTATCATAAAGTAGTCAGCATGCTTTACACTGCTTTACATGCATGGGCCGTAAGGGAAAAAAATTATGAAGTTATTTCATACGGAATTATAAACCCAAATTAGACAACACAGTCATGGAAACATGACAGAATTTATTAGCTTTTTTATTAACATTGTACTTTTTTAGAGACTAGAAAAAAAAAGATCTCATCAATTGAATGATAAAAATAATTTTTATATCTCTTATCCTAGACCCATCTTCAAATTAAATCAATGATTTACTAATAAACAATACATAAACACAATGTAAAGTATTACTTTTTCTGTTTATTGAGGATTTGATTCTATAATATTTAGATGATGAGTTAATCCACTGGTGTTGATAATGATTTGTGGTTTTTATCTTTAAGGATTACTTTGTTTAGAATAAATATGTATTCTTCACAAACAGGGTTAGGAAAGGTTACAGAGAATAAAGTAATTTCAAAGTATGTTAATCCTTATATTTTAGTTACTAAAAACAATAAATAATCATAGCATTTATAAAATTAAGGCCGTATCAAATCTGTTAAACTTTTATCAACTATTTATATCCTCATGATATGAACAAATACAAAAAAAAAAAAAGTTAGCCTTAAGGCTCCACATAAACAAATGGCCACAAGAGACATAACGTTTCAGTGGACATCTACAAATGCAGAGTGTATATATGGAAAATATTTAAAATGCTGTACTCATACTCATTCACCAAACACCATTTAGTATTACAAGGTTGATTCTGACAATCCAAGAACATAATGTAAGAACAAAAAGCAACAGGAACCTCAAGTGCAGTTTCTCTTAAATAAAGCTAGCAGCTATAAAGAAATTAATGGGAGGCTCTGGTTCCCAAAGAGAATTCTTTAGCTGAGATTACTGTGTTATATGCCCACAAAGTGCATCATTTTTACCGTATGTGGGACATTTAAAAAATAATCCCCTGCAACTTACATCTGAGGTCCTAAAATAACAATCAAAAATAGGTGCTGAGGTAAATTACAGAAAAATTCCCTTCCTAACAATAAGAAAACTGTTTTTTTTTAAAGTCTGTGGAGACAAAGACATAAAAACAAAGAGAAAAAGGACAAATTCTTACACACTATTCAAGATGTCAAATTGTATAAATATTTTATAGTTGTTAAAAATGTATGTTGCTAATACTGCAAATAAAAAAGAAATGGTATTGTATTCAGATGCCAACTTTATGCAGATTTTCTTTTCTTTGATTTGGGCTTTATATTATTTTACACTAAAAACTTCAGTTTAGCATGAATTCTTAAACTGCTGAATTTAGAGATTTGTGTGTTATATGAGTGATTGTGTGGTTATCTATGTATGTTTTGCATGAGTATGCACATGTGTGAGTGTGTACTTGCCTGCGCATGCATGTGTTTAAGACATAAGTCAAAGTCTGGTGTCTTCTATTATTCTCCATCTTATTTTTTATTTTATTTTTATTAATTACAGTTTATTCACTCTGTCCATCTTACTTTTTGAGACAGGGTCTCTCACTGAACATCAAGTTCATTTTTTTGCTAGGTTGGCTGGCCAGAAAGCCCTAGGCCTACCTGTGCCTCTACTCCTTAAAAATTATACATGGTCTGGGCACATGGGCCTTTCTGAGAATGATTCTCCATCTAGGGACCATGCATGGATATAACCTAGAACACCTGCTTGGATGTAGCCTGTGGTAGCTCAGTATCCAGGTGGGTTTCCCTAGTAAGGGGAATAGGAACTGTCTCTGGCATGAACTCTATGGCTAGCTTTTTGATCTCCCCAGTCCCTCATGGGAGGAGCAGCCTAGCTAAGCCAGAGAGAAGGACAATACAGCCAGTCCTGGTGAGACCTGATAATCTGGGGTCAGATGGAAGGGGAGGAGGACCTCTCCTATCAGTGGACTTAGAGAAGGACAAGGAGGAGATGAGGGAGAGAGGGTGGGATTGGGAGGGAATGAAGGAGTGGGCTACAGCTGGGACACAAAGTAAATAAATTGTAATTAATATAAAAAATAAAAAAAAGAATTAAACATGGTTCACAAATGTCATTTTATTTTATTTTCTACTGTTTTATGTGCTTGCAAAGAATTCAAATTAGGATCCCTTATGTGATCACCAAGCACTTTATTATTATTATTATTATTATTATTATTATTATTATTATTTACAATTTATGCTGGCTATAGCCCCATCCCTCATCTCTTCCAGGTCCCACCCTCCCTCCTCCTTTTTCCCTTTTCCCTCCCCTAGTCCACTGGTAGGGGAGGTCCTCCTCCCCTAGTATCTGATGTAGCCTATCAGGACTCATCAGGACTATCTGAATCCTTATTCTCTGTAACTTAGTAAGGCACCATCCCTGGGGAAGGTGATAAAAGAGCAGATAACAAAGCTCATCCCAGAGACTGTCCCTGCTCCCCTTACTAAGGAACCCCTGTGGCAACTGAGCTGCCCATAGGGTACATCAGAGCAGGAGGTCTAGGTACTCTCCATGCATTGTCCTTGCTTGATTCATGAGTCTCTGCAGATCCCCCTGAGCCCAGATTTTTTTTTGGGGGGGAGCCCTTTTGATCTCCTTGTGAAGCTCCTGCACTCTGCCTAAAGTTTAGCCATGGATCTCCTTGTTTTTAATTGGTGAGTAGTATTCCATTATGTAAACGTACCATAATTTCTGTATCAATTCCGTTGTTGAGGGACATCTAGGTTGTTTGCAGAGTCTGACCATTACGAATAAAGCTGCTATGAACATAGTTAAGCAAATGTCCTTGTTGTATGGTTGAGAATCTTTTGAATATATACCCAGGAGTGGTATAGCTATATCTTGAGGTACCACTAAGCACTTTAAACACTGAACCATTTTCCAGCCCTGCAAAGTGTTTTTATATATATTCACTATCAGTGCCAGTAAAAATATAATTTTGTTATACTTGAATCTACAAAAGCAAATAAAAGATGCCATCTTGCTTAAGCAAATTTGATATTATTTCTAATTAAATCAGTAGGGTTTCTAGATAGAATGTGCATGTGACTTTTTAGAACCATGATATTTCCTTCAAAACATTGGCAAACATGACAAAGCGCTTACGTTGTCAATCTGAGAAGTATCTCTGGTTTGTCTGGGAGACAAGTTGTTTATAGTCTATACAATAATATTTATTTTTGAGACCTCTTCCCCCAAAAGAGATCTTTTTAGTGTCCCAAACTGGCAGGAAATGATGATTAAAAGGTAGTCTTTTTAATATTCCTCTCTCGATATATAGCCTGTAGATAAACTCTTTAAAACTAAATAATATTAACATATAATACAATATTATTCCCCATAGGTTAGTGTCTTACTTTATATTTCATCTGCAGAATTTCTTGCTCTGTATCATTCATACACTAGCTATAGTCTTTCTGTCTTAATCCATGAAGTATTATTCATTTTCAGCACAGAAGATAACAAAAAAAAAACTTTTCATCAAGCCTACCAGTATATTACATTAGTCCAATAATTTGTTCTTGTAAGTAGATGAACTGAGTATACTAACCTCTTGAGTTAATCTAATCTGACTATATAAAAATTACTTCAAAAATAGTTGGGCTATCAGGGAGATGCAAGTCAAAATAACCCTGAAATTCCACCTTACACCCATCAAAATGGCTAAAATAAAAAACTCAAGTGAGAACACATGCTAGAGAGATTGTGGAGAAAGGGGGAACCCTCCTCCATTGCTGGTGGGAATGTAAACTGATACAACCACTTTGGAAGTCAATCTGGCTCTTTCTCAGACAATTAGGAATAGTTCTTCCTCAAGACCCAGCTATACCACTGCTAAGCATATACCCAAAATTTGCTCAAGTACACAACAAGGACATTTGCTCAACCATGTTTGTAGCAGCTTTATTTGTAATAGCCAGAACCTGGAAACAACCCATCAACACAGGAATGGATACAGAAATTGTGGTATTTTTACACAATAGAATACTACTCAGCAATCAAAAATGAGGAAATCATGAAATTTGCAGGAAAAAGGTGGGATCTAGAAAAGATCATTCTAAGTGAAGTATCCCAGAAGCAGAAAGACAAACATGGTATATACTCGCTTATATAGACCTATAAGATATGATAAACATAATGAAATCTGTACACCTAAAGAAGATAAACAAGAAAGCAGATATGGGGTAAGATGATCAGTCCTCACATAGAAAGACAAATGGGATGTCTTTCTAAGACTCATAACCAAACCTTTGGCAGAGTGCAGGGAATCGTATGAAAGAAGGGGAGTTAGTATGACATGGAAAGGATAGGAGCTCCACAAGGACCAAATATATCTGGGCTCAGGTGTCTTTTCTTAGTCTGACACTCCACCAAGGACCATGTATGGATATAACCTAGAAGTTTGCTCGGATGAAGCCTGTGGGAGCTCAGTAACCAGTTGGTTTCCCATAGTAAGGGGAACAGGGACTATTTCTCACAGGAACTCAATGGCAGGCTCTTTGGCCCCCCCACCCCTCAAGGGAGGAGCAGTCCTGCCATGCCACAGAGGAGGACTTTGCTGCCAGTCCTAAAGATACCTGATAAAACAGGGTCAGATGAAAGGGGAGGAGGTCCTACCCAATCAGTGGACTTGGAAAGGGGCAGAGAGGAGATGAGGGAGGAAAGGTGGGATTGGAAGGGAATTAGGGAGTGGGATACAGCTGGGATACACAGTTACTAAAATGTAACTAATAATATAAAAATAAAATTAAATGAAAAAATAGTTGGGCTAGTTGATTAAGAGATACAATTGATTTTTCTTTAATATCTGTATTACTAGAGGTCACATTAAAATTTTTTATTAATGTCAAATATCTAAACAAGGAGGTAACCAAGCTTCTGTTTGCCTATGTCTCAGAGGCAACCATACTGTAAGCATTTCAAAGACTGGCCTATCCAGAAGCAAAGTGTCTTTTGGCAACTTTGTCTGCATCTCAGTTGATTCCTTCTTCAAACTGCCCTGAGGAAGGATACAGAGAGACATCTGATATTTTTTTATTAGCTGCCATGGGGTGGGGGTGGGGGGGAGTTGATTTATGTTACTCTACAATCCTATATTTTGTGTGTATTTACAAACACTAAAAACAAAATAGTAGTCTCCATGAAATAGAAATATTTAGAAAAGCTTACACTTTGTATTATTCTTGTAAAATAATTTAGTGAATATCAGTGAACATAAGTCTTAATCCTTGCAATAACCAAGTGCTGTCAGCTAATAAACCACGTATATAGTAGTTATAATTGTAGTTACCTGATCAGTAATTTTTATGTAACGATTAATAATTGAAATTAAATGAATCCTCTCTCCCTAATCTTTAATAACATTCAGAAATGGTATATGAATACAAAACGTCCTTGGTAGAACAACATCTACTTCTATGGTTAATCCTGTTCATCTCTTTAAAATACATAAATAATATATTAAAGATAATATATTATCATATACTAATATTATATAATATTAATACATTATTAATTATATAGTATATTAATAATAGCATTATATTATTAATATATTATATTAATATGTAATATGTAATAACATTTCCATGTTAAAAAATAAAACTAAAGCTATTGTTGGGTAGATAGAACAATATATGAGTAATCAATGGACATCTAATTTTAAAAATATTTATTTTTCTTTAGCTGTATGTGTGTGTTTGTGTATATAAATACATTTTGTGGCCAGAAGACGGTGTCAGACCCCCTGGAGCTGGAGTTTAAAACATTTGAGAACTGCCTGATAAGGGGGAAAGTAACTGAACTCAGAACATCAGGAAGAGGAGTAAGTGATCTCAAGCACTAAGCCATCTTCCCAGCCACACTGAAGGATTTGTTGATTTTAATTCTAACTCATTCAAGCCTAATAATTGTTCTAAAATCTGGCTATATAAGGATGCAGAATCGTGAACATAGCCAGTGAACCATAGACAAAGTCTTAATAATCCATATAAGTCACACTCAATGCATCTATGAAGGACCTTTTCTATTTTTTTTTTTTCTTATTTTCTCCTCAGTGGGAACTGAAATAGCCACACTCTGTTTTCTGCAGAGCAATTTGTGGTTAACTTAATCACTCCATTGAGATGCCATTCTTCAGTTGTTTAATTTTTGGCTGAAAATAATGACTAGGAATGGCAGCCCAGTGAAAGGCAGTATTTTTGCTTAGAAACATCATGTAGACTGAAAAAGCTGATTGAGAATATACGTTTATGCACATGTACATGTATCCATGTAATAAGAATCAAAGTGAAGGAAAGTGTGAATTTGTAAAAGAGCAAGAAAGGGTATATGGGAGGTTTGGAGAAAGGAAAAATGGGGTAAATATTAGAATTATCTTATAAAATTAAATATAGATAAATAAATAGATAAATACATGAATTAAAAAAAATTCCAATACAAAGGGTCTACATGAAGAGGGGCAAGATGGCGGCGCCGGGAGGACTCTCATTCTGAGCAGCAGCAGCAGGATCAGCACAGTGACCAGCAATCAGAACTCTAGGCCATAAAACACAGTCATTGTGTTTCCCAGGTGAGAGGATACCCCACGGTGGGGGATTCAATGAGCTTTTAACTCACCCAGCTAAACCGCAGAAGAGATCCCGGTTCCGACAGACGCTTGGCTGCCGGCCGCCAGCCCCAGCCCCAGACCAGAGCCTCAAGCCAGTGTCTCTGGTCACGGTCCCAGACTGAACCATGAGCACCACACTATCAGAGACTGGAATTTTCAGTCGAGAGATAACCCCAGGGTACAGGAAACGACTGGGACCGGCCTTAGGTCACCCTGACATCCCCTGGAAAAGACTCGGGGTCCACGGGCACCCCAGGAGCCAGCCCGGAGCCAGAGCCAGGGACCCAGGTTCCAGCACTGAGCCCTGCCTGCCTGTGTGCCTGACTCGCCGCCTGAGATAGAACTGTGGGCAACAGGGCACCAGCGAATGATTTTCACTGTCCAGTGCAAACACACAGGGAGGGAAACGGGTGGTCTGATGTCAGAGTACTCAGCCGACACCCCCAGCCTGAAAAGGTCCCGGAAAATTACCCAGCTTAGGGAGGCACCCAGGTTCCCAAAGGCCGCAAAGGCAGACACAGGCAGTTTCTGTGCACCAGACAGCTGGCAGAGACTGAGCCACCATCACACAGCTGTGCTCCAGGCACAGGCAGTTTCTGCGGCCAGCCAGCTGGCGGACACTAAGCAGTGTGCACCAGGCCAAAAAAAGACACTGGGAGTCCATGTCTCCAGAGAATCCACAGGGAAGGAAGGAAACTGTACTGACCTAAATCACCCAATCCTTCCCTAGAAAAAGTCTAGAAGACTAGTGGGCCGAGGCACCAGCACTCAGCTGTGCTCTCGACAGAGGCACAAACAGTTGCTGCCCGCCTGATGTCCAACTGGGTCACAGCAGCTGATCATTAAATTTACAACAAGAAACCCAGAAACAGGGCAGCTGCCCTCAGGACTTCCTGGGTGAGAGGAGAACCCTCTCGACTAACAAACTCCACAGTTACCACTCAGGTCTATATCCCTGAGTTGAGCAACTCCTGAAAAAACACCAGCCATCAAGGGACTATAACCAAAAAGCTGAGAAGACATCCTTCAGGAAAAACCAGCTTTCTGCAAAGGGGATTCTCTCCACCACAGGATCCCCAGGAACCACCAGAAAATAACTCCAAACACCTAAGATAGCCTAATGGGGAGAGGCCAGCGTAAAAGCTCAAGCAACAAAAGACAGAGCAATATGGCATCTCCAGAACCCAGTTACCCAGGGGCAAGCAGCCCTGGACACCCCACCATAACTGAAATCCAAGAAGATGACCTAACAAGTATGCTCATGAAGATGATAACAGAGGAAACAAATAAGATTCATAAAGACATAGAGGAAGATAAACTCAAACAGAATATTGCCATCCGTAAAGAAATAGAGGAAGCTGCAGCCAAACAGTTTATGGCCTTTAGAAAGGAAATGCTTAAAACACTGAATGAAATGAAAGAAACAGAGTTGAAGGAACTAAAAGAAAAACAGGAAAGTACAATCAGACAGGTGAAGGAAGTAAACAAAACAACTCAAGACCTGAAGATAGAATTGGAAAAATTAAAGAAAACACAAATGGAAGAAATAATGGAAAGGAAGAATCTAGGGAAGAAAACAGGAACTACAGAGGTAAGCATAACCAACAGACTTCAAGAGATGGAAGAAAGAATCTCAGGTGTAGAAGATACAATGGAAGAAATCGATGTATCTGTCAAAGAAAATGCTAAATCTGAAAAATTCCTGACACAGACCATCCAAGAAATGCAAAACAATATGAAAAGACAAAACCTAAGAATAATAGGTATAGAGGAAAAAGAAGACTCCCTTCTCCAAGGCCCAGAAAATATGGTCAACAAAATCATTGAAGAAAATTTCCCCAAGCTAAAGGAGAGGCCAATTAGAATACATGAGGCCTACAGAACACCCAATAAATTTGACCAGAAAAGAAAATCCTCCCGTCACATAATAATCAAAACAGTAAGTATACAGAACAAAGAAAAACTACTAAAAGCTGCAAGGGAAAAAGGCCAAGTAACATATAATGGCAAACCCATTAGAATCACACCTGACATTTCAACAGAGACTATGAAAGCCAGAAGGGCCTGGACAGATATCATGCAGACCTTAAGAGAACACAGATGTCAGCCCAGGCTACTATACCCCGCAAAACTCTCAGTCCTCATCGATGGAGAAAACAAGATATCCAATGACAAAAACAAATTTCAACAATACCTACAAACAAATCCAGCATTACAGAAGACACTGGAAGGGAAAATACAACCCAAGAAAGCTAGCTACATTCAAGAAAACAAAGGAAATAAATAACCTCACTTCAGTAAAACAAAAAGCAACCAAGCACACAACCTGATGACCAAAGCCAACATCAAAATCAAGAGATCTAACAGCCACTGGTCTTTAATCTCTCTCAACATCAATGGACTCAACTCTCCAATAAAAAGACACAGATTAACAGAATGGAAACTTAAACAAAACCCAGCAATCTGTTGCATACAAGAAACACACCTAAGACACAAAGATAGACATTACCCGAGGGTAAAGGGTTGGAAGACGACTTTCCAAGCAAACGGACCCAAGAAGCAAGCAGGAGTAGCCATTCTAATATCTGATAAAATAGACTTTCAACCAAATTTAATAAAAAGAGATGGGGAAGGACACTTCATACTCATCAAGGGAAAATTCTACCAGGAAGACATCACAATCCTGAACATTTATGCCCCAAATACAAGGGCACCCACATTTGTGAAAGAAACATTGATAAAATTTAAACCACATATAGATCCCCACAAACTAATAGTGGGAGACTTCAACACCCCACTCTCAACAAAGGACAGGTCAACAAAACAGAAATTAAACAAAGAAACAATGTCTCTGACAGAGGTCATGAATCAAATGGACCTAACAGATATTTACAGAACTTTACACCCAAACACAAAAGAATTTACCTTCTTCTCAGCACCTCATGGAACCTTCTCCAAAATAGACCATATAGTGGGTCACAAAGCAAGCCTCAACAGATACAAGAAGATTGAAATAATCCCATGTATCCTGTCTGATCACCATGGAATAAAGCTGGACCTCAACAATAACAGAAATAACAAAAAGCCTACACACACATGGAAACTGAACAACTTTTTACTAAATGACAGCTGAGTCAGGGAAGAAATAAAGAAAGAAATTAAAGTCTTTCTAGAAAGCAATGAAAATGAAGACACAACATACCCGAACTTGTGGGACACAATGAAAGCAGTGCTAAGAGGAAAAGTTCATAGCACTAAGTGCCTTCAAGAAGAAATTCGAGGCAGCTGATTCAAGCACCCTAATGGCTTACTTAAAAACCCTAGAAAAAGAAGAAGCAGACACACCAAGAAGGAGTAGACGGCTGGAAATAATCAAACTCAGGACTGAAATCAATCAATTGGAAACAAATAAAACAATTCAAAGAATCAATGAAACCCAGAGCTGGTTCTTTGAGAAAATCAACAAGATAGACAAACCCTTAGCCAAGCTAACTAAAAGGCAGAGAGACACCATCCAAATCAACAAAATCAGAAATGAAAAGGGGGACGTAACTACAGACACTGAGGAAATCCAAGCAATCATTAGGATTTACTTCAAAAGTCTATATGGAATAAAATTTGAAAATTTAATTGGAATGGACAATTTTCTTGATCGATTCCACTTACCAAAGCTAAATCAGGACCAGGTAAATCAATTAAATAGTCCTATATCCCCCAAGGAAATAGAAGCAGTCATCGAAAGTCTCCCATCCAAAAAAAGCCCAGGACCTGATGGTTTCAGTGCAGAATTCTACCAGACATTCAAAGAAGAGCTAACACCAATTCTCTTCAAACTATTCCACAAAATAGAAACAGAAGGAACATTACCAAACTCATTCTATGAAGCCACAGTCAGCTTGGTACCTAAACCTCACAAAGACTCAACAAAGAAAGAGAATTTCAGGCCAATCTCCCTTATCAACATTGATGCAAAAATACTCAACAAAATACTTGCAAACCGAATACAAGAACACATCAAAGATATCATCCACCATGACCAAGTAGGCTTCATCCCAGGTATGCAGGGGTGGTTCAATATACGGAAATCCATCAATGTGATCCACCATATTAACAAATTGAAAGACAAAAAAAAAAAAACACATGATAATCTCCCTAGATGCTGAAAAAGCCTTTGACAAAATCCAACATCCATTCATGTTTAAAGTATTGGAGAGATCAGGGATACAAGGCACATATCTAAACATAGTAAAGGCGATATACAGCAAACCTGTAGCCAACATCAAACTGAACGGAGAGAAACTTAAAGCAATCCCACTGAAATCAGGGACAAGACAAGGCTGCCCACTCTCTCCATATCTCTTCAATGTAGTGCTGTAAGTCCTTGCTAGAGCAATAAGACAGTTGAAGGAGATCAAGAGGATACAAATTGGAAAGGAGGAAGTCAAATTATCACTATTTGCAGATGATATGATAGTATACGTGAGTGACCCCAAAAACTCTACCAGGGAACTCCTACAGCTGAAAAACACCTTCAGCAAAGTGGCCACATACAAAATTACCTCAAAAAAATCAGTAGCCCTCCTGTATACAAAAGACAAAAGGGCTGAGAAAGAAATTAGGGAAACAACACCCTTCACAATAGCCACAAATGACATAAGGTACCTCGGAGTAACCCTAACCAAGGAGGTCAAAGACTTGTATGAAAAAAATTTCAAATCTCTGAAGAAAGAATTAGAAGAAGATATGAGAAGATGGGAAGATGTCCCATGCTCATGGCTTGGCAAGATTAACATAGTAAAAATGGCCATCTTACCAAAAGCCATCTACAGATTCAATGCAATGCCCATCAAATTACCAACAAAATTCTTTACAAACCTGGAAAGAAAAATTCTCAACTTCATATGGAATAACAAGAAACCCAGAATTGCTAAAACAATCCTCTACAATAATAGATCTTCCAGAAGTATCTCCATCCCTGATCTTAAGTTGTACTATAGAGCAACAGTTTTAAAAACTGCATGGTACTGGCACAGAAACAGAATGGTGCATCAATGGAACCAAACAGAGGACCCAGAAATACACCCACACACTTATGGACATCTGATCTTTGACAAAGATGGCAAAACCATACAATGGAAAAAAGATAGCATCTTCAACAAATGGTGCTGGTCTAACTGGATGCCTACATGTAGAAAAATGAAAATAGATCCATACGTGTCACCCTGCACAAAACTGAAGTCCAAGTGGATCAAAGACCTCAACATAAAACCAGACACATTAAATCAGCTTGAAAAAAAAGTGGAAAATACCCTAGAACTCATTGGTACAGGGGAAAAATTCCTGAACAGAACACCAACAGCACAGGCTCTAAGAGTAACAATCAATAAATGGGACCTCATGAAACTGAAAAGCTTCTGTAAAGCAAAGGACACCGTCATCAAAACAAAGCGACCGCCTACAGACTGGGAAAGAATCTTCACCAACCCTTTATCTGACAGAGGACTCATATCCAGTATATATAAAGAACTAAAGAAGCGGAAAAACAGCAAACCAAGTAATCCACTTAAAAAACGGGGAACAGAGCTAAACAGAGAATTCTCTGTAGAGGAATACCAAATGGCAGAGAAGCACTTAAAGAAATGCTCAACCTCACTAGCCATTAGGGAAATGCAAATCAAAACAACACTGAGATTTCACCTTACACCCATGAGAATGGCCAAGATCAAAAACTCAAGTGACAACACATGCTGGAGAGGTTGTGGAGAAAGGGGAACCCTTCTCCACTGCTGGTGGGAATGTAAACTTGTACAACCACTCTGGAAATCAATCTGGCGCTTTCTCAGACAACTAGGAATAGCGCTTCCTCAAGATCCAGCCATACCACTACTGGGCATATATCCAAAAGAGGCTCAAGTACACAAAAAGGACATTTGCTCAACCATGTTTGTAGCAGCTTTATTTGTAATAGCCAGAAGCTGGAAATAGCCCAGATGCCCCTCAACTGAAGAATGGATGCAGAAATTGTGGTACATCTACACAATGGAATATTACTCAGCAATGAAAAATAAGGAAATCATGAAATTTGCAGGTAAATGGTGGGATCTGGAAAGGATCATCCTGAGTGAGTTGTCCCAGAAGCAAAAAGACACACATGGTATATATTCACTCATATAGACATACAACATAGGACAAACCCACTAAAACCTGTGCATGTAAAGAAACTAAGCAAGAAAGAGGACCCTAACAAAAATGTCCAATCCCCATCCGGAAAGGCAAAGAGGATGGACATCAGAAGAATAAGAAAACAAGAAACAACCTAGGAACCTACCACAGAGGGCCTCTGAAAGCCTCTGCCCTTCAGACTATCAAAGCAGATGCTGAGCCTGATGGGCAACTGTTGGGCAGAGTGAATGGAATTTTAGGTAAGAACTGGGAAATAGTAAGAGCTGGAGAGCACAGGTTCTCCACAAGGAGAGCAACAGAACCAGAAAATTTGAACACAGGGAACTTCCCAGAGACTCATATTCCAACCAAGGACTATTCATGGAGATAACCCAGAACCCCTCACAGATGTAGCCCAGGGCAGTTCAGAGTCCAATTGGGTTACATAGTAATGTGAAGAGGTACTGCCTCTGACATAATCTGATTGGCCTGCTCTTTGATCACCTCCCCCTGGGGGGGGGGGGAGCAACCTTACCAGGCCATAGTAGAGGACAATGCAGGCACTTTTGATGTGAACTGATAGACTAAGATCAGAAAGGAGAGGAGAACCTCCCCTATCAGTGGACTTGGGGAGTGGCATGCAAGCAGAGGGAGGAGGGAGGGTGGGATTGGGAGGGGAGGAGGGAGGGACTTATGGAGGGATGCAGAATGAATAAAGTGTAATTGATGAAAAATTTTAAAAAAAGGGAAAAAAATAATTCAAGAACCTTAAATGACTTTCAAAAGTGGAGGAAAACATGGAGTTAGTCAATTGGCATGGAGCACTTCTTGCCCCTGGGGGCAATGGTCTCCTGAACCTACTCAGACCTTGGACACCACCACTGCTAGTTCTAGAACTGATGCAGGATGTTCCAATGAGGGGGTTAAGGCTTCTCATAATATTTCCTATAAGCCCACACCTGTTTGTTTATATCCCCCATTTTTATTCATTATTAGCCAGATAGAGCCAATTAATTGTGGTAATGATACTTGCTTTTATGCCCAATGCTGGAATGCTATTAAATTTAGGTATGCCCTGGTTACTCGCATGCCTCGCTGAGTGCCTGTGCCCATTGATGCCCCTCACGCTATGACTCTCTTCAGACAGAAAAGGGATCTTGGAACTACAGCCACCATTGTTACTGCCATCTCATTGGCGGCTGTTGGAGCTACCACAGGGGCATTAGCCATGAGTGATACTGAGCAGACTGCTCAAACCCTGAATAATCATTTAGCCAATGTAGCTCATGCCTTAGTTGTACATAAAGGAATTAATGCTCAACTAAAAGGAAGCTTGATGGTGTTCAATCAGAGGATTGACCTCGTGCAGGAGCAAATTGATACCCTATGGCAAATCGCTCAACTTGACTGTCAATGAAAATATGCTGGACTTTGAGTCAGTAGCATATAACATGAGAATTTTTCCTGTGCTGCAAATCTGTCTAAACAATTGTCGAGCTATATTTTAGGTAATTGGACTGGAGAATTTGATACTACGATGGAGCAGCTGAGAGTGGCCATTGTCACAGTAAATTCTACCAGAGTGGACGCAGGACTAGCCACAGGATTATCATCATGGATTGCTGAGGCCATGAATCATCTGAAGGAATGGGCGGGCATGGGAGCGTTAGCAGGCCTTCTGGTGTTCGTCTCCTTGGTTTGCCTGTGGTATATATGCAAGATTAGAGTCTCACAACAGCGTAATGCAGCCATGACCATTCAGGCCTTTACAGCCATTGAAGCAGGACAGTCTCCCCAAGCATGGTTGGCTACCATAAAAAGCTAAAATGTTATGCTCAGGATGTGAGGCTAAGCAATGCACTCAGGGTCAGGTGCTTTGGACCCAGAGAAGAGCATGTCTGATTGCATGCGGGTTGATGCCCCAGGTCCCACCTCTGAGAAAAAGGTATCGGTCGGGTCTGATGCTCTTTGGGTGGATGACACCTAAATGAACATCGGTACAAAGTCCCAATTTATTTCTAATATCAGAGATCAGACCTCTACTCTTGCCTGATGCGTCTAAAACAAAAAGGGGGAACTTTAGAGAGCTGCGGAATGCTGTGCCTTAAAGATGGAGCTGGTTTCCACCTTCCACCTTCCCGATGGTGAGTGCTCTCTGTCACAAACAACTCCACATTTGGCTAAGGCTGAGGATCTGGCTTGCTTCCATGTATGTGGACCTATCTGCATTGCCCACGTGGCACGCTGGGGTTGGCTACCCAGAGGCTATTTAAGCTGTGGGCTGGCTTTCCCCAGGGTCAGATGATTGTTCAAGGTTCCTGAATAAACTGCATTGAAAAAAAAAAAAAAGTCTACATCATCTATCAGCAAAATTTACATTTACCCTCAACCTCTTTCTTTTGCATCCAAGGCTATTCATGTGATGACTCTTATCTGTTTTTTTTTTTTTTGTGTTTGTTTGTTTGTTTTTTTCAAACTTGCCTCTTATTACTTATATCAGATACAACTCTTTAAACATATGCCTTGTGTTCACAGGGTATCAGTGCTTTCATACATGATTTTCCTTGCTAGAAACTCATCATTCTTTCTCTTTCTATTTGTTAGGTAAATACCTACCTATACTTTAATACTATTCATATACCAAAGAATCTCTGAGTATTTCTCTCTCATAAGAACTTTCCGGGACATATTTTCTATGCTTTGAAGAATCAAATAGAGTAGTTCAACTGAATACATTTGAACAATTGGATTTTTAGTGTGTAAAGTCCATTTTATTAGTACATTTAAATCACAGAATCTGGGTGTATGAAATAACATGCTGGTCAGTCAATAAATGTTTCTTAATAAGGTTTTTGGATTTTCTCAAATGCTTTTTCAGCATCTGAGGAGATGGTCATGGTGTGTGTGTGTGTGTGTGTGTGTTTCCAGTTTGTTTATATGCTGGATTACATTGATGGATTTTCATATATTGAACCACCCCTGCATTCCTGAGGTAAGGCCTACTTGGTCGTGGTGGATGATATATTTGATGTGTTCTTGGATCTAGTTTGCAAGTATTTTATTAAGTATTTTTGCATCAATATTCATAAGTGAGACTGGTCTGAAATTCTCTTTCTTTGTTGCGTCTTTGTGTGGTTTAGGTATCAAGGTAACTGTGGTCTCATAGAACGAGGTTGGTAATGTTTCTTCTGTTTCTATTTTGTGGAATAGTTTGAAGAGTGTTGGTGTTAGCTCTTCTTTGAAGGTCTGGTAGAATTCTGTGCTGAAACTGCTGGCCCTGTTTTTTTTTTTTTTTTTTTTTTTTAACGGGAGACTTTGGATAACAGCTTCTATTTCTTTAGAGCATAAAGGATTATTTAATTTATTTAACTGATCTTTATTTGACTTTGATAAATAGATTCTATCAAGAAAAGTATCCATTTTATTTATATTTTTATTTTATTATTATAATTTTTTTTTACATAAAGGTTTTTGGGATTTCCTCAGTGTCTGTAATTATGTTCCCTTTTCATTTCTGATTTTGTTGATTTGGACAGTGTCTCTCTGCCATTTAGTTATTTGGCTAAAAGTTTGTCTAACTTGTTGATTTTCTCAAAGTACCAGCTCTTGGTTTTGTTGATTCTTTGAATTGCGCTAACAGTGGACCAGGGGAGGTGCATAGGTCAGAAGAGAGAGGGAGAGTAGGACCAAGAGGAAAAGAGGGAGGGACCTACATCTGGGATACAAAGTGAATAAATTGTAATAATAATAATAATAATAATAATAATAATAATAATAATGTTTTTAGTCTTTCCAGTAACTCATCTGTGTCTGCTAAAGAGTAACACATCTAAATTTAACTCTATCCTTATTTTTATATATAGGTACATACACACATGCAACAACACAGTCACACATGCACATAGGCAATTAATATAAAGGCTGGAATTTTCTAGGACACTGTATGTGCTGAGAATTATTTGTAGGACACTGTATGTGCTGAGAATTAAGGGTGAAACCCAAAGTAAAGTTATATTATTCTCTACTAGGAGATAAAAACTGTCCTAAATATTAACATAAAAGGCAAATAATGATGTGTGGTAACTCTGAAGCTAAAAAATTGTATTTTGTCAATGAGTAACAGGAAGAGAAAATGGAGAAAAAAACAGATCCCAGAAGTTTTATGTTGTATTAATTAATTCTAATCATGTAATTATTAATTAATTGATTAAATTATAATAATTATAATTAATAATAAACATTAAATAGTAATTGATTATAAATTGCTTTTAGTCATGTGACATGTGAGAAAATGCTAAATTTAGAGTGAGCTAGTTTTAGAACGCAAAGGACAGCAATGTGTAAATAGTTTCTGAGAAAGCATCTATGAAAAACACATTCTTTCTGCTGTATCGTTCATAATTATTAGATAAAGGAACAATTAGATTTTATTCATAATTATTAGATACAAAGACAATCAGACTTGAAGGTTGAGTCTAGCACTTTTTAGCTCTAAGCTCTTGGGTAAATGCTTTACTTAATTATAAAAAAGGTATTAGATAAGTAGCGATTCTCCCAGACATATTTATGGAACTTGTTATGATAAAATATCAGAACCATTACTGCCACACTGGAAGTAATATGAGCCTCCCTTTATTTACTATCTCAACATAGTTATCAGAATCACCTAATTCTGGCTCTGACCTGGCTCTCTACTAGCATAATGATTTCCTGTCTTGCCATTACCCTCTGGTAATTCTCTTCAACTTCAGCTATATATGTGACTAGTGACATGAATAGTTATTATTTTTTTAAAAGTCATTTTTTAATTCAGCACTGAATACAATGCTATTAAACAAATAAATTTTGGCTGAATGAAAAGGTAAAGACTTTATTTTTTGTATCTATGAATATACATAAAGAGAAAATCTTCACCAGGAAGAAACATTTTGTTAGTGTGAAGGAGGGAAAATCAATACATACTACCTATGTGTTATGTGCCTACGGGAAAGGCACTTTGGTAGGTTCATTGTATGCATACATTTTTTTTAATGAACTAACAATTTATTAATCACATTTCTTGTTCCATAATTGTAGATGATAAATCCTGAATACAACAACGTAAATATATTAATTTGTTTAGCATAATTTTGAAAACCTTTTACAATAATACCACCAGAATAACTATTTCTCTAAATTTGGACCTAAATTGCAAGAAAATTTTATGCATTTTTTCTTTTGGAATTTAATAAAAGTAGTTTTTAGTAACAAATTATAGCACTAGGAGAAAACAAGCATAACAATTTGCTTTCTGTCATTTCACAATGCCATACATAAGCTGTTAATCTCTTAAACTCACCAAATAGTTTACCTCTAACAATAATGTTCAACTAGAAGATTGCATTCCTGATGATCCTGAAGGCCTCTGATTTTACTACCTGAATGTTAATGTGCCCACAATCATGATATTCATTGGATATTAAAATTAAGTATGGGTTAGAAAGTTTTGTAATAGACACACAAATTTTTGAAGACAAAATGGATCAATGATATCAGAGAGTTCTCACACAATATAATTGTTCATCGTGAAATATACACCAATGTTTCTGCCTGCCAAAATATGCAATGTTTGTATGTTGTTTTTGTATTTTTACCGAAGACAGATTTATTAGGAGGAAGCACTCTATTATATGAATGAAGAAGCAAATGTAGAAATGTTCTTCTTATTACTTATTATAATTTATTCACTTATATCCTGGCTGTAGCCCCCTCCAGTCAAAGAGTAGGCAACCCAGTTCTTGCTAGAGACTGCCCATGCTCCCCTTACTAGGAAACCCCAGTAGAGACTAAGCTACCCATGGGCTACATCTGAGCAGGTGTAACCTACTAGCTTTCAGAATTTTTAACATTTTAAATCCTCAAAACAACCGTGTGCATTACTTACCTCTATGTCAATTTTACAGGTAAAATTTTACAGGTATAGGGCATATAGCAGATTCCACACAGTTAATAAGGACTGGTGCCAGAATGTAGCCTCTTCATGTATGTACACTGAGATTTAACAATTACTGGATTTACTAATGGACTATCGGTTATGAAGAAGGTATTTGTAAAGGGGAATCATTATGCAGGAAGAGTGTTCATTAATAATAATGAGTATTTTCTAATTTCACTGAATACAGATAATAAATACCACTTTTGTTTTTCCGTAGTGGTTCATACATACTCTAGTTGTTACATTTATTTCAGAACACATAATTTTGTTTACATACTTAATATCACCAACCAGACTGCAACCTCCTTATAGATGAGGACTATGATCAGATCTTTTCTCCTGGAATGTTCAGTGAATAAACGTTCCAGACAAGCCAAAGATAATTAAGTCTAATTTGATGATTAGAAAAATCTTTGGTGACCTTCAATTGTTGTTTACGAATAGTGTCAAGGACATAAAATAAATGGGATGGATAGCCAGGAAGAAGTGATAATGTGTAAGGATAATTTATTCAAAGTATTGACTGTGGATAATAACTGGATAATAGAAGGGGCAGTAGAGCCAGCAACTGGAAAATGGTGAGGCTAGTGGCAAAAGTAATTACAATTATCATTCTTAATAAGTTCAGCATAATTAGGCTTTAGGATAGTAGGATTTGGAAGAAATAAAAATAGAAAATCAAGAATTCATGAGCATTAATCTGGTGATACAACTCAGTGGGAGTCTTGCAAAGCCCTGGGTTCAATTCTCAGTATTTTAAAAATACAGGAAACTAATTCATGGGTAATGACTACAGTATAAAACAGAGACCTCTTGATAGGCAACATTGACATCATCTGAGAAGTTGTTAGAATTTCAAATCACCTAATTTGGAAACTCAGGGGTATGTCTTGCTATATCAGGAAAGGGGTGTGTGTGTGTGCATGAGAGAGAAAAACTCCAAACAATTCTGATATATTCCAAAGTTTGAGAGCCACAGTGACAAATAAAATGTCCAGATCTAGAGAAACATGGGCAATTATCTACAGTTTATCTACAAAGTCTTTCAATTTTTAAAATGATGGGTTATATGTTTGATGTGTTTTCAAAGCTTGTGTCAATTTAAAACTGGAGAATTAGATATCAGTTTGTGGTTACTAAAGGACAGATCTCTTCTAACTGTTCTTGATTAGTTATTATAAAATGACACTGATCTGTATAATAATTTACCACTTAGTGATCCAAGAGCACAACAATCAAACAGTGCATGCCATACTGTGAATGTTTCAGATATATTGCTCATAATTCTTATAAACCATCCCATTTTCCCCCCTAAAACTACACTAAAATTATACTCACACAGCATTATTGAGTTTGGCATACTGTGTTTAAGTGTAATACTGATCTTAGGTAACTTCAGTTGGTAAGCAAATTTTCATTGGCTAATATTAACTGTCACTCTGGGTTTTTCTCAGAAAGTTTAAATCAGAAAATAAAATTTAATTTGTAGACACTTGGGCTTCAAAGTTGGCCTCAAAAAATAACTGTGCTGCTAATACTTCTCTCTACTTGCTCTAAGGAGCCCTGTGGCTTAAACTTTAGGTCACACAGAATATACTATAGTTATAGAAAATGCAACCACATTGTCCATGAAAAACAAAAGAGAATAAAATGATTAAGTACTATGCATGATGCAGGCATATGATGATATGGTGTCGCTAGAGTGAGCATCCCAATTTCAGGTGGAAAGTAAATTGTGAGAATATGTTATGTAGGAACCAAACAGTGGCTTTTATTCATCTGCCCCAAAACAATCTTACATTTCAAATATAGGGTGTTAAAGAGAAAATACTTGGCTAACTTCATGAGAATTGTCTTGCACAAATGTCTGTAGAATGTATAGCGATCATAGACAAAAATTGCATTTCACATAAAGAATAAAATTAATGCAATGGTAAAGCCATACACATATTCCCAAGTGAAACATTTCTGGATATATTAAGGAGTTCTAACATGGAAGTGGTGTTAAAACTTAAATGTGAGACAAAGGTCCATGCCAATAAACTTCATTAGAAGGGGACCTTTTTAGACCTCTCTCTTCCTCTTATATTTATACAAATGGCTATAAGGAACTCAGTAAACTTAACAAGACCTGTATTATCAAAGGAGGGAAAGCCTCTCAAACACTAATAGGAACCAATACACACCTATACTGGGTTGATTAACTTTTAAAAGAAATGATACTTCATTATGGACACTAAATCTGGTTGAGTCATTGAAATGAAAGTATTTAATCTATCACTGTGATCAGATTATTCAACTCTACTTTTTTTAGTAGCTCCCTAATTATGGTTTCTTTTTCCCCATTATATTTATACATTCATGAAACTGTTAATATTTAAGCAATCATGAATGCTCCAGTGCATATATTTAAATAACTACTACTGCTTGCCAGTGTTGATACAGCACATGAATTCTAATGTTAGTTTACTTTATTAAAAAAAATTAAGTTCTGTGCTTTCTGTCAAGGGTTGTTTACAAATTATTGCTTTCTTCAACATTACCACACATTGAAAAATATAATGTGCTTTCAGGGATTGCAATTACCATAAAGACATTTGCTCTGCAACTACAATCAGACAAGTCAAACACATGCTTTCCTGGCTTATTTCTGAATCCGTCACCCAAACTCGTTTTTTAAAAAGGTGTTACATGAACCTAGTTGACACTAACTCAGCCAAACATAATTTATGCTGGAAAAGATGTCCTAATTCTTATGTAGGCTTGATTGTCCCCATTTTACAAACTTGATTTTTGTATTATAAGCGTTCTTCCAACCAAAAGGGAACAGATGATATCAATTGTATAAAAAGTCATGCAATTTAAGAGCTTTACACTTGTTAACTTAATTTATGGTAGCAATCTGTGAAAGGAGAGCTTTAACTTGAAACCATGACAACATTAAATGTAATAAGGATTCATCTCAATTGCCACTTTCAGGCCCAGGAGGGCATTTGTGCTCTTAGTTTGTTTCTCAGAGAAGATAAATTTGGTTCTTCTACCCTCACTGCCATACTTCTCAGTGTTTTCCTTGTACTTTCATTTATTGAAGAAGAACACAGTACAAATACATTAGTCTAAAGTTGCCAGGACCAGTGGCAAATCAACAGCCATTTCTGCTCATTTAGAAAAGTCTACAATGAATGAATGAAATATGTTTGTCCTTTATAAACAAAAGCAGGCTTGCTACTTACAAGTGCTTTCAAGTTAATCAACCTACCAAACAAATTCTTCCGAGAATAGTATTAAGAGAATCAAATTATCTTTAGATTGGTAATACAAATGGTCTATAAGCACAAGCATCTCTTGAGTTTGAAATATCTTTTTTTTTTAAATAAGGATTGGTATATACAAAGCACTCAATTTTCATTGTAATGAGCATTTTTACTTAATCTTATCTATATGAATTTTGGGAGAAAGTGAGATCAGGGAGTTCCAAGATGGTGGTGACCATTGTACACCATATCTGAAGGGCAGATGATCCAAAACTCCAAAACTGGTGAGCATCTACTTTGAGTCTTCTCAGGTTAGAGGAGACAACTCATTAGTTGGGGCTCATTGGATTCAGTCCTGCACCCCACCCCTTGATATCTGGGATCTGAGAACCTGTAGCACTTTCCAATGCCCCTTCAGTGATTGCTTAGCCCTAAATCCAGGGACACACTGCTCTAGCAGCCAGATTTATGATCCCACCCATTAAACTATGGGTAGCACCAGGATTCCTGGGACATTTGTGGTCAATTTGACCAGGGATTCCATCTCTCTCACCCAACTCTGAGCATCATGAACCATGATGCCCCAGGTCTGGCCCTATACTCTGGAGAGTGCAAGCAGAGCCCCAGGTCTGAGGATCCTCAGCTCTAGGGACCAGACATCTGATCCCAACCACTCCCTTGTGGGCGGCATTGGGATTTCTGGAACAACATTTTCAACATCAAAGCCACTGTTCTGCAGATCACTCTGTGGAGCCCAGGCAAAAAGCAAACAGTTCTTGGATCCAAAGCAAAGCCCAAGCAGATCTGAGTGGCTGGAGCACTGAGTCTGACAGGCCTGTGGTCCATGAATAAGCTTCCCTCTGAGACACCCTGCAATTGCCACTCACACTGAACCATTCAGAGAACCTGTAGACACATACTGCACCCAATAATTTTGCCAGAATCACCACCTGTGTTTACCCCCGACACTTCCCTGCATGCCCTTGTACCCAGGCCTTCAATGCAGGATCTTACTAACAGTCAATCACCTCCATACATGCAACTGTGACTTTCCTCCTTAGCTGCATCTGAACCAACAGCATCCATTCTTGAACCCCTGGACCTCTCTCATCATCCTAAAGACTACTCTAGACTCTAGAGTCAGATAAACCCAGTCTGCAGTACAGCCTCCAGGAAGAAATGGCCAAGGCTAAAACAACCAGATGGCTAAAGGCCAGCATAAGAACAGAAACAACAAATATCAGGACATCATGGCTTTACCAGCAACCTCAAAAATCAATATGAAACACAGAAAAATGATATTAAATCTATACTTATCCAGTTATTAGAAGCACAAAAATAGGGAAGAAAAAAAAAAAAAGATGTCTCAAAGAAATACAGGCTAATGCAACCAAACAAATAGAGGCCATCATGGACAGAAAGGAATCCACAATCAAAGAGGTGAAGGAAATAGTGCAAGACATGAAAACGGAATGAAAATCAATAAGGAAAATACAAACTGAGAAAATCCTGAGGACAGAAAACCCGGCAAAGAGAGCAGAAACCACAGAGGTAAGAATCACCAACATAATACAAGAGATGCAGGAGAGAATCTCAGGTGCTGAAGATATGACTGAAGAAATCTCTCAAAGAAAACATAAAAACAAAATTTCTCCTCCTCTTCTTTCTGACCCTAGCTTAATCAGTTCTCATCAACTCTTGATGCATCATCTACCCCTATGGCCTGCCAAGGCTGCACACAGCAGAGAAAGCTGATCAAAGAGCTGGCCACTGAGTTCATGTCAGAGACAGGCCCTATGCCCCTTATTAGGGAACCCACTTCAAAGCTGAGCAGCTGAGGGGATTCCTTTGAACAAGGGGTCTAGGTCCTCTCCAGGGTTGGTCCTTAGTTGGAGTTTCAGGGGATTAGGAATAGAGCATAGAGGGAGAAGTGAGAGGGTGGATGGGACTGGCAGGAAACCAGGAAGGGGATTACAGAGGGGATACAGAGTGAAAAAATGGCAATAAATAAACAAATAAAATAAGCAGAAACAGAAAAGTTCCTGACACAAAACATGCAAGAAATCAAGAACACCATGAAAAGACGAAACTTAAGAATAATAGGAATAGACAAAAAAAGAAGATTCCAGGCCAAAGATAACCTTAAAACAAAATAATCAAAAGAAAACAATATCACCACCAAATCCACAATGAAAGGAACTAATATTCATTGGTCCCTGTTAGCTATCAACATCAATGGCTTTAACTCTCCAATAAAAAGACACAGACTAACAGAATGGTTGCAGGACAAAGCTCCAACATTCTGCTACATCCAAGAAACACAGCTTTGCAACAAAGACAGATACTACCCCAGAGCAAAGGGCTGGACAACAGATTTCCCAGCAAATGGTCCCAGAAAACAAGCTGGAGTAGCTATCCTAATAGCTAATAAAATAGAGTTTCAACCAAAATTACTAAAAAACAATGAGGAGGGGCACTTTGTTCTCATCAAAGAAAAAATAAACCATGAGGACATCACAATCCTGATAATCTGTGCGTCAAATATAAGAGAACCAGCATTAATAAATGATACATTATTAAAGCCCAAATCACACATTAATCGCAAAACCTTAATAGTGGGAGACTTCAATAATCCACTTTCACTGAGGGACACATAATCAAAACAAAACTAAATAGGGAAATATGTCCTAAATCAAATGGTCCTAACAGATATCTATAAAACCTTTCACCCAGACTCAAGAGTGCATATACCTTCTTCTCAGAACTCCACAGAACCTTCTCCAAAATTGACCATATAGTTGGACACAAAGCAAGCTTTAGCAGATACAAGATGATTGAAATGATAACTAGAATCCTATCAGAACACTATGGTCTAAAACTAAACCTCAAAACAATAGAAATAACAAAATTCCTACACATGTAAGGAAAGGAAACAACTCTCTACTCAATGATGGATGGAAAGAAATAAAAAAAAAAGAAGTTAGAGATGTCCAAAAATTCAATGAAAACGAAGGCACAACTTATCCAAATTTATGGAAAACAATGAAATCAGTGCTCAGACAGGAGTTCATAGCACTCAGTGCCTTCAGAAAGATGTTTGAAACATCTCATTCAAGCAAATTAACAGCACACCTGAAAGCCCGGAATGAGGAGGAGAAACAGACACACCCAAGAGGAGAAAATGGTTGGAACTCATCAAACTCATCAATAAATTAGAAACAGATGAAACATTTCAAAGAATCAATGAAACCAAGAGCAGTTTTTTTGAGAAAAACAACAACATAGACAATGCCTTAGCCAAATTAAGTAACTGGCAGAGAGAAATTATACAAATCAGCAAAATCAGAAACAAAAAGGTGGACATAACAACAGACACTGAGGAAATTAAATCATTAGGTCGTACTTCAAAAGCCTATCTGCCACAAAATTTGAAAATCTAAGTGAAATGGACAATTTTCTTGATAGATTCCACTTACCAAAGCTAAACCAAGATCAGGTAAATAGATTAACCAGTCCGATAGCCCCCAAGAAAATGGAAGCAGCCATCAAAAGTCAAAAAGAGCCCAAAGAAAGATGGTTTCAGTGCAGAATTCTACCAGACCTTCAAAGAAGAGCTTACACCGTATTCCTGAAACTATTTCACAAAATAGAAACAGAAGGAACATTACCAAACTCATTTTCTGTGGCCACAATAACCTTGATAGCAAAACCACACAAAGACCCAACAAAAAAGGAAAATTTCAGACCTATCTCATTTATGAACATTGACAAAAAATACTCAATAAAATACTCGCGAACAGAATCTAAGAACACATAAAAGATATCAGCCACCATGGCACCAAGACTTCATCCCAGGCATGCAGGGGTGGTTCAATATACGGAAATCCATCAATGTGATCCACCACATTAAAAAAAAAAAAAAAAAAAAAAAAAAAAAAAAAAAAAAAACAGAAGAAAAAAAACAAAACAACAACGACAATATCAAATCAAATGAACATCTCCTTAGATGGCGAAAAAGCATTTGACAAAATCCAACACCCATTCATGATTAAAGTCTTAGAGAGATCTAGGATACAAGGTACATACCTAAACATAGTGAAGGAAATATAGAACAAGTCTATAGTCAACATCAAACTAAAAGGGAAAGAAACTTAAATCAATTGTACTGAAATCAGGGACAAGGAAAGGCCCACTCTCCCGTATCTCTACATAGTACTTGAAATCTTAGCTAGAGCAATAAGACAAATAAAGGGATCAGGGATCACAAATCAGAAAGAAAGAAGTCAAAGTATCACAATTTGCAAAAGATATGACATTATACATGAGTGATCCATAAAAATTCTACCAGGGAACTCTGTTAGCTGATAAACACCTTCAGCAAAGTGGCTGGATACAAAATTAACTAAACAAACAAACAAACAAACAAGCCACTCCTGCATACAAAAGACAAAAATGCAGAAAAAGGTTGAGGGATCCAAGATGGCGGCTACCAGCGCACACCATATTCAGAGGAGCTGAAACTCCGAATTGGTGAAGTCAAGGGGCTGTGGAACCCACAACAACTGAACAACTGTATGAGGAGTCCAGGAAGAAGGGGGAAAAACCCTGATCTGAGTCAAATAGGACACAGGCCAACCATGGACATCTCCGTGGACTTCTCCTGGGGAATCAATTCCCGGACACTTCCCAATAACTGGTGGAAGCAGAATCATCTGAAGGTATCTCCATCTGTGAACTCAAGCTGTAATACAGAGCAATAGTAATAAAAATTGCATCGTATTGGCATAGAAACAGAAAGGAGGATCAATGGAACCAAATAGAAGACAAACCCACACACCTATGAATACTTGATTTGTGACAAAGAAGCAAAAACCATTCAATGGAAAAAAGTCAGCATCTTCAACAACTGGTGTTGGTCCAACTGGATGTCTATGTGCAGAAAAATGAAAATAGATCCATATTTATCACCCTGCACAAAACTAAAGTCTAATATGATCAAATACCTCAACATAAACCCAGACATATTAAATCGGTTAGAAGAAAAAGTATGGAAGAACCTAGAATTCATCGGCACAGGAGACTACTTCCTGAACAGAACACCAACAGCACAGGCTCTAAGATTAACAATAAATAAATAGGACCTCATGAAACTGAAAAGCTTCTGTAAAGCAAAAGATACTGTAATCAAAACAAAATGACAGCCTACAAACTGGGAAAGGATCTTCACCAACCCAATATCTGACAGAGGGCTAATATCTAGTATATACGAAGAATTCAAGACGTTAAAAAGCAACAAATCAAGTAATCCAATTAAAAAAATGGGCCACAGAGTTAAACAGAGAACTCTCTGTAGGACTGTAGAATGGCAGAAAAACACTTAAAGAAATGTTAAACATCCTTAGCCATCAGGGAGATGTAAATCAAAACGACCCTGAGATTTCACCTTACACCCATCAGAATGGCTAACATCAAAAACTCAAGTGACAACACATGCTGGAGAGGATGCAGAGAACCCTCCTCCATTGCTGGTGGAAATGCAAACTTGTACAACCACTTTGGAAATTTATCTGGCGCTTTCTCAGACAAATAGGAATAGTGATTCCAGCTATACCACTCCTAGGCATATATCCAAAAGAGGCTCAAGTACACAACAAGGACATTTGTTTAACCATATTTATAGCAGCTTTATTTGTAATAGTCAAAATCTGAAAACAACCCAGATGTCCTTCATTTGAGGAATAGATACAGAAATTGTGGTACATCTACACAATGGAATACTACTCAGCAATTAAATACGCGGAAATCATGAAATTTGCAGGCAAATGGTGGGACTGAGAAACAATCATCCTGAATGAGGTATCCAAAAATCATAAAGACACACATAGTGTATATTCACTTATATACATCTATAAGATAGAATAAATATACTGAAATCTATACACCTAAAGAAGATAAACAAGAAAGAGGACTCGGTGTAAGATGAGCAATCCTCACTTAGAAAGACAAATGGATGGACATTGGATGTAGGAGAAAACAAATAACAGGACAGGAGCCTACCACAGAGGGCCTCTGAAAGACTCTACTTAGCAGTGTATCAAAGCAGATATTAAGAATCATAACCAAACCATCGTCAAAGTGCAGGGAATCATGTGAAAGAAGAGGGAGTTAGTAAGACTGGGAGAGAACAGGATCGCCACAAGGACCAAATTTATCAGGGCACAGGGGTCTCTCATGAGACTGTTTCTCCAACCAACGACCATATATATATAATCTAGAAACCCTGCTTGGATATAGCCCATGGTTGATCAGTATCCAAATGAGTTCTCTAATAAGGGGAACAGGGAAAATTTCTGACATTAACTCAATGGTGATCTCTTCGACTCCCCTCCCAAGTGGGAGGAGCAGCCTTGCTAGGCCACAGAAGAGGACATTGCAGCCAATCCTGAAGAGACTTGATAAGCTAGGGTCAGATGGAGGGGGAGGAGGTCCTACCCGTTAGTGGACTTGGAAAGGGGCAGAGAGAAGATGAGGGAGGGAGGGTGGGATTGAGCTCATCTTCTTTCTGCATTTGACTCTTGTAAATACTTCATATAAGAACAAGACTTGTCAATGCTGCAAAATGTACTGGAAATTCATTGCTTGTTCTTTTGTTCACGATAAACAATGAAACATCAAAGGAGGAAACTTGCTGAAAAGTAAGGTTCTAGCAGAACAAGAAAGAAGATGAGAGAAGAGGAGGGGTTGGGATAAAATAACTAAAATTCATTGCATAAGCATTTGAAACTATCAAACAACAAAAAGTTAAAATAAAAATAAATACAGCAAATTGGTCATAGCCTGTATTTCCAAAACAGATCAACAGAACGAGGTTGTAAGGAATCTATACAGGGGACTTTGGAAGGAAATCAGTACTTCAATAAAAATACCAATTTGACCAAACTTTATTTTAATTGTATAAGTTTTATTGTATGCCAATTATGTCTCAGAAATGTTTCTTAAATATATTATCGCTGAGAATAAATCTTCTTTTAACCACTGCTACAAACAACACAAAACAAAACAAAATCAAACAAAAAAATAAATTGATAATTTAACAAATCAATAAAACACCCTGGCTTTTTGCATACTTGTTATAAAAGATAAAATTGAAAGTACTACAGAACTTGAAAGGGTCCAGGCTATTATGGATGAAAATTTCTTTAAATCAAGCACATGCATCAGTTTTCAGACATTTGAATATGATTTATAATCTTTTTATATTCCTTCATACGGATTTCCAAATATTAGGCTTTAAAATGTTGTTATGTTTAGACGTCACATGCCCTCAGAAAAGGCTCCAACAAATTCCATTTTCTCTTGAGTCAGAGAGTAACTTTTGGTTGTAAGCTATTAAAGATCCATATCTAATAGGCTCACACAGATTAGTGAATTGGTAATTCATAATATTTTTGAACATTTTTTACATGTATATAATATATGCTATTACATACAGAAAATAAAATAAGAAATGTTCCTGAAGTTCAGCATTAAAAATGCTTTGAATTTCAATGGCTATCAGAGAAATACAATCCAAAATTGCACTGTAATATAAGTTGCATTTAAATCAGTGGTGTTCAACCTTTCTAATGCTGTGACACTTTAATAGAGTTCCCCATGTTGTGGTGACCCAGCAGCATAAAATTATTTTCATTCCTACTTCATAACTGTAAGTTTGCTACTGTAATGAATCATAATGTAAAAGTCTACATTTTCTGATTGTCTTAGGCAACCCTGTAAAAGTGTCATTTAACACCCAAAGAGGTCATAGCAAATAGGTTAAGAATCACTGATCTAAATGATTTTTTGTTATAGTAAAGAACACTGGTTTGGTGATTCACAAGTGAGAATTCGCTACTGAAATTAACAAAGTATTTTATAGTTACTGTATCTTTTCATGTCACTTGGCATTTTCATTAACTCACTTGTTTGTTTTTTCTTAAATATCATAGCAGGCAAAATTGATATACACTTATATTCTTCATTAAAACACATCTGAAAAGTTTTAATTATTTATATCATGCCTTCTTTTCCACAAGGTGAATATTTTATATTTAATACTTTCTTATTAAAACAGTAGATGATATTTTTATTTTTAATTAATTAATTAATTTTTATTTATTGCAATTTTTTAAACTTGTATCCCAGCTATAGCCTTTTCCCTCACAACCTCCAAATCCCACCCTTCCTCCCTCTTCTCCTCCCATGCCCTTCCCCCAGTACACTGATAGGGGAAGTATTCCTCCCCTTCCATCTGACCCTAGCTTATCAGGTCAAATTAAGACTGACTGCATTGTCTTCCTCTGTGGCCTCAGGTAGAGATGATCAAAGCTAGGCATTGAGTTCATGTCATAGATAGCTCCTGCCCCACTTATTATACCCACTGGGAGCCTGAACTGCCATGAGCAGCTGCTAGGGGTGTAGCTTATCTCCAAGCATGGTCCTTGGTGGGAGTATAAATCTCTACTAAGAGCCCTGTGCCCAGATTTTTTGGTTCTGTTGGTTTCTTTTTGGAGCTCCTGTTCCCTCTAGGTCTTTCTATATTCCCCTTATTTCATAAGATTCTCTAAACTCTGACCAAAATTTAGCTATGTGTCTCAGCATCTCCTTCAATACCCTTATGGGTAGAGAAATTCAGAGGCCCTCTGTGACAGGCTCGTGTCCTGTTCCCTGTTTTCTCCCTCTTCCATGATCTATCCCATTTAGCTTTCCGAATGAGGAGTGATCATCTTTTCCAGGGTGTTTCTACTTGCTTAAGCTTCTTAAGGTGTATAGATTTTAGTATGTTTACCCTATATGTCTAAGGTCCACTTAAAAGTGGTATTATAACATGCATGTCTTTCTGGTTTTGGGATAACTCACTCAGGATGATCTTTTCTGGTTCCCACCATTTGCTGGCAAATTTCATCTTTTCCTTGTTTTTTTTTTTTTGTTTGTTTGTTTGTTTGTTTTTTAATTGCTGAGTAATATTCCATTGTGTAAAAGTACCACAATTTCTGTATCCATTCCTCAACTGAGGGACATATGGGTTGTTTCAAGATTATTGCTATTACAAAGTCCCAATTTATTTCTAATATCAGAGATCAGACCTCTACTCTTGCCTGATGCGTCTAAAACAAAAAGGGGGAACTGTAGAGAGCTGCGTAATGCCGCGCCTTAAAGATGGAGCTGGTTTCTTCGTTCCACCTTCCTGATGGTGAGTGCTCTCTGTCACAAACAACTCCACATTTGGCTAAGGCTGAGGATCTGGCTTGCTTCCATGTATGTGGACCTATCTGCATTGCCCACGTGGCACGCTGGGGTTGGCTACCCAGAGGCTATTTAAGCTGTGGGCTGGCTTTCCCCAGGGTCAGATGATTGTTCAAGGTTCCTGAATAAACTGCATTGAAAAAAAAAAAGAAAAAGAAAAAGAAAAAAGCTACTATGAACATGGTTGAGCAAATGTCTTGTTGTATACTTGAGAATATTTGCATATATACCTAAGAGTGGATCTTAAAGTAGTATTACTAATTTTCTGAGAAGACACCAGTTTCTAATATTTTCTTGAGTATTTTTTGCATCAATGTCCATAAGAGAATTTAGGTCTGAAGTTCTCTTTTTTGTTGGGTCTTTGTGAGGTTTAGGTATCAAGGTAACTGTGGTCTCATAGAATGTGTTTAGTAATGTTCCTTCTGTTTCTATTTTGTGGAATAGTTTGAAGAGTTTTGGCATTAACTCTTCTTTGAAGGTCTGGTAGAATTCTTTGCTGCAAGGATGTGTCCTGGGATTTTGTTGGAGAGGAGAGTTTTGATGAGTGCGTCTGTTACCTTGGGGGATATAGAACTATTTAATCCATTTGCTTTATCTTGTTTTAAATTTGGGTAATCAAGAAAATTTTGGTAAATCAAGAAAACTGCCCATTTCATCTAAATTTTCAAATTTTTTGGCATATAGGCTTTTGTAGTACGACCTAATGATTATTTGGATTTCCTCTGTGTCTGTCCTTATGTCCTCCTTTTCCTTTCTGATTTTGTTGATTTGGATAGTTTCAATCTGTCTTTTAGTTAGTTTGGGTAAGGGTTTGTCCATCTCGTTGAATTTCTCAAAGAACCAGCTCTTGGTTTCATTGATTCTTTGAATTGCTTTCTTTGTTTCTAATTAATTGAGTTCAGCTGAGAAGTTGATTATTTCTAATTATCTATTCCTCGTGGGAGTGTCTGCTTCTTTTTTTTTGGGGGGGGGATTTTATGTGTGCAGTTGAATTGTTTGTATGAGATGTCTCAAATTTCTTTCTGAAAACATTTAGTGCTATGAACTTTCCACCCAGGACTGCTTTCATTGTGTCCAACAAGCTGAGTAAGTTGTCTCTTCATTTTCATTGAATTTTAGGTAGTCTCTAATTTCTTTTTCTTTTTTTTTATCTTCCCTAACCCAGATGTCATTAAGTAAAGGGTTGTTTAGTTTCCATGCAAGTGGAGGATTTTTGTTATTTCTGTTGTTGTTTAGGTCTAGTTTTAGGCCCTGGTGGTCTGATAGGATACAGGGGATTATTCCAATTTCTTGTATCTTTTGAGATTTGCTTTGTTTCTGACTATATGCTCAGTTTGGGGAAGGTCACATGAAGTGGTGAGAAGAAGGTATACTTTTCTGTGTTTGGGTGAAAAGTTCTGTAGACATCTATTAAGTCCATTTGATTTAGGACCTCTATAAGTGTCATTATTTCCCTTTTTAGCTTCGGTCTAGATGATATGTACCTTGGTGAGAGTGGAGTGTTGAAGTCTCCCACTATTAAGGTGTTGGGATCAATTTGTGGTTTAAGCTTCAATAATGTTTCATTTTCAAACGCAGGTGCTTTTGTATTTGGAGCACAGATGTTCAGGATTGTGATGTCCTCCTGGTGGATTTTTCCTGTGATGAGAATGAACTGTCCTTCCTCATCTTTTTTGATTAATTTTGTTTGATGTCTCTTTTATTAGATGGTAGGATAGCTACTCCAGCTTGTCTTCTGGGGCTGTTTGCTTGAAAAACATTTTTCCAGCCCTTTACTCTGAGGTAGTGTCTTTGTTACAGAGGTGTGTTTCTTGGATGCAACAAAATGTTGGATCCTTGTTTTGCAACTATTCTGTTAGTCTGTGACTTTTTTTTTTTTTTTTTTAGAGATTTGAGTCCATTGGTGTCCATAGATAATACTGAACAATAAATGTAAGTTCCTTTTATTGTGGAGTTCGTGGTGATAGTGTGTTTGTGTGCTTATTTTCTTTTAATGTTTTGTTGTGAAATTATCTACATCCTGTGTTTTCTTGGGTGTAGTTGATTTCATTACATTGGTGTTTTCCTTCTAGTATCTTCAGTAGGACTGGGTTACTATGTAGATATTAAGTTTAGTTTTGTCATAGAATATTTTGTTTTCTCCATCCATGTTGATTGAAAGTTTGTTGGGTATAGTAGTCTGCATCAGCATTTGTGATCTCTAAGAGTCTACATCTGCCCAGGTCCTTCTGGTTTTCATAGTTTCTATTGAGAAGCTTGCTATGATTCTGAATTGTCTACCGTTATATGTTATTTGGCATTTTTCCCTTGCTGATTTTAACAGGTTTTCTTTGTTCTTTAGATGTAGTGTTTGACTGTTATGGGACCTGAGGAGTTTCTTTTCTGATCTAGTCTTTTTTGTGTTTTGGAGGCCTCTTGTCTGTTTAAAGGTATCACTTTCTTAATGTTGGGAAATTTTTTTCTATGATTTTCTTGAAAATATGTTCTGGACCTTGGAGCCTATATATATTGCATCTATTTCTATTATTCTTAGGCTTTGTCTTTTCATGGTGGCCTTGAATTCTTGGATGTTTTTGGATTTTTTGTTTGTTTGTTTGTTTTTGAGAGAGGTACTGATTTTTTTCAATTTTGTCTTCAGTGCCCAAGTTTCTTTCTTTCATATCTTTAATTCTGTTGGTGATGCTCACATCTGTGTTTTCTTCTCTCTTGTCTGGGTTTTCCAACTCCAGGAGTTTCTTGTGTGTGTTTTCCTTATTGATGCTTATTCAGTTTTCAAGTCTTGCATCATTTCTTTCATCTATTTGTATTTGGATTCCTATTTGTTCATGGGGCTCCAATATGGTGGCGACCAGCGTATACAATATCTGAAGGGCAGAGGATCCAAAACTCTAAACCTGGTGAGTGGAGGGGTGGTTGAAGCCAGAACATTGGCTTTAAGAGGACAACCAATGAGCCAGGATAGAAAGGATGGAAGAGCCTCCAAGTAAGTGTCTCCCTGCTTGGTGGCAGGTGTGGTGACAGCTGCCTCAAGCATAAGCCTCTGTGTTTGATGACTGAGAAGGCAGAGGTGGAGGTGGTATGAGCCTCCCTGCTCTGTGACTGAGACAGCTGTCCCAACTAAGGGCAGCCCTACCCAGCAGCCAAACAGCAGCTACCACTGATGGATTTCTTTTACTTTCATTTGTCCCTATGGGCCCAAAACTGAGAGTAGTGAAAGGGGGTGGGGTGGGGGGTGGTTGGGAAAGGCACCTGTGCTTTCAGCATAGGCCTACAAGTGAGTGAGCGGACCTTCAAGTGAGTGCATGCAGAGCCCCAGATCCAGGGTCTCTCTATGCTAGCAGCTAGACATCTGATTCTTCCCATCCATACCCCCACCTGTTTTCTCAATTTTGAAGGCCCTGTTCTGTGGGTCTCCCAGTGGAGTGCAGGCAAACAATTCCTGGAGCCAAGATGGTGCAACCCACACAGATCTGAGTGCTTGGAGGTCATTAAGACAGGCCTGTGGGTCATTGAGGCATTTAGGGCACCTGCACATGTGCACTGCACCCATGAACCATGCTAGCACCCTAACTTGCACTTATACTCCACCCTTCCAGGCATCAAGACACACTGGCACCCAGTCCTCCAAGGTACACTTCCATTCACACTACAGTGCTTGTGCATGTGTGCCTATGACCTTCCTCCCTTAGCTACAGCTGAAACACCAACATTGTTTCTCGAACTGGTGGTCCTTTCTCATCCTCTTGAAGAATACTCCAGACACCAGAGACAGATGAACCCAGTCTAAATTACAGACTCTAGGAATAAACAGCAAAGGTTATGCATAAGCAGATGGCTAGAGGTTGGCATAAGAACACATCCAACACATATCAGAGCATCTTGGCTTCACCAGCAACAGCCAAAAGTCAATGGATATTTTAATTCATCAGAAACACAGGAAAATGATCTCAAATCTATGCTTATCCAGTTATTAGAGGCACATAAAGAGGAAACAAACAAAGCTCTCAAAGAAATACAGGCAAATAAAGCCAAACAAATAGAGGCACATGTAGAGGAACATACAGAGGTATATACAGAGGAAATGAAAAAAAAATAGAGAAATTTAAATTAAAAAAAGGATTCATCATTAGAAAATTTAGTTGAGAAATAGTCTCACTTTTCAAGCATAAAGAAAAAAAATAATCCAAGTAGTTTTTTTTTCCCCCAAGTAGTCTTTTATACATGAAATTTAACAGCAATTCTAGCTAATCTTGTATCAGTGGTTTTAGTTAATTCCATCCTTAAAAGATTAATGCTTTAAAAGATTAATAGTTCTAAGGTAACTATTTCCATGTACTTCAGTAAATTTATGCCAATTTAGACCTTTACATTTATCCCAAATCCTTTGTATTCTGGAAAATCTTGTTATTCTTAAACATTGTAGAAATATCATGCATGTATATGATATTTCTCTTTAGTAATGACATCTATAACCACAAAAGTATTTTCCAGAAGATAAAAAATGCAAATAAAATGTGAGGTGGGATATTCTAAAACTCTTACTTCTTTTACTTTTAGACCACTTATTACTACAGTATAGTATTTCTCCCAAGACAATTTTTATTTTATTTGAAGTTGGTAAAAATCTTTGTGGTAAATCCTTTGAGCATACCTCTAGTGATAGATGTCAGATCAGTGCTATATACAAGAATAAAAAAAAAAAAAACACTTTTATTTGACAGGTAGATGACAGGAAGAAAGCTCTCTCTAAAATATGAGACAGAAGTTAAAATCTTTCTGTGAGATTAATATAATTTGAACTTGTATATAAATGAATTGTTCATTCTTGCTTCAAGATAATTAATTATTCTACAAAATAAATTTGAATAAGATAAAATTAAGGCAGTTTAAAAGTAACATATTTGTCCAAATTAAAATTTTTGCCTAAGATATTTATATAAAATGTAATGTAAAATAGATACACAATATTACAGAAATGTATAGTACAAATTTACTGCATTTTATTTAATATGTAACTTTTCATAATCATAAACTAAAAGTTTAAATTCACAAACTGTACATAGAGAATGCACTCAAACAAAGAGGCATCCTAGTATAGCCTATAATAAAAAGAACAGTTCCATAATAGAATTTCCCTATGAATACAGATGTAATTATTCTTATATATTACAAGTAGTGCCTTATTCTACATGGTGTTATCTAATGAACTGACGTGTTCCCCACTACTACAAGAAGAGGTAATAAAAACTATTCTTGACAATAAAGAAATCCATACTCATTTGAGATTTTTGTTAAAATATATGTCTGGAAACAAAGATCTTTTCTAAACTGATACTCCAACCAAGGATCATTCATGGAAATAACCCAGAACCCCTGCACAAATGTAGCCCATGGCACCTCGGTGTCCTAGTGAGTTCCCTAAAAATGGGAACAGGGACTGTCTCTGACATGAACTCACGTGACCTGCTCTTTGATCACCCCTCCCAGAGGGCAGAGCAGCCTTAAAGTCCACAGAGGAAAACAATGCAGCCAGTCTTGATGAGACAAGATAGAATATGATCAGATGGAAGGGGAGGAGGACCTCCCCTATCAGTGGACTGGGGGAGGGGCATAGGTGGAAAAGAGGGAGGGTAGGATTGGGAGGGGATGAGGGAAGGGGCTACAGTTGGGATTAAAATGAATAAATTATAATTAATAAAAAATAAATTTAAAAAATAAATGTATAGAAGTAGCCAAACCTCTGCAGTGTTTTCAGATATAAAAGACGAATAAACAGTGAAAGCATGGGAAGATGTCAAAGAATAGTACTTCACTAGAGATGCATTTTTATCTCAAGCTTCCTCAAAGGCCTTCACCTGTTCAGTTGTCTGTAAAAAATAATTCCTGTCACCTTTCCTCATATAACTCAGCTCTTCAAAAACTTTCCAGAGACATAAAATAAGTAAAAAGAGGGTGAAATATTAGGTTAAATGATTTTATATTGAGAAATTATGTATGGTCTATAATCACTAGTATGATTTAATCAGAAAGATATCAGTTTGAAAAGACTTCATAATCTTCAAATTTTACTCCAATAAGATTTACAAATATTTATTTTACTCAAGACATAGTTTACATGCTATCAACCTCACTCCTACTGCATATAATTTGGAATTGATAAATTATTTCCATTTAGATAATTTCACTCACATACACAGAAAATTACTGTTATAATTTAACACTATAAAACGATATCTTACCTTACACAGAAAGTTGATCTTAAAACCCAAAGACTGGGCATTCCTTGAACCTGAGTTCATGTAGTTTCCAACCAGAAGAACCAGCTCTAAAAGTCTGTTAAAGCTTTCACTTTTTTTCAGTTCTTCACATGCAAGAGTTACTGCTATTATGCTTGGTTTGATGTTGTTTACATGTTCATCAAAGGTGAGCTTGAAAAGGATGCTTGTGAGACGAGGCCGTAACATTTTCACTGTGCTCATCTGCAAAATAAGGAATCTCTGAGACCGTTTACCTAACATGACTTTCATCTCTTTATTGGAGATAATTTCATGGACAATATTACATGTTCACACTTTTAGCCAATTCTTTCTGATATTTAAGATATACAGGTTTTGCTTGTTTTATGTTTTCCACAGAAAATTTAAGTAATGTTTTTAAAATTGGAAACAGTCAGATTTGTTAAACAAGAAATAGCATCACAATTATGAACAAAATCAAATACAGGTAGTAGTGAACAGTATCAATATGCAAAACCTTTGGTCATACACAGCATGCAAATGGACAAAATTTGTCCCTGAGATGAAGTAGAAAAACTTATATGCATGAAATTGGGTTGTTAAGTGTATAATTCACCATAGACAAAGGATGTACACATTGGCCAGAAATGCGACTTTCCCTAACAAACTATCTTCCAGTACTGTGTTGTAATCACAAGATTAGGACTAATAATTAAACATTTTTGAACTTATGATTTGCTTCCTGGTCTACTGTTTTCTGGATGGCCTTTGTCATATACACCCAACATGACAAACTTATGTGCCTTGCCATGCCTTCTCCTTCAATGATGGACTGAAATCTGAAAACATAAGGTAATATAAACTTTGCCGCCCTTAAATCAGTTCTGTCAGATATTTTGTCAAATTGATACTTTCAAAAGTTACACATGAATTATTGGATAAACTATAATGGCTATAATCGTGAAGCAACCAACATGTCTGTTTCTACTTTGACATTAACTTACCTACTAAGCATGGACGTTTGCCTCTATGTGAACTTTCAACTTCTATAAATTCTATGTTTTCATACCTTTTCCAGGCAGATATATAAAAGAAAGGAGAGAATACTGTACTGCTATAGTATTTACCCAACTCTCATCATTTTGGAGTATTTTCTTTAAAGTAAATAAATTGTCATCATGTTCCTTCAGTACTCCCCTGAAAAGTACAAAGCATACTACCTATTTTAAGAAGCTTACATATATCTGGAAAAACATAAAATATGCATGGAAAAACTACAGTTGGTAATAAAACAGACACAATTCTAAATAGAAAAAGAAAATTTAAGTTCTAGAGAAGTTTTCTGGAAGAAAAAACTTTAAACATACTACTGCAATGTTTAGTAAAGGCTTCACAATAGAGAAAATAAATACACTTATATTTGAGTGTGTTTACATACATGTAAATGGAAAACACAAAAATAGACTTAAGGAAATGATAGAGAGGAGTTATATGAAAAGGTTTATAGGTTAGAGAGATGTGATATTTATATCTACAGATGAGTTGTATAAGAAAACATGTGGGGGATGCAAAGTGGTGGCGATCAGCATGCACTATTTCTGAAAGGCAGAGGATTTGTAATTCCGAAATTGTTGAGGGAAAATCAACATTGTGGCTCCATGAAGGAGGGGGGACACCACAGGAGCAGAGAACTTTTTGATTCATGTCAGACACGGACTTCTCTGTGACTGGAGAGGGACAGTTTCCTTCTTTGGTCCACCCTCTCCTTCAGAGGAGCTGAGCCACAGGGCCAATGGCATAGATCTTGCTGCCTGAGAACCAAGATAGCAGAGGCGGGAATACTAGCACCTCAGCCTCAGCAGCCAGCATCACCCTTCCCAAGCCTGAGATCCACCTTATAATCCTGCCTGGGTCCCATGCCTGCAAGCAGCCAGCCTTACCAACTACACAGAGCTTGACTGTATGAGCCACTCAGTCCCTCAGTGGCTGTGCAGCCAAAAAAGTCCAGCGGACCGGCAAAACTGTGCAGGTGCACCAAGCACCAAGCCATAGCACATAGACTTCTGTGGAGGCACATAGACACCCCAGTTCTACAACTGCAACTAGATTCCCAGGTACATGGGCTGCAACACCACTGAGCTGTCTGAGAGCAATTTGGTTCATCAGGTACAAACCTGCCAGTAGAGAAAAGGAGGAATACCTGTGCATTTCGATTTAACATGCTAAAGGGTGAATAAGCCTCCAAGTGCCTGCAGAGCCCCAGATCCAGGGTGCTTCTAAGCTAGCAGCCAGACATCAGAAATCTCCCACCCACACATCCACTATGGAAAACAGATGGTTTCTTTGGACAAGGAAACCCTGGCTCTGTGGAGCTACCAGCAGAGTTTAGGCAAATAACTCCTGGAGCTCAGTTAGAGAAAATTACCAGTAGCCTGAAGTCCACTGATATACTCAGAGAATTTGTGCACGTGATCATTACCTGAGCATGCAGTAACTTCAATGCCTGTGACCCCTTCTATGCTTGCAAGGCACCTCTCCCAAAAACTTTAGGCCTCTACATTCTCTAGCGCCTGTCCCTCAAAGCAAATACACATACACCTACACACACACACACTCTAATTTGTCCTTTTGTGCCCACCGATTTCCTCCCACAGGAACAGCTGAAGCTCCAACTCACATGCTGGAACCATTAGACCTCTCTCATCTCCCTGAAGAATTCTCTAGAAGCCAGAAACAGATGGTATCAATCTGAACTGCAGAACCCAAGAACAAACAGCAAAGGTTACAGATAAGCAAATGGCCAGAGGTAGCCAAATGAACTCACCCAACAAAAATCAGGAAATCATGGCTTCACCAGCAACTGGTGAATACTCCAATTCATCATATACACAGGAAAAGGACCTTAAAGATATGCTTATCCAGTTATTAAAGTTACATAAAGAAGAAACAAACAAATCTCTTAGAGAAATGGCCAAGCAAACCCAGACAGTTAAAGAGGAAACAAACAAATCTATCAAAAAATTGACCACTCAGGTGGAAGCAAAGAAAGAAGAACTGAACAAAATTCTCAGAGAAACACAGGCAAATATAGCCAAACAAATAGAGGGACAGGTAGAGGCAAAATTAGTGGCATACAGAGAAGAAACGAACAAAAAATAGAAGCCATCATACAGAGAAAGGAAGCCCCATACTAACAGACAAAAGAAATGGTGCAAGGCATAAAAATACAATTAGAATCAATAAAGGAAACACAAACAGAGAACCCTGGAGCTGGAGAACTTAGAGAAAAGATCAGGAACTACAAAAGTAAGCATCACCAACAGAATACAAGAGATGGAAGGGAGAATCTCTGCTGTTGAAATTACACTGGCAGAAATTGATAATTCTCTCAAAGGCAGATAATTCCCAAACACAAAGCATCCAAGAAATCAAGGATGCCATGAAAAGGCGAAATCTGAGATGATAAAAATTGATGAAAAAGAAGATTCCAGTTGCCAAGGTCCAGAAAATATCTTCAAGAAAATCATAGAAGAAAATTTCCCCAATTTTAAGAAAGAGATGTCCATAAACATATAAGAGTCCTACAGAACACCAAACAGACTAGACCAGAAAAGAAACACATCATATCACATCATTGTCATAAAACTGAATGGACAGAACAAAGAAAAGATATTGAAAGCAGCAAAGGAAAAAAGCCAAGTAACATATAAAGGTAGACGTATCAGAATCATGCCGGACTTCTCATCAGAAACTATGAAAGCCAGAAGGGCCTGGGCAGAGGTCATGCAGACTTTAAAGAGAACACAGATGTCAACCCAGACTACTTTACCCAGTAAAACTTTCAATCAACATAGATGGAGAAAACAAAATATTCCATGATAAAACTAAATTTAAGCATTTTCTACAAAGCAAACCAGCCCTACAGAAGTTATGAGAAGGAAAACTCCAATCCAACAAAAAAAACTATATGCAAGAAAACATAGGATACTGATAATTTACCTACTAAAATTAAAAGAAAACAAGCAATGAATCAGAGTAAGACCACCAACTCCACAATAAAAAGAATTAATGTTCATTGGTCAGTATTATCTATCAACATCAATGGATTCAATTCTCCAATAAAAAGACACAGACTAACAGAATGGATGTGGAAACAGGATCCAGCACTCTCTGCATCCAAGAAACGCACCTCTGCAACAAAGATAAAGACTACCTAAGAGTAAAGGGCTGGAAAAATTTTTTAAAGCAAATGGAACCAGAAAACAAGTTGAGGTAGCTATCCTAATATCTAATAAAATAGATTTTCAACCAAAATTAATAAAAAAAAAAGATGAATAGGGACACTACATTCTCATCAAAGGAAAAATCCACCAAGAGGACATCACAATTCTGAACATCTATGCCCCAAATACAAGAGTGCCTACATTCATAAATGAAACATTATTAAAACATTAATCACACATCGATCCCAATACATTCATAGTGGGAGATTTCAACACCCCACTTTCACCAAGGGACAGATCATCTAGACAGAAACCAAATAAGGAAATAAAGGCACTTACAAATGTCCTAAATCAAATGGACCTAATGGATGTCTACAGAGCTTTTCACCCAAACACAAAAGATTATACATTCTTTTCAGCACCTCATGGAACCTTCTCTAAAATAGAGAATAATGTTGGTCACAAAGCAAGCCTCAACAGAAACAAGAAGATTGAAATAATCCCCTGTATTCTATCAGACCACCATGGACTAAAGCTGGACCTCAACAACAACACAAATAGTATATAGAAACTGAATAAATTACTCAGACAATTAGGAATAACGCTTCCTCAAGACCCAGCTATACCACTGCTAGGTATATACCCAAAATTTGCTCAAGTACACAACAAGGAAGTTTATTCAACCATGTTTATAGCAGCTTTATTTGTAATATCCAGAACCTGGAAACAACCCAGATGTCCATCAACACAAGAATGGATACAGAAATTGTGGTATTTTTACACAATGGAATACTACTCAGCAATCAAAAATGAGGAAATCATGAAATTTGCAGGCAAAAGATGGGATGTAGAAAAGATCATTCTGAGTGAAGTATCCCAGAAGGAGAAAGAAAAACATGGTATATACTCACTTATATAGACCTACAAGATATAATAAACATAATGAAATCTATACACCTAAAGGAGATAAACAAGAAAGCAGACACAAGGTAAAATGATCAATCCTCACTTAGAAAGACAAATGAGATGTGCATTGGACATATGACAGGAGTCTACTGCAGAAGGCATCTGAAAGATCCTACCAAGCAGCGCTTCAAAACAGATACTAAGATTCATAACCAAACCTTCGGCAGAAGGGGAGTTAGTATGACAGGGAAAGGATAGGAGCCCCACAAGGACCAAATATATCTGGGCACAGGGTTTCTTTCTGAAACTGTTTCTCCAACCAAGGACCATGTATAGATATAGCCTCGAACCTTTACTTGGACTAAGCTCGTGGTAGATCAATAACCAATTGGTTTCCTGTAGTAGGGGGAACAGGGACTATCTCTGACAGGAACTCAATGGCAGGCTCTTTGACTCCCCACCCCCCAAGGGAGGAGCAGTTCTGCTAGGCCACAAAGGAGGACTTTGCAGCTAACCCTGAAGATACCTGATAAAACAGGGCCAGATGAAAGGGGAGGAGGTCCTCCCCAGTCTGTGGACTTGGAAAGGGGCAGGGAGAAGCTCAGGGAGGGAGGGTGGGATTGAGAGGGAATGGTGGAGCAGGATGCAGCTGGGATGCAGAGTTGATAAAATATAAATAATAATAACAACAACAACAAACAAAAAAGCGACATCCAAGAACACATAAAACATATCTTTCACCATGGCCAAGTAGGCTTCCTATCAGGCATGTAAGGAAGATTCAATATATGGAAATCCATCAATATATTCCAACATATAAAGAAACTGAAGGATAAAAACCACATGATCATCTCATAAGATGCCAATGAGTCATTTGACAAAGTCCAACATCCATTGAAGTTTAAAGTCTTGGAGAGATCAAGAATCCAAGGCACATAAGTAAACATAGTAAACGCAATACGCAGCAATCCTATAGTTAACATCAAACTCAATAGAGAAAATCTTAAATCATTCCCATTGAAATCAGGGACAAGGCATGGCTGCCTACTCTCTCCATATCTCTTCAACATAGTACTTGAAGTCCTTGCTAGAGCAACACAACAAGTAAAGGAGATCAAGCAGACACAAATCAGAAAGAAAGAATTCAAACTTTCACTATTCGCAGATGGTATGGTAGTATACCTGAGTGACCCCAAAAATTCAGCCAGAGAACTCCTTCAGCTGATAAAACTTCAGTAAAGTGGCTGGATACAAAATTAACTCCAAAAAAATCAGAAGCCCTCCTGTATAACAAAGCCAAAAAGGCCAATAAAGGTACTTTTGCACAAAGGTAGATGGTAGAGTTTATCACAATAGGGAAGACATGGTAGTAGGAACATTAAGGTGGTTGATCACGTTGTATTTACAGTGGGAATAAGAAAGAAAATATTGCTAGTGTTCATCTGTGTTTCTCCCTTTTTTAAAAAAAAATTATTCGCCATTGTACCCTAGCCAAATGGATGATGCCATCTACATTCAGACTTGTCAGCTCCTAGTTTTCATCTCTGTTCTCCATTGGGATGGGTAGAGATCCTAAAGGTGCCATTGGTCCAATATCAACAAGGAATGTAAACTATCCTGATACATGGGCTTTCAGTCTTGTTTAAGTAATAACACGTACATGGACTTATATTTTATTCTGTCTTGACTCTGGATTTCAGTTCTTGACCTACAAGCTCAGAGTATGAATTTGATTTTGATCACTTCTCAATATTGCCTACAACAGAAATAATATAGCCAACATGTACATTTTAGTAAGAATAGTTATAGAAATAACAGTAGTTAACATTTATTGAGGATTTTCTGTCAGACATTTTTCTGCTTGAGTGATTCTCAAAAACACCGTAAGAAAAATCTGCTATCATTACACTGTAACTAAGAATGTGTGATGGTTTAAATGAGAAATATCTCCACAGGCTCAGGTATTTAACATTGTTCCCCAATTGGTAATGTTGTTTGGGTAGATTTTTAAAGTGCGCTTTGCTGAAATAAGAACATCACCTTTGGCAGACTTTATGTGATTATAGTCTCTCCTTGTTTCCTTTTTATTCTCTCTACTTCATGATTGTGGGTGCATATATGTACTCTAAGCTTTCTGTTACTGCCTCCCCCTACCATCATGGACTTTTATCCTTATAGAGCCATAAGTCAAATTAAACTCATTCTTCCTATAAGAAGAATGCTTTTATTCATGACATTTTTTCTTTTTTTTTTCAGTTCAAAACAACAAAATTTTATTGTGTCAGAAGATCCAAGAGGAAGGCGAGGACTATTGATAGCATACAATAAAGAGAGTTTAAGATCATAATACATGGATTCTATTATCATTGAAAAGTTGCCTAGCCGAGACTGATTGTACAAGTTGGTGAAGGCTGCTCTACTGTGTGAAGGCTGCCCAGCTATATTGTAGTATGTGCTGTAATCAATGCTATCAGCCTTTGCTCAGAAGGCTAATACCTCAAAGGAAATGCCAGTGCCCCAGAGGAGAGAAATTCACGGTGAATCAAAGTAGGAGGATTTTGAAAGGGTCTTACTGGCTTGTTAAGAAGCCAAGCACGATAATTTGCCTATGCTTCACGTGAAGGGTGTTTGAACAACACAAAGAATGAATTCTAAGTGCACCTGAGGCACACAGAGACACCCAGAGCTTAGTTAGTGACCAAGTGGTCCCTCTTGTTACCTTTTTTCTTTTTTTTTTTTTTTTGAATTTTATTTTTTTCTTATCAGTTACATTTTATTAACTCTGTATCCCAGCCGTGTCCCGATCCCTCATTCCCTCCCAGTCCCTCCCTCCCTCCCTCATCTCCACCGTGCCCCTTTCCAAGTCCACTGATGGGGGGCACCTCCTCCCCATTCATCTGATGCTGTTTTATCAGGTATCTTCAGGACTGGCTGCAAAGCCCTCCTCTGTGGCCTAACAGGACTGCTCCTCCCTTCGGGGGTGGGGAGACCAAAGAGCCAGTCATTGAGTTCCTGTTAGAAATAGTCCTTGTTCCCTTCACTTTGGGAAACCAATTGGTTACTGAGCTACCACAGGCTACATCTGAGCGGGGGTTCTAGGTTAAATCCATACATGGTCCTTGGTTGATTGTCAATCTCAGAAAAGACCCTGTGCCCAGATATATTTGGTCCTTGTGGACATTTTTTCAAAACAACATAAAAGTAACTAATATATCATTAAACTAAAGTGCCCCTTAAGCATTACTGGAAGCTGGAACTCTGACTGATTAGATGATAATTGGTAGGGAAACCATCAATAAGGTATGAAAATGCTCCAAAAAATATGTAACAATGTATAAGTTTGGTAATAAAAATAAAAATGAAAAGATGAATGAATGAGACAGAACAAAGGAAGTACTTGGTAACTTTCTTTGCCCATAGCAAAGAAAACTAAAAAATAGTTCCAATGATTTAGTTTTCTTATTCCAGCAAAGTTAGCATTAATGACAGCATAAAGAGAAGCTGACTGTGAGTCTCAAGATAGGCAGCTCAGTCCCTAAGTGGGTTCCCTAGTAAGGGGAGCAGGGTCTCTCTCTGACATTGGACTCAGTGGCCAGCTCTTTGATCACTTCCCCCTGGGTGCCAGGACACAGAGGAAGTCTCTGCAGGCAGTCCAGATGAGACCTGATAGGCTAGGGTCAGATAATAGGGGAGAAGGACTTCTGCTATCAGTGGGCTAGGGAAGTGACATAGAGAGAGAGGGGAGGAAAGGTGGGACTGGGAGGAGATGATGGAAGAGGCTACACCTGGGGTACAAAGTGAATGAACTGTAATAAATAATAATTTTAAAAAAATTAAAAAATAAAGAGAAGCTGAAGAAAGTGCTCAGCAGTTAGAAGAATTTAGAGTTCTTGTAAAAGACCCAAGTTCCATTCTAAGTACTCACACTGAATGGTTAACAAAATCTATAACTCTAGTTTCAGGGTACCCGTTGCTTTTGTTATACACTCATGTGCAACTGCACAAACACAGCCAAACCCATACATATAGTTAAAAAATAACATTAGAAGTTGAAGTAGGCATTGATATGGTATTGGTTACTGTTTGCCTGTTCATTTTGTTTCAGGGGTTGTGGGGAGATGAATGTGATTCTTCAGATCTCCTGTGATCTATACATGAGTAAGCTATTCAATGACTAAAATGACAGCAGAGGCAGATAGGGTACAGTTTAGCAACAATGTCAATCAAACATAATTTTCTGTGCAAAAATTGCCTAATTATCATATTTTCACTTTCCAGTTCTGGGAATCCAGGAAAATTCCTATGATTTTTTTTTCTAAGTTATAGGAAAATAGAATGAAAGACACTAGTTGCAATTATGAACATATTAACATATATCCTTTTACTCTAATTTATTTTATTATCATTGAAGGGAATATGCTTGACAATTTTCCAGTGTGCCAATTTTGCACATTTTCACCAACAAAGACATTAGCTTCTGCTTATTGCTAGGCCACAGATAAGGACATTGCAACCATCCTGAAGATACCTGATAAGCTAAGGCCAGATGGAAGGAGAGGAGGACATCCCCTCTCAGTGGACTCTGAAGGGGACAGGGAGGAGATGAGGGAGGGAGGGGAGGATTGGGAAGGAAAGAGGGAGAGGGCTACGGCTGGGATACAACTGAATGTATAAAATTATTTAAAAATAAAAATATTAAAAAAAGAACTTTTAACTACTGGCAACCATAAAAAAAGATTCACAATATTGGAATAATTTTCAAATTGGTCATACAATACTATACAGCAGTAATCTTTTCTCACATTTTAACATGTCCTTTACTGACCACATTTACATTTAAACTCTCTCTCTCTGTGTATGTATATATATATATGCATGTTTATATACATTATATTTTATTATGTAACTTATATACTATTTAAATGCCCTAACTGATTTATCTAAAGGCTCTAAATCCTCTCACTGATGATAAAAAAATGTTACCTTTATGACTATGGAGTAATACAACATAACAATAGTATTTGGTAAAGTTTTAAAATAGAATTGAATTTGATAATTACATGAATAGATGCCATGGGAGAGGAAAAAAACTGAAAAGATGAGTATTTGGAAGAGAATGGGTAAAGAGTTAAATATTGTACCTTGATAAGCACCTAGTACAGAATTTTTTGTGGTTTTTTTATTGATTGATTGATAATGTACATAGGTGTGTTGCCTGCATATGTATCTGTATAAGAGTATCATATGCCCTAGAATTGGAATTACAGGCAGTTATGAACTGCCATGTGGGTGCTGGGAATTGAACCAGGGTCTTTGGAAGAGCAGCCAGTGCTCTGAACTACTGATCCATCTCTCCAACCCATACTACAGGGTTTTGAATATATTAGATACTTAAATATTTGCTGATTTATGTAAGCACTCCTTAGATGAATAACTAATTCCAGATTTTTCCAGGAAATACAGACAGATTGCATATTGAACAAAGGTAAGATTTTATGATAATTTATTTTCTCCCCAATAATGATACAACTTATGATGTCAAACATAAAATGCAGTGGAATTATTTTTGTTGAATTGCTAGTATTAGGTGTTAATATGCCATTAGTCAGACTGACAAATGAAGACATTGTAAACTACAGCAGAGTCTTAGATGCCCTTTGATTTAGCAAAATTTTCTTTATTCATTCACTACATATGCAAACGTTTGATACATGTCAGGTGATGAAAAATGATAGCTGATCAAAAACAAATAGATATATCCATATGCACAAACAGGAACCACAAATACATTAAGAAGATGCATAGAAGAAAAAAGCTAAGATTGGTGGTACAGGCCTAAAATTCCAGTGAATGTGAGGTAGAAATAGGAGGATTAGAAGTTCAAGGTCACCCTCAGATACAAAGCAAGTTCATTTTTAGCCTTGGCTACATGAGAGTCTATCTGGAATACACATAAAAATACAAAGAATACACAACAGGGATGGTTTGAAAAAGGCTAAAAGATCGTACATAACACTATTTGACGCAAGGTGGTTAATCAAAGCAATATTACCCAGACCCAATATAATATTTTAAGATTAAGGTTCAAGGGAAATCTTTTTTCTAATTGCCAGAAAAAGGGAGAATCAAGTATCTATATTTCCCATGATTATGTTGTTAGTTGCCAAGGAAGATATATGAACTTCTGAGTTTTACATAAGTGAAACCAAACTCCAGTTGTGTCAATTTACAGTTATGTGACCAAGTGCAAAGTTTGCTAATATTTCTATTTTAATTTCTTCACCAGCAAAATGCATTTGTTACATTATTTATGCATGTTTAGAAGGACATGAAGAAGATATTGTGTAGAACATGTTTGTTGTTCAACTGATAACAGTTAGAAAACAAAAGCTGCTACTACCTTTACCTTCTCTATTTACCCTTAGAAATTCTTAATGATGTTAGTTTTGTGTAGGGTGATGAATATGGATGTATTTGTATTTTTCTACATGCTGACATCCAGTTAGACAGCACCATTTGTTGAAGATCCTACCTTTTTTCTATTGTATGATTTTGGCCTCTTTGTCAAAAATCAAATAGCGATAGGTGTGTGGGTTTATTTCTGGGTCTTCTCTTTGATTCCATTGATCCACCAAACTTTTCTATGCCAGTGCCACATAGTTTTTATTAATGTTGCTCTATAGTATAGGTTCAGATCAGGGATGGACATACCTCCAGAAGATCTGTTATTGTATAGGGTTGTTTTAGCAATTCTGTTTTTTGTTTGTTTGTTTGTTTTGTTTTTCCATATGAAGTTCAGAATTGTTCTTTCTAGTTCCTTAAATAATTGTGTTAGTATTTTGATGGGGATTGCATTGAATCTGTTTTGGTAGGATAGCCATTTTCACTATCAAGGCCTCAACATAAAATCATACACAGTAAACCTGTTAGAAGAAAAAGCGGTGAAAAGCCTTGGATTGGCACAGGAAACAGCTTCCTGAACAGAACACCAAAGGCACAGGCTCTAACATCAACAATCAATAAATGGGACCTCAAGAAACTGAAAAGTTTTTGTGAAGCAAAGGACACTGTCATCAGAACAAAACGTCACCCTACAGATTGGGAAAGGATCGTCACCAACCCTCTATATGACAGAGTGCTAATACTTAGAATATAAAAAAGAATTTGAGAAGTTAAACACCAATAAACCAAGTAATCCACCTAAAAAAATAAGGTACAGAGCTACACAGAGAATTCTCAAAAAAGAATATCGAATGACAGAGAAGCTCTTAAGGAAATGCTCAATGTCCTTAGTCTTCAGGGAGAGGCAAATCAAAACAACCTAGATATTTCACCTTACACCCATCATAATTCATAATGGCTAAGATCAGAAGCTCAAGTGACCAAACATGCTGGAGAGGATGTAGAGAAAGGGAAACCCTCCTCCATTGCTGGTGGGATGTAAACTTGTACAACCACTTTGGAAATCATGCTGGCACTTTCTCAGAAAATTAGGAATAGTGCTACCTCAAGATCCAGCTATCCCACTCCTCGGCATATATCCAAAAGATGCTCAAGTACACAAGGACATTTGCTCAACCAGAATCTTGAAACAACACAGATGTCCCTCGATGGAGGAAAGGATTCAGAATTTGTGGTACATTTACACAATACAATACTACTCAGAAATTAAAAACAAAGAAATGATGAATTTGCAAGCAAATGGTGAGAACTAGAAAATAGGGAACAGGATAGGAACCTACCACAGTTGGCCTCTGAAAGACTCTACTGATCGACATATCTAAAAAGAGGGTGAGACTCATAGCTAAACTTCGGACAGAGTGCAGGGAATCTTAGGGAAAAAAAGGGTAAATAGAAAGACCTGGAGTGGACAGGAGTTCTAAAAGAGACTAACAGAGCCCTAAAAACCAAGCCCAGAGGTCTCTAAAGAGAACCAAACAAAGACAATTGCAGGGAGAAGACCTAAAACCCCAGCTCAGATGTATCCCATAAATTCTGTCTCCAAGCGGGGTTCTCTAGTAAGGAGAGCAGAGATTTTCTCTGGCAAGAGCTCAGTGGCAGGTTCTCTGATCACCTCCCCCTGGGGGGTGGGTGCATCTTGCCAGTCCACAGAGGCAGTCAATGCAACTAGTCCTGATGAGACCTGAAAGGCTAGGTTCAAATAGAAGGGGAGGAAGACCTCCCTTATCAGTAGATTAGGGGAAGGGCATAGGAAGAGAAGAGGGCTAGAGGGCGGGATTGAGAAGAGAGGAGGGAGGGGGCTGCAGTCAGGATACTTTAAATTATAATAAATTAAATTAATTGTAATAAATGATAATAATAAGAATAATAAAGAAATTCTCAATGAGAAAGATACATGATCATTGACATGTTTTGTAAACAGGAGGAAAAGTCTTTTTGAATATACAATTAATCAATGTGTGTCTGTGGTAGTCACAAATTGAAGAGTTTGGCCACTGGGTAGAGTGAAAATATCATGCTGTATTTATTTTTCATTCATAATACACATTTATTATTATACATATTATAACTGGAAATATATTCTTTTTTAATTAATTACTGTTTATGTATGCACTTTACAAAGCAATTATAGCTACATTCCTCCTCTCCTTCCTGTCCCAACCATCCCTATGTCTTCCCTTGTCCCACTTCCTTACATCTGAGAAAAGGGGAGCTCCCCTACCATCCCATCCCAGCATATCATGTTACAGCAGTGTTAATCACATCTTCTTCCCCTGTGGCCTGGTGTGCAGCAATGCCAGGAAGAAATGATCAAAATGTATTCTTTAACAAGAACAACAAAAATATCAGGCGGCTATAGAGGAAGTGAAGACATTTGCTGATATCTCTAATCATCAATTACTAATGTTCAGAAAATATCAAAATGATTGTTTCAGTCTTAAATGCGGAATTTTAAAGTCAGACCAATGTATATTGGTAGACAAAAGATGAACTGTCATCAGAAGGTTTTGCTGTTTAAAGGAATTATATAGATAATCATGCTTAGCAAAAATAGGAAGCACTGACATAGATCCCCAGTTATATATACAACTCTTAATGGGTTCATGTCTCATAAAGGCACTGGAGTGTTTTTTTTAATATGTTGATTTGCATTTATTGCATAATTTATTTATTTATTTTGGACTATCATTTTTTCTTTTTAATTGAAAATATTTTATTATTATTATTAATTACACTTTATTCGTTTTGTATCCCCCCATAAGCCCCTCCCTACTCCTCTCCCGATCCCAACCTTCCTCCCCTTTCTGTGTGCATGCTCCTCCCCAAGTCCACTGATAGGGGAGGTCCTCCTCTCCTTCCTTCTGATCTTAGTCTATCAGATCACATCAGGAGTGGCTGCACTGTCTTCTTCTGTGGCCTGGTAAGGCTGCTCCCCCCTCAGGGGGAGGTGATCAAAGAGCAGGCCAATCAGTTTATGTCAGAAGCAGTCCCTCTTCCCATCACTATGTAACCCACTTGGACACTAAACTGCCATGGGCTACATCTGTGCAGGGGTTCTAGGTTATCTCCATGAATAGTCCTTGGTTGTAGTATGAGTCTCTGGGAAGTTTCCTGTGTTCAAATTTTCTTGTTCTGTTGCTCTCCTTGTGGAGTTCCTGTCCTCTCCAGCTCTTGCTATTCCCACTTCTTACATAAAATTCCATTCACTCTGCCCGCCAGTTGGCCATCAGGCTCAGCATCTGCTTTGATAGTCAGGAGAGATTAGAGCCTTGGTTAATCTATGAATTGAAGATTTAAATTATAGACTGTTGAAAACTGACTCTAAATCAGAAAAATAATACTTAGAGAGACTATTTCCCCAAAGATGTGGAAATTTTGCATTGAGAACCATCTACTTGTTTTTAACATGGAATGGAACAAGGTAACAAGGTAATGTAACAAGGGAACAATGTAACAAGGTAATGTCTGCCCCAAAGACATTGTAAACTCAGAGGACTCACACTGGGAAGTTCAATAAGAATTTCAAAACATTCTCATGAAAACATCTACATGAGGTCACAAATAACTGTTACTGTGGAGATTTGCTAGTCTATTAGAATGTATGTTAATTTGGCTGTAATGGCATTTAAAGCAAACAAACAAACAAACAAAAAAAGCTGTGAAAATGGCCTTGGAGCATTATCTTTAGTTACTTGAAGAGTTTCTAGTTTTCTTTTTTAATACAGTTTATGTTAAAATAACCTTTATTAATTTAGAGAAGACAATCAATGTCTGTGAAAGAACGGACTTTTTGGATTTTTTTTTTGTGGTCATTGTGAGTGATTGCTTTTTCTTTTTCTTAGTTTCATATTCTTCCTTTGTTCTAAATCTTAGACTGACATCTAGCTTTGACAATCATAGTATGTTTTATTTCCTGAGGGGGAATAACTTATAATGCTGTTTAGTTTTGTACTATTGGTGTGTTGGTGAATTTTTGAACTGTGTGCTAACTGCAATAAATTATATGAACTGAGGAAAAAAAAAAGAAAATTAGAGACATATGGAAAAAATAAGATGGTGAATTTTTTTAATGAGCATTTATTTTTTATTTTTTTAAATTACACTTTATTCATTTTGTATCCCAGCTGTAGTCCCCTCCCCCACTGCCTCCCAATCCAACCCTCCCTTCACCTTCTTCTCCTATGTCCCTCCCCCAGTCCAATGATAGGGAAAGTCCTTCTCCCCTTCAAGATGGTTAAAATTTGATATTTTAAAATTTAATGAAAAGTAATCAATTGCAAAATTGATTGAAAATTGTTGACCTACTGTGAATATTCAATTTTCAGGTGATTTGATTTTACCTTATTTTATTACAAAATGTGACTGAAATAAACAATCCTTAGGCAGGATTCATATGAGATGTTAATGAAATGAATGGTAATATAAATACAGGGACATGAGAATGACTGATGGTGAATTGCCTTTTATTTGATCAACAATTATTTTTTATTAATTACACTTTATTCACTTTGTATCCCCCCATAAGCCCCTCCCTCCTCCCCTCCCTTGAACAACAATTATTAAGCTGACCCTTTCTAAAATAAAATTTACCACATATACAAATAAGAGCTAGCATTCATACATGCAGAAAGAAAGAAAAAACAAATGGGTCATTACACATTAAAATGCTGAACATTGGTTGCAAGCAAGATGAAGACAAATGTAAATTTTTCCTAGTGAATACGAAAACTAAGAAAATGTAATATGTATGTAATATGAACAGAACCTATGACTTACAATTTTCTTTCTGAAGTAATTGTTTTTGATTTTATATTGGAAGGGGAACGCTTTTTACCAGTCTCCTTTTCAACTGGTTAAGCTCTCTTGAACATGGTTTGTAAGCACTTTTGAGGCTTTAAAACAATTAAAGCAAAATGAGCGTATAACTCTCTTTTTGCCCTCATATATTTGTGAAAAAGAAATAGGAAAAGAATCATTGTTCTGGTCCACATGCAGAAAAATGAAAATAGATCTATATTTATCACCCTGCACAAAACTAAAGTCCAAGTGGATCAAAGACCTCAGCATAAAACCAGATACTCTAAATCTGTTAGAAGAAAAAGTGGGGAACAGCCTAAAACTCATTGGCACAGGAGACAACTTCCTGAACAGAACACCAACAGCACAGGCTCTAAGAGCAACAATCAATAAATGGGACCTCATGAAACTGAAAAGTTTCTGTAAAGCAAAGGATACCGTCATCAAAACAAAACGACTGCCTACAGACTGGGAAAGAATCTTCACTAATCCTTTATCTGACAGAGGACTAATATCCAGTATATACAAAGAACTAAAGAAGCCGAAAAGCAGCAATCCAAGTAATCCAATTAAAAAATGGTGAACAGAGCTAAGCAGAGAATTCTCGACAGAGGAATATCGAATGGCAGGGAAACACTTAAAGAAATGCTCAGCCTCATTAGCCATCAGGGAAATGCAAATCAAAACGACCCTGAGATATCACCTTACACCCATCAGAATGGCCAAGATGAAAAACTCAAGGGACAACACATGCTGGAGAGGTTGTGGAGAAAGGGGAACCCTCCTCCACTGCTGGTGGGAATGTCAACTGGTACAACCACTCTGGGAAGCTATCTGGCGCTTTCTAAGACAATTAGGAATAGTGCTTCCTCAAGACCCAGCTATACCACTGCTAGGCATATACCCAAAATTTGCTCAAGTACACAAAAGGGATACTTGCTCAACCATGTTTATAGCAGCTTTATTTGTAATAGCCAGAACCTGGAAACAACCCAGATGTCCATCAACGGAGGAATGGGTACAGAAATTGTGGTATATTTACACAATGGAATACTACTCAGCAATCAAAAAGGAGGAAATCATGAAATTTGAAGGCAAATGGTGGGATCTAGAAAAGATCATTCTGAGTGAAATATCCCAGAAGGAGAAAGACAAACATGGGATATACTCACTTATATAGACCTATAAGATATGATAAACATAATGAAATCTATACACCTAAAAAAGATAATCAAGAGAGTGGACATGGGGTAAGATGATCAATCCTTGTTTAGAAAGACAGATGGGATGTGCATTGAATGTATGACAGGAGCCTACTGAGCGCATCTGAAAGACTCTAACTAGCAGTGTTTTCAAAGCAAAGACTCATGACCAAACCTTTGGCAGAGTACAGGGAATCATAAGAAAGAAGGGGAGTTAGTCTGATGGGGAAAGGATAGGAGCTCCACAAGGACCAAATATATCTGGGCCCAGGTCTTTTCTGAGACTGACATTCAACCAAGGACCATGTATGGATACAACCTAGAACCCCCGCTCAGATGTAGCCTGTGGTAGCTCAGTAACCAATTGGTTTCCCAAAGTGAAGGGAACAAGGACTATTTCTAACAGGTACTCAATGACTGGTTCTTTGGCCTCCCCACCCCCTAAGGGAGGAGCAGTCCTGTTAGGCCACACAGGAGGGCTTTGCAGCCAGTCCTGAAGATACCTGATAAAACAGTATCAGATGAATGGGGAGGAGGTCCACCCCTATCAGTGGACTTAGAAAGGGGCACAGTGGAGATGAGGGAGGGAGGGAGGGACTGGGAGGGAATGAGGGATCAGGACACGGCTGGGATACAGAGTTAATAAAATGTAACTGATAAGAAAAAAATAAAATTCAAAAAAAAAGAATTATTGTTCTGTCAGTAATATCACATAATCTGTTCTTTTCATTAAAGATTTATATATATGGGGCTCTCGAAACATCTTTTCTTACTATATTGTACATTGGAAATACTGTGAATTGAAAAATATGGGTAATACTGAAGTCAGAAAAACAAAAGTACTTATTACTAAGAGAACTAATTATTGTATTCTTTTCTCAAAAGCCTTGTTAGTTTCATAGATATACAGAGGACAGGTCCCTATCCCCAGCGCAAGACAAGTGGGAATTTCTCTGGCTTTGAGGTTTGAGAATAGCTCAGCTACAAACATACCCAGTAGCATATAAAAGCTCCAGGTGGGAGCTCTGACTGCAAGAGCTTTCAAAGACCTCTGCTTTTCTTTCAGTAGAGGTACAGCACATAATTACAATAAATGTCCCAAATTCAATTCCATAGGAGGTAGTTTGGAGGAAAAGTCAGTGGGAAGCAATGTAGACAATACATCCTTTTAAAGAAGAAGATTATTGATCACAGAAGGTGAAAGAGTAGCATGTCCCTCTTGCTGGGAGTTCTGTCTCCACAAAGAGGGAAGATCTCTGGCTTTATATTGTTTGTTTTTCTCCTTAATTCCCTTCTCTTTTTTTTTCCTCCCAGTAGATTACAAGTTGTTACAAGAAAACAGAAATTTGTGACAGTTAAAAAAAAAAAAAAGATTAGAGAAAGTTCACCAACCCAAGGACTGACTCAGATAAGCTTTATTTTCTTTCTCCAAAACAAACAAACAAGCAAAACCTACTAATTTTGCACATTTCATTGATTATTATTGGTAGTAGTATTTGAGTCAATATCAAGGAAGTAATCTCATGTATGGCACTCATCTTGCTCTAGCCCTGAGACTTAATTTATTTATTATTACTTATTACAATTTATTCACTTTGTATCCCGGCTGCAGCTCCACTACCCAGCCCTCAGTGCTACCCATCCTCCCTTTTCTCCTGCTATGCTCCTTTCCTAGTCCACTGATATGGGAGGTCCTCTGTCACTGTTATCCTCCATTGATTGTGGAAATGTAACCTTGTACAACCACCTTGAAAATTAATCTTGTGCTTTCTTAGAAAATTAGGAATAGTGCTACATCAATACCCAGCTCTATCACTCCTAGGCATATATATGAAAGGGGATATACCATACAACAAGGACATTTGGTCACCCATGTTCATAGCAGCATTATTCATACTATTAGAATCTGGAAACAACCTAGACATCCCTCAACAGAGGAATGGATATAGATATTGTGGTACATTTTGCACAATGGAATACTATTCAGCTATTAAAAACAAGGAAATCATGAAACTTGCAGGCAAATGGTGGGAATTAGAAAAGATCATCCAGAGTGAGATAATCCAGAAGCAGAAAGACACATACGGTATATCCTCACTTATAAGTGGATGTTAGCCAGATATTATAGGATAAACAAACTAAAATCTATAGTCCTGAAGAAGCTAAACAAGTAGGAACCTAGTGAAGAGGCTGAAACTTCACTCTGAAGGGTCAACAGGAAAGACATTGGAAGTAGGAGAAGACAAGGAACAGGACAGGAGACAGGAGCCTTCCACAGAGTTCTCTGAAAGACTCTACCTATCAAAGAAGATACGGAGACTCATAGCCAAACTTTGGGCAGAATGCAGGAAACTTTAGGAATACTGGGGAAATAGAAAGACTGGAACAATAGCTCCACAAGGAGAACAATGGAGCCCAAAATTGTGGTCTCAGGGGACCCTGCACAGACTGATACTCTAAGCAAGGACCATGCATGGAGAGGACCTAGAATCTTTACTCAGAATCCCATAGGCTGCTCAGTTTTCAAGTAGTTTTCCTAATAAGGGGTAGAAGAGCTGTCTCTGACATGAACTAAGTGGCTGGTTCTTTGATCACCTCTCCCTGGGGGGTGAAGCCTTGCCAGGCCACAGAGAAAGATGAAAGATGAGCCCTGATGAGACTTGACAGCTAGTGTCAGATAGAAAGGGAGGAGATTCTCCCCTAGGGAGAATCTAGGACTAGGGAAGAGCCATAGGGGGAAAAAAGGGGGTGTGTATGACTGGGAAGAGATGAGGGAGGGGCTACAGATGGGATACAAAGTGAATATATTGAAATCAATCAATCAATAAATAAATAAATAGAAATTTAAGACATTTAAAACAGTAAGGCAAGGCACCACATGCCTGTAATCCCAGCACTCAAAAGGCAGGCAGATCTCTGTGTGTTCCAGGTTACTCTGGTCTACAAAGTGAGTCCAGTACAGCCAAAGCTACACAGAGAAACCCTGTCTGGGAAAACAAAACAAAACAAAACAAAAAGTTAAATCTGTCGATATTAGGAAGTGGCATAGGGATTGAGAATAAGATAGGAGAGAAAAGAGTCCACTGGAATTTGCATAGAGGCAAATTAATTCAATAGTTTTATAGGTACATATCATTGTACAATCATTGTGGTTCATCTACCTATAACACTCATAATCTAAGAGAATATATTGAACAAATAACCTCAAAAAGTATTACTTTGTAGAAAGTAATTTGAAAAGGAAGCTCTGGGAGTTTAAGAGACAGATCTAATTTTGACAGGTAAGCAAATGGCATAGTTACTGGGAAAGCCAAATTCAAGCTAAAAAAAGACTTGTAGAAAGGCAGGTAATCAGAAGTGATAACACATAAAATGATTCTGAGAAGAAAAGAATTCAAACCCATAGAAGATGAAATTCAATATGGCTGGAGTACAATGAGCAAAAGCTTAGTTCACACAAAAAGCTAATACCTAAAACTAAGAAATGTTGGCAGAAGCCAGGCCAAAATGTGCCTGATAGTTTAAGATCAGTTAGCACAGTGTTGATGACTAGGAATATGTCTCAGTGGGCTAAGAGTTTGTTGTATGAAGAGAAGGACCCAAGTTCAGCCCCTGACACTCATCGAGAGGCATAAAGGCAAAATCTCCCAACATCAGCACTGAGGAGAACGGAGGAAGTCAATGAGGAGGCCAGCCAGCTTTGCTGAAATAATGAGCTTCAAGTTCACAGAGAAACCCCATTCTCCCAAAATAAGGCAGATAAGTATGTAAAAAAGATACCTAATGTCGAATCTGGCTTTCATTCATGCAGACATGGACAAGATCATTCACTCTCATGTGGCCAAAAATGTGTATATGCTGTTTTCATACAATGAAAAAAAGAAGGAAGAAATGAAGGAAAGAAAGAAGGAAAGTAGGTAGGGAGGAAGAGACGGTAGGTAAAAATAGAAATAAAATATATTGTGGCTTTAGGGTTGAAGGAAGTAAACAATAGGATGCAATACAAATATACTCTAGATAGAGGGACAAAGACAAGAGTGATTATTAGAAGAGCTAAAGTTTTAGCAGAAGATACAGTTAAAAGTTTATGGTAACCAGGCCATAGTAGAGGACAATGCAGCCACTTTTGATGTGAACTGATAGACTAAGATCAGAAAGGAGAGGAGAACCTCCCCTATCAGTGGACTTGGGGAGTGGCATGCATGCAGAGGGAGGAGGGAGGGTAGGATCTGGAGGGGAGGTGGGAGGGGCTTATGGGGGGATGCAGAATGAATAAAGTGTAATTGATGAAAAATAAAAAAAATAAAGTAAGAAAGTGCTGGGAAAAAAAAGTTTATGGTAACAATTAAAGAGAATGATCATGCTGCCTCAGACTACAGCAGTGCTAGTAAAGATGGAAAGCAGATCTCTGATGTATATTTCAGTTGTGATTAGGAAGAAGTTAATGACCTTTTTTGATCAATTTTAATGCATAATTTAAGGCAGAATTCTGATTGCTATTAGTTGACCAGTGAATGAGAAGTAAGGTAGTTGGAAGCTAACACTTCAGAAAAAGCTGATGATAGGAAGCAAAAAGAGGGCAGTAAGTAGCAGAAACCTTGGATCAGTAATACATTTTAATTCAAACATCTATCCATCTATTTTAGGCAGAGAGTGACAAGATTCATATTCTCCAAGAGAAAACCACAGTAGACTGACAAATTTAAGCAGCCACCTTAAAAGCACAAGTACAGTAAGAAAGAAATAATGCTGTCCAGAAGTAGAGGGGGTAGTAATGCCCAAAGAAGAAATAGGGGTTGTTTGTATATATTACATCATCTACCTCATCACTCTTTTCCTTCCCCCTTTCTTTAGTAAATCACACTACTTAAAAGCACCTACTATAAATTCTAACTGAATTTAGCACCTACTATTTACTATGAAATCTTGGAAAAGTTACCTTAGCTTGGTTGGCTTCAGATTCTTCAGCAGTAGTACATAGCTAGTAACAGTGTCAACCTTGCAGTTTACCTCACAAATTATAAGAGAACACAAAATTTTCAACTGGCTTGATCTTGAGCAGGTAATATATAAGTAACTACAGGTGTTGTGAGTTGATGTGTGCACTGTTAGTTTGCTCATATCTTACAAGATAACTCCATAGCCATGTGTGTATAGATAGCATTAACATGAATTATTGATAAAAAATATAGTATGACATGAAGTTGGAAAGAGATAAGGGTTAGCAGTAGGGGACACATAAAGAGGCAACAATGGATGAATATGATCAAAGTATGTTGTATAAATGTATTAATTTTATCAAAAATAATTTAAAAATACTATTTAAAAATGGTACAAGTAAAAAAAAAAGTTAACATAAGCCAGGTACAGGGGTACCAAATCCCAGCATTTGGGTGAGGGTTAGTGGATCTCCATGAGTTCAAGGCCAGCCAAGTGAGTACAGGACAGCCAAGGCTACACAGAGAAACTCTGTCTTGAAAAACAACAACAAAAAATGTTAGCATAAAGTACAATTTCATAAGCTTTTTGCAATCAGTAATACTGTAATAGAACCATTAGTAATAAAAATTGCCCATCTCCTTTTCTGTTATTTGCAGAAGACCTTGATAGGCTAGGGTCAGATGGAAGGGGAGGAGGACCTCCCCTATGAATGGGCTGCAAGAAGGGCACGGAAGGAGGGCTGCAAGAGGGAGAGAGGGCCGGATTGGGAGTGGACAATGGAGGGGGCTACAGTTGGGATACAAAGTGAATAAATTGTAATAAAAAATAATAATAAGGAGAGGGGGACTGAGGATAGATTTCTCTTCTGCAGTAATTGCCTAGCATGTGGGAGATTTGGGCTCAGTAACCAGAGCAACAAAAACAAACAGCATCCAAGAACAATGTTGACTAGCTACAAACTTGGTTACAGAAGTTGAGACAGGAGACGATCTTGAGCCCTTAAGTTAGAGACAAGCCTCGGTGATAGAACAATAAAGCAACTCTGGAGGTAGAAGAGACACTAGAGATCCTAAAATGCTTTTGTTGTGTCATTGGCATGAAAGAGCTTGTGGCAAAGGAGAACAGATGAACAGCTAGAAGAAGAAATGGTAAGAAATGAAAGACAGAAGAAAACTTGAATCTTATTTTCTGAAGTCAGGGAAACACTGAAGAGTTTTGATATTAAAATTATAAATATGAAATTTTAATATGAATACACTATGACAATAGGTGAAGAAAGTTGAGGCCAGGGGCTTTACCAAGTTGAGAATTCAATTACTAGTAAGAATTCTGTTTTTCAAAGCTCTCTTCACATTAGGCAGCTGTTATAAATTAAAGGGTCAAATAGTATGAGAGTATATTCTCACAGAAGTAATTTCATTTGGTATTTTAGTACTTGTTTTAATTTTCTGTCCTTTTAAAATCTCTAACTCACACTTTTCTCTAATTTTTTTTATAATTCAACAAAAATTTACTGTCTGTTTTACACAAGAAGTTGTACATAAATTTAAAAGACTAAGGTTATTAATTATTAGGGCTATTATTATATAATTAATAATTTATTTTTAAAAGAGTGGGCCTAGACTTTATTTAGGAAGTCTCAATTGAAATTCTTAGGCAATTTACATAGTATGAATCACTTAGTAGTAATCCAGATTCTCTCTGACATCACTCAAGCAGACATAAAGCAAAATACAGTAAGAGTAAACATGGGGACTAGGAGAGTTCATGTACATGTAACCTTAAATATTTATGGTTATGTGCATAAACAAGAAATCCCTTTCATTTTCTATTTTTGCCTTTAGTTCAGAAGGTATATTGCTTTTTATGCTCCCCTATTTCATTTCCTTACTGTGGTACAAAGGATATTCCTCTTGTAGGACTTGCTTGACAAATTAATACATCTTCCTAGATAAACTGCACTCAAGGAAAAATGGTTTCTGAGAAACTGTGTAGTGTACCTACTGTAAAACTCATAACCACCATGATGCAGCTGAAATCTCAGATGGTGTATAGCCCTGCTTCAATTATAAGATATATCTGAGTTGCTTAGGTTTCGAATGTGGACTTGGGGCTACAAATTTTATTATTTAGCACTCTGCTAAAATACCACTAGTTAATAAATAATACAGAGCCAATTCAGTTGACTAATAGATTTGATTTTAAAATAAGAGAAATATGTTCCCTAGGTACACTATATGTTCTATTTGATCCCAAATATGCTTGTGTGATTTCCTTTACAAGTATTTGACAGATTTTCTTCAATGTAGGCAACAGCATGCCCTAGAATCAAAGAACTTTAAACATATGGAAGCATTTATTGTACATGCTAAAAAGAACATACTCAGTCCCACCTAATTGAGGGTCATATGAACAAGATTTTTAAACTGCAAAGTAGAAAATCAAACCAATTCTAATATAACTATATTCAAATATCATGGAATATTTTGGGTTAGGTAGCTCCTATTTGAAAAACCGGCATATTTGTAATAAAAGAAAATCCTTTGTTTACAAATGGAAAACAATCAGGAGGCAAAGTAAAGCAGAATTTACCATAAAGGAATTACTCATTCACATAACAAAGAAATCTGTCCTGAATTAAAAAAAAAATAAATATTTTAGGGGTTAGGAATTTAGCTGAATGGTTGAGTACTTGACTGGCAAGCTAAAGGCTGTGGGTTCAATCCCCTGCTCTTGAAAAAATAGGTTTTATTTCAAAGAAACTAAAATTCTAATGCCCTTTATATTCTCTTTCTGGTTAATTATTTGAATAACAGGCTTGTGGTATTTTAAGGTACATGACTATATTCTTTATACTCAGTTATTTTGTATCACTTCAAACAACGGGAATAGGAAAATGATTAAACTACAAGAGATACCTTTATAAATTATTTGTCCTGACAGAAAATACACATTGCAAGCTGTCAATCAATTAGTGACACTGTAGAAAATTTGAAAATACTTGTGATTTTTCTGACACAATATATATATAGTAAAAATAGTTGCTAGTATTTTTTTTTCATTTGCCTAGATCTTAGACTTTTATTTCAGTCTAAGATTTCAGGGAGCTAAAACCTAACATTTATATCTGAAGGGAAGTAAATTAGCTAAGTGGAGCACAGCATACTATTCTGTTTGCATTAATATTATAATTAAATATCAGCACTATTAAAGAGAATATCCTATAATGTTTTGAGATATTTTAAAAAGTAACTAAGTTAAAAAGTAACTTAGTTACTTTTTAAAACCACAAATGCCTATTTTCTAAGTAGTTATACAATAAAAGAAATCGACTAATGTATTTCTTCTGCTTTGTGAGAAGTGTATTCTTAGGCCTTTGGGAATAATACATACCACAACACCAAACTGCTCAGGCTCACAGAGATCATCATATTCACTCTTAAGCTGAGCTAGTTCTCGGAGTATATTCTGCTCGGGGAGATGTTTTACAAGATTCTAAAAAGAAGAGCATAAAAGGTTAGTAGTTGATCACTAAGACTTTTAGACATTCATTGACAACTCAAATAAGGATACAATATATATAGTAAAATTAATTGCTAGTATTTTTCTTTCATTTACCTAGATCTTAGACTTTTATTTCAGTCCAAGATTTCAGGGAGCTAAAACCTAACATTTATATCTGAAGGGAAGTAAATTAGCTAAGTGCAGCACAGCATACTATTCTGTTTGCATTAATATTATAATTAAATATCAGCATTATTAAAGAGAATATCCTATAATGTTTTGACATATTTTATGAATGTAAATTAGCTAAGTGCAAAATCTACCTTTTTAAAAAGGTTTGTCAAGGCGGAAACAGGACATTCTCCCCAAGCATGGTTGGATACCATAAAAAGCTAAAATGATACGCTCAGGATGCGAGGCTAAGCACTGCACTCAGGGTCAGCCGCTTTGGACCCAGAGAAGAGCATGTCTGATTGCATGCGGGTTGATGCCCCAGGTCCCGCCTCTGAGAAAAAGGTATCGGACGGTCTGATGCTCTTTGGGTGGACGACACCTAAATGAACATCTGTACAAAGTCCCAATTTATTTCTAATATCAGAGATCAGACCTCTACTCTTGCCTGATGCGTCTAAAACAAAAAGGGGGAACTGTAGAGAGCTGCGGAATGCTATGCCTTAAAGATGGAGCTGGTTTCCGCCTTCCCGATGGTGAGTGCTCTCTGTTACGAACAACTCCACATTTGGCTAAGGCCGAGGATCTGGCTTGCTTCCATGTATGTGGACCTATCTGCATTGCCCCCGTGGCATGCCTGGGTTGGCTACCCAGAGGCTATTTAAGCTGTGGGCTGGCTTTCCCCGGGGTCCGAGGATTGTTCAATGTTCCTGAATAAACTGCATTGAAAAAAATAAAAAAAAAAAAAAAAAAAAAGGACTGGGAGGAGAGAAGGGAGGGAGCTACAGGGGGGACACAATGTGAATAAAGTGTAATTAATAAAAAAAAAATATTCATCAAGAAAAAAAAAAAAAGGTTTGTCAAAATATTAAAGATTTATAGCTTCCATCATAGCTATATATCACTGAATCAGATTACCTAGAGTGATAAATGAATTTCTATACAAAGGAAATAACAGACTTAACAAGAAATGAAAATCTGGATATATGGAAAAATCAATAATAAAGAAAGAAAGAATAAAATCAGAAATTGCACACTTCCCAATAAAGAAAAAGCCAGCTTGTTATAGACTCAATAAAAAATATATAAAATAATTAAACTTATGAAAGAATTGGGAAACAGTAAGATCTAGAGAGGACAGGAGCTCCACAAGGAGAGGAACAAAACCAAAAAATCTGAGCACAGGAGTCTTTCCTGAGACTGATATTCCAACCAAGGACCATTCATGGAGATAACCTAGAACCCCTGTACACATGTAGCCCATGGCAGTTCGGTATCCAAGTGGGTTCCATAGTAATAAGAACAGGGACTGTCTCTGACAGTCTCTGTCAGAGACTGTCTCTGTCTCAATCAGTCTCTGAACTGATTGGCCTGCTTTAATCACCTCCCCTTGAGGGGGGAGCAGCGTTACCAGGCCATAGAGGAAGACAATACAGGCACTCCTGATGAGACCTAATAGACTAGGATCAGAAGGAAGGAAAAGAAAACCTCTCCTATCAGAGAGGGAGGAGCATGCATGCAGATGGTGGAAAAGAGGAGGGATTGGGATGGGAGGAGGGAGGGAACCACAGGGAGGATACAAAGAGAATAAAGTGTAATTAATAAAGAATTATAAAAAAAGAAACACTTTATAAAAGAGATTTTTAAAATATATGAGCTACAAAAATAATTAAATGGCAATTACTACCTTTAAAAAAAACTTTTATAAAAAAACAAGAGGGAGGAATATTTGCTAACTTACTCTGTGAAACCAGTACTATTGATATCAACACTACTAAACCGCAGGAAAAGAACGAAAAACTAAAGACTGATGCTAAACCCCTTCTTTACGATGTGTGTGCTTTTGGTTTACTTAACTAATCATTCTGATTAGAACATTTAGTACTATGGTGTATGTGAGTGGTAAGACAGGCTTGACTGACTTATTTATTGATTCTGACTTAAAATAATTAGCATTGTTATACAATGTAAATTTCTTACAGACTACTCATAAATACTACATTTTCAAGTCTATTATGTCAAACCTTTTCTTTTATTAGAGACTTTAATCAATTCATAGTGTTCATTTTATCAGCCTTGTAGCTAATACTTGCTAATTTATTTTCAAAGTGACTTACATTTTTAAAAGTTATTCCTTGGTTATTCTACTATTAGATATTTTTTTATATCTAATAGGTCAAATGCCAGTTCATAAAAAATCTTTATAAAATATAAGACACTGAAATCATCAAAACAACTATTGAATAAAAATAGAAAAGGAGCTCATACAAATGACAGCAAAAATTGGGAAATTCCTAATTATGTAAGAATGCTTGAACAAACTCTTAAAAAATGGTTCATAAATTCAACACAAAGGGAAGGTAAACAAGAAAAACAAACAGAGCCTGAGTACTATGGGATTGAATATTATAAATCAGATATTTCATCAGGGGATTTTTAAAAGAAAGAAAAAGTGAGAAAAAGCAATAGAAAAATATTTGAAGAAAAATGATTAACATTGAAATTCAAAGTCACGTTAATATACACCCTTAAGAATTTCATCAACTTAAATATGTTAACCTCAAAGTGATGGGCAGTGAGGCACATTATAGTATACATTCAAGACTCAAAAACTAGTAAGTTTTAAGTTGTAATAAAAGAGAAGACACATGTCTTATACAGATGTTTTTTCTTTTAATTTAATTTTATTATATATTTATTAATTATAATTTATTCATTTTGTATCCCTGCAGCAGCCCACTCCCTTGTCTCCTCCCAATCCCACCCACTCCCCTCTTCTCCCACTATACCCTAGTTCCCTGATAGGGGAGGACCTCTTCTCCTTCTATCTGACCCTGGCTTATCAGGTCTCATCAGGACTGGTTACACTGTCTTCCTCTGTGGCCTGGCAAGGCTGCTCCACCCAGGGGAAGGTGTTCAGAGAGCCTGCCACTGAGTTCACATCACAGATAGCCCTTACTAGGGTACCCATTTCAAAACTGAGCAGCCAATCAGTAAAAATGCCCTGAGAAATACAATTAAAATTCTCTGTCAAGCAAAATATATATATATATATATATATATATATATATATATATATATACACAATTCCACTTTATCAACAACAACAAAAAACCAAAAAGATCAAACTTATTTTTTTTTGTATATGATCATATGAACAAAAATGAGTGCATGGATACACATAAACATGCATGCACAACCCTATTAAAGATAATTAATATTTTAAAACTCAATTTCTATTTACTAAATCATTTACAATTGATTCAAAATGGTATCCAAAAAAAAACCTTGTTTCACATTTACTTCAATGTTTTCTATGAAGAAATTGAGAATATCATATGCTGATATCTTAGGGTTTCTATTGCTGTGATAAAACACCATGACCAAAAGCAAGTTGGAAGGAGGAAAGGGTTTATTTGATTTACACTTCTACATCATCATTCATAATTGAGGAAAATGAGAGCCAGACTCAAAGAGGGACAGAACCTGGAGGCAGGAGTTGACACAGATGCCATCTAAGGATCCTGCTTACTGGCTTGCTCAGTCTGCTTTCTTCTGGAACCCAGAAGAACCAGCCTAGAAATGCAACCATCAGAATTTACCAACATGTACTAGCTCATCCTAACACAGCTCTCTCCTTTTTCTCTCTTCAAATAAATAAATAAATACATAAATAAATAAATACATAAATAAATAAAAACACTCACAGCTTTATTTGCTGCTGTTTCTGCCTCATTCAGCTTCAGCTCCTTTGTCTCTTTGCCTTCCCTAAGAAGGATCTAGTATGCAACAGAATGTTGGTTCTTGTTTACACATTCATTTTGTTAGTTTGTGTCTTTTTATTGAGAGTTGAGTCCATTGATTTCAGAGAGAACAATGACCAGTGACTGTTAGACACAAATATATTACCACAAGAAGACCTCTCCTATCAGAGAGGGAGGAATCTTCTGGAGGAATCTCCAATCCATGATCTCACATTGTACTATAGAACAACAGTCATAAATACTGCATTGTACTGACATCCAAACAGATTGGTAGATCAATGGAATCAAATAGAAGACCCAGATATAAACCCACACACCTATCGACACCTGATCTTTTTTTTTTTTTTTTTTTTTTTTTTTTTTTTTTTTTTTTTTACAAAGATGCCAAAACCATACATTGGAAGAAAAGATAGGATGTTCAAAAAATAGTATTGGTATAACTGGAGGTCTGCATGTACAAAAGTGCAAATAGATCCATATGTCACCCTGCAAAAAATTAAAGTACAAGTGGATCAAAGATCTCAACATAAAACCAGACACACTAAACCTGTTAGAAGAAAAAGTGGGGAAGAGCCTTGAACTCAATGGCACAGGTGACAACTTCCTGAACAGAACACCAACAGCTCAGGCCCTGAAGTATACAATTAATAATTGGGTCCTTGTGAAACTGAAAAGCTTCTGTAAAGCAAAGGAAACTGTCAACAGAAAAAAAAAATAAAACCCTACAGAATGGGAAAATGATCTTCTCTAACCGTACATATGATAGAGGCCTAATATCCAGAATATATAAAGAATTCAGAAAATTAGACACCAACAAAACAAATAATCCAATTTAAAACTGAGGTACAGCTAAACAGACAATTCTTTATGAAGGAATATCAGATGGTAGAGAAACACTTAAAGAAATGCTCAATGTCCTTAGAAATCAGAAAGGCAGATCAAAATGATTCTGAGATTCCACATTACATCCATCATCAGGGAGACAAAAAAACAAAATGAACTTGAGATTTCACCTTACACCCAATCAGAATGGCTAAGATAAAAAACTCAACTGAAAACACATACTATTGAGGTTGTGGAGAAAGAGGAACCCTCCTCCATTGTGAGTGGGAATGTATCCTTGTACAACGACTTTGGAAATCAATCTGGCACTTTCTCAGAATATTAGGAAGAGTGCTACCTCTAGCTATACCACTCCTAGGCATATATCTGAAATATGCTCAACTATACAACAAGGACAATTGCTCAACTATGCTCATGCAGCTTTATTTGTAATAGCCAGAACCTGAAAACAACCTAGATATTCCTCAACTGAGGAATGGAAGTAGAAAAGATCATCCTGAATAAGGCATCCCATAAGCAGAGAGCCATTCATGTTATATATTCACTTATTAGTGGATATTTGCCATATTATAAGGGATAAACATACTAAAAATCTATACTCCTAAAGAAGCAAAACAACACGTAGGATCCTAGGGAAGATACTGAAACTTCATTCAGATGGGAAAACAGGATAGAAACTGGAAATGGTGGAAGAGAAGAAACAGGACTGGAGCCTACCACAGATGTCACCTAAAAGACTGCAACCAGCAATGGATAGAAGCAGATGCAAAAACCCACAGCCAAACTTTGGGCAAGGGTCAGGGAGTATTATGGAAAAGGGGGTGGGGGTATAAAAGGAGCTAGAGGGGAAAGGATTATTTCTCCTATTAGTGTAGTATGGAAGGATAGGGAACAGAGAGGGAGGGAGGGTAGGTTAAGAAAGAGATTAGGGAAGAGTTCAAAAATGGGATACAAAGTGAATGAATTGTAAATAATAATAATAATAATAATAGAATAAAAATAAAATACAAAATGTCCTGGGCAGGTTCAGTGGCAGAGTATGTGTTAATATGTCAGATGTCCTGATTTCAATTCCACCCCTTACCTATGTGACCCACACCCAAGAAAAAAGGAGGAAAGGAAAAGCTTTACATCACTGATTTTCAATAAAACATTCATTCTTGACACTTAGAAGGTTTCTGTATACCAAGTAGTATTTTCTTCCTCTCTCTACACAATTACTCCTAGAGTAGTTTTAGATAGGAAATGTGGGTGAGGGGAGGGAAAGGGAATCACTTTCAGCTGCTGTGTGGAAATGGCAAAATTTATTAAAAGAAAGTGCAAGTTGTTTACAGTAGAGGATTCTGGAAAAAAAAGTCATAGGAGAGTGACCAGGAACAATTATCCGTTAAATAAACATATACTCAAACAGAACATACTATTATTTTCAAACTCATAGTATCTTAGAACTCAGGACTTGGAAAATCTGCAGCTTTTGAATTTAATGTTTCATTCATATTGAAACTCCTTCTGCTCTATAAATAAATTGAGAAGGTCAGCTAATAGTTCAATTAGCCCTCTCTCAGATGTAGGGTAGCCATAATTGGAAAACAATCTAGATCTTCCTCAACTAAAAAATCGATACAGAATTTGTGATACATTCACACAATGAAATACTACACAGCAATTACAAACAAGAAAATAATGAAAATTTCAGGCAAATGGTAGGAACTAGAGAAGATCATCCTGAGTGAGGTAACCCAAAAGCAGAAAGACACATATGGTATATACTCACTTATAAGTGGATATTGGCCATATATTATTGGACAGACATATGGAAATCTATAGTCTCACTTAAAGAAGCTAAACAAGGATGATGTTAGGGAAGAGGCTGAAACCTCACTCAGAAGGGCAAACAGGATACACATCTGAAGTAAAAGAAGACAAGGAATAGGAGAGGAGCTTTCCACAGGGGGCCTCTGAAAGACTCTACCCATCAGGGTATCAAAGGAGATAATGAGACTCATAGCCAAAGTTTGAGCAGAGTCCAGGAAACCTTATGAAAGAAAAGGGAGATAGAAAGTCCTTGAGGGTGTAGGAACTCCACAAGGAGACCAACAGACCCAAAATACCTGGGCCCAGGAGTTCCAGCAAAGACTGATACTCCAACCAAGAGCCATGCATGGAGAGGACCTTGACCCTCTGCACAGAGGAAGCCTACAGGCTGCTCGGTTTCCTTGCTGGTTTCCTATTAAGGAGAGCAGGAGCTACCTCTGACATAAACTCAGTGATAGGTGGGCTACCCCTGGGGAGTGCAGACTTGCCAGCCCACAGAGGAAGATGAACAGTCATTCCTTATGAGAACTCATAGGCTAAGGACAGATAGAAGGGTAGGAGGTCCTTCCCTATCACTGGGCTAGGGATGGGGTATAGGGGAAGAAGAGGAAGGGGGATGGGACTGGGAGAAGATGAGGGAATTTGTACAGTAGGTATTCAAAGTGAATAAAGTATAACAAACAAATAAATTTTAAAAAGAAAAAAATCTGTAATAGATTCTAAAAAATTACTAGGCAAATGATCTCTAAGTTTTAAGGCATGATCCATATTAATTCAACCTCCCCTTCTTCTGCTTAATAGCATGTCCTCCCCACAACTATTTCCAAATTTGTGTTAGAAGGATCAGTTCTGGGTGAGTGAAAATTTCAATCTAGAAAATATCAGTGAGTTGAAGTTTAATTAGAAAAAAAAACAAAGGAGAAAACAGCAAGTATGTCACCAAATAAGAAGGTTTTTTTCCCCTTATTTTTTATGCTTCATAAATTCACTTTCTGATAACTGTCAGTGTTATTTTAAGAAATTTCTCCTAACACACCACACATTTCTAACTAACTTTTACAAGTGTGCAATTATTCTATAATGCTTCCAAAACTTTACTTTTTTTTTTTAAGTTTTAATTGCACATGTAAAGGTTACTTAAGTAAAGGTATTGAACCATACTGCCCTTTCCTTCTTGACAAAACATAACCTTTCTTTTTTTTTTTTGTCTTATATCTCATTATGTCATTTTAGTCGTAGAAAACTGAGTTAAGTTCACTCTGATTAAGTATATCATTTATCATATAAATGGATAAGGGCCAATATTTCTTTTAAAAATATATTTAGGGGAGGACCTCCTCCCCTTTCATCTGACCCTGTTTTATTAGGTATCTTCAGGACTGGCTGCAAAGTCCTCCTCTGTGGCCTAACAGGACTGATCCTCCCTTGAGGAGATGAGGGAGAGAGGGTGGGAATGGGAGGGAATGAGGGAGCTGGATACAGCTGGGATACAGAGTAAACAAAATGTAAATAATAATAATAATAATAATAATAATAATAAGACAGGAGAAATTTGAACTTGGGTGGCTGCCTGGAGTAGCTGCTCAAAAGTCCATTTTGCACTCATCTGTGACCCATTTGTGCCCCTTTATGACCTAAATACCTTTTTTCTCTGTCTTCTCTCAAGGAAACTGTTATCTTAAAATTTACATTTCTCATTTCCATAAGAATTAATTGGACTATGTTTAGCTTGCATGCTTTTGCTCTTGTATAACAAGAGTTATACTGTGTAACTTGCTATTATCTCTCAACATTGGGCTTCCAAGATTCATTCATGTTATATGCAAGAGCATTTCATTTTTTTTTCATACTGTATTTTATTATATCATACTGTGCTTTATTATATGAATACATTGAGACTTATTTATAAATATAAGATTGAGTTATAGTCTGTTTCTTGTCATTATAAACAATGCTGACCTGAAAAAAAAATATATATATATATATTGTTGCAGTATTTTCTAGCCATCTACAGATGGATAAATAAAAAGACACTAAAATTATTTTAATTTCAGTTTATAAGTAAACACCTGCTTATTAATGAGGACAAGGATGTTTTTCTTAATACTTGGCTAAGTCCCTGTCACCTTAACAAAACTTTCTCTACTCACTTGAACAGAAAATTCAATTCATACTGTTTTAACTTATTAAGCTATGATTTTTTAACACTTTCATATGGCATGCAGCTTTAATATTTGTGTATGTATGTGTGCGTATCTTGTGGATTGTTTTATGTCAACTTCACAGAAGCCAAAATGATTTAAGAAGAGGGAACCTCAATTAAGAAAATGCTTCCATAAGATCGTGTTGTAGGCAAGCTTGTAAGGTATTTTTTCTTAATTAGCTTTTTATTTTTTTTTTTTTTGCGGGGGGAGGCAGCCCATTGTGGTCATTCCTGTGCTGGCACCCTTGAGATCTTTAAAAATATAGGATGAGCAAGCCATGTGGAGCAACCCAGTAAGCAGCACCCCTACAAGGCTTCTCCCTCAGGTCCTGCCTCCAGGTTCCTGTCCTGTTTGAGTTTCTGTCTTGACTTCATTTGATAATGAACAACAATATGGAAGTGTAGGCAAAAATAAACCCTTTCCTCTTCAACTTGCATTTCGGTCATTATGTTTCAAGTTGCAACAGAAACCCTAACCATGACAGTAAATTTAAGGCTTTAGAATCATATTTGTGCATTCTTGTTCTTTGTTCTCAGAGTTAAATGCATACAGTAGCAAAACCTGGCACCGTCCTTACATTTTGTTTTATACACTGCTTGCCTCCTATGTCATAACCACATTATTCATTAGATACTGTGCTACTGGATGATCACACGTTTCAAAGAGTCAGTATGCTCCTGTGAAACCACAAGCAATGGTAGTATATGTTCCAATTGATATAAAATACAATTCCTCTCAAGTAGTAAAGTTTCTCCTTTTGTTCAGAAATACCCAACATTTCTGTAACTCTTAGCTTCAAAACAAATATAAATTGAACTAATATAAAGAACTCTACACAGCTGAGTTCATCCCTACCCTTTTATCAGATTCTCATAATGGAACCTTTCTGTCACTGACACTGATGACATACATAGCTTCTACATTTTCAAACCAAGAGTTACCATTTCAACCACAGTATGATTGAAGCCCTAGAATCAACCCCAAGAACTGAACTAACAGCAAGCAGTAAATGAAAAAGAAAAGACACAACCAACAAATTTAGATTTTGAGACCAAAAGTGAGAATATATTACTAGTTTATAGACATATGATTTTCATAGGACATAAATAGGATATATTCACACAGGGAGGCAGAGTCAGGCAGATCTCTGTGAGTTCAAGGTCAGCCTGGTCTATAAAGCTAGTTCAGGACAACCAAGGGTCCAAAGAGAAACATTGCATTGAAAAACATAGATAGATAGATAGATAGATAGATAGATAGATAGATAGATAGATACAGTATTTTGGTCTGATGCTTCAGAAAAAATATCTGCCACTACTTAGCAATTCTGAAGATACACATAGTTCATAAACCATTGGTTCTGAAACCCTAGAGGCAGCACTAATAATCTATTGTGTTGGAAAGAACACAGGAGGGTCTAAACACAGATAAAAGTACCCTACCCCAAAGGCTGAATGAGTAAGTTTGAGTTAATTTTATAAATTCTGTACTTCCAACATGCGTGAAATAGTATATCATCAGATATAGATTTTTTTTTTCAATGCAGTTTATTTAGGAACCTTGAACAATCATCTGACCCTGGGGAAAGCCAGCCCACAGCTTAAATAGCCTCTGGGTAGCCAACCCCAGCGTGCCATGTGGGCAATGCAGATAGGTCCACATACATGGAACCAAGCCAGATCTTCGGCCTTAGCCAAATGTGGAATTGTTCGTGACAGAGAGCACTCACCATCGGGAAGGTGGAAGGCGGAAACCAGCTCCATCTTTAAGGCGCGGCACTACGCAGCTCTCTACAGTTCCCCCTTTTTGTTTTAGACGCATCAGGCAAGAGTAGAGGTCTGATCTCTGATATTAGAAATAAATTGGGACTTTGTACCGATATTCATTTAGGTGTCATCCACCCAAAGAGCATCAGACCCATTCGATACCTTCAGAGGCAGGACCTGGGGCATCAACCCACATGCACAGATATAGAAATTTTAAGGATTGATAAAAACAATATTTTGCATCAGTATTTAAAGCAATAGCATGGATATTATCAGTATTTGTATTAATAACATAAAACAAACAGTAATATAATCAGTAAAAACAGCTAAAATGTTCATTGACACAATAAAAGGCCATTTAAATACAAAATACATATGTGGGAGAAATTTATATCATGAGGGGTATAGAAAAACTCAAAAAATGGAAAATATTTTTAATATTTATGCTATACTACACCTTTTACGGAACATTTGTAAAAGAAAAAAAATAAACTAAATATATACTAGGACTGCACATTGATATGTGGCAAAATCATAAAGAACAGAAAGAGGTGGTTGAGTTCCAGTGTGAGGGTCATGTTTGCTTCTGGGAAAGAAGAATAGCTAGTGGACATAATATGCATTGATACTGTGGGCATTGTTATATCGTATGTTCTGAACCATACACATAAAATATTAAAGAAGTATCATGAAGAAACATTTTGTGAAATTTAATACAAAGTTCTTGTCTTTCAACTTTTCTGACATTTCTGTGATCACTTATATTGTGATAATAAAACTGTATGGTGGGGGGATTTCAAGATGGGGGCAACTAGTTAGCATAGTATCTGAGAGGCAGAGGATCTGAAATGGGTGAGTGCAGGGGGCAGGTGAAGCCAGAACAGCAACTTTGAGGCTTCCCAGGCTAGAGGAGACAACCTGTGTGCTGGGCCAGGTTCGATACAGGTCACCCATCCATGTCTGCTGGGACTAAGAGTGGCAACTTCTGAGCCCCAGCTCTTTCCCTTGCCGAGGCAGCAGTAGTGGTTGAGAGTGCAGAGAATCTTATGAAAGAGGGTAGACAGGAAGACTTGGAGGGGAACAGAGCCCCACAAGGAAAGCAACAGAACCAAATCTGTGCACAGTGGTATTTTCTGAGACTGATACTCAACCAAGGACCATGCATGGAGATAACCTAGAATCCCTGCTCAGAGGTAGCCAATGGCAGCTCAGTCTCCCAGTGGCTTCCCTAGTAAGGGGAATGGGAGATGTCTCTAACATGAACTCAGTGGCTAGCGCTTTGATCGCCTCCTTCTGTCAGGGTGCAGCCATGTCAGGTCACAGAGGAAGGGCATGTAGCCAGTCATGAGGAGAACTGATAGCCTAGGGTAGGAGATAAGGTTAGGAGGGCCTCCCCTATTAGTGGACAGCAGGAGGGGCACAGGAGGAGAAAAGGGAACCAGAGTAGACTGCAGCTGGGTTACCAGGTGAATAAATTGAAATAAATAAATACAAACATACATAAATAAACAAAGCTTAATGGTATAAATTATATCATTAATAATATTATCCAATTTAGTAGAAATTACTTAGATGAACTTGTCTTTCCCTATTTTTGGGTGGTATTTTAATTTGTTTCTTGGTTTGTGAAGATTTGCTGTTTTATTGGGTTGTTGTTTTTGAGAAAGAACTTAATGATGGATGGGTGGGGAGGATCTGGAAGAAATTGGGAGAGAAAAATAATATGATCAAAATATATTTAATTAAAAATTGTTTTTAAAAATCAGGCTATAAGGAAGCCTGTAATGATTTAAATAGTAATTCATGTCATAGGGCCTAGCCCATTATGTGTAGAGCCATCCATAAGATGATGGTCCTGAATTCTATAAGAGAATAGGCTGAGGAAGCCATGTAGAACAAGTCAGTAAGCAGTAACCCTCCATGGCTTCTGCATCAGCTTCTCCAGGTTTCTGCCCTGACTCTTTTCAGTGATGAACAATGACTGAGATGTTTAAACAAAACAAACCATTTCCTTCCAAGTTATTTTTAGTCACAGTATTTCATCACAAAATCCTTAGGCTGCACACAAGGAAGAAAATTCAACAACTTATTTGCTTTTCCTATGAAGTTATCTTCAACTCAATTCAGTTATATGCTTTGTAGAAAAATAAAATGAAGACCAAAATGTTTGCTCTCATCTTTCTAACAAAACTGAATAATTATATTATTTAATTTGATGAGTCTGTCACTGTGAATCCTTCATTTAGGCTAAAATAAATAATGATCATATTAATAGTAGAATAATACTTTCCATTTACCAAAAGACTACTGAAAAATGGAGAAAGAATTCAAAATTCCTATTATTGCATTTAGTAACACTGGGTATTTATTCTTTGTTAACAAGCTGCTTATTTATTATAGGGCACAAGTAATAATAAGTATCAATAAATTTGCATGTCATATGTTGAAGGTGTTTTAAAATATACTTAAATATCAACTCAGATTTCTAATTAGAGACATTGTACAACATGTTTAGATAGAAATCCTTTAGTAGATACATGTTATTCCTTTCCAACTGCAAAATCAATTCAGTCACTCACCTACAGACAACAGTAGGAGAAAATGTAGATAAACAAGACCTTGATGGTCAGTCTTCCCTGGCTTCTCATGCCCCTTTCCTTGGCTTACTCTCCCTTGCCTCTCAACCTCTGCCTCCCCGGCCCTCCCAACATGTGCCCTCTTTTCTATGCTCCAACCCTTAATGTCTGATGTCCATAGCCTAGCTCCCCTGCCCACTGCTCAGAGGCTGAGGCTTTCAGGATGCTCTAGACTGTGTTATGGGGGAGGGGGGATGAACACATCTAAAACAATATATTCTCTCTACTTTTAAAAGGTATTTCTTCTTCTTATGAATTTGATGTGTTAATTATAGAAAAGTTGGAGAGTGAAATGCAATAAAAGGTGAGAAAATGTCTGAATGCTTTATACTGAGATTGTTCTTTTGTGGGTATGAATATTTTACATTCTAGTTCATCTATGGTCTTTATAATACAATTTCTGCTCTTATTTTCTCTCTAAACATTATGTATGATTACTAGTGATTTTTGTAGATATGCTACATTGCTGAAAATATGCTATTACATAGTGTTAATGTAATTTTCTCAACCTTATGATTTTTGCATATATGCTATTACGGAGTGTTATTGCAATTTTCCCAAACTTCTTCCAGTTGTTGGACATTTAGGTTACTTTCAAATTTTTAGTCTTACAAATAATGCTGTGATCGATCTTGCGAATACAAAGTTTTTATGTATTTCAAAATATTACCTTAGGATAGTCTTTTAGTGCCAAGTTATCAAAAACATCTCTATTTTCTCTTCACTCTTGCTACTATAGCATACCAAAGTTAGAGAACAAAGTTAAAAAGCCTACAAATAATTAACACAATACCAAGAAAGAAGGCATGTAGTCCTACAATAATTGGTGAATGTTGTATCCTGCTTTGACTTCTGATTCGATGATTATGACTGACATGAACCATTACTCTCTCTGTATTATAGTTGAGTGTTTGAATTTGCAGTTGTGTGACTTTGTGTGGGTGTACTATGGGCCTTACCTTTTAATGTAATAAAATAAAATGCTCTTAAAAATCAATAAACTAGGTATCATATAAACTAAGTTAAGAACCCAGATTTATTTTGTGATATTATTATTATTAAATGGGTTCATTTTGTTATGGAACTATAAAAATGCATATCTAAAAAGTAAATCAGTATGTCAACAACAGTTAATTCTCTCTTGGATTTTCCTTCTTGTCTGCTCATCTACAATACTAAAACTTAGTTAGCATATGGTTATATAAAATATATATTTATACTGCACTATCTTATGATGTAGTATTTTAATTTTACTGCCTTAAAATGAATTTTAATATAAATCTCATATACCTTTAACATCTACGATGACTGGATAAATTTTAATTTTCATTGAAGATACAGAATTACAGAAACTTGGAAAAAGCTTGTGCTATGTGAAGATTTAACCTGATATATAGAAAATTACTAACTTTCATCCTTGAAACATAACAAAAATGTCTTTATAAATGTAATCAATACAAAGTATTGTGATGTATTAAATACTTGGATAACCAATCAACTTTGTATTTCAACCCATTTTAAATACTTTAAAAATGAGTAGGTGGCTAGTCAGAAAAAGAAAATTTGTTATTTACCACTTTTGACTTTTCTAATGAAAAAAACTTGTGACTGTGCTATCTGTTCTCCTTGTTTCTTAAGTAAAAGGATGACTATCTGTTTGTTTGTTTCTTTCTTTCTTTTTTTGTTGGCTAGATGTTGTCCCATAATCTCAGGTTCATGAAGAGTTTATAGCATAATTGTGTTTTTTATTTTTATTTTTTTAGTTGTGGGGTCCCGGAAGTTTATATGAGAAGATGTAGAAACTTTCAAAGTTGTACAACTGAAAAGGAATTCCTGATCTACTCTGATCATACCTCAGTCCAATAGCATCAATGGACAAATAGTATGAAACAATCAAACATTTCATGACATTTTTCTGTAACTGAAAATGTGGAAGGCATGAAAATTAATGAGGCAATATTTTACACAACTGTGAACAAAATTCTCTTTTTATCCAAATTGTAAGAAAGCTCTAGTCCACATTTAAAAATAGTTTTCTAATTGGTATAAGCAAATTACATAATGTTACCTTTCTTTTCTTGCAAATAAGAATACAACCGTTTATTGGTAACAAATGAAACACTGGTTATTCTTCCCTCAAAAACAAAAAATCAACATAGAAAAAAATGGCAATGAACAGAAACAATATTTGGTATAGATTCAGCTTAACAATATTAGAAAGCAATGTTCAAAAACAAAACTGTTGTCAAAACAGACAAGAGTTTTTTAAAATTCCATCAAACGACAGTGAGGCTTTCTAAACGACAGGGCACATCGCACAAGGTGAGAACTTTGGTCTGAGGTCACCCATGGACTTGTTTGGGGAAAGAGAGAAACAATCCTTTCTTCTTTCAGCACTACCCTTTCTCAGACAAACCTCCTCCTCAGCACAGCCGACTCACCGATATTCTCAGCTCAGAGCTAACTGCCTGGGCTCTGCAGCCAGTGGCTGAGGCAGAGCTCCTAGCCTCTTAGCAGCAACTGCCAGCTGTACCAGTCTTGGGTCTTGGAGCCCCAGACCCACAGCACCATCCTCCCAGGGTCCCAGGTCTGTTGGCCTCCATGCTGGCTCCACCACTGACTGTATGGACTACCCAATCCTTCAGTGACAGATAATTTACTATATACCCAGCAAAGACCAGCAGAATTACCATACAAGCTAGGCACACCAGGTGTTGGGGCTCCGAGGCCTGGAGAGCACAGCAGAGGGCTCCCAGGACTTCCCAGAGGCATCTGGACCAGCATCCTAGTCTCCAGCTACAGTGGGACTTCCTAACCTGGCAGCTGCAGCAGCATTGAGCTGGCAGAACACTTCAGTCTCCCTGCATAAGACCAAGCAGGGCCAAACCAGAGAGCAGAAAGCCTGGATACCCCAATCACTGCCGATGTGACCTGCTTGTGAGTGAGTGAGCCCTTGAGTGTCTGTAGAGCCCCAGATCCAGGGTCCTTCTAAAATAGAAGCCAGGCATCAGGCCCCTCCCAACCACATATCCACTGTGAGAAACAGAGGGTGACTTGGGATATTGAAGCCCATGCTCTGCAGATCCAGACACATGGCACCATCCTCCCAGGGTCCCAGGTCTACTGGCTATACTGGCTCGTACTACAAAATCCCATATGCCACAAAATTAGAAAATCTAAAAGAAATGGACAATTTTCTTGATAGAGTCCATCTACCAAAATTAAGTCAAGAACAGGTAGAAAGATTAAATAGTCCTATATCCCCCAAGGAAATAGAAACAGTCATCAACAGTCTCCCTTCCCCCCCCCAAAAAAAAAAAAACAAAAAAATAAAAACAAAAAAACGCCTTGGGCCAGATAGATTCAGTGCAGAACTCTACCAGACCTTGAAAGAAGTGCTAATTCCAATTCTCCCCAAACTATTCCACAAAATAGAAAAAGAAGGGACATTACCAAACTCATTCTATGAAGCCACAGTCACCTTGATACCTAAATCACACAAAGACCCAACAAAAAAAGACAACTTCAGACCTATCTCCCTCATGAACATTGATGCAAAAATACTCAATAAAATACTTGCAAACCAAATCCAAGAACACATCAAAAATATCATCCACCATGATCAAGAAGGTTTCATCCCAGGCATGCAAGGGTTGTTCAACATACAGAAATATCCATCCCCGATCTCAAGCTCTACAGAGAGCAATAGTAATAAAAACTACATGGTATTGGCATAGAAACAGAAAGGAGGATCAATGGAACCGAATCAAAGACACAGAAATTAACCCAAACACCTATAGATAGTTGATTTTTGACAAAGAAGCCAAAAACATTCAGTGGAAAAAAAAGACAGCATCTTCAACAAATGGTGCTGGTCCAACTGGATGTCTACATGCAGAAAAATGCAAATAGATCCATATTCATCACCCTGCACAAAACAAAAGTCCAAGTGGATGAAAGACCTCAACATAAAACCAGATATTTGCAGAATGAATAAAGTGTAATTGATAAAAAATTAATAAAAAAAGGAAAAAAAAACCAGATACTAAATCAGGTAGAAGAAAAAGTGGGGAAGAGCCTAGAACTCATTGGCACAGGAGATAACTTCCTGAACAGAAGACAAACAGCACAGGCTCTAAGAGCAACAATAAATAAATAAATGGGACCTCATGAAACTGAAAAGCTTCTGTAAAGCAAAAACACTGTAGTCAGAACAAAACGACAGCCTACAGATTGGGAAATGATCTCCACCAACCCTATATCTGACAGAGGGCTGATAGCCAGAATATACACAGAACTAAAGAAGTTAAAAAGCAATAAATCAAGAAATCCAATTTAAAAAAATGGGTTAAGGAGCTAAACAGAGAATTCTCTGTAGAATAATATAGAATGGCAAGGAAACACTTAAAGAGATGCTCAACATCCTTAGCCATCAGGGAAGACGTAAAACAAAATGAACCTAAGATTTCACCTTACACCCATCAATATGGCTAAAATCAAAAACTCAAATGATGACACATGCTGGAGAGGTTGAGGAGAAATGCAAATAGATCCATATTCCATTGTTGGTCAGAATGTAAACTGTTACAACCACTTTGGAAGTCAATCTGGCTCTTTCTCAGACAATTAAGAATAGTGCTTCCTCAAGATCCAGCTATACCACTCTTAGGCATATACCCAAAATTTGCTCAAGTACACAACAAGGACATTTGCTCAACCATGTTTGTAGCAGCTTTATTTGCAATAGCCAGAACCTGGAAAAAAAACCCATATGTTTCTCAATGGAAAAATGGATACAGAAATTGCGGTACATTTACACAATACTACTCAGCAATCAAAAACGAGGAAATCATGAAATTTGCAGGCAAATCGTGGGATCTAGAAAAGATCATTCTGAGTGAAGTATCCCAGAAGGAGAAAGACACACATGGTATATACTAACTATAAGATATGATAAACAATGAAATCTATACACCTAAAGTAGTTAAACAGGAAAGAGGACCCAGGGTTAGATGATCAATCCTCACTTAGAAAGAAAAATGGGATGTGCATTGGACATAGGAGAAAAGAAGTAACAGGATAGGAGCCTACTGCAGACGGCCTCTGAAAGACTCTACCTAACAGTGTGTCAAAGCAGATACTAAGACTCATAACCAAAACTTTGGCAGAGTGCAGGAAATCATATGAAAGAAGGGGGAGTTAGTATGATGTGGAGAGGATAGGAGCTCCACAAGGACCAAATATATCTGGGCACAGGGCTCTTTTCTGAGACTCATACTCCACCAAGGACCATGTATGGTTATAACCTAGAACCTCTGCTTTGATGAAGCCTGTGGTAGCTCAGTAACCAATTGGTTTCCCATAGTAAGTGAAACAGGGACTATTTCTGACAGGAACTCAATGGCAGGCTGTTTGACCTCCCCACCCCCAAAGGGAGGAGCAGTCCTGCTAGCCCACAGAGGAGGACTTTGCAGCCAGTCCTAAAGATACCTGATAAAACAGGATCAGATGAAAGGGAAGGAGGTCCTCCCCAATCAGTGGACGTGGAAAGGGACAGGGAGGAGATGAGGGAAGGAGGGTGGGATTGGGAAAGAAAGAGGGAGCAGGATACAGCTGGGATACAGAGTTAATAAAATGTAACTAATAATAATAATAAAAAAACCCACATGGTAACTGTCATTGTTGTAACTCAGTTAAACAATTCATAAATGTATTTTAACCTGATATAATAAAAAATAAAAGACAAAAAAATGAGCTGTTAGTTAAGAGAACAAAACATTTTAAAATTCTACCAAACTAATGCCTTTATAGCCTGAATTGATATACCTGAAGTCATCTAAAGCCATCTACTCTTGTAAAGTGCAAACACATTCAGACCCACAGGCCTGCATAAAATCCAGATGGTCGATAGCCACATAAATAGATCAATGATTACAAAGATGGATTGAAAGAGACAAAAACAAGCTCTACTATTACACATGCATGAACTTCCTGACTATAAAAATAATTATACACTAGAACTGGTTAATTGAGGGAAGTTGAAGAATCTTTTTTTCTTTCAGAATCAATAGATAGCCATTTATTTTTGATGACTTAGGTATAGCACTGCCTGGAATCTAGGGGAAGGATTGAATGACCTTTACTTCTATTTAATCATTTTTTTCAGTATTCAAGAATGATTTATATAGATCATGTAATCTGTTCTGAGAGATAAAAAGTACATTTGAGAAAATGTAAACATCTGGGAAGCTATAGGTTTTATATGTCTTGCATGAACTGAAGTCACAGGCACTCAACTGTGATTCAGAACAATAATGCAGCCAGAATACAATGAAGTTGTAAGTAGGGGGCAAGAAGAAACATTTTTGTGCATGAGTTTTCAGTTATGAAGGAAGTAGCATAGAGCATTTTACCTGGGGTATTATTGGTACTTATTTTAGCCTTCTACTGCATAAAAAGGTATTTAAAAATGAGAAGAAAAGTATAAATGAGAAAAGGAGAGAATGGAGGAAGGAAAAGTCAGAGAAAATAAACTGATGAGGTAGCAGTAAATGAAACCCCAGAAAGTTCTGTAGGAATGCAATTGTTTCTTAAATGAAGGTAGGTAGAGGGCAGAACACCATAAACAAACAGCTGCTAAAAAAGTGCAGAGGTCTTAGGTATAGTTCAGCATAATTTAAGGGAGACCTACAAAAGTATTATTAGATGTAACTGTAATTGTGAATAGCAAATGAAGCTTTATGCAACAGTGTGACTGCTGGAAACACAAATGTACTGTTAATAGCGACAAGAGAGTTTGAAAGTTATAATCACATGACAAATGGTTAAAAAGATATGTTTAGCCTGATTTACATGCATACATATGGATATGTGTATCTATAATGAAATTACATTGTACTGTATTGATATGAAGTATTTTGCACTTTTTATGCATCAGTGGAAAATAAATGCAAAAGGTATTTTCCCACCCTGATCTCAGTCAGTTCATTACAACTTACAGCTCCATGGTGTATGTAATTTTAACCATCTTGGCTTGATGTACATATTTTTTTTTTTACTTTGATTTCACTATCACCACCCATTGTCTCACCATGTGTGATCTACAGAAATGTATTCCTTGACCTTCTATTTGTCACTTCAAGAATTTCAATAGTTCTCATATTTTAAGAATCAGTGTGTTACAAATAACCCAGTCATCTTGTTTCCAGTCCTGACCTCAGTTCTTTCCTTGATACAATTTATAGTGTAATAATACTTGTAGTTCTTTTCTACTGTGCCCTGTATTTTTTTCTCCTACCTGGTTTTTCTCTCTCATTTTAAAGTGGTACAATGATTTTATAACAAACCTTTTCAATGACTATATGTTTTAAAACTAAGTTATCAACCTGCCCACTGAGTAATGCCTGAACACTTCAGGCCTTTAATTTATTTTGTATTTTATAAATTACTTTGTACTTGCTGTTGAGTCTATTATTAGCAACACACCTTAGATATATATTAATAATTATAAATATTAGCTGAATTAATTTTCTGAAATATAAAATTGAATGTTGACCAAATTCAATAGTTTGACATTCAAGTTGTCTACTAGGAGTCAAAAAGTTTAATGTACACAGGACCTAGGAATAAGTCAAAATGGTTAAGTGTGGTAAGGAATATGAGTCCTATAGTAAATTAGAGAATGTATGATATTAAAATTCTAGCACTTTAGCACTAAAAATCCATATAAAGCATATCTGAGAAATACAGAGAGACAGATAGAAAAAGAATGGGATGAGGCAGACTACACGTCATTAGACTGTAATCTATGTTTCTGTGAGAGGACCCCAACCAATTCACCAATCATCTTCCATATGCCTGCTCATCACTATCCTATGTTAATTCAGAAATACATCTGACTAATAAAAGATATTATCCTTTATATACCTCAAGTATTTGCCGTCCATTGACTTTCAATAATCCCATGTTAAATCCTATTACTACTTTAAAGTCTAGTTGAAGGTGAGTCTATTCTAGGAAAACTACCTTAACCAGAGCAGGCCTTGGAGAATATCTGTTAGATTCTGGCCATGTTGGGTGTCCTATGGACTTCTTATGTTGGGATAAGTTCTCAGAATAACATCAAATGCATTTTTATAAATGAAACCAATTGTATTGATATAGTTGTCAACATATTTACCAAACCAAGTTGTGTATAATAATAGATGTGCTTTTTTATCTTTTAATATCTTTCATTATTTTTATCATTTATTATGGTTTATTCACTTTGTATCCCAGCTGTGGCTCCCTCCCTTGTATCCTCACAATCCTACCATCATTCCTTCCTCTTCTCTTCCTGTGCCCCTCCCCTAGTCTACTGATAGAAGAGGTCCCTCTCCCCTTCTATCTGACTCTAGACTATCAGGTCTCATCAGGAACAACTGGATCCTCTTTTTCTATGGCATGAGAAGGCCATCTCTTGATTAATGTATTAAAAAAAAAGAATGTCTAGTGACAGGCCTAATAAGTACTTTAAATTCTGAAGTAGTAATAAGTATAAACAATGTTTATTGATATCTGCCATAACTGGAATGTGAAAAGAAAACATTAAAACTATTACTGTCAGTTTTAAGTACTGTTATTACAATTTTGATCTGTTATCTATATTTTTAATTAAATAAAATGCAAAATATTATTTAGAATTTCTATTAAAAGAAAGATGTACTATTTTATACTACCATGCTAAGAAGCTGCTAAATCCTTTCCAACTGTACTAAATCAACATGTCTTTAAAATTTTCTGCACTATATGCTATCTTCTATGTAAATCTTATTTTTTTATATATGCCTGGAAATATTAGTATAATTTCTCAATCAATATATTTCTCCAGAACTAGATTTTCAACTGGAATAGTGATGCTACAAATCATCTAACTCTATTACCAAAACTCAAAAGGAAACTATAAGTATGTGTATTAAGTACACCTCAACAATCTGAAAATACAGTATATGCTGCAATGTTTATTTATGTTATAGCAAGCATTGTAAAAACAATTCAGTTTCTTCCACACACTGAACCTAATGTTAGTATAAATAATGATATAGAAATATATTGGACATATGAAACTTATGGAAATATAGGAGATGAGTATTTTGTTAATACCTTCAAAATTTGAACTTTATCATGTTGACTAAATAAAAGTAATTTTTTGTTTTTTGTTTTTTTTATTTTATTTTTTTATTTTTTATTTTTTTTTATCAGTTACATTTTATTAACTCTGTATCCCAGCCGTGTCCTGATCCATCATTCCCTCCCAGTCCCTCCCTCCCTCCCTCATCTCCACTGTGCCCCTTTCCAAGTCCAATGATAGGGGGGACCTCCTCCCCATTCATCTGATCCTGTTTTATCAGGTATCTTCAGGACTGGCTGCAAAGCCCTCCTCTGTGGCCTAACAGGACTGCTCCTCCCTTCGGGGGTGGGAAGACCAAAGAGCCAGTCATTGAGTTCCTGTTAGAAATAGTCCCTGTTCCCCTCACTTTGGGAAACCAATTGGTTACTGAGCTACAACAGGCTACATCTGAGTGGAGGTTCTAGGTTATATCCATACATAGTCCTTGGTTGAATGTCAGTCTCAGAAAAGACCCTGTGCCCAGATATATTTGGTCCTTGTGGAGCTCCTATCCTTTCCCCATCAGACTAACTCCCCTTCTTTCTTATGATTCCCTGTACTCTGCCAAAGGTTTGGTCATGAGTCTTTGCTTTGAAAACACTGCTAGTTAGAGTCTTTCAGATGCGCTCAGTAGACTCCTGTCATACGTTCAATGCACATCCCATCTGTCCTTCTAAACGAGGATTGATCATCTTACCCCATGTCCACTCAATTGATTATCTTTTTTAGGTGTATAGATTTCATTATGTTTATCATATCTTATAGGTCTATATAAGTGAGTATATCCCATGTTTGTCTTTCTCCTTCTGGGATATTTCACTCAGAATGATCTTTTCTAGATCCCACCATTTGCCTGCAAATTTCATGATTTCCTCCTTTTTGATTGCTGAGTAGTATTCCATTGTATAAAAATACCACAATTTCTGAACCCATTCCACCGTTGATGGACATCGGGGTTGTTTCCAGGTTCTGGCTATTACAAATAGAGCTGCTATAAACATGGTTCAGTAAGTGTCCTTTTTGTGTACTTGAACAAACTTTGGGTATATACCTAGCAGTGGTATAGCTGGGTCTGGAGGAAGCACTATTCCTATTTGTCTTAGAAAGAGCCAGATAGCTTTCCAGAGTGGTTATACCAGTTTACATTCCCACCAGCAGTGGAGGAGGGTTCCCCTTTCTCCACAACCTCTCCAGCATGTGTTATCACTTGAGTTTTTCATCTTGGCCATTCTGATGGGTGTAAGGTGAAATCTCAGGGTCGTTTTGATTTGCATTTCCCTGATGGCTAATGAGGATGAACATTTCTTTAAGTGTTTTTCTGCCATTTGATATTCCTCTGTCGAGAATTCTCTGTTTAGCTCTGTTCCCCATTTTTTAATTGGATTACTTGGATTGCTGCTTTTCAGCTTCTTTAGTTCTTTGTATATACTGGATATTAGTTAGTCCTCTGTCAGATAAAGGGTTAGTGAAGATTCTTTCCCAATCTGTAGGCAGTCGTTTTGTTTTGATGACGGTATCCTTTACTTTACAGAAACTTTTCAGTTTCATGAGGTCCCATTTATTGATTGTTGCTCTTAGAGCCTGTGCTGTTGGTGTTCTGTTCAGGAAGTTGTCTCCTGTGCCAATGAGTTCTAGGCTGTTCCCCACTTTTTTTCCAATTGATTTAGGGTATCTGGTTTTATGTTGAGGTCCTTGATCCACTTTGACTTTAGTTTTGTGCAGGGTGATAAATATGGATCTATTTTCATTTTTCTGCATGTAGACATCCAGTTGGTCCAGCACCATTTGTTGAAGATGCTGTCTTTTTTCCATTGAATGGAATTGGCTTCTTTGTCGAATATCGAGTATTCATAGGTGTGTGGATTTATTTCTGGGTCTTCTATGCGGTTCCATTGATCCTACTTTCTGTTTCTATGCCAATACCATGCAGTTTTTATTACTGTTGCCCTGTAGTACAGCTTGAGATCAGGAATGGAGATACCTCCAGATGATCTGTTGTCGTACAGGATCGATTTGGAGATTCTGGGTTTTTTGTTTCTCCATATGAAGCTGAGAATCTTTTTTTTCAAGGTCTGTAAAGAATTGAGTTGGTATTTTGATGGGAATTGCATTGAATCTGTAGATTGCTTTTGGCAGTATGGCCATTTTCACAATGTTAATCCTACCAATCCATGAGCACGGGAAATCTTTCCATCTTCTGATATCTTCTTCGATTTCTTTCTTCAGAGACTTGAAGTTTTTCTCAAACAGGTCTTTCACTTGCTTGGTTAGAGTCACACCAAGTAACTTTATGTTATTAGTGGCTATTGTGAAGGGTGTTGTTTCCCTAATTTCTTTCTCAGCCTTTTTGTCTTTGGTATATAGGAGGGCTTCTGATTTTTTTTGAGTTGATTTTGTATCCTGCAACTTTGCTGAAGGTGTTTATCAGCTGAAGGAGTTCTCAGGTTGAATTTTTGGGGTCGCTCATGTATCCTATCATATCATCTGCAAATAGTGACACTTTGACCTCTTCCTTTCCAATTTGTATCCCCTTGATCTCCTTTAGTTGTCTTATTGCTCTGGCTAGGACTTCAAGTACTATGTTGAAGAGATATGGGGACAATGGACAGCCTTGTCTTGTCCCTGATTTCAGTGGGATTGATTTAAGTTTCTCTCCATTGAGTTTGATGTTAGCTATAGGCTTGCTATATATTGCCTTTACTATGTTTAGGTATGTGCCTTGTATCCCTGATCTCTCCAAGACTTTAAACATGAATGGGTGTTGGACTTTGTCAAATGCTTTTTCGGCATCTAAGGAGATGATCATGTGGTTTTTCTCCTTCAGTTTGTTTATGTAGTGGATTACATTGATGGATTTCCGTATGTTGAACCACCCTTGCATGCCTGGGATGAAGCCTACTTGGTCATGGTGGATGATATCTTTGATGTGTTCTTGGATTCGGTTTGCAAGTATTTTATTGAGTATTTTTGCATCAATGTTCATAAGAGAGATAGGCCTGAAGTTCTCTTTTTTTGTTGGGTCTTTGTGTGGTTTAGGTATTAAGGTGACTGTGGCTTCATAAAATGAGTTTGGTAGTGTTCCTTCTGTTTCTATTTTGTGGAATAGCTTGAGGAGAATTGGAGTTAGCACTTCTTTGAAGGTCTTGTAGAATTCTGCGCTGAAGCCATCTGGTCCAGGGCTTTTTTTTGGAGGAGAGACTGTTAATGACTGCTTCGATTTCCTTGGGAGATATAGGGCTATTCAGTCTTTCTACCTGATCTTGACTTAGTTTTGGTAGATGGAATCTTTCAAGAAAATTATCCATTTCATTTAGATTCTCAAATTTTGTGGCATATAGGCTTTTGTAGTATGACCTAATAATTGTTTGGATTTCCTCAATGTCTGTGGTTATGTCCCCATTTTCATTTCTGATTTTGCTGATCTGGATAGTTTCTCTCTGCTTTTTAGTTAGTTTGGCTAAGGGTTCGTCTATGTTGTTGATTTTCTCAAAGAACCAGCTTTTTGTTTCACTGATTCTTTGGATAGTTTTATTTGTTTCTAGTTGATTGATTTCAGCCCTTAGTTTGATTATTTCCAGCCGTCTGCTCCTCTTGGGTGTATCTGCTTCTTTTTTTTCTAGGGTTTTCAGTTGGGCCATTAAGTTGTTTGTATGTGATGTTACGAATTTCTTCTTGCAGGCACTTAGTGCTATAAATTTTCCTCTGAGCACTGCTTTCAATGTGTCCCATAAATTTGGGTATGTTGTGCCTTCCTTTTCATTGAATTCTAGGAAGTCTTTCATTTCTTTCTTTATTTCTTCAATAACCCAGCTGTCATTGAGTAGTAAGTTGTTCAGTTTCCATGTGCGTGTCGGCTTTTTGTTGTTTCTGTTGTTGTTGATGTCTAGCTTTAGTCCATGGTGGTCAGATAGTATACAAGGGATTATTTCAATCCTTTTGTATCTGTTGAGGCTTGCTTTCTGGCCCACTATATGGTCTATTTTGGAAAAGGTTCCATGTGGTGCTAAAAAGAAGGTGTACTCTTTTGAGTTTGGGTGAAATGATTTGTAGACGTCTATTAGGTCCATTTGATTTAGGGATTCTGTGAGTGCTTTTATTTCCCTATTTGGTGTCGGTCTAGTTGTTCTGTCCCTTGGTGAGAGTGGAGTGTTGAAGTCTCCCACTATTAAGGTATTAGGATCAATGTATGATTTAAGCTTTAATAATGTTTCATTTACGAATGTCGGTGCTCTTGTATTTGGGGCATAGATATTCAAGATTGTGATGTCCTCTTGGTGGATTTTTCCTTTGATGAAAATATAGTGGCCCTCCTTATCTTTTTTGATTAACTTGGGTTGAAAGTCTATTTTATTAGATATTAGGATGGCTACTCCAGCTTGTTTTCTGGAACCATTTGCTTGAAAAACAGTTTTCCAGCCCTTTACTCTGAGGTAGTGTTTGTCTTTGTTGCATAGGTGTGTTTCTTGGATACAACAGAATGTTGGATCCTGTTTCCTTAACCATTCTGTTAGCCTGTGTCTTTTTATTGGTGAGTTGAGTCCATTGATATTGATAGATAATAGTGACCAATGCATGTTAGTTCCTTTTGTAATGGAGTCGATGATCTAACCCTGTTTCATTCCTTGTTTTCTTTTCATTTTTGTTGGGACATTATCTGTATGCCCTGTTTTCTTGGGTGAATTTGTTTTCATTGGATTGGAGTTTTCCTTCTAGTATCTTCTGTAGGTATGGTTTGCTGTGTAGATATTGTGTAAATTTAATTTTGTCATGGAATATTTTGTTTTCTCCATCTATGTTGATTGAAAGCTTTGCAGGGTATAGTAGTCTGGGTTGACATTTGTGATCTCTTAGAGTCTCCATGATACTTGCCCAGGCCCTTCTGGGTTTCATAGTTTCTGATGAGAAGTCCGGTGTGATTCTGATAGGTCTACCTTCATATGTTACTTGGCCTTTTTCCCTTGCTGCTTTTATTATCTTTTCTTTGTTCTGTAGATTTAGTGTTTTGACTATGATGTGACGTGATGTGTTTCTTTTCTGGTCTAGTCTATTTGGAGTTCTGTAGGCCTCTTGTATATTTATGGACATCTCTTTCTCTAAGTTGGGAAAATTTTCTTCTATGATTTTCTTGAAAATATTTTCTGGACCTTGGAGTCTAGAGTCTTCTTTTTCGTGAATTCCTATTATTCTTAGATTTTGTCTTTTCATAGCATCCTTGATTTCTTGGATATTTTGTGATTGGAACTTTTCTGATTTTACTTTTTCTTTGAGAGAAGTATCCATTTCTGCAAGTGTGTCTTCAGCTCCAGAGATTCTCTCTTCCATCTCTTGTATTCTGTTGGTGATGCTTACTTTTGTGGTTCCTGATCTTTTCTCCAAGTTGTCCAGCTCAAGGGTTTTCTCATTTTGTGTTTTCTTTATTGATTCTAATTCTGTTTTCATGCCTTGCACCATTTCTTTCATGTGTTTGAATTTGGATTCCTGTCTCTCTACGATGGCCTCTATTTCTTTTTTCATTTCCTTCTTATATGCCACTAATTTTTCCTCTACTTGTGTATCTATTTGTTTGGCTATGTTTGCCTGTGTTTCTTTAAGGATATTGTCTATTTCTTCTTTCTTTGCCTCCAATTGACTGGCCATCTCTTTGAAAGACTTGTTCATTTCCTCCTTATGAGCCTCAAATAATTGGGCAAGCATGGCTTTAAAATCATTTTCCTGTGCTTCTGCTGAATTGGTGTATCCATCGATTTTGGGGTTTGCTGGTGAAGTCATGATGTCCTGATTTATGTTGGAAGTGTTCTTTCGCCTACCCCTGGCCATTGGCTTATCTGAAACCTTCCCTGTTTGTTTTTGGATTCTGCAGATCAGACTGGTGCTGTCTCTCTCTGGTGTCTGGAGAGTTCTTCAGGAAGCTGAGCACTCTCAGCGTGTGCTGAGGACTAGCTGTACCTGTGGGAGGAAAGTACGCAGGTGCAAACGGGGCAAATGCAAGCGTGTGTGCGCGCGTGCATGTGTGTGTCTGTGTGTGTAAGTGTGCGTGGATGAGTTTCTCGAGGGACAGAGTGATGGCTAATGTTGAACCCTTGAGTGTGTGGGAGGGGCTCTGCACTGTATATGTCGCAGGTGCTAATAATGATAGCAGCGCAATTTCTGGCATTAACTGTCTTAACTCCTCAATCAGGCCCACAGGGCAGGAACTTCAATGTCCCTAGTGCCCCTCTGTTTCCCAAAATGGGTATGTGGGTGGGAGGGGGGTTCGATGCCTGGCTTCTGATTTAGAAGGACCCAGGATCTGGGGAACTGCAGATTCTCAAGGGTGCACTCACTTACAGGCAGGTCTCTTGGCAGAGATCTTGGTATCCGGGCCTCTCTGCTCTCTGTTTTGGCCCTGCTTCTTTGATGTGTTCCGCCAGTTCTGTGCTGCTGTCACTGCCAGGTTCTGAGGTCTTGCTGCAGCTGGAGATTTCAGGGTGGTCACTTCAGCAGGGATGGGGTAACCAGGCTCTCTGTTCTCTGGTTTGGCCCTGGTTAGTCTTAAACTGGAGGGCTATGGTGCCCGGCCAGTTCAGTGCTGCTCAGCAGCCACGTCCCGCTGTAACTGGAGACTGGGTTGCTAGTCCCAATGCTTTCTGGGAAGTCCTGGTATCTCTTTGTTGTGCTCTCCAAGCTTGAGAGGCCCAGCGCCTGGTGTGTCCAGGTTGTATGACGTTTCTGCCTGGTTTTGGTGAGTATATAGCGTACTCTCTGTCACTGTGGGATTGGGCGGGCTGTACTGTCAGTGATGGCGATCCTTTGGAGCTAGTATGGTGTCTAGCAGATTCACACCCTGGGAGGATGGTGCAGCCGCTGTGCGAATCTGGGACTCCGGGGCACGTACTGCTGGCTTTTGTCTGCCGCTAAAATGCTTGGGGCTCCATCTCAGCGGCTGTATACCCCAGGCAGTTAGGTCTGCGCTGAGAAAGATGAGTCCGCTGTGCCGCTGTGCCGAGGGGGAAGGAGGTCTGGGGGAAGGGAGTGCTGCAAGAACAAAGGATCGTTTCTCTCCTTCCTCAAGCAAGTCTCTGGATGACAGGAGGCCAAAGTTTTCACCTCCTGCGATGTTCCCTGGTGTTCAGAAAGCCTCGCTGTGGTTTTCCTCGGTTGGTGGTCCTTCCATTCTCCAAATCAGAAGATCAGGTATCCCACCGCTCAGAAACTGTGTGTGCTAGTCGCCATCTTGGCTCCGCCCCACCAAAAGTAATTTTTTGAAGTAGGCCATTTATCATTTCAAATAAACACAGTCTTTTAGCTGTCTAGTGAGGGATAGTTTATTGACCCATTCTAGGAAACATAACATCAATGTTAATTCAAGTTTCTAAGAAATAGTATGTCCTTAATTTTTTTTTGTTTGTTTCTATGGGGATACAACCAGGCTACATGAGCAATAAAATGTGATTATGCATGGATGTTTGTTTGTTTGTTTCCATGGGGAGACTACCAGGATACATGAGCAATAAAATGTGATTATGCATGGATGGAGTTTAGCACTGTAATCAAGCATAACTTACAACAAAGTTAATCTGATGATACATATTTAATGCTGAGCCTTATAGATGTGCTACATGGTAATTAGACATAAAGGGTAAACATGTCTTGTGAAAGGTAAATGGATGTACTTTTGCATCATTAAAGAAAACATAACTAGTTTGGTAGTAAAAAAGAAGTCCTATTGATGTCTTTTTGGCATGACAAAAGCAATCTTTTGGAGGAGAAGCAAGAGTATAATCATTTCACCAAAGGAGAATTCTTCCTTGCCAGAATATCTTCAGATATATGACTCATCCAGGTAAAACTAATATTAACCTTAAAAACTCAGATGATGTGAATTCATTTTTATTTAAGTAAAAATGAGAGAATCAATTTGGATTAATCAGGAGAGGCAATAAGGCAAAATGTTTCTCTAGTGCACAATCAGCAATCTGGCTTTTCAACAGTCTTATCAAACAGAAGTAATGAAAACATACAAAGGGAGGATCCAAGATGGCAGCAACCATCACAGACATTTTCTGAGAGGCAAAGGATCTGAAACCCTGAAATTGGTGAGTGGAGGGGGAATTGAAGCCACAAAATCAACATTGAGGCTTCCTGAATGAGAGGTGACATCACATGAGCTGAGTCCATTTAGATTCAGGTCACCCACGTAATTTTCTGGGGAGAGAGAGTAGCAAACATTCAAACTGCTTGCAATGTCCCTATTTTGGGCCTCCCTCTTCCTCAGCAGAGCCAGCCCACAGAGACTCTTAGAGACTCTAGAGGCTCTTAGCACAAAACTCACTGACTGGAGACTAAGACAGCAGAGGCGAGGCTCCTACATCCTCAGCCAAGGCTGACAGCTATACCAGCCTTCGGAATTCCCAGATGCAAGGTACCATTCTTCTGGGTCGTGGGTCTACAAGTGGCTGTTCAGACTCCAAAGAGCCTCAGAGCCAGTGGCTGTATGGGCCACCCAATCCCTCAGTGGCAAACAGCCATCTGTATAGCCACAAAAGATGCCAGACCCGCCAAACCACACAGATACACCAGAGGCCAGGACACCTAGGTCTATGGACCTCTGTTGTGGCCTCACAGTACTTCCCAGCAGGCACCAGGAATGGCCTCCCAATTCCACAGCTGCAGCTGGACTCCCTAGTTTGGCAACTGAAGCAACACTGAGTTGAAGGAGTTCGTTCCTCTGCATTTGACTCAGCAGGAACAAACCTGAGAGTAGAGAACAGGAGTAACCCCTATGCTTTCCGATTTGACCTGCTAAAGTGTGAGTGCACCCTCAAGTGCCTGCAAAGCCCCAGATTCAGGGTCCTTTTGAGCTAGCAGTCAGATATAAGATCCCTCCCAACCACACACCCACAGTGGGAAACAGAGGGATTGTTGGGACATTGAAGCCCCTGCTCTGTAGCTCTACCAGTGGAGTTCAGGCAAATAACTCCTGGAGCTTAGTCAGAGCCAAATATCAGTAGCCTGTAGGCCACTGAGGTATTCAGGGAATTTGCACCAAGCAAATTGCACCCTCGATCATCACCAGCACCTGCTAACAATTTCCATGCTTGCAACCCCTTCAATGCCCTCACACTCAAGGCTTCTATATCCTTTAGCACTCTGTCCCTCAAGGCACATTCCACCGAGACACACAAGCTTGCTCACATTTATCCTTCTGCACCCTTGGACTTTTCTCATGCACATGCTGAAACCACTGGACTTCTCTCATGTTCCTGAAAAATACTCCAGATACCAGGGAAAGACGGTTGCAGTCTGAACTGCAGAATACAGGAACAAACAGTGAAGGTTACAGATAAACAAATGGCCAGAGGTCAGCGAAAGAACATATCCAATAAAAATCAGAACATCATGGCTTCATCAGCAACACCCAAAATCAATGGATATTCCAACACAGATAAGCACTATCTCAGAGTGAAGGGCTGGAAAAAAGTTTTTCAAGCAAAGGACCCAGAAAACAAGCTGGGATAGCTATCCTAATATCTAATAAAATAGACATCAAACAAAATTAATCAAAAGTGATGAGGAGGGGCACTTGATTCTCATCAAAGGAAAACTCCACCAGGCGGACATCACAATTTTGGACATCTGTGTCCCAAATACAAGACCACCTACATTTGTAAATGAAACATTATTAAAGCTGAACTCACACATCAATCCCAACACCTTAATAGTGGGAGACTTCAACACTCCACTCTCACAAAGGGACAGATCATCTAGACAGAAGCTAAACAAGGAAAGTAGGGTACTAACAGAGGCCCTAAATCAAATGGACCTAATAGATGTCTTCAAAACTTTTCACCAGATTGAAAAAGACTATACCTTCTTTTCAGCAACTCATGGAAACTTCTCCAAAATAGAGCATATAGTTGGTCACAAAGCAAGCCTCAACAGATACAAGAAGATTTAAATGATCCCTTGTATCCTATCTAACTACCATAGTCTAAAGCTGGACCTCAACAACAACAAAAATAACAAAAAATATACAGTTCACATACATAGAAACTGAACACCTCACTACTCAATGACAGCTGGGTTAGAGAAGAAATAAAGAAAGAAACTAAAGACTTTCTAGAATTTAATGAAAATGAAGGCACAACATACCCAAACTTATGGGACACAATGCTAAGAGGAAAGTTCACAGCACTAAGTGCCCTCAAGAAGAAATTTGAAACTTCTCATACAAGCAACTTGATAGCACACCCGAAAGTGCCAGAGAAAAAAGAAGCAGACATACCCAAGAGGAATAGATGGCTGGAAATACTCAAGCTCGTGGCAGAAATCATTAAATTAGATACACATAAAACAATTCAAAGGATAAATGAAACCAAGATCTGGCTCTTTGAGAAAATCAACAAGATATACAAACCCTTAGCCAAACTAACTATCCAAATCAGCAAAGTCAGAAATGCAAAGAGGGACATAACAAGAGACACCAAGGAAATTCAAACAGTCATTAGGTCTTCCTACAAAGGCCTATACACCACAAAATTTGAAAATCTAAATGAAATGGAGAATTTCTTCATTGATTCCACTTCCCAAATTTAAATCAAGATCAGGTAGAAAGATTGAATAGCCCTATATCTCCCAAGGAAATAGAAGCAGTCATCAAAGGTTCCCCTTACAATAAAAGCCCAGGGCCAGATGGTTTCAGTGCAGAATTCTACCAGACCTTCAGAGAAGTGCTAACTCGTTACAATGATCTACAAACTGTTCCACAAAATAGAAACAAAAGGAACATTACCAAACTCTTTCTATGAAGCCACAGTCACCTTGATACCTAAACCAAACAAAGATCCAATATAAAAAGAGAACTTCAGACCTATCTCTCTGATGAACATTGAAGCAAAAATACTCAATAAAATAATGGCTTCTGATTTTCCTATTTTTTTTAGTTGATTTTGTATCCAGCCACATTGCTGAAGGTGTTTATCAGCTCACCAACCCTATATCTAACAGAGGGTGGACATCCAGAATACATAAAGAACTAAAGAAGTTAAAAAGCAATAAATCAAGGAATCTAATTAAAAAATTGGGTAGGGAGGTAAACAAAGAATTCTTTGTAGAGAAATATTGAATGGCAGAGAAACACCTAAAGAAATGTTCAATGTCCTTAACCATTAGAGAGTGCAAATCAAAACAATCCTGAGATTTCACCTTACATCCATCAGAATGGCTAAGATCAAAAACTCAAGTAACAATACTTGCTGGAGCGGTTGTAGAGAAAGCAGAACCCTCCTCCATTGCTGGTGGGAATGTAAACTTATACAACCACTTTGGAAATCAATCTGGTACTTTCTGAGACAATTAAGAAAACTGCATCCTCAAGACCCAGCTATACCACGTCTAGGCATATATCTAAAAGATGCTCAAGTACACAACATGTACATCTGTACAATCATGTTCATAGCAGCTTTATTCATAATAGCCAGAACCTGGAAACAACCCAGATATCCATCAATGGAAGAATGGATACAGAAATTGTGGTACAATTACACAGTGGAATAGTACTCAGCAATTAAGAACAAGGAAATCATGAAATTTGCAGGCAATTGGTGGGATCTAGAAAAGATCATCCTGAGTGAGGCATCCCAGAAGCAGAAAGACACACATGGTTTACACTCATTTAGAAGTGGATACTAGACCTATAGTATAGGATAAACATACTGAAATCTAAAGAAGCTAAACAAGAAGGAGGACCAGAGTAAGTTGATCAGTCCTAACTTAGAGAGACAAATAAGATAGACATTGGAAGTAGGAGAAAACAAGAAACAGGACAGGAGCTTACTGTAGAGGGCTTCTGAAAGATTCTACCTAGCAGTGTATCAAAGCAGATGCTGAGACTCCTAACCAGGCCTTGGGCAGAGTGCAGGGAAATATATGAAGGACCTAGGGAACCATGGGGACCAAATATGTACCATGGGGTACAGGGGTCTTTTCTGAGACTGAATCTCCAACAAAGGACCATGCAGGGATAATAACCTAGAACCCCTGCTCAGATGCAAACCATGGCAGCTCAGTATCTGGGTGGGTTCCCTGGTGAAGGAAATGGGGACTGTCTCTGACATGGACTCAGTGCCTGGCTCCTTGACTTCCTCTCCCCTCCAGTTGAGAGGAGCATCCTTGCTTTGCTGTGGGTTGGGGGTGGGGTTTGGGGCAATAACATTGCAACCAGTCCCGATGAGACCTGATAGGCTAGGGTCAGATGGAGGGGGAGGAGGACCTCCTCTACTTGGAGGCTGTTGGGGGATGAGGGAAGGAGGGTAGGCTTGGGAGGGAATGAGGGTGGGGCTGTGGCTGGGATGCAAGGTGCATAAACTGTAATTAATATAAAAAATAAAAATTTGATTAAAAAGAAAAAAAACATAGAAGACTAAGTCTGGAGAGGTGGGTCAGAGGCTAAGGAAGTACACTCTGATAGGATCTGAGTTCCGCTCCCAGTACATACTAAGAGTAGTTTATAATTTTCTGTAACCCTAACTCCTGAGGGAATCTGATGCCTCTGGCCTCCAGAGAGACCTGATTTGACCTGAATTGTCCTAGCATTATTTGCACAATAACTGAAATGAACAAGACACAAAACTAACTTTGATTTAGTTACCCTTCCTTTATTTGATTGTGTCACTCTATTTGATAATGTGGCAAAGCAACTCAGGTAAACTTTTGACCCTTCAGTAATGAAAAATTATTTTTGTTTTGTTCTATTTTGTTTTTTTGTTTTTTTGTTTGTTTGTTTTTTCAAGACAAGGTTTCTTTGTGTAGCATTGGCTGTCCTGCACTTGTTTTGTACACAAGGCTGGCTTCAAACTCACAGTGATCTGCCTGCCTCTGGTTCCCAGAGTAATGGGATTAAAGGTATACACCACCAAGACTGGCTCTAATGAAATTTTTTGAATCCCTTTATGTAGCTAGGTTTCAAATTATTGATATAAACATATGGAATGTCTTTGCTTCCTGTTATTTTATAGTATGTATAATGTATCTTTGCCTTTTAAAACATTGGGTAAGTCTGGTCAAGTTGGAGAAATGAACAGCTTGTAATTTTGATAGAGCTGCAACTTATGTTGTAGTTAATTAAATTTCCTACTTTGATCTGGTGTAAACCACAGTCAAAATAGCTGTATTTAAAATTGTTAACATTACTTCTTGCTTTACATTTTGGGAAAGTGGGGGACAGAAAACCAAATTTAAATCCTGTTTGGCAAATTGGTGCTTCCATAAGTTTCTTATCTGCAGGGTGAGGGTGATTTTCACTTGCCTCATTTTTTTTTCATATGCTTTAGACTTCTATATATGCTCCTATATCTTTAGGTTCTTCTTTTTTAAACATCTGCATGTCAACTAAAACTTCCCCTCTCTGTCTTACCTATTCGGACCTTCCAATTTTTAAAATATATTTGTTAAATTATTGTCATTATTTGTGCATGTATGTGACCAACTCCTCATTTCAAGTGAAGGAACAGCGGATATGCTTATTGCTTATATATTTATATGTTTGTTTTTCCTACAAGAGGATTTTTGTGAATGTGTTGCAATGATATATGAAGAAGTGGCATGATAGCAAAAAGTCAGCCTAGACACATCAAGCTTTAATCCTATTGTAATAAACATGTCCAGATCTAAACTATACATGAGGCAAACTGGAGTAGACATAAAGCATCCAAAGAAATAGGATTTGTTCACATCACCAACCAACACAGATTCTCTAATATTTACACGGAGTATGGGAAAATAAATTGTTAAAGTTATATAAAGTAATTTCCTTGCTATCTGCTTCCATTTTAAGACAGTACCTCGCATATGTTTCCTATGCTGGCCTTTATTGGCTATGTAGTCAACTACAGCCTTGAACTTCTGCTGCTCCTGCCTACCACTAAAATGAGATTACAGGAATGAAGAACCACACTTGGTTCACACAGTGCTGGGAATGGAGCTCGGAACAGTATGCAGAGTAGGCAAGTACCTTGTCAACTGAGCTACTTTTGCAGCCTTTTGAGCCATTTTGTGCCTTAGAATTGCTACTTCAAGATATTTAATATTAAATGACTTAAAATTCAGCTTGTGTTTTGTAAAGGGAATACACTATCACTAACACTTATGAGATGTGTAAGATTCAATGGGATAGTAAATACGCAGTACTTGACATAATATTCAGCACAGGTTAAGTACCAATGAAAAGATTAGTCCAGTATATTTACCTACAGATCCTGAGAAAGATCCATAGAAATTTACTCTTTAGATCACTCAGATTTATCATCTATAATATGGTAATATAAGAGCTATTTAATGGGGCCATTATGATGATAAAATACATGAAATTTTAAGACTTAGAGTGACTGACATATCTATAAATATATATGTTTATATTTAAAAACACAGTAGCTCAGGCATGCCTGAAAAAGAACTGGAACCTGGATTTTAAAGGCTGAGTCTTCCCAGTATTAAACAGAGATAAAAACTAGAGATTCCATTATTCAAAGTAACTATTTTTTTTTCTGTAACAATGTTGAAAAGAGACACACATAAAATTTCTATGAAAATGATTTTAAAACTAAAGATATCCAATATACCTGAATTAGGGACTCACTGAGTAACTCTTCATTAACCTCCAAAATAATGTTCCTTATTTCCTCATATGGCATGCGGTAAGATCCCAGGAAGATAGCTAAAATAAAAATGGATTTTATTAAAGAAAAAGTAGAATCAAATTTTAAGAAACCTAATATATATATATATATATATATATATAATTAACATTTCATAGACTCAAATATGACATGTTTGTTACTAATACACTAATTTACAGAACTATAAGTTGTTTCTATTTGATGAAGTATTCTGTTCACAGGCAAAGGGGACCAACCATGGACTACCCTGTAAAACAATGAGCTAAAATAAGTCTTTTCTTTTTTTGTGTTGAGCTACTCTAGCATTCTTTCACAATGAAAAAAAGTTTACTAACACACTAGCTTTTGGAGTTATCAGACTGGCTGTAAGAGTTTATCATTATTTACTTTAAAGCAGCCTACATGATTTTCAACAGTTACCCAAATGAATATTTGTATTTATGTACTGCACTTTAATATACTATAGAGAAGCTGCCAGTTGCTTTTAAAAATTATAATTTAGAAAATAAATATTTATTAGCATTTAAATAATTTAACATTAAAATTATTTAAAATAATTTCATATCATCACAAAATATTGACACAGGTATAATGATATATTCGGAGAGAAAAATAGAGGATATTCATGTAATCTTTCTTTCAAGGAATATTGTTATAATCACATTTACTTTGTTATTACTGTTAAGGTCTTGTTCTTACTAATTTATAAAATACTAGAGTAGGCCAACGAAAAAAGAGAAAAACAGGCTATGTAGACAGGGTTAAGTACTACCTGTGGTTTCAATCATCCACTGGATGTTTTGGAATGGATCCCCCATGAATATGGCAGGAAGCCACTGAACTTTGCAAGAAAAGAGCTGATGTGATTAACTCCTCAACAGACTATGCTTTCCTGCTGATAACTCAGGTGGTAAACTACTAGATTCTTCATAAACTGAATCATTTTCCTGTCAGCCTTTATGTCATTAGGTATCTTTTATGTCATGTTGGAAGAATTCAACTCACTTTACTTAGAATAGCTTACAATTACACAAAGAGCATTTTTAAACAATACATTCCATTCTCCATTAAATCCAGTTTTTAAAAGAATGTAGATATGCTTTAAAAGGTAGAACTTGAACACACATAGTAAATTTTATGAAATGCTCTACATGACTACACTGGTAGCAAAACTATCTAGGCAAATGATAAACAAGGCATGTGGACTGAATTTTAAAATTGAAATAAATCTCATGGACATATGCTAACCAGATACTAAAATCACACTGTATAATAAAAAATACTGAATATCAACTTTGTGAAGAAAAATAATATCATTGTAAGAGTGTACATATTCTTGATAGTTATTAGTAGAAGAGTTTTTTTGAGTTACACTTTGCCTGATACCAGAATAAGTTGTTTACTTTAATCTCATTCTCAAATAACTCCCCTCATATATTTATTCTGCAATTAGAAATGAAGGATGTGTTGAAATTTCTCACTCAGGGTGTCTTAGTATCATCAGTACCTAAGCACCCTTCTGTAGTGATAAAAATATTTTAAATCCAATGCAAAATAGAGTATATCAAAGTAAAATGTAGAAGCTTGTTTAAATGGACGTGATTTTAACTATGAAGTTATATTATTACCACACATTTAATGTCTGAGTGCCTAGTTAAAGGCATCAAGGATCAGCAACCAGTTTTAAAGTGCAATGGCTAACAATTTAAACAGATCATATTACATTATTGTAAACAAGAGAATAACAATGAAAGGAATTGCCCAAACTGACTAGGAAATACTTCTAAAAAATATGAATCCAAGACCAAGAAAAACAATAATGTAAAAACCTAAAAATATTTTTCAATACTAGCTTATATTATGTTTCATTATGTCCACCATGATAGTTTTATTAACAATACATTCTAAAGCTCTAAAAATCATAAGTTTCAGCAGGTAAAACAATGTTCAATTATTATTTTCTTCAATTTGATTAAGTGGTAAAGACAACCTGTATTATATTTTACATGCTGTTGTTTCTAGCAGTAAATATGGTCAAAGTTGTAAGGTTGTTTACATTGAATAAGCTATCACTGCCACACATATGCAGAACATATTACATACACAGATTCTGGGCTGTTTTTGGATCTAAAATTCTCAGTTCTTTCACTTTCTTCTTTGGAGGACCACTCTTATTTTCTTCGGCAGCATCTACATTCCTTTGACCTGAAAGAAAAAAAAATGTTTATTCATAAACAATAATGGTTCTACTCCAAGTACATGAAATAACATTAGTAGGCATGTTAACTACATAAATAAAGGTGATTCTGAAATCATTAAATGTATTTATTTCATTAGGTCAGAATAGAGGACAAACGCAAAAGTATAGAACTGTTTAGAGGATTCCCCACAAATTAAATATCTGCACTTAAAGATAAGCCAAATAGAAATAAAAATCAATTGCTGCTTCTTTCCTAATGTGTCACATAAATTACTCCTTTACAGGTAACTACAGCAGCATTGAAATTAAATATATAGTAAAATCACAGTAATTGGGACTAATTGAGGAAAACGGAAGACATGGTAATGTTTAGACATTTAATTCAGTGAAACTGTTTCAAAGCACTTAAAGTAACTTTAGCTGCTAAATAGTGTGTAACAGAAAAATTCCCCACTGAGACTTTTTTGAAGAATAAGTTTGAAGCATTTGTAAGTTATCCTAGAGTACCACCTATTTGCATACACTTAATTACATTTCCTCAAAGAAAGCGGTATTTTGAATATGTGATTTTTGTCTTAGTTACCATTTTAAAAAAGTTTTCTCAGAACAATGTTTACTATTTGTTCAACTGGTTGAGTGGATAGAAACAAGTGCAGGATCAAACCTGTGGCTGTCTGCATACACACACACACACACACACACACACACACACACACAAAGTACTGTTGGTTTACATCTTCCAGGATAAATGCAAGGTTGTAGGCAATGGGACCACTAAAACATGCAAGACAGGCAAAGTTGACTTTCTTTTTCAATCAAGTGGCATTCCTGTGATCACACTCAGGCTATTAAATTCCATAACTGACTTATACAACTGTGATCATCATGCTGTTTTTTTTTTCTTATCACTGGAAAAAACAAACAAACAAACAAAAAAAAAACCCACAAAAAAACACAAAACAAAAACAAAAAAAAATCCTTTATTCTGACGTGATAATAATTTTTTTTTCAATGCAGTTTATTCAGGAACCTTGAACAATCATCTGACCCTGGGGAAAGCCAGCCCACTGCTTAAATAGCCTCTGGGTAGCCAACCCAGGCGTGCCACGTGGGCAATGCAGATAGGTCCACATACATGGAAGCAAGCCAGATCCTCAGCCTTAGCCAAATGTGGAATTGTTCGTGACAGAGAGCACTCACCATCGGGAAGGTGGAAGGCGGAAACCAGCTCCATCTTTAAGGCATAGCATTCCGCAGCTCTCTTTAAAGTTCCCCCTTTTTGTTTTAGACGCATCAGGCAAGAGTAGAGGTCTGATCTCTGATATTAGAAATAAATTGGGACTTTGTACCGATGTTCATTTAGGTGTCACCCACCCAAAGAGCATCAGACCCGTCCGATACCTTTTTCTCAGAGGTGGGACCTGGGGCATCAACCCGCATGCAACCAGACATGCTCTTCTCTGGGTCCAAAGCGGCTGACCCTGAGTACAGTGCTTAGCCTCGCATCCTGAGCGTAACATTTTAGCTTTTTATGGTATCCAACCATGCTTGGGGAGAATGTCCTGCTTCAATGGCTGTAAAGGCCTGAATGATCATGGCTGCATCACACTGTTGTGAGACTCTAATCTTGCATTTTTATTATTTCAAATGATTTATTCTTGTTAAAGACCTGACATCTGAGTTGTTTCCTTTACTTGTGAAAAAGGAACACTCAATAATAACATACTTTTGCCAAGGAAAGGTATCAGGTTCTTTGAAACTTTGCAATATTTCAAAGGGTGCATAAAAATGTTGCGAATCCTTAGAATCTATGCATTAATGGTGTAAGACATACAAATTCTCTTATATTGGCAGAGAAGTAACACATGAAATTAACTAACTACAGAATAAATTTTAAATGTTATAAGGTTTGATAGAATCATCAATGAAAGAATAGACACAGTCTAATGATACAAGATAATAATTCCCCTGAAAATTAAGACTTTGTGACAGGTGTCAAGTTCTTTGCAATGCTGCCAAAACATAACCATTGGAATTGGTGAAAGAAAAAGTATATTTCTTTAAAAGCCAATATAAGTGTTCCTCAAAGTTTCTGAGAGTACAGTGTCTTTCAATGCAATAGTCAACAGTTCAATTTATTCTAATTTTAAGATGTTCTCAGTTTAAGACAACTGTAAAAAGAAAAAATTACAGCTCAATAGCTATTTCTGATGTCAATAAAAATTTGAATTATATCAAAATTGCCCCTGGAAGAACATTAAGAAAATTTAATACAATCCAAGAAGTAGTCAAGAAAATGTCCCTAACTTCAAAAGATGTAAAATCTGCTACAGAAAAATAATTAAACAGGAACATACAGGATGAAATGTCAGATGAAGATTATATGAATATTGTCTTATTTTAAACTAATAGGTTCCTGGCTTTTGCAGGTATACATAATGATCATTAGTAACTTTACACATTGGCTATTAATTTTTATTAAACTCTAGTCAGAGCTCTTTGCTTTTCAAAGTAACAAATAATGGTGAGACAACAAATATTCAGAAAGTACTAAAGCATTCATATGTTAAAAACTACCTTCCACAGTGATCTTGGAATGCCACTTGTATTAACTAATCCAAGTCCAAATATTTCTATTGCATAAAAACTTAAAAATACATTATACCATGCTTATCCACATAAAATTATTTGGATGAGACTGAAGTGTTGTTTTATGTTTCAATTAAAGAAAATTCATGGTTGATTCCAGGTTCTGGCTATTACGAATAAAGCTGCTACAAACACGGTAGACCAAATGTCCTTGTTATGTACTTGATCATCTTTTGGATATATGCCTAAGAGTGGTATAACTGGATCTTGAGGAAGCTCCATTCCTAATTGCCTGAGAAAGCGCCAGAATGATTTCCAAAGTGGTTGTGCAAGTTTACATTCTCACCAGCAATTAAGGAGGATTTCCCTATCATTACATCCTCTCCAACATGTGTTGTCACTTGAGTTTTTGATCTTAGCCATTATGAGGGGTGTAAAGTGAAATCTCAGCGTCATTTTGATTTGAATCTCCCTGATGACTAAGGACACTGAGCATTTCCTTAAGAGTTTCTCTGCCATTTGATATTCCTCTACAGAGAATTCTGTTTAGCTCTGTACACCATTTTTTAATTGGATTACTTGATTTGTTGCTTTTTAACTTCTATAATTCTTTATATAATCTGGATATTAGCCCTCTGTCAGATACAGGGTTGGTGAAGACCTTTCCCAGTCTGTAGGCTGCTATTTTCTTCTGACGAGAGTGTCCTTTGCTTTACAGAAGCTATTCAGTTTCATGAGGTCCCATTTATTGGTTTTTGATCTCAGATCCTGTGCTGTTGGTGTTCTGTTCAGGAAGTTGTCTCCTGTGCCAATGAGTTCTAGGCTCTTCCTCACTTTTTCTTCTAACATATTTAGTGTGTCTGGTTCTATGTTGAAGTCTTTAATACACGTGGAGTTTAGTATCGTGCAGGATGATAAACATGGATCTATTTCCATTTTTCTGCATGTAGACATCCAGTTGGACCAGCACCATTTGTTAAGGATGCTATCTTTTTTTCCATTGCAGGGTTTTGTCTTCTTTGTCAAAAATCAAGCATCCACTGGTGTATGGATTTATTTCTGGTTCTTCTGTTCGGTTCTATTGATCCACCATTCTGTTTCTATGCCAATACCATGCTGTTTTTATTGCTATTGCTCTGTAGTACAGCTTGAAATGAGGTACGGAGATTTCTCCAGATGATCTGTTGTTGTACAGGATCGTTTTGTCAATTCTAGGTTTTTTGTTTCTCCATATGAAGTTGAGAATTGTTCTTTCAAGGTCTGTAAAAAATTGTGTTGGTGTTTTCATGGAAATTGCATTGAATCTGTAGATTGCTTTTTTCAGGATGGCCATTTTCACTATGTTATTCCTACCAATCCATGAGCAAGGGAGATCTTTCCATCTTCTGATATTTTCTTCAATTTCTTTCTTCAGAGATGTGAAGCTTTTATTTCTTTTTTTATTTTTTGAACAAGTCTCAAAGAAGGAATAGATACAGAAATTGTGGTACATTTACACAATGGAATACTACTTAGCAATTGAAAACTAGGAAATCATGAAATTTGTAGTCAAATGTTGGGATCTAGAAAGGATAATCCTGAATGAGGTATCCCAGACCTAGAAAGACACACATGGTGTATACTCACTTGTAAGTGGATACTAAACCTATAACATACAACAAACATACTAAAATCTATACGACTAAAGAAGCTAACCAAGCAGGAGGACCCTGGGTAAGATGATCAATCCTCAGTCAGAAAGACAAATAGGATGAACATTGGAAGAATGAGGAAACAGGAAACAGGACAGGAGCCTACCACAGAGGGCCTCTGAAAGACTCTACCCAGCAGGGAATCAAAGTAGATGCTGAGACTTAAAACTTAGAGCACAGTTCAGGGAATCATATGAAAGAAGGGTGAGATAGTAAGACCTGGAGAGGACAGCAGCTCCACAAGGAGAATAACAGAACCAAAATATCTGAGCATATGGAACTTTCCTGAGACTGATACTCCAACCAAGGAACACTCATGAAAATAACCTAGAACCCCTGCTCAGATGTAGCATATGGCAGCTCAGTCTCCTAGTGGCTGACCTAGTAAGGAGAATGGGGACTGTCTCTAACATTAACTCAGTGGCTGGCTCTTTGACCCACAGCCATGCCAGGCCACAGATGAGAACAATGCAGCCAGTCCTGGTAAGATCTGATAAGTGAGGGTCAGATGGAAGGGGAGAGGGACCTCCCCTATCAGTAGACTAAGGGAGGGTTATAGGGGGAGAAGGGGGAGGGAGGGTGGGATTGGGAGGATACAGGGAGGGAGCCACAGCCAGGATACAATGTGAATAAATTGTAATAATCAAAAAATAAATAAATAAGTTATAAATAAAAAATATAATTGGTAAAAAGTGTTTATAATGAGCAAGATGTCTAACTGTATAAGGTATGCTAATATTTGCTTATCTGAAAGAGATGGCAAATCTACCAAAACTATCATTCCTGGGTCTCTATTTACTTATATTTCTCTCCCACAGTCGAGTTTTGATATTTTGTTTGCTTGCTTGTTTGTTTTGGTCAGGGTCCTTTAAATTTTAATATATAAAAACAATGAGCTTTGTTGTGGTATATTCATACATTCATTATACTTTGATCATATTATTGTCACCTAATCACTTCCACTTCTCCACAGATGTCATTTTTCTTTCCAAAGAATAATTTTATTTTTGTCTTTTTTGCCCAGATTCCAATTATAAGATTAAAAAAAATTTACTCTTCACTGTCATTTAAAAAATGTTTTTGTTGTGGGTACCTTAGTAAGGAGAACAGGGACTGTCTCTAACATGAACTCAGTGGCTGGCTCTTTTACCAACACCCCTGAGGGAGAAACAACCTTGGCAGACCACAGAGGAGGACATTGCAGCCAGTCCTGGTGAGACCTGATAAGATAGGGTCAGAGGGAAGGGGAAGAGGACCTCCTCTATCAGTGGACTTGGAAAGGGGCATGGGAAGATATGAGGGAGGGAGGGTAAGAATGGGAGGGGATGAGGGAGAGGATTACAGCTGGGATAAAAAATGAATAAATTGTTATTAATATAAAAATAAAAATTTAATTAAATCCTGGCCGAGATCTCAAAATGGTATCTGTTCATTCTAGGTGGTAGCTCTGCGGTTTTGTATATTTTTCTCAGTAATTTCCTAGTCTTTCAACTTAGAAATAAAAATCTAGACTAAAGCATATAAAAGTTCCTCTCTCTTTCAGCAGTTTACAAACTCATAATTTTGGAAATCATGAAGAACAAATCGAGGGATCACAAACAATAGTAAAGAGGATATCTTTATAATTTAGGTAAATTTCACTCAGTTTGGCAAGCAAGAATCTATTCAGTTGTGTTTAATTGTCTTTCTACAGAACAGCCAATTTGGTAAGGAAGCCTTGACAGGGACAGCTGATGCAAGGTGAAAAAAGAGATTGAAATTCTTTCTGCTTTTCCATGCTACATATGACAGCTGGGAAGTGATCCTTTCCCTCCTGACTACAGCTGTACATTAAGGCATCCTACAGAAAAGTGGATTTTAGCCAGACACCTGTATCATACCTAAAGCAATAGGAATTGCATTATCAGAAGTATTCCTGAAGTTCAGTGCACATTAAACGAGACTAATGGTCCTAATGGTGGGAATCACACACACATACATACTTTGTAATCATTTCCTAATTAAGGAACAAATCTTACTAGTTGTAGTTTATACAAGAACCCCCTCCCCAAAATCAGGAAGCACATGTTACTACAAATTAATGTCTGCATACCTAATATACTTGTACACCTGTTCATTAAGCCAATTACTGAACACTGTTAAATGTCACCAGAACAGTAAGTTTAATGATGTGCATAACTAATGTTGTGTATTTTCAAATCGGCCTCACTATCTTGGCGGATATTATATATTTTAGGACGGACAAATAACAATGTCTTACAGTTTTAGAAATAAAACTTTTTTCAGCTGGTAATTTCAAAACCCAGAAAAAATGATGAATCAGAGAAAGATTTGGCAGAAAAAATGATGAATCAGAGAAAGATGTGGCAGAAAAAATGATGAATCAGAGAAAGATTTGACAGAATAGGATATGCCCAACTCTCAGGAGAAGAGAGTAGAAAGGGAAGTTACCTAAGGGGCAAGGCAGAGAGAGGGAGGAGGCAGTTTTATGAGGACAGTGATAGAGATATGGGTTGCAGAGAGAACTCAGGTGAAGTCTGAATGAGTCAAAGAATGAGAAGGAGCCAGGACATTAGAATAGATTGCTTGAGTTAGTCTGAGGCCAAGCAGAGCAATTCAGAGGCAAAGCAAAAAGCCAGATTGAATAAGTCAGCTGGCAGAGGAGTTTGAGCCAGAACAGCTGATTTGAACCAGGCAGCCCAGAGCTTACAGAGAACTAGAAAGGGTGAACTCAATCAGCAGTAAGTCTCAGAAGCTGTAAAAATTTTATGCCTAGGTTAGATTTTATAGAGGGTAGAAGCTTCCAGGACTAGGCCTTGGTTCGCATACAGAGACAATGATCTTTTGAGACAAAAATTTACAACAGACAAATAAAAGTTACTTTTACAGTGATAATGTTACAGGTTTAAAGGCTCACAGAAACCTCTAGATGAAAAATAAGAGGTGGGGGTTGGTTGAGAGTGATATAAAATGCTCATAAAAGGCACATGAACTTATGATTTAAGAATAGCATAGGCTAGGTGACCATCGCTATCACCATTCTCTGCTCTCAGCATCAATAAGGAGAGCCTTTGAAAACTCCGGAGTATGTAGAGGACATCAGTACTGTAGAAATCTATATAGTAAGAAGAAGGCATTAGTAACTTTAGGGGTAAAAGATGTTTAGTTTGTTACTATCAAATGGCATTAACACCCATTTCCTAGGTAGCTTAAGAGATAAATGGAATACACATCCAAAGGTTTTTTAATACATGAAATACAAAACATAATGTTTGTAGCAAGAATGAGAAAATATTTTAATCTTTGCTGATTAATGTATTTTTGTTCCAAATGCTCAGACTTAGACACTTTAGTGTGAAGTTGCCAAATAAAATAAGAAAATGATTTCCATGAAAGCATGGAAGATTTCCTATAAAATATATTGTTTGCAAGACCACATGGCCAGACTGATTTTTTTCTGAAGCATATAATTTGTTTACATCTTACATAAGAGGTATCTAATATATTACTAGGGCCTATCCCTTTCCTTTCCAAAACAGGTCAATTTATTTTTATTTATACTTCTGAAAATGAGTAAATGTTTTACAACTTTTTTGAAAAACAATGCCTGGAAATACCGTATAATAACTGCTGATTAGTAAATCTGGTATTTAAAAAGCATTCACATAATAAACCACAATTATGCTCTTCATGATTAACATGGATCAACCATCTGATACTAAGGTAATGGTCTTTTGTTTTACTCCTCTTATATTCTTATATAATTTTATGTCTTTATGTAAAATAATCACAAAAGCAAATAAACCTTAATGGAATTATAGTAATCAATTCACATTTTTCCATTATTATTAGGGTTAAATATGTTTGGTAATGATTTACTTGTGATTCACTGGTTTAAGGTAAACTGAGAAACTGAATTCTATCCCCCAAATCACATAAATCTAGACTTTGAATTTTGTGTAATAGTCTTCTCTTGCTTTATGCACATAAAAGTATTACTGAGTGTTTCAATTTGGTTTGTTGCTGGCTGAGCTCAGTGGGAAATACGCAGAACTATATTGTCTCTGTTTTCATCACTTGGATTCCAACCGGTTTCAATTTTATCTTTCAGCAGTAATTTTCTTTAGTTCAGAAACTACATCACTGTAATCCGTTGAAGGTGATCGAAGCATTAGGAAATATTTTTGTAAGGGTAAAATAGAGTACCTGAACTTTTCATTTCTTTCTTTGTTCTTTAAGTTAGGTTTTTGCCTGCTGGTGACTTTTTATTTGAAAGCAGAAATGTGGTATTTGAGACTCCTTTGGAAATGTGCAAACACATGAGAAAAAATGAAATTCAAATAAGCATAAAGAATCTATTCCTAGCACAGACTCCTGACCCTTTTTCTTCTCAACCTATTATCCTTCCTTGAGATATCATCCAGTATTTTGGAAGAATACCTGACACCATGTCTTCATTCTTCTATTCTCTTCTGTTACTTTGTTACATTATGAATTCTAACTATATATGTACCTAATGAATAAGAATGTCAGAGTCGTCATAGGAAAGGTCTCAGGATGTGTATATCTTTTAAAATTCCATGGATTGTTATTAGCAAAGCTTGAATCAACTGTTCTAAAGCATATAATACATTCAGCTTGTGAGATCTCCATAAATGAACCACAAATTGAACAATGTGTAAAACTATCAATACTAATCCGCAGACATCCTCTTTGCATTTTCTTTAAATCTCAGAATTAAAAAAAAAAAAAAAGAAAAAAAAAAAGAAAAGAAAAAGAAAATTCTTGGCCAATGTTAACTGATCCTCAATGCTTTACTCAGTTTTCAGTTATTTAAGAAAAAGATGCATCCCAAAGTTCAAGGATTTAAATTATATTTGCATATCGCAATAGTTCACATATACAGATTTCTAGAATCAAAATGCATTTTACACATTAACTAAAACTGACTGTAAACAGAAAATTAAAAAAATTGGATATTGCAAAATGCCTCTTCCCTTTTATAGATAGTTGTGACTGTCATAAAAGAAGAAAAAAAAAAAAAAGAAGAAAAAACCCTACTATTTAAAAGTAAATGGTAGCTAAAAATCAAACTTCTTATTTCTGTAAACCTTTTTAAAAATTATTTATTAACAAAAGACCCAAAGCTGGTAAGGACTTTGACTATATGAAGGAATAAGCAATATTTTATTGAAGAAAAGTTGGGTTCTTTAAAACAACAACAAAAGAGACTTTAGTCTAAATTCTGAGTTGAGCTAGGCAAGCAAATACTAAGGAAGCACACCATGGCTAACTTCTATTGCTACTGTGTGTTTTAGACCAATAGATCTCAAAAAACAAACAAAAAAAAATTCGAGTGAAAGTGTGGATTCCAAAGTATAATAACTCTGATTCATGTCAAATAAAATTTGGCTAGGCTCCTGGCTAATAGTATGATTATACCAACTACATATGAGAATAATAATCACCCGAGTTTAACATGAAAGATGTTTCCCAAAATAACAGAATTAAATTTGTATAAAGCAAGTAAACACAGTTCAATTTTGAGTCCTCTATAATCAAATCTAGTTCCTCACACTGTGTGTGAGTGTATGTCTGTGTGTTTGAGAGAGAGAAAAACAGAGACAGAGAGAGACAGTTTATGAGGAAATGTACCAGCATTTAATGGCTTCAGTTGAGCAATAAATTTCTATAAGGTGCTCTATTACTGTAAATAGTACAAATGGTTTAGACTAAGGTTTCAAGGACAAAAAGCAAACAAACAAACAAAACTTTGGATGAGGACCTGGCTATGAAAACTGCATTATGTAAGAACTATGCTTTAATAATACCATGCTTGGTGCATTTTAACATTAGTGGAAAAATTAAAATCTTATGCAAAACATAACCTGAGCAAATAATTGTAGAACAATTAGGTTGTTGCCTACTGCACAGCTCTCAATAATTTCTGTGGCCACAAATTAATAACAGAGGGTCCTAAGCTATTTATAAAGGCGTGTAAAAATAAATGCAACAATTATGAAAAGCACTATTTGATTGTACACAGTAATCTGAAGTGTGGCCACCAAAATTCTTACTAGTTTTAAATATATATATATATATAATTTAGAAAAACATATGTAAAAATGCAACTCAAGTTATTAAAATATATAGTTAACACATTTCATAAAGATTAAAATTAAACCTTTTTGTGGTAGAATAAAGGAGAAATACCTGTAATTTAAGGTTTTACAACAAACCTATTAAAGATAAAAGAGAAAGTAACTGCCCAGATAAGAAACAGCTGCTAATAGTCAGAGATAGCAAATTAATTTGACTGGATCAGAACAGCAACCTGCTGGCTCTTTTTAGCTCCTAAACCATTTCAAACCTGCTGTACTTGCCATTACTTCACCCTAGCTACTTTAGTCTTAACACTGTGGGGGATCATTGTTGCTTCTTTATGGCTGCTGCCTAAGCATACCTCTCTGCTTTTAGCCTAGAATGCTTTGAATCTAAACTTAAGCACTGGTTATAAGTACAGAGAAGAAGAAAGAAGTCACTAAGTAAAATCTGGAACAGAAGTGTCATAAACACACACACAGTAAGAGGGAACAGAGAGAAAGAGAGAGAGAGGGAGGGAGAGAGGTAGTGAGTCAAAAGGTAAATACAGCACAATAGATTTCTAAAATATTATTTAAAATAATTTTGGGAATGTGTTTCTGTTGTGAACACTGTCCATATATGAAAATGTCACCATGCAACTAATTCATTTATATAATTAAATGCTTTAATAATATGCATTTTAAATGGACTCTTAAGCTTGGTCTGGCAATGCATTAGAAAAAAATTAAACAAACTTCACTAGGTCTAGCTTTCCATTTAGATCTTATAAAAGTGAATATAATAAGACATTAAATTAAATTAAATCTGAAACATTTCTTTGATTTTTACACTAGAAACATTTTTTAAATTCCAAATTAAATCCTTTTCTTTTTCTCTAAACAAAACATCTCTATTATTTCACATACATGTAATGTACTTTTATCATATCCTTCCCTCTGCCCTGTTATCTTCCTCTTGCTGAATCCTCTTCTTTTTATTTGTTTGTTTATTTTTATAGTTAGTTACATTTTATTAACTCTGTATCCCAGCTGTATCCCACTCCCTCGTTCCCTCCCAATTTCACCCTCCCTCCCTCATCTCCTCCCTGACCCTTTCCAAGTCCACTGATTGGGGATGACCTCCTCCCCTTCCATCTGACCCTCTTTTATCAGGTATCTTCAAGGACTGGCTGCAAAGTCCTCCTCTTTGATTTTTATAATAATTTTAATTTTTTATATTAATTACAAATTATTTACTTTGTATCCCAGCGGTAGCCCCCTCCCTCATTTCCTCCCTCATCTCCTCTCTGCCCCTCCCTAAGTCCACTGATATGGGAGGTCCTCCTCCCCTTCCAACTGACCCTAGTTTAACACTTCTCATCAGGACTGGCTGCAATGTCCTCCAATGTGGCCTAACAAGGCTGCTCCTCCCTTGGAGATGGGGGAAGGTCAAAGAGCCAGCCATTGAGTTCATGTCAGAGGTAGTCCCTGTTACCCTTACTAGAGAAACCCAATTAGATGCTGAGCTGCTATGGGCTATGTCTGAGCAGGGGTCCTAGGTTATATCCATGCATAGTCCTTGGTTGGAGAATCAGTCTCAGAAAAGATCCCTGTACCCAAATATGTTTGGTCCTTGTGGCACTCCCATTCTCTCCTGGTCTTTCTAACACTTCTTAATAAAACCCACACATACTAGATACAATAGTTAAAACTGGACAAAAAAAATAGTTATGCTTATTTAGAATATCCCTGAAGTCTTGATCTTGAAATATTTGAATTTTAAATATATTATTGCTTTGTAGTTACTTTGCATACTGTTACAGTGTGTCTGATACAGGCAGAAGCAATTGAACCATTTTAACTTTGAGTTCTGCCCATTGTATAGCAAAGAAAAATATGTTAAAAAACAAAACAAAGCAACACAACAACAACAAAAAAAAAACTTGTACCCAGACTCTCTTTTTTTCCTGATTTTTTTATCTTTTTATTTTATTTTATTTTTTATTTTTATTCACTTTACATCTTTGTAGCCCCTCCTCCTTTCTCAGTCTTTTTTATTTTTTAAATTTTATTTATTTTTTTCTTAATTGCAGTTTATTCACTTTGTATTTCAGCTGTAGCCACCTCTTTCATGCCCTCCCAATCCCACTCTCCCTCCCTCATCTCTTCCCAAACCCCTCCACAACTGCAAGACCCTAGCTTGTCAGATCTCATCAAGACTGGCTGCAATGTCTTCCTCTATGGCCTGGTAAGACTGTGCCAGCTACTCAGGAGGCTGAGACAAGAGAATATCTTGAGTCCAGGAGTTCTAGGCTATTGTGCACTATGCAGATATGATGTCCACACTAAGTTGACCATCAATATGGTGACCTCCCAGGTGCAGAGGAACACCAGATTGCCTAAGGAGGGGTGAACTGGCCCAGGTCTGAAACATAGCAGGTCAAAAGTCCCATGCTGATCAGACACTTTCCTTAATATTTACTTTATTTATTTGTTTGTTTGTTTATTTATTTTACAAATATTTTATTATGAAATATGTGCATTTCATACTCCAATTGTAGCCCCACCCTCAAGTCTTCCCAGTCTGAACCTCCCTCCCTTTTGCCCTGTGTACTCTTCCCAACTCCACTGTTAGGGGGAGTTCTCCTCCCCTGCCATCTGAACTTAGCTTATCAAGTCTCATCAGGACCCTAGATCCTCTTCCTCTGTGGCCTGGGAAGGAAACATCACCAGGGACATGTGTTGGCAGAGCAGATAACTGATTTCATAACAGAGGCAAACCCTTTCTCCCTTACTGGGAGACCCACACAGAAACTGAGCTGCTTATGGGCTACATCTGAGCAAGAGGTCTAGGCCCACTCCATACACAGTCCTTGGTTGGTGCACCAGTCTGAGCAGGAAGCTCTGGGCTCAGAATTTTTAGCTTTGTTGTTCTCCTTGTGGAGACCTCTAACCTCCATGTGCTAGTATCCCTCATTCTTTCCTAAGACTCCCTGAACTCTGCCCAAAGTTTGGCTTTGAGTCTCAGCATCTGCTTCGATCCCCTGTTGGGTGAAGCCTTTCAAAGGACCCTCTATAGAAGACTCCCATCCTGTTCCCTTTATTATATCACTTCTGGTGTCTATCCTGTTTGCCATTCTGAATGAGATTTAAGAACCCTCCTTAGAGTCCCTCTTGTTGTTTACTTTCTTTGGGACAGTAGATTTTAATATGGTTAGCCTATATTATACAGCTTATATCTTCTTATGAGTGAAAGTATATACCATGCTTGGCTTTCTGTTTCTGGGTTACCTCACTCAGGATGATCTTTTCTGGTTCCATACATTTGCTTGCAAATTTCATAATTTCCTTGGTTTTAATTGTTAAGTAGTATTCTATTGTGTAAATTTGCCACAATTTCTGTATCCATTTCTCCATTGAGGAACACTGGGTTGTTTCCAGATTCAGGCTTCTAGAAATGAAGCTGCTTATGCCCAAGAAAAAAGGGCTGAGAAAGAAATAAGGGAAAAAACACTCTTCACAATAACAAAAAATAACATAAAGTACCTTGGGGTGATTTTAACAAAACATTGAAAGACCTGTTAGAAAAGATCATTCTGAGTGAAATATCCCAGAAGGAGAAAGACAAACCCGGGATATACTCACTTATATAGACCTATAAGATATGATAAACATAATGAAATCTATACACCTAAAAAAGATAATCAAGAGAGCGGACATGGGGTAAGATGATCAATCCTCGTTTAGAAAGACATATGGGATGTGCATTGAACGTATGACAGGAGTCTACTGAGCGCATCTGAAAGACTCTAACTAGCAGTGTTTTCAAAGCAAAGACTCATGACCAAACCTTTGGCAGAGTACAGGGAATCATAAGAAAGAAGGGGAGTTAGTCTGATGGGGAAAGGATAGGAGCACCACAAGGACCAAATATATCTGGGCCCAGGGTCTTTTCTGAGACTGACATCCAACCAAGGACCATGTATGGATATTACCTAGAACCTCCACTCAGATGTAGCCTGTGGTAGCTCAGTAACCAATTGGTTTCCCAAAGTGAGGGGAACAAGGACTATTTCTAACAGGAACTCAATGACTGGCTCTTTGGTCTCCCCACCCCCGAAGGGAGGAGCAGTCCTGTTAGGCCACAGAGGAGGGCTTTGCAGCCAGTCCTGAAGACACCTGATAAAACAGGATCAGATGAATGGGGAGGAGGTCCCCCCTATCAGTGGACTTGGAAAGGGGCATGGTGGAGATGAGGGAGGGACTGGGAGGGAATGAGGGATCGGGACACGGCTGGGATACAGAGTTAATAAAATGTAACTGATAAAAAAATAATAATAATAAAATAAAAAATAAATAAAATCAAATAAGCAAACACAAAAAAAAAACAACTTCAAGTCTCTGAAGAAAGAAATTGAGGAAGATATCAGAAGATGGAAAGATCTCGTGAGCTCATGGATCGGTAGAAGTAACAAAAAGCAATCTACAAATTCAATGCAATTCCCATCAAAATACCAATACAATTCTTTACAGACCTTGAAAGAAAAATTCTCAACTTCATATGGAGAAACAAAAAATCCAGAATTTCTAAAACTATCCTGTATAACAACATATCATTTGGAGGTATATCCATCCCTGATTTCAAAAACGGCATGGTATTAGCATAGAGGCAGAAAGGTGGATTACTGGAACCAAATAGAAAACGCAGAAATAAACCCAAACACCTATGAATACTTGATTTTTGACAAAGAAGCCAAAACCATTCACTGGTAAAAAAGACAGCATCTTCAACAAATGGTGCTGGTCCAACTGGATGTCTACATGCAGAAGAATGAAAATAGATCCATATTTATCACCCTACACAAAACTGAAGTCCAAGTGGATCAACTCAACATAAAACCAGATACACTAAATCAGTTAGAAGAAAAAGTGAGAAAGAGCCTGGAACTCATAGGCACAGGAGACAACTTCCCAAAGAGAACACCAACAGCATAGGCTCTAAGAGCAACAATCAATAAATGGGACCTCATGAAACTGAAAAGCTTCTGTAAAGCAAAAGACACAGTCATCAGAACAAAAGGACTGGGAAAGGACCTTCACCAAGCCTATATCTGCCAGAGGGCTGATATCCAGAATATATAAAGAACTAAAGAAAATAAAAAGCAATAAATCAGGCAATCCAATATAAAATAAATGGGGTACAGAGCTAAACAGAGAATTCTCTGTAGAGGAATATAGAATGGCAGAGAAACACCTAAAGAGATAGATGCTCTGATTCTCAGTCACGAGAGAGATGCAAATCAAAATGACCCTGAGATTTCACCTTATACTCATCAGAATGGCAAAGGTTAAAAACTCAGGTGACAACACATTCTGCAGAGGCTGTGAAGAAATGAGAACCCTCCTCCATTGCTGGTGGGAATGTAAACTTGTGCAACCACTTTGGAAATCAATCTGGTGCTTCCTCAAGTTCCAGCTATACCATTCCTAGGCAATACCAAAATTTTCTCAAGTACTCTATAAGGACATTTGCTCAACCATATTTGTAGCACCTTTATTTGTAATAGGCAGAACCTGGAAACAACCCAGATGTTCATCAACAGAGGAATGGATATAGAAATTGTGGTACATTTACAAAACAGAGTACTACTCAGCAATTAAAACCAAGGAAATCATGAAATTTGCATGGAAATGGTGGGATCTAGAAAATATCATCCTGAGTGAGGTATCCCAGAAGCAGAAAGAGACACATGGCATATACTCACTTATATAGACCTATAAGATAGGATAAACATACTAAAATATGTACACCTAAAGAAGATAAACAAGAAAGAGAACCCAGAGTAAGATGATCAATACTCACTTAGAAAGACAAATGGGATAGACAGGGGAAGTAGGAGAAAAAAGAATTAGGACAGAAGTCTACAGCAGAGGGCCTCTGAAAGACTCTAGCTAGCAGTGTATCAAAGCAGATGGGTAGACTTATAACCAAAACATGGGCAAAGTGCAGAGAATCCTAAGAAAGAAGGGGGAATTAGTATGACCTAGAGAGGACGTAAGCTCCAGAAGAACAAAATATAACAGGGTACAGGGACTCTCTATGAGACTGTTTCTCCAACCAAAGACCATGTATGGATATAACCTAGAACCCCTGCTCAGATGTAGCCCACGGTAGCTCAGTAACCAAGTGGGTTTCCCTAGTAAGAGAAATGGGAACTATTTCTGATATTAACTCAATGACTGGCTCCTTTACCTCCCCCGACCCCGAGGGAGGAACATTCTTGCTAGGCCACACAGGAAGACATGACAGCCAGTCCTGGAGATACCTGATAAGCTAGGGTCAGATGGAAGAGGAGGAGGATCTTCCTTATCAGTGAACTTGGAAAGGGGGAGGGAGGAGATAATGAAGGGAGGGTGGGATTGGGAAGGAATGAGGGAGGGGACTACAGCTGGGATACAAAGTAAACAACCTGTGATTAATATAAAAATAAAATTAAAATTAAAAAAAAGGAAAAAAAAAAGAAGTGAGGCTGCTATGAAGATAGTTGAGCAAATGTCCTTGTTGAATGGTGGGGCTTCTTTTGTGTATATGCCCAGGAGTGGTAGAGCTGGATCCTAGGTAGTGCTAGTCCCAAATTTCTCAGAAAGCACCAGACTGATTTCTAAAGTGGTTGTACAAGTTTGCATTCCCACTAGCAATGAAGAAGCGTTCCCCTTTCTCCACATTCTCTCCAGCATGTGCTGTCACTAATTTTTTTGTCTTACCAATTCTGATGGGTGTAAGGTAGAATCTCAGAGTTGTTTTTATTTGTATTTCTTGGAAAACTAAGGACCTTGAGCATTTCCTCAAGTGTTTCTATGCTATTCAATATTCCACTGTTGAGAAATCTCTGTTTGGAAAGCAGTCTGACACTTTCTCAGAAAATTAGGAATATTGTTACCTCAAGATACAGCTATAGCACTCTTAGGCATATATCCAAAATACGCTGAACTATTCAACAAGTACATTTGCTCAACCATGTTTTAGCAGAGGTAATCACAATAGCCAGAATCTGGAAACAACCTTGATGTCCCTGAATAGAAGAATGGATACAGAAATTTTGGTACTTTTGCACAATGGAACACTGTTCAGCTATTAAAAACAAGGAAATCATGAAATTGGCAGGCAAATGGTGGTAACTGGAAAAGAACATCTTGAGTGAGGTAACCCAGAATCAGAAAGACACACATGGTATATACTCACTCATAAGTGGATAGTAGCCATAAAATATAGGATAAACATACTAAAATCTATACTCCTAAAGAAGTTAATAACAAGGTAGACCCTAGGGAAGATGCTCAATCCTCATTCAGAAGGGCAAATGCAATAGTCATCAGAAGCAGGAGAAGACAGGGAATAGGACAGGAGCCTACAACAGAGGGCCTCTGAAAGACCCTACTGATCAAAGTTTCAAAGCATAGGCTGAGAATCATAGCCAAACTTTGGGCAGAGTTTTGGGAATCTTATGGAAGAAAGGGAAGATAGAATGACCTGGAGCGGACAGGAGCTCCAAAAGGAGACCAACAGAGGCCAAAAACGTGGGCCCTGGAGGCCCTGCAGAGGCTGGTACCCCAACCAAGGACCAAACATGGATTGGACTTAAAACCATGGCTCAAATGTAGCCCATAGACTCAGTCTCCATGTGGGTTCCCTAATAAGGGGAGCAGGGGCTGTCTTAGGCATGAATTCAGTGGCAGGATGTCTGATTACCTTTCCCTGAGGTGTTCATCCTTGCCAGGAAACAAAGGAAGGCAATGCAGCCAGTCCTGATGAAGTCTGATAGGCTTGGGTCACATAGAAATGAGGAGGACCTCCCCTGTCATTGGACTAGGGGAGGGATATAGGGGGAGAAAATGGAGGTAAGGAGGATAAGGAAGAGATGAGGGAGGGGGTCACAGTTGGTATACAAAGTGAATAAATTGTAATCAATAATAATAAATTAAAAAATAAGGTATACAGCTACCCTACTTAATATTATATCCATACTATGTATACTTAATACTGCAGTGCAAAAAATTTACAATATATTTCAACTTTTGTTTTTAATTTTTTTCTCTACTAAAAATTCTTCTAAATGTTCACTGTTGGGTTATCTTTTAGAAATACTAAGATGTTATTTGCTTCTTATTACATTTGGGAAAACAATTATGAAGTTCCAAACATTAAGTACAAATAAATAAAAAAAAATAGTTTCTCAGTGTTTGAGATGTAATGGAATACTCATCAGTCATGGATAAATAAGGAAACTCTAGGTCTGAATATCTTTGCCAAGTGTTCTGTATACTGTGTTTTCTAGACTTGAGCAAATTTCACTTGCATAAAATGCCACTTCCTTATTCATTCCTTTCTGAACTGTTAAAAGCAGAATTATTAATTTTCTTTTCTGGGATCCTACAATATTTTGTCCCTATCATGGTGTCCCATATACTAAACTGCACTATCATTACATTAGATGTCTGGTACTCCAATTTGTTGTGTTTGCTAATGAGAGCTATCAGCTTTGACTAGATCACTTTTGTATCACTAGAAATGAATGTCAATGAACTCAGTTTCCAGCTTTTAACTCACCTCCCCCTGGAGGATGCAGCCTTGCTAGGCCACAGAGGAAGACACTGTAGCCAGTCCTGAGGAGACCAGAGAGGCTAGGGTCAAATAGAAGGGAAGGAGGTCCTCCCTATCAGTGGACTAAGAAAGGAGCATAGGGAGAGAAGAGGGAGGATGGGTGGGGCTGGGAAGAGATGAGGGAGGAAGCTACAGCAGGGATGCAAAGTGAATACATTATAAGAAGTAAACAAATTAATTAAGAAATAAGAAATGAATATCAATTAAATAAACTTACTACTTAATTTAAATGAATATCAATTAAATATAATTACTAGTTATTGAAAATAATGCTTACTAAGAGAGAGGACCCTGACTAAAACGCTCAATCCCCATCCTGAAAGGCAAAGAGGTTGGACATCAGAAGAAGAAGAAAACAGGAAACAACCTAGGAACCTGCCACAGAGGGCCCCCGAAAGCCTCTGCCCTGCAGACTATCAAAGCAGACACTAAGACTTATGGCCAACTGTTGGGCAGAGTGCAGGGAATCTTATGTAAGAAGTGGGAAATAGTAAGAGCTGGAGAGGACAGGAAACCACACAAGGAGAGCAACAGAACCAGAAAACTTGAACACAGGGAACTTCCCAGAGACTCATACTCCAACCAAGGACTATTCATGGAGATAACCTAGGACCCCTGCACAGATGTAGCACATGATAGTTCAGTGTCCAAGTGGGTTACATAGTAATGGGAAGAGGGACTTCCTCTGACATAATCTGATTGGCCTGCTCTTTGATCACCTCCCCCTGAGGGGGGAGCAGCCTTACCAGGCCACAGAAGATGACAATGCAGGCACCCCTGATATGATCTGATAGACTAAGATCAGAAGGAAGGAGAAGAGGACCTCCCTTATCATTCGACTTGTGGAGGGGCATACATGAGCGAGGGGGAGGAAGGGTGGGATCAGGATGGGAGGAGGGAGGGGCTTATGGGGGAATACAAAATGAATAAAGTATAATTAATAGTAAAAAAATTAAAAAATTAAAAAAAGAAAATAATTCTTACTAAACTGAAAGTTTTATGTTCGAATTAACACTGCTTTTATTAGAAACAAAGGCTTAAAACTAGTGTTAGTATTGAATTATATGTATGTCAGGGTGTGCACACGTGTGAGATATATGTGTGTATGTGTATGTGGCTGTGTGTAACTGAACAGAGAAGGATAATCATCAGAAGCAGGAGTTTAGACCTTGAGTTAAGATTAACTTAAGTTTCAATTTGCAAAGCTTCCATATGGGGGAATAAACCAAGCTGTGGGCCTGATTAAAAATGGAAAATAGAGAGAGAGAGAGAAAAGAAACCACTCTGGACTATATTCCCATGTAATAGCAAATTAGAAATGAACATGACCATCTCTCTGGGGGCTTGAAAAGAAAATTGTTCATTTCAATCCTTGGTGTAGTGTAAAAAAGGTAAAAATCTTCTCTGAAAAAATTTTAGGTAGAAAGCCAATGTGAATATTGCTTAAAATCACAATTACACATAAGAATGAAGAAAGAAAGAAAGAAAGAAAGAAAGAAAGAAAGAAAGAAAGAAAGAAAGAAAGAAAGAAAAAAGTATGATCCTAAGTTGGTAGAACCTTTGTAAATGCAGCCATAAATGTTTTCTGAAGATCAATAATCCTCAGGAGAAGATTTAAAATATCTATGGGTGCAAAAAAAAGTACAAATAAGCATGAATGTCTAAGATATTTAAAGAAATAAAATAGCAAAAGATAAGTGAGGAGCTGTGGGCAAGGGTCCTCCTCCTACTTCCAACATCTCCTCTTTATCCCCATTTTATCTTTCTGGGCCCAGAAAATTTAGTGTCTGGCGAGGGAGCCCCCCGATCTTTCCCTGTTGGCTTTGCTGTTCCCCACCCGCCTTTTAGTGTTTTTAAAACTGTCACCAGTTTAGCCACTGTTAAAATGTTTATATTCTATTGAGGTGCCTGGCCTGTTCATTCAGTGAGACATGCCTACCATTATATTGTAGTGATAAACTATTGTCACAACTAACCTGTATCTTGAGTTGTTTGTTTCAAATAAAGAGTTAAAATTGGGAAAAAAAAAAAGAAATAAAATAGAAGAAAAGCTTTAGAACATATCAATAAATAATAAAAAATAGTAGATCTTAAACAGCATTAATTGAATTTATTTAAAATTTACAAAGGGTTTATGAAAAAAATGATTCAAAGATCAAGAGATAATAATTACTGTAATTCTTATATTTGAAAACAGTTTCTTTTGTATTCCCAAAGGGTGTGTGCACATGTGTGCTTGTGTGTACATGCACAAATGCATGTATACTTACCTGTGTGCCTCTGTGTCTGTGTTTGTGTGTGTGTGTGTATTAATCAAAGCTGATAGTTGCTAGAATAAAAGATATGTTCATTAATCAAAAAATAAAGGGAAAAGAATAATCCAGAGTATATCACTGACAGATCATGAGAAAATTTATGAGAAATGGAGCTCAGAGTGATAAGATAATTTTTAAAAAATCCACATTCTAGAATATCAGAACACAAGAATGTGATAGATGGATGTAAAGAATCCACAGGTAACATACATGTATTTATAGACCTTATCATACATAAAAAAGTAATTTTTATAGGCCATCAATTTACAGGAGAGGGAAGAGGAGCATTCAGGAGGGTTTTATTGCAAAAATGGGAGGAATGTTATAAATATATCAAAAGGAGAACTGGTCAATTGAAAGTATGTTTGAATTTTTTATTATTATAATTTATTATAATTTATTCACTTTGTATCCTGGCTTTAAACCCTTCCTTATCTCCTCCTGGTCCCACATTCCCTCCCTCTCCCTCCTATGTCCCTCTCCTAGTCCACTGACACTGGAGGTCCTCCTCTCCTATTGTCTGACCTTAGACTATCAGGTCTCATCAGGACTGTCTGGATCTCCTTTCTGTGTGGCTTAGTTAGCCTACCTTGCCAGGGGGAGGTGATCAAAGAGCAGGCCACTGAGTCCATTTCAGAGACAGTACCTATGTACCTTCTAGGGAGCCCACATGGAGACTAAGCTGCCCATGGGCTACATATGAGCACGAGGTCTAAGTCCTCCCTATGCATAGTCTTTGGTTGATTCATAAGTCCCTGTAGGATCCCCTGAGCCCAGATTTTTCTGGCTCTGTTACTCTCCTTGCTGAGACCTGCCCCCTCCAGATCTTTCTATGTCTCCCTTATTCCATAAGATTATCTGCACTCTGCCCAAAGTTTGGCTATGATTAGTAGCATTTTCTTCAATGCCTTGAGGGGTAGAGTCAATCACAGGCCTCCTATGGGAGACTCCTGTCCTGTTCCCTGTCTTCTCCTACTTCCAATGTATATCCTGTTTGCTTTTCTGTATCTTTTATATGAAAAGATATGTTACTGTGATTCTACAGGCAATTATATTCATAATCATTATATAACAAACTGAATTAGCATTTAAATTTCTAGTTTGTTTAAAAAGCCAGGTGACAACACATTTTGGAGAGGTTGTGGAGAAATGAGAATCCTCTTCCATTGCTGTTGGGAATCTGAAATTTTACAACCACTTTGGAAATCAGTCTGGCACTTTCTCAGACAACTAGGAAGAATGCTTCCTCAAGATGCAGCTATAACGTTCCTAGGCATATATATAAAATATGCTCAAGTACACAACAAGGACATTTGTTCAACCATGTTTGTAGCAGTTTATTCGTAATAGCCAGAACCTGGAAACAACCCCCATGTCCATCAATGGAGAAATGGATACAGAAATTGTGGTACATTTACACAATAGAATATAACTCAGCAATTAAAACCAAGGAAATCATGAAATTTGCAGGCAAATAGTGGGATCTAGAAAACATCATTCTGAGTGAGGTATCCCAGAAGCAGAAAGACACACACAGTATACACTCAGTTATAAGTGGATACTAGACCTATAAGATAGGATAAACATACAAAAATCTGTTCACCTAAAGAAACTAAACAAGAAGGAGGACCCAGGGTAAGATGTTCAATCCTCAGATAGAAAGGCAAATGAGATGGACATTGGAAGTAAGAGAAAACAAGAAACAGGACAGGAGCCTACCATAGAGGGCCTCTGAGAGACTCTACCTAGCAGTGTATCAAAGCAGATTCTGAGACTCATAACCAAACCTTCAGCAGAGTGCAGGGAATCATATGAATGAAAGGGAGTTAGTAAGACTTGGAGAGGACAGGGGATCCACAACAACCAAATATATCTGGGCACAGGGGTCTTTTCTGAGACTGATTCTCCAACCAAGGATCATGCAAGGATATAACCTAGAACGCATGCTCAGAAGTAGCCCATGGCAGCTCAGTATCCAAGTGAAGTGTTTTCTCTAGTAAGGGGAACAAGGACTATCTTTGACATGAACTCAGTGGCTGGCTCTTTGACCTCACCCCACCCCCAAGAGAGGAGCAGCCTTGCTAGGCCACAGAGGAGGACATTGCAGTCTGTTCTGATGAGACCTGTTAAACTAGGGTGAGATGGAAGGGGAGGAGGACCACTCCTATTAGTGGACTTAGAGAGGGAGGGAGAGTAGGATTAGAAGGAAATGAGGGAGGGGAGTACAGCTGGGATACAAAGTATATAAACTATAAAAAAATAAAAATTAAAAAAAAAAAAACGGCAGGTGATTTTATAGAAATCAGATTGGCCCCACTGTCTCTGTCATAGGCATCCTCACCAGATTATATACAAAATTAGCAATACATCCCAAGTGTATGATTCTAACAAAAGCATAAGCCACATATTGCAGTTTTCGTTCACATTGTTGAAAGAATAATATAAATATCAATTAACCTTAAAATATACTAAGACATTTTTAAGTAAGGAAAATACATCCAAAGTTAATGTAGACCAAGAGGAAGGGATATTGAGTAAAAAAGGAAAAGACAAAGAAGGAAAAGGAAACTGGGACAAAAATAGGAAAGAAAAAGACAAAAAAGGAAGACAATACTATAGCAGAAAGATACCAAGAAATAGATATTACCTAAAATAGTAAACCAGAGAATAGACAACATTTTATCTAAATTTGTTTCAGAATACTTTATAATCCATATATAAACATATGCCTCAAACCCATCAAGCCATCAGCTTGGGAAAATGCAAATTGTACAGCTTTCCTCATAAAAAATTGCACATATTGAATTTTTACCCTCCCTGAATTAGAATATTTAACAGGGAGATTACACAATAAAAAATTAACTCTTAACAATTTAATCAGTGTTTAATATTACCTAAAAATATGATAGCCAGAATGGAAATTGTTTTTCTATAGAAAAATTCAGCCTTTGGTAGATTTAAAAACAAAAATTAGACAAAAGTCTTATTACATTCCCACAATTCTAGGTATTGCATAAGACCTGGTTAAAAACAGTTCTTTAAGAATTTATAACTAATGATGCTATTCAGCAGGAAAGGCAGATACTGAGTTTCAAATAAAAAGCTTACAGAAGCACTCTACCAGGGTGCTACTACCATAGGCTAAAACTAATGTTCTCAGGAAAATAATTTTGTAAACCCAATAATCATATCTCAATACCATTTGACTGTAAATTTACACCACTATATTGTATATTATTTACTTAAAATTCAAGAAGGAATTTACCTAAGCAGATTTAATGTATGGGTATTTAATTGCATCATAAAAATTAACTAGAAAGAAATGACAGGTTTTAGAAAGATGAGACAAATCAAAGGAGAAAGAAGCACCAAATGTCCTAAATCAAATGGACAAAATAAAAAAGGTCCTCAGGCAATGGTCTAGTTTGATGTAACACTCAGAGAGCTTAACGAAGTTCTTCTTCTTTACCTTTGAGCTAAGGGAATGTCTTTGTATAGTTTTGCAAAACTGACACGTTTTAATAAACTCCAATGATAACTCCAATTTTATTGTTAGTGGTAAGATTATTTCCTTCCTAGGGAAGGTAAAAACAACAACAACAAAAAAAAAAAAACATAGAAAAATCTACATGGTTCAATTATTATAGAGTACTTGAGGTTAAACAGATTGGTCAATTCCAAATGAAATTCTCTTAACATATTCTCCAAATTATGTTGTGGTTGTTTAATAAACCAAGTGAGAATACATGGTTTTCCATAAAACAAGGATTAATAAAAGGAAAGGAAAATTCAGAATGTAGCAATAAATGGAAAGGATAAATTGACAAGAAGCATTGGTGTAAGACACCACCAATTTGGACATACTAAAAAATGTTTCAAGCAGCAAGCATTTAAACATCACAATAATAATAGAGAAAAGAATATACCATTAATTTCAACATAAACTTCAGAAAACTGAGTAATTAAGAAAGAGGGATTTTAAAAGACTTTATCTACAGAAAAAAAAAAACACAAAGTATATTTGTTTTCATTGACAGATATGGCACTAATAACAGAATAAAAACATTAAATACCATCATGTTATAAACTTCAAGTTCAAGCCTCATGTCTTGGAAACCTATGAATAATATCATCTAGCAAGATAATGTAATATAGTTTAGAAAGACAGGGCATGGACTCTACCATGAACTTCAGTGGAAATATTGGTAATTCAAATAAACATAAAAGCCAAGAGCACCCTGTGTAGCTCTTTGCATATAGAAAGTACTCAATTTCTAGATCTTGTCTAATAGACAGTATGTGAAGTTTGTTGGTGTGGATCACTGTACGCCTCTATATACACCGGCAGTTAATATGCATACGCTCCAGTCCACACAACTAACCTAAATCATTTTAAAAGATTGTTTCAATAATGAATTATAATTCAATGAAAAAAGATTTTGCATAACCACACAGGTGACATATAGATGATACATAGATAGATAGGTAGATAGATAGATAGATAGATAGATAGATAGATAGATAGATAGATAGATAGACAGACCAGCCTACCAACCTAAGGGTCTTGCTGCAAGATGAAGATACCCATCCACTTAGCAGCAAGATTTATATTCTATTTTAAAAATTTGTATTTATTATTACTTTTGAGAGTCTCATACATGACTACTATATGTATATCATTTCTACCTCTCCATATTTTCCCTTGAACAACTCCTGTATCCATGCCTCATTCCACATCTAATTATTGACCTTTTAATTATTATTGTTACATATAATCACACACATAAAAACACAAAAGTACATATAAATAAAGTCTGTTGAATCCATTTAGTCTTATTCCTATGTACATGTATTTATGGGTGGCCACTTGAGATTGGATAACTTACCAGGGTTCTTGGTCCCTGAATAAGACTGAGACACACTCTCTCCATAACCATTAAATGTCTATAACACTTCATCCAGAAACGGGGCTCTGTTAGATTTCCTCCATCCCCGCTAGTCTTTAAAAGTGTCAATATCAGAAGAGATAGCAACAAGGACAAAAATAATTTCACACTAAAGGAGTTTGAAGAAAAGAATGGAATTAAGGAGATAAACTAAATGGGAAAGGAAAAGAAAAGATGGGGGGGCATAATCACATTATAGGTGAGTTTTGGTAAAGCAAATACGGAACTGTTCTCACTGTTCATTTTATTTCAATTTCTGGATGGCTAAAGTTATATTCAAATGAGGAAAGGATAGGAGCTCTACAAGGACCAAATATATCCGGGCACAGGGTCTTTTCTGAGACAGACACTCAACCAAGGACCATCTATGGATATAACCTAGAACTTCTGCTCGGATGTGGCCCTGTGGCCCTTGGTAGCTCAGTAACCAAGTAGTTTCCCAAAGTAAAGGGAACATGGACTATTTCTAACAGGATCTCAAGGGCGGGCTCTTTGACCTCCCCACCCCACCCCCCAGGGGAGGAGCAGTCCTGTTAGGCCACAGAGGAGGACTTTGCAGCCAGCTCTGAAGATACCTGATAAAACAGGGTCAAATGAAAGGGGAGGAGGTCCTCCCCTATCAGTGGACTTGGAAAGGGGCAGGGGGAGACCAGGGACGGAGTGTGGGGTTGGAGAGGAAATGAGGGAGGGGGATACAGCTGGGATACAGAGTTAACAAAATGTAACTAATAAGAAAAATAAAATAAAATAAAAGATCTAAAATATAAAAAGAAAATATATAAGTAAGGTTTTTAGTGCTTATTAAATTTGTATTTAAGAGATATCCCTTGTCTTGTTTCATATGATGATATATGAATACCCATAAAAATAATAATGCATTACCAGGCCACAGAAGAAGACAATGCAGCCACTCCTGATGAGACCTAATTGACTAGGATCAGAAGGAAGGAAAAGACCTCCCCTATCAGTAAACTTGGGGAGGGGCATGCATGCAGGCGGTGGAGGAAGGGAGGGATTCAGACAGGAGGAGGGAGGGAACCACAGGGGGGATACAAAGTGAATAAAGTGTAATTAATAAAGAATTTAAAAATAAAAAAATAATGCAAAGTAAAAGGAAATGCCATGTTCCATATGCAAAATCTAATTGTTGTAGACTTCATTCTTATCTTTTTCTTAATTCAGCAACAGACATGAGATGCCATAATCATATCATGAGCCTCAATAAATCAATCAATAACAAAATGCAGCCATACAAAGTCACAGCCATGCAAACCTAACAAACCATAATAAACAACATCAATAATTTTAAAACATGAATCAACCCCCAATCCCAATTCATTCAGAATACAATAGCTGTTAACTTTTCCCCTTTAAGTTCCAGTTTATCTGATCAAAAACCTCTGCTAAGTTATCATGTTTTATTTGTTATTTTCGGAATCAAATACAAGTTCTTGCCCATATACAAATATGGAGCACTCTACTACTGTTTTATATACTCTCATCCCTTACATCAATTATTGAGAATCAGTGAGACCATCATTCAGTCCATTGATTCATCATCTACCATTCTTTTCTATTCTCAGTCATCTTTCCATCTAGCTCACTTTCTATACCCTTAAATGTATTAACTGATAATAATGATTATTGGCTACAAATCATGTTCTATACTAATGTTTAACAATTTAAAAACTTTTTACAGGCCAGAATTTATGTAATAACATTCTCTAAGAACAAAATTTAGAGAATATGTGATGATGGAGTATTCATCTCCAATCTACATATCTACTAACATAACCATAACACCTAAGTCGCAGGGAACATTGCAGGGAGAAAATATTTAAGAGCCAGACCATGTGACCTGCTGTCGGAGAGTGGCTCTACATAGGATAGGGATAATGTACACATGAACTTTCAATAATATGGTTGGCTAAATAAGAACTGCATTATGACCACACCAGTCAACATGACAATATGGATGAAGGAAACTTCACTAGGCCTGACACTTAAATAAAGAGCAACAAGTAGTCAATGACTGTTGAATGAGGGAGAATGCATTCTCTCCAGAAAAAAACAAGTGGTCAGTTACTTCCTTGTATATACCATATATACTGCATTTGTATTTATGAACAACAGTAAATGAACTCAATAAGTCGATGTAACAATAATCATAAAAAAGGCTAGGAATTCGACAGGGAGAAATGGGAGAAATAAAGTACAGAATATTCACATAAAGTATGTCTCACTCATGATTTACATTTTGGTTTGTCAACTCTCAAAAGGTACTGCATTAGTGAAATGAATGCAGTTTTATGCAGTTGTTTAAAACTACATAGAAAGTGGATCATTTACAACTTTATTCTTATTCAGATTACATTTTTATTTTTATCATTTTCTCTAAGAACTCACCACTCCACTTGTTTAATTTCATGTGCAGAAGGTACCATGTACCATGTTCATATACCATGTGCAGACTCTATTTTAATGGAATGGCATTGTCATATGCCACTCCATAAAAATATTCCAGTAGTTGTTCTCTAATTTTATATGTGAAAAATTCTCAATTTCATTTAATACTAATTTCTATAGCAGTTTATAAAAAGGTAGTGAAAAGAAACTACAGGAAAATTGTTACTGAAGTAAAAAAAGAGAGATGTTAACAACCACTATTTTAACATAAGATTGATTTTACAATCCAGTTTTTAATTGTTTTAAAGAACAGTAGGAGTGGGAAAAAACACAATTCCAAAAGCTCAGTGATTAAGACTTATAAAATATGCTTTTACATTTCAAATTCTGACATGTAAATTTTATGCATGAAATTAGATGCATTTTCACAAAATGCTAATATTCAAATGAGTATTATAATCTTGAATTTTAAATTCAATCAGAGTTAAATCAATTTGAAATAACATTCCACCTAGAAGTATCTTTTCTAAAGATACATAAAATTCCCCATTAACTAAATCCGAGCTCTGAACCTCTGACCAGAGATATTTGTTTTGGAATATACTATTCTCAATGCTTCCTTATTTAAAATCTAAGAGGATATTTAACATCTAGTGTTTACGTAATAAGAGACCAAGGTCAGAGTCCTTGGTAGTTAGTTGAGTAGGTATCTGAAGAATAGTTCCTGTTCTCATATATTTCATTTGTTGTCAATGGGCCAATATTCATCTGATCAACCTATTTTATGAGCTACAAATTTTTTTTTGGGGGTGTAGATATTGAAGCTTAACAGAGTCAAAATGTTAAAAACACCATTTTAAAATTCTTTGTACAGCATAACTCCTGAATTTCTATTCATTAAATTAACATAATGCAAAAATCAACCCCAATAATGAAGGACTCCCACATCATCAAGACGACTTACATGAATGTATTGATATTTCATCCTAATTAGTCTCTGTACAGGTAATCTCTTCCCCTGGTATGTCCAGTACATGTGTCTGAGTTCTAGATTGCTCATTAAATCCAGTAAAATTCATTTGAACACTGCATCACTGTGACTGAATTAGACATTTCAGAATCCAAGGCCTATGATTTCTTCCTCTGTGTATTTCTTACAAAGGTTTACAAGGTTTACAAGGAAAGCTCTGGTAGCACTGAAATCATGCATACAGCAGTCGATATGTTCTGTAAATATATAAAAAAGGTTATCATAAAGGTAGACTGGTATCCTCAATGCCTCCATTGTGCATGCAGGTAATATACTCAGCATCTGACAAGGTTTGAGAAAGAGCAATCCTGTTCTTTTTAATGGGGACCTCTGAGAACAACACTGTCTAGAAAAATACCATGCTCACTGTTAAACACAGACTTTTCTTATATTATTGCATCCAAACACACACAGATAAACACACATTTTTTTTGCATTTAAGTTTCAGAAATTTCACAGAATACAATTGTAATATATTCCTGCCTGAATTCTAATGGTCTGAATATAGATGAGATTTTTTGTTTCTATGTTTGTGTGTGTGTTTGTTGGTAGCTTGCTTTTACAGGACAGAAGATTATGTTCAAATAGCTCAGTGGCACAAAGTTCTTTCTTTCTTTCTTTCTTTCTTTCTTTCTTTCTTTCTTTCTTTCTTTCTTTTTATTCATTACAATTTATTCACTTTGTATCCCCCATAAGCCCCACCCTCCTCCCCTCCTGATCCCACCCTCCCTCCCTCTTCTTCACGCATGCCCCTCCCCATGTCCACTGATAGGGGAGGTCATCTTCTCCTTCCTTCTGATCTTAGTCTATCAGATCACATCAGGGGTGGCTGCATTGTCATCTTCTGTGGCGTGGTAAGGCTGCTCCCCCCTCAGGGGGAGGTGATCAAAGAGCAGGCCAATCAGATTATGTCAGAGGAAGTCCCTCTTCCTATTACTATGTAACCCACTTGGACACTGAACTATCATGTGCTACATCTGTGCAGGGGTCCTAGGTTATCTCCATGAATAGTCCTTGGTTGGAGTATGAGTCTCTGGGAAGTTCCCTGTGTTCAAGTTTTCTGGTTCTGTTGCTCTCCTTGTGTGGTTTCCTGTCCTCTCCAGCTCTTACTATTTCCCACTTCTTACATAAGATTCCTTGCACTCTGCCCAACAGTTGGCCGTAAGTCTCAGCATCTACTTTGATAGTCTGCAGGGCAGAGGCTTTTCAGAGGCCCTCTGTGGCAGGTTCCTAGGTTGTTTCCTGTTTTCTTCTTCTTCTTCTGATGTCCATCCTCTTTGCCTTTCAGGATGGGGATTGAGCGTTTTAGTCAGGGTCCTCCCTTTTGATTAGTTTCTTTAGATGTAAAGATTTTAGTAGCTTTATCCTATGTTATATGTCTATATGAGTGAGTACATACCATGTGTGTCTTTCTGCTTCTGGGACAGCTCACTCAGGATGATCCTTTCTAGATCCCACCATTTACCTGCAAATTTCATGATTTCCTTATTTTTCATTGCTGAGTAATACTCCATTGTGTAGATGTACCACAATTTCTGCATCCATTCTTCAGTTGAGGGGGCATCTGAGCTGTTTCAGGCTTCTGGGCTATTACAAACAAAGCTGCTACAAACATGGTTGAGCAAATGTCCTTTTTGTGTACTTGAGCCTCTTTTGGATATATGCCTAGGAGTAGTATGGCTGGATCTTGAGGAAGCATTATTCCTAGTGGTCTGAGAAATGGTGTAAAGTTTTTAAATATGAATAAATTTTTAAATAATTACATGGTGGTAGTTTGATTTCTATACTTTTCTGGTCCAATTTAATGATAGAATATTTCTGTAGGATAAAGTTTTAGCTTTTCATTCAGAATCAGTTTTATACAATCTCAAAGTAAGATGTTTTGCACACTTGACAATTTCACATTCATTTTCATTTTCCTAGATTTTGGTATTTTAGGCTAACATTAACAACAACAAAAATATGTCTCTACAATATATACTCCTTTTAAAACTAATTTACATCACACCCAATTTTCCTTAGAACGTATTTGAAATTATTAATCATCTACAAACCTAACATTGAAGTCAGACTGCAAAGATTACTTATAGTACATTTTCAACCACTTTTTTCTTCATGTTAATTTCTATGGGTCAACTATGATAAAATTCTTATCTGTACTTTTCTTGTGTTTTCATTTTTAGCATCGTTTCATTTTTAACATATTAAAAATGTATTTTCATTAGTTGAAATGCTAAACTAGTATCACAAAGAAATGGACATAACAATGACCAACCTATTTTTAAAACAAAGTAATTACTTCAAAATTTAATAAAGTAAAGTTGAAATACCTACAAAATTATCAAATGACAAAGAAGCAATATGTTCATTTTAATACATTCTAAGATAAGATACAGCTCTCTTCTCTACTGATTAGTGGGAAATTATATATATAAATATAAGGAGTTAACATCAAAAGAAAAAAAATTAAATCACTTCTGTATATCTATTTTCATGGGAGGCTTTTTAAATACCTGTTCATGAATGTAGAATCATGAAGATACGAATTTAATCACATTTATGAACAAAGAGCATGAAAGTTAATTTGATTCACCAACAACTATAGAAAAAATGCCGCTTATAACTCTGAAGGCAAAAGCAGGTACATCTCTTTGAGTTTGAGGTCAGCCTACTCTTTACAGCTCAAGGCTAGTCAAAGCTAAATAGTGAGACACGGTCTTAAAAGGCAAGCAAGCAAACAAAACCGCACCTATATGTATGACAATGTGACAAAAAGGGAATCCAGTCCTTATAACAATAAGTCATATTTCAACCCTTTGTTTCCAAACATCATTAAAGAAAATATGTTTATGGACAGTGTTACAATAAGACATTCTCTATTGATTTATTTTGCTTAAAAGAACACTTTAAATAATTTATCAAATTTTCTATTTAGTTAAAACATAAGTTATAATATAGTTATAGTTATTATTTTACAGAGAAAAAAGAGGGAGTTAAAAAATAAGGTGAACACTAAAAGAGGTATTGGAGATGACCTTTTTAAGAGACATTTACTGGAATTCTAATATAACTGACTCAGTTTATTTGATATGTAATATTTCTTGTATCCAATGCTATTGAACTACTTTTGAAATTAGTTCATTTTGAAAGTTAACAGTCAATGTTTAAAAATTAAAGTAATTTTAAACTGCTTTTTAATTTTACAGATTAAAAAAAATCTAACATTTTAGCCTCGACATGGAGTGATATTGAACCTAGAGGTATTTAGGGATATGTAAATATATGTGAAAATCAAACAATCTCACTGCAATTTAATAGTACACGATGAAGTGTTATTCCAATGTGTGGAGGGAATGTAAGTGGCTGTTTGGCAGTGTGTATAATTTTTAAAATACAGAGCCTATTAACCTTTGGGAATGATAGGCTACAATGGTTTCAACATGGTCCGTGAGGGAATAATAGTGTTTAATTTACAATCCTGTTATTTGAGTGGAGTAAAGTTCAGTAAATGTTTCTGGTGGTCCTAAAAAGAAAAAAAAATGTGAAACACATGATATTATCAATGTAGTTATGTGAGATTCTCTTAAACAAAGAAGCTTTATCCTTTAGGTAAAGCTAGAAGTATTGTAGGGCTTGAACTATATTTCGATAATAAAGCACATGCTGGTATATATTAAGCACCAAGTTGAAAGTCCAGTGCATATATATATATATATATATATATATATATATACCCCCTAATAATATGATGTTAAAAAAGAGTTTTCAGAATATACTTTCCAAATGATGTTTTAGGTGACATATTTCTTGTTATACAAAGATTTAAGGTCTTGTGTCCCTTTCAAATGTAACATAACAGAAATAAGACAAAAAGGGAAAAAGCTAAAAAGTAGGGATGTAAGACTAGGGAAAACCCTCCACCTAATTAGTATTATTAGCAATATACAATAGTAAACATGTATAAGCAACCCAAATGTGGCATATATTTAAAGTCTATGATAATATAAGATAAAATGTAAGATATACCTTGAAATAATATTCTTTTTTAGAGAAAATACAAAGAAAGGGCAAAAATTATATAGTCCCATTTGTATAAAATGCCCACAAGAGATTAATGTTGAAAAATAATAAAGAAGTTAAAGAAAAAATTACCCTTCCCAATAATTTAGCTACAAGAACAATAGTCACATTGAAAACAATTCCACAATCATTTAAAAGTAAATGTCTATAGCTACTTTGACATTGTTACTTCTAAACTGCAATTCCTTTTCTAATACCATAAGAAGATTAAAGTAATATTGATGCAAATGAGCAAGTTTATATATAACATTGCCACAACATTACAAATATTGAAGGATTTTAAATTAAAAAGTAAAGTTTGAGACTTTTTGAATTATTGTTCTGAATTAATTTATTTTTTCTATATAATAAAGTTTGATGTAATTTCATGTATCGTAGAAAAGAAACATAGGTAGTATCAATATTTACATGTGCCCCTCATATTGAAAGCTCTCCTTTCTTTTGGAAGCATTGGAATGTTTCTCTTCATGTAGGTCCTTTGTACATTCCTGAGTGAATTACTTACTGAAGCTCTCTAAATAAAGCTTTCTTCCTCAACAGAGGCAGGTGCTATCAAATAGATACTCTTTGCACAGAGACTTTCTAGGTAATAAATTTGCACCAAAGGAACATACAAATAATTCATGGGAGGCCACTTCTGTAAATCTCCCTGACAACAATCCAGCTGCAGTATTGCCACATGTGTAATTGTTAAGGTCAGTTTGTAACTGTGCCTTTTTATAGCAGTTCTACAATAAAATTTATAAGGAACATACCACATAAAAATTGACATTTGGGGTTTTAATTTCGTCAATTGATAAACAACTTAGTATAAGACTTAATGTTAATAATCTTTTGACTATGCTTGTATGTAGCTTTTACACATTTAAGTACTGACAGGTGAAAACTTTCTAGCACTCTTTCCATTGCCCCATGTATTTTGGACTAACCTATTTTTTTGAAAAGTAACAAATGGGGATTGAGCATCTTAGATAGTTTTCTTCTTCTTGATTAGCTTCCTTAGGTGTACAGATTTTAGTATGTTTATCCTATATTATATGTCTAATACCGGCTTATGAGTGAGTATATACCCTGTGTATCTTTCTTCTTCTGGGATACCTCACTCAGGATGATCTTTTCCAGTTCACATCATTTACTAGCAAATTTCATGATTTCCTTGTTTTTTCTCACTGAGTAATATTCCATTACGTAGCATTCTGTATGTACCTATTCCCCAACTGAGGGGCATCTGGGCTGTTTCCAGCTTCTGGCTATTACAAATAAAGCTGCTATGAACATGGCTGAGCAGATCTCTGGCTAAGATGCTCAATTCCCATTCAGAAAGGCAAAAGGGATAGACATCAGAGGAAGGAGAAAAGAGGGAACAGGACAGGAGCCTACCACAGAGGGCCTCTGAAAAGCTTTACTTTGCAGGGTATTGAGGCAGATGCTGAGACTCATAGCCAAAATTTGGGCAGAGTGCAGGGAATCGTATGAAAGAAGGGGGAGATAATAAGACCTGGTAAGGACAGGAGCTCCACAAAGAGAGCAACAGATCCAAAAAGATCTGGCTTTTTCTTTTCTGTGACTGATACTCCAGCAAAGGACCACTCATGGAGATGGTCTGGAACCGCTGCAAAGAGGAAGCCCATGGCAGTTTAGTGTCCAATTGGGTTCCATAATAATGGGGACAGGGACCATCTCTGACAGGAACTGATTGGCCTTCTCTTTGATCACCTTCCCCTGAGATGGGAACAGCCTTACCAGGCCACAGAGGAAGACAATGCAGCCATTCCTGATGAGACCTGATAGACTAGGATCAGAGGGAAGGGAGAAGAACCTCCTTTATCAGTCCACTGGGGATGGCCACAGGTAGGAAAGAGGGAGGGAGGAGAGGATTGGGAGGTGAGGAGGAAGGGAGGTACAGGAGGGATACAAAGTGAATAAACTGTAATTAACAAAAATGAAAAACTTTTATCAAGAGAAAAAAAAAAAAGAAAATAACAAATGCATATGCTTTACTTACTTCGAAAAGGGAAAATTCAGATTTCAACATATGAAAATTTAAAGTGCTACTGTTGTTGATGAGAGATTCAGATTTCGACAATCATTATGTTATCTCTAATTTCATTCTGCAAATAGTTTTCCTAAAAGTTTAGTGCTACCTCAAGATACAGCTATACCACTCCTAGGCAAATATCCAAAATATGCTCAGGTAACCAAAAAAGACATTTGCTCAACCATGTTCATAGCACTTTTTAAATTTTTTTTTACTATTAATTACACTATTCATTTTGTATTCCCTCATAAGCCCCACCCTCCTCCCCTCTTGATCCCACCCTCCCTCCCCCTTTTTCATGCATGCCCCTCCCCAAGCCCACTGATCGGGGAGGTCCTCTTCTCCTTCCTTATGATCTTAGTCTATCAGATCACCTCAGGAGTGGCTGCATTGTCATCTTCTGTGGCCTGGTAAGGCTGCTCCCCACTCAGGGGGAGGTGACCAAAGAGCAGGCCAATCACATTATGTCAGAGGCACTCCCTCTTCCCTTTACTATGTAACCCACTTGGACATTGAAATACTTATGGCCAACTGTTGGGCAGAGTGCATGGAATCTTATGTAAGAAGTGGGAAATAGTAAGAGCTGGAGAGGACAAGAACCACGCAAGGAGAGCAACAGAACCAGAAAACTTGAACACAGGGAACTTCCCAGAGAATCATACTCCATGCAAGGACTATTCATGGAGATAACCTAGAACCCCTGCATAGATGTAGCACATGATAATTCAGTGTTCATAGCACTTTTACTCGTAATAGCCAGAACCTGGAAACAACCTAGATGTCCCTCAACTGAAGAATGGATATAGAAATTGCGGTACATTTATACAATGGCTATTAAAATCAAGGAAATTATGAAAATTGCAGGCAAATGGTGGGATCCAGAAAAGATAATAACCAAATTTTGGGCAGAGTGCAGGGAAACATATGACAGAAGGGAGAGATAGTAAGACATGGTGGGGACAGGAGCTCCACAAGGAGAGCAACAGAACCAAAAAAATCTGGGCACAAGGACATTTCCTGAAACTGATACTCCAACCAAGGATCACTCATGAAGATAAATGCCCAGATGTAGCCCATGATAGCTCAGTATCCAAGTGGGCTCCTAGTAAGTGGAACAGGGACTGTCTCTGACATGAACTCAGTGGCTGGCTCTTTGATCACCTACCCCTAAGGGTGGAGCAACCTTGCCAGGCCACAGAGGAAGAGAGTGCAGCCAGTCCTAATGAGACCTGATAGGCTAGGGTCAGATGAAAGGGGAGGAGGTCCTCCCCTATCATTAGACTTGGAGAGGGGCATGGGAGGAGATGAGGCAGGGTGGATTGGGAGGAATGGTGCTATAGCTAGAATACAATGTAAATAAACTATAATTAATACCAAAAATAAACATTAAAAATTTAAAAATAAACAAAAAAACAGCAAATTGGGTTTTTCTTCTTTCTTTCTTTTTTTATCCTTTGAAGAGAGTAAATTCACCATACCTGTACATGCCTCCCTTACAATTCCAGTATTACTCAGTCATTCTGCAATCTATGTGCTTTTTATCAGTTAGGATTAATAATTGCTTTGTAAGGCACTTGTTTTTAAATTAAACTTAGTGTTTTGAGCCTCAAAATAGCTAATCCTTTTTGAAAAGTTACACAAAGATATATAAATGAGCATTTAAACCCATCGTTTGGATTGATTCTAGTGATTTCCTCACACTTACGGCAGTGCTCTCATAAGATTCTAAACATCACCAAATTATCACATATTTTTCCCTTTAAAACTATTTTAAATAATTTTCATAAAATGTAGAAGAAGAACATCTTAAAGAAGAAAAACTGAGGTATCTTATGTTGTTTATATTTTCACTTCTATCCAAGCATACATAATGGATTACTGCATGGACTTTGCATAGAGAGAAAGCATCCAGAATCAAACTGAGTACGCTCAATGCCCAGGACTGTCATTTCTGTGAGATCTTAGGGGATTCGCTTGACCATAAGGAACTTCAACTAATGAAATGTTTTTACTAATTACCCTTCAAAAATCTTATATACTTCAAAAAGATATGAAGACTGAATGACAGATTATATGTAATTATCTTACTACAGTAAATTTCATTAAACGATGTTGACTATTATTTTTTTATGGTTGACACTGTACATCTCAAGAACTACATGTTTCAGAACCATGAGAATCTGAAAATACTTTTCCTAAAGTACCTTGACTTATTTAATCATGACTCCTCTATCAGGAAAAAAAAAATGTCTTTCTTTTTCAAAACCAAAATTACTCCCAAAATGAGACGTTCTCAACTGCCTCAAGCAAAATGAATATTCCATAGGTTGTTCTAATACCTTAACAATAGGAATTATGACATTAGAGTATAAAGTGTTTTTCATCACTGCACTTAATTACAATATGAACCCTTCCATGTGAGGAGTCACATTGTGTTCAACCAAAAAAAAAAAACAGAGCACATAGTACACACTCAAAAAGTATGAATAAATGCAACAAAACTAAGCAAAATATTATGTACGTGTTAAAAGAAATTCTGGAGAAATATGAAGGAATAATTTTAGGTTCCTATATTTGAACTGTTGTGAGTACTCTCATTTATACAACGGTATTTTCATAAGAATTCAGATAATGATTTATTTAAAGATATAGGTTTATGTAGCTAAACTTTACAGCCTAAATTTGAGCCCAGAAACTCCCAGGGTAGAAAAAGATAGTCATCTCCTCCAAGTTGTCTTGTGACCTACATAAATACAAAGATGCATACCAAAGTGTATAAACACAAAATAAATAAATGAATAAAACATAGTTTAAAAATTTAAAACCATCTGCATGTGCAGGCCATCTGACAAGTACAAGCCAACTAGGTGAGTTATATGCATTAACAGACAACCAACTAGAACCCTCTGAAGAATAAATGCAGTTTATATACTGAAAACCAAGCACAATGATCCTGTTTAATGAAGGCTAGAGGGTCTACTATAAAAATTATTGATAGACAGATATAGCAATAGATGACAAAGTAAGTTCTGTTTCCATACTTAACAGCACGATTAATATTTTCACTTAAAATAATTTCATAAGAAGAGCAAAACAAAAAGATAAGGTTTAATGTTTCAGAAAGGCTCATTTCCATGCAAACCTAAACTACAAAAAAATGGATCAAGAGCATTTGCCTTAAATTTACAGAATTAAATGTTTCAGAATTTGCTGCTAATTATTTTTGCTGAAGATGAAAGAAGTTTTAACTACATGGTGGTCAGGCCCTTGTTTTAAGAGGATGTGATGTTTAGTATTACTTTCCAGCCTTTGTGAGTGGACAACTTAGAAATACTAAACTTCTACTACTGATCTATTTCTTATAGCCTATGATTTCTAAAATAAGACCTATTTTATTATCACTTTTATTATCACTAACCTAAATTCACATCCTTCTCACATGTGGATTTTATCACAACTTAAATGCTAATACAAACAGTGTCAAAATAGACAGCATAATAAAGATAATTCCACTAATCTCATTTCAGAGAGCATATCTTATGTTAAGATTTCATTTGTTTAACACATGGTTCTTTCTCTGCAAGAACACATTCAAACTAAGAAATACACATGCAGAACGTTATGTCTTATAACAAGGCAAAGAGGATGGACATCAGAAGAAGAAAACAGGAAACAACCTAGGAACCTTCTAGAGAGGGTTTCTGAAAGCCGGAAGAAGAAAACCGGAAATAAACTAGGAACCTACCACAGAGGGCCTCTGAAAGCCTCTGCCCTGCATACTATCAAAGCAGATGCTGAGCCTGATAGCCAACTGTTGGGCAGAGTGAATGGAATTTTATGTAAGAAGTGGGAAATAGTAAGAGCTGGAGAGGACAGGGTCTCCACAAGGAGAGCAACAGAACAAGAAAATTTCAGCACAGGGAACTTCCCAGAGACTCATACTCCAACCAAGGACTATTCATGGAGATAACCTAGAACCCCTGCACAGATGTAGCCCATGGCAGTTCAGTGTCCAAGTGGGTTACATAGTAATGGGAAGAGGGACTGCCTCTGACATAATCTGATTGGCCTGCTCTTTGATCACCTCCCCCTGAGGGGGGAGCAGCCTTACCAGGCCACAGTAGAGGACAATGCAGCCACTTTTGATGAGAACTGATAGACTAAGATCAGAAAGGAGAGGAGAACTTCCCCTATCAGTTGACTTGGGGAGTGGCATGTATGCAAAAATGGGAGGGAGGGTGGGATCGGAAGGGGAGGATGGAGGGGCTCATGGGGGAATATAAAATGAATAACGTGTAATTAATAAAAAACTTAAAAAAAAGAAAAAAACAAAAAAAAAAAAACAAGGAAAATACTGCTAGTCATACTAACATGGTAGAAAATAATTAGGGGGTACATATTTGAAGTATATTAACAAGTATATTATAATGATAAAAGTTAAGTTCAAAGTTACATTGTAACTAGCAGTAATTTTGAGCCACTTACAGATTTAACATTTATATATCATATCAATATCCATATGAAATCTGAAAGATGAAAGGTTTCATTCATATTTTAAATAACAAAATTCTTTTAAAACATGTTTCCATAGGATAAATAAACATATGAAAAAAAAAGAAATTACAGAGATGGCTTAAGGGTTAAGAACAAGGGATGCTCTTGGAGAGGATGCAAATTGAGTTCACTGTACTTACATGGTGGCTCACCAACATATGCAAATTCAGTTCTAGGAGATATGATACCATTTTCTGGCCTCCATGTGTATCAGGCAAGGACAAGGTACACATAAACACATGCAAGCACCTATACTACACATAAACTAATAAATATTTAAAAATTAACATCTTTAATTTAGTTAAAGATTAATTTATAATATATGACCTGGAGAGGACAGGAGCTCCACTAGGACCAAATATATCAGAGCACAGGGGTCTTCTGTGAGACTATTTCTCGAACCAAGGAACATGTATGGATATAACCTAGAACCCCTGCTCAGATGTAGCCCAGGGTAGCTCAGTTCCAAGTGGGTTTCCCTAGTAAGGGGAAAAAGGACTATTTCTGACATGAACTCAATGGCTGGCTCTTTGACCCTCCCCCGCCTGAGGGAGGAGCAGCCTTGCTAGGCCAGAGAGAAATACATAGCAACTAGTCCTGAAGATAACTGATAAGCTAGGGTCCGATGGAAGGGGAGGAGGACCTCCCCATCAGTGGCAGAGCCATATCCATTAGAAATGACAAAAGTCATAAAGGCCCCATAGCTGTTTGAAAGAGTACCAGGAAAGCTGAGCAGAATGCTGTGATTACTGCCATTCAGTCTCTCACATTTAGGCTCTTGTTCTGTGTGTTGCATTCTTGATGACTTCTACCATTATGATTTATTTTGTGTCTTTTCCAGGGAAAATAATATCTCAATACTTGTAGGAAAGTCCTAAACTTACTATCCCTTTCTGAATGTCGGGAAATTACTTTATCTGTCCCTATTTGGAAGTCTACTTATGGTCTGTATATCCTGATAAACACATATCAGCACTAAAACTCTAGGAATTTCTTTAGGAGGCCAAATTAAACTCAAACATTATTACTGACACAGAATAACCTTAGAAATGGTTGACGAACTCTGACTAGGGAGAATTTTTAACAAATTCAAAGCCTATTCCCATAACACACAATACAGCTCTCTAAAAATATAAACTTAGAGATAATTAACTATAAACCCAGAGGCTATTTAAGCTGTGGGCTGGCTTTCCCCGGGGTCCGAGGATTGTTCAATGTTCCTGAATAAACTGCATTGAAAAAAAAAAAGAAATAATTAACTAATTCAGACTGGCTAGGAGAATTGGTAACAGATTCAAGGCCTCTTTTTACAATACATTCAGACCTCTCTGAAAATGTACTTTAAAGACAGGGTATGCTACAGGGTAGACCAATGGAAGAATAGAATTCATTAAATAAAATGGATTGAGTAAAATAACTTTTTTCCTACTTTATAACATAGATGACGAAACAATACATTAAAAGAAGATAGTTGTTAGTGTTTGTTATTCATAAGAACACTGGTTTAGAAACATTTTGTTTGTCTGAAGTGCTTTAAAACGGTAAATACTTTGGGTCAGATGGAAGGGGAGGAGGACAGCCCCTATCAGTGGACTGGGGGAATGGCAAAGGAGGAGAAGAGGGAGAAAGTGTGGGAGTGTGAGATGAGGAACAAGGCTATACCTGGGATACAAAATGAATAAATGGTAATTAAAAAAGAAGAAGAAGAAAAAAACCTGTAAATATTGCCAGCCTAAAATCAGGCTGTCATATAATAAATGTGTTTGCTATGGTAGAGATGTTTTTAGATTCTTTGAGTTACAGGGCTACTAATAAAATTTAAAATTTATTCTATTTATACTTTTTGTTTTCTTTTTTTAACTTTTATTAATTGCACTTTATTCCCTTTTTATACCCCCATAAATCCCTCGCTCCTCCCCTCCTGATCCCACTTTCCCTCTCCCTTCTTTATGTGTGCCCCTCCCCAAGTCCACTGTTAGGTGAGGTCCTCCTCACCTTCCTTCTGATACTCATCACGAATGGTTGTATTGTCATCTTCTGTGGTGTGGTAAGGCTGCTCCCCCCTTAGGAGGAAGTGACCAAAGAGCAGGCCAATCAGTTTATGTCAGAGGCAGTCCCTCTTCCCATTACTATGTAACCCACTTTGACAATGAACGGCCATGGGCCACATCTGTACAGGGGTTCTAAGTTATCTCCATGCACGGTGCTTAGATGGAGTATGAGTCTCTGGAAAGAACCCTGTGTTCAATTTTTTTGGTTCTATTGCTCTCCTTGTAGTGCTCCTGTGCTCTCCAGATCTTACTATTTCCCACTTCTTTCATACGATTCCATGCACTCTACCTAAAGGTTGGCCAAGAGTCTCAGCAGCTGCTTTGATAGTCTGCAAGGCACAGAATTTCAAAGGCCCTCTGTGGCAGGTTTTTTGGTTGTTTCTTGTTTTCTTCTTCTTCTGATGTCCATCTTCTTGGCCTATCAATATGGGGATTAAGCATTTTAGTAAGAGTCCTCACTCTTGATTACTTTCTTTAGGAGTAAAGACTTCAGTAGGTTTATCCTATATGATATGTCTATATGAGTGAGTATATACTGTGTGTGGCTTTTTGCTTCTGGGATAGCTCACTCAGGATGATCCTTTCCAGTTCCCACCATTTATCTGCAAATTTCATTATTTCCATGTTTTTCATTGCTGAGTAACATTCCATTGTGCAGATGTACCACAATTTCTGCATCCATTCTTCAGTTGAGGAGCACATGGTTTGTTTCCAGCATCTGGCTATTACAAATAAACCTGCTGCAAACATGGTTAAGCAAATGTACTTATTGTGTACTTGAGCCTCTTTTGGATATATGCCTAAATGAGTTGAATAGCTGGATCTTGAGGAAGTGCTATTCCTAGTTGTCTGAGAAAGCCAGATTGATTTCCAGAGTGGATGTACAAGTTTACATTCCCAGCAGCAGTAGAGAAGGGTTCCCCTTTCTCCACAACCTCTCCAGCATGTGTTTTGACCTTGGCCATTCTTATGGGTGTAAGGTAAAATCTCAGGGTGGTTTTGATTTCCATTTCCTTGATGGCTAATGAGGTTGAAAATTGGATTACAGGGTTTGTTGCTTTTCAGCTTCTTTATTTCTTTATATATACTGGATATTAGCCCTCTGGCAGATAGAGGGTTGGTGAAATTCTTTCCCAATCTGTAGGCATTCATCTTGTTTTGATGACAGTGTCCTTTGCTTCACAGAACTTTTTCAATTTCATGAGGTCCCACTCATTCATTGCTGCTCTAAGAGCCTGTGTTGTTGGTGTTCTGTTCAGGAAGTTGTCTCCTGTACCAATGAGTTCCAATGTCTTACCCACTTTTTCTTCTAACCAATTTAATGTGTCTCGTTTTATGTTGAGGTCTTTGATACACTTGCACCTTAGTTTTGGGCAGTGTGATAAATATGGATCTATTTGCATTTTTCTACATGTAGATATCCAGTTAGACCAGTACCATTTGTTGAAGATGCTATCTTTTTTCCACTGTATGGTTTTGGCATCTTTGTCAAAGATAAGGTGTCCATAAGTGTGTGGTTTTATTTCATGGTCTTCTATTCAAGTCCATTGATCCACTACTCAGTTTCCATGCCAGTACCATGCAGTTTTTATTACTGTTGCTCTATAGTACAGCTTAAGATAAGGGATAGAGATACCTCCAGAAGATCTTTTTTGTAGAGGATTGTTTCTTGTTATTCCATATGAAGTTGAGAATTTTTCTTTCAAGATCTGTGAAGAATTGTGTTGGTAATTTGATTGGAATTGCTTTGAATCTGTAGATTGCTTTTGGTAAGATGGCCATTTTTACTATATTAATCCTGCCAAGCCTTCTTCTAATTCTTTCTTCAGAGACTTGAAATATTTTTCATATAAGTGTTTGACTTGCTTGTTTAGCGTTACTCCAAGGCATTTTATGTCATTTGTGGCTATTGTGAAGGGTGCTGTTTCCCTAATTTCTTTCTCAGCCCTTTTGTCATTTGTATACAGGAGGACTACTGATATTTTTTAGATAATTTTTTATCCAGCCACTTTACTGAAGGTGTTTATCAGCTATAGGAGTTCCCTGGTAGAATTTTTGGGGTCATTCAGGTATACTATCATATCATTGGCAAATAGTGATAATTTGACTTCTTCATTTCCATTTTGTACCCCCTTGATCTCCTTCAACTGTCTTATTGCTCTAGCAAGAACTTCCAGAACTATGTTCAAGAGAGATGGAGAGAGTGGCCAGCCTTGCCTTGTCCCTGATTTCACTGGGTTTGTTTTAAGTTTCTCTCCCTTTAGTTTGGTGGTGGCTATAGGCTTGCTGTATATTGCCTTCACTATGTTTTGATATGTGCCTTGTCTCTCCAAGACTTTAAAAATGAACGGATGTTGGATTTTATTGAATGATTTTTCAGCATCTAAGGAGATGATCATGTGGTGTTTCTCCTTTATTTTTTTTTATATGGTGGATCACATTAATGGATTTCCATATATTGAACCACCCTTGCATACCTGGTCATACTGGATGATATCTTTGATGTGTTCTTGGATTCGGTTTGCAAGTATTTTGTTAAGTATTTTTGCATCAATGTTCATAAGGAAATTGGCCTGAAATTCTCTTTCTTTGTTGGGTCTTTGTGAGGATTACGTACCAATGTGACTGTGGTTTCATAAAATGAGTTTGGTAGTGTTCCTTCTGTTTCTTTTTTGTGGAATAGTCTGAAGAGAATTGGAGTTAGTTCTTCTTTGAAGGTGTGGAAGCATTCTGTGCTGAAACCATCTGGTCCTGGGCTTTTTTTGGATGGGAGACTTTCGATGACCACTTCTATTTTCTTAGAGGATATAGGATTATTTAATCTATTTACCTGGTCTTATTTCAGATTTGGTAAGTGGAATTGATCAAGAAATTGTCCATGTCACTTAGATTTTCAAATTTTGTGGCATGTAGGCTTTTGAAGTATATCCTAATGATTCTTTGGATTTCCTCAGTGTCTGTAGTTATGTCCCCCTTTTCATTTCTGATTTTGTTGATTTGGATGGTGTCTCTCTGCCTTTTAGTTAGCTTGGCTAAGTGTTTGTCTATCTTATTGATTTTCTCAAAGAACCAGCTCTTGGTTTCATTGATTCTTTGAATTGTTTCATTTGTTTCTATGTGATTGATTTCAGCCCTGGTTTTGATTATGTCCATCCGTCTACTCCTTTTTGGAGTGTCTGCTTCTTTTTTTTTTTTTTTTTTTTTTTTAGGGTTTATAGATGAGCCACTAAGTTGCTTGAATGAGCTGTGTCAAATTTCTTCTTGAAGGTACTTAGTGCTATGAACTTTCCTCTTAGCACTGCTTTCATTGTATCCCACAAGTTTGGGTATGCCTTCATTTTCATTGAATTCTAGGAAGACTTTAATTTCTTTCTTTATATCTTCCCTGATCCAGCTATCATTTAGTAGCAAGTTGCTCAGTTCCCATGTGTGTGTAGGCCTTTTGCTATTTCTGTTGTTTTTGAGGTCCAGCTTTATTCCATGGTGGTCAGAAAGGATTGAATTATTTCAATCTTCTTGTATCTTTTGAGGATCACTTTGTGACAAATTTTATGGTCTATTTTGGAGAAGGTTTCATGAGGTGCTGGTAAAGTAAAATCATTTGTGTTTGGGTGTAAGGTTCTGTAAATGTCTGTTATTTCCATTTGATATATGACCTGTCTTAGAGACATTGTTTCTTTGTTAAATTTCTGTTTTGTTGACCTGTCCTTTGTTGAGAGTCGGGTGTTGACGTCTCCCACTATTAATGTGTGGGGATCTATGTGTTGTTTAAGTTTTATCAATGTTTCTTTTACATATGTGGGTGCCCTTGTATTTGGGGCATAGATGTTCAGGATTGTGATTTCTTCCTGGTGGAATTTTTCCTTGATGAGTATGAAGTGTCCTTCCCATCTCTTTTGATTAATTTTGGTTGGAAGTCTATTTTATCAGGTATAAGAATGGCTACTACTGCTTGCTTCTTGGGTCCATTTGCTTGGAAAGCCATCTTCCAGCCCTTTACCCTCAGGTAATGTCTCTTTTTTACTTTGGTGTGTTTCTTGTATGCAACACATTGTTGGGTCTTGTTTAAGCATCCATTCTGTTAGTCTGTGTGTTTTTATTGGAGAATTGTGTCCATTGATGTTCAGAGAGTTTAATGACCAGTGGCTGTTAGATCCTTTGATTTTGATGTTGGCTGTGGTCATAAGTTATTGTGCTTGGTTGCTTTTCATTTTGCTGTAGTGAGGTTAATTATTTCCTCTGTTTTCTTGAAAGTAGCTAGTTTCTTGGGTTGTATTTTTCCTTCTAGTATCTTCTGTAACACTGGATTTGTGTGTAGGTATTGATGACATTTGTTTTTTTTCATTGAATATCTTGTTTTCTCCATCTATGTGGACTGAGAGTTTTGCTGGGTATAGTAGCCTGGGCTGGCGTCTTTGTTCTCTTAGGGCCTGCGTCAGATCTCCGCGGGCCTTCTTGGAGATGTCCTGGAGACAGCTGTCCTGCCTCTGGGTTTCTTGTTGTAAATTTAGTGAGCTGCTGCTGTAACCTGGGTGTCCCATGCTTTGGTCAGTTTTATTAGGGATAACTGGTTGCCCCTTGGAGGAGTATCTGGGGGTTGACTTCGGGGATCCCAGGCTTTTGTAATTATGAGGTTGGGGCTATGTGCCCCAGTACCCAAGCAGTGATCTGTGGCAGGTGAGTTCTGCTCTCCTGAGTGCAGCAGGCCATTGGTGCACAGCAGGTTCCTGGGTTGGCAGGTGTGCCAGTCAGTGGAACCTTTTCCAGGGATATACTGGCTGGCCTAAGTCCATTCCTATTTGCTTCCTTCCCTGTGGTGTTTTCTCCAGACAGGGACTCCCAGTCTCTTTTGCCCTTTGGGTGCGCAGTTCTGTCTGTGACAAATAGTTGGTGCACAGCAGGTCTCTGGGCTGGGGGCACAGGCGCCAGCTGGTCTGTGGGACCTTTTCCAGGCCTATATTGGATGACCTAATTCAGTCCCCATTCGCTTCATTCCCTGTGGGGTTTGCTAATGACAGGGACTCCCAGTCTCTGGTGCCTTGGGGTGCACAGTTTTGTCTGTGATGGAGAATTGGGCAAGTCTCTCTGCTTGCAGCTGGAGCCCAGTTCAGTGCTAGTGGCACGCACCTGCCATTCTGCGAGACTTTTTCCAGGGAAAGACTGGGTGGCCCAAAGCCAGTCCTGTTTCCTTCCTTCCCTGTGGGTTTTTCTCCCAACTGTTTTTTAGGGCCCAGAGTTTAGTCTCTTGGTCACTGCACAGAAAATTTTGTCCTACACCTCAGATGCAGTGTTCCCTGGTGCCACCATCTTGTTGAATCCTATTTATACTTATTAATTGTGACTGAACTGGTAACCCCAGACATGTAATGAAAAATCAAACACATGTCTAGAAACAAAATCAAGCTAATTCTTGCTACTTAAATTTATTCTTTTAATACTATGAGCCAAAGTTTCTCTATGTAGACTATGTTGCTCTATACCTCCCCAATATAGATGAGTGGCATGGATACCACACTGACTTATGTATAAATTTTATTACACCTCAAAATTAGAAAACTAATATTTGCTTATTTCACTCAACAAAATTTACTAATATTAAAGAAATATAGTGCTAAGCAACACAGTTTATTTACATCTTCTAAACAGAAATGCCAGAGCAGTTAAAGGTTAATACACACACACACACACACACACACACACACACACACACACACACAATTTACTTTCATTGAAGTATACTATGAATATATCTCCAGAATGCAACTACATTCAGCGACTAGTAATAATACAGTTAAATCACAGGAAGCAGAAGTTTAGGGTGTCCTTTACGAAAAATAAACAACATTAACTTCATTTATCAAATGTTATCATTTAACAATGAATACAGGTTCCATCATTTAATCTGATAAAACCAAGTCTTTACTAATTCCACCATGACATTTGTAATGAAAACATCCGTTGCACATATGATAGCTAGATATCTAATTTGTACCTGTGATAACTAAGTTGATCATTAAACTTTTAATGTTTATGCTAAGCACAGAAATCTTTTCAAAGAATTAATATTGAAAATGTGACATTTAATATAATCAGAAATGATAACAATCTTTAAGTAAAGTAGAAAAACTAACAAAGTTCATTAGACATCAAAGAATATTAACAAAATGGAGAAGATTATAGAAGTGGAGAATGAATGCAGTTCTGTCTATAGAAAAAACTATAATATCTCAAGGTCTTCTAAAACATAGGATCCTTAAAAAGGGTATGAAGTTAAAAGCAGATGTATTTCCAATCTATAGTCACTAACAGCCAGTATTCTCATGAATTTTCTATGGCATACAAAGTTTAATAAGGTTTGATGCAGGTAAAAAGAATTTTAGAGTCATAGATGAAAATAAGAAAATAAATTACAAATAATAGTTATGTTATCTAAGGTTACTTTGTTTTTTTTTTATTATGTTTTTTTTTTAATATTAATCACAGGTTATGTACTTTGTATCCCAGCCATAGCACCCTCCTTCATTCCCTCCCAATCCCACCTTCCCTCCTTCATCTCCTCCCTGCCTCTTTCCAAGTCCACTGATGGGGAAGTCCTCCTCCCCTTCCATTGGACCCTAGCTTATCAGGTATTTTCAGGACTGTCTGCAATGTCCTCCTCTCTGGCCTAGCAAGGCTGCTCCTCCCTCCGGGGATGGAGGGGGAGGGTCAAAGAGCCAGCCATTGAGCTCATGTCAGAAATAGTCCTTGTTTCTCTTACTAGGGTAACCCACTTGGATACTGAGCTACCATGGGCTACATCCGAGGGGTTCTAGGTTATATCAATACATGGTCCTTGGTTGGAGAAACAGTCTCATAGAAGACTTCTGTGCCCTGATATATTTAGTTCTTATGGAGCTCCTGTCCTCTCCATGTATATCATGGGTCTAGCTTACAGTACATGTCAATTTTTATATATCTAAGTTCAATTCGCTTCTCTGTCTCTGTCTCTGTCTCACTGCCTTTCTGAGAATGATTCAGTTATGGCTACTTAAACTAAGTATTTATTACACAAAAATTCTGGTTGTGACCTAAATTTTGACACAACACACTCTAATCAAGGCAATATTTAATGAACTCACGATTTTTACTAAAAAAATTAATGAGCAAAATTTGGCCTTATCATTAGACGATTTCTTAACAAATGTGACAGTATTGTCAGTGAGAATTCAACTGCCTAGTTATTTTTTCTCAGCATTTTACTGACAAATATGCCCTAATAGAATCCTTGACCTTCAATAAAGAGTTTAAAAGCAACAAATACAAATCATCAAGTACTTTTTAAAAGAATATAATAACATTTTTTTACATTTACCAGGTCATTTTTCAAAAGCATAAATGAATAAAGGTTTTGTTTTTTAAAATCATTAATATCACTTTTATTAAACTATAAAAAATTAAAATTAATAAGGTCCATAATAACCAATGTTTTTTACAAGTATCAAAAATTATGTGACAAAATAATTTGAATCAATTCATGGACATGTCCTCATTCCTTCCTATTATATTTCATTTTGTATGAAGCAATTTGAGCAGGAAACTTCTAGATGGCAATTAGCTTCCAAAAGAACAACGATAAATTGCAATGATTTTTAGGCATCTGACCAATGACGTCTAGATGAACTTTAGTAACAAATAAGCACAAAATGTAATAAGCTAATTCACTCATACAGAAAATAAACAAGATAAAAATGATATAATAATTATTTTTTAAATATTTTCTTTTTAAGATTAATTTCTTACACAGAACTATCCGTTTTGATTGCTATGGTTTTTCTACAGTTACTGTATGTTCAGAGACAGGCTTTTAAACATACTAGTCCAATGGCATGCCCTTTATCCTTTGATTAGGTTTGCATTGCATTTGAATGTAGATTTCACAGTTACTAAACAAAATATAATACTCAAACACTGTGTGCTTAGTTGTTAACAGCCTTATCCTATATCAGACTACATTCATATAGTATTTAGACAAAGCTGAGAGAACAAATTTCATTCACTGGCTAATAGTCTCTTTTGCAAATATTGATGCATGAATATTGCTGTTAAGTGTGATACATTAACAAAATTGCCAATTTCATTAGCAAAACTGCCAATTTTTCATCATGATCTGAATCTAATTTTTATTAAATATTTTTATATTAATTACAGTTTATTCATTTTATATACCAGCTGTAGCCCACTCCCTCATTCCCTCCCAATCAACACTCCCTCTCCTTGATTTTAATTTTATCTAAACTAAATATCCATGAGAACTTGAGGCATGAATTATGAAGGACAACAAACATGCAAGCAAAGCAAAGAAAATAACAATAATACATCTGACAGAGGGTTAATATCCAGAATATATAAAAAACTCAAGAAGTTAATCACCAACAAACCCAGTAATTCAAATAAAAAATGGGGTACAGAGCTAAACAGAGAATTCTCTATAGAGGAATATAGAATGGCAGAGAAACACTTAATGAAATGCTCAATATACTCAGTCATCCAGGAAAGGCAAATAAAATGACCCTGAGATTCTACCTTACACCTACCAGAATAGCTAAGATCAAAAATTCAAGGAATGATGCATGCTGGAGAGGTTGTGGAAAAAGGAGAACCCTCCTCCATTGCTGGTGGAAAGCAAAAACGTACAAACACTTTGGAAATCAATCTGGTGCTTTCTCAGAAAATTGGGAATAATGCCACCTCAAAACCCAGCTATAGCACTCCTAGGAATATATCGGAAATATACGCAGCTAACAAGGACATTTGTGGTTGTGAGCCTAGCCTTTAACGGTTGAGCCATCTCTCCAGCCCATAACAAGGACATTTGTTCAACCATACTTGTAACAGTTTTATTCATAATAGGCAGAATTTGGAAACAGACTAGATGTCCCTTGATGGAAGAATGGATACAGAAATTATGGTACATTTACACAATGGAATACTAGTCAGCAATTAAAAACAAGGAAATCATGAAATCTGCAGGCAAATGATTGGGACTAGAAAAGATCATCTTGAGTGAGGTAACCCAGAAGGAGAAAGACACACATGGTATATAGTAACTTATAAGTGGATATTAGCCATATCATAAAGGATAAACATACTGAAATCTATATTCCTAAAGAAGCTAAACAACAAGGAGGACCCTAGAGAAGAGGCTTAATCCTCATTCAGAAGGGCAAACAGGATAGACATCTAAAGTGGGAAAAGGTAGGCAACAGGACAGGAGCCTAACACAGAAAGCTTCTGAAAATCCTTACCTATCAGGGTATCAAGCAGATGCTGAGACCCATTGCCAATTTTGGGGCAGAGTGCAGGGAATTTTATGGAAGAAGGGGAATATAGAAAGACTTGAGGGGACAGGAGCTCTACAAGGAGACTAACAGATCCAAAATACCTGGGCCCAGGGGACCATGCAGAGACTAGTGAATCAACCAAAGAGTTGCTCAAGACCATTGCTCAGATGTAGCCAATAGGCTACTCAGTTTCCATGTGGGTTTCCTAGTTAAGGGGGCAGGGGATGTCTCTGACATAGACTCAGTAGCCAGCTCACCTGCCCCTGATGAGGTGCCCTAAGTACGCCACAGAGAAAAAGGATCCAGACAGTCCTGATGAGACCTGATAGGCTAACATCAGATAGTAGGGGAAGAGGAACTCCCTTATCAGTGGGCTAGAGGAGGGACATGGAGGGGGAAGGAGGATGGGACCAGGAGATGAGGGAAAGGGCTACAGCCTGGATACAAAGTGAATAAATTGTAATAAATATCAATTGATTAATTAATTAATTAATTAAAACCCCACCAATCTTTCCTATTCTGAAAAATATAAAAGATTTATTTTGTCTTCCTCTGATGTAACTGTTTCAGAACTAATCAATCTGCTTAAACCACTTTCTATCTTCTTGAAACAGTTCGCTTTTGGGATACTTTTAGACTTTCTCTTCTCTGTCACCTTCCATGGTCTAGTAAGTCACTAATACATATTAATTTCTCTTGATGTTTATTTTCTTCATTAACAATACCATTGACATTGCTTTAATTCAGATCTTTAAAATCTTGAAATTATACTATTATTTAAAAACCTCCTAAAAGTATTGTTATTTAACTTAAACACTTATCATAAGTGTCCATGAAGAAGAAAATAGTTTGATTACACCTTTGAAAATTTATAATTAAATCAAATGAAGTTTACAAGAAATATTCCAAACTTGCATTTCTGAGTCAGTGCCTTCATCCTCCAACCATATTTTTTATTAATTAAATGTTATTTGAAAAGGTCATTCATGTACTTTCTTGTTGCAGACACACACAAACACACACATACACTTTACCATATCTCTATTACTACTACCCATTTCAATCCCTATTATTCTGTACACATCTGTTTCACTCACTCAAGTTAATTCATTTTGTTTTGTTTTGTTTTTTTAAATCCATTCAATTTAATCTATGAGACCATAGATTTTGGAAGGATTCACTAGAGCCTGGTGGGCAGAGCAGTAGGGTGCATTGGGAGGCAATGACTCCTGATCATCAAGATACATCAGCAGCTGAAAGTGCAGGAGTAAAAGACAGAGCCCCATGACTGATTGTCCAACTAAACACCTATCCTTAATTTTTCATGAATAGTAAGAAAATTAGTTTTTCATATTTCTTTAATTAATCAATGCTGTGTATTATAGCACTTACTTGCTATCACTGTATCATCCCATTCTCTGAGCTCTAATCCATTTTGATAACATACATTCTTATAAAAATACAAAATGTAAAACTAATTAGGATTGCTAATGATACACTAATTTGTATCATTAGACAAAAAAAAAACACTCATTGTACTCATTATATCTGAAATTAACAGAACAAAACCCCCTAGTACATGCACAAATGTCTAAAATCACTTAGAAATATGACTGTGGCCTAAAAATGAACACCGCAGTATGTGATACAACATAATCCATGTTCCAGCTAAACATATAATATTTATTTCTTTTGGGAAAATTTGAGAGTAGATTTTTTTTCCCACATACGACATACTAGAAGTAAGTGCCAAAAATTCAAAAGGAATGTGGCAAATGGAATTGTTTGTATTAAAACAAAAAGTAAACCATTCTGATTTTTTATTATCCTGGTATTATGATTGTCCTTTATCCAATTATATTCAGACAGTTCTATTCAGGTTTAATGTCACCCAACCAGTGACAATACTAATGTCAATAATCGTCCTTATTTAATAGGACTGAATACATCCAAAGCCTAATACATTTCATAACATTTCAGTCCAGAAAATTGTCTAGCATCACGCATAGCAAGTAGATTCACCTTTGTTTGTGGAGCACATATATATGAACTTAAATTACTATTGCAAACTCCAGTGATTATAGAAATTCAACTTGGATACACTTTCAATGTGCTGATCAGGAGCAAAAGTTTTTCCCCAACCTGGGATGAGACAATAAGTGAAATAACAATTACTAAAAAAAACCCTGTACAAACCAGAATTGTTGTTACCTCATTACAGCATTCAAGGTATGCTGGCATACGCTTTCTTTGTAAACAAATATTTTTTAATTTGAAATACTGTAAATAACTGCACTGATGCCTTATACAACATCACTACCTTTGTGAAAGGGAATCCATGGTGTTAGTTAACTGTGTATTCATATATATGCAGTAAACTGGTTTTCTACTCATGCAATATGAAAATAGAAATATTTTAATGAATCATAAAATCAATTAGAGCCTGAAAAATAGTTATTGATGAGATGATACTTATGCAATTATGAAAATTCATAACTATAAGACAGATTTTTACAAGTTTATGAAATAGGAGTAGGAGAAAACAAGAAACAGGACAGGAGCCTACCACATAGGGCCTCTGAAAGACTCTACCTAGCAGTGTATCAAAGCAGATGCTGAGACTCATAACTAAACCTTGAGCAGAGTGCAGGGAATCATTGAAAGAAGGGGGAGCTAGAAAGACATGGACTGGATAGGACCTCCACAAGGACCAAATATATCTAGGCACAGGGGTCTTTTCTGAGACTGACTCTCCAACCAAGGATAAAGCATGTATGTAACCTAGAACCCCTCTTGGATGGGGATCTCATGATTTCTAAAAATAAAGAAAACACATTTCTCAGTAAACATAAATAGTCACTGATTTTGTAAATTCAATGCCTCCTAAGGAATCAAGATCATCACACATAGTAACCAAATTATTATTGTATACATATTACACATATTATTATTATTATTATTTATTTATTTCAAGTTATTCACTTTGTATACTTGCTGTAGCACCCTCCCTCATCTCCTTCTGGCCTCACCTTCCCTCCCTGTTCCCCCTTCCTATTTCCCACCCCTAGTCCACAGATAGGGGAGGTTTTCCTCCCCTACTATATGACTCTAGCCAACATGGCTCATCAGGACTGTCTGGATCCCCTTCTCTGTAGCATAGTTAGAGAAACCTGTCAAGGGAAGGTGATCAAAAAGCTGGCCGCTGAGTACCTGTTGGCTATGCCCTTCTTGTATATTGCTCTTTCTATGTTTAGGTATGTGCCTTGTGTTTCTGATCTTTTCAATATTTTAAACATGAACTGGTGGAAGATTTTTTCAAACACGTTACGGCATCAAAGGAGATGAGCATGTGGTTTTGTTGTTGTGTTTTGTTTTTTCTTCCATTTTTTATATGGTGGATTACATTGATGGATTTCTGTATTTTGAATCATGCCTGCATGCCTGGGATGAAGCCTACTTGATAGTGGTGGATGATATTTTTGATGTGTTCTTGGATCTGGTTTGCAAGTATTTGATTGCGTATTTTTGAGTCAATGGTCATAAAAGAGGTAGGTCTGAAGTTCTCTTTTTTTGTTGGGTCTTTGTGAAGTTTACTTATCAAGGTAACTGTGGCCTCATAGAATGATATTGGTAATGTTCCTTCTGGTTCTATTTTGTGGAATAATTTGAAAAATATTAGGGTTAGCTCTTCTTTAAAGGTCTGGTAGAATTCTTCACTGAAATCTTCTGGTCCTGGGCTTTTTTTGGATGGGAGACTTTTGATGACAGCTTCTATTTTCTTTGTTATATAGGACAATTAAGTTTATTTACCCAATCATGATTCAGTTTTGGTAAACTGATTCTATCAAGAAAATTGTGCATTTTATGTATATTTTCAATTTTTTTGTTTATATAATTTGTTTTGTTTTGAAGTAAGACCTAATGATTGTTTGGATTTGTTCAGTGTCTGTTGTTATGTCCTCATTTTCATTTCTGATTTTGTTGATTTGTATAGTGTCCCTCTGTCTTTTAGTTAGTTTGGCTAGATTTTTCTATCTTGTTGAGTTCCTTGAAGAACCAGCTCTTGATTTCATTGATTCTTTTTTTTTTTTTGGTATTTAAAAATGTCTTTATTATTTTAAAGATTCTTTGACAATGAGACAGGTCATCTCCTGGCATCACCTGACCTACCTCAAAGATGATGATAAGCATTAAAGAACTTCCCTATGAAGATGGCTTCAACTGTGGCAAATGAGCTAGCCAGGCCAAAAGAAAATGCCCTTTTGACAGACATATATATGAAGCAGGAACTATTTAGGACTTGTTTACGCTGTCTTGGCAGTCATTTGTTTTGCATTTAAGCTTGCCCATTATGGGCAGAATTCTGTCTGTTGTGAAACAAGGGCATTTTCTTTTGGCCTAGCTAGCTCATTGATTCTTTGAATCGTATTCCTTCTGTGTAAATTATTGATTTCAGCCCTGAGTTTGAATATTTCAGGCACTTTACTCTTCTTGGATGTGTTTGCTTCCTTTTATTTATTTTTCTAGTGCTTTCAGGTGTGTCATTAACTTGCTTTTATGCACTATCTCAAACTTCATTCTGAAGGTACTTAGTGTTATGAATTTTCCTCCTTAGCATTGCTTTCATTGGGTTCCATAAATTAGGGTAAGTTGTAGCTTCATTTTCATTGAATTCTATGAAGTATTTATTTTCTTTATTTCCTCCCTGACCCAGTTGTAGTTGAATAGATGATAACTAATTTACCAATTTGCAGTAATTTATTAATTGTACTAATTTATGAATGCATATATCAAAACATGCAATATGTACACATTAGTACATAATTATAATCTACTCACCAACTGATATTTTAAAAGACTATTGAATCTAAGATTTGATAATAACTATAAATGTATCATACATAATACACGAATAGCTATATTTTATAAAAGCTTAGTTTTAAAAACTCAGTTCAAAATGCATGTTACGGAGTTAGGAAAGTAATTCCAGTGATGATGAATCTGCTTAGGGAATAGGAGGCCCTGGTAGTGACTGTAACATCTACTTTTTCATGAACTAGGTGTGTTGGAGTAAGCACATAATCTCTCTACTTAGACCGTTTCAGTATCCTAGAAACTGAAGAATCAAAAATTCAAAGTCATGAAATTTGCAGGCAAATGGTAGAATCTAGAAAAGATTATCCTGACAGAGGTATCCCAGAAGCAGAAAGAAACACACAGTAATACTTACTTATAAGTGAATATTACCCATATAATATAGAATAAACATAGTAAAATCTGTACAATTAAAGAAGCAAAGCAAGAAGCAGGACACTGGGTAAGGTGATCAATCCTCACCCAGAAAGACACTGGAAGGAGAAAACAGGAAACAGGACAGGAGCTTACCACAGAGAGCCTCTGAAAGACTCTACACAGCAATCTATTAAAGCAGATGCTGACACTCAGAACTAAACTTTGGGCAGAGTGCAGGAAATCTTATGAAAAAAAGGGGAGAAAGTAAGACCTGGAGGCAATAGGAGTTCCACAAGGAGAGCAACAGAACCAAAAAATCTGGGCACAGGGATCTTTTCTGAGACTGCTATTCCAAAAAAGGAACATTCATGGATATAACCTAGAACAACTGCTCAGATGTAGCCCATGGCAGTTCAGTATCTAAGTGGGTTCTCTAATAAGGGGAACAGGGACTGTCTCTGACATGAACTCAGTGGTTGGCTCTTTGATCATCTCCCCTTGAGCGTGGAGCAGCCTTGAGAGGACACAGAGAAAGACAATGCAGCCAGTCCTGATGAGACCTGATAGGCCAGAGTCAGATGGAAGGGGAGGAGGACCTTCCCTATCAGTGGACTTGGAGAGGGGCATGGGAGAAGATGAGGGATGGACAGTGAGGTTGGGAGGGAATGAGAGAGAGGGCTTCAGCTGGGATACAAAGTGAATAAACTAAAATTAATATAAAAATAACAATAAAACTTCAATATCACCTTTGCCTAAACATTAAGTTCTAAACCAGCCTCGGATTCCTGTGACTGTAAAATATGAAAATGAAAGTTTAAGAGAACTTCTTGTATAATGTTCTTTTGGAATATATAAAATTTATCCTTGCTCATTCAAATACTGATTTTTCTATCCCACTATCTTGTTTCAATCTGAATATTGCATTATGATGATTATTCTAAGTATTACCTATCTCAAGTTTGTTTAAACATGCCACCATTTTTTCTTTATATTGTCAATTAAACAACCAGCCAATGCTGTGCAAAAGAGAGGATAGGGTGGGACTTTCTGGTCCAGGTGGGGAGTTGGGCAGGTGGGCGGGAGAAGAGGAGAGCAGAGGTTGGCAGGAGAGTACCATGAAAGGAGATGAATCAGACTTAAGATGTGACTAAAAGCAAGTATAATGTGTGAAATGTGAGTGGGAGGAAACTATGTGGGCTAGACGGTTTAGAATAGATTAATTATTGGCCAGCATTCTGCTCTAGGTTAATTAAATAAATCCCGGTCTCTGTGTGGTGAACTGGGTACACAGCTGGTTTAGGAATAACTGCTGATTAACTAAAAGATAAACCAATAGTAAATATTAATAACCACAACAGAGACCTATAGTAATAAACTGTTCCTAGACACTGCTTTTATAGAAACCCAATGTTATCCCATTGATATCCATTATTGAAATGGCTGCTTAAAATAATTAACAGCTTTAGTTAGCTTTTCTATCTATATGTAGGCTATTGTTTAAATTGGTTTCAACACTACACTAATATCACCAAGATCATGAATTTAATGCTTAGTGGGTAAGACAGATTAATCCTGAAGTATGGACACAAACTTTGCTCTAGCCAGTTCTCATCAGTTTCACTGGTGTAAAAAAGAATTAACTACAAACAGAGGAAATGATGAACTTCAAAAACTATTATTAATGCAATCAAAACAGTTTTGTGTCCTGTAGATTACAGGGTAGTTTTCTTTTCTTTTCTTTTCTTTTCTTTTCTTTTCTTTTATTTTATTTTATTTTATTTTTATTTACTGAGAGTATGATTTCCTAGCTAAAAACATCAAAAACCCACAATTTTAATGGGTTAGATTTGCAATTGAACATAAAAACTAATATGACTAGAAGTACTAAGAGAATCCCCCCAAAATTTCCTGAGGAAATTCAGTGTTAAACAATGTCCTATTATGAAATACTACAATGTAACCACCATGTACCTGAAAACCCTGTATATAATCCAAGAAATTTCTACAATTCTACATTTGTATGTTTTCAGTAAGGGCCTGAAATGGATTAAGAAATTGTCAATTGTCAATTGTATAAAACAAATGTTTAAAAGTTATAACACAAAGGTTTTTAGACATTCTCATTTATTATGCAGATATATTAACATTTGATAAGGCAATCAATTATTAAAACATTTATCTTGTCAGCAATGAAGAAAAGAGCATGTTCAAATGAATGACAATGCCAATAATTATCATGCATGGCATTTGACATTGAAGGAGCAAAGAGTAAGTAAGACTTAGGAGAAGTGTGATAGCATTTTTATTATTGTTGTCAATGCAACAAAAGCTACCTAATTGCACTAGCTTTTCATTTCCAAGAAAAGTATGAATCTTGTAATGGCAGAACATGTTATAGAGTGCTTACTTTTGTTGCCTTCTTTTAAAATCCATTACATGCTCTGAAACAACACATTTCTCACATATTGCCAGGAGCGGGTTATCACATGAAGCCAGACACAAACAACTCTAAGTAAGGTATTCTAATAGAAGAGATATTAATAATTCACAGTAGTTACATTTGCCATTTGAATGCATCACATATTTTGGTCATGCTCCTATAAAAGAAATTTGGATTACAAATTATCACCCTTAAACTCATGTCAATGGATCGTAAGGTGTATTAGAAAATGATGGCAATATGGAGACAGAAATCATAATAATTTTGGTCTTTCTCATGATAAAACAAAACAGATAACATTTTCATGGAGAATTTAACCAAGGATACGTAGTAACTTAAGTATTTCCCCATCATTTTTTATTACCTTTATATTGTGAGACATGTTTCAACACACTGTAAAGCATTTAGTGGATGAATTGACTCAGTCAACTACATACCCTTATGAGTATTTTTTTTTTACTAGGTTCATGGTTATGGAGCCTCAGCTAAAGACAAGAAAAAAAAAAAAAAAACTACAGAGAACTAGGAAGAAATGATGGCTTCCCCCAAGGAAGAGCTCCAAAGTTGGTTATCCAATACCAAAATATTAGCTCTGAACATATGTACATACATTGAACTATATACATCCTGATCAGGTTATACTTATACATTTAAGATATACACACATACAAATACAGCCTCCACCAACAACATCTAATAAAGAAAAAGAGGCCTTAAATTTCAAAATGAGCAAAAGAGGTACAGCAAAAAGAACTCAATAGGGAAAGGTGAAGGACGAAATAAGGAAATTATATTATAAATTTAAAAATTACTGTAAAATTTAAATATATATACGCTTATTTCTTGCATAAACTATATAGGGTATGCTAGACAGACATTTTGAAAGACAATGACACCATCTTCTGGTGGCCTCTAAATACAAGAACTGCACAGACACACATTCAGGCAAAATACCCATTCTCATAAAATAAAAATAAATATTGTAGAAAAAAATAGAAAGCAAAAAAAATTTGTAGGCTAAACCAATTACAAGCCACATTAAATATAAAAATGTAGCTTTCGATTTGAATTGCTACATTAACTTATAATGCAGCAAAGCAACATATGGAAAATTTTAAACACACAAATACAGAAAGGTAAAATTAAAAGTCTCCAAATGAGATGAAACAATAACTCTTGGAAATATAAATGTTCAAATTAACATTAGAAAAAACAGGAACCAGAAAGGCTTTAAGCATATTTCTAGGGCTTAGTCAATGATAAGGAATTTGAAAATTTGGTTATATACATGTAAAATATGTAATAACTATTGGTCGTTTTAATAGTAAAACAATTCATGTAAACACTTCTCATAGAACCTATTATGTGCTAACTATATATAAATATTAATATATTTTAGAAACTAAATATATAATTTAGAAATATAAGGATCTGAATATATTAATAAGCATATATACATATGTTAACATATGTCTGTACATACAATATAGATACATTGTTCCTACTGTATGAGATACTATCTGATATTAGCTTTGGTATTATAAACCTAAATATGCATAACTAATTCAATTGAATATTGACTCAACAAACTTATACTTGAAAGAGACTGTAGTATACTCTAAGAAAACTACAGTAAACAAAGGGCTATATATCTGCACGACTGAAGGAATGAAGTGTGGAATTCAAGACATAAGATTGTAACAAATGCAAATTTCATGATTTCCTTATTTTTCATTGCTGAGTAATATTCCATTGTGTAGATGTAGCACAATTTCTGCATCCATTCTTCAGTTGAGGGGCATCTGGGTTGTTTCCAGCTTCTGGCTATTACAAATAAAGCTGCTACAAACATGGTTGAGCAAATGTCCTTTTTGTGTACTTGAGCCTCTTTTGGATATATGCCCAGTAGTGGTATGGCTGGATCTTGAGGAAGCGCTATTCCTAGTTGTCTGAGAAAGCGCCAGATTGATTTCCAGAGTGGTTGTACAAGTTTACATTCCCACCAGCAGTGGAGAAGGGTTCCCCTTTCTCCACAACCTCTCCAGCATGTGTTGTCACTTGAGTTTTTAATCTTGGCCATTCTCATGGGTGTAAGGTGAAATCTCAGGGTTGTTTTGATTTGCATTTCCCTAATGGCTAGTGAGGTTGAGCATTTCTTTAAGTGCTTCTCTGCCATTCGGTATTCCTCTACAGAGAATTCTCTGTATAGCTCTGTTCCCCATTTTTTAAGTGGATTACTTGGTTTGCTGCTTTTCAGCTTCTTTAGTTCTTTATATATACTGGATATGAGTCATCTCAGCAATGAAAAATAAGGAAATCATGAAATTTGCAGGTAAATGGTGGGATCTGGAAAGGATCATCCTGAGCGAGTTGTCCCAGAAGCAAAAAGACACACATGGTATATACTCACTCATATAGACATACAACATAGGACAAACCCACTAAAACCTGTGCATCTAAAGAAACTAAGCAAGAGAGAGGACCCTAACTAAAATGTCCAATCCCCATCCGGAAAGGCAAAGAGGATGGACATCAGAAGAAGAAGAAAACAGGAAACAACCTAGGAACCTACCACAGAGGGCCTCTGAAAGCCTCTGCCCTTCAGACTATCAAAGCAAATGCTGAGCCGGATGGGCAACTGTTGGGCAGGTGAACGGAATTTTAGGTAAGAACTGGGAAATAGTAAGAGCTGGAGAGGACAGGGTCTCCACAAGGAGAGCAACAGAACAAGAAAATTTGAACACAGGGAACTTCCCAGAGACTCATACTCCAACCAAGGACTATTCATGGAGATAACCCAGAACCCCTGCACAGATGTAGCCCAGGGCAGTTCAGAGTCCAATTGGGTTACATAGTAATGTGAAGAGGGACTGCCTCTGACATAATCTGATTGGCCTGTTCTTTGATCACCTCCCTCTGGGGGGGGAGCAGCCTTACCAGGCCATAGTAGAGGACAATACAGCCACTTTTGATGTGAACTGACAGACTAAGATCAGAAAGGAGAGGAGAACCTCACCTATTAGTGGACTTGGGTAGTGGCATGCAAGCAGAGGGAGGAGGGAGGGTGGGATTGGGAGGGGAGGAAGGAGGGGCTTAAGGGGGGATGCAGAATGAATAAAGTGTAATTGATGAAAAATTTAAAAAAAAAGGGGGAAAAATAATTCAAGAACCTTAAATGACTTTCAAAAGTGGAGGAAAACATGGAGTTAGTCAATTGGCATGGAGCACGTCCTGCCCCTGGGGGCAATGGTCTCCTGAACCTACTCAGACCTCGGACACCACCACTGCTAGTTCTAGAACTGATGCAGGATGTTCCAATGAGGGGTTAAGGTTTCTCATAATATTTCCTATAAGCCCACACCTGTTTGTCTATATCCCCCATTTTTATTCATTATTAGCCAGATAGAGCCAAGTAGTTGTGGTAATGATACTTGCTTTTTTGCCCAATGCTGGAATGCTAGTAAATTTAGGTATGCCCTGGTTACTCGTATGCCTCACTGGGTGCCTGTGCCCATTGATGCCCCTCACGCTATGACTCTCTTCAGACAGAAAAGGGATCTTGGAACTACAGCCACCATTGTTACTACCATCTCATTGGCGGCTGTTGGAGCTACCACCAGGGCATTAGCCAGGAGTCATACTGGGCAGACTGCTCAGACCCTGAATAATCATTTAGCCAATGTAGCTCATGCCTTAGTTGTACATAAAGGAATTAATGCTCAACTAAAAGGAAGCTTGATGGTGTTCAATCAGAGGATTGACCTCGTGCAGGAGCAAATTGATACCCTATGGCAAATCGCTCAACCTGGCTGTCAATGAAAGTATGCTGGACTTTGTGTCATTAGCATACAACATGAGAATTTTTCCTGTGCTGCAAATCTGTCTAAACAATTGTCTAGCTATATTTTAGGTAATTGGACTGGAGAATTCGATACTATGATGGAGCACCTGAGAGTGGCCATTGTCACAGTAAATTCTACCAGAGTGGACGCAGGACTAGCCACAGGATTATCAACATGGATTGCTGCAGCCATGAATCATCTGAAGGAATGGGCGGGCATGGGAGCGTTAGCAGGCCTTCTGGTGTTGGTCTCCTTGGTTTGCCTGTGGTATATATGCAAGATTAGAGTCTCACAACAGTGTGATGCAACCATGATCATTCAGGCCTTTACAGCCATTGAAGCAGGACATTCTCCCCAAGCATGGTTGGATACCATAAAAAGCTAAAATGATACGCTCAGGATGCGAGGCTAAGCACTGCACTCAGGGTCAGCCGCTTTGGACCCAGAGAAGAGCATGTCTGATTGCATGCGGGTTGATGCCCCAGGTCCCGCCTCTGAGAAAAAGGTATCAGACGGGTCTGATGCTCTTTGGGTGGATGACACCTAAATGAACATCGGTACAAAGTCCCAATTTATTTCTAATATCAGAGATCAGACCTCTACTCTTGCCTGATGCGTCTAAAACAAAAAGGGGGAACTGTAGAGAGCTGCGGAATGCTATGCCTTAAAGATGGAGCTGGTTTCCGCCTTCCACCTTTCCGATGGTGAGTGCTCTCTGTCACGAACAATTCCACATTTGGCTAAGGCTGAGGATCTGGCTTGCTTCCATGTATGTGGACCTATCTGCATTGCCCCCGTGGCACGCCTGGGTTGGCTACCCAGAGGCTATTTAAGCTGTGGGCTGGCTTTCCCCAGGGTCCGAGGATTGTTCAAGGTTCCTGAATAAACTGCATTGAAAATAAAAAAAAATAAAAATAAAAAAAAATAATAAGATTGTAACATCATACTGAGAAGACTGTATAAAACTGAAACATGCGACGTTATAGGCAACATGAAAAAACGGTGAAAATAAGTTCACAAAAAGCTACATTATTTTTTAAATTTTTATTATTTTTAATATTAGTTAAGTTTAATAATTTTGTGTATCTGCTTTATCCCACTCCCTCTACCCATCCCAATCCCACCCTCACACCCTCATCTCCTCCCTGCTCCTGTGGCTTAGCAAGGCTGCTTCTCCCTGGGGGGGGGTGTCAAAGAGCTCATCAAGTTCATGTCAGAAACAGTCCCTGTTCCACTTATTAGGGTACTCACTTGGATACTAAGCTACCAAGGGCTACGTCTGAACAGGGGCTCTAGGTTGCATCCATGCATGGTCCTTGCTTGGAAAAACAGTCTCATAAAAGATCCCTGGGCCCAGATATATTTGGTCCTTCTGGAACTCCTGTCCTCTCCAGGTTGTATTAACTCCCCCCCCCTTTTTTGGTTCCCTGCATTCTGCCGGAGGTTTGGTTATGAGTCTTAATATCGGTTTTGATACAATGCTGGGCAGAGTCTTTCAGAGGCCCTCTGTGGTAGACTCCTGTCCTTTTACATGTTTGCTCCTACATCCAATGTCCATCCCATTTGTCTTTCTAAGTGAGGATTGATTATCGTAACCTGGGTCCTCTTTCTTGTTTATCTTCTTTAGGTGGATAGATTTCAGTATATTTATCTCACCTTATAGGTCTATATAAGTGAGTATATACCATGTGTGTCTTTCTGCTTTTGGGATACCTCATTCAGGATGATCATTTCTAGGTCCCACCATTTGCCTGCAAATTTCATGATTTCCTCCTTTTTAATTGGTGAGTAGTATTCCATTGTGTAAAAGTACCACAATTTCTGTATCCATTCCTCAACTGAGGGACATCTGGGTTGTTTCCAGGTTCTGGCTATTATGAATAAAGCTGCTACAATTTCTTCTTGCAGGCGCTTCATTCTATAAATTTTCCTCTGAGCACTGTTTTTAATATGTCCCATAAATTTGGGTATGTCATGCCTTCATTTTCATTGAATTCTAGGAAGTCTTTAATTTCTTTCTTTATTTCTTCCTTAACCCAGCTTTCATTGAGTAAGAAGTTGTTCAGTTTCCATGTGTGTGTCGGCTTTTTGTTATTTCTGTTGTTGTTGAGGTCCAGCTTTAGTCCATGGTGGTCAGATAGAATACAAGGGATTATTTCAATCTTTTTGTATCTGTTGAGGCTTGCTTTCTGACCAACTATATGGTCTATTTTGGAGAAGGTTCCATGTGGTGCTGAAAAGAATGTATACTCTCTTGAGTTTGGATGAAAAGATCTGTAGATGTCTATTAGGTCCATTTGATTGAGGGACTCTGTAAGTGTTTTTATTTCCCTATATTTTTTCTGGCTAGTTGATCTGTCCCTTGGTGAGAGTGGGTCACTTGAGTTTTTGATCTCAGCCATTCTGGTGGGTGCCAGGTGAAATCTCAGGGTCGTTTTGATTTGCATCTCTCTGATGGATAAGGATGTTGAGCATTTCTTTAAGTGTTTCTCTGCCATTCTGTATTCTTCTACTGAGAATTCTCTGTTTAGCTCAGTACCCCCATTTTTAATCGGATTGCTTGATTTGCTGCTTTTTAACTTCTTTAGTTCTTTATATATTCTGGATATCAGCACTCTGTCAGATGTAGGGTTGGTGAAGATCCTTTCCCAATCTGTAGGCTGTCGTTTTGTTTTGATGACTATGTCCTTTGCTTTACAGAAGCTTTTCAGCTTCATAAGGTCCCATTTATTGATTGTTGCTCTTAGAGCCTGTGCTGTTGGTATTCTGTTCAGGAAATTGTCTCCTGTGCCAATGAGTTCCAATGTCTTACCCACTTTTTCTTCTAACAGATTTAGTGTATCTGGTTTTATGTTGATATCTTTGATCCACTTGGACTTTAGTTTTTTGCAGGGTGATAAATATGGATCTATTTTCATTTTTTTTTAATTTTAGTTTTGTTTTTGATGTATATTTCACATAAAACATCCATGGTGATTTATAATAAATATAAAACAACACAGTTACCATATAAGGCATAAGAGAATATTTTAAAGTAATGACATTAATGATAAATAGTAATAAACCAACTTTAAGAATACTAGAAAACTGTTATGCTCACATTTTAACGACTAATGTATTAAAAATGAAGAGTTAAATTTATACTCATCAAAAAGTACTGACTGTAGGTATTATGTGTACACAATGCTTAAGCAAGGTTGAATTTCTCTAACTTAAACATACTTTGCCAAACAAGTAATGTCTTTTTCCAACTTCTTATACAAGACCCAGTCTATTATTAGCTTAATACATATAAAGCTCCATATTATTTTGAAATTCTGCATATAGTTGTTAAAATTTATAAAAAAATCAATGTATTTTATATTTGTCAAAAAAAAAAAAACACTTTTAGATAGAATAATGATTCAAAATAAGTGATAATCTTTCACTTGCAGATACTATCAAAAGAACACCTATTCTTAGTCCATACACTGGGTATAAAAAACCAGGGACAGAGAGCCTCTCTAGCTCATATCTCAAAAAGCAAAATATTCCATGATGCAACTATATTAAACAATATATACACAACATTCCAGCCCTTCAAAAGATACTAGAAAAAAAACTTCAACCTGACGAGATCAACTACACCTAAGAAAACGCAGGATAAAGACACCATCACATCAAAAACTCAAAAAGAAAACAAGCACACACACACAATCACCACCAACTCTACAGTAAAAGGAACTAACAATATTTGGTCATTACTATCTATTAACATCAGTGGTCTCAACTCTCCATTAAAAAGGTACAGACTAATAGATTGGTTGCAGAAACAGGATCCAACATTCTGCTGCATTTATAAAACACACTTCTGCAACAAAAATAGACACTACTCAGAGTAAAGGGCTAGAAAAAAGGTTTTACAAGCAAACGTGCCCAAGATGGAAGCTGGAGTAGCCATCCTAATATCTAATGAAATAGCCTTTCAGCCAAAATTAGTCAAAAGAGATGAAGAGGGAGATTTCATTTTAATCCAAGGAAAAATCCACTAGGAGAACATAACAATCCTGAACATCTATGCAGCAAACACAAGTGCTCCTACATTTGTCAAATAAACATTATTAAAGTTTAATTGAGTTTAAGGCTAGTTTTGTCTACAGAGCAAGTTTTAGGACAGCTGAGGCTACACAAAGAAATCCTGATTTGGAAAAACAAACAAACAAAAAGACAAATTATCTGTTAGGATACCGTTGATCTTGAAGGACATTAACACCATTATACAAAGTGTGCACACACTGAGACATCTCATCATTGTAAAGCTAGTTGCAAATTTTTCTGTAATTTTAAGATGGACATAAATTAAGGTTCTTTTCTCTTTTCATTTCTACACACACACACACACACACACACACACACACACCCCAAAACAAAACAAAACAAAACAAAAAACTGCTAAGAAATCAAGTAGCATTGGATATTTTCAGGGCCTGGTAGTTGATTTTAAAACTAAAACGTTCTACTGAAAATACCCTTTTAGAAGAAAGCTAAACAATTTTATATACATACATCATCAAACTATTTTCTACAAAAATCTTTCCAATATTTCAAGTATTAAAAGTAAAATTTATCTGCGCTTGAAATATTTAGAACACCTCATTTTCAGTTATAATTAAACCTAACCTACACTGTATAAATATATTATTGAAAAAGCTAAGTTTCATTAAGCTCTTACGTTTATTTCTTATATTCTCTCCAAGCAACATTAAAAGCAAAGAAATTGCATACAATTTCCAAACATGCACTATCTTTGTTCTTCCTAAAGCCTCTAGAGAACCCTAGAAATTCTAATTAGAATTAGCAGTTATAAGCTACACATTTCATTACTATTTCACTTTTAGTTAATATTAACAATAATTACTTTAATTCTTATATAATATTATCTAAAATTACTATGCTTTTAAAAGGCAAAATAACACTACCATTATAGTCTGCCTGGTTATATAACTCCAAGTATCATTTAATTTAATAAAATATAACTAGAAAACATATAAATTCCAATTGTTACAGATAAAATGTATATTCAGAAAGACTACAGGAACTTCTACAGATGCTCTCCTCTGGCCATATAAACACATATATAAATATATGTGTTTGTATTTCCATAATATAGACATGTTGAACCTTATTTTGTATTAGAATTATGATGGCCTATAAGAACTTAAATCTCATAATAAGAAAAACACAGGGTTTGAAAAATAGAGGAAAGAACTTACAGAAGATAAAAAGAGTTCATAATAATTTTGGGGTATCATTGTACCTTGCATAGGTTAGTGATATTTATTCACAATTAGTAAGATCCATCACACAAACTGTAAATCATCATGGCTTACACATGAAAAAAAACCTAGGTTTAATAATCATGATCTGGAATACAATATTTGGAATAGGGTTTAGGAATTAAGATTCCCACTGAAAATATCATTCCAGGAACGTAAATGAATCTTATACCAGAAGATTAATCCTGTAGGAAGAAGAGTGTTACACACATTTCATAGTTTTTGTTTGACTTTTTCTATTAGTTGTTAACAATGCTATAAGCAAAGTGAGGAGAGATTTAGAGTTTCTATCCAATTCTGGCTTAAAATGTTTATAAACTCATTTTTACATTTCTCTATTTCATCAGATTCTCTTAATTTGGGCAAATGTTCAGACCTAGAGACAGGTTTTATGGCCAGTGGTTCTGCTCACATTAATAAGAAAAGAGCAAAGCAAAAATTTTCACTCAAGTTCTCACCAAGTCTCCTCACTCCAAAGCCAACAACTGCTATATGTGCTTTCTGTACAGTATGTACATCTCTTCTTCCCACTGTTAAGTTAATAGGAGACCATAGGCTTAGAGATGGCTCTAAACTTCTAGTTCAGCCTAATTAGTACATAGTGCTTTTGTAATGACCAGGGTGAATTTCCACCAATCACAAAGAGTGAAGCTTTGATCACAGAATACTCAAATAAGGTAAATGCCTAACTATAATCTGCCAGGAGCCAAAGCTATCTATGGAAGCCAAAGCCAAAGCTTTCTAGTGAAGACAAAGGTATCTACAGAAGCCAAAGTCAATTAGTGAGCCAAGGCTATCTATGGAAGCCAAAGTCAAAGCTATCTAGTGGAGACAAAAGGTGTTTGCTAGGCCAAAGCCAAATAGTGAGCAAAGGTCATTTAGTGAAGACCGAAAGCTATTTAGTGAAAGTTATCTAGGACCCTAACTCATGGGTGAGAGACTGTGAGGACATCCTTTGTTAGAGCATCCTTGAGAAAACATCCCTAAGTTATCTTGCAGGCACCTTATTTAACACATGAAAGCACTCTTCCTGTCTCCTGCAGCAGCTAATTAGCTTCCCCCTTTCCTGCCTTCTCCCTATATAAGTTGGGTAAAAATTTCTAATAAATGAAGCCTTGATCAGATGGACAGACTTGGCTTTCTTCCTTGTGCTTCTTGTCCCCCCCTCCCCCCCAATTCTTTCCACTCTCCTCCCTTAGGAATCCACGTTCAAGCCCTGCTGGTCGGGGCAATAATCAGCCTTTTGATTTCTGTTTTTGTGTCCACGCTTAGCATACAAAAGCTTGCTGTCCAGCTTGGCACAGTAGCACATATCTATAATCACAGCACTCAAGGAAACAGAAGAAGGTGGATCTCTGTCAGTTTGAGACCAACCTGGTCTACAAAGTGAGCTCTGAACAGCCCATGTTACACAGAGAAACCCTGTCTTAAAAAAAAAAAAAAAACTTAAAGAAAACAAAAACCAAATAACAATAACAACCAACCAACAAATTAAACAACAAAAGCTTTTTGCTCCCATGAATATCTTCTGACCCCTAGTCTTACAAAGTCCACAAGCAGTTCTTTGCACAAATAAATTAAGTTAAGTTAATTAGTTAAGTTACAGTCATCTAAATTTTTAATACATTGCTAATGTTTTTCCCTAGCCAGAAAGATTTCTTTCCATCTTTCCCTATTGAAACTGTACTAAAATGCTTATACCAACACCCCTGTATTATTCATTTTTCTAAATTGAAATTAGTTATATTATATGCTCCCACAGCTTTTGAAAAAAAAATCTATTCTAACATTTACTCTAACTTGACTAAATATGGTAATCTTCCTTTCTTGATCAACAAACTATGACTTCTCTGCTACAGAGAGATGATAGTAATCAGTTTCTTTTTCCCATTGCATATACTAGGTATTTTACAAACTAGTTAAATGAAATGAGATGCACCCTAACCTAAATTAGAAATAAACTGCCTTTTAGTGGAAGACTAAATATAAATTTTTTTAAAAACTCTAAGTAATTCACGCAGAAAGTATAATTTTGTGGAACTTTTCAAATATTAAATATTTACAAGTATAAATATTATAGATATTAAAACTGGTATGTTTTAAAGCTTCTACAATTTAAAGCTACTTTAAATTTTAAAACATTCACTTGACAATATAGACTAGTAATGCTTTACAGTGCATTTAGTAAGAATGGAGCCATGAGCTCTTCAATGGCCTTGCAGTAGGGGTTAGTTTTCAAAAGGTTTTGGAACACTGAACCTAACAGCCTTGGGACTTGGTCTTAGAAACAACAAGTTGGAGGATCATTCCAGAATGGTGTTGACTGAGCTGCAAAGAGCAGTAGAATGAAAAGAAAGTGGTGCCCTAAAGCTAGGAGGGTAAAGGCAGGACAGCTTAAGTTTGCTGGAGCCAGAATCTCCTGCTGATTTCTTACTAAGCCTGCCATCTATCGACCAAATTATGGATCAAGGCACTCTGAATGTCAAAGAACTTCAACTAGGAACTTCAACAGAAAAACAATCAATATTTAAGGTTAATTGAAACGTCAGTGTTGTGTCACTAAAATTTGTTTGGTCTATTGCATGCATGTACAGAATGTTCTTTGACATTTAACTGATTCTGAAATGTCCCTTCAGAAATAAAACAATGACACCAAAGAGTTCCACTGTCTTTATATGTACTTCAATATTCAAAATTAGAAAATTAGGAGTAATGCCACATAGAAATTTGAAGAATTAAACTTGGGAATGGAAAGGGAAAATTCACAGCTGTGAATATATGATCTGAATAATTTTGTTTCATTTCATTCTGATTTGATTAAGTTTTGGCAGGAACAGTAAGCACTCCTTCTTTTGTAAACGATTTGCTCTATCAAATACTACAAGGAAGAATGAAAACTCTCTTTCCAAACCACCATTTGTAGTAATTGTCAGTAATTAAAACAAAACCTACATACACAGCATCAGATAAGTAAAAGAGAAAAAAAATGAATACTTATGAAGTATCTCTTAAGAAAACAGTGATTGTGCCAGGTAATGAAATATATATATATATATATATATATATATATATGTATATGTGTATATATGTATGTGTGTATATATGTATACATATATGAAATATATATGTATATATAACCTGATTTAATTTTCCTATCTAATTAAACATTATTCACACTATGGATGAGATAATTCAGTCAGTAGAAGTTGCATGTATTACAACTGAAAAAAGTAGATGTGACTCTGTTTAGACAGCTTTTTCAAGAAGGCTGTACTTTGCATGACAATTAATAACTTAGTATTGTAATGGACCGATTTAAAAAAAATTCAGACATATACATTGTATATTGAACATAACATACACCTTAGCCAACATAATCATTTATTCTTTCTGTCTATTCTTACTTTCTTCACTTTTAAAATACAGAATACATGCTTGCTGAATCATTTGTATGGACTAGACCAATTATAACAAATAAAAAATGTAAATTAATAATATTTGTTTAAATGTCATAGTTCTTCAGAACACTCTAATCATCACAGATTTCTTTCTCTCTCTCCTCCTCCATTCTATATCTTCAAACTAACATCACAATAGAGCAGGTGAATGGTAAAAGCATTCATTCAGAGGAAAGCATAGAATATTTCCATTTATTATTTGTAAAGACTGATTTACATAGCATAATGTCTACAATTAATTTCTGTAATAAGTACTAAAATTGTTGTAGTGAAATAAAATATAAAGTATCACAATGACTAATAGTGAGACTTGGATATTACCTAAATAGCATATGTGAAATACCTAAAAGTATATTAGATTTATAATCATAAAAAGATATGCTATTGTAATATCAACAATCATATTTGCTGAGGATCAAATTTATATATTAATTCAGAACTAATGTTCATAACAATAACTATGAGATTTCCTGGGAAATAATATGTATTAATAATACACACTTAAAAAGACAAAAGCATAATCCTTATGGCACCAGTCTTAGTCTAATATAATTCATATAGTTTGGAAGTATTAGTATCCCATGACTCGATTTTTGTGTAGCATGGGAAATCTACAAATTAATCTCTTGTTACTCAGCAAAGTGGCAACTTTATGAGGTATCACACAAGTATTAAATAATAAAGATAAAATCTGTATTTTAAGTTAAATACTAATATTTATGCAAAACAAAATTGAAATGAGAAAGTTTTCTTTTGGTTATAGGGTAAATTGTAGCTAATACATGAATATATTTATATTTGGCCCTGTGTACTGTGAGAAAACAATACATTCACACATCCTTAGAACGTGTTGGCAGAGAAATAAATTCCAATACATCAGGCACAGACATTAATAATGTGTAAAAATAAAAGGTACCTTTCCTCTGAGAAGCAAATGTCAAGGCCAGTTTTGCAAAGAGATCTGGATTCTCAAACTTTTCTTCTTTTACTTTCAGCCAGACACAATTTTCAGATAATTCATTAGGTTCAATCTAAGAAATAACAATGATATTCATTCATGTTGTTACTTCTTGTTTAATTTTCAAAGATTCACCTTTGTTCATCTATCCACTAAATCAATTACAAATATATAAAATTACACCCATAAATATTTAGAAGAACACTTATAGTGTGGTTGTTATACAGAAAATCTACAAAAAAGCAATGGCTCACACAGTACATATGAAGACATCTACTGAAAAGACCCTCAAATTGATACAGCATATTCCTCTTCAACTTATATATATTATTCTTGTATATATATATACATTATTTTTGTACCTGCTTTAAAAAATATTTTATATATCAAGTTATTAGATTTTATTTTGAAATTTTAATACTTGTACATTATATACATAGCTTTCAGTGACACTTCCCCAAACCATCTTGCCCTCCTATTTCTTTGAGTTCCTTGCTCCCTACAAATTTAAAGTTTACAATAAAAAAAAATCTTATCATTCTCTAAAAACAAAAATACCAAAGAAAGCAGGATATTTACAAGTAATGATATTGAGAAAGTGACAGTACTTAATATTTACAGTGACAACACTATGAAATTCTTTTCATTTATCATATATTTCATAGATATTCAAGTTTCTTTTCCATTGATTGTACCGTAATGTCAAAGTGTTTAGGAAGTTCTCAGCTATCTAGGACACACATTTGAAGATGAATGTAAGATGGTAAACCCACAGGGAAAAGGAATATTAGTACTCACTATCTTAACAGCATTCGATGATGAACTCACAGCAACACATTTCTCACACATTGTCAGTTATGGAAAAAGCAAAAATTTATAGTCTTACCTTGGACCAGTTGATTCTTTTCATGGATACTTCAGGCTTATATACTTTTTTCTGCTTCATTCCATAAGGTAGTTCACTTGGTACTGGTAGGGGAGGAAAAATTCCTCCAGAGAGTGGTGGTGGAGGAGGTCCTCCAAACAAAGGTGGTGCTGGTGGTGGTGCTGGAATACCAGGCATCCCAAGTAATGGTGGTGGAGGAGGAGGAGGAACTACTCCAGGAAGTGGAGGTGGTGGTGGTGGAGGAGGTGGTGGTGGGCATGGTCCAGCACCTGGCAGAGGAGGTGGTGGAGGTGGGCCTAGAACTGCAGATGAAGCACCCTGAAAGAGAAACAAGGTTAATGCTTATAAGAAAATATAACACGAAGTATATACATATCCATTAGGTGTTTAGGGTTTAAGATTGTATATACCTTCATAAGATTTCCAGATTGTACATTTTATCAGTACCTATAAATACAGATTTTTGATATATTCTGTATAATCCGGAAATGACTATTTCTGATATGAAAGGAAAGTTTGCAGTTTGGAAGATTTTTGTGAAAAACTCTAATATAATGAAATAATACCTTTCACTATAAATACAGCCAAAGATATATGGCATATGGATTAGGACTGTTAGCCTAGCTGAGTAAAATTTGATTGAATTATGACAAGGTCATGGATTCAAATCCCTTGGGTATCAATTAGTCTTGCAGAAAGTTATTAGATGTGCCACTAATTTAGCTGTCTTCAAATACTAAAAATTAATTTTAAGTACCAGTCATTTGCATAGTAATATAAACATATCAACATTTTACACCTATGGCTTAATATTTTCCTTATTATGACCTTGTTATCTCAGTGCTTACAGAAGAGAAAACTAAGGGAAAAAACTTTAAATGAAGGCTAAGAATATAGCTCATTTACTAGAGTACTTGTTTTACATTCAGGAAGCCTTAGATTTGAACCTTAACATGCACACACAAGCACACACACAGAAACACACATAAGTATGCCCGTGAGCATCACAGTAGAAAACAACAGGATCTGTATTTGAATGTGGTTCTCCTCTTTCTACTCTGCTCTCTTAATGAAAGACTATCATTTTCCACGAGAATTAATTCAAACACATGGTTCATAAAGGGAGATTACTTATTTCTACTGTCAGAAAGTAACTTCAGCCTTGTTCTCTAATGAAAATTGAAACAAGGAGATACCACTGCATTCCATATTAATTTTTTTTAAGGATTAAATACACTATAAGTGATAACAATGGTTCCCACTATAAAATGAACATGACTATATTTCAAAGAAACTAGTACCACTTAACAGACATTTTTGTAATCAAAATTTTACATTTTATTAATTAAAATTTCAAGGCATGGTGATTATTATTATTATTATTACTTTAACCAGGAAGAAGTCCTCTTATCTTGACTAACATAAAGTTTGTACTTGAACTATTTTTCACTGTCCCAGATAACATTTGATGAATCTTCCAGAATAAAAATCAATTAACTAAATTTTGGATAAGCAATTTAAATAAAAATTTTCTTTATAAAAACTCTTTTTTTTTAATTTATACTTAGACATGATTGTGGAAATATGTCCTACACAATGTCAATTAGTAGTCATCAAATTATTATTCATATGTACATATATTCATACTTATATATTCACATATAAAAATACATACACTTAAAAATGGCTAGCCATTCCTGGAATGAAATCCTTTACTGAAGTCAGGAAGAATAACAGCAATCTATGAAAGCCTGATTTTTACTTTTAATTAACATTACTGAAATTAACAGAAAAATTTGTGATTTATGCTACAAGTATTTTGGATGATGAGAATGTATTTTTTTGTGAACACTTGAAAGATAAAATCTGTGTTTGTCTCCTCCTTTAAGTGAAAAATTAAAACCGAAAATGCAAATACCCAATAAACATTTTAAACATAGGTCAATATTTTCGTTCTCTGGGCAAGATGGTGGCGCCCAGAGGACTCTCATTCTGACCAGCAGCACAGCAAGATTGGCCCAGTGACCAGCAATCAGAACTCATGGCCATAAAACACAGTGACTGTGTTTCCCAGGTGAGAGGATACCCCAGGGTTGGGGATTCAAGCTTTTAACTCACCCGGCTAAACCGTGAGAGATCTGGTTCCGCCAGACGCTTGGCCACCAGCCCCAGCCCCGAACCACACGCCAGAGACTCTGGTCAAGGTCCCAGACTGAATCATGCGCACCCCACTATCAGAGACTGGAAAGTTCAGTCGAGAGATAACCCAATGGTGCAGGAAACGATTGGGACCGACCTTAGGTCACCCAAACATCCCCTGGAAAAGACTCGGGTTCCACAGGCGCCCCAGGAGCCAGCCCGGAGCCAGAGCCGGGGATCCAGGCTCCAGCACAGAGCCCTGCCTGTGCGCCTGATTTGTCGCCTCAGATAGAACTGTGGGCACCAGGGCACCAGAGACTGCGTTTTCACTGTCCGGTGCAAACACACAAGGAGGGAAACTGCTGGTCTGATCTCAGAGCACTCAGCCGACACCCCCACCCCAAAAAGGTCTCTGAAAAATTACCCAGTTTAGGCAGACGCCCAGGCTTCCAAAGACTGGAAAGGCAGACACAGGCAGTTTCTGCACACCAGCCAGCTGGCTGAGACTGAGCAGTGCGCCCCAGGGCCAAAAAGAGACTGGGAGTCCCTGTCTCCAGAGAATCCACAGAGAAGGAAGGAAACTGTACTGACTTAAACCACCCAGTCCTTCCCTGGAAAAAATCTCGCAGACCAGGAGGGCCGAGCCACCATCACTCAGCTGTGCTCGAGACACAGGCAGTTTCTGCAGCCAGCCAGCTGGCAGAGACTGAGCAGTGTGCCCCAGGGCAAAAAAGAGACTGGGAGTCCCTGGCTCCAGAGAATCCACAGGGAAGGAAGGAAACTGTACTGACTTAAATCACCCAATCCTTCCCTGGAAAAAATCTCGCAGACCGCAGGGCCTAGCTGCCATCACTCAGCTGTGCTCCAGACACACGCACAAACATTTGTTGCGCACCAGATGTCCAACTGGGTCAAAGCAGCTGATCAATAAATTTACAGCAAGAAACCCAGAAACAGGGCAGCTGTCTTCAAGAATTCCCTGGGTGAGAGGAGAACCCTCTCAACTAACAAAGACCACAGTTACCACTCAGGTCTCTATCCCTGAGGTGAGCAGGAGCAACTCCTGAAAAAAAAACGTGAGCCATTCAGGGACTACACCCAAAAAGGTGAGAAGACATCCTTCAGGAAAAACCAGATTTCTGCAAAGGGGAGTCTCTCCACCACAGGATGCCCAGGAACCACCAGAAAATAACCCAAAACACCTAAGATTGCACAATGGGTAGAGGCCAGTGTAAAAGATCAAGCAACAAAAGACAGAGCAATATGGCATCTCCAGAACCCAGTTATCCAGGGGCAAGTAGCCATGGACACCTCAGCATAAGTGAAATCCAAGAAGATGACCTAACAACTATGCTCATGAAGATAATAACAGAGAAAACAAATAAGATTCATAAAGACATAGAGGAAGATAAACTCAAACAGAATATTGCCATCCATAAAGAAATAGAGGAAGCTGCAGTCAAACAGTTTATGGCCTTTAGAAAGGAAATGCTTAAAGCATTGAATGAAATAAAAGAAACAGAGTTGAAGGAACTAAAAGAAAAACAAGAAAGTACAATTACACAGGTGAAGGAAGTAAAAAAAACAACTCAAGACCTGAAGATAGAATTGGAAAAATTAAAGAAAACACAAATGGAGGAAATAATGGAGAGGAAGAATCTGGGAAAGAAAACAGGAACTACAGAGGTAAGCATAACCAATAGACTACAAGAGATGGATGAAAGAATCTCAGGTGTAGAAGATACATTGGAAGAAATCGATGTATCTGACAAAGAAAATGTTAAATCCAAAAAATTCCTGACACAGACCTTCCAAGAAATCCAAGACAATATGAAAAGACAAAACCTAAGAATAATAGGTATAGAGGAAAAAGAAGACTCCCTTCTCCAAGGCCCAGAAAATATTTTCAACAAAATCATTGAAGAAAATTTCCCCAAGTTAAAGGAGAGGCCAATTAGAATACATGAGGCCTACAGAACACCCAACAAATTTGACCAGAAAAGAAAATCCTCCCGCCACATAATAATCAAAACAGTAAGTATACAGAACAAAGAAAAAATACTAAAAGCTGCAAGGGAAAAAGGCCAAGTAACATATAATGGCAAACCCATTAGAATCACACCTGACTTTTCAACAGAGACTATGAAAGCCAGAAGGGCCTGGACAGATATCATGCAGACCCTAAGAGAACACAGATGTCAGCCCAGGCTACTATACCCTGCAAAGCTCTCGGTCCTCATAGAAGGAGAAAACAAGATATTCAATGACAAAACCAAATTTCAACAATACCTACACACAAATCCAGCATTACAGAAGACACTGGAAGGGAAAATACAACCCCAAAAAATTAGCTTCTTTCAAGAAAACACAGGAAATAATTAACCTTACTACAGTAAAACAAAAAGCAACCAAGCACACAACCTGATGACCACAGCAAACATCAAAATCAAGGGATCTAACAGCCACAGGTCCTTAATCACTCTCAACATCAATGGACTCAACTCTCCAATAAAAAAGACACAAATTAACAGAATGGATACGTAAACAAAACCCAGCAATCTGTTGCATACAAGAAACACACCTAAGGCACAAAGATAGATATTACCTGAGGGTAAAGGGTTGGAAGACAACTTTCCAAGCAAATGGACCCAAGAAACAAGCAGGAGTAGCCATTCTAATATCTGATAAAATAGACTTTCAACCAAAATTAATAAAAAGAGATGGGGAAGGACATTTCATACTCATCATCAAAGGAAAATTCTACCAGGAAGACATCACAATCCTGAACATCTATGCCCCAAATACAAAGGCACCCACATTTGTGAAAGAAACATTGATAAAACTTAAACCACACATAGATCCCCACACACTAATAGTGGGAGACGTAAACACCCACTCTCAACAAAGGACAGGTCAACAAAACAGAAATTAAACAAAGAAACAATGTCTCTGACAGAAGTCATGAATCAAATGGACCTAACAGACATTTACAGAACAAAAGAATTTACCTCCATCTCAGCACCTCATGGAACCTTCTCCAAAATAGACCATATAGTTGGTCACAAAACAAGCCTCAACAGATACAAGAAGATTGAAATAATCCCTTGTATCTTGTCTGACCACCATGGAATAACTCAGGACCTCAACAATAACAGAAATAGCAAAAAGCCTACACACACATGGAAACTGAACAACTTGTTACTAAATGACAGCTGGGTCAGGGAAGAAATAAAGAAAGAAATTCAAGTCTTTCTAGAAATCAATGAAAATGAAGAGACAACATACCCAAACTTGTGGGACACTATGAAAGCAGTGCTAAGAGGAAAGTTCATAGCACTAAGTGCCTTGAAGAAGAAATTTGAGACAGCTCATTCAAGCAACTTAATGGCTCACTTAAAAACCTTAGAAAAAGAAGAAGCAGACACACCAAGAAGGTGTAGACGGCTGGAAATAATCAAACTCAGGGCTGAAATCAATTAATTGGAAACAAATAAAACAATTCAAAGAATAAATGAAACCAAGAGCTGGTTCTTTGAGAAAAACAACAAGATTGACAAACACTTAGCCAAGCTAACTAAAAGGCAGAGAGACACCACCCAAATCAACAAAATCAGAAATGAAAAGGGGGACATAACTAAGACACTGAGGAAATCCAAACAATCATTAGGACTTACTTCAAAAGTCTATATGCCACAAAATTTGAAAATCTAAATGAAATGGTCAATTTTCTTGATCGATTTGACATACCAAAGCTGAATCAGGACCAGGTAAATCAACTAAATAGTCTTATATCCCCCAATGAAATAGAAGCAGTCATCAAAAGTCTCCCATCCAAAAAAAGCCCAGGACCATACGGCTTCAGCGCAGAATTCTAACAGAACTTCAAAGAAGAGCTAACACCAGTTCTCTTCAAACTATTCCACAAAATAAAAACAGAAGGAACATTACCAAACTCATTCTATGAAGCCACAGTCACCTTGGTACCTAAACCTCACAAAGACTCAATTCGAAAGAGAATTTCAGGCCAATGTCCCTTATGAACATTGATACAAAAATACTTAACAAAATACTTGCAAACCAAATACAAGAACACATCAAAGATATCATCCACTATTACCAAATAGTCTTCATCCCAGGTATGCAGGGGTGGTTCAATATATGGAAATCCATCAATGTGATCCACCATATTAACAAATTGAAAGAAAAAAAAAAACACATGACAATCCCCTAGATGCTGAAAAAGCATTTGACAAAATCCAACATCCATTCATGTTCAAAGTATTGGAGAGATCAGGGATACAAGGCACATATCTAAACATAGTAAAGGCGATATACAGCAAGCCTATAGCCAACATCAAACTGAACGGAGAGAAACTTAAAGCAATCCCACTGAAATCAGGGACAAGACAAGGCTTCCCACTCTCTCAATATCCCTTCAACATAGTGCTGGAAGTCCTTGCTAGAGCAATAAGACAGTTGAAGGAGATAAAGGGGATACCGATTGGAAAGGAAGAAGTCAAATTATCACTATTAGCAGAGGATATGATAGTATACATGAGTGACCCCAAAAACTCTACCAGGGAACTCCTATAGCTGATAAACACCTTCAGCAAAGTGGCCGGATACAAAATTAACTCAAAAAAATCAGTAGCACTCCTACATACAAAAGACAAAAGGGCTGAGAAAGAAATTAGGGAAACAACACCCTTCACAATAGCCACAAATGACATAAAGTACCTTGGTGTAACCCTAACCAAGGAAGTCAAAGACTTGTATGAAAAATGGCCATCTTACCAAAAGTAATCTACAGATTTAATGCAATTCCCATCAAATTGCCAGCACAATTCTTTACAGACCTGGAAAGAAAAATTCTCCACTTCATATGGAATAACAAGAAACCCAGAATTACTAAGAAAATCTTCTGCAATAAAAGATCTTTTGGAGGTATCTCCATCCCTGATCTCAAGCTGTACTATAGAGCAACAGTTATAAAAACTGCATGGTACTGGCATAGAAACAGAATGGTGGATCAATGGAACCGAACAGAAGCCCCAGAAATAAACCCACACACTTATGGACACCTGAGTTTTGACAAAGATGCCAAAACCATACAATGGAAATAAGATAGCATCTTCAATAAATGGTGCTGGTCTAACTGGATGTCTACATGTAGAAAAATGAAATAGATCCATACTTATCACCCTGCACAAAACTGATGTCCAAGTGGATCAAAGACCTCAACATAAAACCTGACACATTAAATCAGCTAGAAAAAAAAAAAAAAGTGGGTATACCCTAGAACTCATTGGTCAGTTAGAGAGATGCCTTCAGTATAGGATAGCACACAATATTTAATAGGCTAACAAGTCTTGCAAAATTTTAAGAAATTAATGTTTAATGAATGTAGTGGCCTACTGAATATACTGTAAAAAATCATTAAAGTATCTTTAAATAATCTATGAGAAAGTTGGCAGAATGAAAAGTATAGAGGCAGGAAGTTAGATCTGTTAGAAGAAAGGAGATTTAACAGCAACAGAGGTTGCTTAGTCAGGAAAGCAGTCAGAGTCTAAGCTGCAAAAGAAGTAAATAAAAGGCAGCCTATGCCAGTAAGCTTACATATTTCGAGTAAGGAGATTTTATTTAATTCCCGATACAACAGGCAACCATTATACACAATAAATACTTCAGTAATAATAATTGAAACAATGTTATAGGAGGATTGATTTTTCATTGACATAAAAACTTGAACTTGAGAAGGAAAAGGCAGAAAGAAAAATTAGGAGACAATTATAATAGTTTGGGCCAGATATAATGAGAGTACACCCAAAGGGATCAGAGTTTTGAGGAAGAAGTGAAAGAGTCACAGGAAGAATTTAAATAAAACAAGAACTAATATTTATCAGGAACAGGTCAAGAAAAAAGGTCAAACTTTAGTATTAAGAAAATCGTGGTAAAATTTAAAACAAACAAAATTGGACAAAGCTGGTTTAAAGAAAGAGAAAAGATCAAAAATATTGAGTTTGATTTCAATACAAAAGGCTTGCCTATGGGGAAAGCAAAAAAATGTAAGACAGACTCAAAAGCCTTGACACCTACTTAAAGGTGATAAATGAACATATGAAACTGAGCCTGGCATTTGTACAAAGAAATACAAAGCAAAGAAAAATTCCAGAGGCAGAGAGAACACAGAGATATCTCTACTCATCAGGAAGTGTAAAAGTAAGAGAAATCAAGTTCTCAGACATGCAGAAAAAGAAGTACGATGATACCGAAAGAAGAAACAAAGACATAAATAGTAGATATAAATTTTATGGGATATGGATAGAAAATGGATACCACCATGAGTACTTATTAGTGACTTTGGAAGTAATTATTCAATATATTATTGGAAATGGATGTAGTCAATCAACTATCACTTACTGAACATTAACTATTTGAAGGCACCCTCTTAAATTTCATATTATACTTTTAAGCCACAAAATGTGTTGACAATATATGTAACTCTAAACTTTAGACATATTAAATAAAATATTTTGTGTAAGGGAATGCCATTAGAAATAAAGTATATAAGTTTGGAAATGAAGATAGTCTATATTTAAAGATCTCAAGAAGCATTTTGGATAATTAAAATTTATTAGCATTTCTATATTCTTTTAGAAAGAAAATACTATGCACACAATTTTTGAAATAATATAAAAATTTCATGTCAAAAACAGTTTGGTTTGTATACTGTATTTTTTAAAAAGATATCCAGAGCAGTTTGAGCAAACAAAGCCTTATTTATTTCCAAACATTAAAATGATTTGCTGTCCTGGAAAAATCAAATCTATATTTATTTCAACTAAAAGAAAACTGTCAATAGCAACCAAAAAGTTTAACTTTTTTTTTCCTTCTAACTAACAAGATAATTTTCTACAACTAAATTCATTGTGATGTAAAGTATAAATCTTGCTTCATTACCTGGGCTCGAAGTTGCTGGATTTCTGTTTCCAGTTCTTTGATTTTTTCATCTCTTTTCTGGAGCTCTGCTTGAGCTTCTTGTCGAGCTGTGAATTCTTCATCAAACTGCAATGAGCACCACCATAAATGTACAGTTACTAATATGTAATTGAGAAAGATTTAAAATTTTATGCAATAAATATGTAGAATGGGTTTTCCTTCCCTAAATTCACTGTTCACAAAAAAAAGGCTTAATTATTTTCCTGACAATTAAGCATCCACACAGAGATAATTCTCTTAAAAAAAAAGAAAAATAGAAAAATATGGGTGGACTCTGAAGTCTCTGTTCACATGTAATGAAAATTTTATTGTTATAGGAAATTCAATTACAATATTATTAATAATATTTATTAATGATTTCACCCATTCTTTGGGGTTTGACTGGAAAGTGAAACATACTTAACCTTCAAAAAGATAAAAGTTAACAACGTTTAGAAGTATGTACATTCACACATATTGGACTGGGAGATTATTTCTGCCACAATTGTCATTGCTTAGTATCCAAAAAGCGGTGCTTCAGAAAATCTGACATTACAATGATATACACTGCATAAAAATGAAGACTAAGATAATAGATGGTTAACAAAAGAACCTTATTAAACAACTCAGGAGAGGAACATGAGGCAAGTAAAGATGGTTCAGTAGGCACAGGAGTACTGGCATAACAACCTGAGACTGATCCTTGACTCACATAAGATAACATGGAAAAAAATGAATCCTCTAGGTTGTTCTCTGACCTCTCCTCATGGGCAGACACATGCTAGCATCTACAAGTACACACACACACACACACACACACACTAAATAAATAAATAAATAATATAAATACATGTATGCATACATTCACACATACATGAGGAAGAGAGGAAAAGAGAGGGGAAGAGGAGAGAAAATGACAATGGGTTCCTAAAGATAAAAACTTAACAAAAGATACATATATATTTAGGGCATCTTGTTCTAGCTCCTACCTCAGTCATTATTCTATGCAGAGACAAACTGGAATCATATTTAAAGCAAATACTGTATAGGTATAGCTTCAGAAAATTTGCTTTACTTTTTATTGGTATTGTTAAAGCAAGTAATTTTATATGTCTATAGATTGTCCCAATATTTTTTTCTCTTTCTAAAAGTTATATGTCTTATTACCCAGAACTGCACTTAAAGTAAATAAACTAATAAAGCAGTCATTCCCTGTTAATAAATAGACCTTATATATGACCTTAGAAAATTATAGAATGCTATTCTGGTGGGATGAAAAAAATGTATAAGTAATCTAGATGACAGTATTTACATTAAACCTGAAACTCTGCTTAGTCATGCTTTTATTCATGTCTGTTTTAGTACTTGGAAAATACCTTATACAGGCTGGTAAAAATCTTTTTAATATAACTAAATCCTAAAACAACAACAAATACATGAGGTGAATGATCTAAGCTCCTTCAGTGATCTTTTTTTCTACTTCACTGAGAACATGGGGATCTTGGGAAGACATATTAATATACTCCTATATCACCAATACTTTGGAAGCAGAGATGGTAGGATCAATGCAAGTTCAAAGCCATCTTAAACTAAATAGTGAATTCTAGGCTAGGAAGGAGGACACAAAGAAAGTGTCTCTAAAATCAAAACAAATCAAAACAGGACAGAATTCCTTTAATATTTGCTTGTTCAATCAATACAATTTCCCTGAATCTATAATCATAGCTCTTCTGTCAAAGTCACTTTCTGCTGTAGTGCTTTTCAAATATGCCATCTACACAAGTACATATTTTTCCTGCTTATAATTTAATATTATGCTGCATGCAAACAACAGAATAGGAATGATACAACCTAACTGTGGATAGTAGCAGAGTTCTCTTTCCGAGTTCCTAATCTGAGACAACCTTTTTAATTAGGAAGAGAGCACAATCCAAATAGAATAAGAAGCTTGCTTAGAATCAAAGTGAATTAGTGGAAAAGTTGAGATTGGATCTTATAACCAATGTCTAACATTTTTAAAAAACTAGGGGTAGAAGGCGAATATTATCAAAACATGTTATGCAAATATCAAACTCTCAAAAAAGATAGTTAAAAATTAAAAACTACTTAACACTATCTTTTAAGATAACTCAGAAGACAATGCATATAGGTAATGACTAGGTTAATTCTACAAATCCAGTCTAAATGTTGGTAATTAACATTGTTGGTAATTGTTACTGTATTTTCCTATGATTTCAGGTTACCTCATGCAGTTAACTACAGGAAACTACGAAGATAGCTCATCACAATTCACTTCAATTTTACAAAGTCTAGTCAAATTTAAGGAGAGCGTATAACAGTCAATGGAAATATAAGACATGTTATTTAAAAGAAGTGCATAATAATAAAGGTCTGTTACTCAAAAGTATTCATTTTTAACAACAAAAGTGACAGCTTCACAGAAATTAATTGTGGTCAACTCAACTTCTTATTACCTACTCTAGGATGTAAAAGAGCAAAAATACATGTTTTCAAATGCCCTGAAGTAGCTCTATAATTTCCGGGATGATAGCAAAAGTGATATGCTAATCTCAAAGTTAAGTCATAACTTTAAAGATGAGAAAATGTAAGCACTTGTCTTGCTCTCAGATGGCTGAATATCAGGATGTTTTTTTCTGCCTTTTGTTTTGATTCTCTCTTCAAATTACTAATGAATACCAGAGGGACAGAGGAAAGATAGTAGGAGAAGAAAGAGGGAGAAGAAAGAGGAACACTTGACAAACATTAGTATTTTTAATAAAGTCGTATGTATACTTCCATCAAATAAAAAGGACTGTAAATCAGTCTAAAAGAAATTATAATATACATAGACTGCACTTATTTAAGGCCACTTCTGAGCAGGAAAAAAAAAGAGCCACAAGTTCTAAAAAGCCTAACAAAGTAACACCATCCTTTAGCAAATCACAGTAACAAAATTCTAAGGAGTTTAAACAGAGGAGTGAGGAGACAGGAAAAAGGGAATGAATTCCAACATAAGACTAATATCAACACTAATAATCTTTTTGTGTTGAGGATGAAGACCAGAAATCTTGTGTATGCTAACAAAGCATTCTAACAGCAGAATTTACTCAACAGCAAAAAAGGCATAGCTTAAACCAAGTTTCTCCCAGCTATCCATGGAGCTGTATAGTTTAAGTGAATGCTAAAAGAAAGCAAAGGATGTTTTGGGTGTTTGATTGTAACTATGTATCCTTTTAGCCAGCTAATTTCATTTCATTTATCAGTAAGTATAATGTGACTAGCATTTTTCAAACCTAATGAACTGGGTTGATCAGAAAGGAATATTAAATATCTTATTCTAAAATAAATTTTACTTCTAGTAGTACAAAGTACAACAAAATTGAAATGACAAGTTATAAAGTGTCATATAAAAACAAATATGGTTATGGTTTAACAATGCATTGTGTTTAAATTATTGATTTAAAAGTCAGGACTACCATTTTGTCAGTCTTACCTTTTTTGAAAATTCCATTGCTTTTTGCTCACTTTCTTCAACTTTTGCCTTGTTTACACAAGCATCTATCCAGATGAAGCAACAGTAATTAGAAACATATGATATGGAATCTCCAGTTAATTATGGCTACCAGTATATCATTCTGTACTTTTCATATGAATATTTACTAAAGGTAAACTAATCTATAATATGATGCAAATTTTCTATCACATTTTCTTTCTTTGTTATGAAAGCAAAAGACTCAAAACATCCAAACTATCTTTGACAAAATTATTACTGCAATGAAAGTCTTTAATTATAATTCTACTTCTAACAGTACAGAATTCTTTTTTTAAAATTGCACATTATTATATAGAAAGAGGTGGCAAAGACTCTATGTTCAAGATAATGAAAACTCAAAATAATCCTCTAAAACACTGGGGGAACAGTAGTAGTGACATTCATCAGTTCAGGTTGTCCAGTAAAATTTTTACTTAACTTCTGAACAGAATCCAAATGTACTGGGGCTTCAAGATGGCAGTGACCAGCACGCACCATATCTGAGGGGCAGAGGATTATAAACTCTGAAACTGGTGAGTGGAAGGGTGGCTGAAGCCAATCATCAACTTTGAGGATTCCCCAGCTAAAGAGGACAAACCCTGAGCTGGGACAGATTGGATCCAGGTGACCCCAAGACATATCCTGGTTCTAAGAGTGACACACTTTCAACACCCTGCACTTTCACTTGCACTATTGGCTCCAGCAGCAGCTGCTCCAAGGACAAGTCACCCTGCTTGGTGACTGAGACAACAGAGGCATCAGTGAAGGCTGTTCCAAGTATGGGCATCCATGCTCAGCAGCTGAGATGGCTGAGGTGGCCCCAAGTATGGGCCTCCCAGTGTAGCTGCCAAACCACAGACACTACTGACAGATACCCTACCCTTTCATTTGCTCCTTTGGATCCAAATCTGAGAGCTGAGAACCATGTAACCCTGTGCTTTCTGCAAATGCCTGCAAGTGAGTACTCCTTCCAGTGAGTGCAGGCAGAGCCCCAGATCCAGGGTCCATGCATGCTAGTAGCCAGATATCAGATCCCTCCCACCCATACCTCCACTGTGGGCAACATAAGAATCCCTGGGAGACTGTTCTCAACATTGAAGCCCCTGTTCTCTGGGTCTCTCAGTGGAGTCAAGGCAAAAAAAAAAAAAAATCCTGAAGCCAAGATGGTGCAACCCAGACAGGTCTAAGTGCCTAGAGGATAATACAACAGGCCTGTAGATCCACTGAGCCATTCAGGGCACCTGAACATGAGCATGGCATCCAGTAACCAAGACAGCACCCCACCTAAGCTGATGTTCCAGCCTTCCAGGCATCTACACTAGCACCGGGTCCTTGAAGACACACTTCTATGCACACTCCTGAGCTTGCACACATGTGCCTCAGATTTTCGTGTCTTAGCTACAGCTGAAACACCAACATCCACTCTCAATCCAGTGGCCCTCTTTTATCTTCCTGAGGAATACTCCAGTCTGCAGAGGCAGACGTACTCAGTCTATAGTACAGGCTCCAGGAACAAACAGCAAAGGCTACTGATGCACAGATGTCTAGAGGCCAGTAAAAGAACACGGGAAACAAAAATCAGGAGATCAAGGCTTCAACAGAAACCACAAAAATCAATGGATATTTTGACGGAGCAAACACGGGAAAATGATCTCAAATCTATGCTTATCCAGTTATTAGAGGCACATGAATAAGAAATAAACAAAGCTCTCAAAGAAATACAGGCAAATATAGACAAACAAATAGAGGCATATAGAGAGGAACATAGAGAGGGAATGAACAAAAAAAAAAAAAAATAGAGGCCATCATGAACAGACAGGAATCCAAATAAAAACAGATGAAGAAAATGGTGTAAGACATGAAACGAAATTAGGATCAATACAGAAAATTCAAACAGAGAAACTCCTGGATATAGAAAACATAGCAAAAAAGATTAAGAACCACAGAGGTGAGCATAATCAACAGAATTCAAGATATGGGGGAGAGAATCTCAGTGATTGAATGCACCGCTGAAGAAATCAATACATTTCTCAAAAAATAAAAAAAAAGACATAAAATCAGGAAAGTTCCTGACACAAAACATCTAAGAAATCAAGGACACAATGAAAAGACAAAACCAAAGAAAAATAGGAATAGATGAAAAAGATTATTCCAGGCTCCTAGGCCCAGAAAATATTTTCAAGAAAATCATAGAAGAAAAGTTTCCCAACTTAAAGAGATGTCCAGAAACATACAAGAGGCCTACAGAACACCAAATAGACAGGACCAGAAAAGAAACTTTTCATTTCAGATAAAAGTCAAAACATTAACTCTACACAATAAAGAAAAAATATTAAAAGCAGCAAGGGAAAAAGGGCCAGTAAAATATGAAGGTAGACCTATAAGAAGCACACCAGACTTCTCGTCAGAAACTGTGAAAGCCCAAAGGGCCTAGAAATATGTCATGCAGACTCTAAGAGAACACAGATGCCAACCTAGACTACTATACCCAACAAATTCAATCAACATTGTTGGAGAAAACAAAATATTCCATGACAAAACTAAACTTAAACAATATGTACACAGCAATCCAGCCCTAAAGAAGATATTGGAAGAAAAATTCCAATCTGATGAAATTAACTACACCCAAGAAAACACAGGATATAGATAACTTCATAACAAAAAATTAAAAGAATAGAAGCACAGAAACACTATCACTACCAACTCCACAATAAAAGGGACTAACAGTCATTGGTCACTAGTATCTATCAACATCATTGGACTAGACGCGCCAATAAAAAGACACAGACTAACAGAATGGTTGTAAAACCAGGAATCAACATTCTGCTGCATCCAAGAAACATACCTCTGCAGCAAAAATAAAGACTACCTCAGAGTAAAGGGCTAAAAAATGGTTTTCAAGCAACTGGACCTAGAAAACAAGCTAGAGTGTCTATCTTAATATTCAATAAAATATTCTTTCAATAAAATTAACCAAAAAAATGATAATGGACACTTCATTCTCATCAGAGGGAAAATCCACCAGGAGGACATCAGAATCCTGAACATCTATGCTCCAAAAATAAGACCACCTGCACTTATAAATGAAACATTATTAAAGCTGAAATCACATATCGATCTCTATATCTTAACAGTGGGAGAATTCAACACTCTATACTTACAGAACATATAGACAGAAGGTAAAGGAAAATAGAAAAGAGGTCCAAATTGACCTAATAGAAATCTATAGAACCTTTCACCCAAACACAAAAGAGTATACCCTCGTATAAGAACCTCGTGGAACCTGCTCCAAAATTGACCATATAGTGGGGCAAAAAGCAAGCCTCAACAGATACAAGATTGAAATAATCCCTTGTATCCTATCAGACCACCATGGACTAAAACTAGACTTCGACAACAACAGAAATAACAAAAAGCCTACACACACATGGAAACTAAATAACTCTATTCAGTGACAGCTAGGTCAGAGAAGAAATTAAAAAAAAATTACAGACTTCCTAAAATTCAATGAAAATGAAGGCATAACTTACCCAAAGTTATGGGACACAATGAAAACAGTGCTAAGAGGAAAGTTCTTAGTACTAAGTGTCTTCAGAAAGAAATTTGAGGCATCTCATACAAGCAATTTAACAGCACATATGAAAGCAAACTCAGACCTGAAATCAACGAAATAGAAATGAAGAAAACAATTCAAAGAATCAATGAAATCAAGAGCTGGTTCTTTGAGAAAATCAACAAGATAGTCAAAACCTTAGCCAAAATAACTAAGGCAGAGAGAAACCATCCATATCAGAAAATCAGAAACAGAAAGGGGGACACAATGACAGACATTAAGGAAACAGTCATTAGATCGTATTACAAAACCCTACATGCCTCAAAATGAAAATCTAAACGAATTGAAGAATTTCATGATAGATTCCATTTACCAAAATTGAATCAAGTTTAGGCAAAAAGATTAAATAGTCCTATATCCCCCAAGGAAATAGAAGCAGTTATCAAGATTCTCCCATACAAAAAAAAAACAAAAACAGCCAGGACCAGATGGTTTCAGCACAGATAGTTATCACAGATAACTACAACACTCTTCAACATATGTCACAAAATAAAAACAGAAGGAACATTACCAAACTCATTCTATGAGGCCACATTCACCTTGATACCTAAATCACACAGAGACTCAACAAAAAATGAGAATTTCAGACCTCACTCTCTTATGAATATTGATGAAAGAATACTCAATAAAATACTGGCAAACCGAATCCAAGAGCATATAAAAGATATTATCCACCAAGACCAAATAGGCTCTAACCCAGGAATCCAGGGGTGGTTCAATATATAGAAATCCATCAAAAAAATCTACCATATAAACAAACTGAAGAAGAAAAATCCATGATCATATCCTCAGATGCTGAAAAGTATTGGCCAAAATTGAACACCATTCATGTACAAAGTACTTGAAGGATCAGGGATATAAGGCACATACCTAAACATAGTAAACACAATATACAGCAAGCCTATAACCAACATCAAACTAAACAAAGAGAAACTTAAATCAATTCCTGTGAAATCAGGGACAAGGCAAGGCTGCCTATTCTCTCTGTATCTCTACAACATAGTTCTTGAAGTCCTAGCTAGAACAGTAAGAAAACTAAAGGAGATCAAGAGGATACAAATGGAAAAGGAAGAAGTCAAACTCTCACTATTCACACATGATATGATTGTATACATGAGCGACCTACAAAATTTTACAGAGAACTCCTTCAGCTGATAAGCACCTTAAGCAAAGTAGTTGGATAAAAATAGTCCCCCCCCCCAAAAAAAAAAACAATAGCTTTCTGTATAAAATAGACAAAGGGCTGAGAAAAAAAAGGGGGGAAACAATACTCTTGATAATAGCCACAAATAACATGAAGTACCTTGGTATGACTCTAACCAAGAAAGTGAAAGACCTGTTTGTAAAAAAAAAATCTTCAAGTCTCTATAGAAAGAAATTGAAGAAGATATCAGAAGGTGTAAAGATCTGCCATGCTCATGAATCAATAGGATTAACACAGTGAAAATAGCCATCCTACCAAAAGCAACCTACATATTCAACTCAGTTCTCATAAAATTACTAGCACAAGTCCTTACAGACCTTGAAAGAACAATTCTAAATTTCATATGGAAAATTAAAACACTCTGAATAGCTAAAACAATCCTGTTCAATAAAAGATCTTCTGGAGGCTTCTCTATACCTGATCTCAAGCTGTACTATAGAGAAACAGTAATAAAAACAGCATAGTACTGGCATAGCAAAGACTGGTGAATCAATGGAATGAAATCAAAGACCCAGAAATAAACCCACATAACCTATGGAAAATTAATTTTTGACAGAGAAGCCAAAATTATACAATGGGGAAAAAAAGAGCATCTTCAACAAATGTTGATGGTCTAACTGGATGGCTACATGCAGAAAAATGCAAACAGACCCATAATCATCACCATGCACAAAAGAAAAGTCTAAGTGGATCAATGACCTCAACATAAAATCAGATACACTAGAGCTGTTATAAGAAAACTTGGGTAAGGGCCTTGACCTCATTGGTACAGGGGACAACTTCCTGAACAGAACACCAACAGCACAGCCTCTAAGATCAACAATCAATAAATGGTACCTCATGAAACTGAAAAGCTTCTGTAAAGCAAAGGACAGCATCTTAAGAACAAAATGACAGACTACAGACTGGAAAAGGATCTTCACCAACCCTGTATCAGACAGAAGGCTAATTCCCAGAAGCTATAAAGAACTCAAGTTAAATACAAACAAATCAAGTAATCCAATTTAAAAATGAGGTACAGAGCTAAACAGAGAATTCTTTATAGGATAATATCGAATGGCAGAGAAACACTAAAAGAGATGCTCAATGTCCTTAGTCATCAAGGAAATACAAACCAAAACGACCCTGAGATCCCAACTTACACGTATTAGAATAGCTAAGATCAAAAACTCAAGTGGCAATACATGCTGGAGAGGATGTGGAGAAAGGGGTACCCTCTCCATTCCTGGTAGTAATGTAAACTTACACAACCACGTTGGAAATCAATCTGGTGCTTTCTCATAATGTTATAAATAGTGCAACCTTGAGATCTAGCTATACCACTCCTGGGCATATATACAAAAAGATGCTCAACCATACAACAAGAACATTTACTTAGGTATGTTCATAGAGCTTTATTCATAATATTCAGAATCTGGAAACAACCTAGATATACCTCAATACAACAACCTAGATATACCACTGGATTCTGCAGTTCAGACTGATACAGTCTTTCTCTGGTGTCTGGAGTATTCTTCAGGAAGATGAGAGAGGTCCAGTTGTTTCAGTGTGTGTGTTGGTGGTTCAGCTGTACCTGTGGGAGGAAAGACTGTGGGCACAGAAGGTTAAGGGTGGGTGAGCACCTATGCGTGTGTGTGTGTGCGCGCGTGTGCTTGTGCTCGTGGAAGTGTGTCTTGAGGGACAGGGTGCTAGAGAATGTAGAACCCTTGAGTGTGTGGGAGGGGGACTGCCTTGCAGGCATGTGCTGAATGTGTACCAGGCGCAGGTGATAATTGTGGGTGCAATTTCCTTACGCGGATTCCCTGAATACCTCAGTGGCCTACATGTTACTGCTATTTGTCTCTGTCAGAGCTCCAGGCGTTTTTTTTTTTTTTTTTTTTTTTTTTTTTTTTTTTTTTTTTTTTTTTTTTTTTTTGCCTGAACTGCTATGGTGGACCTGCAGAGCAGGGGCTTCAATGTCCCAAGAAACCCTCTGTTTCCCACAGTGGGTGTGTGGGTGGGAGGGATCTGATGTCTGGTTGCTAGCTAGAAGGACCCTGGATCTGAGGTTCTGCAGCCATTTGAGGGCACACTCACTCTCAAGCAGGTCACATCAGCAAGGACCTGGGTACCCCAGCACTCTGCTCTCAGGTTTGGACCTGCTAAGTCATATGCAAGAGGACTGAGGAGCTCTGCCAGCTCAGTGCTGCTGTAATCACCAAACTAGGAAGTCCAACTGTGTCTGCATACTGGGAAGCTGGTCCAGATGTCTTCTAGGAAGTGCTAGGGAGCTATAAAGTGGTCCACAGACCTAGGTGGCCTGGCTCCTCTTGTACCTGGTTTGTTTGGCAGATATGCTGGACTTTGGTGGCTGTACAGCCAGCTATCTGCCACTGACGGTTTGGGGAGGCCTTACAATCACTGGCTGGGAGGCCCTGCACAGTAGGTAAGGTTGCTCACAGATGTGGGATCCTGGAGGATGGTACCGTAGATCTGGGATTCAGAAGGCTGGTACAGCTTGCAGCTGCAGCTGAGTAGCTAGGAGCCCCGCCTATGCTGTCGCAGTCCCCAGGTAGTGAGTTCTGTGCTGAGACTCTCTGTGAGCCAGCTCTGCCAAGGAGGAGGATGAGGAGGTAGGCCCTCAAAAAGGAGAGTGCAAGGGGAACAGAAGATTGTTTCTTTCCTTCCCTAAAGAATTCAGTGGGTGACCTGAGTCTAGAGATCTCAACTCATGTGATGGTCCCTCTTGTTCAGACAGCCTCACTGTTGATTTTCTGGTTTTAGCTGTCCTTCCATTCACTAAACCTGGAGTTTCGGATCCTCTCATATACTGTGCCCACTGGTCGCTGCCATCTTGGATCTCTTGCCATCTTGGATCTCTTGCCATCTTGGATCTCTTGCCATCTTAGATCTCTCCAAAACTATTTTCTCATTTTATACATATGGGCCTTTAGAGTGCATGTATGTCTGTGAAACACGTTTGCAGTCCCTACAAGTGCAGAGACCAAAAGGAGATATAGGACGAGTTCTCAGATATAGGACAATAGTTCTGAGCTGTTATGTGGATGATGGGAATCAAGCCCAGATTCTCATCAAGACCAGGGAGTGTTATTAACTGCTAAGATATCTCTCCTGCTCCAAGTTTTAAACCTTTTTAACTATAACAGCCTTATAATATTATACATAATCAGGAAACTGGTATTGTGTAAAGAGCTTTTTATATGGGCAATGCAAATCATGGTTAACAATAATTTTTACTTTGATTTCTATCTAAATTCCAATAGCACATCACTGAAGAGTCTTAGGAAGGGATCGGATCTGATCTAAGAAAAAGAATAGACATACAAAAATATGAAAGCAGTGCAGAGAATACTCAGGTCCAAGGGATGTTCAAATAGACATCCCTTCATACCCTGGATGATGTTGAAGTACTTGATAATTTTGTATATATTTGTGTATGTGTATGTGTATGTGTGTGTATTCTAATGAAAGTTCTACAATATTCATCAACTTCCCAAAAAAAGACTAGAAGGAGATGTAGCTCAAATATTTAAAGATTCAAACTTTCTAAAATTATTTGACCTTTAAAATTACTACCCTCACAATACCAGTTATTTCTGAGAAACCAGCTGTAATCCTGTACAACCACTTTGGAAATCAATCTGGCACTTTTCAGACAATTAGGAAGAGTGCTTCCTCAAGATCCAGCTATACTGCTCCTAGGCATATATCCAAAAAAAGCTCAAGTACACAACAAGGCCATTTGCTCAACCATGTTTATAGCAATTTTATTCGTAATAGCCAGAACCTGGAAACAACCCAGATGTCCATCAATGGAGGAATGGGTATAGAAATTGTGGTACTTTTACACAATGGAATACTACTCAGCAATTAAAAACAAGGAAATCATGAATTTTGCAGGCAAATGATGGGATCTAGAAAAAAAAACCATCCTGAGTGAGGTATACCAAAAGCAGAAAGACACATATGTATATACTATATAAGTCTCTATATATACTATATATAAGTGTATATATATATATATATATTCTTTCTCTCTGTATATATATACTCACTTATGCAGACCTATAAGATAGGATAAATATACTAAAATATGTACATCTAAAGGAGATAAACAAGAAAGAGGTCCAGGGGTAATATGATCAATCCTCATCTAGAAAGACAAAGGGGATGGACATTGGAAATAGGAGAAAACAATAGCCTACCTCAGAAGGCACCTGAAAGACTCTACCTAGCAGTGTATCAAAGCAGATGCTGAGACCCATAACCAAACCTTCGTCATAGTATAGGGAATCATATGAAGGAAGGAGGAATTAATATATCCTAGAGGGTTTAGGGAGCCTCACAAGGTCCAAATATATCTGAGCACAGGGGTCTTGTATGAAACTGTTTATCTAACCAAGGACCATGCATGAATATTACCTACAACCCCCGCTCAGATAGAGCCCATGGTAGCTCAGTATCCAAGTGAGTTCCCTAGTAAGGGGGACAGGAATTGTTTCTGACATGAACTCATGAGCTTCCACTCCCACCTCAGGGAGGAGCAGCCTTGCTAGGCCACAGAAAAGGACATTGTAACCATCCTGAAGATACCTGATAAGCTAGGGCCAGATGGAAGTAGAGGAGGACACCTCCTCTCAGGGGACTCAGAAGGGGGCAGGAGGAGATGAGGGAGGCAGGGGAGGATTGGGAGGGAAAGAGGGAGAAGGCCACAGCTGGGATACAAGTGAATGTATAAAATTATTTAAAAATTAAAATAAAACATTAAAAAAAGAAAAAATATCCAGGATTTACAAACAAGAATGTTCAATTAAACTGACTATAGCAAACAAACAAACAAAAAACAAAACAAAAAAAACCACTTACAAAAGTGATAAATTAGCAGATTCTTTTATAATGTTAAGATGAAAACAATCTAGACATAATAATAATAAAAAAACAGTAAAAGAACATATGTTAAAATGATGATAAATCATAATTTGGCATGTTATAACACAGTCCCAAATTCTCATGTGAACATTGTCAAATCTTCATAATGCTCTACAAAAATATGACCTTAATGGTAATTATACTGATATAGACACACATGCATAAAAAATCTACTTTTAAAATGTACTCTGTTGAAAGTGGACTTATCTTGATATAGCTGATATGTGTCATTTACAGAAATCTCTCAATTGCCGACAGTAAGTATGGATTTATTTTAGAAATGAAAAATAAAATATGAGAAAAATATTCAATCTTTGACCTTCAATTTTATTTATTTATTTTTATTCACTTTATGTCCTAGTTGTAGCTCCATCTCTCTTTCCCTCCTAGTTCTACCTTCCTTACTATCACTATCTCCAATCCCTCAGAAAAGGGAGCTCCCTTTCCCATCAAAAGCCTATATTCCACAAAATAGAAAAATCTAATGAAACAGATGATTTTCTTGATAGAATTCACCTAACAAAGTTAAATCATGATCAGGTAAACAATTTAAACAGCCCTATAACACCTCAGAAAACAGAAGCAATCATCAAAAAAAAAAAAAAAAAAAAAATCCAGAACCAGATGGTTTTAGCACAGAATAATACCAGATATTTAAAGAAGAGCTAATACCAATACTCCTCAAACTATTCCACAAAATAGAAACTGAAGGAACATTGTCAAATCATTCTATGAAACCACAATCACTGACACATAAACCACACAAAGACTCAACAAAGAGAATTTTAGACCAATTTCACTGATGAGCATCAATGCAAAAATACCCAATAAAATACTAGCAAGTAAAATCCAAGAACATATCAAATACATCACTCACTGTGAACAAGGAGTCTTCATACCAGAGATGTAGGGATGGTTCAACATATGAAAATCCATCAACATAATCCACGATATAAACAAACTCAAAGAAAAAAAAACTCAAATGGCTATCTCATTAGATATAGAAAAATCCTTTGACAAAATCCAGGACCTTTCATGATGAAAGTCTTGGAGACATCAGGGATAAAAGGCAAATACCTACCCATAATAAAGGCTATATAAAGTAAGCCAAAGGCCAACACCAAGTTAAATGGAGAGAAATACAAAGCAATTCCAATAAAATCAGGGATAAAACAAGGCTGCCCATTTTCTACATATCTCTTCAATGTAGCAATTGAAGAGAAATAAGACAACCAATGGAGATCAAGGGGATACAAATTTGGAAGAATGATGTTAAAGTATCGCTAATTTTCACACGATATGATAGTATACATAACTGACACCCAAGAGTGTACCAGAGAACTGCTACAGCTGATAAACAGCTTTAGAAAAGTGGCAAGATACAGGATTAATTTATAAAAGATCAGTAGTCTTCCTGTACACTAATGAAAAATGGGCTGAGAAGGAATTTAGGAAAATGACACCCCTCACAATAGCCACAAATAACATAAAGTATCTTGGTGTAACTCTACCCAAGAAAGTGAAAGACCTGTATGATAAGAACTTCAAGTCTCTGAAATAAAAAGTTGAAGATATCAGAAGATGGAAAGATGCCCCATGCTCATGGATGGATAGGATTAACATGGTAAAAATAAGCATCTTACCAAAAGCAATCTACAGATTCAATGCAATCCCATGAAAATACCAACACAGTTCTTTACAGATACTGGAAGAGCAATTCTCACCTTCATATAGAAAAAAAAAAAAAAGAATAGATAAAACAATTCTATACAATAAAGAACTTCTGGAGGAATCCCCACCCCTGACTTCAATATATATAACAGAGCAACAGTAATAAAAACTGCATGGTACTGGCATAGAAATAGACTGGTTGATCAATGGAATCAAATAGAAGACCCAGAAATAAACCAACATTCCTACAGTCACTTGATTTTTTAAAAAAGAAGCAAAACCATACAATGGAAAAAAGATGGCATCCTCAACAAATATAGAAAGATGCAAATAGATCCATATATGTCTCCCTACATACAACTCAAATCCAAGTGGATTGAAGATCTCAATCTCTGACTTCTACTGTGAGTCTGTCCTCTTCCATGAAATGCAAAATATTATATAGATGGTATTCAAGAAATATTTTATTTTCTTTGAATCAATCAACATTGTGGCACAACCTAGGCAATAATGGTGTGATTAGTTCTAAATACAAATCCCTAACTACAAAGCCACAGAGCATAGCATATTACAGAAGGGAAGTTTGTTATCAGTGATCAAACAAAGTTATCTCCACCTAGTATTTGCTAAATCTATAAAAACCTTTTCCTTACCATGACAATTTTTTTTTTTAAATTTTGAGAACCAGGGTAGCATGTCTATAATACTGTGGCTCTACTACACACACCATTCCCACAGTCTTTTTGTAAGAATGAGCTAAATTAAGGGACACTAGAGTCATGCTTCTAAAATTCAAGACATGCACCTATAAAAACCTTACAGCTTTTTGTGGTGTTTGATGAATATTGACTGCCTCAGAAATGCTGAAACCCATCAAAAAGATTTACACATCTGATCCTATAAGGACATTTTTTATGATCCTCAAAAACTAATAATTTTAACAATTGCATGCCCATAGCAACATGATTTACCAAATAGTAGTATAAGTGCAGTGAAAGACCTACCCTTAAAAAGTCTACAGAAGGTGTACAACATGAATGATAGTAGAGAGTATGATCCATACCTATCAGATGAGTTAAATCGATGTCTAAACGTTGCCTGTACTTGAAGTCTGGGTCCATGCCACTGCAGTGCAGCACTATCTGTGAAACACACTCCTCAATTATTTTATAATACTGTGGCCTAAAAAAAAGAGAAAAAATATTTGAGAATACCTTTCTATTTGTATCAATCAATTTTCTTATGAAGGGATTCAGAATGCTAAAGAACTTAGTTTTTAGCAGCACCACTAAGAAAATAATTCCAGTAACATACATTTCTTTAGAGAAAATATGACTAAGGTTTAAACATGCTCGGAACATTAGGGAGTCCAACTGAGTGTGATGTAATTGACTGAAAGTATGTACTAACTTAATATTCTAGTTTACAAGGATTCATGTCTGTGTTCAAAAATACGTATCAACCTTATCTATCTAATTAAGCTATTGTTTCTAAATTTAATGAAAAGAAATGACTATTTTTAGTCCTATATCTATGAGCACAGATATGGTTCTAGGCAGCCACATGTCCACATTTTCAAAGAAAGAGATGAGTTTCTTGGCCTTAGATGGCAAACAATGTCTTGAATTCAGTACAGAAGCATTTATTCAGGCCAGTCACCTCAGCTTATAAAACTGGGCTGAGTTGTTTCTGTTATAGACTAATGTAAAGAACTGTGTATACAACATATTTGTGAAAAATGTTTTATAAAATCATATACACTTAATATGCATAGCTATGACTACTATTTGTGTGATGTGTCAAAGGTTTTAAAATAAATCTTTTTTTTTTCTGTAATCTCCAAAGATAATTCAGACCTTAAGAATGACCACTGACTGGAAAAACAAAAATAAGGAACACTTTGTCTTAAAATTTGCAGAAGACAAATTGTCATGGGATAACGAGTTCAACAGTATTACAGAGGTGTATTACTTCAGACAAATTATGAAAAACATTTCTAAATATAGCTTGTCAGTCTACTTAAAACTCGAAAATGAAGAAAATCAGATTCTAATTACCCTTCTATATTTAAATCATGTGGCTGTTCCTAAATTTATGAATGAAAAGAAATATGTATCCTGGGTCTAAGGCTATCAAAATCATCATCAGATCTTGGGGGGAATAGTCCTTAAGCTGAATGTGGTGAACCACTCTGAATAACTAACAAAAACACAATCCCTTTTGTGGAGATAGTCAGGAGCCTACATGTGAAATGAAAGTTCTTGTCATACCTCTAACTTGTAGGAATATCCTTAGGGAGAATATGGGCTGTGGATATAGCTCAATGGATAAAAGCACTGGCTGTACAAGAAAGAAGACCTAAGTTCAAATGTCAAGCACAGAAGGAAAAAGACAGGCACAGTTAGGCACATCTGTAAACCCAGAATCATCTGGGATGTTGACAGGAGGATCACAGGAACTTACCAGAATGCCCCATTTCAATGAGAGAGACATGTCATTAGGGAATTATCACGGAAGTGATAGACCTCAACAACCAGTTTGACCTTTGTCTGTTGTCACAGGAACACATTTACACACATACTGTATATACACACACACACTTTTGAAAGTATGCCATGTGTGAATTACTAATCATTTATAATTGTTTATTGAGAAATTGCTAATATTACACAAATTGTGTTCCCAAGTAACTGAAAAGTCATGAACACTGTACACCGATATTATGCATGATAATTTATAGTGGTTTTAAAATAAGAATAGATTAGTAATTTCAACATTTGTCTGATGCCTCAACATCATGTTGATCAAATTATTGTATTACCCTAAAGCTTTAGAACTGTCATTTTTTTTGCCAATACAACTAATATTCAGAGAGACTTCCTTTTCCAATTATTCAAGCCAGTTTTGAGAACTTAAAAAATCCTAGTAAGCCATAATTGCATGCATATATGAGTGTAAAGCAACTAAGAGTAGCTAGAAGTGTCCTTAATATAAGACCATGATCATGAGCATATAGATTATTTCAGCCAATCACAAAGCTATTATAAGTTTCTAGTTTTTATATATAGATCCTATCATCTGTTCTAAAACTTAACTCTATTGCTTATTACTACATACATTTATTTTAAAAATAGTATAATTGGACAAAAACTAATATATGAACAAAAATATTTTCCTCTAATTAAAGATCACGTTTACTGAAAAGAAATGCTAAAAGCTTACTTTTTAAAATGGGTAAGATTTAAAAAATTCCAATGTTTTCATTTGGTTACCATATCAAGAGGAAAAAATCATTACAGACTCAATAATATACGACAGGTTAATTTCTCCTTAAAATTTGTTTGCTTTGTGCTGCATATTAATATGCAGTTACCTTTTCTGACACAATTAAAATAAATGGGTTCTTTTAAAAGTATTGCCTAAAGTAGTAAAATCCTTATGTTTTTATATACATATAGTGCATATATTTCCTTGATCCCACTACTAGTAAATTTCTGTTGAAATACAATCTAAATAATACATGTAGTACTCTCACAGATATGATTCTTACCTGATATAGTAATCATTTCTGATAAGCAGAAAGTGTTGCAGAATGGATAATAAGTAACCTTCAGCAGCTGTGTCTTTTAGCATATTAAAGAGCAGGTGGTAGACTTCATTCATATCAGTAGAAGGTGAGTAAAGGAAAACATCAAAGATTAATGACAAATAGTACAATTACAAAAAAACAGCTAATTTTTAAGATCAAATGTATCACTTGGCTTGCATTATTGTAATTAATACTTCAAATTCATGTTGGAGAATTTAAACATTTATAGAAAAATTAATGCACTGATTAGAGAAACAAATATAAAGAAAATTTCCAAGACCACTTGGTTGTCCACACATTCAATAATCAGTCATTCATTATATTGTCAACTTCAGATAATAGCTAGGGCCATTCAAATAGGAAATACTATAAAAGAAGCCTCAAATTACATGAATTGAAGATCATAAAAGTCCGCATAAGATAAAGGTAAAAGATACAATCCCATTTCTTGAATCACTATGAAATGGGAAGTAGAATTAAATATACAATGGGCTTTTTAAAACCCTAAATGAGTGTGCTGGGTTGAAGTAATCCGGTGAAACAATGGGGTACAGTTCTATTGCTCTCCTTGTGGAGCTCCTATCCCCTACAGGTATTGCTATCTCCCCCTTCTTTCATAAAATTCCCTGCATTCTGCCCAAAGTTTGGCTAAGAATCTCAGCATCTGCTTTGATTCCCTGCTGGGTAGAGTCTTTCAGAGGCCCTCTGTGGCTCCTGTCCTGTTTCCTATTTTCTCCTTGTTCCAATGTCCATCAAATTTGTCTTCCTGAGTGAAGATTGATCATCTTCCCCATGGTCCTCCTAAGGTGTACAGATTTTAGTTTATTTAGCCTATATTATATCTTTAGGTATACAGACTTTAGTATGGTTACACTATATGATATGTCTAATGTCCCCCTATAAATGAGTATATGTTGTATGTGTCTTTCTGCTTCTGGGATACCTCACTCAGGATGATCTTTTCTAGATCCTACCATTTGCCTGCAAATTTTATGATTTCCTTTTATTTAAATTGCTGAGTAGTATTCCATTGTGTAATTGTACCACAATTTCTGTATCCGTTTCTCCACTGAGAGACATCTGGGCTGTTTCCAGGATCTGGCTATTTTGAATAAAGCTGCTATGAACATGGTTGAGCAAATTTCCTTGTGTACTTGAGCATCTTTTGGATATATGCCTAGGAGTGGTATAGCTGGATCCTGAGGAAGCGCTATTCCTACTTGACTGAGAAAGCACCAGATTGAAACAAAAAATCTGGGCACTAAGGTCTTTTCTGAAACTGATACGCCAATCAAGGACCATTCATGGATATAACCTAGAAGCCCTGCTCAGATATAACCCATGGCACCTAAGTATCTAAGTCTGTTCCTAGTAAGAGGAACAGGGACAGTCTCTGACATGAACTCAGTGGCTGGCTCTTTGATCACCTCCCCCAGAGGGGAAGCAGCCTTGCCAGGCCACAGAGGAGGACAATGCAGCCAGTCATGATAAGGCCTAATAAGCTAGGGTCAGAAGAAAGGGGAGAAAGACCTCCCTTATCAGTGGACTTAGAGAGAGATGTGGGAGGAGATGAGGGAGGAGGGTAGGAATGGGAGTGAATGAGGTAGGGGGCTACAGCTGGGATACAAAATGAATAAACTGTAATTAATACAAAAATAAAAATGTAATAAAAATGGGGCACAAAGCTAAACAAAGTATTCTCAACAGAGGTATATCAAATGGCAGAGAAACACTTATTGTATGATCTGGTGAAGATCTTTTTCCAGTGACTCATAGAGTAAGGAATGTATATATACATATATATGTATATGTATATATGAACAAATTTTCTAAAATTTGGAAATGGATAGATTTTTAACAAGATGTAGTGTAGAGATAGATTTTAAAAATTTTTGGACACAGAGAGAATTTAAATAATTTTTAGAGAAAAATCCATATAACCAGTAAAGAGAGAGAAATATTAGAGCTAATTGTAGCATAAACTTTCAATGAAATGTTATAATGCTACTCATGCATATAAATGAAAAGAGAGAAATGCTCAATGTCCTTAGTCATCAGGGAGATGCAAATCAAAACAACACTGAGATTTCCCCTTACACCCATCAGAATGGCTAAGATCAAAAACTAAGGGAAAACACATGCTGGAGAGGATGTGGAGAAAGGGGAACCCTCCTCCATTGCTGGTGAAAATGTAAACTTGTATATCACTTTGAAAATCAATCTGGTGTTTTCTCATAAAGTTACAAATAGTGCTACCTCAAGATCAAGCTATACCACTCCTGAGCATATATTCAAACAATGTTCAACCATAAAACAAGGGCATTTGTTCAACTATGTTCATAGCAGCTTTATTCAAAATAGCCAGAATCCAGAAACAACATAGATGTCCCTCAACCAAGGAATGCAAACAGAAATTGTGATTCGTTTACACAATGGAATACACCGCAGGAATTGAAAACAAGGAAATCATGAAATTTGGATGCAAAGGGATGGAACTAGAAAAAAAATCATCCTGAATGAAGTAACCCAGAAGGAGAAAGACATACTTATAAATGGATATGAGACATATAATGTAGGATAAACATACTAAAATCTATAGTCCTAAAGAAGCTAAACCACATGGAGGACCCTAGGGAAGAGGCTGAAACCTCACTCAGAAGGGCAAATGGGAGAGGCCTAGGAAGTAGAAGACAGGGAATAGGACAGTAGCCTACCACAGGGGGCCTCTGAAAGTCTCTACTCATCAGTGTCAAAGAGATTCTGAGACTCATAGTCAAACTATGGACAGAGTGCAGGGAATCTTACGGAAGAAGAGGAGGAGACAGACAGACCTGGAAGGGAAAGGAGCTCCACAAGGAGACCAACAGAGCACCCTCCCCAAAAAAAAAATCTAAGCCCAGAGGGTCCTATCAACTAATGACCATGAATGGAGGGGACCTAGACCCCCTGCTCAGATGTAGCCCATGGTCAGCTCAGTCTCCATGTGAGTTCCCTAGTAAGGGGAGCAGGAGCAGTCACTGGCATGAACTCAGTTGCCTGCTCTTTGATCACCTCTCCCTGGCAAGTTGCCCTTACTAGACCACAGAGAAAGAGGATCCAGACAGTCCTGATGAGACCTGATAGGCTAGGGTAAGATAGTAGGGAAGGACACCTTCATTATCATTGGACTTGTGGAAGGACATAAAGGATAATGCAAGAGGAAGGTTGGGACTGGGAGGATATGAGGAAGTGGGTAGAGCCGAGATACAAAGTGAATAAACTGTAAACAACAATAATAATAATAAGAGTACTGGGTTGATATATCATAAGGATCCTAAACGGCTACAGAATGGATCAAATGACTGATTATAAAATAAATGTTTATTGATCAAAATAAAAAGAAATTATATCAGTGATGCTGCTACAGACCACTGTTACTAATCTTTTTTTTTTTTTTTTTTCCAAAACAGGGCATCTCTTTGTAGCCTTGGCTATCCTGGACTCACTTCGTAAACCAGGATGTCCTGGAACTCACAGATATCCACTTTCCTCTGCCTCTTTGAGTCCTGGGATTAAAGTCATGTGCCACCATGAGTTGCTGCTGTTACTAATCTTGAATTAGAAATTATTTCCTATGATAATATTTCTATTCAATGTGTTTACATTTATCCAGTACTTTTATGTAAGGGAAGACAAGTATACATAAAAAAATAAGGTAAATAAAGTTCTATAAGAGTTTTTTTTTTTTTATTTTTATCAGTTACATTTTATTAACTCTGTATCCCAGCCATGTCCTGATCCCTCATTCCCTCCCAGTCCCTCCCTCCCTCCCTCCCTCATCTCCACCGTGCCCCTTTCCAAGTCCACTGATAGGGGGGACCTCCTCCCCATTCATCTGATCCTGTTTTATCAGGTATCTTCAGGACTGGCTGCAAAGCCCTCCTCTGTGGCCTAACAGGACTGCTCCTCCCTTCGGGGGTGGGGAGACCAAAGAGCCAGTCATTGAGTTCCTGTTAGAAATAGTCCCTGTTCCCCTCACTTTGGGAAACCAATTGGTTACTGAGCTACCACAGGCTACATCTGAGTGGAAGTTCTAGGTTATATCCATACATGGTCCTTGGTTGAATGTCAGTCTCAGAAAAGACCCTGTGCCCAGATATATTTGGTCCTTGTGGAGCTCCTATCCTTTCCCCATCAGACTAACTCCCCTTCTTTCTTATGATTCCCTGTACTCTGCCAAAGGTTTTTTTAAGGAGGGAAATAATGTTTTAGTTTGTTTAAAATACTGAAAGAAGAAAGGGAAGAAAATATTACAAGCAGAAAAAGCACAGATCAGATTCTGAAGTGTTTTCCTACTTCATAGGAACCAAAAAGTAAATTTTAACACATGAGAAACAAAAGGCAGTGCTATGACAATCACATTTTATATCCCAAATAATTTCACATCACATAGTTGCCCCAGGAAGATGCCGTTATATTTGATGTAGGGACTTTTTTACAACATTGCTTGCTATATACAGCTATTATTTTATCTAACAATTTTTTTGTATCATCAAGGAACACAAATACCTGATAAGGAATAAGACATTCATTGCCAGAGAATTGTATCTGCAAGTGGAATACCCTTTAATAAATATGAAATGTCTCTTGGCTAATATCACATATGAAGTTCAAAGAATTTTCCTTCATTATTATTGGTAAGATATACTGCCTCAAGCTCTTAAACTCTTGTATATTAAAAACCACTGAGCAGAATACAGTAATACAATATTCTAATACAGTAAGCCATTGTGCAGATTCCAGTAGTCTGAGTATATCATCAAAGCACAGTGACAATTGCTCAGCATGGATGGATAGCAAGGATAGCATTCTATTGGAGTGCTAGTACAAATAAACATTCATAACTTGGTTCACAGATGAAAACTGTAAGAAGAATACTTAAAAAGTCCTTAATTCCTGCTTTTCAACATACACATAAAATTAGTTTTTGTTTGTCAAAGGATATTCCATTTCAGCTCGAATGTCATTAAGACGGTGGGATAATTCAGTTAGGTCGTCTTCTTTGTTCTCTTCAAACACTCTCAATTGAATATCAAGCTCATCATTTTCTTTTTCTTTGAGACCCTACGTAAAAAATAAAATTCAGCAATTGAATAACAATATAAAATTAGTACACTTGCAAATCAGGGACATATCAGAATTATTCACTTGTACACATACGTAATTTCAAACAATGAAACATGACCTTGATTTCCTAAAAGAAAGTAAATGTAGCTAACCAGCTAACCATTTCTATTTCAAAATGGAAAAAAAAAAAAAAAGAACCCTCATATCATTCTTTGCATTTTTTCCATGCTGGTGTCTCAACTATTTATACTAAAATATTAACAGTCACTTCTAGAACAACACTAATTTGATACTGTCATTTTGATGGAACATACTCATCCAGATGACAAAAGGAGTCATGCAGTTAGAAGATTCCCATGTGTCTCAGGCACCAAGATAACAATGCAAATAAAGATTAATTGTGTTAATGAAAATCAAATACAAGGATATATTCAAGCACAGCAGTCCCAAGTATGGCCTGAAAATATTGTATAAGTAAATTTATTATGAATGGTATTTTGTTATTTTAAAGTGAAAAAGTAGTAAGATTTTTTTTTCTAACACAAGGTATAGCTGGCCAAAATGGCAATATTTCATTTTCACTTAGCATAATCACAAAATACCAATTTGAGCATCAAAGATTTGTTTTAGTAATGCACCAAAAGCACATGCTAATATTACAAACCTCTGATAATTCTTCCAATAATAATATCAAATAAGATTGGAAGCATGCCACACTAGAGATTGTTGGGCTTAATATATATCTTTTAATATTTAAGTAACAGCTTTGAAAACTGAAATCAATAATCACAACTGTGAACGACCAAGGATTATACCCAAAGTGGGATTATTATGTTCAGAGCTGAGCTTGAATTCTAAAAAGAAATGTAAGCAAGGAGTACTTCAAATTAGATGAAGAAAAAAATGGGATGCATATCTTCTTTCTATTTTGGTTTCTATTTTTATTCAAGAACAATGATGAATATGGATTTAATGGCCATTACTAAAGAAAAACACAAAACAAAGCACTTTTTGATATCCCTTCTTTGAATCTCTATATTTAATTTAATAAATGTTTACCTATAACACATTTAAAATAAATTATAATTATAAAAATAGTCTCATATAAAGCATATAATGAATAAAATTATTTCCACTTGGTTTCTTCTAAACTAAGAACTTGTTTTGGGTTGAACTATCTACTTTCAAGAGAAAAAGATTCATTGGAATACAGAATTACATAATACTTGTGTATCATATTAACATGTGAGCTAAAAATTCATCCAGAAAACATCCAGGATATAAAGAAAACAAAACAAACAAACAAAAAAACATGTTAGAACAAGGTAGTTTCTTTATTCTCGTGTCTGGAAATAAAATGAGTTCCACATTACCATTTGACTAGTACGAAAAAATTCATTGAAAAATAGAAAAAATTCTACACAATTAAATACTTTCAAGACAAGTGGTAACAGATGAAGTATATAATTTATTTAACAAAATATATGCACATATATATAAAAAACATACTGTTTTAATAATTTTCTGGCCCTATTCATATGTGTATATAAATATATTTATATATATACATTTATATTTATATTGTTAAGTTTTCATTTAGATGTCAAAGTCTGAAAGATATTGCCATGAATTCTTAATAAAATAAACATTTGATGACTTCAAAATTAATATGGCAGCTATAACACAGCTATAGCACTCTTTGGCATATAATCAAAGGATTCTAAATCTTATTACAGACTGCACACAAACATTATTTTTATTGCATCATTCTTCATAACCTGATGTATTTAAGTTAACTTATGTACCTAAACAAAAGGTAAAGACAGAATTTTTGAAATAAATCAATATAAATTATTTTAAAGGCAAATATATTTTTAAAGTTGCTATAGAATGTATATCAATTTATTTATGCCAAACAACTTAAACAAACTTATTCAAAGAGAATAATCTATATTCCATTTAACACTAATGCAGTTATACACTAATAGAAGGATTATGAAAATAAATTTCACATAATACGTTAAAATTAACTCAATTATCATGAAGATTTTTTAAATTAATTCTAAACCTTTCATAGTTAAAAATATTGTGTTGAGCGAGGTGTCTGAAGCCAATCTGGCCTACAAAGTGAGTTCAGGAGAGCCAGAGCTACAAAGAGAAACATTGTATTGAAAAACAAACAAATTTAAAAAAAAAATGTGTTGATTTTAGAGGTACTAAAATACCTATTTCCCCTACCAATTAATTATACCAGAGAGATATAACTTTTGATCTACATGCCAATTACTGATCATAGACTTAAACATACCTAATCCATTACATTTGTTAAGCTCTAGACTATAAAACAGAAATCCTCTTATTTGACATGTCTATAAAATAAGGATAAACACAAAAAAAAACATTTAAATGACTTATACTTATCTATTAATACAGTCAAGGTTCAACGACTGTACAAAGATGTTGATTGTTACTATATATTATAATTCGTTCCATGAAGTATTTACTTAATTGGTGTGTTCATTATGTACCAGTTGACATTTAATGAACATTTAGTATTTATTGAAGTAGGATCGTTTTATTCATACTACATCCTGATAATTAAATGACAACAATTACAAACAATAAGCAAATGTATGGAATTAAAGAAATTTTACTCAGTATAACAAAGGCCTATCAATCTAGATTATATTTTTAATCAAAAATAACAAAGAAGTTTATCTTCAAAGTAGAAATTCCTAATCCATTCTTAATATGACTCTAACAGTCATTCTAGAGGGAGTATTACACTCTCAGCTTACATTTAGAGACATGTTTATGCATATTTAAGTTGACCTTCTAAGAGAAATATTTGAAAATGCCTTTAGGATTTACTCCAAAACATTATGAGAAGACACAAGATGTTTTCCATTTCACTCATGCTGAGAAATCGCTGAGATCTGAATCAGAACATAACAGAGATATGACAATCAAAGAAAAATATCCATGCCCATCCAAGAAACTATTCATAACTGAGAGCTGCTGGGAGAGGGAAAATCAATTTTCATTAAAAAAATAAAATAATAATAATAATAATAATAATAATAATAATAATAATAATAAAAACGATCTTTGGTATATCTACCAAAACTCATGGCATGTCCCATGCTCAGAACTAGTCAGCCAATTTAAACCTTGACACTTTTTATGTTGTTTTAAAGAAAGAGAAAAAACATGAAGTGGGGTGGGTAGAAAGGTGAGAAATGAACTTAGAAGAGGTGGGGAAGGAGAAAGCATATGATAACATGTATTGCATGAAATTTTCAAAGCATCAATAAAAACATCTAAAAACGAAAGTCAGTTTTCAGAAAATATGCATAATAAATAAAATATAAGGTAAACACTGTGTAGTAGAATTAACAGAGAGAGGGTGCTTACTTATCACATATAAAGACTTTAAAATTTTTCCAAATATAAATTAATATTACCCTAATTAGAACAAACATTTACATCCAATTTAAGAAATAAAACTGTTTCTCTTTATTGCTAAAGCAGCCTAATAATACTATATTCAAGCAAAGTATCTCACATATAATAACTAAAGCTCAATATGCATACTTATGTTGACTGCAAGTGAAATCAACATTTAAATAAACAGTGAAATTGCCAAATAAATAAATAGATAGATAAATAAATACATAAATAAAGCAAACTTGCCTGCTCTGCACTGTAGTTTCAAAATAGAGAGAAAATAACTCCCTTATGATTTAAAATTAAAACTATAATGTTTGGGTCACATCGTTAACTGAATAATGAATCATATAATATGTAGTGAGAATAATGCTATCATAACACAAAAAGAAAGCTTACAGATTATCTAATGTTTTATTTGTGCTCTCCTTCAAAATATACTCTTGCTTGAAGAGTAAAGAAAAAAGTTCAGAAGCATAATAAATAGATACATTCAACTTACTGGGAGCATTGCTTTCAGTCCAGAGCGGAGGAATTCATTCCTCAAATGAATTCGAAAATCAAGATCATAGGGAGAAGTGACAAGTGCATTTATGAACTGCATGCAGGCCACCTACCAAGAGAAAGTAAATTACAGGCAATATATTCAGTAAAGGCATATATATGCAAATATATATGAAATGTAAATATTCCTTTATGTATAATGATTATTATGACTTTGTAAAATAAATAAGCAATCAAGATTATGTTAGCCAACATAATTTTAACAAAACAGTTAAGTGTGTTTGCTTTATTGAACAATATGAAAGGATACTTCATTTGCTTTAAGAAACCCCAAATTCCTCTGTTGAGAATTCTCTATTTATGCACCCCATATTTTAATTAGATTACTTGGTGTGTTGGTGGTTAACTTCTTGAGGTCCTTATATATTCTGGATATTAGCTCTATGTCAGATGTAAGGTTGGTGAAGAACTTTTCGCAGGCTGTAGGCTGCCCGTTTGTTCTGATGATAGTGTCCTTTCTTTTATAGAAGCATTTCAGTTTCATGAAGTCGCATTTATTGATTGTTGATCTTAGAGCCTGTACTTTTGGTATTCTGTTCAGGAATCTCCTGTGCTAATGAGGTCACATTGGCAAGTAGCTCTTCCCAATTTCTTGTTCTAACAGGTTTAGTGTGTTTGAATTTACGTTGAGGTCTTTGATCTACTTGGAATTTACTTATTTAAAATTTAATTTGTTTTCATCAATTACAGTTTATTCACTTTGTATCCCAGCTGTAGCTCTGTCCCCCCTCCCCTCCTAATGCCACCCTTCCTCCCTCATCTTCTCACATGCCCTTCCTGAAGTCCACCAATAGGGGAGGTCCTCCTCCCCTTTCCTCTAACCCTAGAGTATCAGGTCTCATCAGGACTGGCTGCATTGTCTTCCTCTGTGGCCTGGTAAGGCTGCTCTCCATGAGGAGGAGGTGATCAAATAGACAGACACTGAGTTCATGTCAGAGACAGTCCCTGTTCCCCTTACTAGGGTACTCACTGCGAGACTGAGCTGCCATGGACTACATCTATGCAGGAGTTCTATGTTGTTATCTCCATGAATGGTCCTTGGTTGAAGTATCACTCTCAGAAAAGACCCCTTTGCCCAGAATTTTTTTGGGGGTTCTATTTTTCTCCTTGTGGATCTCCTGTCCCCTGCAGGTCTTTCTATCGCCCCCTTCTTTCATAAGATTCCCTGCATTCTGCCCAAAGTTTGGCTATGAGTCTCAGAATCTGCCTTGATACACTGCTGGGGAGAGTCTTCCAGTGGCCCTCTGTGGTAGGCTCCTGTCCTGTCCCGTTTTCTCCCTTTTCAGATGTCAGTCCCATTTGCCTTTCTGAGTGAGGATTGATCATCTTACCCAAGGTCCTCGTTTTTGCTTAGCTTCTTTAGGTGGACAGATTTTAGTATGTTCATCATATATTATATGTATAATATCCCCTTATAACTGAGTATATACCATGTGTGTCTTTCTGCTTCTGGGATAACTCACTCATGATGATCTTTTCTAGTTCCCACTATTTGTCTTCAAATTTCATGTTTTCCTTGTTTTTAATTGCGAGTAGAATTTCATTGTGTAAATGTATCACAATTTCTGTATCCATTCCTCAATTGAGGAACATCTGGGATGTTTTCAGATTCTGGTTATTACAAATAAATGACCCTGATATTTTACCTTACACCCATCAGTATATGGAAGATAAAAAACTCAAATGACAACACATGCTGGAGAGGATGTGGAGAAAGGGGAACCCTCCTCCATTGCTGATGGGAATGTAAACTTTTACAACCACTTTAGAAATCAAACTGGTGCTCCGTCAGAAAATTAGGAATAGTTCTACCTCAAGATCCAGCTATACCCCTCTTTGGCATATATATAAAATATGCTCAAGGACATTTGCTCTTAGCAGCTTTATTCATAATAGCCAGAATCTGGAATCAACGGATAAACATACTAAAATCTGCACACGTAAAGAAGCTAAGCCAGAAGGATGACCCTGGATAACCTGATCAATCCTCATTTGGAAAGGCAAACAAGATGGGCATCCAAAGAGGAATAAAACAGTGAACAGGAGAGCAGCCTACCACAGAGGGCCTCTGAAAGATTCTACCCAGCCTGGTATTAAGGCAGATGCTGAGACTCACAGCCAAAGTTTGGGCAGAGTGCAGGGACTCTTATGAAAGAAGGAGGAAATGAAAGACCTGGAGGGGACAGGAGCTCCATAAGGAGAGCCACAGATTAAAAAAAAAAAAAAAACTAAAATCTGGGTTTTTTTCTGAGACTGATACTGGAAACAAGGACCATGCATGGAGATAAACTAGAACCCCTGCACATATATAGCCCATGGTACCTCAGGATCCAACTGGGTTCCCTACTAAGGAAACATGAACTCAGTGTCTGTCTCTTTAATCACCTCCTCCTTAGGGGAGAACAGCCTTACCAAGGCACAGAGGAAGACAATGCAGCAAGTCCTGATGAGATCTGATAGGATAGGGTCAGAGGGAAGGGGAAGAGAACTGCCCATATTTGTGGATTGGGGGAGGGGCATGGGAAGAGACATGGGAGGAAGGGTGGAATTCCAAGGGTATGAGGGAAGGGGCTAGAGCTGGGATACAAAATGGAAAAATTGTAATTAATATAAACATAAATTAATTAAAAAATATATTCCTTTAGTTTTATATCAAATCTTGTACACTAAAGTTATTGGCTAAATGTGGCTACTGTATCAAGTCTAGTATCAAAAGTCAAGTATTTGTTGTTTAGAGAACAAAACTGTGGTTGTTAACAAAATTACCAAGGACACAAAAAATAACCGAACAAAGTATTCCAATTTCTAGGAATGGTCAAGTATCAAGATATACATTTAGGCAACTAAAGAAATATTGGATATTCTATCGGGAATCATATATCTATATGAGCACTGGGCTGTCTTTTATAAATTAAGAAATTGAGTAAATCTTTGTAGAGTCTCAAAAGGTATTTAGTATAAATGCTTATATATTGAGTACAGTTCTAATTAACATATTTTCTAATTAGTCTTGTTAAGTAACAACTATGACATGACTTAAGCCAAATCATATGCCCAATTCAAAATTAATAGGCAGAAAAGTTGCCATCTGCTAGGGTTCTTTTTACCATAAGAAATTCTATCTACATGATATATAAGTACCTTACAAGTAAAGAAAACATTCTTATAAAAAACAGGTTAATCAGTATTTTTTGTTGTTGTTTATTTTCAATGAAAACCAATCCTTTATGTAACAACTATTATTTAGTGTGCATCACCAAGTAAGGGCTTTATTTATACATTTTCACTTTATTTTTTGGACTCTGGAAATGGAAAGCTGTCTGTGAGCCAAGAGTCCAGGGAGTGGATGCAATTTCAGAAAATTAAGGAAGTTCCTGTGTAAAAGGCTGTCAAATGGAAGACTGCCACATTGGCTCGTCTCTATGAGTGCTGCTCTTCCACTTTAGCTGTTTCTTTTTTATGTTTTTCTTTATTATTACTATTTACTATAATTTATTCATGTTGTATTCTGGCTGTATGGCCTTCTGTTGTCTCTTCCAGGTCCCACCCTCCTTCCTTTTTCCCCCCATGTTAGTCTTATAGCAATACCTTTCTATAAACAGAACTATTTTATTAAGGACATGAAAAATAGTAAAAGTGAAAATTGAATACATCAACATCAATATATTATATATAACAATATAAAGAACACATGCTATTAAATACTTTATACATAACATACACAAACACAGTTGAATACCTAAAAAAGAAGCTGAACATAGTCTGTGATATAAAATAAGTCAGAAATGATTTAAAGCTAGTAGTTGAAGTAAAGGCAACAAAAATGCCATGTATTGCTTACCAAATTCTATAAGGTATCTGATTAGTAACATATCAACTGCTAACTATATTTGCTAAGGAAGTACTTTTACAGATATATTTATACTGTATTAATGTAAGTAAAACTCTTATTTATCGATTTCTATTACATAGTTATTCCATTCAGGGAATAATAATTTAGGAATTTAACTGAAATTATTACAACTTTCTTAAGTGTAAAATTACATAATTATTTCAAGAGGCACAACACATTGTTATGAAATCTCCACTGTATGGACCGAATATACAAAATTCAAATAACTAGATGCAAAACCATAACCTTTTATTATCTGCACTATTGAATTTTTTATATCTGACTGGAAATGGCTTAGGTTCATTACATAATTTACCATCTAAAGTCATTCTCATAGAAGACATTATATTTCTCATATGGAGAAGTTGAGGCTTCCAGTAAATGTGAGGTCAAATAGAAAGAAAAGTATATTTTTAAGTTACAGTATTTTAATTCAAATAGAAAATAATTCAAGAATGTTCCAGATATCTTTGAAACTCCATACATAGATTCATGCAATGAAAGGTTCTAATGCTGTTTAAGGTGATAAAATTCGTCTGTGGCATCATGGTTGATAAATTAGGAACATCTACCATTATAGTGACATATTATTTATAAAAGCATGAAATTAATTTAATAATATGTTGTCTAGAACTAGTAAGAGTTACCAAAATTATAATTAAATGCAAATAAAAATAGCAAAAGGAAAAAAATTATTCTTGGTTGGGGTACATCCCACTCCATATACATTCCATGAAGTTACATATATAGAGTATAGCATCTTCTAAATTACTAATTTCTCTTTCCCCTCTGATGTCCACCAAGGTGCACCATATTTGAATGTGAATGTACATTCAAACACATGGAAGTGCATGTGTACATGTTCACATGCATAAACACTACAAAACTCACCTATTCAATATAGGATCTATTAATCACAGATTAATTTTGATTAATTTTAATAGAGCATAAATCAAGAACTTGGCTTCACGATCTGTAGCCCAATGGCTTGAAAAATACATGTAATTTATACCTACCATACTCAGACAACAGGAATAAAGAACACTACAGGAGGTTTGACTGAATAGCATTGCATTGGAGACATTAATGAAGATAGGGTTATAGGGCCCTCTGAGGTAAGCTCTGAATAATTACAAACCTCATTGCCAAATAATGGAAGTTTCAAAACTTTGATGCTCAGCTTCCAAGGATATAAATATTTAAAGATGCGACTGAACTCTGTTGTCCTCTTACCAAGCAAAATCAATCTGATGTCAAAATAATCCATTTCCAGAGATAAGAAGTAAATAACCTAAAATATGCTGGCCCAATATGTTCATATATGGGTAAAGAAATAATCCTATAAAAAGGAGGTGATCTCCTTGAAATCACATGGCTAATAAGCCAAAAGGAGAGGACTAGAAGCTTTTATTGTACTACTGGAGTCTTTCTACATACGATGATGTCTCAATCTAGCACTGCAAAATGCAATATACCTTTAACTCCTGCCAAATAGAATACAAATAAACTTGACAAGCATAAATTAAAATACTCAGATTCTCTGTTTCTATGAATTATTTTTTTAATGGCTTTGGTTTTTAAAATGCTTTACCATGTTTGTTTCTGTTTTAATAAAGATTCAATGAGAAATAAATTATTAAAAAGTCACAGGAAATCAGTAAATTCTGCCCATTAAATATAAATGTGCTGAAGTAGGACCATAATTCATATGGTCAAGCAGTATAAGTTTTGCCTATTCTTATAAAATTGCTTTTAACATAGGAAATTTTTATTTTATCTATATTTTATTCATATACATTTAATAGATGTCATCTGTACTATGTATGTATACCTGCTATGAGGTAAATGCATATAAAAATATACTAATAAAAATGAGAAATATATGAATATCTTCCCAAAATAACTGAACAAATAAGAGATTTTATTTATTTTAACTAATACTTTTCAGAAACTACAAACATTTGTCTTCCTTGTTTGATCACAATTCATAGAGTTATGGAGTACAGTAATTGCCAACTCTAGGATAGTCTCAGACAGATTATCCATATGGCCATGAGCTGTGAAAAATTGTGCTTTTAAAATTTTATTGACACTGTCACACATTTGACCTAATAAGTACTCTGTTGACATTTAAAAGTTCTTTCTGGTATCCTAGCCACAGCAGGAGTTAGGCGGAAAATGGTTTAAGTCAAAATAAGTACTTACTAAGAACTAACCAAATGTACAGTGTAAGTTAATTAAGTCAAGAAATGGAGCAGGCTTTCGAGGCAAAAGCAGTTATTTATGTACACAGGTATGGCAGTATTGGGAGGAAATGAAATAAAATGTTCATAAAGCACAGCATTGTATGACTACATCAGAAAGTATATGCAGAAGAGAAATAACATTTGCAGTAACAGAGAAAGCAGTAATTTGATAATGAAATGCTTTTATTTATTCATTTGGGAAGGAGGGACACAAGGAATGGATGGTAATCCTAAAGGTCAGAAAAAGCCTTTGAAGGATTTTAAGTGGTGATCAGACAAACCTGCATGTCAGAACAATGACTCTGTGGAAGAGGATATAAAGGGTTAGAATAAAGGGTAAAAGATTTTTTTAATTTATTTTTTTTAGAATTTATTCATTTTATATCCTTATTGAAGCCCCCTCCCTCAACTAGTCCCAGTCCCACCCTCCATCCCTTTTTCCCCTTATCCACTTTCCCTAGTCCACTGAAAAGGGGAGTTTTCCTCCTCTGCCTTCTGCCCATAGTTTATCAAATTTTATCAGGACTGCATGGCTCCTCTTCCTCTGTAGCCTGATAAGGCTGCAACGTGAGGGGGAAGTAATCAAAGTGCAGTTACCCTAGTTCATGATAGAGGCAGACCTTGCTCCCCTAAAAGATATTTTTTAAATGTCAGAAAAAAGTCCAAAATAAAGGGGAGAATGCACTAAAATTAATAAACAAAACAAAACAAAAAACTGGCAGAAACTGGGAGTGGAGTAGTGACAGAGAAATACTATGTCTAGAAATAATTCCAAAATTGACTTAGTGGAACCTGGCATGTACTGATTTAAGGATGCAGGGTGTGTATAGTATTACATTTTTGCTGCATTTTAACTTTTATATAGCAATCAGGAATACAAGAAAGGGGTAGATTATGGTGGGAAAGGGAATTAAGGAAGCTAAGGACGTAGAACAGGAAAATACATATAGTTAAAGTCAATATAAAACTTGAACCTAATGTGTTTGAAAGGGACAGGTAAAGTAGGAAGCAAAGAGCCTAAATAAATATATATCTTGCTGAACACAGGGCAGATAAGACAGTGGACACATCAACAAAATGAGAAAAATGAAGAACCACTGGTCCCAAAACAAAATTTCCTCTCATATACACAAACCTTTGATTTTAATTTTCAAAGATGTGTATGGGAACATAGACCCTAAAATGAAGAAAAGGACCATGAGAGGTAAGAAAGCTGTTCTGTTCAGTTCATGAGTTCATGCAGTCAGTATAGTTTAATTCATAGAGTTCAGAGCCAGTTTTTCTAAGCAGAGCAATTCAGTAAGAAGTGGAGAGCAGCCAGATGCTATTAGTCAGCCTGTAGAGGAGTTGAGTTGAACCAGCCACCCAGAGTTCAGAAAGAATTATAAAGGGTATGCTTTTTCAACAGTAAGACTAATAGGCTGAAAACTTTCTAGGACTAGGTTAGCAGATGGAGGTTGGAAGCTGTAGAATTTAAGATCCTGCCTTACAGAAAATTTAATGTATGGAGGTTAGAAGCTTCCAGGCCTAGGCCTAGAGATGGATAGAACAGAGAAAGAAATGCTCTGGGCTTAGGCCAAACCATGTATTCATACAGCTTGAGTAAGGCTCTCATCTCATGCCTTCCACTGAGGAAATAAGAGCAACATTTATACCTCCTAATGCTGCTAACTTTTAATACAGTTTCTCATATTGTGATGATCCCCCACATTTGTTTCTGTTGCTAATTCATAACTATAATTTTGATATTGTTGCTAATCATCATATAACTATCTGTGTCTGAGGCAGTCCCTGTAAAAGGGTCCTCCAACCTCCAAAGGGGTCACAAACCAAAGACTGAAAATTACTGGTCTAGAAGAAACCTTGCAACCTTCCAAATTCTGACCTTAGCCTGCATGGCACAAAGATAAATCAATAGATAAATTCAATCTCAATAAGATAGTGCAAGGAAACAGAAAATTAGGTTCAAATTAAGGGGACAACAGGTCTTACTGGCCTTGAAACCAGTTTGATAGATATGATCATTTTAATGGCAGCTCACTGTTTGATATTTTACCTTTTTTTCATTTTTTATTCTAATTTAAATACCAAGTGGATAACTGTATTAAGTACTGTGATATACCTGAGTGAACCTATTACATATTACAAAAAAAAAAAAATGTGTTTGGTGCAATGCTTCTCTGTACCAAATGCAATTATAATGCAAAACAGTCTCTGTTATTTTATATATTAGAAAACTGTATAATATGTAAAAATTCATCTCCCCATCACTCCTGACACCCTACAAAGACACAGCAGTTTTCTGACTAATTAGTGCATAGACAAAATGACTATTTTAATATGCACTCACTAGATGTTAATCATCTTAGCTTCTCTATATATAAATCATTATTAATGGACAGCTTACTCTGAATTTTCCTGTCTTGTTACATCGAAATAAAGTTCTTATCAATGTCTGTATTGTCTTCTTTTTAAAAATCATTTGTAGACTATGAGAGCTTCAATTTTCACATACTACAAGTATTTTTTGTCTCCCTGTCTAATTTAATACTGCTTCTCTCTTAGAAAATACTCTACCAGTGACATTCTTCTCTCTCAAGGAAAACTTTAAGTATCACTTCATCAGATACTACTCATATGTGCAGCATAATTTAAATGAGATAATTTATATAAATTGTTTGGAACATTATATGACATAGCACTTACAAATGATATTTTAAATTTGTGACATGTGGGAGTCCTATAATATATCCAGTTAGGCACTCAAAGACATGAATTTGAATAGCGAGAAAAACACAAGCTTCATAATTATCAGAAGGTTTGCTAGACACAGTTATATATTAAGCTATGGAAGCAAGTAAAAATATGCATGCAGAAAATAAACATGTATATTTATTAGCACACACATTTTGGTGAATACTTATATATATCAATATATACATGAGTGGGTGTAAAATGATATTTGGTGAAGACAAGTGATAGAAATTAGAGACGTTGTTCTTGGGAAGTCAGAAGACAGAAAAAAATGATTAAAAATAAAAAATAAGCAAAGTTATTCAGAGACCAAGTAGAATGAATGGTGCTCTGAAAAGCAAGGGGATTGGGAAGAAATAATTAGATTTTGATATTAGAAGATCATGTAGCCCATGGGCAGCTCATTCTCCATGAGGTTCAGGTAGTAAAGGGAGCAAGGGCAATCTCTGGCATGCACTTCAATGCATGCTCTTTGATCATCTCCCCCTGGTGAGGTGGCCTTACTAGGCCACAGAGAAAGAGGATCTAAACAGTCCTGATGAGACCTAAGGTCAGATAGTAGGGCAGGAGGACCTCCCCTATCAGTGTACTAGGGTAGGGGCATAAGAAGGAAGGAGGGTGAGCTCAAGAGGAAATGAAGGAGGGGGCTACAACCAGGTTACAAAGTGAATAAATTGTAATAATAATAATAGTAAAACATTTTAAAAGATCATTAAACTTTGTTTTGTTTTTAATTTTGAAGCTGTGAGAAAGCTGGGTTGTGAAAGGTGATTTAGAAAATAGAAAAATAAGTATAGATGATTCAGAGACATGTACTACAAAATGAAAAGGAAGATGAGAGGCTAGTAAGTATAAACCAGTTGAAATGAAGGAAATACAGTTTGGAAACTGAACAGTGCAAATAAGCTGTAAGGCAATGAAGAGAGCAAATATGTGTTGATGTGATTTATCCTCAACTTGTTTCTTCAACCACAAAAGTAATGAAAATCCTATCGTAGCTGAGCTAGAAAATATCTGTAAGAAGTTGTTAGTTTAAAACATAATTAGTTCAGTATTTTAACAGGATTACTTCATGACATTTTAATAAGAAGTCTCAGGTTCCTAGGTTGTTTCCTGTTTTCTTCTTCTTCTGATGTCCATCCTCTTTGCCTTTCAGAGAGGAGGAGGAAGGTGCTTTTGGGGGGATACAAAATGAATAAAGTGTAACTAATAAAAAATGAATTAATTAATTAAATTAAGTTTAAAAAAAAAGAAGTCTCAGGACACTACCAAAATAGAAAAGTAATTCTGTTAAAACACAACAAGAATTTAAACAACATATTTTAACTTTTGTTTTTAATTTCAGTATTCTGAACATATTTTAGAACTTTTACAGGACATTTTCTCATTCACGTTAATTTATTATGCCTAATATACCAACTGTAAATGTACTTGTCCCACATATGGGAAAGTGGTCCAAATGCAATGAAATTTGATTCTAAACTAAATACTTGAGTCCTAAACTTTCGAAGTGAAGTAGAGGCTTAATATATGCATGCCTAGCACTGGGGAAAAAATCTAGTTAGATAAGCCAATGTAGCAACAAAGACAAAACACTGGAAAAGATATTTTAAAATTGCACATTTTAGGTTTTCATTAAAAGTATGAAATTCTATTGAGACTAAAATTAATAATATGAAAACTGGGTCAAAGATTAGAAAACACAACAGGGAAAAATCTCCATTTAAAAACACCAATGCTTAAGAATCATACAATAAAAGTTTCTCAATATCCTCATCATAGCTGAAATAGAACACTTAAATTTTTGGCATATCTGAAGAAATATTATATGTAGTTTTATAATACTACAGATTATCTGTATGTAAATAAGCCAATTCATCTGTCAGACACAGTATCCAATTGTGAGAGAAAAGCTGTCACTACTTCATAACATAATAAAAAAGAAAAATCAATTGTCTTTGTGTCACATCAAGTAGAAAATTTTCACATGTATTCTCACTATCAAACCATTTGAAAGATTAAATATAGATGCAAAAAAACTCTTAGAGTGATGATGTAACATTTTCAAAGTATTTTATGGAACATCAAATTGTATATATCCTATCTAAAACAAATAGCAATTTGAAAACAAATTCAAGCTCCTACAAACCATGTCAACTATATAAGTGATGCAGTCTCACTCAGCTTATCCACCTAATGAATAAATAATTAATAATACTTATAAAGCTGATTTGCTGCAACAATTAAATAAAATTTATTACAAAATAAAATGTGCAGTTCAGGAGCTTTTGTCTTTAAATATGAGTAACAAGTATGACTTCTGTTCCTACAAAACCAATGCAGTCTTTAATGAAGTAAAGCATTTCCTAAAATCACTAAAAGCAATGGGTTTTATCATTTTGAAAATTGAACACCTTTAGTCTGGGTCTATACAAAGTTTTCTCATAGTCACAGACACAGGAGATAACATCCAATTCCCTCTGCATTGGTGAGTCAGAGTTCTGATTATTGATTGAAAGGCACAAAGAGAGTCATATTGAATTCTATTTTTAATGTTTTTCATTGGTTGTTTGTATCCCAGGCTGGCTTGAAACTTGTGACCGTCTTGCTTCAAATATACAACTGCGAAAGAGTACCATGAAGCTTAAGAAGAGGGCAGTGCTGACCACACAGAGACTTTCAACAGGATCTCAGCAGTGAGAGGAGGGTGACTACAGGCTGTACTGTGGACCCCAAAACCCAGACGTCTGTGTTTCTCAGGTGAGAGAAGAATACATGGGGATACTTGAAAGTCCATCTTTCAGCGACCCTGCTAATACCAGGGAAATTCCTGAGCTCCCATCCAGTACTCCTGCAGCCCTAAGGCCACCTGCCCAAACCCACCATCTGTGGGTACCTTCCTAGACAGGCAGCAGCAGGGCATCCACAATTCTGACCCCTGAGCCATAGGCTACCCACCACCCAAGCCCACTTTCTGTGGATACCTTCCTAGGACCAGAGCCTGCCTTCCTGTACTGAGGGTGAGACTCCAAACCTGGGAGTCCACTCTCACAGTCCTGAGGACACCTTCTGCGTACTAGAGGATCCTGCTTCCAAACCCAAGAGATCACACTCAACATCACTGCCCAGTGGAGGGGATACATTCTGGTATGGTGGGGGAGGCATGGCTCCATTCTAACTATTCCCCACCTGCCTGGCTCACCCAGGTCAAAATCAGTCAGCACAGCACAGACAGTGAACACAGTGGAGCTAAGCAAGGCATGGGACCCAGGTTCTATTCCCTACCATCTAAGGGAAGCCTGTGGGACACTGGAGCAAATCTAGGCAAAGAGATCTATCCACCACTGTCCCTACAGCCTGGCTCACATAAGAGAGAATCAGTGAGTCCAGTACAGACAGAGAACCCAGTAAAGCAAAGCTAGGCACATGAACCAAGGTCCATTGTCCTCCTACACAAGAGGCCTGTGGTGCACTACAGCACGTCTAGGCTCAGAGACCATTCTACCTGCTACCCAGCAGCCTAGCACACCTGGGTCAGAAACAACATGGCCAGTACAACCAGTGAACACAGTAGAGCTAAGCCAGGCATGGGACTCAAATCTCATCCTTCACCATCTTTAGGAAGCCTGTGGGACACTGGAGCAGCTCTAGACTCAGAGCTCTTTCCACCTGTGCCTCAGCTACCTGGGTCACCAACAGTGAGCCAGCAGAGACAGTGAATACAGCAGAGACTACTCAAGATTCCAGAGGCAGGTGTATCCAGTCTGCAGTACAGGCTCCAAGAATAATTACTCAAGGCTACAGACAACCAGAAGGCTAGCAGGTAGTGTAAGAATATAGGCAACAAAAACAAAGACATCACGGCTTCAACAGAATCTCCAAAAATAAACAGATATTCTATTGCAGATGAAAATTATCTTAAACTTATAATCATGCAGTTATTCAAGACATATGAAGGGGAAATGAAAAAAAATAGAGGGCATCATGGGAAGACAGGAATCCACATTCAAACAGATGAAGGAAATGGTGCAAGGCATGAAAACAGAATGAGAATCAATAAAGAAAACATAAACAGAGAAAACCCTAGAGCTGGAGAACTTAGAGAAGTGATCAGGAACCACAAAGGTAAGCATTACCAATAAAATAAAAGAGATGAAAGAATTTCAGGCTCTGAAGACACAGTTGCAGAAATCAATACATCTCTCAAAGAAAATATAAAATTGGAAAAGATCCAGACACAAACCATCCAAGAAATCAAAGACACCATAAAAAGACAAAAACTGAGAATGATAATAGATGAAAGATTTTGGGCTCCAAAGCCCACAAAATATTTTTGAGAAAATCATAGAAGAAAATTTCCCCAACCTTAAGAAAGAGATGCCCATAAATGTACAAGAGGCCGACAAAACACCAAATAGACTAGATCAGAAAGTAAACTCCTCCCAACATATAATAATCAAAACACTAAATTTAAAAAACAAAGAAAAGCCAACATGGTCTACAAACAGTTTCAAGCCAGCCCTGTAAGTGTTAATAGTGATGTTTACATACAATAGCGCTAAATGGGAAACCACCCAAATGAAACTAGCAGAGATCTGAAATTATGAACCTGTCAAATGATGCTCCTATGTTTCTGTGACAGTTTAAATTCCCATCAGCAGAGACTGAGAAATTCTACTGGTTCATATACTTGCTAGACTTCAGTGTTGTCCTTTGTTGTGTGCTAACCATCTTTAGCCATCCACCTATGTGGTGACATCACATCCTCGTGGTGATCTACACACCACATCTGCGTATTGATGTATGTATCACATCACTGCTGCTTTTCAGAGGCTCTGGGGTCAGAACACAGGATTACAGTCATGCTAAGCAGGTGTTCTACACCGCCAAGTTACATCCAGCCACACTGGCTTTATACCTGCAATTTTCTTTCCTTTTTTTTTTTAAATTTTTTTTTTTAGGCAGAGTCTGGCTGGTTTAGAAGTTGCTGTGCAGGACAGTCTGGCTCTGAACTCACAGAGCTCCGCTTGCCTTTGCCTCTTAAATGTGGATTTAAATGCATGTAACCAGCACACCTGGTACACTCGCAATCTTTAAGTGAAATACATTGTTAGGAGTCCTCATGTATTGTCAACCATCTGTGAAACTTCTTTGCTCTCCTTCTTTTCGACTAGTTTTGGGCTGCTTCTTTGTTTAATTGTTAGATTTTAAGTGATTTTTAGAATATTGGATGATACAAGTTCTTTATCAGAGATAAGTTTGCAAATACTGTCTTCAAGTCTGTGTATTTTTTCTTTTTTTCAATCTCATTAAATAGCTTTAATAAAGTAGCAGTTTTAAATTTAAAAAAAAATAAATAAAAAAAATAAAATAAAATAAAAAACAAAGAAAAATATTAAAAGCAGCAAGGGAAAAAGGCAAAGTAACACACCAGACTTTTCAACAGAGAATATGAAAGAAAGAAGGGCCTGGGCAGATATCATGCAGAAGCTTAGACAGCACATATGTCAACCCAGACCACTATATCCACCAAAACTTTCAATCAACATAATTGGAGAAAACAAAATATTCTATGACATAAATAAATTTAAACAACCCAGCAATCCAGCCCAACAGATAATACTAAAGAGTACCATGCTAAGTTGTCGTACCTGACTATTATATTTTTACAATAGCCCACAAGCTGTATTTAATTGTTCAGATAATAGTACTGAAATATTTTCTCTTTTTGTCAAGAATATTGCTAAGACTTTGATTACCAATAATTATTATAATATGGTATCAATGATAATAACATTAGTAATAATAAAGAATCAATTCCTTTTTTTACTTTTGTTTTCCTGTATGAGATTTTTTCCTTTTTTTAAATTATTATTATTTATTACAAATTCTTCACTTTGTATCCCTGCTGTACCTCCCTCTCTCATCTCTTCCCAGTCTCCCCTCCTTCCCTCACCTTCTATGTCATTTCCCAAGCTCACTGATAGGAGAGGTCCTCCCGTCTATCTGACCCTAGCATATCAGGTCTCATCAGGATTGACTGCTTTGTTTTGCTTTGTGGCCTGGCAAGGCTGCACTCCCCACTGGAGAAGAGGAGTTGATTAAAGAGCCAGACAGTGAGGTCATGTCAGAGACAGCCCCTGCTCCCCATAGTATGGAGCCCACTTGGAGACTGAACTGCCTATGGGCTATATGTGAGCAGGAGTTCTAGGTTATCTCCAAGCAGGGTCCTTGGTTGGAGCATTGGCTTCTCCAGGGAACCATGAGCCCAGGTTTTTTGACTCTGTTGGTCTCCTTGCAGAGTTCCTATCCCATCCAGTTCTTTTGATCTTCCCCTTTTTACATAAGATTCCCTGAGACTGTCTCTGACATGAACTCAGTGGCTGGCTCTTTGATCACCTCCACACGAGCGGGGACCAGCCTACCAGGCCAGAGAGGAAGACAATGAAGCCAGTCCTGATAGAGTAGGGTCAGATGGAAAGAGAGGAGGACCTACCCTATCATTAGACCAGGGTAGGGGCATAGGAGAAGAAGGAGGGAGGGTGGGATTGTGAAAAGATGGGGGAGGGAGCTACAGCTGAGATACAAAGTGAATAAGTTATAATTAATAAAAATAAAATAAACTTTAAAAAAATTCCCTACTTTCAGCCCAAAGTTTGGCTATACATCGCATCATCTTAGATACCCTGATCAATAGAGTCTTCCAGAGGGTCTCTGTTGTAGGCTCCTGTCCTGTTCTCTGCCTTCTTCAGCTTCTGATATCCATCTAGTTTGCCCTGCTGAATGAGGACTGAGAATCTTCGCTAGGGTCCTGCTCTTCATTTAACTTCTTTAGGGGTACAGATTTTACCATGTTTCTCCCCTCCTATATGTCTAATATCCACTGATAAGTGAGTATATACTGTGTGTGTATTTCTGCTTCTGGGTTACCTCACTGCGTACAGACTAGGAAATGATCTTCCTCAACCCAATATCTAACAGAGTGCTAATATCCAGACTATATAAAGAACTCAAGAAGTTAAACACCAACAAACCAAACAATCCAATTAGAAAATGTGGTACAGAGCTAAACAGAGAATTCTCAATAGAAGAATACTGAATGGCAAAAAAACACTTAAAGAAATGTTCAGTGTCCTTAGTCATCCAAGAAATGCACATCAAAACTACCCTGAGACTTCACCTTTTACCCATCAGAATGGCTAAGACAAAAAACTCAAGTGACAGCACATGCTGGAGAGGATGTGGAGAAAGGGGAACCATCTTCCATTGCTGATGGGAATGTAAACTTGTACATCCACTCTGGGAATCAATATGGTGCTATTCCCAGAAAATTAGGAATGGTGCTACCTCAAGATCCAGATATTCCACCCCTGAGCATATATCTGAAATATACTCAAGTACACAACAAGGACATTTGCTCAACCATGTTCATAGCAGTTTTATTCATAACAGTCAGAATCTGGGAAAAAAACCTAGATATCCCTCAACTGAGGAATAGATACAGAAATTGTGGTACATTTACACAATGAAATACTACTCAGCTATTCAAAACAAGAAGATCATGAAATTTGCAGTCAAATGGATGGATTGAGAAAAAGAAACAATTTCATAATTTTAAATGACTATACATAAAAACACTGTGAATAATACAAATAATTGTAGTTTTATGCTCTGTTCTATAAATGCCAGCTACAAAGTTTGTGTCGTTACAGTTATACAAATTATAACTCTTCAAGTGATTCATGGGAAAATGACCTCACCTGGAGTTGCAAGACTTCATGATTTTCTAATCCTTCCACAATTGGTGAAAATCGTTCTCTGTTATTCCTTTCAGCTGTAGTGGTGATGGCCCCCAAAAGTTTGTCTAGACTATAGACATAAACAAGTAAAAACATGAATGGGAAATAATTCTTATGCACACATTATAAACATAGTTAATTCTATATTTTATTTTTAGTGTTGGTTTTTGTACATACCATTGCAATTTTCATAACATTTAATAGGAAAATATTTTAGATACTTGCAGTATGTAAAACAGTGTTTTAAATTATCGCTGTTGTGGAATAGCTAAATGGGTTTATTTAACATACTATTATTTAACATGCTAATCTCTTTTTGGTATGAACTGTTGTGTGTTCCAAACATTCATCTACAAATTGACACCAACCTTTTTTTTTTTCTAAATGATAAGTTCACTTCATTTTAGGTTCCCATACAAGATAAAGTAAAATGCAATGATACAATAGTATAAAGTGAAAGCATCTAGTTGCTTAAACTAAAGAAGTCAAATTGGGGTCTGGAGAGTTTGCTTCAAAATTCAGAGTACTGACTGCTCTTCCAAAGGACAGAGTAAAATTTACAGCACATAGTGGTGATACACAAACTGTTACAACACTGCATAGTAAAAATTAAATTGCATAATGTACAGTACATGCATGTACTCTGTGCATGTGTATACATGTGCACATCTCTTATGTCTCTACCTCCTCTGTGCTTCCAAAAATAACTTTTTTGAATTTTTAACACATTTTCAATTGACTAATGTTTTCAGTAAGACACTATTCCATTTTAAATTAATCCTTAACAAATTTAGATTATATAAAATCGAAAAAAAGGTAAAAAAAATAAGGATTTTAAACAAGAGAGTGAATCTTTTTAAAAAAAAAACGTATTTATTTTTACTATGTATGCCGTGTTCTGCCTGTATGTATACCTACTTGCCAGAATAGGGCACCAGAACTCATTTTAGATGGTTGTAAGCCACCATGTGAGTGCTTGGATTTGAACTCAGGATCTTTGGAAGAGCAGGCAGTGCTCTTAACCCCTGAATAAATTATAAAGCATAAATTTAATTTAAAAAATAGCAAAAAAATAAGGATGTTAAACCAAAAATGTTATAAGATCTACTACTATTTTCCTGCAAGTTACCAAAAAAAAGATATGCTAATTTCCAAGAAGTCATTTTCAACACAATAAACAGAGCATGTCAATACTCACATGTTCTCTTCCCCTATAATGCAAATAGCAGAAAGTATTTTTACTATTTCAGTCATCATGTTGGGTTGCTTTGGGTCAACTGCTCTTGCCAACAATAAAAGGCTCCTCTCATCTCCTAGAATCCTTTGTAGGCCAAACTAAAGAAAACAAAACAATAACTATCACTGAAACTGAAATATCTATGAAAAATAGTTTTCGTTTAAAATAAACGCAAAATAAAAAAAAATTTTCAAAGAAATCTTCAAAGTGATGTTATATTTTACTATATAAACTCTCCTCAAATGCGGTTATTTTCCTAGTGTATTTTATTACATAAACTCTCCTCAAATGCAGTTATTCTCCTAGTATTTTATGTGAAATGACTGTATCTTAGAATTTTTATGGCTTCAATATAAATGCATTATATTACTCAAAGGTTTTGAAAAGATTTCAGAGAAATATGGGGAAAATTAGTATTTCTTTAACAAACAAGAACATACAGAACATATACTGACTATTTTCTAAAGCAATTTTTTAAGTCCTGAGATATCCTTTGAAAAGTATAGAATTTGTGGTTAAGTTTTCTAATATGTTGGCATGGAAACTTAAGCAAAACAATGAAGGAAATGATAGTACACATTCATGTATACTATATGCTAAAGTAATAAAAATATGGTATGGATTTTCCCTTATTTCCTTGTCCACCAACCTCATCTCTTAGGCAGCAACAAACATCATAAACTCAGAGACATAGCTCTTTGGTTTCCTTACATATCACAGTCAAATAGGGAAAAAAAAACTATCAGTTTTATTTGTTTTCTAGGCATGAGACCAAGTATGTACATACATGTTTTCACAAATACCAATAAATAGATTTTCAATTAAAAAAAATAATACTAACTTACTGCTTTCTTTCACCTGTGTCTCATAAAGTATATTTCATTTTTTTCTCATTAAAAGGTTGCTACACAACAGAACAAGAAAATTTGAACACATGGAACTTCCAAGAGACTCATACTCCAACCAAGTACTATTCATGGAGATAACCCAGAACCCCTGCACAGATGTAGCCCAGGGCAGTTCAGAGTCCAATTGGGTTACATAGTAATGTGAAGAGGGACTGCCTCTGACATAATCTGATTGGCCTGCTCTTTGATCACCTCCCTCTGGGGGGGGAGCAGCCTTACCAGGCCATAGTAGAGGACAATGCAGCCACTTTTGATGTGAACTGACAGACTAAGATCAGAAAGGAGAGGAGAACCTCCCCTATTAGTGGACTTGGAGAGTGGCATGCAAGCAGAGGGAGGAGGGAGGGTGGGATTGGGAGGGGAGGAGGGAGGGGCTTATGGGGGGATGCAGAATGAATAAAGTGTAATTGATGAAAAATTTAAGAAAAAAGGGAAAAAAATAATTTAAGAACCGTAAATGACTTTCAAAATTGGAGGAAAACATGGAGTTAGTCAATTGGCATGGAGCACGTCTCGCCCCTGGGGGCAATGGTCTCCTGAACCTACTCAGATCTCGGACACCACCACTGCTAGTTCTAGAACTGACGCAGGATGTTCCAACGAGGGGTTAAGGCTTCTCATAATATTTCCTATAAGCCCACACCTGTTTGTCTATATCCCCCATTTTTATTCATTATTAGCCAGATAGAGCCAAGTAATTGTGGTAATGATACTTGCTTTTTTGCCCAATGCTGGAATGCTAGTAAATTTAGGTATGCCCTGGTTACTCGCATGCCTGACTGGGTGCCTGTGCCCATTGATGCCCCTCACGCTATGACTCTCTTCAGACAGAAAAGGGATCTTGGAACTACAGCCACCATTGTTACTACCATCTCATTGGCGGCTGTTGGAGCTACCACCAGGGCATTAGCCATGAGTCATACTGGGCAGACTGCTCAGACCCTGAATAATCATTTAGCCAATGTAGCTCATGCCTTAGTTGTACATAAAGGAATTAATGCTCAACTAAAAGGAAGCTTGATGGTGTTCAATCAGAGGATTGACCTCTTGCAGGAGCAAATTGATACCCTATGGCAAATCGCTCAACCTGGCTATCAATGAAAGTATGCTGGACTTTGTATCACTAGCATACAACATGAGAATTTTTCCTGTGCTGCAAATCTGTCTAAACAATTGTCTAGCTATATTTTAGGTAATTGGACTGGAGAATTCGATACTACAATGGAGCAGCTGAGAGTGGCCATTGTCACAGTAAATTCTACCAGAGTGGACGCAGGACTAGCCACAGGATTATCAACATGGATTGCTGCAGCCATGAATCATCTGAAGGAATGGGCGGGCATGGGAGCGTTAGCAGGCCTTCTGGTGTTGGTCTCCTTGGTTTGCCTGTGGTATATATACAAGATTAGAGTCTCACAACAGTGTGATGCAGCCATGATCATTCAGGCCTTTACAGCCATTGAAGCAGGACATTCCCCCCAAGCATGGTTGGATACCATAAAAAGCTAAAATGATATGCTCAGGATGCGAGCCTAAGCACTGCACTCAGGGTCAGCCGCTTTGGACCCAGAGAAGAGCATGTCTGATTGCATGCGGGTTGATGCCCCAGGTCCCGCCTCTGAGAAAAAGGTATCAGACAGGTCTGATGCTCTTTGGGTGGATGACACCTAAATGAACATCTGTACAAAGTCCCAATTTATTTCTAATATCAGAGATCAGACCTCTACTCTTGCCTGATGCGTCTAAAACAAAAAGGGGGAACTGTAGAGAGCTGCGGAATGCTATGCCTTAAAGATGGAGCTGGTTTCTGCCTTCCACCTTCCTGATGGTGAGTGCTCTCTGTCACGAACAACTCCATATTTGGCTAAGGCCGAGGATCTGGCTTGCTTCCATGTATGTGGACCTATCTGCATTGCCCACGTGACACGCCTGGGTTGGCTACCCAGAGGTTATTTAAGCTGTGGGCTGGCTTTCCCCAGGGTCCGAGGATTGTTCAATGTTCCTGAATAAACTGCATTGAAAAAAAAAAAAAAAAAGAACACCTATACTACTCACAAAAAAAAAAAAAAAAAAAAAAAAAAAAGTTTGCTACATTTTACAGTGCCAGGGCAGCACTACATTTGTTGGAGTATATTACAAGATAACATTTGGCAAAGTACCAAACGTATGAACAGCATGTTTGTTCTTAATGAAAACAAGGGAACCAGGCTAAGCTTCTTAAATATGACTTTAGCATGAGTCTTAATAAATAGTGAACATGCAGGCTTTTAAAACAGTTCCTAATGTAAGTAACCTCAACTTCAAGGGCCAATAATAAAAACAAACAAACAAACAAAAAAACAAACAAAGTGTTGAAGTTGTTTCAGAAGAAAGTTATTTTCTTCGATTTGGAAAATGTATTCCAACTTAAAATGACTATATCACTCTATTAAAAATGTCTGTTTTATTAATTGTTTCACATGCCTATAATATAAAGGACTCATTTACTCACGTGGTGAGGATATATATCCAAGTCATAAACATAGCCAAACAAAAACTTTCATTTAATTTAGAATAATTTAAATTAAACCATCCTGTTCCTCAAAACTGCCAAAAAATTAAGAAAAAGAAAGGGAGTCTTGACATATACGAGCATTTCCTATGGGAACTGGGAAATCCTATTGTTATAACTTTCTTTAGTCATTATTCTAATTATAATGAGTAATTATCCTACAAAACTATGATAGTTGACAACATGAATCAACAAGAATGTAGAGCAAAAGCTCCCATAGCTCAATTTACTGAGAAGGAGACTGAATAGCCAGAGGCTAAGTTATTTTTCAAAGGCCATACCTGCTTGAGATTGGCAAAATATGACTGCATTTCTGATTTCTAGTACTAGGTTCTCTTTTATAAAGTTACTACTTTTGTCAGTTGGAGGAAGAGATCCTTCTTGAGCTATGGAATATCAAAGTTCAATTAAGTTCATTCCTGTTACACATTAGATCCCATGACATGTGGGAAGTAAAGGCCAAAAGCACAGAAGTACAGAAATTCTATACTAGGTAGTGATGGGAGTCATTCTATAAGATATTTCCAGGTGGGTCAGTGAGATGGCTCAGGGGATGAAAGTACTCAATAAAATGCCTGACAATCGAGGTTTGGTCCCTGGGAACCTCATGGTGGAAGGAAGGAAGGAATTCCAGCAAGTTATAGTTTGACATTCACAGGCATGTATTGGCATATCATATGTATACATAATTCAATGTAAAATATAATAATAAACCACTAGACATAGCAGTAAAACTGATGTGATGAAGTAGTTCATTAGAAACCATGTACTGCATTTGCAAATAATATTAGTTACTAGTTAATATGATTATATGATAAGGCAGTAATATATAATTGTACATTCCAAAGAAAGAGTGTTTTCTATTATTTAAATACACAGTATTATTGCACTATTAATAATTATAATTCACATTTAGCAAGTTTCTGGTTACTGCTATAATTACTTATTTATATAAAGAAATTTGAGAGAATTAAAATATCATCCAAAGGCAATTATGAAATGAAGCAAATTAGTCACAGTTATTATATCTGTAGGTCTTCACCATATTGTATAATAAAAACATGAGTATACATATATCAAAATGCATGCTCTCTTCCAAAGATTTCTTTTATGCCTCTCTAATCACTGAAAGCAATTCAAAATGAAAGATAGATCTTAGCTTTATAACACTCTTAGCAATCTTGTTGAACCTTATACCTATCCTTGAAATTTCCTTTTCACAATAAAATTTCTTTCTCTGTACAGAAATGATACTCAACTTCCGACATTTACATTTTAGTACTAGAAGGGTTTAAAAGATGTTTCAGGAGTTAAGAACACTTATTACTCTTATTAAAAACACTGGTTCGATTCCAAGCACCTACATTAGACAGCTCAAGCCAGTAGCTTAAGTGCTACAGAATCTAAGAACTTATGGCTGCAATGGCTATGCATACACATGTGCTGCACATAAATTCATCTAGCAACAAGTACACATAAATAAATATTTAAAAGTAAATAAAATTTCACAGTATCACAAAGAAAAACATACTATTTAGTTTGACATATAAACTAATATTGTTGGCAAAATTGCAAAGTATTGCAAAATATTGTGTGAAAAAGTACACTTTTAAAACCACTTAAAGAAAACTTATGATAATCTGCATTATAAACATATTACTGAAAGTAGAATTAATATCCACTGTCTTATCTTTTCGTTATTTTCATACTGTCAAGCAAATTTTCCCCTTTAGTAACAGAAACAGAAGTAAATACCATTTACCTTATTATTCATAAATGCTTTCAGGCACTGTATAAGTTTGTACTGGTTCTTCTTGTCAATATTCTCTTGCCTAAGTGAATAAGAAAAAAAAAAAACAAAAACAAAAACAAAACCTTGAGCTTGTTTGGAGGTTATAGCAGGGGAGCACAGCTACTCTTATACCTTTGACAGAAGACGTGTCCTTCCCTATTCCAGGAAGGTTGTCTTCTTCAACAAAGAACATAGCTTCAGTAGAGCACAGTTTCTGGAGGGATGCACATGGTGTGGTGAGAGAGGAAGGGGACACTCGCCTAGCCAGCCAAATCAGCTAAATAAACCCTAGCAAAAAATGGGGTGACACGTGGTGCATTCAAGACATTGGAAGAGGGAGAAAACAGGGAACAGGACAGGAACCTACCACAGAAAGCCACTGAAAGAAACTACCCAACAAGTATCAAAGCAGATGCTGAGGCTCATAGCTAAATTTTGGGTAGAGTGCAAGGAATATTATGAAAGAATGGGAAGATAGAAAGATCTGAAAGAGACAGGAGCTCCACAAAGAAAGCAACAGAACCAAAAAATTGGGCACAGGAATCTTTTCTAAGACTGATACTCCAACCAAGACCATGCAAGGATATAACCTAGAACCCCTGCACAGATATAGCCCATGGCAGCATAGTCTCCAAGTGGGTTCCTAGTAAGGGGAACAGGGACCATCTCTGACTTGAACTCATCGACTGGCTGGCTGATGACCTCCCCCTGATGAGGGATCAGCCTTACCAGGACACAAAGGAAGACAATGAAGCCAGTCTTTATGAGACCTGATAGGCTATGGTCAGATAGAAGGGGAGGAGGACCTCCACTCTCAGTAGACTTGGAGAGGGGCATGGGAGAAGATGAGGGAGGCAGGGTGTGATTAGGAGGGAATGAGGGAGAGGGCTACAGGTGGGATACATAATGAATAAACAGCAATTAATATAAAAATAAAAATTAAAAAGAAAAAAACCCATATTTCATTGTGTTTAAATTTTTTCCCATGTGTAAAAGGTTTTAAATGTTTATTCTTACTGTTTCTTGTCCAGAAGCTTTTCCAGCACATCCAGTAAGAGTCCAAGTCCTTCATGGCCAAAGTTGTTCACCCAGCTAAGAATTAAAAAGAACGTACAAGTAACTTCTATTCTTAACACTTTAGATATTAAAACTAAAATTTTGGTTTTCAAATACAGGAATCCTCCCATACTATTGATATCTTTTTCTTTCTTTTTCTCTCTGATAAAAGGCTAGATGCTGCAGATGACCATGATATCCTCTCTTCATGGTTTTCTTGCCCCTATATATTTCACCAACTTCACAAAATTAAGAAAGTTTATCTCTCACTACTTCTAATCACCCAAATCAACATTTCCTCCTCTCCTCACTATTCTCTTAATAATACCATTGCCCTTTGAGTCCCTCACATATGAAATATAGGCTTAATTGTTTGACCTGTCATTCTCTTTCACCTTTTTATTTATTCTATTCATTTTGTAAATAGCTGTTGAGTAGCTACAAGGTTCTGAGCATAAAGATATAACTGACAACATAATTAAGTCCTTATCCTCTTGGAGCCTACCACCTACAATTATAGAGATAGATAATGAATGACCAAATATATAAATATTAGTGCTTTGGTACAAAGAAGTAATACAACTTTTGTTAAATATGTGAGCTGCTAGTATGCTGTTCTTCAATATGTATCAAGGAAAAAAGTCTATGATAAGATGCTACCTGAACAGAACACTGAAGATAAAGAGAATTGTATGAGTAGAAGGTTTATCAGAAAATTGATTCCAAAGGTGTTAAATACTATGTTTGGAATGTTCCATAAGCTCTGTAGGAGGGAAAAGCATTGAAAGTGTTGGGACAATGATAAAATATTACACACCATTTGTATTAGAACACTAGACCATTAAGTAGTTAAGAATGTTTCTTCTTCTTTAACAATGCTTCCTCTAAATAGTCCTCTGTTCCCTTCCTTGTTTATGCTAAAACCCAATTCAACACTAGTTAATTTTATCTTAACATGACTAAAGAATCCTATCAGATCAGGGATGAAGATAGTTTATTGTAAAGGTTGTTTTAGCAATTCTGGTTTTTTTTTGTTTTTCCATATGAAAATGAGAATAGTTCTTTAAAGGTCTATAAAAATTGTGTTGGTACTTTGATGGGAGTTGCATTGAATCTGTAGATTGCTTTTGGTAGGAAGGCCATTTTCACAATCCAGAAGCATAAGAGATCTTTCCATCTTATAGTATCTTCCTCAATTTCTTTCTTCAGAGACTTGAAGGTTTTTGTTGTTGTTATATATATATATATATATATAACACCTTGGTGTGACTCTGATTAAAGTCACAGCAAGGTAGGTTTGTTATTTCTGATTACTCCCTAATTCCTTACTCAGCCCATTTATCTTTTGTATACAGATGGACTTCTGATTTTGTTGGTGGTGGTATTAAATTTGTATCCAGCCACTTAGCTCTATGTTCATAACAGCTTCATTCATAATAGTCAAAAGCTGGAAACAACCTAGATGTCCCTCAACTGGGGAACTGATACAAAAATTGTGGTATATTTACACAATAGAATACTTCTCAGCATGAAACTTGCAGGCAAATAGATGGAACTAGAAAAGATCACCCTGAATGAGGTCACCCAGAAGAAGAAAGACACACAGGCTATATACTCACTTATAAGTAAATATTAGCCATATAATATAGGATAAACGTACTAAAATCTATAGTCCTAAAAAGCTAAACAGCAAGGTGGACCCTAGGGAAGATGCTTAATCCTCATTTAGAGGGCAAACAGGATTGATAGCAGAAGCAGGAGAAAACAAGGAACAGAACAGAAGCCTAACTTGATTTCATTAGCTGGCTCTCTGATCACCTCCTCCTGGGTGATAAAACATTGCCAGACCACAGAGGAAGACAATGCAGCCAGTCCTCCTTGTTGTTTAGCCTTTTTAGCACTATAAATTTTGGTATGTTTTATCCTATATTATATGGAGAGCAGGGACAGTCTCTGGCATGAACTTGGTTGCCTGCTCTTTGATCTAGTAAGATTTTCTTTCTAGTAAGATTTTCTTTCCAGAAAGATTTTCTTTCTCTGTGGCCTAGTAAGGCCACCTGTGAAAGGTGAAAGAAAATCTAGACAGAGAAAGAAAATCTAGACAGTCCTGATGAGACCTGATAAGCTAAAGTCAGCTAGTAGGAGAGGAGGACCTCCCCTAATGGAAAGGCATAGGGGGAGAAGAGGGAGGGAGGGTGGGAGCAGGAGGACATGAAGGAGGGAGCTACAGCAGGGAGATATAAATTCAATAAATTTTAATTTAAAAAAGAGAGAATCCCATCAGGGGTCTTTGAAGCTTCATTTTTTTTTCTTTTGTGCATTTTACACTTAAAATATCTGACTAATAACATTTAACCACATTCCTCAGCCCAAAATTTCACTTAGATTGGCTCAATAATTCCTTAGCCAGACATTTTCATGGAGCCTTAATCTACCTTTTAAGCCTGAGAATTTATAATATATTTGACAATAAAATCAGACAAATGATCATTCTGGGTGTTCTCTTTGAAGTTCCTTTGTTTATTTTTTCTTTCTTACAAGAAGGAAACCACAATATCATCTCTCAATGCCTCCAAACCTCATATGACCATTTAAAACCATTTAGTGATCTCTCCCTCCCCTAAAAATCAACCGAATATGGATTTCTTTTAAACTCCCACATTTAACCTTATCTCTTGATGTCTGGCATAGCTTTTATCATATACCTTACCAATTCATTTGGATTATAAATTCCCTAAATACATTATATTTTCTCAATCATTTCTTTTATCTTTTTTTATTATTAGTTTTTATTATTATTATTATTATTTTATTAACTCTGTATTCCAGCTGTATCCCGCTCCCTCATTCCCTTCCAAACCCTCCCTCCCTCATCTCCTCCCTGCCCCTTTCCAAGTTCACTGATTGGGGAGGTTTCATCTGACCGTGTTTTATCAGGTATCTTCAGGACTGGCTGCACAGTCCTCCTCTGTGGCCTAGCAGGACTGTTCCTCCCTTGGGAGGTGGGGAGGTCAAAGAGCTTGCCATTGAGTTCCTGTCAGAAATAGTCCCTGTTCTCCTTACTAGGGTAAAACCAATTGGTTACTGAGCTACCGCAGACTTCATCCAAGCAGAGGATCTAGTCACACTTTATATATTAATATTCTGAAATTGTGACTATAATTCCATTAGGACACTTACATAATGTCTTAGGATATATCCTTTCAATTTTACAATAAAATGTTAACTTCCAGTAGAAAAAAAATACATGGTTTATTTTCATAAGAAAGTAATGTAGCTAAACTTTTATCACACACTCTACAAGACATTCAATTTCTGTTGGTTCCTTTAAATTTTATTAAAATAAATTGATTCCAAGAAATCACAATTACAGTCTGAAAATCAGGAAAACAAAACCGAGATGATAGAGTTTCTCTGTCATAAATAAGTCCTTGAATGCAACCAAGAAAAACAGTGGCATTAACCCAAAACTTAACTAGTACCTCCTTTACCTAACCCAAATTGTATATTATGCTATGTGATCCTGCTAGGCAGCAAAAAAGTGATAAAGGAAATTTCCTGCACTGTTAGAAGGTTAAAAATAGTTGAAGGACAATTCCTCTTTGATGAGTACAAAACAGAAATGCAACCTTTTCTCTTACCTACTAGGTACAATGTGAAAAACATGTAATTAACAACTCATTTTAGAAGATGATTGCTATGTAGAAAAAGATCAAACAAATTTAATCTTCACAGATATTTTTAGCACAAACTACACATGCATAAAAGGAACATTTCTTTGTTGATCGAATTTGGAATGTTGTTTACTAAAAGAATGATATTTAAAGATAGGAAGTTTTGTCGTTTCTGTGTTAATGTTTTTGCTTTATTTTAAATATATCTACTTAACACTGGGGAAGAAACTGGAGACTGAAGAGATTTTCTTTTTTTTTTTTTTTTTTGTCTGAACCTTTATGGTAAAATACATTTTTAGTCATTGTATTTTAAATGATAAAAACTATATCTATTTTTAGTGTCCATATGACTTATATGTGTACTAAAAATAGACAAGTATAGCTGTCCATCATGGAGTAACAACATGTACATGTCGCTTATCATTATCATTTAACTGGTAAAAACAGTAAAAATTTACTTTCTCTGGAGTTTTCAAGGGTACAATATACTATTATTTACTATAGTTACCATGATATACATTACGTATCTTTAATTCCTTCTTTTATTTACAAGAAATTTTGTACCTTTTTGTACATCAATTTCCTGAATCAGTAGCTGCAAATATAATTTATCAAAATATAATCTAAAACACTCAATATTCAAAATCCCCAACAATCACCCATTAACCAAACCAGGAACCTTAAATATTTATCTGACAAAACTAAGCTAAACCTAGTCTTTATTTTTCTATCCCAATGAATATGTACTAACAAAAATGATAGTATATGATGGATGGATTTTTAAAAGGACTGAATACAATATGAAGTACCGATGAGACAGATATTACCCTTCAGTAAATTCAACCTGCCTATAATTATTTCCAGAAAAATTGAAAAGTATAGTAAATTATAAAAGATTCACATTTCTATATAATAAGTCTTTCAAGACATCAATAACTTTTAAAGGAACTATAATGTTATAAACACTAAGATTTCACTAGACATTGACAAAATGCTAATGACATTTGGTTGTGTGTACTAGAGAGATATAGGCATTCCCTGCAAAGGGACATTAGGGCTCATGGCATAGGGAGGTCAGGCAAAAAGTAATTGATCTGCCCTAACATTGGGGAGTCTTCCCAGAGATGAATCAATGGCAGGCTCAGAGACAGTGTAGAAGAACCTGATTGGTCACCCAAAAACTATATAAGTTGCTCCCTCATCTAGAATAAATGAGTCTGCAGTCACTCATCCTTGTTTTGCATCCACCCAACTCCTGGTGTCTGTGTGATGACTCAGCACCTCTCACATTCTCTGCCTTCTTCCCCTGTCTTCACCCACAAGCTGGACCCTTGGAAGGAAGACCAAAGAGAGATCAAACTCAGAGCCTTGCAAATGGCTGGTAAGCAGTCTACCACACTGAGCTATATGTCTATTCTTAGTTTTATGACACAAGATCTCAGGCTGGCCTGGAACTCAAAATGTAGAAAAGGTCATCTCCACCTCACAATCTCATTGCTTAGCTCTATAACTACTGCGATCATAGGTTCATAACACTCATGACAAGCATAACAGTTACTTTTATTCTCATTTTGGACAGATAAAGACCAATGTTAAGGTATAATATATGTGGAAGGGAGGGAGGGAGGGAGAGGAGGAAGGAAGGAAGGAGGGAGGGAGGGGGGAGGGAAGGAAGGAAGGAAAGAAGGAAGGAAAGAAGGAAGGAAGGAAGGAAGGAAGGAAGGAAGGAAGGAAGGAAGGAAGGAAGGACTGCAGTAGGCAGGCAGATAAGCAGGATAACCAGAATAAACTTGTCTTGATTGTACAAATAAATTAATACAAAAAAAAAACACATTGTGAAAAGAGTAGATTTACTAGTTTCAATATCAATTAAGTTACTCTGTCATCGAGATTTAAAAAAATGAAAAATAAAAATAAAAATAGTTGACTTTCTTAGGCAAAAAACAATCAGAATCTAGGAGTTTTCAACTGCTGTCTTCATTGTATTGAATCATTATTAATAACTAACATATAAGGCACCAGTTAAGTCAGCCTTGCTGCAAAAGACCTATATTTAATGCTACTCTGAAGATTGAAGATGAAGAATCACAAGTTCAAGGCCGGCCTGGGTTAGAGCATGAAGTCCAGGACAATATAGGAAATTTAGACATTGTCTTAAAAGAGAAAGTATAGAAGGGAGGGAAAGAAGGAGAAATGGAGGACGGGCTGGCAATACAGGTCAGTGTATAGTGGTCAATCACTAGTATGAACCCTAAAACAATTGGTTAATACCATTCTTTTCTAGTTGTTTTGATTTCATGACGTAAACTATTCCTTAAACACACAAATGGCTATAGTTAGATGCAGAATAAAAATCTATAAAGTATATTTATTATATGCTCCATCAAAAAAGAAGGGGGAGACAGAAAGACTTGGAGGGGACAGGAGCTCCACAAGGAGACCAATAGAGCCCAAAGAAAAGAAAAGAAAAAAAAAAAAAAAAACCCTGGGCTCAGCCGTACTGCAAAGACTGATGAATCAACCAAGGACCATGCAAGAAGAAGACCTGGAACCCCTGCTCAGATGTAGCTCATGAGCAGCTCTGTCTTCACGTGGGTTCCCTAGTAAGGGGAGCAGGGGCTATCTCTGACATGGACTCCATGGCTGGCTCTTTGATCACCTTCCCCTGGCACGGTGGCCTTACTAAGTCACAGAAAAAGAGGACCCAAAGATTCCTGTTGAGACCTGATAGGCTAGGGTAAGATAGTACAGAGGAGAAGGACCTCCTTTATCAGTGGACTAGGGGAGGGACAAAGAAGGACGGAAAGAAGAAGGAAAGCTGGGATCAGGAGGAGTTGAGGGAGAGGGCTACTGCCAAGATACAAAGTGAATAAATTGTAATAAATAATAATAATAAAGAAAATATAAAAAATAAAATAAAATAAAAGCCCACCAACAACTGACCATAATACATCTTATATACTCAGGAGAAAAAGATGATGAATAAATAAACTAAAAAAAAAAAAAAATAGTCTTAAAGTTAACATGTATTTTGAAATCAAAGAGTATCACATGGTTGATGCCCATTCACATTAAAAGCCTTATGCCATTTTAATCAATGTTCATAATTTTGGGCTCTAACACATTACAAATATCTTAAACATTTTCTATATGAAAACAATTCATTAATGTTTACTACAGATTTATATTTGAATCTATTTCAGGGTGTTCTTTATACTTTGAAAAATATTAATGCACATGGGGAAACTTATGATAACATAATTTTTAAAATAAATCTTTTGGGGGGGCAAGATGGCGGCGCTGGGAGAACACTTTGTCTGAGAAGCGTGACAACACTCTCCGTGCAGTGACCAGGAGACTGAACTCTGGGCCCTAAAACAACAGCGATCCTGTTTCCCAGGTGAGGGGAGGCTCCCACAGCATGGGAATCGGTGGGGTCCACTCTCGGGCCACAAAGCCAGAACCTGGAAGAGATCCCAGGTAACTCGGGCTTTTGGTCTCCAGGCTGGAGCCGCAAGACTGCATGTCCCGATCACTTTCCCAGGCTGATTGGTGGGTACAATGGTGCCAGAGACTGGGAGTCCCAGTCGCAAGAAAACCCCACGGGGAAGGAAAGTTGCGAGACTGAACACAGGCCATCCAGTCTTTCCCTGGAAGGTCTTGCTAAACGCTGACACCCCCCACCATCACAACTGAGCTCCCCCTCACGTGGAGAGCAGCTGTGCACCCAGCTCAAAATCCTTACTCTGTCTTCGAAGGAGGCAGGAGGCGTACAGCAGAATCTGGCACAGACCACATTATTTATACCCCAAACCGAATTGGGGTTGAGAAAACCCAATCCTTTCAGGCACTACCCAAATACCGCCATAACCATGCCACAGCAGAGAAGAAGGATAGAGGCACACAGAGGCTTTACGTTGCCTGGAACACAATGCTGCCGACTGCTCCTAGCAAAAAAAAACTTCAGCTCGGGATCTGGGACTGTGGTCATTCAACACGTCCTGAGATTCTCCTGGGTCCAGCACAATAAGGTCTGACACCAAGTCCTATTACCAGCACCGCCCCCCCGACCCCTGGCAGAGAAACCCCAGCTCCGGATCAGACTGAGAAGTCCCACCCCTCTGGCACTCCCCTGAGAGCACTGCCATAAGCTTGCCCTAGCAGAGGAGAAGGTCAGAGGGGAAGGACAGAGAGGCAGCCTGCCACAGGACACAGCACCCCCTTTCCAGCTCACCCAGAGGCCCCTGGCAGAGAAACCCAAGCTCTGGATCTGAGGACACTCAACCCTACCTGGTACTCTCTCAGGAACAGCAAACATAGGTTCTTCCACCAGGCTGCTTCTGGCAGAGAGATCTGGACCGGGGATCTGGGATTGAGAACACTCAACCTAACTCTTTCCCACGCTACCTTGGGACCAGTCAACATAACCCCTCCTGGCAGAGGAAAAGGAAAGAGAGGCAGCACACAGGAGAGGTGGACACCGAGTCCCGCGGCCACAGTGTCACAGAGCTGACTGTTAGCCTACTCGCGCATTTTCCTCAACAGGACCAAATCAGAGAGTAGAGAGCAAGGGGAACGACTGTGCATTCCAACTGGTCCTGCAAGAGGGTGAGTGAGCCTTCTAGGAAGAGTTTGCCCCAGACCCAGGACTTCTCCACAGGAGCAACCAGACCAGATCCCTGCCACCCACACCCCTAGTGTGGGCATCATGGGGATTCTTGCAATAGGGACCCCAATGTTGAAGCCTCTGCCTTGTGCGTCCAGCAGTGTAATCCAGGCAAACAATCCCTAGATCTCAGACAGAACCGCGTAATAGTGGCCTACAGGCCACTGCAATAGTTAAAGAATCCGCACATGCAAACTGCACCTGCTAAAAGCGTATGCGAATAGTGCCAGCATCACATTCCTTACTTAGGCAAAAACTGAAACCATAACACATATTCCCAAACCAGTGAACCTCTCTCATCTTCCTGAAAAAACAGTCCAGAAAACAGAAAGAGATGATCATAGCCGGAACTAAAAACAGTGAGGGTTATAAATAACCAGATGGCTAGAGGCAAACATAAGAACACTCCCAACAAAAATCAGGACATAATGACCTCACCAGCAACCCCACAAAGCAATGGACACTTCAATTCACTAGATGTACAGGAAAACTACTTCAAAATTATGTTTCTCCAGCTATTAGAGGCCCATAAAGATGAAATGAACAGAGCCCTCAGAGAAATAGCCAAAGAAATCGAGACAAACCAAGAGGAAATAATTCGAGCTCTCAGAGAAATGACCACAAAAATTGAGGCAAACAAAGAAAAAATGCACAAAGCTCTCAAAGAAATGTCCACACAAAGGAAGGCAAATAAAGAAGAAATAACAAAGCTCTCATACAAATACAGGCAATTATAGCCAAAGAAGTAGAAGCACAATTAGTGATACATAGAGAGGAAACGGACAAAAAAATAGAAGCTGTCATTGAAAAGCAGGACTCCACATTCAAAGAGATGAAGGAAATGGTGCAAGACATGAAAACAGAATTAGAATCAATAAAGAAAACACAAATAGAGAAAAACCTGGAGCTGGAGAACATAGAGAAAATATCAGGAACTACAAAGGTAAGCATCACCAACAGAAAAGAAGAGATGGAAGAAAGAATCTCTGGAGCCGAAGATATACTTGCAGAAATTGACACTTTTCTCAAAGAAAAAATAAAATCAGAAAAGTTCCAAACACAAAACATCCAAGAAATCAAGGACACCATGAAAAGACAAAATCTAAGAATAATAGGAGTAGGAGAAAAAGAAGACATCAGGATCAAAGGTCCGGAAAATATTTTCAAGAAAATTATAGAAGAAAACTTTCCTACCTTAAAGAAGGAGATAGCCATGAACATACAAGAGGCCTACAGAACACCAAGTAGACTAGACCAGAAAAGAAATTCTTCACGTCACATCATAGTCAAAACACTGAATCTACAGAACAAAGAAAAAATTCTAAAAGCAGCAAGGGAAAAAGGCCAAGTAACATATGAAGGTAGGCCTATCAGAATCACACCAGATTTCTCAACAGAAACTATGAAAGCCAGAAGGGCCTGGACAGAAATCATACAGTTCTTAAGGGACCACAGATTCCAACCCAGACTACTATACCCAGCAAAACTTTCAATCAATATAGACAGAGAATTCAAAATATTCCATGACAAAACCAAGTGTAAACAATACCTACATAGTAACCCAGCTCTACAGAAGTTACTAGAAGGGAAACTCCAAACCAAAGAAAACAACTACATCTAAGGAAACAGAGGAAATAGATAACTACACAACAAAAAAATAAAAAGAATACAAGCAATGAAATTCAGTGACACCATCAACCCCACATCAAAAGTAAGTAACAATTGTTGGTCACTTGTATCTATCAACATCAACAGACTCAACTCCCCAATAAAAAGACACAGACTAACAGAATCTTTGCAGAAACAGGATCCAACATTCTGTTGCATCCAAGAAACACACCTATGCAACAAAGATAAACACTACCTCAGAGTAAAGGGCTGGAAATGTTTTTCAAGCCAATGTTTCCAGAAACAAGCTGGAGTAGCCATCCTAATATCGAATAAAATAGACTTTCAACCCAAGTTAATTAAAAAAGAGGAGGGCCACTATATTTTCATCAAAGGAAAAATCCACCAAGAGGACATCACAATTTTGAATATCTATGCCCCAAATACGAGAGCACCTACATTCGTAAATGAAACAATATTAAAGCTTGAATCACACATTGATCCTAATACCTTAATAGTGGGAGACTTCAACACTCCACTCTCACCAAGGGACAGATCAACTAGCCAGAAAACAAATAGGGAAATAAAAACACTTACAGAGTCCCTAAATCAAAAGGACCTAATAGACGTCTACAGATCTTTTCATCCAAACTCAAAAGAGTATACCTTCTTTTCAGCACTGCATGGAACCTTCTCCAAAATAGACCATATAGTTGGTCCTAAAGCAAGCCTCAACAGATACAAAAAGAATGAAATAATTCCTTGTATTTTATCTGACAACCATGGACTAAAGCTGGACCTCAAAACAACAGAAATACCAAAAGACGACATGAACATGGAAACTGAACAACTTGTGACTCATTGACAGCTGGGTTAAGGAAGAAATAAAGAAAGAAATTAAAGACTTCCTAGAATTCAATGAAAATGAAAGCACAACATACCCAAATTTATGGGACACATTAAAAGCAGTGCTCAGAGGAAAATTTATCGCACTAAGTGCCTGCAAGAAGAAATTCGTAACATCACATACAAACAACTTAATGGCCCAAGTGAAGATCCTAGAAAAAAAAAGGAGCAGATACACCCAAGAGGAGCAGATGGCTTGGAAATAATCAAACTCGGGGCTGAAATCAATCAATTAGAAACAAAACTATCCAAAGAATCAATGAAACAAAAAGCTGGTTTTTTGAGAAAATCAACAAGATAGACAAACCCTTTGCCAAACTAACTAAAAAGCAGAAAGAAACTATCCAAATTAGTAAAATCAGAAATGAAAACAGTTACATAACTACAGACACTAAGGAAATTCAAACAATCATTAGGTCATACTACAAAAGCCTATATGCCACAAAATTTGAAAGCCTAAATGAAATGGACAATTTTTTGATAGATTCCGTCTGCCTAAATTAAGTCAAGATCAGCTAGAAAGACTGAATAGCCCTATATCCCCCAAGGAAATTGAAGCAGTCATTCACAGTCTCCCCTCCAAAAAAAGCCTTGGGACAGATGGTTACAGGGCAGAATTCTACCAGACCTTCAAAGAAGTGCTAACACCAATTCTCCTCAAACTATTCCACAAAATAGAAACAGAAGGAACATTACCAAACTCATTCTATGAAGCGACAGTCACCCTGATACCTAAACCACAAAAAGACCCAACAAAAAAGAAATCTTTAGAACTATCTCTCTTATGAACATTGACGCAAAAATACTCAAAAAATGCTTCAAACCGAATCCAAGAACACATCAAAGATATCATCCACCATGACCAAGTAGGCTTTATCCCAGGCATGCAATGATTCAACATACGGAAATCCATCAATGTAATCCACCACATAAATAAATTGAAGGGGAAAAACCACATGATCATCTCCTTAGATGCTGAAAAAGCATTTGCCAAAGGCCAACATCCATTCATGTTTAAAGTCTTGGAGAAATCAGGGATACAAGGCACATATCTAAACATAGTAACGGCAATATACAGCAAGCCTATAGCCAACATCAAACTCAATGGAGAGAAACTTAAATCAATCCCACTTAAATCAGGGACAAGACAAGGCTGCCCACTCTCTCCATACCTCTTCAAGATAGTACTTGAAGTCCTAGCCAGAGCAATAAGACAACTAAAGGAGATCGAGGGGATAGAAATCAGAAAAGAAGATGTCAAAGTGTCACTATTTGCAGAAGATATGATAGTATACATGAGCGACCCCAAAAATTCAACCAGAGAACTCCTGCAGCTGATAAACACCTTGAACAAAGTGGCAGGATACAAAATCAACTCAAAAATATCATAAGCCCTCTTGTATACCAAGACAAAAGGGCCAAGAGAGAAATTAGGGAAACAACACACAATAGCCAATAATAACATAAAGTACCTTGGGATGATACTAACCAAAGAAGTGAAAGACCTGTCTGAGAAAAACTTCAAGTCTCTGAAGAAAGAAATTGAAGAAGATATCAGAAGATGGAAAGATCTCCCATGCTCATAGATTGGTAGGATTAACATTGTGAAAATGGCCATACTGCCAAAAGCAATCTACAGATTCAATGCAATTCCCATCAAAATACCAACTCAATTCTTTTCAGACCTTGAAAAAAAGATTCTCAGCTTCATATGGAGAAACAAAAAACCCAGAATCTCCAAAACGATCCTGTACAACAACAGATCATCTGGAGATATCTCCATCCCTGATCTCAATCTGTACTACAGAGCAACAGTAATAAAAACTGCATGGTATTGGCATAGAAACAGAGAGGAGGATCAATGGAACCGCATAGAAGACCCAGAAATAAATCCACACACCTATGAATACTCGATATTCGACAAAGAAGCCAATTCCATTCAATGGAAAAAAGACAGCATCTTCAACAAATGGTGCTGGACCAACTGGATGTCTACATGCAGAAAAATGAAAATAGATCCATATTTATCACCCTGCACAAAATTAAAGTCAAAGTGGATCCAGGACCTCAACATAAAACCAGATACCCTAAATCAATTGGAAAAAAAAGTGGGGAACAGCCTAGAACTCATTGGCACAGGAGACAACTTCCTGAACAGAACACCAACAGCACAGGCTCTAAGAGCAACAATCAATAAATGGGACCTCAAGAAACTGAAAAGTTTCTGTAAAGCAAAGGATACCGTCATCAAAACAAAACGACTGCCTACAGATTGGGAAAGAATCTTCACTAACCCTTTATCTGACAGAGGACTAATATCCAGTATATACAAAGAACTAAAGAAGCTGAAAAGCATCAAACCAAGTAATCCAATTAAAAAATGGAGAACAGAGCTAAACAGAGAATTCTCGATGGAGGAATATCGATTGGCAGAGAAACACTTAAAGAAATGCTCATCCTCATTAGCCATCAGGGAAATGCAAATCAAAACGACCCTGAGATATCACCTTACACCCATCAGAATGGCCAAGATGAAAAACTCAAGCGACAACACATGCTGGAGAGGTTGTGGAGAAAGGGGAACCCTCCTCCACTGCTGGTGGGAATGTAAACTGGTACAACCACTCTGGAAAGCTATCTGACGCTTTCTAAGACAATTAGGAATTGTCTTAGACCCAGCTATACCACTCAAGACCCAGCTATACCACTGCTAGGTATATACCCAAAGTTCGTTCAAGTACACAAAAGGGATACTTGCTCAACCATGTTTATAGCAGCTTTATTTGTAATAGCCAGAACCTGGAAACAACCCAGATGTCCATCAACGGAGGAATGGGTACAGAAATTGTGGTATTTTTACACAATGGAATACTACTCAGCAATCAAAAAGGAGGAAATCATGAAATTTGCAGGCAAATGGTGGGATCTAGAAAAGATCATTCTGAGTGAAATATCCCAGAAGGAGAAAGATAAACACGGGATATACTCACTTATATAGACCTATAAGATATATAAACATAATGAAATCTATACACCTAAAAAAGATAATCAATTGAGTGGACATGGGGTAAGATGATCAATCCTCGTTTAGAAAGATAGATGGGAAGTGCATGACAGGAGTCTACTGAGCGCATCTGAAAGACTCTAACTAGCAGTTTTGTCAAAGCAAAGACTCATGACCAAACGATTGGCAGAGTACAGGGAATCATAAGAAAGAAGGGGAGTTAGTCTGTTGGGGAAAGGATAGGAGCTCCACAAGGATCAATATATCTGGGCACAGCGTCTTTTCTGAGACTGACATTCAACCAAGGACCATGTATGGATATAACCTAGAACCTCCACTCAGATGTAGCCTGTGGTAGCTCAGTAACCAATTGGTTTCCCAAAGTGAGGGGAACAAGGACTAGTTCTAACAGGAACTCAATGACTGGCTCTTTGGTCTCCCCACCCCCGAATAGAGGAGCAGTCCTGTTAGGCCACAGAGGAGGGCTTTGCAGCCAGTCCTGAAGATACCTGATAAAACAGGATCAGATGAATGGGGAGGAGGTCCCCCCTATCAGTGGACTTGGAAAGGGGCACGATGGAGATGAGGGAGGGAGGGAGGGACTGGGAGGGAATGAGGGATCGGGACACGGCTGGGATACAGAGTTAATAAAATGTAACTGATAAAAAAATAAAAAATAAATAAAAAAATTATCCGGGTTAAGCAAAAATTTATAAATAAATTTATTTTTCCCCTTTTCCCAATATCTGCTATCTGCTCCTTAATTTCATGGTCTGCTCCTCTTTTTTTTTTTTAACTTTTATTAATTACACTTTATCAGCTTTGTATCCCCCCATAAACCCCTCCCTCCTCCCTCCCAATCCCACCTTCCCTTCTGCTTCTTCATGCCTGCCCTTCCCCAACTCCACTAATAGAGTAGATCCCCTCTCCTTCCTTCTGATCCTAGTCTATCAGATCTCATCAGGAGTGGCTGCATTGTCATCCTCTGTAGCCTGGTAAGGCTGCTCCCCCCTCAGGGGGAGATGATCAAAGATCAGACCAATCAATTCATGTCAGAGGCAGTCCCTCAGTAAATTTATTTTTAATGCTAAAAAATTTTCTAACTCTGTAGAGAAACTGTTACTCCCCTATCTAAAATAATTTCTCAATATGAAACTAAGTCTAATACCCAAAATAATAGGATTGATAATAAGCAAAGGAGAACATAGAAACCATAGATTTATATTGGAAGCTTTCCATCTCATTTACATAAGTAGTAACTGAGGTACAAAGAAATTGCATTGACTTAGAAAGGAAAATACAAGCTTAAGGAACTGAAATCTCACAACTGTTATTCCTGCATACCTCAACCATACAAAAATCAAGCTCTCAAAATTTATAATTACAAAGTTTTTAGTAAAAAGAACAAATCCAGCAAAATGCATTTCAACTAAGGAAGCTAAAGCAACACAATTTTATATTTTCCAGTTTTTCTGAACTAAATGTTGCCATTTCCTGGGAATACCTGAGCTTTCACTTTGGTGTTTCAATAGATTTAAGGCCAAAGTCCCTTTTCATAAGAATGGTAGATCGAACATTATCCACTCAGAACCTCAGAATATGACTTTATAGTTTTTAGTTATAAAATAAAGATCACAGTAACATTTCTACTAGATCAGTATGGATCCTAACTCCACTTAAGATGACCTCATAAAAGCAGACAAGTGGTTAAAGGATAAAGAAACCATGTGAGAATAGAAGCAAAGGCTAGACTCAGTGTACCACAAGACAAAAAGAAAAAAATCTAGGAGCTGAAAGAGAGAAGTAAGAGCTTCCTCTAGGGTCCTAGTAGAAGCTCTGAGAAACCTCTTTCTACTTTAACTGTAAAAGACTAAATTTTTACTGTTTTAACAGCTCAGTTTGTGGCAATTGTTACAAAAACTAAAGTAGATTAAAAGGATGACACTCAGTGATCCTAATTTCAGGGAATACTTAACTGTTAAAATAGACTGTACTCAGAGTGACTTATCTTTGAATGTACTGTTTATTCTATCTGTATAACTTAATTCATATACTAATGATTCTTAGTTTATTCTTACACTGATTTCCTTTTTGTTGTTGCTTCCTTGATTTTATTTACATATTTGTTTCTATCCATTAGGAAGATGAATCTGCTGTTTGCTTTGTTGGTTTATGGGATTATTTGTTTGATCCTGAGAGGCTAAGTAGAAAGTAGAAAGTAAAAAACTAGAGAGCAAAGTTTATGATTTAAGGTGGGTTTATCCTAACGGAAATAGGAAGTATACTCTATGGTATACTATTGAGAGGGTACTGACACTTCAAAGGAATAAAATTAGTCTTCTTTAATGTAGAAACTGTTAGTATCATAAAATAACTATTTCATACAGCACTTCTACACACTTTTCTTAAAAATTAATATCAATCTTTACTGTGAGTTCTTAATGCGGAAAGACATTACCCTGTATTTTCAGAACTTAGTCATGTGATACAAACACATAGCATACCACCAACATAACAGTGTACTCATGTACGGTTCTAATGGATAAGGTTGTATGTAATTAGCCACCTCCATATAGCCAATTATTTCCACTCAGTCTATGATTATAGACTCCCTTTTCTCAGTGTGGTTTTAAAAGTCTCCTCTCATCTGGGAGACCCCCAGGTCTTGTAACAAGCACAACAGAGCTATCAAGGAAGATTACAGGCCAGACCCTTCCTTGATAAGGAAACTACTCTAGCAAGCATTTAGGTATTCCTAGAACCTACCCACCCTGATAAGGATCTTAGTCCAACAGTGAGCTTCAGTTGTACTTGGAGATCCCACCCCAACCCAACCTATAGGATAATTAAATACTGTATTTTCCTTCTTGTGATAGGACGATTAAGTATCCTTGACTCTCTGACCCCAGCCAATCAGTGCATTTGTTTTCATTCTTTAAATCCTTCCCTCTACCCAGGGTTTATATTGTCCTTGATATCACACAAATAAAAGTAAGCACCTTCTCATTTCAAGACCATCTTAGATTTGTCATTTATCCTTTCTACAGTAGCATCTCATCTGGACGGCCCTCTGACACACTTCGCTGGGCTTCGCTGGGCCTGGGCCTCCCGGGCCAGGGCATCACTGAGTCTGTGTCTTGGTTGCAAGCCAACCAGGCATGAGCTTTGGCCCACACCTCTGCTGTGCTCAGCACAGCAGCTTGACCAAGATCTGTAACACTTTCATATCACTATAGGCCTTGGAATGCCCAAGCTTCCATTGCTACCAAGCAATCTTATGCTAAAAGAGCTAAACTGTAATACTCTCTGGAAAAACTTTTCCACACCCCAGCTTAGAGCACTGGGGCCTCACCCTAAAGTGCTCTAGCTGCCCCTGAGAGAAACAGAACTCCCATTCTCCATCTTGAAGCCAAACACCAGGAACGGAGCCGAGATCCAGGACCCCATGAAAGGAAAATAACATAGGTAGAAACCATATTTAGACTGCAAATATAAAACAGAAAAAAATATAAAACAACAAATTAGGAAGAAAAATTGAGATATGTGGTGATAGTTAGGAAATTTTTATTCCTACTTCCCTTCCAGTCTTTGCCATAGAGTAGTATTTACTTTATCTGGACATCCTTTCTTTAATTTTTTAATTAATTTCTCCATCTCATCTGGCATAGCCTGTAAAGTATCATCTATTCTTTCATTTTTTTCATGTGAACTGGTTTACTTAAGAGAAAATGTACGTGATTCCTTAGGATGTCAGATGTGGATGTGATCAAGATTAAGAAAGGGACATGTTGTCTGAGGACAAAAGACTCTGCCAAGCTTTGTACATGCCAACTACAACCCATGATGGCCACAAAAAAATTTTATACTGTCTCAGTTCTCTAAGCTGGAAGAGTAAAACTAGAGAGGTTCATCTACATTTTCTCAGGCTTCTCCTGAAATGTAATTGTTTCCCTCTACTACCTCTGTATCAGATTTCCCTAGGATCAGAAAATTATATGAACCTCAGATAAAAGTAACAATACCTGGCATTTATTTTGGTTGTGGATACTATGGTTATTGTGTTTTTATTCACTGTTTCTGTTTTCTTTGGAAAATTATACTTAGAGAATTTCCTTAACAAAAATTTTTTTTTCTTTATTTTTGTTTTGTATGAATGCGTTTTTATACTGCATGTATGTTTGTGTGACACATGCATTGTTATCAGAGGAAGGCAGAAGAGGGCACTTGATTTCCTGGAATCAAAGACGGAGTTAAAGATGGTTGTGAGTGGTCAGGACACGATGGCAGCACCAGGAGAACACTGTGTCTGAAGAGTAGGACAACATTTATTATGTATACAATGTTTTGCCTGCAGGCCAAAAGAGGGCACCAGATCTCATTATAAATGGTTGTGAGCCACCATGTGGATGACTGGGAGTTGAACTCAGGACCTTTGGAAGAGCAATAAGTATTCTTAATCTCTGAGCCATCTCTCCAGCCCCATGGAAGGCTCATCTCAACACTGTCTTTATTATGAAATTATATGTTCAATATTTCAAAATATGGTATGAATATAAATAAACAATATATTGGAATTTATACTTAATACCATTTAAATGACTAATATATGAATTATTTTCAGAGCATTATGAACTGGACCTGAGCATAAATATAGAGGAAATGAATAAAATTACAAAGCTTTTTTTATGTAATTATTTAGTAAATTTTGAACTCAAGACAGTATGTAGATCCAAGAATATTATAATATTACAATGAAACCTATTTTTCTTCATAAAATATTATTTAGGGTGTTACTAATTTTAAGGCTCATTACTGTCAATAAAGAAAGGATTATTATTCAATCCATTGATACCAAGGAACTGCCTAATAGTGTATAAAACATAAGGAGTTTATTATTTATTTATTATTTATTTATTTATTTATTTATATACTTGTTTGTTTGTGGGTTTTGTTTTGTTTTGTTTGAGACAGGGTTTCTCTGTGTAGCCTTGGCTGTCCTGGACTCGCTTTGTAGACCAGGAGAACTCATAATGATAAGTCTGCCTCTGTCTCACTGAGTGCTGAAATTAAAGGGCATGTGCCACTATGCACAACTGATAAGGAGTTTATTAATAGTCTCTATTTCATTTCTTTATTGGTAAAATATTTTGGGCTATCTCAAAGTTAAAAAATGTGTGAGTAGTCTATATAAAACTTTAATATGAACTTATATACATCTGTATATATACATATATATGTATATATATGTATATATAGTCACAAATATAAAAGAAATTAAAATTTTGGCTCATAGAATTAACATGTTTTGCAGATTTACCTTCTGGACTTACAGTATATAATCAAAAAGGAAATAAATATTTAAAATTTATATTCCTGGATCACACAGTATTAAATTTCAGATTAGCTAACCATATATTTTCAAACACTTAGAACCTGAAAATCAGATGTTGCTCTTATATTGAGGATATATACTCCTGGAAAGAAATATATTGAGGTTAAAGTAACATATGTAATTATACTTTCACATATCTATATACAATGCAAAATGTATGAATTCTATCAAAATGTTAGGAACAGCCTACCTGACAGGATTGCTAGTTAAGGAAACCCTCAGAGATTCCAGGCAGTTGAGAAGTTTCTCATCTGAGATCCCAGATCGCAATTCATGAACATATTCTTGTGAAGACAGAGTGCATTCGTGCTTGCTGTTTTTCAGGCCACCCTATAAAACAAACAGAAGATATCACTTTAGCCAGACAATATTTTTTATATATCTTGAAATTAAAATAAAACACAGACTATATAAGTAACATTATGGCATATTCAAATAAAGCTAATACTAGGTTATCCTTACCTAAGCAATACTGAGATCTAATAGTTTGCATACCAAATTTAAAAATAAACATAATTTTAATTACAGAAAAAGTATATCAATATTTTACTTTATGCAGCTGCTATGCACACAGACTCTTAAAAAAACTGCAGATGAGACTATGTGCCTTAAACATCATAAGGAAATATTATATTATATTATATTATATTATATTATATCATATCATATTATATCATATTATATTATATCATATCATATTATATCCAAACCCAACAATTCTTCAAAGAAATAAATGTCAAGATTGTACTGTGTATGGTACAATAGTCTCCTCAGCAGCTATAGAAAAAAACTATACTGGCTAGGGTGCACAGCCTGAAAAGAACACTAACATGAATAGTAAAAATGGTTTTTGACAGGCCACTTAATACAAGTATTAGGATTACTATTAGCTAGTCCTCCTTAGCTCACAACATAAATATAATTAAATCATCTTATTAATTTTATGGTTGACCGTTCACATATTTATATTCAGTTTTATGAACTATAGAAAGGAAAATTTATTATGAAATATTATACATATCCTAAACCTGTTGAAAGATACCAGAGTATTACTATATTGCAAAACAAGTCACTAAAATATATAACAATATAGTCTCCAATTAGGATGATATTTAATTGAAGCAATCTAAAGTATTTAATTCCCAACTAGTCACTTCTTACTACCATGTTGTACATTAGTCTTTAAAAGCCATTAAATACACTTATAACATAGCAACCAGTTTTTAGTTTAATTTTGAGTGTATGTGAGATCATTTGTAAAAGTCCATCTTATCACAGCTCCTTAGCTTCATCACCTTGCTGCAACCATACAAGTAGTTCAGGGAAAGGCTTAAATCAAAAGATCAACACATTCACCATATTAGTAACTCACATTTTCATGTTCCAGATAGTTTTTTTTTTGTTTGTTTGTTTTTTTACCCCCAGGGGTAGAATGGGCACAGGGTTTTTCTCAGTAGCCCTGGCTGTCCTGGAACTAATTCTTTAGACCAGGCTGGCTTCAAACTTAGAGATCCACTTACCTCAACCTCCTGAGTGTTGGGATTAAAGGTATGTATCACCACTACCCAGCAATTTAATTACTCTTAATTATACCATTCCTACAATATGATAAAATCCGTTTGAAATAAAACTCTAGCTCTCTAGCTTTACTCTCATTTTCTAACTTCATATAAATTATACTGATTGCCTGCTAAGAATCCAAGTGAGTGCTCCCATATTGTGTGAAACTGCTATAATTTGAGGATAGGGAAGTTTATTCAATGTTTTCATAATGAGAAATGGACCCCATATAATTTCATAGAATTTGACTTTTCATTGGGAATGCCTCCTTATTGTAAAATTTTAGCAATAATTCTGAACTTGAAATACCATTAATAATTGTTAAAGGCCTAAAAACATCATCTAACATGTAAGAAATAATATTTCCTAACAATGTTATAGCAATATTATCAGTATTGGTGCACTTAAAATACTGTGATAAAACTCATTACTTGTTTCTTTATTTTTTTTCTTTTTTTTTTGAATAAAATGATAAGAGCATGTTTATCTTTACAATACACTTGAAGGCTAACTTTCTCCTCTGCGTAATGTTTTTTTTTTCCTTCCAATTCTTTTATTCTTTTTTTTTAAAATTATACTTTATTTACTTTGTATCCCCCCTCTAGTTCCCTCCCTCCTCTCCTCCCAATCCCTCCCCTCCTCTCCCTTCTCCACACACTCCCCTCCCCAAGTCCACTGGTAGGGGAGGGTTTCTTTTTCTTCCTTCTGATCCTAGTCTGTTAGGTCTCATCAGGAGTGACTGCATTGTCTTCCTCTGTGGCCTGGTAAGGCTGCTCCCCCCTCAGGGGGAGGTGATCAAAGAGCAGGCCAATCAGTTTTTGGGAACACCATACTAATGGTTTAGCCTGACTTATTTACCTAAAAATAATTTGAGAATTGCATCTGGGAAACTTTTATGTAAAGTAACATTTTATTCTATCATATTCTTTGTCTGAAATATTCAGTTCAACTCCTTATTCCTTATACATTCTAGTTATCTTCACAATATGTAAATTATTTGCTTTACATAAGTAGATAATAATTAACTGTCTCTCCCACTGTAACAAAGGCTATACCAGTTAAGAATATCACTTGGCCTACTCACCACTGTATCCCCCAGGTAACTCAAGCACGTAGTAAGCCATGCTTGAGTGACTCTAGAAGGATAGATTGGTAAAAGGAAGACCAGTTAATACTCATTGTGACACAAAGTGACACATAAGAGAATAGCAAGGCACACCCTTAGGTATGTTTCTTATGGCCTTTCCAGTGACCACTCCAGTCATGAAGGATCTGACCTAATCAATGATATAATCTATTAATACATTCAAATTTTAACTAAACTATTATGAAAGGCCTAATTTGATGAATTGGTCATTGGAGATGTAGACTTTGAAAGGTATCACTTTTCGTTGTTTCCTATTGCCCACAAAGGAAGACTCATATTCTGACATGTGCTCCTAGACATAATGATTGTTCCTTTCCTCAGGCTCAAGTATCTTTCAAAGTCATACCTCCAGGGAAGACTTCCTGAATCTCTGAGACTTTGAGCCACTATAATACTTACTTCTTTTACCTTTTGTCTCTTATTGTAAATTTGTTATAGAGAACAAAACTCTAACACAGATTTGTCTGAGAATGTAATAGCTTATGATGGTAGGTGAAACTGAGTTCAGAGCAGGTAAATTTAAGACATTACATGGCATTCCAAGAAAACTCAGAATTCACTACCTAGTTTGAACCATGTCTTGATTTATCTTGTAGCATCTATTAGGTAGAAATATTTACTAGTCTTTACAAGGCATTTTGCTCATGCATGGCATAGGGGTAATAAATATCTCCAATTAAGACAGTGCATATAAAGATGTCCACAAGACGAGTTTATATGTATCCTACCATAGACACAGAATATGGTCTCTCCATTTGATAACTGAACTTTAATAGAATTATTTTAATTAAAACATGTGGTTATGGTAAGATACTGATTATAGGTACTTAGACCAGTACATCATGGTGGATATCACCCTTCTGCATATCCTCTATTTCTCTATTGAGAATTCTCTGTTTAGATCTGTTCCCCATTTTATAATTGAATTACTTGATTTGCTGGTGTTTAATTTCTTGAGTTCTTTATATATACTGGATATTAGCCCTCTGTCAGATATAGGGTTGGTGAAGATCCTTTCCCATTCTGTAGGCAGTTGTTTTGTTTTGATGACAGTGTCCTTTGCTTTACAGAAGCTTTTCAGTTTCATGAGGTCTCATTTATTGATTGTTGCTCTTAGAGCATGTGCTGTTGGTGTTCTGTTCAGGAAGTTGTCTCCTGTGCCAATTAGTTCAGGGCTCTTCTCCACTTTTAGTTTCTAACCAATTTAATGTGTCTGGTTTTATGTTGAGGTCTTTGATTCACTTGGACTTTAGTTTTGTGCACGGTGATAAGTATGGATCTATTTGCATTTTTCTACAAGTAGACATCCAGTTAGACCAGCACCATTTGTTGAAGATGCTATCTTTTTTCCATTGAATGGTTTTGGCATCTTTGTCAAAAATCATGTTTGCAACACCTTTATTTGTAATAGCCAGAAGTTGGAAACAGCCCAGATGCCCCTCAGTTGAGGAATGGATACAGAAATTGTGACACATCTATACAATGGAATATTACTCAGCAATAAAAATCAAGGGAATCATGAAATTTTCAGGTAAATGGTGGGAACTGGAAAAGATCATTCTGAGTGAGGTATCCCAGAAGCAGAGACACACAGAGTTTATACTCACTCATAAGTGGATACTAGACATATAATATATGATAAACATACTAAAAATTGAACACCTAAGGAAGCTAATCAGGAAGAAGGATTCTGGCTAAGATGCTAAGATGCTCAATCCCCATTCAGAAAGGCAAAGAGGATGGACATCGGAGGAGGGAGAAAAGAGGGAATAGGACAGGAGCCTACCACAGAAGGCCTCTGAAAGGCTCTACCCTCCAGGGTATCAAGGAAGATGCTGAGACTCATAGACAAACTTTGGGCAGATTACAGGGAATTTTATGAAAGAAGTGGGAGACAGTAAGACCTGGAGAGCACAGGAGCTCCACAAGGACAGCAACAGATCCTAAAAGTCTGGGCACAGGGGTCTTTTATGAAACTGATACTCCAGCCAAGGACCACTCATGGAGATGGCCTGGAACCCCTGCACGGAGGTAGCCTATGGCAGTTTAGTATCCAACTGCCCTCCATAGTAACAGGGACAGGGACTGTTTCTGACATGAACTGATTGGCCTGCTTTTTGGTCATCTACCCCTGAAGGAGGAGCAGCCTTTCCAGGCCACAGAGGAAGACAATGAAGCCACTCCTGATGAGACCTGATAGACTAGGGTCAGAGGGAAGGGGAGGAGGACCGCCCTTTTCAGTGGACTGGGAGAGGGACACAGGTGGGGAAGACAGAGGGTGGGATTGGGAGGAGAGGAGGAAAGGAGGTACAGTGGGGATACAACATGAATAAACTGTAATTAATAAAAATAATTATAAAAATGTTTTCATTTTTTGTTGTTGTCTTCTCCCTTATGATTTTGAAATCAGGGCCCTCTCTGTAGCATATGCTTCCTTTGAACTCATGATGTAGTCCTGGCTGGCCTTGAATTTCTGCCAAACCTTCTGTGCAAGGCCACAAGGGATTAAAACTGTAGGCCTAAAGCCACCATGATCAACTTTAGAAAGAAGTTTAAGTTGCATCATCTGAATACCCAGTTGCGAAAAGGAATGGAAACAAGCTAGTATATAAGATAGAACACGTAAAAGTTAAAGAATAACATTTTTCACATTTTCTGGAGTTTAAACATGAATTCATGTTTGAACATAACAAAAACATGATAGCATGTTAAGGTTAAGATATTTTATTATAGAAATAATGAAGCCAGCAAAGCATTGTAGTGCATGGCTCATCACAGCCCTTGGGAAGCAGAGGCAGTTGGATTTTTGAGTACAAGGCCAGGCTGGTTTATGTAGTGAGTTCTAAAACTACAAATTAGAGAGAGAAAGAGAGACAGAGACAGAGACACGGAGACAAACAGAGAAATTGAGACTGAGACACAAAGAGAGAGAAGATCCAGGGAATGGCTAACTGAGCATAATTAGTGAGAGTTCAGGACTATAGTATGAATATTCTTAAGCTCAGATAATTCATTTATCCTTCCCAAGCTACTTTCCTTAATATTGAATACAGAACTGAACAACAGGTATTTAAGCCTGAAATCTCTAATTTAAAAATGTCAAAGTATGTGAGTATCTTCATCATATTCAATATGGGACAACATAATATTAAAGAAATAACCCTGAAACAAAACAATTAAAGATTAAACTAAATCTCACTGTACTTAATAAGGCTATAATACAAGAATGGTTTATTAACATCCCATTCTGATACTGAACAAAGGCAACAACTATATAATGGATGGATAATAATTGAAATTTTAATTAGCTGCTCTGTATGAGATTAATGAAAATTACCATTGTGCCCATTTGAACTTTAAAAAATAATGCAGCCGAAGTTAGCAATTATAAAGTACAGCATGCTACTCCAAAGCTAGCTGAATAAAAAGCCTTCCTAATTTGAAGTCATCCCTTAATTTGAAATTTATTAGAATGTAAAAAATGTCCTGTCCATATGACCATGCTTGTATTAGTCTAAGAGAATACAAAGAAAAATAAAAGGTATTTTGAGTATCAGAACTAGACTAGCAATGTTCTAAGAGGAACATTCTAAGTACGCAGTAGACATAAAACAAATTGACTTTTAATTTGAGGAAAGGCTTCAGAGTTGTTAGTTGTAAACATACCATGCTCTAGATACTGGATTGTACGTAGGTCTTTCAGCTATGTACACAGCAATTATTGTCAAAAGAATCACCTTGTAAGCACTGGTTAGATTTTTGTCAACCTGACAAACTGGAGTCACCAGAGATGAGAGCTGCAGGATGTCATTTGAATCAACACTATTTCCAATTAACGTATTTTAGAGTATGAAATGTGAAAAGTAAGAAACTATATACCAAATTCTAAGGCAAGAAAGAATCACAACTTTCCTATAGCAGTGTGTAAATACAACACTTCATCAGATTCTCAGATATCTTTTTGCCAAAATATCTAACTAATTTTATTAAAATAGGATCAACTTAAATGCTTCTAGAAAGAAAAAATGTTTCCTCTGAAATTACTTAATCATTGAAGCTTTATATGTATGAAATATGTAAAGCCTAGGGGTATCAGAAAAGAAATATAATAAATCATTCTTTGAGCCCATGTACTATGAGAAATAATACATAAGCCAAGAAACTGTAAACATATATTCAAGCCATAACATGTGTGTGTCTACATGTATATATCTAGTTAACAGAATATAAAATAAAAATAGTTTGTAATAACAAAAACTTAGTTAAAACATAATAGTTTAACATTACCTGAAATAAAAAATGATATTTTAAAACACAATCATCTCAAAACATTGAAGTAATTTCATAAAATATATCATATTTAATATAGAAACTACAACTTCATTTATCAATGGAGAAATAATTATTATTTTCTAGTAAAAGCAAATTAAAACACAATAATATTCTGTAGTGGTCACTACTGGTAATAACCAATGAATTGGATTTTTATTCCTTTTATATCTAACAATAAATGGGAGGATTATTCTACACTTAAAACTTAGCCTTCATTGCGTTATGAAACTACTTTCAATAAATTATTGTGAAAATTGTGTATATGTGTGAATGACATCAAGTCAATCTTTCAAAATATAAGGAACTATACAAAGTGAACAAACTGTAATAATTAAAAAATAAAAGTCATTTGAGAATGGCAATGAATTTCAGATTTAAATTTGAGCAGAAAGGGCAGGGAATTTTCTGTTTCATTTTATGTAAATATGGAAAGGAACATGCCAGACTGAAAAAATACATAAGGAAATAACTTGAAAGGATCAAATATTAAACCTTGCTCATCAGGTTTACATGAGAAAGTAGTGGGTGATGCATTTATATCTCTTAAGGAATATCCTTTCATCCAAGAAGAAGCAAAAACTTCCATGATTTAGTCCAGTTCTAAACAGTCTGTGTCAGCTGAGACTGTGTGGTTTTGATCACCTCTGGCCTTGAAGTGGTACTGCTCTGATACTGTCAACATGCCAGGTAAACAGTTACTGCTTATCTCATCCCCAGCCTAAAAAATGGTCTGTACGTTGGATGATAGATAACTAAGATGAACTTATCAGATAATAAAAGTTCTCTTAATTTCAGTCACACTGGTAACTGCATGTTAATTTGTAGGATATATCCTGAAGCTAACTGTCACCTAACAGTTTCCTCCATCTGATGTTAGATTGTATAAGTATAAAACCCACATTCTAATAAAGACGTCCTTTTAATTTAAAAACAATTTAAAAGCAAAAGAAAGAACAACAAAAAGACAGGAACATGTATGAAAGCTTTATCAATAGGCAAAACTTTACAGAAATATAAGTTTAATGTTTTCACTGTGTGCCTTATCATTTTACTTATCCAATTTCAAAACAAACTTTAGGCAATGTAATAAAGCCACTTTAATAATGTTATTTTTGTTTATATTTACTGCAGCCTAAATATAACCTACATGTTAAGTAGGTAATGAAGCTATAAATAGGAAAGAAAATAAAGAAGAATGTCTTCCATGAAATAAAAAGAGATCCCATTATTTCCAACTTCTAATTTTCCAAGCATTTCAGTAAGTGCTATCTGCCAAAATGATTGCACTCAGTATTACTCAGTTCCTTATGCAACTGCTGACAGGAAGTAAAGCATCAACAAAGCATAGAAAAGACTAATACAAAGAGAAGTGAACTAACTGAATGAATGATGTGAAAATAAGCATATGTATGTCTTTGGCACTAATTGAGATTGAAAAACTTAGTCATCATCTTACCCTGCTTATAGCACAAAGAGCACTCACCATATCTCACAAATAATAATAAGTGCTAAAAACTGCTTATGATACAAGCTTCCAGGGGCCCCGTGTTATTCACAATGAAGTATTAAAAGAAAAAAGAAAGGGAGAAAAAGTCTCCTCCTCATCCTTTACCCTATTATCTATGTGAAACTGGTTAGTTTGTCACTTGAATCCTGGGCCTCAGGTTTCTGTTCTATGAAATGAAAATAATATGCTGTCTACCCTTAGGCTTAATGTAAGATTAAAATAATAATCTTGGTAAAGCAGAATGTCTGGTTGTACCAGTTTGCTTTTCTGTTGCTGTGATAAATCACCCTGAGTAAAAGCAACTTGGGAGGGAAAGGGTTTGTTTTCATCTGACAACATTCAGGTTACACTCCATCATAAAGGGAAGTAGTGACAGGAAATCAAGGCAGTATCTTGATGCAAAAAAAAAACACACAAGAACACTGTTTACTGGCTTCTCCAGTTATGCTCAGCTGGATTTCCTATATAGCGCAGACCCACCTACCTATGGATTGTGCTACCCACAGTGGGATGGTCCTCCCAACGTCAATCATCAATCAATCAAGACATCTCTCACAGGTATGGCCAAAAATCAATCTGTTCCAGGAAAATCTTCAACCGAGTTTGTCTCTCCCCAAGAGACTCTGAGTTGTTTCGGTGACAATAAAAATTAACCAGGACACTTAGCATTTAGTGTGGTCTCAGGTTTGCCAGAACAGTGAGAAGCTGAGACCCAATGTTCTTATCACAGCGCTCACATTCAGTAATGAGCAGAAAAAAAGGTTATCATGATAGGTGGTAGAATATGAGACCTTGATGAATAGATGGCTGTATTTGAGGGAAGAAGTTCAAGGACTAACAAATGCTAACCACATAAGGCAGACGAGGCTATGGTGGTCAAAAGTTAAACACTGAGATATAAAAAATTCAAACAAAGCATGTTTGGAGCTTTGCTAGTACATCAATGAAACTTGAACTCAGGGTTAATAACTCTCAAACTAGAATTATTGGTCATTGTCCAATGGTTTCTGAGGTACGTACAGTAATATTCCAATGGCTTCTGTGGTGGGTACAATAATATTTAAACTCTACAGTTTCATTTTTAAAGATGACAACACTAAGCATAAACAGAATTACTTGGGTAACTACCTTCTAACCAAGCCCTGCTACCTAATCACTGCCTTTATATTTGTATCTAAGATCATATTTTTGCTGGGATGTGAAACATTCATTACTAAATCCTGATGAAATAACCTTAGTATGAAAATAGAAAAACACCAAATGACATCACCACATGTTGCCTGTACTCATTAAAATTTAAGCACAGATCAGACAGGAAACACAGGTGACACTGCTGGGTCATCGTATATGGCACTGTAGGCACAGAGTACAAAAGTGGCTGAACTGCAGTCTAGTCACATCAGGAATGGCAATTTAGAGTCTGAAAATCACTTACCACTTAAAAGTGGGGTAACGTAAATTTTATTGGCTTTTTATTTTTTATTTATTTAAAAAACAACTATTCCGTTATTAAGGAAAAATGTGATCATGTTGCTAAAAGTTCCACAGTCAGAAGAAATGAGAATCATTGAAGAGACATAACTATTCATCTACATAAGGGGGTTCAAAAGCTGCTGCAATAAAGACAGAAAAAAAAATCAACATGTTCCTCAATGTGAGAAAGCCTTTTGATATGTTGGTGCTCCCTACTAAAAATTGGAGGGAGAAATAATAGTAAATATTTTGAGTCTTAGGAAAGTATCTTGTACATATAAAGGATGATAACTTTACCTATGATATTAGTGATTTCAAAGAACCTCTTAGCCCCTATAACATACTAATTTGCATGGAAGCAAATAGAACTTACATATTACTATATTTTATTCTCATCAAGTGAAGCTATCTGCCCATTAAACATTTACTATGTGTCAACTATGTGCTAGGCACTAGGAACATAAAGACAGTAAGCACATATGTCATCACTTGTTGAAGATGCTAAGAACACTATTTGCTTGTCATTTATAGATTTGATCAGTTCCCAGTTCAGTTTTTTGAGAACATGTCTCTTTCTATATACTATGCAGACCTTGAACTCAAGAAGTGTACTCTTTTCCTGGCCTTTCAAGTATTAAGATAACAGGCACATACTAGCACATGTATTGAGAATGACATTTTTTTTTTTTACAGGATCAGATGAATGGGGAGGAGGTCCCCCCCATCAGTGGACTTGGAAAGGGGCACTGTGGAGATGAGGGAGGGAGGGAGGGACTGGGAAGGAATGAGGGATGGGGACACGGCTAGGATACAGAGTTAATAAAATGTAACTGATAAAAAAAAAATAAAAAAAAGAGAATGACATTTTTAGATGGGAAAATTATTAATAAAAATGTTCATATATCACTCTCAATATCTCTATTTATAAGTACTACTAATCACAGATAAGAAAAATGAGGAAAACTTGCAGATATATTTTCCTGAAATTCTGCTTTAAAATTAATTGAAAGGATGAGGCAATTTATTTTTGCCATTGCTCAATTTTTCTAGTGGAAATATATGAAATTATTACAACAAACACTTTAGGATTATTTTATATGTCGTATTAACTCATGGCTAAGTTTCTAAAAATTTGATGGGCCTCATACTTTAATATAAAATAAATTAAATGGAATACAGGTAAAGTAAGAGGACAAAAAAACAGAAGTCAGTAGTTCATAACTTAAATTGCCAGTTTTGATACATTTGCATACATAAAAAATAACACATTGAATTAGGTTATTGTTAAAGTGTGTATAAAAAGGTATGAAAGTATAATAATTACTCTCATTCAAATTTCCAATTGTTTTTATATTTGAGACATTATATCAGCAGTATTTCAGGAATTATGACTTTTTAAAATTCTCATTAATTGCACTAGCTTCCCTGTAATATGAAACATATTAGTCCCATTTTATAATTTTGCAAGTTCTTCAATCAAATTTGGCAATGATAAACAATGATATATGGAACCTAGGGCATTAGAATTCTAATGCAGTATCTGACCCACTGGTCTTTTTTTCTCTGATGCCCTTGGTGCTTTTCATTATTCACTACAAGTTCATTTATTCTCCAAAAGAGTGAGTTACCTATCAAAGCCACAAAAGTGCAAAACTGGAAAAAGTCATTAATTATTTAGCTTGAGAAAATAACAATTTATTTTTACTAATAATAAAAATATACACTGCACTTTCACAGAACAATATACCTGTACACAAACACACACACAAGATTCCAAACGCAATCAAATATCCACATATTGTACTCACTGCCTTCAATGTAAGATGTACAAGATTTAACCGTACAGATTAAAAATAGTCTGTGTACTAAAGAAGCTAAGCAAGAAAGAGATCCCTGGGTAAGATGATCAATCCTCACTCAAAAAAACAAATGGGATGGACATTGGAAGAAGGAAAAAACAGGAATCATGACAGAAACCTACCACAGGGGGCCTCTGAAAGACTCTACCTAGCAGTGTATCAAAGCAGATGCTGAGACTATTAAACAAATGTTGAGCAAAGTGCAAGGAATCATATGAAAGAAGAAGGAGATAGTGACACCTAGAGAGGATGACAGGAGCTACACAAGGGGAGCAACAGAATCAAAGTATCTTGGCCCAGGGGTCTTTTCTGAGACTGATACTCCAACCAAGGACCATTCACAGATATAAAATAGAACCCCTGCTCAGATGTAGCCCATGGCAGGTCAGTATCCAAATGTGTTCCCTAGAAAGGGGAAAGGGACTGTCTCTGACATAAACTCAGTGGCGGGCTCTTTGATCACCCCACTCTCAAGGAGAAAGCAGCCTTGCAAAACCACAGAGGAGGAAAATGTCCTGATGGGACTTGATAAGCTAGACTCAAATGGAAGGGGAGAAGGACCTCCCCCTATCAGTGGACCTGGAGAGAAGAATAGGAAGAAATGAGGGAGGGAAGGTGAGATTGGGAGGGAGTGAGCCAGGGGGCTACAGCTGGAATACAAAGTCAATAAACTGTAATTAATATAAAAATAAAAATTTAATTAAAAAAGTCTGTGTAAATCTGAGCATAGTGATGCACAACCTTATTCACCCCATTTGGGAGACAGAGGCATGGGGATCTGTGGGTTCGAGGCCAGCCTGGTCTACACAGTGAGTTCTAATACAGCCAGAGACCTTATCTCAAAAGGTCTAGTACTAGTGGTACTAGTAGAGAGGAATTAGGAGGTATAGCCTTGTTTGAGGAACTGTGCCACTGAGGGTAGGCTTTGAGCTTTCAAAAGCCCAAGCCAGGTTTAGTGGTTCTCTCTCTCTTCTTGTTGATTGCCGATCCCAGCCTAGAACCCTCCCTACATCTCCAACATCTGCCTGCATGTTGCCATGCTCCCCACCATAATAACAATGGGCTAAGCCTATGAACTGTAAGCCAGTCTCAATTACATGCTTTACTTCACAAGAATCACCATGGTTATGGTGTCTCATCACAGCAAATGAACTCTTAAGACATGAGCTAAAAGAGAAAATTGACAATGGAACTGGGGGCTACTGGACACTGAGAATGCAGAACAGTGGATAAATTTCAGAAATGTTTTACCATGTAAAATCACTAGAGAAAGAGTACTGAAACAGTTATCTGTAATATATTATTTTGTATCCTTAACAAAAGCATAATTTATGCTTTAATTATATATTTAAAAAATTTACTAGGCTCTCTTTTTACTTTCATTTGTTTACATGAATGTATACACAATTTTCTATCTATTTAAAAATATATGCACTTTTTAAATTTTTCATGCCTTATCTTATTATCAGATTAGTTCTGCAATACAAAAATACTACCCTTGATTGTCTAAATTGCATGTCATACTCGTGCATGTTCCCATTTTCATATGTATAAAAAACTTATTAAATTCATTTAAAATGAGTATTTTGTTATAATTACAATAAATGGAGAAATTTCAGGAAAATTGTATGTATTTATGTCCATTATTTCATCTAGAATTATAGTCTTTTGCTTTTTTAGCACTTTGTAAAAATTTACTTATATTTTTATAAACTACAGTTTATTCATTTTGTATCCCTGTTGTAGCCCCCTCCCTAACACCCTCCCAAACCCACCTTCCCTCCCACATCTCCTCCCATGCTCATCCCAGAGACCGCTGATAGGGAGGTCCACCTCCCCTTCCCTCTGACCCTAGCCTACCAGGTCTCATCAGGACTGGCTGCACTGTCTTCCTCTGTGACTGGTAAGGCTGCTCCCTCATCAGAAAGAGGTGATCAAAGAGCCAGCCACTGAGTTCATGTCAGAGACAGTCCTTATTCCCCTTTCTAGGGCATCCACTTGGAGACTGAGCTGCCATGAGCTACATCTGTGCAGGGCTTCTAGGGATCCTAGGTTATCTCCATGCATGGTCCTTGGGTGGAGTATCAGTCTCAGAAAAGACCATGGGCCCAGATTTTTTTGATATGTTGCTCTCCCTGTAGAGCAACTGTTCCCTTCAGGTCTTTTTATCTCTTCCTTCTTTCATAAGATTCCCTGTGCTCTGCCCAAAATTTGGTTATGAGTCTCAGCATCTCCTTTGATATCTTGCTGGGTAAAGTCTTTCAGAAGCCCTCCGTGGTAGGCTCCTGTCCTGTTGCCTGTTTTCTCCCGCTTCCGCTGTCCATCCCCTTTGCCTTTCAAATTGGATTTTCATTCGTCTTTTCATTTCTGCAACTTTAGAATGCTCTAAATTTACATACATAGATTTTATAAATTCCTTATATATTTAGTCTGAACAATTTATACCTTTCAAACACTATGAAAGTGTTCTATTTTCAGTGTTCTTCAACACATTATTATAAAATTATAAAATATATTATAAAATATAGGTATAAGGGTATTTTGTTTAACTATTGTACATTGATAGAAATTTACGGTTGTTTTGTTTAACTGTTGTTTGATGTATTATACATAACCAGCTCATTTAAAAGTATGTTGTAATGAACTGATTGGCCTGCTCTTTAATTACCTCCCCCTGAGGGGGGAGCAGCCTTACCAGGCCAAAGAAGAAGACAATGCAGGTCTCCTGATGAGACCTAATTGACTAGGATCAGAAGGAAGGAAAAGAAGACCTCCCCTATCAGTGGACTTGGGGAGGGGCAAGCATGCAGAGGGTGGAGGAAGGGAGGGATTGGGACAGCAGTGGGGAGGGAACCACAGGGGGGATACAAAGTAAATAAAGTGTAATTAATAAAGAATTAAAAATGTGATGTAAACTAGCATCATGGCTCTTATAATTATTCTTATTGTGTATAGATTGTTAATGTTAGAGAACTAGACATTTTTCTTAAACAGAAAGGGGAACATGTAGTGCAAATTTTGGTTTCTTTAAAAACTCAGTTGAGCCTGCCACTGAGTTCATGCCAGAGCCAGACCCTGCTCCCCTTATTAGGTAACCAACTTGGAGACTGATTCCATGGGTACATCTAAGCAGAGGTTTTAGTTTATCTCCATGAATATGCATTCTCCTTGGTTGAGGTATCAGTCTCTGGCAGGCTCTCTGATTGCCTCCTGGGGGGTGGGGGTGCAGCCTTGCCAGGCATAGAGGAAGACAATGCAACCAGTCCTGATGAGACCTGATAGGCTAGGGTCAGAGAGAAGGAGAGGAGGATCTCCTCTATCAGTGGACTAGGGGAGGGGCATAGGGAGTGAAAGGGAGGGCGGGTCGGATTGGGAGGAAATGAGGGAGAAGGCAAAGCCAGGATACAAAGTAAATAAATTGTAATAAATAATAATAATCAAAAAAATATTGGTTGAGTTATAAGAATGTGGTTTTTTTGTTTTGTTTTTTTTTTGTTTTTTGTTTTTGGTTTTTGGTTTTGTTCCAAGTATGGGATGTGGAAATGCTTTATTCACTGTTAAAAACTGACTCATGCTGAGCTATGGTCTTTATCAGATAAAAACAGATTCATGAGAGGCTCCTGATATTTTCCAGCTGGAAACTGCCTAATGCTAGGGGCATGGTTTTGCCAGCATGTTTGGACTCTGACAACATATAAATAAGAGGCCAGAAATCAACATAAGTGGTTTTTCATCCATTCAGTACTCTTTGAATCCTTTAGCATTGCTTGGCTTCACTTTGCTTCCAACACTCCTAGAGAAAAAGGCTCCAGAGAATGTTTTGAGGTTGGTGCTACCATTTGCTGATTGCTGTTTGACTGGACTTCTGGAATTCATACAATTAAGATTGGTAAAAAGCCTAAGGACCCTAAATAGTAGGAAGTAGCTAGAGAGGTCTACATCTCTTGTCCCTACTAACCTGCTTTCTCTCTTAAATAGGGGTCTGGGGTTGGAAGGGAGGTAGTAGTATTTAAATAACCTTAAGACTACAATAAAGGAATGTCATTAGTACCTCCTCACTTTGGCAACAAACATGCAGATGTACAGCTGTCTATTGACTTTATCCTTGTAACTCTCAATTACCACTTTCAGATGGAAATTAAGTAAAAAACACAAATGGCTTCTGGAGTTTGAATTTCTATTGTAAAGTCATTATCTTTAAATGCATTTCTTAAGTTTTTATTTTTTGGTTGTTTCAATTAATCTTTATAAAAGGAAACAAAAAGTGAGGTATCAGTGACACTTGATTTACATGTTCCATTTTGTTAATATGCCCCAATAGCCCTATAGGCAGTTAATGACTGCTTAAAAGGAAGAATCAAACTCTGCACAGACTAGTACCTATACAGGTTGTTCAATCCCAAGTGGTCATCTCTTAACACATGCATATATAAGCTAAGCTACATGGACTCAATAGATTATGTATATTTGTGTTAGTGTGCATGTGTGTGAGTGTGTATATGTGTGTGTGTGTGTGTGTGTATAACGTTACTAGTTTTGGTATCCAATAAATATATTAAAAGTTTCCAGAGACATCAGACATACATTGTTGAAACTATTTTGAAAATGTACATTTAAATGTATTTTAACTATCTCATATAGATAATATATCTAGAAATTGCTTTTGAACTTTCACTATTATGATAAACCTAGTCTATCATTTTGTTCAAGCAATACTGGGAACTTCTGAACACGCTTGTAAATAGGTAGCTGATTATTATTCTGGAGTGATCACTCCTTGCTGTAAACATGAAATAATTTATAGCTATAAATGATACAAAAGAACTTACAGAAGTTTCAACAAGTTCTATAGCATATGCTCTCTGAGAGCATTCACATTATACTCATGCAGGATGCATCTGAAATAAAACAGCAGGGCTTTTCAATCTTGGCTTAATTTAAAAACAAAACAAAACCAAAACAATCTTGAATTCAAAAGGATACGTGCTGCTTCCAGTTCATTGTCTGGTGACAATGTGCATACCTTTCATTTCACTGGAATATTGAAAATTCAAATACAAAAATTCTTGTTTTTGTTTCTTATGGATATCACCCAATTGCCACACACCAGAGAGATGAAATGAATACTAGCAAAAAGAGGAAATGAGTATCTATAGAAGCTTTGGAATAGCTGAAAGCTTATAATACACTCCTTTCTCTTCATCTGGGCATTTTCTTGTCTTTCATTAACATTAGCAAGAGTAAATAAATAATTCTTCTGAAGTATATAAATCCAACTAATTAAGACTCTACTATAGAGAACACTACCACAAACCTTAAAGACATGTCACCATAGTTAAATAAGCATTAGAGAAAGAAAAACACCTTGACTCCTACTATTAAATATTGTGATCCTGTCTTTTTGTTTGTTTGTTTTCTTTTTAATTTTTTCTTTAGTATTATCATTATTATAATTTATTCACTTTGTACCCCAGCTGTAGCTCCCTCCTTCATCTCCTCCTGGTCTCCCTCCTTCCTTCTTTTTGCTGATATGTCTTTTCCCTAGTCCACTGATAGAGGATGTCCTCCTCTACAACTAAGTGACCCTAGCCTATCAGGTCTCATCAAGACTTGTCTGGATCCTCTTTCTCTGGGGTCTAGTTAGGCCACCTCCCAGGAGGAGTTGATCAAAGGGCTGGCCACTGAATCCAGGGCAGAGACAGCCCATGATCCCTGTAATACAGAAACCATATGAAGACTAAGCTGACCATGGGATACATCTGAGCAGGGGTCTAAGTCCTAAGGTATACACATTGAACTTTGGTGCCTATTAGGCGAATATTATGAAACAAACTTTTAATTTTGAAAAACTGAGATCAACATATCAGATACTGAGTACCCATTAGCAGCTTATTAAAGGACAGGTGGAAGTAGGTATCTTATAAAAAGGGATGTTTAAAATAGGCGAAGAGATTCCAAATATCTTCTACATTTTGAGTTAGTTCTTCCTCCCTAGACTCCATAGACAAACATATTAATGGACTTGTTTTTGTTCTGTATTTGTTTTTCACTGTTCTGTTCTTAAAGTACACACTAACAACTAACACTTGGCTGCTTATTGTATTTCTTTCTGAACATTACAGTTACAACCAGTTTGCATCTATGTGTTATTTCAAAACTTCATTTAAGTAAATCTAGATTCATTAAGGTTCATTATCAGAGAAGTTATAAAATTGCCTTATTTTAAGTATTTCCATTGTGTTCTAAAACTTGTAATGTTTAAACAATTTAAATCATTAGCTCTGATTAGCTCCTTTCTCAGGTGTATTTTTAAAACATTAAGTTCTAATTTTCCACACTGAAAAAAATATTTTTATACTTTCTTTCCTTATCTAATTTTTATTCATCATTGAAGATTCAGCTTAAATATCACTACCTCAGGAAAGCCTTCCTTGTCCTCCCAAATGAGGTCTCTCTAATCTCCTGGATGTCTCCTTTAAGCTCTTAGGATAATTAAAATGAATGTTGGTTTTATAACTGACTTCCTATCACCCAGAGAAAAAAGAGTAACCATTCCTATTTAGAAGAGTCTGTTCATCCAATTTTCAATAAAAGTACATACTCAGTAAGTGCATACATAAAAATTTACTCTGCTTTCAGTATGCAGCATATTTATTTATAGAACAGAAAGCTACATGACCCTTGTTGTCATATGTTACAAACATAACCCAGGCCTAATTTGAAGAATATTACAATGGAAATACTATGAGGTTTTAATGCCAAAGATAGAGACTTAGCTATCATTTCAAATTAGGATAAAATATGTTTCATCATGAGTTTAATTACATTATATTTCCACTAACTGATTAAATAAGAAAAGACGTCATACTCTACCAGCATTTCAGAGAAAAGCTGAGGAAAAAAATAAAAATTTTAATTATCTGATAAAGCTATCTTAAACAGTGCAGAGAAAGACTAATCAAAATATATGGAAGAAATTTAAAATGCAGAATAAAATATAATTAGGTTTATAATTTTAGAGTTAAGAAGCCCAAATTTAAAGAAAGAAAACTACTAAGAAACATTCACTCCATTTACCTGAGGCAGACTGAAAAACAACAAATTGTAGTCTAAGCCTGCTGGTAGGTTGTTTCACATATTTTCTTTTTGTTTTTAACTAATAGCATTTCATTTTAAGTTTGCTACATACAATCCATAACAGAACAAGATAAGCTAGACAAGGCAAATAAGGTTTGAATGTTTTTTTAACCATACATGTAAATATCTTACATATTTTGCTTCACTTTTTAAAATTGGTTAAAAGATGAATGAAGCCATTTATATTTATCTTGCTTTCAATGACTTTTGTGTGTTTGTGCATGTGTGCAATGTTATTAAACTCCCCAATTTGTGATGCAGAGGAAATATCTAGTATCAGGGGAAAGTCTTAGCTATGGATTAAAATGAATAAGAACATAGGCATAAATAGAATTTTAACCATATCCTCGTTGTGAACAACACAGGGATCATTGGGCCACCATTCTCAAAATTGAAGCCTCTGTTTGTGGAGTCCAGGCAAACAATTCCTGGAAGCAAGATGGTGCCACACAGACAGATTTGAGTGAATGGAGGACAGTATAACAGGCCTGTGGCCCACTGAGGCAGTCAGGGCACCTGTACATTCACACTGCGCCCTTAAAGAACACAAACTCCAAAGTTCCAGGAATCTACATGCTCTACCACCAGGTCTTTCAAGGCACAATTCCTAAAAACAATCCTGCACTTGCACACATGCAACTGCGACTTTCCTCCTTTAACTACAGCTAAAATACCAACATCCACTCTCAAACCAGTAGGCCTCACTCATCTTCCTGAAGAATACTTCAGACTTCATAAACAGAAGGACCAGGTCTACAGTACAGGCTCCAGGAAAAAAATAGCAAAAGTTATAGATAAGTAAATAGGTAGAGGCCTGCATAAGAACATATCCAACAAAAATCATGACTACACCAGCAACTATAAAAATCAATGGATATTTTAATTAATCAGAAAAACAGGAAAATGATCTCAAATCTATGCTTATCTGATAATTAGAGGCACTTATTGAGGAAACAAACAAAGCTCTCAAAGAAATACAGGCAAATACAGCCAAAAAAACCAGAGACACAATTAGTGGCATATAGAAAGGAGATGAAAAAAAAAAAATAGAGGTTATCAAGGAAGGACCGGAATCCACATTCAAACAGAAAAAGGAAATGGAGCAAGACTTGAAAACAGAATTAGAATCAATAAAGGAAACACAAACATAAAAAACCCTGGAGCTGGAGAACTTAGAGAATAGATTAGGAACCACAAAGGTAAGCATCACAAATAAAATACAAAAGATGGAAGAGAGAATCTCAGGTACCAAAGATACAATTGCACAAAAATAATACATCTCTCAAACAAAACTTCCAAACACAAAACATCCAAGAAATCAAGGATGCCATGAAAAGACAAAACCTAAGAATACTAGGAAAAGATGAAAAAGAAGATTCTAAGCTCCAAGGTCAAGATATTTTCAAAAAAGTCATAGAGAAAATTTTCCCAACTTAAAGTGATGTCTATAAACATACAAGAGGCCTACAAAACACCAAATAGACTAGACCAGAAAAGAAAATCCTCACATCACAAAAAAGTCAAAACACTAAATCTAAAGAACAAAGAAAAAATATTAAAAGCAACAATGAAAAAAGGTCAAGTAATATATAAAGGAAGTTCTATCAGAACCACCAGACTTCTCAACAGAACCTATGAAAGCCAGAAAAGCCTTGGCATATGTCATGTAGACCCTATGAGACAACAGATGCCAGTCCAGACTATTATACCCAGCAAAGCTTTTAATCAATATAGATGGAGAAAACGAAATATTCCATGACAAGACTAAATTTAAACAATATATATACAGTAACCCAGCCCTACAGAAGATATTAGAAGGAAAATTCCAATTTAATGAAATCAACTACATCCAAGAAAACACAGGATATAGACAACAACAAAAATTACAAGAAAAAAAAGCATAGAAACGCAGTATCAGAAACAACTCCGCAATAAAAATAAATAAATTCATTGGTCACTATGATCTATCAACATCAATGGACTCAACTCTACAATAAAAAGACACAAACTAACAGAATGGTTGCAAAATCAAGATGCAACATTCTGCTGCATCCAAGAAACTCACCTCTGCAACAAAGATAAACACTGCCTCCGAGTAAAGGCCTAGGAAAAGGCTGTTCAAGCAAATAGACACAGAAAAGAAGCTGAAGTAGCCATCCTAATGGGGCAGGGAGGAGATGAAGGAGGAAGGATGGGATTGGGAGAGAATGAGGGAGATGAATATAGCTGGGATACAGAGTTAATAAAATGTAACTAATAATAAAAATAAAAAAAAGAAAAAGAAAAAGAAGGAACATTTATAAACTCATTGTATGGAGCCAAACCCTTAACCAAGCTAACAAAAAGGCAGAGAGACACCATCCAAACGAACAAAATTAGAAATAAAAAGGGGGACATAAATACAGACACTGAGGAAATCCAAATAATCATTAGGACTTACTTCAAAAGTCTATATGCCACAAAATTCGAAGACCTAAATGAAATGGACAATTTTCTTGATCGATTCGACTTACCAAACCTGAATCAGGACCAGGTAAATCGAATAAATAGTCCTATATCTCCCAAGGAAATAGAAGCAGTAATCGAAAGTCTCCCATCCAAAAAAGCACAGGACCAGACAGTTTCAGTCCAGAATTCTACCAGACCTTCAAAGAAGAGCCAACTCCAATTGTCTTCAAACAATTCCACAAAATAGAAACAGAAGGAACATTACCAAACTCATTCTATGAAGCCACAGTCACCTTGGTACCTAAATCACACAAAGACCCAACAAAGAAAGAGAATTTCAGGCCAATCTCCCTTATAAACATTGATGCAAAAATACTTAACAAAATACTTGCAAACCGAATACAAGAACACATCAAAGATATCATCCACTATGACCAAATAGGCTTCATCCCAGGTATGCAGGGGTGGTTCAATATACGGAAATCCATCAATGTGATATGCCATATTAACAAACTGAAAGAAAAAAAAAAAAAAAAAACACATGATAATCTCACAAACCACACAAGGAGAGCAACAGAATCAGAAAATTTGAACACAGGGAACTTCCCAGAGACTCATACTCCAACCAAGGACTATTCATGGAGATAACCTAGAACCCCTGCACAGATGTAGCACATGACAGTTCAGTGTCCAAGTCAGTTCCATAGTAATGGGAAGAGGGACTGCCTCTGATATAATCTGATTAGCCTGTTCTTTGATCACCTCTCTCTGAGGGGGGAGCAGCCTTACCAGGCCACAGAAGATGGCAATGCAGCCACTCCTGTTGTGATCTGATAGACTAAGACCAGAAGGAAGGAGAAGAGGACCTCCCCTATCAGTAGACTTGGGGAGGGGCATGCAAGAAGAATGGGGAGGGAGGGTGGGATGAGGAGGGAAGGAGGGAGGGGCTTATGGCGGGATACAAAATGAATAAAGTGTAATTAATAGCAAAAAAAATGAAAAAAATTTTAAAAAAGTGTTTTAGGACCACACCTATTTTAAGTAAATATAAATAGGCAAACATTATAGGTACCAATTCTAGGCTTAACTTCAAAATATTAAATAAGAGACTAGATAAAGATCAATTTTGTAATCAATTGTATCAGTTATTAGCATAACTTTAAATATATTTATGAACTAATATCAAAGTAAAACTTGCAGTAGTATATACTGTTCATAGAGGGACAGGCAAATCTTACTGATCTTACCAAAATGCATTATTAATACTGAATAACAAAAGCTTAAAGGACAGAAGGTGCACTTGACACTAAACAGGGTACTGAATGCAGTTGGCAGCCATCAACAAAGATGACAGGTTCTCCACAACCAAGATATCTTCCAGTCATGTGCCTGACTTTAGTTAAAATGGCAGTGAAACCATGGCTCCACCCTCTTTATCCTTGAATCAACATGGCAGCTAGCCACATGCTATTATACACACACACATATATATATATATATATATGTAATGTGTGTATACACACACACAGATACACACACACACATATATATTCATATGTACACAAACACACACAGCCCATCCAGTCTGTATATTATTACTTAAATTTGTGTCATGAATCTTCTGCAATAAATAAATCATGTAAGCTCAACTCTGCTCTTACAACTGTTAAATGGGTGTCTTTTATAGTAGCACACAGCATCCTCATGCAAGTACTTATAAAATACTTTCTTTTACACGGTTTGATTGCATTCTTTATTAATCTTTCAGCAATTATTGTGCAGATGATTCTTGACTTACAATGGTTCAGCATTACAAATTTTTTACCTCTACTATAGCATGGAAGAAATATTATTACATAGAAATCCAATGTTCTTTTCTTTAATTCTAGTATCATAAAATAAGGTAGCCTCCTGGGACACTGGGCAGCAGAGTCAGTCCCAGCTCACAATGAAGAACCCTGAGATCAAAAGGATAGACACCAATATTTAAGAATGTACAGTGTTGCTAAGCAATAATGTTCATTAGGCCAGGAGTATTAAATGCAATTTTGACTTAATATTTTCAATTTGTGATAGGTTTATGGGGGTGGTAATCCCATTTTAACTTGAGGAGCGTCTGTATTAAATTATAATTTTATTAACTTCATCCCTGTTTTATTATGTTCACTTACCATATTTGATTAAACTCATTCTTTGATGTCAAAAAAAAGATATCATCTACCATAACCAAGTAGGCTTCATTCCAGGCAAGCAAGGGTGGTGCAATATATGGAAATCCCATCAAGGTAATCCACCATATAAACAAACTGAAGGAGAAAACCACACTGGCCATCTTCTAAGAGGCTAAAAAATCATCTGACAAAAATCCAACACCCATTCATATTAAAATCTTGGAGGGATCAGGGATGCAAGGCACATACCTAAACATAGTAAAGACAATATACAGCAAGCCTATAGCCAATATTAAACTAAACCGAAAGAAACTTAAATCAATCCCACTGAAATCAGGGAAAAGGCAAGGCTGCTCAATCGCTCCTTATCTCTGCAACATAGTACTTGAAGTTCTGTTTAGAGCAATAAGACAAGAAAGGAAATTAGGGGGATATAAATCAGAAAGGAAGAAGTTAAAGAATCACTGTTTGAAGATAATATGATAATATATATGATTGAAACCAAAAATTCAACCAGAACTCCTTCAGCTGATAAACACCTTCAGCAATGTGGCTGGATACAAAATTAACTAAAAAAAAAAAAAAAAAAAAAAAACAAACAAACAAACAAAAAAAAAAAAACACACAAAACAGTAGCCCTCCTATATACGAAAAACAAAAGGCCTGAAAAGGAAATTAGGAAAATCACATCCTTCACAATAGCCACTAATCACATATACCTTGGTGAGACTCTAACCAAGCAAGTGAAAAACCTGTTTGAAAAAAAAAAAAAAAAAAAAAAAAAACTTCAAGTCTTTAAGGATGGAAAGAACTCCAATTCTCATGGATTGGTGGGATTAACATGCTGAAAATGGCCATCCTCCCAAAAACGATCCACAGATTCAATGCAAGTCCCATCAAAATACCAACACAATGCTTTACAGAACTTGAAAGAACATTCTCACTTTCATAAAGATATAAAACATGGAATTGTGAAAAAAATCCTTACAACAACAGATCGTCTGAAGGTATCTCCATCCCTGATCTCAACCTGTACCACAGAGCAATAGTAATAAAAACTACATGCTACTGGCATAGAAAATAAATGGTGGATCAGTGGAATTGAATAGAAAACTCAGACAAAGAGCCACATAAGTACAGATACTTGATTTTTTACAAAGAAGTCAAAACTGTGCTTGTTTTGGTTATTTGAAGGGAATTGCACTAATCTTTAAATTATTTTTGGTAAGATGGCTATTTTTTCTGTGTTAATTCTACTGATCCATAAGCATGGGAGATCTTTCCATCTTCTGATTTATTCTTATATTTCTTTCTTAGGAGACTTGAAGTTTTTTGTTTTTTGGTTTTTGGTTTCTTTCATAGAAGTCTTTGACTTGCTTAGTTAGTTACACGAATATACTTTATGTGTTTTCATGATACTTTATGTGTTTTGTGGCTATTGTGAAGGGTGCTGTTTAACTAATTTCTTTATCATCCCTTTTGTCTTTTGTATATAGGAGGGCTACTGATGTTTTTGAGTTAATTTTTTATCCAGCCCCTTAGCAGGAAGTGTTTATCAGATGTAGGAGTTCTATAGTTGAATTTTTGGGGTCACTCATGTATACTATCATATCATCTGCAAATAGTGATACTTTGACTTCCTCCTTTCCAATTTGTATTCCTGTAATCTCCTTTAGTTGTGTTATTGGTCTAACTATGACTTCAAGTACTACATTAAAGAGATATAGAGAGAGTTAAGCAGCCTTGCCTTGTTTCTAATTTCAATGAGATTAATTTAAGTTTATCTCCATTTAGTTTGATGTTAGGTATAGGCTTGCTATATATTGCCTTTGCTATGTTTAAGTATGTGCCTTGTATCCCTGACCTCTCCAAGACTTTAAACATGAATGGGTGTTGTATTTTGTGCAATGCTTTTCAGCATCTAAGAAGATGAGCATGTGTTTTCTCCTTCAGTTTATTTATATGGCACATTACATTGATGGCATTTCCATATATTATACCAACCTGCATGCCTGGGATGAAGCCTACTTGGTCATCGTGGATGATATCTTTCATGTGTTCTTGGATTCATTTTGTGAGTATTTTATTGAGTATTTTTCCATCAGAGTTTATAAGAAAGAAGTGTATGCAGTTCTCTTTTTTTGTTGGGTCTTTGTATGGTTTAGGTATCAAGATGAGTATGGCCTAATAGAATGAGCTTGTTAATGTTTCTTCTGCTTCTCTTTTGTGGAATAGTTTGAAGAGCATTGGAGTTATCTCTTCTTTGAAACTGTCTGGCCCTGATCTTTTCTTGGCAGGGAGACTTTTGATAACTGCTTCTATTTCCTTGGGGAATATAGGACTATTTAATCTATTTACCTGATCTTGATTCAGCTTTGGTAAAACCAAATAACCATTACCCAAAAGTTAAAGACATAAGTGAATAAAGTACCAGAAGATATTTCAGATGTTCAAGGAACAACAAATGACAGTTTTTTTTAAGAAGCTAAGATTTAGGATACCAGTCTCTAAGACTTGCCCTGATCCCCAAAACTCTGGTGAGGAAAAAGAAAATCTTGTCACTAACATTTATCATGGAAGAATGCCTCAAGAGGCCAGCCCTTTAAGACTCTTTTCACAAAAAGCAGACCAAGGTAAAAGCATTTATTATAATCTTTCTCTATTCCCAACCTCCCCGCAATAGGAAGAATTATCAGCAATGCAGACATGAAAATTACTTTAAAAGCTTAATGTTGACTAGTTTTTCTTCATAAATGGTCCATTCACTTTCCAAATTTGAGGCCTACTATGCCTCAAACTGTCAGAGTTCAACCCTTATATCCATTGATTCAGCAAAATCCTTTACAATTTCTGCTATAAAATGTGCACATTATTATGTTTTGCCAAAATAAAGGTTTGGAAGATGCCTTCCATATCTACAGACATCTCAGCCTTAAGTCATATAATTCAGATTAGTGTAGAAGAAGACAAACTAGCACAAGCCATAACAATTAAAATCAAATGCTAAATCTCCATATGATGACTACAAGTTTTACTTAAAATGATTGTGGGAGAGGTCAGAAACGAAGGACTCAATCATGTTTTCTCTCTATAAGTTACTAACCTTATATCATACTATAATAAGAGAAGGGGTTAATGCTCAGAAAGTCATACACATTTCCTTATTACTGTCTTGTTTCGAAAGACAAGGTCTCATGTAGCTCAGAGAATTATGATACTCCTTACGTATCTCAGACTGTCCTCTAATCTGTCATCTTACTAAATGGTGGGGTAAAAGGCAGCACTGCAACATGTTTAAATCATGTATTTCTAAAAGTGATAAAAGAACATATTTATATGGTAAATGGCACTGGAACAGAACAACTTACCTAATTTAACCAACTTGTATAAATGTTCAATATTATTTCTGAAGTGTGGCATTTGAATGACCATGAATGCATAAAAATAAAGTGCAGAGCCTGTTATTTGGTGAGTAACTACATGTGTGAAACCCTGAGCTAAGGTGTTTTACACACATTGTATTTAGCATTTATACCAACCTGCAAGAAATGCATTGTCATAAGCATTAGAAATTAAGAGACTAAGGTGAGTCACCATTGTGTAAACAGTGATTAGAAGTTAAAGACACAGGAAGCATTAAGAAAAAGGAGATGGGAGTGTGTAAGAGCTGGAAGCTCTGGAGATGGGCTAAGGAATGTCATTCCCTTGATTTCATACAACTATTGTAATCATTAATTCATATCAGCTGTAGTTACCTGCTTTGAACTATGACAAAACCAGGGCTGTTAACAATAAATCAAGCAGCAGGGGTGGGGCTCAAGGTCCCTATGCTTTAACTCTAAATGATTGGCTATGGATAGATTCCGGGAGAGGAAGAAATCACTGTCTTTAGCTATGTGCTCTGCTGAGCCCACCAGACTATAATACATAGTTCTTAAACCATGATTAATCTTGGTGTGTCAATAAACAAAAATAATAAAATATGAACATTGAGATTCGAGGGTAGAAGAAAGGAGAATGGAGTGGTAGGGAGGTGAAAGATAACAGTAATCAGTATTCATGGTATATATGTGTGAAATTCAAATACATTATGTTAACTTAAATTTAAATAAAATAAGTGGAGCCAAAACTGTGGCACAAATTTGCCCATTTCTAAAGGTCACATATTTTTGTCACTATACTTCAGTGCCTTGTTATCATTCCACTCAGTGCTGCTAATGACAGTCAATCTAAAAATCAAAGCATAGTGGCTAGCGATCATTTACTTAGTTCTTCTATTAATATGAAATATACCTCTTAGTAATTATACCACGGTTTTATATTTATTCCTTTTGGGTCTATATGGAAATAAAATTCTTCTTTACTAGTTTTCTTTCACTATTGGGATTAACTATATGATCCTCCTATAAGATTTATTGTACATATTACATTTCCATACACAAAGGCAGCCACAGAAAGACACAGAGGTAGGGAGAATGGAAACTAACAAAGAAAACAGCAATGCAAACCTGGGGAAAGGAAGTAATGGATGTCGAGTATAAGTAACCATACTTTAATACTGTTCATGAGTATATCATCTCTTCAAGCTTGCAAAGACTGTTGCCTTCTACTTCCACCAAAGTATTTTATTCTTTTAAATCTGTACTTGTAAATAAAAGGAGGCACCTATCACTGACACTTGGATCCCAATTTGAACTATGACATTTACTATGTTGGTGATCTAGACAAGGCAATCACTATACCAAGACTCATTTCATCTCTAAAATGAAAGTACTCCACTGCTTATAGATCATTATTGCCAATAATACACAAAATCATTTATGCAAACACCTACCTGACATTTAATATGTATCAATTTCCTCACATATGAGACTGCTAAAATTAGAAATTCCTAAGAAATCACTACTTATTTCAAAAGGTACAGTTGTGCTCAATATAGTATGTTTCTATCCAATCTACTAAGTTTGTTATATAAAAAAGCCAAGAGATACAGAATTACCAGAGTATACAAGAAATCTGTAACAAATGAATTCTTTTGAGACTACAAGAAACAATATTCCTTTTGTTTAAGGGAAACAGGGATGAGAATGCACCTTTAGGAGGATTTCATGCAAGAGGACACTTTGTAAAGGAGGAAATGATGAACAATGTGAAGGTTGTAGCACACTGGGAAAACACTGGGTTATGAAATGTGGCCAGCAAGACAGAAAATTAGGGTAAGCAGTAACAGTGAAAGGTGAATTTTAACTAAGCTGCTAAGGGTTATGTCTTATGTGTTACTGTTCCAGAGTACTACTAGACATAAAACAATGTGATGCCTTTATGCTTGGGATGGCACTCTGAAGGCACTTTCTTTGGATAATGTTTACAATATTAAGAATATAGTCTTATTCATTTCCCAAGTCCTCTCCCGATTTGTCTTAATGAGCAGTTATATGGCAATGTTAACATTAGAAATTAAAAAAAAAATCATGAACGTAGAAGACAAAAGTGTGTGGTTACACAAAATACATGTGGAAAAGGACATATATTACATAATAAATCAATAAAGAGGACAGGGGATGATTTTCAATCTAGAGACAAAATGAGTGATTCACATTCAAAATGCAGAGCAATTGGCTCTGATTAGTGGAATTTTCAAGAGAATGTAGCTTAAATGATTACTGAGCTTCAAAGAAATATAGTATTTGTCGATTTTTCATTCCTATGTAAAAATACCTAAACCTGGAAAACTTTACAAAGAAAACTGAAAACTACAGACCAAGTAGCTACATTGATTCAACATCCAGTGAAGCCTCAGGGCATGACATAGGAGAAGATATAATCATACTGACAAAACAAACCACAGAGACCTAAGGGAAGCACAGTCTTGCTCTTGTAATAACAATCTGTTAAGGAGAAACCATTCTAGGGTCCCACAAGGATTTTCTTAATCCTTTTAAAGAGCAAGAATTTCAATGACCTAACGTTCTTCTACTAGAATATCCTCCTAAAAGTCAATACCACTTCCCAGGATAAACATGCTAAAAACCATGCCTGCTACAAATAATCCACTGGTAGATACTTGCAATCTCTATCCAGACTATAACAGGAGCTTCAGAAATTTATATATAGCACAAGGGTAACAGGATATCTTAACAGGTAAAAGCACTTGATATACAAAGCTGATAAGCTTGCTTCAATCCTTAGATCCCACAGTGGAAGTGAAGAAAGAAACTCTGGGGATAGATATTGGAGAGGGAGAAAACAGGGAACAGGACAGAAACCTACCAGAGAGGGCCTCTGAAATACTCACCCAGCAGTATATCAAAGCAAATGCTAAGACTCATCATCAAACTTTGGGCAGAGTGCAGGGAATCTTAGGAAAGAAGGGGGAAACAGTAAGACATGGAGAGGACAGGAGCTCTACAAGGAGAGCAACAGAACAAAAATATCTGGGCACAGGTGTCTTTTCTGAGACTGATACTCCAACCAAGGACCATTCATGAATATAACCTAAAACCCCTGCTCAGATGTAGCCCATGGCAGCTCAGTCTCCAAGTTGGTTTCCTACTAATGGGAACACAGACTGTGTCTGACATGAACTCAGTGGCTGGCTCTTTGACCACCTCCCCCTGAGGTGTAAGTAGCCTTACCAGGCCACAGAGGAAGACAATGCAGGCAGTCCTGATGAGACCTATAGACTAGGGTCAGATACAAGGGAGGAGGACCTCCCCTATCAGTGGTCTTGGAGAGGGGCATAGGAGGAGATGAGGGATGGAGGGTGGGATTGAGAGGGAATGAGAGATGGTGCTACAGCTGGGACACAAAGTGAATAAACTGTAATTAATATAAAAATTTTTAAAAATAAAAAAATGAAACTCTGGAAATCTGTCCTATGACCGCTGTGTGCCACTGCACATAGGTGCTATACTCACATACACATAGGAGACATACCATATTAAAAAATAAAAATTGTAAAGGAAACAGCATAAGCAGAACCACCAGTATTAATATATGACATCTCCATTCTTTTTTTATTTTATTATTATTATTTTTTTATCAGTTACATTTTATTAACTCTGTATCCCAGCCGTGTCCCGATCCCTCATTCCCTCCCAGTCCCTCCCTCCCTCCCTCATCTCCACCGTGCCCCTTTCCAAGTCCACTGATGGGGGACCTCCTCCCCATTCATCTGATCCTGTTTTATCAGGTATCTTCAGGACTGGCTGCAAAACCCTCCTCTGTGGCCTAACAGGACTGCTCCTCCCTTCGGGGGTGGGGAGACCAAAGAGCCAGTCATTGAGTTCCTGTTAGAAATAGTCCTTGTTCCCCTCACTTTGGGAAACCAATTGGTTACTGAGCTACCACAGGCTACATCTGAGTGGAGGTTCTAGGTTATATCCATACATGGTCCTTATCTCCATTCTTTTATACCTCATGTGAAACAAAGGAAACTTCCATCTCTAAAATTAACAAGTAATGTTAAGAAAAGAAAGTTTAGGATAAAAAGAAATCCATGAAAATTAACTTATTGTAAAACAAAAAGCTTTTAATGAATCTGGTTTTTATTCCTTGTGGAACGGACAAAACCAGGAAGTCAGTTAAGATAGATTATGATTTTCTAATGATGCCTTAGCGGATAAGTATGCCTTCCTCTATGGGAACGTACTGGAACTACTCTTAACCTAAGATTTCATTAGGAACAAAAGGATAGAAAATAAACCAAGATTTGTGATGTACACTGCCAAACCTGGTAGCCCCTGGTCACATGCAAAAACCTACTACTTGAAACGCAGCTAGCTAAAATTGAAATGTGTTAAAAATATAAAATACACACCTGATTTTGAATAGTAAAAAAATGATATCATATATCTTTTCAATAATTTTACAATGACTAGATACTGAAATAATAATGTATGCAAGGTACAAGATTAAATAAGCTGTATTATTAAAATGAACTTTGGATATTTCTTTTTACTTCTAAAATGTGGTTTCTAATAATTTTAAATTACATATGTGGCTTACATTATATTTCTTTTAGACAGCTCGTTCTGCTACAGAGGAACTTTTTATGTACCTTCTGGTACAATATTCTATGCTAAAACTTCACTATTAAAGTATGACTAGCTCTTGAATTTTTGTGGCAGTAATGCAAAAATCTAAAAATGGAGATCTAAACAAAGAAGACTGACCCTAAACACCAAGCTGATATTAATTACCTCAAAATGCAAAACATCTCAAAAGCATCAATATTCATGCTGAGAAAATGTAATCTAAGTATATTACATAAAACCATTTGGATTGACAGAATAAAAGAAAAGTTCATATCCACAGTAAAAAAATTATTTTCTGCAATTAAACTTTCAAGTTAATGGTGAACATAATTTGACAAAAATTGAGTCTCATATTTTAGTAATTTTAATTATTTTAGAAGATACTCCCTGGCACAGGGGAAAAATAAGTTTCTTTAAATCATAAATAACAATAAACCATTTTTCTCAAATGTAGCTAAATCAGAATTGACAGGGTAACATAGTCAGAGAGATCCTATAATTTTATTTCTAGTTATAAACATTTGAGTTATCAAAGGTAGAAGTATTTTGCCCTAGATTATAGTTGAAAGGTGAATGGTTAGGCAACAGGTTATGGGAACAGAGAGACATTCAGGTACAATGGAAAAAGAGATGGAAACATTTAGGGAAAGGACACAGTAATTTTCTAACACTGAACAGAGACTTCTGTACTAGACTCAGGCAGGCAGTTTAAATTTAGTTGGCTCAACTCCAAATCCCATGTTCTTAATCACTACATACATCTTCAAATATGTACAGAGTTATAATTTATCTATATACATTTATATATATAACAAGATACACCCTTCAGACACTTTGGTCAAATTGCCTCTAGTAATTTATAACTGCTTCCTTATGAAGTATACCAGAATACACATATCTACCCTTTTGGTCTGCTAATTTCATCTCATACAACCCCTTTGTATAATTTAATCTGAAGTATTTCTACATGAGCATATCTTAGAAAATCCAACATTGCATATAATACAGATGTACTTTGCAATTTGAGGATATTTTTTCCTCCTGATTAACAAATGAGAGTTATATGTAGCTATCAGGATTCAAGCACATAGGTAACATTTTGATGATAAACACTAGAATCCAAATTTTCTGTCAAGAGAAACACTTTCTCTAATAGCACATTTAAATACTGACTTAGGGAAATTCATTACAATTCTGCATAGGCTTAGCTCCAATATTAGAAACATGCCTCTAGGCTCATTTATACAAGATTTTCTTTATAGCATCTCAGCTGCACAGGTTTGCACACAGAAATGAGCAGGTAAAAACAGTTAGGGCTTCATAATGAGTCAACATTAACATAATTACTTTCCATTTCATCTATTACGGTACACTGTTTGACTCTCTCATTTCTTTTCATTTCAATCATTCCTTTAGAACACCCACATGGCACTGTTAAAGAAATGAGATTTTAGAGGCTGTGCTATAGAAAGTGAGGTGAGCTAAATAGTTTTATAATTTTCCCTTAGAAATGATCAAACATTCACACTAACAGAAATGGTGTAATTTTGTACTCTACTACAATATTCCTATCTCTTAAAACGATGTATACAGTTAGATAATAACATGAAAGTTATTTACTCTACCACCAAAAAAAAAAAAAATCTGAGTATAAAACAGCAAGTTTATTTTGTTTTCAAACAAACAGACCTTAATCTTGCAAATTTGCACTATCTACAAGTTATTTCAAGAGCTATATACTTATTACAATTATGTTGCCAATGCTGAAACATTTTTAAAAAGCCTTTTTTGGAAGAAGCAATTATCTCCAGTGATAATTTCTCATACAACATGTCTCATTGCTTTATATATTAAGTCCAGGATATGATCAGTTCAGTCACTCATTTATCAAACATAAAGCAACAAATTGTGCTATTTCCAAATTGCTACACTCAGAATATCAGGAATTAATACTATCAGAGTATTCAGGAGAAACACTATTTGAGTTCAAATATAAGCCCGGCCTCACCACAGAGAAACTAACTGGGCAGCTTACTTAAATTCTCGGTCAGAATCCTCCAAATTCAAACTTTAAGATTATAAGGTCTACTGCAAAACACATACTAAGGGAATTTGGTAAATAGGAGCATGCAAAATAATAGAAGCATGATGTCTGAAAAGAATTAAGGGATAAAGAAATAAGTATATTGTATTTGTACTGTAGGAAACAGTTTGAAAAACACAATTCAAAATCTAAAAATGAACACAGTTTTGATGTACAGTTTTGATGTACTAGATTCTGGCAGGGCGGCTTTGCCAGGTCAAAGAGGAAGAGGACCCAAATAGTCCTGATAAGAATTGATAGGCTAGGGCAGAAGGTAGGGGGGAAGAGGGAGGGAGGGCGGGATCAGATGATGATGAGGAAGGGGGCTACAATTGGGATATAAATTGAATAAATCATATAATATAAAAAATTTAAAAATATCGCTATACCTATCTTAAATATACCTTTCCTACTGCTTCAAATAAAACCAATAATATGTTTGTGATAGGAAGCTGAGAAAAAGACAGCTATCATGCAAAATAATACTTTGCAGTTATTTTTTTCCTATTCTGTTGAGTATGAAGAATTAGTCTAGGTCAGACTGATTACTTAGCCTATTAGAGGAAAGAAGAATACTTAGTCAATAAATATAGTCACAAAATCTGAGACTGTTTTGCTAATAAACTAAAGTATAATAAGCCACATAAGCCTTTGAGAATGGTCATTTATTGTGAGAAAATTCATTCCATATCCAAACAGCATTTTATGAGCACCTTAAACTCTTGTTAACAAAAATTCTCTAAAAAATTAGATTATATAATCCTACTAGACAAGAACTTAGAGCATAAATTTCTGTCTGGCTTCCAAGGTCTTTACCATGGCCATGGGGAAGATCCCATCATTAACAATAATGGAACAATTACAAAACCTAGGTTGTTGATTAAGTACTGTGTTTGTAAACCGCCTTTTTATGTACAACAGAAACCCTTCTATAGATCTTTCTGATTTGATATTAGACTTGATACCATAAGGAATGGGTGATTAATAAAGGTCCTTAGCTCCTTCTCTTTGGGCAAGTTATGAAATCAACAAACATGAATTTCCATGCAAAACAAGAATCTCTCAGGTTTTCTGATGCTCTTTTGCAGTCACCCCTGGGAGCAATTTGACAGAGGGACATTGTTGAAAAAATTAAATTACTTTGTGTTGTGAAAAGACTTAAAACATATAATGTAATAATTATTCATTATAACTGTCTTTTCTCCTAATTTCTAGGATATATATATACTTTGGATTGCATTAGTTTCCTCAAGACTATATTTATAAAAATTCTTTTGTTGGTCCTTTCCAAAGAGTATTTTTAATATATAACTAAACTGATCCATATATTTCTTATTAGATCAAAAAGCAAAATGTAAATATTTCTTTGAAGTAGAGATATTTGAACTGATTTTTTTAATTCTTTATATGTATTGTGTAAAAAAAGAACTAACTACACAGAGATTTGTTCTCATCTTTGCATGCATGTACCATATATACACTCAAAATAAATAAGTAAATGTAATTTTCAAGATAGAGTATGGAATGTTGTGTGTTAGATGTTCTTTTTCACTATGTTGATTTCGATGTGTATGTGGACATCTATACGTGGTCATTTTCTTAAGTATTTAAATTATATATGAGTAATTATTAAAGGGAAAATTTAATTATTAAAAGCTTGAGAAATGAAAGATGATGAGAGCTATTTCAAAATATTTCTTCATAATACATCTCAATTTCTATGCAGCAATTAAAAAAAAAACAGAACAAGGAAAGTCTGTATTTCTATGACACTACAAACACCAAAAAGAGGGTAGTGATCTTCACTTACAATCAAAACTTCTCACATTGTTTGAAGATCATCTACAACTATATGTTTATATTTATATCAAAGTAATCTGACAAGAACTGCTACATGAAACTTATAACATTTTTCACATAAAAAATATTTGATACTTTACTCCCTAAAGAGTATGAAAACTAAAAATTTAGAGCTCAGAAAAAAACTGGAATAACTGCCAGGAGCAAATTTATAAGATATTGGAAGGGTCGCTAGTATTTACAAATATATATATATATATATTTCTGTGTTCTGCTTATATAGGCTTGGCAATTAACTACCAAGAAAATTTTGTTAATAGCAAGCCCATATTTTGCCATACTAACTGCCTCTACCAGATTTTTTTGTAAAAATCAATACTGAATTTTAGACAAGATAAATAGCAATGGTAGAGTACTTGAATAGCAGTACTTGAATAACTGTGGGACCCTTGGTTTCATACTCATCTCACCTCTCCTTCCCCATCTCCCTGTAATCCTGTTCTCTCTCTCTTTCTTTCTCTCTCTCTCTTTTTCACACACACGCACACACACACACACAACTTCTTATTGATACCCATATTTAAGAATTTCACTCAGTAATCCCTCGTCCAGAAAATATTCCACATATGACTCTTTGCTAAATTAATTTACATATTTATTTTATATATACTACAGAATACCCTACCTTGCTTAGCTTTAATAGTATTTGCCGTGGTATTTTACCAAACTATGCATGAGGAGCAGTGTGGAAATAACTGTATGTGTTTTAAAATATTATACGAATGTTGAATGTAAACTGTAGGTAAAAGTATAATATAAAAGGCAAATGCCTGAACAAGCATGGTGATATATATCTATAATCTAAGCTAGGCTACCAAAAAAAAAAAAAAAAAAAAAAGGCTTTAGCAAACTGGGCCACAGAGCAAGACTGAGTTTTTCATATATGCATACTACATACATACATACATGCATGCATCCACATGTATACACACATGTACATAGGTAGCTAACACACACATGCACATACTCACAGATGCAACACACACATACCATGTAATTAACCCACTTCTGGGAAAAATTATTAAGAATTTTATGTGTGGTCCCATACTATCTAACAGGTATGTCAAGAATACAGTTACACTGTTGGTCCCATTAAGAATGTAATTATTTAAAATGTACTTTTAGATGTGAGCCAAAAAAAATGTAATTGTTTAAACAATAGCACAATGTAATCACATTCTTGTGATAAGAATGGAGTGGAGCATGTGGAGAAAAGGAGGAATAAATAAAAGGAGAAACAGGCAGTAAAGACTGTAATTAAAAAATGACTGTGATGGACTAGAAAATTATCATCTATGTAAATCAGAGTATAATTCATTATTAAAGTTTGTGGTGACCTTGATATAAATGAAAACCTACTATATTCTTACTTGTGTGAAAAAAATAGAAAGTACAGGAATGCAAAATACATAATACCTGACAATAAATGACTGTTGCTGTTTTATAACTGCTGCATTATATTTCTACTGTAACTATACATAAAACTACTTATTAAAAAATTTGAACTATAGAACAATGTTACGCAGAATTTGACAAGGAATTCTAGAAGGCACTCCAAACAATAGAGACTATGAATGTTATGCATGTTATTGACCTTCACAGCCGTTCACTGGAACAATTTGTCATGGTGGTAGATGGTGATACTGAGGTGACCTAGAATGGGCCAAGGAAGATGTAGTTTGCATTATAGTATTTAAAAAACAAAAAAGAATAGAAAGAAAATAAATTAGAAATAAGTTCACAAGGGAAGTCCAAGATGACAGCGACCAGTGCTCACAGTATCTGAGGGGCACAGGATCTTAAACTCCAAAATTGGTGAGTGGAGGGGCAGCTGAAGATAGATCATCGACTTTGAGGCATCCTGGGACATAGGGGACAACACTTGATCTGGGACAGTTTGTATCCAGGTCACCCATGGACATCTCTGGGAATGAGAGTGGTGAACAATCAACCCACCTGCACTTCCTTTGCCCCAAGCATGCGCCTCCCTGCTCAGCAGAGGCTGCCACATGGACAAGCCTCCTTGCTGTGTGACTGAAGCTGCAGAAGTGGCTGCAGTAAGGTCACACAGGTCTGCAACTGCAGTAGGGAAGCAGCTAGCCCAAGCAGGAGCCTCTGTGTTCCATGACTGAGACAGCAGAGGCAGCTGCTCAAGTACAGATCTCTCTGCCCAGCGGTCAAACAGTAGACACCACTGAGCTGACAAATCTCCTACACTCTCATTTGCCCCTGCAAGCCCAAATCTGAGAAAACAGGAGGAGCAAGCTGTGTTTTCCAATTAGGCCTGCCAACTAGGGAGGGTATTTTAAAGTGAGTACATGCAGAGCCCAAGATCCAAGGTATCTTTATATTAGCAGTCAGATAACAGATCCTTCACGCCTACACCCACACTATAAGCAACATAGGGATCGTTAGGACAGCTTTCTCAACATTGAAGCCACTATTCTGTGGAGTCCAGGCAAACAATTCCTAGAGCCCAAACAGATCTCAATACCAGGAGAGTATGAGAGACCTGTAGGACACTGAGATATTCAGTGCACCTGTGCATGTTCATTGTGCCACCAAACAACAACAGCAAGCCTCCCTGCATTTAAGATCCACCCATCCAGGAATGTAAACCCTCTAGCACCCTGTCCTTCAAGGCACACTTCCACACACTCCCAAGCTTGTGCATGTGTGCCTCAGACTTTCATCCCTCACAAATAGCTAAAACACCAACATCCACTCTCAAACAGGTGGACCTTTCCCATCTTCCTGAAGAATACTCCAGACACCAGAGACAGACGGACTCAGTCTGAAGTACAAACTTGAGGAAAAAGCAGGAAAGTTACAGAGAAGCAGATGTCTAGAGGTGTGCATAAGAACATGTCCAACAAAAGTCAGGACATTGTGGTTTCACCAGCTACCACAAAAAACAATAGCTATGCTAATTCATCTGAAACAAAGGAAAATGATGACAAATCTATTCTTATCCATTTATTGGAGGCACATGTTGATGAAAAAAAAAAAAAACTCTCAAAGAAATATAGGAAAACACACCAAACAAAAAGAGGCTCATGGAGAGGCCCAAATAAAGGCATATAGAAAAGAAACGAACAAAAAAGAAGGGGGGGAACGTGAAAAGACAGAAATCCACAGTCAAACAGATGAAGGAAATGGTACAAGACATGAAAATGGAATTAGAATAAATGAAGAAAACACAAACAGATAAAACCCTGGAGCTGGAGAACTTAGAGAAGTGATCAGGAACCACAAAAGTAAGCATCACCAATAGAATACAAGAGATGGAAGAGAAAATCTCGGGAGCTGAAGATATACTTTCAGAAACTGGTAGAACTCTCAAAGAAAAAGTAAAAATGGCGAGGTTCCAAACACAAAACATCCAAGAAATCAAAGACCCCATGAAAAAAACCAAACCCTAAGAATCATAGGAATAAACAACAACAAAAAAATGGAGTCTATACTCAAAGATCCAAAAAATATTTTCAAGAAAATGTTCCCACCCTAAAAACAGAGATGTCCATTAACATGCAGGAGACCTACAGAACATCAAGTGGATTAGACCAAAAAAGAAACTCCTCACCTCACATAATAGAGAAAACTCTAAATATACAGAACAAAGAAAAAATATAAAAAGCAGCAGGGTAAAAGACCATGTAATATATATATATATATAGAGAGAGAGAGAGCTATTAGAATCACACCAGACTTCTTAAGAGAAACTATGAAATCCAGAAGGGCCTGGGAAGATATAATGCAGACCAAAGATGCCAACCCAGACTACTATACCCAGCAAAGCTTTCAATCAACATAGATGGAGAAAACAAAATAATCCATGACAAAACTAAACTTAAACAATATCTAAACAACAACCCAGCCCTACAGAAGATACTAGAAGGAAAACTCCAACCCAACAAAATCGACTACACCCAAGAAAATACAGGCTATAGATAAGTGTACCAAAAAAATTAAAAGAACAAAATTAATAGTAACACCATCAATGCCACAATAAAAGGAACTAACATTGATTGGTCAATATTATCTAGAAACATCAATGTATTCAACTTTCCAATAAAAAGACACAGACTATTTGTCCACTGGGCAGAGAGACCCTTACTTCAGGTAGCCACTACTATTCTTTCTTACAGAGCATGGAGGCTCCTATTAGGGCTAGCTGCCTCCCTGCCACCACCACAGCCACTGCAGGGACAAGGAAAGGTTGCCCATTCTCTCGATATATCAAAATAGTACTTAAAGTCCTAGCTAGAACAATAAGACAACTAGAGGAGGCCACAGGGAAAATGGCCATCCTGCCAAATCTATAGATTCAATGCAATTCCCATCAATGTACCAAAACAATTCTTTACAAAACTTCAAAGAACAATTCTCAACTTCATATGGAAAAACAAACAAACAAACAAAAAAAAAAGCAGAACTTCAAAAAAAAATCCTGTACAACAACAGTTCGTCTGGAGGTATCTCCATCCCTGATCTCAAGGTATACTAGAGAAAATAGTAATAAAAACTGCATGGTACTGGCATAGAAACAGAATGGTGAATCAATGGAATCAAATAGATGACCTGAAAAAAAAAATAATGCACACCTACACACACTTGAATTTTGGCAAAGAAGCCAAAATCATGAAATGGAAAAAAGACAGCATCTTCAGCAAATGGTGCTGGCCTAAATGGATGTTTACATGTAGAAAAATACAAATAGATCCATACTAGTCACCCTGTACAAAACTAAAGTCGAAGTGGATCAAAGACCTCAACAAGACACACTAAATCAGTTAGAAGAAATAGTGGGGAAGAGCCTAGAACTCATTGGCACAGGAGACAACTTTCTAAACAGAACACCAACAGCACCAGCTCTAAGATCAACAATCAATAAATGGGACCTCATGAAACTGAAAACCTTCTGTAAAGCAAAAGACACTGTCATCAAAACAAAACGACAGCCTATAAACTGGGAAAGGATCTTCATCAAACCTATATCTGACAGAGGACTAATATCCTGAATATATAAAGTATTCAAGAAGTTAAACAGCAGACTTAGAAAGGGGCAGGGAAGAGATGAGGGAAGGGGGATGGGATTGGGAGGGAATGAGAGAGGGGCTATGTCTGGGATACAAAGTAAATAACCTGTAATTAACATAAAAAAATAAAAATAATATATAAAAAGAAGTTAAATAGCAACAAATCAAGTAATCCAATTTAAAAATGGGGTACTGAACTAAACAGAGAATTCTCAATAGAGAAATAGTGAATGGCAGAGAAACACTTTAAAGAAATATTCAACTTCCTTAGTCATCAGAGAAATGCAAATCAAAACAAGCCTGAGATTCCACCTTACACCCATCACAATGACTAACATCAAAAATTCAAGAGAAAATAAAAGCTGGAGAGGATGTGGAGAAAGTGGAGCCCTCCTCCATTTCTGGTGGGAATTTAAAGTTCTTCAACCACATTGGAAAAAAATAATTAACGCATTCTCAGACAATAAGGAATAGCGCTTCCTCAAGATACAGCTATATCACTCCTAGGCATATATCCAAAACATGACCAAGTGTACATCTAGGACATTTGCTCAAACATGTTCATAGCAGCATTATTCCTAATAACCACAATCTGGTAACAACCCAGATTTCCCTCAACTGAGGAATGGATTCTGAAATTGTACATTTACACAATGATATATTACTCAGCAATTAAAAACAGGGAAATCATGAAATTTGTAGGCAAATAGTTGGAACTAGAAAAGATCAACCTGAGTTATCAGAGAAACAAACAGACAAATATGGTATATACTCATTTATAAGCAGATATTAAACATGTAATATAGGATAAACATACTAAAATCTGTACACCTAAGGAACCTAAGCAAGAAATAGGAACCTGGGTATGATGATCAATCCTCACTCAGAATGGCAAATGCAACAGACATCTGAAGAGGGAGAAAACAGGGAATGGGACAGGAGCCTGCCACAGAGAGCCTCTGAAAGACAATATGCAGCAGGTTATCAAAGCAGATGCTGAGACTTTGGGCAGAGTACAGGGAATCTTATGAATGAAGGAAGAGATAGAACGAACTGGACGGGACAGGGGGTCCACAAGGAGAGCAAAAAAACCAAAAAATCTGGTCACAGGGATCTTTTCTGAAAGTAACACTCCAACCAAGGGTCACTTATAAAGATAACCTGGAACCCCTGCACCGATGTAGCCCACGGCAGCTCAGTCTCCAAGTTGGTTCCCTAGTAATGGGACAGGACTCAGACATGAACTCAGTGGCTTGCTCTTTGTTGACCTCCCCTTGAAGGGGGAGCAGCATTGCCAGGCCACAAAGGAAGACAATGCAGCCAGTCCTGATGAGACCTGATAGGCAACGGTCAGATGGATAGGGAGGAGGACCTGACCTATCAATGGACTTGATAAGGGGTTTGGGAGGAGATGAGGGATGGAAGGTGGGATTGAAAGGGGGTGAAGGAGGGGCCTATAACTGGGATACAAAGTGAATAAACTCTAATTAATTAATAAAAAAAAAGAAATGCTACTCTCCTAAATTTCTGCTCAAGAAATAAAGTGAGAAGACAAGATTGTGCTTGTCTGCTCCTTGAAACCAGATGTAGCTCTCTGGTGTATTTTGGCTAGAGCATGGCAAGTCTAATCAAAAGGTGGTACTTCCTGAAATAAGTATTAAGATGTTACTCAGTGTTATGTAAGGTCTTCCTTTCCCTTCTCTTTGATCCTAGCCTATCAGGTCTCATCAGGATGGTTGCATTTTCTTCCTCAGGCCAGGCAAGGCTGTACCCACACCCCCACAGGTGGAGGTGATCAGGGAGCCTGTCACTGATTTCATGCCAGAGAATGTCCCTGCTCCCCTTCTTAGAGAACCCACATAGGGCATAGGGGGAGAAATGGGAGAGAGGGTGTGATTGGGGGGATACGAGGGAGGGGGCTGAGATACAAATTGAATAAATTGTAAGGAATGATGATAATAAAAAAATTTAAAAGATGTTACTCACTGTCTCTTTTTGCTATATAGTGGAGAGTAACATTCTAGACACCCTCAGTGACACATACATGATGGGCATGCTGTGAAACTAACTTTTTTTTTTGAGGTTAATACTGAAGTGTATTCTTGGGCACTCTACTGATACCACATTCCAAAGTACATTCACATCTGCACAAGCAGATCTACATCATTTACTGGGACGTTTCCTAAACCGTCCTTTGGTGGGTGAGGAGCAATGTGTGTATGTATGCACACATGTGTGCTTGTGTAGGTGTGATGTAGTGCTTAAGGGTATATAATTCAGCGCTCTATCACCACTTAGTATCTCTCCTTGGTTTTGTACCAGGAAACAAATAGCTGCTGCAAACTCCCATATCTATAGATGAAGCCATAGCTGCTATGACTTCCTTGCCATGGTAAACTTTTTCCTTTCAAACTGTGACCCAAAATGAATCCTTCTCCCCTTAACATGACTCTGTGAAATTTTGTCACAGTAAGGAAAAAGTAACTAACACGGATGTTAAGTACATTTAATTCCTACAAGTCTATAAGATATACTCTATTCTTACATAGTTTTACAGATGAGGAAAGAGAAACATGGGGATTAAGCTGAAGCTGTCACCAAATCATAGCTGGCTATGACTTAACAGCTTTTAATTGCCAAGTATACATCTCTTCCAATTTCAGAAGGATATAAATAGGCAAGGAAATAGGAAAGAGTAATAGCTATGAAGATGACAGTTCAACAGAGAACTGTGAGAAGTGAAAGCCACTTTATAGTGAGAAGTTGGGAAAGGCTTCTTTGAGAAAATAACAGTTAAGCTAAGATCAGGAAGGAAAAAAAAGGGGGGGGGTACAAAATAAAAAGCATTACAGCCAAAGGGATTAGGTAGTATAAAGGCCCTAAAGTGAAAATGACTTGGTATATTCCGGAAATAAAAAGTACAGTGTGGCTGCAGCATAGTGAGCCAGAAGAAAAGTCCTAAGTTGCCAATGCCGTAGTGATGGACAATATTCGACCTGATATTCTTGCTCATGTATCTTCACAAATTTGAATATGATAAAGCAGAGGATAAATCTTAAGGACTGGAAGTACTGGACCAAATTTTGAAAGATATTATGAAATTTCCATCCAAAATGATGACAGGAAAGAAAGATGGTGCCAACATAATAAAGAGCTTGTCACCCTCTGTCAATCTAACATGTTTCATTTCAAATATTTGCCAAAGTATTAGATTTTCACAGCTGCTACGTTAACCTAAATTTATTTACTTTTTCTTGAATTTAAATTGTGTGTATGTATGTGCTTTGTATTGTTGTTTGCTTGCGAAGTGTCTGTTCAGAGGCAATAGCATCTCCAAAATTGGGGTGTTAATTTGACTATATTTGTTTCTAAAAAAGACTTTTCATGCTAAGATCATGAGACTTTTGTCTCCAAAACAATCCTGTACAACAACAGATCATCTGGAGGTATCACCATCCCTGATCTCAAGCTGTACTACAGGGCAACAGTAATAAAAACTGCATGGTATTGGCATAAAAACAGAAAGGAGGATCAATGGAACCGCATAGAAGACGCAGAAATAAACCCACACACCTATGAATACTCGATATTTGACAAAGAAGCCAAATCCATTCAATGGAAAAAAGACAGCATCTTCAACAAATGGTGCTGGTCCAACTGGATGTCTACATGCAGAAAAATGAAAATAGATCCATATTTATCACCCTGCACAAAACTAAAGTCAAAGTGGATCAAGTACCTCAACATAAAACCAGATACTCTAAATCAAATGGAAAAAAAAAGTGGGGAACAGCCTAGAACTAATTGGCACAGGAGACAACTTCCTGAACAGAACACCAACAGCACAACTCTTTTAATTATTGTACCTTATAACAATTTTTAAATATTTAAATATTTAAATATTTAACAAGACAATTTCCAGTTTGCTCTGGTGTTCTCCTAAATCTCTTCAAATGTTTACTCTTCCAAATAAAATTTCAGGGCTGGAGAGAGGAGTCAACCATTAAAAGCTAAGGCTCAGCAAAGGACATTGTCCTCAGAGCAAAAGAATAGGTTAGAATAGGTTAGACTGGAAAAGGATCTTCATCTACCCTATATCTGACAGAGGGCTAATATCCAGAATATATAAAGGAATAAATAAGTTGAAAAGCAACAAATCAAGTAATCCAATTAAAAAATGGGGTACACAGCTAAACAGAGAATTCTCTATAGAGGAATATAGAATGGGAGAAAAACACCAAGATCCAGCTATACCACTTCTAGGCATATATCGAAAAGAAGCTCAAGTATTCAACAAGGACATTTGCTCAACCATGTTTGTAGCAGCTTTATTTCTAATAGCCATAAGCTGGAAACAACCCAGACGCCCCTCAGTTGAGAAATGGGTACAGAAATCATGGTACATTTACACAATGGAATATTACTCAGCAATTAAAAATGAGGAAATCATGAAATTTGCAGGCAAATAGTGGGAACTAGAAAAGATCATCCTGAGTGAAGAATCCCAAAATCAGAAAGACACACAGGGAATATGCTCTCGCTCATAATTGGATATTAGACATATAATATAAGATAAGCCTACTAAAATCTGTACACCTAAAGAAACTAATCAAGAATGAGGACTCTGGCAAAGATGTATAATCATCACTCAGGAAGGCAAAGAGGATGGATATCAGAAGACGGAGAAAACAGGGAACCGGGACACAGAGAAAGATAATGCAGCCATTCCTAATGAGACCTAATAGACTAGGTTCAGAAGGAAGGGAAGGAAGAACTCCGCTCTCAACGAACTGGAGAAATGGAATGGGTGGAGAAGAGGGAGGAAAGGTGGGATTGGGAAGTGAGGAGGAAGGGAGCTACAGTTGGAAAACAAAGTGAATAAACTGTAATTAATAAAAATATAAATAAAAAAGAAAAAAGAAATAAAATGTTCAATGTCCTTAGTAATCAGGGAGATGCAAATAAAAACAACCCTGAGATTTCACCTTACACCATCACAATAGCTAAGATCAAATACTCAAGCAACAATACATGCTGGAGAGGATGTGGAGAAAGGGGAACCCTCCTCCAATGATAATGGAATGTAAATTTGTACAACCACTTTGGAAATCAATCTGGCGCTTTCTCAGAAAATTAGTAACAGCGCTTCCTCAAGACCAATCTATATCACTCCTGGGCATATATTCAAAAGATGCTCAAGTACACAACAATGATATTTGTTCAACCATGTTCATAGCAGCTTTATTCATAATAGTTAGAACCTGGAAACACCCCAGATGTCCCTCAATGGAGGAATGGATACAGAAATTGTGGTACATTTACACAAAGGAACACTACTTAGCAATTAAAAACAAGGAAATCATGAAATTTGCAGGCAAATGGTGGGAATTAGAAAAGATCATCCTAAGTGAGGTGTCCCAGAAACAGAAAGACACAAACGGTTTTTACTCACTTATAAGTGGGTACTAGACCTGTAAGATAGAATAAACATACTAAAATCTGTAGACCTAAAGAAGCTAAAAAAGAAAGAGGACCTGAGGTAAGATGATCAATCTTCACTCAGAAAGGCAAACGGGATGGACATTGGAAGTAGGAGAAAACAAGGAACAGGATAGGAGCCTACCATGGAGGTCTTCTGAAAGACTCTACCCAGCATTTTATCAAAGCAGATACTGAGACTCATAAACAAACTTTAGGCAAAGTGCAGGGAATCTCAGGAAAGAAGGGGGAGATAGAAAGACCTGGAGAGTACAGGAGCTCCACAAGGAGAACAACAGAACCAAAATATCCAAGTGGGTTCCTAGTAAGAGGAACAGGCACTGTCTCTGAGATGAACTCAGTGTCTAGCTTTTTGACAATCTCTCCTGGATGGGTCAGCAGCCTTGCCAGGCCACAAAGGAGGACAAAGCAGCCAGTTCTGATGAGACTGGATAAGCTAGGGTCAGATGGAAAAGGTGGAGGACCTCCCCAATCCATGAACTTGGAGAGGGGCATAGGAGGAGAAGAGGGAGGGAAGCGGGAGGGTGGGTTGAGGAGGAGTGGAGGGAGGGGACTATATCTGTGATATAAAGTGAATAAATTATAATTAATATAAAAAATAAAAATTTAATTAATAAAAACAGCTAAGGCTCACCACCAAATAAAATTTCACATCCTACTGTCAGTTCCCAAAAATAATCCTATAGAAATGTTATTAACATTGACTTTTTTTCTTACTGTTATAGTAAATAGGATTTGTATTTGTTTATTATATTGTATTTGTTATATTGTACTTACTATATTTATGTATTGTATTATATTTGTAAGTATGTGACCACTTAGGTCACTATTTACATGAACAAAGGTTATGAATTTTATATCCTTTATCTGATTTTCATATAATTTTACATATTTCTTTATAATGAATATACTTCTCTTATCACGGTGGCTAATACACATTGACCTCTCCCTTTCATGAAATGGGGAAAATGGGTCAATAATGGTAACCATAAACATCAAGGTAGTACCTCTGATCTTAAAGAAAACTATTAAAGTCATTTCCCAATATACATAATAGAGACAATTGGTTTGAGACATATACTTTTATTGTGATAAGGGAATAAATACGTTTTGTATTACATTAATACTTTCATTGGAAAAGCACATGAATTTTACCACAGTCTTTTTGCTAATGCATCCTGTAATGTTTTCTTTTTCTTTCTGTGCCATTTAAATAGTCTAAGTGGAATACATTTACCTGATTTCATTTGTATATTACACCTATCATCTACTACGATAGAATCCAAACATTCCATTTAAACACAACTTTCTTAAGAATAATATGATGTCATTATACCAAATTACACATATATATTTGTCAAAATACCTATGGTCCTCATATTTATATAAATAAAAGCAACCTCTCTAATTATAAAACGAGGAGTAGAATGGAAGATTAGAAAACTCTATGATGCAACAGGGGAATCAAAATTTTATACCAACCGAAACAAAAATCTCCCACACTCATGAGATACTGCTCTCTCATGAGATAACTTTAAATGAGCACAATGATAACATGCAAGAAAAGGTATTATGAGTAAACTCCAGATAATTAAAATTTATACCATATGTTACTTCAAGTTACTTATCATGGCAGCATGTACTTTGATTTTCAAAGAATGAAAGAAGGCTATTCCATGGAAAAATTCACACCATCACTAATAAAATATATCCTTTATACATATATGCCAAATATCAAATGAATACTTGTATCCAATCATAACTTCTCTGTTCTTGTTGGTGCTAATAGTGAAGATTTCTACCAAAGAAATCTCTCCCTGGCAAGAGAAAATTAAGCTAATGTTCTCAGAAAAGCAGAGATGAGAAAAGTATTAGTTTTCCAGAGGTTACTTGACCTCGAATGATGTAACTATTATAATTACAAATGGATCATGTCCCTCTGTAGTCTTTATTCTAAAATTTTCTCATTTTTAAGTCAAATTGCAAAGGAGCAGAAGATGCAAATCACAAAAAGAACTGGCTTTGCAGTGTGCAATAATTTTTAAAGTGTAAAGGGGCCTTAACACCAAAAGCGTTGGAAGTCTTTCTTTTGTCTTTTTCTTTTTACTTTGTCTACAAAGTTTTTGTCCCTTTCAAACAACTCTTTTCCTTTCTGCTAAATATCATCCCTCCAGATGTTTTGAGGTGTTCTTTTTGTTCTTAGCTTTACCTTTTCTATTAACTTGGACTACAGCTTAATAAAATATAACAGATACAATAATCTTTCTTTGAAAACCATCTTTAACTCTGTCCATTTGCTAGTCAAAACATCTCCAACAAGCTCTTCATTATCTCTTTCTAAATACCTATGTATTTCTCCTTTCTTCCACAACAGCATATTCAGGTGTTTTGAAGGGTATTAAATAGCCCCCCAAAAAAAATCTGAGGAAAAAGCTCAATCCATAAAGATGAAAGACCTCTGTTTGCTCTCTAAGGCCTACAAAAAAATGGCATATGTGGTGGTCTATATTTGTAATCCCAGTTCTGGAAAAAAAAAAAGACAGGAGGATCTCTGGGATTCACTGACCAGTCAGCCTAATCTAATCAGTGAGCTCCAGCCTAGCAATAGCAAAACAAAATAGACAATTCTGAAAAAAGTGAAATTCAGTATTACCTCTGGACCACACACAATGCACTCACATATACACACATATATATACACATATGTACTGACACAAGCACACAGAGAAGAGGCACACTAAATAAGGTTACTAGATAGCTACTACAATTTAAACTATTACAGGTATGCATTAAAACTGTACAACTACAACCATTGAATAATATATATTAGCTGTTACCTACCTTTCTTCCCTGAAGATATTGTTTTAATACATCACTCTGTATTTTATGCAAATATTGAACCAAGAAAATTGGTCCAAAAATGTGCTTTTATAAACGTGAGCTTAATAAAAATACATGTTTCAGACATCACTAATAACTATTACTTTTCAAATATTTAATCATTTCCCCATATAATCCAAACAATAACTCTTTCATCCAATAATTTGTAATATTCTACATTCAGCTATGCAGCTCTATAATTAGGACAAGCTACTTTCTGCTCCCTCAATAAGAGCAAAATTATTGGGCTAAAATATGTTTTCCAGCTTTAATATGTTGTTACATCAGGTATGTACTTTACTTTCTTACTTAGTCTAAGCCAATCTCCTCAACTGAGACAAAGTGAGTGAATAAAAAAATAAGAACACATACTTACTCTGACCCAAACGGCATTCAGTTAGCACTAGCTAGCTGAAATTAACACATACTCTTCTATGCTATAATCATTATTCAATTATTTGATCACTAAGTTGTTTCTTTTTTAGTAGTTGTGCTAGTATTTTGCTGGTGCAACAAATACCTGAGATAAGGGGGGGGAGGGACAAGATGGAAGGGCAGGACAGAGGGAGGGGCAGTAGGGGGAGAAGGAAGGAGGGGGGGAAAGAAAATTTAAGGAAGGAACCGTCATTTTTGGCTCAGGTACCATATGATACAGTCCCTAGTCAGCTGGCTTTATCACATTTGGGAACTGAGCAAGAGCAAAGAATAGAATTATGCTGTAAATGTGATGAAAATAAGCTGTTCACCTTGTTTTCCAGATAGCTGGAAGAAAAAGGCAGATCCCTAGCATTACTCAAAGATTTACTTCCAACCTGGTTCTACATCCAACTTATGATCAGCTCCCAAAAATGCCACCACATGCTGACTCCACAATAATTATCAGTCCCTTTAAGAACCATTCATTACCAAAGTTCATTAGCTAGTAACAACACTCCAACTACATGAACCTATAGTGAATATTTCATATTGATCAATAGCATTATCCATTTAAATAACCATCTTTTACATTTGTTTTGCTTCAGTGAATGTGAGATAAAAAAAATGCAAACATTAGTTATGAAGATGACATGATTAAACCCATGATTATATATTATAACTTAAAACATTCTTAAAATATAAATAATAGAGTGATATTAGAAAAGGATTTCATTGGCTGGGAATGTACACGGAAGAACTTGGGAGGCAGATACAAGCAGATCTCTCTGAATTCAAGGTCAGCTTGATCTACCTAGTAAGCTTTATGACAGCCAGGGCTATGTAGAGAAACCGTGTCTCAAAATAAACAAAAAATACAAAAAAAAAAAAATCCAAACATACAAAAAAAGGGATTTCATGAACCAAAACCTTAAACGTTATCAATATAAACCTTACACACACACATATATGTACGTTCACATATATATTAAATGCTATAAATAAGACTAAGCTTTATAAAAAACATCTCATGAGTGAGGCCCTAGGTCCTACTCCTAGCACCAAGAAAAGAAAGTCTTTCTGAAAGTACCTTGGAGGATTCACCTCAAGGTGAATTTTATGATAGTAAAGGTAAGCATAAGCATAGAGAAACCACCAAACTGGTAGACAATAGAGAACAGATAACTGGAAAAAAGAGGAAAGGGATGAAATGATTTCCAGAGTTCTCTAGCTGACTAAAGAATGATGCTAGTAACAGTAATATGGACCACATAGTTTTAAGGAGTCTAAGAGACACAGAAAAGAGGAGTGAAGAAAATATACAGAGTTCACATTAGAAACATTAATATGATATGTTTGGTCCTTGTGGAGCTCCTATCTTCTCCACGTCATATTCCCTTCTTTCACATGATTCCCTGCACTCTGCCGAAGTTTTGGTCATGAGTCTTAGTATCTGCTTTGATACACTGCTAGGTAGAATCTTTCAGAGGCCATCTGTGGTAGGCTCCTGTACTGTTACTTGTTTTTTTCCTATGTCCAATGCCCTTCCCATTTGCCTTTCTAAGTGAGGATTGATCATCTTACCCCGGATCTTCTTTCTTGTTTATCTTCTTTAAGGTGTATAGATTTTATCATGTTTATCATATATTATAGGTCTATATAAGTGAGTATATACCATGTGCATTTTTCTCCTTCTGGGATACCTCACTCAGAATGATCTTTTCTAGATCGCACCATTTGCATGCAAATTTCATGATTTCCTCATTTTTGATAAAAAAGGATTAGGACCTCCCCTATCAGTGGACTAGGGGAGGGGCATATGGGGAAAAGAAGAAGAGGAAGTGTGACTTGGAGGAGATAAGGAACAGGGCTACAGCAGGGATACAAAGTGAATGAATTATAATAAATAATAAATAAATAATATGTTTTCTTTTTTAGAAATTTGAAAAAAGAAGATACTATTTCACCAACATGTGCTCTTCAAATTTCAATGTCTGGTGCTTAGTTAAATTTCATCTATGGGGGGGGCCAAGATGGTGCTGCCAGGAGAACACTGCATATGAGGAGCAGAACAACATTTTCCATACAGCGAACAAGAGACTGAATTATGGGCCCTAAACAACAGCAATCATGTTTCCCAGGTGAGAGGAAACCCACACAGTGTAGGAACCAGACGGGTCCACACTCAGGCCACCCAGCCAGAACCCGATACCAGGTCGCACAGAGCCACATGCCTGCGTGCCCCGATCACCTTCCCAGGCTGAATGGTGGGCACAAAAAACAACAGAGACTGGGAGTCCCAGTTGTGAGAAAAAAACCACAGGGAAGGAAAGTAGCGGGACTGGCCACAGGTCACCCAGTCTTCCCCCGGAAAAAGTCTCGCAAAAAGTCTCCATCACTGAACTGGCCTTCCGCCTCCAGCACAGAGAAGGGCTACGCGTCAGCTCACTAGCACAGACAGAGCTGTGCAACCTAGTGCAACAGAGACTCAGAGTTCTTATTGGGAGAGGCCCCCACAGGGAAGGAAGGAAACAGCAGGCTTTACCCGAGAAAGTCTCTTGCAGACCAGCGGGGACAAGCTGCCATCACTGATCTGGCAAATGTAAAATAATATGTAATGGAGAAAGGAAAGTCTCTTTCTTAAATAGATACGCAGAATAGAAAATTATTAGACATGAAAAAGAGAATACTGTTATATGCTAAAGCAAGAATGAATGGCAGAATATTATGGTGACTGAAACTAGCTGACAGATAACTGCTGTGGGGTACCGCTTACAGGTTGTACCTAAATCAGTCAAAGTAATCAAAATAGAAAGCAGAATGATGGGTGCCAGCAGAAAGATGTACATTTTCAGTGACTTTATTCAATCGTACTACATGAAAAGCTTCTGGAATTATGCCATTTGGCTATGTGTCTATACTAATCAATATTCTATTGTATACTTAAAACCTTAGTAAAAGTTTAGATCTCATAATATGTGTCTGTGGCACAATATCTACCATGCAAGCCATATTATAAAGTGCAAGTATGGATTTGAATTAGGTAAGTCATTTATTTTAGAAGAAGGCTTCTCTTCTAGTTACTACTAGGAAGAAAAACAGTCTTCAGAGAAGTTAGAATAATGAGATACTTTCTCTGTTAAATACTTAAAAATTAAAAATAGGCCAACCAATAATTATTCTCTGGTAAATGATTAGTGATTTTAGTTCTTATGAAAAACCAAAATCAAATAATGCTCACAAAAATTTAAAGATATGTAAAGAAAGATTTGTGTGCTTTTACTTATCTGTGAGAGAGATGTATATACATATGTTGATGCACAGGAGTGGGGAACATTTACCCATTTTACCTATGCAGCATGTGCCTATGGAGAGTCAGCTTTGGTGTACACTTCCTTAATCATGCTCCACTTTGTTTTAGGATGGTCTCTGACTCTGATAGATCCCTGGGGCTGCTATTTAGTCCAACAAAAGTGGTTGGCCTGTGAGGCATGAAACTCTGCTAGTCTCCACACCCCAGCCCTGGATATATAAATATATGCAAGCACACCTTGTTTTCGCATGGTTGCTGAGGATCTGAATTTATGTCTTATGGCCTCTGCAGCAAGCAACACAAAGCCATTTCTTTTCTGAAGACTGTTTCTTTTATCTATACCACACTAAAGTTCATTTGACAAGAGAAAAATCTACAAATATAAACTATGGTAAATATCAATGTAATACTTCCTGATACAGTAAAATAAAGAGGGTTAGCAATGGGGTGAGTTTCCTTATAAAAATTATAGCAATGAAGCAAAATAAAATTAGGTAAAATAACAAGTACATTTTATTTTTTAAATAATTTATTTATTTCTTTTATGCATATTAGTGCTCTATGAGGGCAGTAGAGAGTATAGATGCCTGTGAGCCACTATGTGGTTGCTGGGAATTGAACTCAGGAACTCTGGAAGAGCAGACAGTGCTCTTAACCTCTGAGTCATCTCTCCAGCCCCAACAAGTACATTTTAGAGCTATAGTTATAGCAGCATTTATATGCATATAAATGAGGACAGAGTAACAATACAATCACATATAACGTATCCATGTATATACAGAATTATATACATACATGAATATATGCATATGTTTATATACTAAAATCACAGGATAACTATGAATAAAAATTAAGCAGGATAGGAAGTGTCATGAAGGGAGGTTGTAATTTGTTATAGGATGATTGAGGTACCTTTCATTTGAGCACAGCTAAGAATACCAAAGAAGCAAGTAAGGCAAAGAGATATCCCATAGGGTGTTTATTCCTGGAGGTGGGGAGTCTGTGTTCAAACTATTCAGAAGATAAGTACTATTACTAACACCAGACATTAACATTTTGTTCCTTTAGTGATATATGGGACCATGATTGGAATGAATAATCCACTCTGAAAGAGTGTTCTACCTGGACTTCAGTATGGTTGTCAGAGCTTCAACTTGCTGCCGCATGCATTTAATGTGGAACATTGCCACCATGTTTCTAACTCTCAAGCAAATGACTCAGAAAGAAATTTTCTCATCACCTTCAACCTGAACCCAGTTCTTGGTGAGCACATACCTTCTAATGTATAAATCAGATGAGACAGAATATGAGGTTTATTATAAAATTCTAAGAAAAGCAGTTGTATAAGTATTGTAATAGTGAAAAATTAGGAAAAATTCTCCTAATGTTATTTGTTATCCTTAGAATAGAATAATGGTAGGTATTTCTGACATGTAAATAGGAAGGCAGAAGTGATCTTAGAATAGCCTTCAAATCACACAGTATCAAAAAGTATCTTTTTAGTTACACAGGAAATGACCTTGTGCTGACTTTCTCCATTATACTCCATCACTATAATTGAGACACACAGAGCTTAGCAACTGAAATTTGAATAGACAGCTCTTTGGTTCATTGTTGCTACCTGCCATCAGAATAAATATAGGTGTGATTTTACAGGTTGTTTGGTGATTGTTTTGTCAAGAAAGCTAGTATTACTAATTTGCACTTCGGTATTCATAGTCATATAATCTATTTGTTGAATTTTCCACATAGATATACATATATTTTGCCAGTAATTTTTATCTTTTCTAGTAAAATATTCCATCAGTAGAATTCAAGTTAGAATAACCAGAAATTTTCAAAATTTATTTATTTTCTATTGATTACAGTTTATTCACTTTGAATCCTAGCTATAGCCTCCTCCTTCGTCCTCTTACAATTCAACCCTACCTCATCTTCTTTCATAAGCCTCCCCAAGTCCATTGATAGGAGAGGTCCTCCTCCCCAGATCTCCACCTGGAACCTGTCAGGTCTCATCAGAACTGGGTTGCATTGTTTTCCTCTGTGGCCTGGCAAAGCTGCTCCCCCATCAGAAGAAGGTGATCAAAGAGCCAGGCAGAGTTCAGGTCAGAGACAGTCCCTGTTCTTCGTACAAGGGCACACTTTTGGATACTGACCTGCCATGGGCTACATCTGAACAGGGGTTCTAGGTTATATCCATGAATGGTTCTTGATTGGAGTATCAGTCTCAGAAAAGAAGCCTGTGCCCAGATACTTTGGTTCTGTTGCTATCCTTGTGGAGCTCCTGTCCCCTCCAGGTCTTTTTATCTCTGCCTTCTTTCATTAGATTCCCTGCACTCAGCCAAAGTTTGGCTATGAGCCTCAGTATCTGCTTTGATTCCCTGCTGGACAGAGTCTTTCAGAAGCCCTCTGTGGTTCCCTGTTTTCTCTCTTTTCCAATGTCCATCCCGTTTCCCTTTCTGAATAAAGATTGATCATCTTACCCAAGGTCTTCCTTCTTGCTTACCTTCTTTAGATGTACAGATTATAGTATGCTTATCCTATATTATATGTCTAATACCCACCTATAAGTGAGTATATACCATATATGTCTTTCTGCTTCTGGGATACTTCACTCAGGATGATCTTTTCTAGATCCCACCATTTGCTTGCAAAGGTCATGATTTCCTTGTTTTTAACTGCTGAGTAGTATTCCATTGTGTAAATGTACCACAATTTCTGTATCCATTCCTCATTTTATAGATATCTGGGTTTTTTTTTCCAGACTCAGGCTATTACAAATAAAGCTGTTACAAATGTGGTTGAGCAAATGTCTTTGTTGTATAGTTGAGCATCTTTTGGATATATGCCTAGGAGTGGTATAGCTGCATCTTGAGGTAGCACTATTCCTAATTGTATGAAAAAGAGCCAGATTTATTTTCAAAGTGGTTGTACAAGTTTATATTCCCACTAGCAATGGAGGAGAGTTCCCTTTCTCCACATCTTCTCCAGCATGCATTGTCACTTGAATTTTTGATCTTAGCCATTGTGATGGGTATAAGGTAAAATCTCAGGGTCATTTTGATTTGCATTTCCCTGATGACTAAAGTTACAAAATTAAACAGTGAAAATTACATTTCATTGGTTCTAGCTATATATGACCCCAATGTCATTTTCTGGTTTTGTTAAAGCAGACATACCATAAAATATATGTATATGTTCATCTATGCATTCATTTATATCGATGTACATGGATTGAAGGGTGTGTGTACACATATATGTGTGTGTGTGAATATATGTATTTTACTTCTGCCCAAAACTTAAATCTACTATTTAGAATGAGTGTCATATTGTGATTACAACAAGAGAATATCCCTCGGTGTCACACCCTTTCTAGGTTGTGTAGTCATGAATATTAAAAGATTTCAGTGGCCCTCTAACTCCCTGTTGAGGTAATGTCTTCCGCAGTTGAAATTAACAGTCTTAAAAAGTACTTGCTTACCTCAAAAGATTTAAGCTAGAATCAGAGCATATCAGCATCTGACTCAAAAAACACGTTGTTGTTTTTTTTCTTATTACACAAAACAATTACTTAGTTAGGATGATAATGACTTATTTATGTTGCATAAGATATTTTAAATGTTACCATATATTTATAATTTTAATTTTGGTACACTCTAAAGACTTAACCAATGCTCATTCTTTAACTACAATGATCATCTGTTACACTTCATTAGTCTAGAACTAACTCCCCCATCTACCCAAAAATTGTACTTGTAAAATTATTTATACTTACAGATTAAATATTAAAATTCACAATATTTTGAATATGACAATTCCTTCCCTAATTAGACACATGTAAAAGATGAAGATTTTATTTACATTTCATTTAACCAATGGAAAAAAATTCTATCATTTGCTAATTATCCGTGAATAATAGAACTTTATTAAGTGGTAAAACTGGAAGGTTGGAACTTCTGTCTGGACAAGTGGTGTGGGGAGACAGGGAGAGATAATAAATATGAATATTGCAAATTTCATTTAAGATATATAACTTGATGAGATGCAGTAAAGGGTTGAAATATGGGAAAACTAAAAGTTGTTTAAAGTCTAAACATAAATATAGGATACACATGAAGTTGGTAATATAAATACATCATGGCAGAAGAGGAAATTCATCTTCTGAACAAAATCTTCAATAAATAGACAAAATTATTGGAGCAAGAAGACATATTAGAAACCAGAGAACACACATAAGCAATAAGTGGTATCAAATGGTGTGAAGTAGACATTTGAAAAAAGACTTTGGATTTTGATTGTAAAATGAAGTTTAAAAATAAACTTTCATAGACATTCAAAAAAGCCATTAAACAATGCATGCAGAAATTATGTTATTTTGAATGGAAATAGTCTCCTTTGTTCTCTATATCTACACTATACTTATTTAGACATGTGTAGCAATAAAAAAAATCTCATTCTAGATATCATCTAATACATACTATTGAAAATTAAAGCAGATTCTACTATATTATATTAGTTATTCGACACAAATTTTTGTAATTTAACCAAACATATATTAATATGGAGGATTACTAAGGTTATGATTTTTTAAACTAAAAGTATCATTTTATACTGTGTCTAGCTTTATTTAGTCAGTAAAATATCTTGGAAAACCACTATTCGTACAAGCAACAGTAATCTTATCTATTGGAAGAGCATTCAATTAATCCACCTCCTCAGAAAAGTTTTTACCATTCCTACTTGAGCTTCACGAAGGCATATCCTATGGGGGATCAGTTCTGTATCCCCCCAAAAAATGCACATCAGTATACAAAAGAACAAATGTAATGGAGCTGCAGAGATGGCTTAGCTATTAAGAGCACTTGTAGCTTTTGCAGCAATAATATGACAGCTCACAACTCTCTTTACCTCAGGATCCAGGGGATTTAAAACACAGTTCTGTGGGCAACACAAGCATGCATAGTACACAGATATATATGCAGACAAGACAATCGTGCCCAAAAATAAATTTACTAAAATAATAATAATGTATTAAGAGTATTCAGGGCAAAAAGAAAAACAAATGCCTGTCTATATCTAAATAGATATGTTAACTGTGATATGATCATACAATACAATCTTACACTGAAGTATTCATTTCTGTACTATCTATAGCTGTAAACTTCAGTGGTTGTGGCAGAGACCAAATGTACCACAAAGCTTACAATATTTAGCATCCACCCCTTTGTAAAAGAATGTGGTATACTTAAGGTATTGACAAAAAAAAATTTTAAAGAATTACAGTTATGTAAACACAGTTACAATTATGTTACAATTACGTCAAAAATCCCTAAGAGCAGATGTTTTCAATGTTAAATCTATAAACAGGTGAAAATGGAGTATTGTAAAGCAAATTAGTGCTTGTGTTTGAGCAGGCCAAAGAACTGGGAAGTGATTTCAATGTCCAATTCTTAAACTGAGTGTTCATAACGCAGACATAGATACTTTGAAATAACTAATTAAATATAGATCATTAAATATAAAAATCTTTAAGCTGGGCATGGTAGCATACACCTTTAATCCCAGCACTGGGGAGGCAGAAGTAGATGGATTTCTGTTTCAATTTTACAATTGAAACAATTATAATTTCTGACAGCTTCTATCAAACAAAAGTGTAAACAGATTTCTTTACAATATTCCATTTTTCCCAGTTTTAAATTTGAATATTGAAAACAAGGACAGCCTGGCATACAGAGTGACTTCCAGGCCAGCCACGGCTATCCAGAGAAACCCTCTCTCAAAAAACCAAAAAATAAAACAAATAAAAATCTTCCTTATGAAATACTTATGTTTTTGTCAGCATTACTTAATAGGTTTGGGGTATTTAACTGACAATCAACATTTCTCCATTATTACGACCAACAGTACAAAATCCAGTGTATTATGGATATGCCTTATAAGTTACCTAAAAGTCTAATAATCTTATGAAATTCTCTTTCTCTCTTCCTCTCATCTTTAAAATGCAATCTTAAATATCTTTGTCAGACTATAGCTGTTCCATATCCACTATCTTTAGTACTACAGTGCATGAACATGATGGTCTTAACCATCCCCTTGAGCTAATTCTCCTTCTCAAAGAGATAAAGGATTTTAGAAATTGAAGATGACATTTAAAAAAAAGGTGCTGGCTACTAGCAATTGTTACTTGTTAGGCCACAGAGGAGGACTTTGCAGCCAGTCCAGAAGATACCTGATAAAACAGGATCAGATAAATGGGGAGGAGGTCCCACCCTATTAGTGGACTTGGAAAGGGGAAGGGTGGAGATAAAGGAGGGAGGGTGGGAGTGGGAGGGAATGAGGGAGCAGGATACAGCTGGAATACACAGTTAATAAAATGTAACTGATAAGAAAAAAATAAAATTATTATAAAAAATAAATAAATAAAAGATTTAAGAAAGAAGTATTTCTGCATGATTTAACTATGGCTTGCTTGTTCTTTTGTGTGGTCTCTAATATAACTCCCTAGAGTGCCTTCTTGCAACAAAATAATGATGTTGAGGTTTTGACAAAGAGCCCATCTCCCTACTAAGGGAACATTTCAGGATAATAGTTGTGTAAGCTTTATAATTCAAGGAAATATATATTTAATATTAAAATATATCTGTTAATCAGTTTTAAAAGCTATGATGTTCAAAACTGAGAATAATATGTAAAATATTCCTTGACCAAAGGAAATGACTAATCTTCTGTATGGCTTTGATAAGTTACAAGAGCGGGGGTGGGGGGGAGCCAAGATGGCGGCGCTGGGATCTGAGACACAGGACAGCACTCTCCACGCAGTGACCAGGAGACTGAACTCTGGGCCCTGAAACCACAGCAGTCATGTTTACCAGGTGAGGGAGGCTCCCACGGCGTGGGAATCGGGCGAGTGCACTCTCAGCTGCCCAGCCAGAACCAGGAAGAGATCCCGGGTGACTCGGGCTTTGTGTCTCCGGGCTAGTGCCTTAATCCTGCGTGTCCCCATAACTTTCCCAGGCTGATCCGTGGGAACAAGGGTGCATGAGGCTGCCAGTCGCGGGGGGACCCCACAGGGAAGCAAGCTTGCAGGTCTGATCACGGGTCACCCAGTCTTTCCCCAGAAGGTCTCTGGGATGGCGGTTGTCTGCTGCCATCACAGCTGAGCTCCTGCCATGCTGAGAGCTGCGAGCTCAGTTCAGCAGTACAGACAAGCTGTGCGCCCCAGTACAACAGGGACTGGGAAACCCTGTCCAGAGAGGACCCCACAGAGAAGGAAGAAACCATGCTGCTGGGGTCACCTAGGGAAAGTCTAGCAGACTGCAGATCGCAAACAGGCGAGTATGCCCAGCCATCACAGATCTGGGCCCAAACAGGGAGCACAGAGTGATTGGAAACTCAGATCCCGCAGACTAGCAGGTGGGTGCACGCTCTGCCAGCCCAGAGGCCTGCTTTGTACCAACTACTCCTTACAGACAAAACTGTGTGCCCCAAGACACCAGAGCAGCACTCACCCGCAAAAGATTTCCTCTTGGGTTCTGGGGCACAGAGCTCCAACCTCAGACCTACAAAAGACCTGGAACCCTGAGATCAACCCCCAGATACTGCTCTAAGGGGCAACCAGTTATCCCTAACAAAACCGACCAAACCACGGGACACACAGGTTACAGCAGCTGATCACTAAATTTACAGCAAGAAACCCAGAAGGAGGGCAGCTGTCTCCAGGACTTCTCCAGGTGAGAGGAGAGCCCTCTTGACTAATCATGACCACAGTTACCACCCAGGTCTCTATGCCTGAGGTGAGCTGTAGCAACTCCTGAAAAACACCGGACATCCAGGGACTATACCCAAAAAAAAGCTGGGAAGGCTTTCTTCAGGAAAAAGCATCTACTTGTCAAAGGGATTCTCTCCACTATAAGAGTCCAGGAACAACCAGAAACTAAATTCAAACAACTAAGATAGCCCAATGGGTAGAGGACAGTGTAAAAGTTCAACCAACAAAAGCCAGAGCATTATTGCATCTCCAGAACACGGTTATCCAGGGGCAAATAGCCCTAGACACTCCAGCATAAATGAAATTCAAGGAGACGACCTAACATCTCTGCTCAAGAAGATGATAACACAGGAAACAAATAAAATAAGAAAAGAAATAGAAGAAGCTGCAGCCAAATATTTGTGGCCTTTAGAGAGGAAATGCTTAAATCACTAAATGAAATAAAAGAAACCATGGATTGTTCAAACAAACAGCTGAAGGAATTGACGGAAAAACATGAAAATACAGTCATACAGGGGAAGGAAAACAACAAAATAGCTCAAGACCTGAAGATAGAATTGGAAAAATTAAAAAAAAAAAAAAAAAAAAAAACAGAAATGGAAGAAATTGTGGGGAGAAAGAACTTAGGGAAGAAAGCAAGAAATACAGAGGTTAGCATAACCAATAGGCTACAAGAAATAGAAGAATCTCAGGCGTGGAAGATACAATGGAAGAAATAGATGTATCTGTCAAAGAAAATGTTAAATTTAAAAAATTCCTGACACAGACCGTCCAAGAAATTCAAGACAACATAAAAAGACAAAAACCTAAGAATAATAGGAATAGAGGAAAAAGAAGATTCCCTGCACCAAGGCCCAGAAAATATTTTCATCAAAATCATTGAAGAAAATTTCCCCAACTTAAAGGAGAGGCCAATAAGAATACAAGAACACCCAATAAATTAGACCAGAAAAGAAAATCCTCTCGCAACATAATAATCAAATCCGTAAGTATACAGAACAAAGAAAAAATACTAAAACCTGCAAGAGAAAAAGGCCAAGTAACATATAATGGCAAACCCATTAGAATTACACCTGACTTTTCAGCAGAGACTATGAAAGCCAGAAGGGCCTGGACAGATATCATGCAGACCCTAAGAGAAAGGCAGCCCAGGCTACTATACCCTGCTAAACTCTCAGTCCTCATAGACGGAGAAAACAAGATATTCAATGATAAAAACAAATTTCAACAATACCTACATACAAATCCAGCATTACAGAAGACACTGGAAGGGAAAATACAACCCAAGAAAACTAGCTACATTCAAGAAAACACAGGAAATAAATAACCCCACTACAGTAAAACAAAAAGCAACCAAGCACACAACCATATGACCACAGCCAACATCAAATTCAAAGGATCTAACAGCCACTGGTCATTAATCTCTCTCAATATCAATGGACTTAATTCTCCAATAAAAAGACACAGAGTAACAGAATGGATGGATAACAAAACCCAGCAATCTGTTGTATACAAGAAACACACCTAAGTCACAAAGATAGACATTACCTGAGGGTAAATGGATGGAAGACGGCTTTTCAAGAAAATGGATGCAAGAAGGAAGCAGGAGTAGCCATTCAAATATCTGATAAAATAAACTTTCAACCAAAATTAATAAAAAGAGATGGGAAAGGACACTTCAAACTCATCAAGGGAAAATTCCAGCAAGAAGACATCACAAACCTGAACATCTATGCCCCAAATACAAGGGCATCCACATTTGTGAATGAAACATTGATAAAACTTAAACCACACATAGATCCCCACACACTAATAGTGGGAGACTTCAACACCCCACTCTCAACAAAGGACAGATCAACAAAACAGAAATTAAACAAAGAAACAATATCTCTAACAGAGGTCATGAATCAAATGGACCTAACAGACATTTACAGAACCTTACACCCAAACACAAAAGAATTTACCTTCTTCTCAGCACCTCATGGAACCTTCTCCAAAATAGACCACATAGTTGGTCACAAAGCAAGCCTCAACAGATACAAGAAGATTGAAATAATCCCTTGTATCCTGTCTGATCACCATGGAATAAAGCTGTACTTCAATAACAACAGAAATAGCAAAAAGCCTACACATACATGGAAACTGAACAACTTGCTACTAAATGACAGCTGGGTCAGGGAAGAAATAAAGAAAGAAATTAAAGTCTTCCTAGAACTCAATGAAAATGAAGACACAACATACCCAAACTTGTGGGACACAATGAAGGCAATGCTAAGAGGAAAGTTCATAGCACTAAGTGCCTTCAAGAAGAAATTTGAGACAGCACATTCAAGCAACTTAATGGCTCACTTAAAAACCTTAGAAAAAGAAGAAGCAAACACACCAAGAAGGAGCAGACAGCTAGAAATAATCAAACTCAGGGCAGAAATCAATCAATTAGAAACAAATAAAACAATTCAAAGAATCAATGAAACCAAGAGCTGGTTCTTTGAGAAAATCAATAAGATAGACAAACCCTTAGTCAAGCTAACTAAAAGGCAGAGAGACACCATCCAAATCAACAAAATCAGAAATGAAAAGGGGGACATAACTACAGACACTGAGGAAATCCAAGCAATCATTAGGACTTACTTCAAAAGTCTATATGCAACAAAATTTGAAAATTTAAATGAAATGGACAATTTTCTTGATCGATTCCACTTACCAAAGCTAAATCAGGACCAGGTAAACCAAATAAATAGTCCTATATCCCCCAAGGAAATAGAAGCAGTCATCAAAAGTCTCCCATCCAAAAAAAGCCCAGGACCTGAAGGTTTCAGTGCAGAATTCTACCAAACATTCAAAAAAGAGCTAACTCCAGTTCTCTTCAAACTATTCCATAAATCGAAACAGAAGCAACATTACCAAACTCATTCTATGAAGCCACAGTCACCTTGGTACCTAAACCTCACAAAGACCCAATAAAGAAAGAGAACTTCAGGCCAATCTTCCTTATGAACATTGATGCAAAAATACTCAACAAAATACTCGCAAACTGAATACAAGAACACATCAAAGATATCATCCACCATGACCAAGTAGGCTTCATCCCAGGTATGCAGGGATGGTTCAATATACGGAAATCCATCAATGTGATGCACCATATTAACAAATTGAAAGAAAAAAACCACATGATAATCTCCCTACATGCTAAAAAAGCCTTTGACAAAATCCAACATCCATTCATGTTTAAAGTCTTGGAGAGATCAGGGATACAAGGCACATATCTAAACATAGTAAAGGCGATATACAGCAAACCTATAGCCAACATCAAACTGAACTGAGAAAAACTTAAAGCAATCCCACTGAAATCAGGGACAAGACAAGGCTGCCCACTCTCTCCATATCTCTTCAACATAGTTCTGGAAGTCCTTGCTAGAGCAATAAGACAGTTGAAGGAGATCAAGGGGATACAAATTGGAAAGGAAGAAGTCAAATTATCACTATTTGCAGATGATATGATAGTATACGTGAGTGACCCCAAAAACTCTACCAGGGAACTCCTACAGATGATAAACACCTTCAGCAAAGTGGCCAGATACAAAATTAACTCCAAAAAAATCAGTAGCCCTCCTACATACAAAAGAAAAAAAGGGCTGAGAAAGAAATTAGAGAAACAACACCCTTCACAATTGCCACAAAGGACATAAGGTACCACGGAGTGACCCTAACCAAGGAGGTCAAAGACTTGTATGAAAAAATTTTCATATCTCTGAAGAAAGAATAAGAAGAAGATATGAGAAGATGGAAAGATCACCCATGCTCATGGCTTGGCAGGATTAACACAGTAAAAATGGCCATATTACCAAAAGCAATCTACAGATTCAATGCAATTCCCATCAAATTACCAACACAATTCTTTACAGACCTGGAAAGAAAAATTTTCAACTTCATATGGAAAAACAAGAAAACCAGAATTGCTAAAACAATCCTCTACAATAAAAGATTTTCTGGAGGTATCTCCATCCCTGATCTCAACTTGTAGTATAGAACAACAGTTTTAAAAACTGCATGGTCCTGGCATAGAAACAGAAGGGTGGATCAATGGAACCAAACAGAGGACCCAGAAATAAACCCACACACTCATGGACGTCTGATCTTTGACAAAGACGCCAAAATCATACAATGGAAAAAAGATAGAATCTTCAACAAATGGTGCTGGTCCAACTGGATGTCTACATGTAGAAAAATGAAAATAGATCCATACTTATCACCCTGCACAAAACTGAAATCCAAGTGGATCAAAGACTTCAACATAAAACCAGACACATTAAATAGGTTTGAAAAAAGTGGGGAATACCCTAGAACTCATTGATACAGGAGAAAACTTCATGAACAGAACACCAAAAGCACAGGCTCTAAGAGCAACAATCAATAAATGGGACCTCATTAAACTGAAAAGCTTCTGCAAAACAAAGGACACCGTCATCAAAACAAAGAGACTGCCTACATATTGGGAAACAATCTTCACCAACACTTTATCTGACAGAGGACTCATATCCAGTATATATAAAGAACTAAAGAAGCTGAAAAGCAGCAAACCAAGTAATCCGCTTAAAAAATGGGGAACAGAGCTAAACAGAGAATTCTCGACAGAGGAATATCGAATGGCAGAGAAGCACTTAAAGAAATGCTCAACCTCATTAGCCATCAGGGAAATGCAAATCAAAACGACCCTGAGATATCACCTTACACCCATCAGAATGGCCAATATCAAAAACTCAAGTGACAATACATGCTGGAGAGGCTGTGGAGAAAGGGGAACGCTTCTCCACTACTGGTGGGAATGTAAACTGGTACAACCACTCTGGAAATCAATCTGGCACTTTCTCAGACAACTAAGAATAGCACTTCCTCAAGATCCAGCCATACCACTCCTGGGCATATATCCAAAAGAGGCTCAAGTACACAAAAAGACATTTGCTCAACCATGTTTGTAGCAGCTTTATTTGTAATAGCCAGAAGCTGAAAACAACCCAGATGCCCCTCAACTGAAGAATGGATGCAGAAATTGTGGTACTTCTATACAATGGAATATTACTCAGCAAGGAAAAATAAGGAAATCATGAAATTTGCAGGTAAATGGTGGGACCTGGAATTATTCTGAGTGATTTGTCCCAGAAGAAAAAAGACACACACGGTATATACTCACTCATATAGACATACAACATAGGACAAATCCCATAAAATCTGTGCATCTAAAGAAACTAAGCAAGAGAGAGGACCCTAACTAAAACGGTCAATCCCCATCCTGAAAGGCAAAGAGGATGGACATCAGAAGAAGAAGAAAACAGGAAACAACCTAGGAACGTGCTACAGAGGGCCTCTGAAAGCCTCTGTTCTGCAGACTATCAAAGCAGATGCTGAGCCTGATGGGCAACTGTTGGGCAGAGTGAATGGAATTTTATGTAAGAACTGGGAAATAGTAAGTGCTGGAGAGGACAGGGCCTCCACAAAGAGAGCAACAGAACAAGAAAGTTTGAACACAGGGAACTTCCCAGAGACTCATACTCCAACCAAGGACTATTCATGGAGATAACCTAGAACCCCTACACAGATGTAGCCCATGGCAGCTCAGTCTCCAAGTGGGTTACATAGTAATGTGAAGAGGGACTGCCTCTGACATAATCTGACTGGCCTGCTCTTTGATCACCTCCCCCTGGGGGGGAGCAGCCTTACCAATCCATTGTAGAGGACAATGCAGCCACTTTTGATGTGAACTGATGGACTAAGATCAGAAAGGAGAGGAGAACCTCCCCTATCAGTGGACTTGGGGAGTGGCATGCATGCAGAAAGGAGAGGGAATGTGGGATCGGGATGGGAGGAGGGGGGGCTTATGGGGGATGCAGAATGAATAAAGTGTAATTGATGAAAAATTAAAAAAAGAAAAGAAAAGATAATTTAAGAACCTTAAATGTCTTTCAAAAGTGGAGGAAAACATGGAGTTAGTCAATTTACATGGAGCATGTCTCGCCCCTGGGGGCAATGGTCTCCTGAACCTACTCAGACCTCAGACACCACCACTGCTAGTTCTAGAACTGATGCAGGATATTCCAACAAGGGGGTTAAAGCTTCTCAAAATATTTCCTATAAGTCCACACCTGTTTGTTTATAACCCCCATTTTGTTCATTGTTAGCCAGATAGAGCCAAGTAATTGTGGTAATGATACTTGCTTTTTTGCCCAATGCCGGAATGCTAGTGAATATAGGTATGCCCTGGTTACTCGCATGCCTTGCTGGGTGCCTGTGCCCGTTGATGCCCTCACACTATGACTCTCTTCAGACAGAAAAGGGATCTTGGAACTACAGCCACCACTGTTACTGCCATCTCATTGACGGCTGTTGGAGCTACCACCGCGGCATTAGCCAGGAGTCATACTATGCAGACTGCTCAGACCCTGAATAATCTTTTAGCCAATGTAGCTCATGCATTAGATGTACAAAAAGGAATTAATGCTCAACTAAAAGGAGGCTTGATGGTGTTCAATCAGAGGACTGACCTCCTGCAGGAGCAAATTGATACCCTATGGCAAATTGCTCAACTTGGCTGTCAATGGAAGTATGCTGGACTTTGTGTCACTAGCATACAATATGAGAATTTTTCCCATGCTGCAAATATGTCTAAACAATTGTCTAGCTATATTTTAGGTAATTGGACTGAAGAATTCTATACTATGATGGAGCAGCTGAGAGTGCCCATTGTTACGGCAAATTCTACCAGAGTGGACGCAGGACTAGCCACAGGATTATCATCATGGATTGCTGCAGCCATGAATCATCTGAAGGAATGGGCGGGCATGGGAGCGTTAACAGGCCTTCTGGTGTTGGTCTCCTTGGTTTGCCTGTGGTGTATAGGCAAGATTAGAGTCTCACAACAGCGTAATGCAGCCATGATCATTCAGGCCTTTACAGCCATTGAAGCAGGACAGTCTCCCCAAGCATGGTTGGCTACCATAAAAAGCTAAAATGTTACGCTCAGGATGCGAGGCTAAGCACTGCATTCAGGGTCAGCCACTTTCGACCCAGAGAAGAGCATGTCTGATTGCATGCAGGTTGATGCCCCAGGTTCCACCTCTGAGAAAAAGCTATCAGATGGGTCTGATGCTCTTTGGGTGGATGACACCTAAATGAACATCGGTACAAAGTCCCAATTTATTTCTAATATCAGAGATCAGACCTCTACTCTTGCCTGATGCGTCTAAAACAAAAAAGGGGAACTGTAGAGAGCTGCTGCGCCTTAAAGATGGAGCTGGTTTCCGCCTTCCCCTTCCCGATATTGAGTGCTCTCTGTCACAAACAACTCCATATTTGGCTAAGGCTCAGAATCTGGCTTGCTTCCATGTATGTGGACCTATCTGCATTGCCCACAAGGCACGCTGGGTTTGGCTACCCAGAAGCTATTTAATCTGTGGGCTGGCTTTCCCCAGGGTCAGAAGATTGTTCAAGGTTCCTGAATAAACTGCATTGAGAAGAACAAAAAAAAAAAAAAAAAAAAAAAAAAAAAGAAAAAAGAAAGAAAGAAAAAAAAAACATCAGAAAGAAGGAGAGGAGGACCTCCACTATCAGTGGACTTGGGGAGAGCCATGCATGCAGAAAGGGGGTACGGTGGGACCTGGAGGGGAGGAAGGAGGGACTTATGGGAGGATACAAAAGGAATAAAGTGTAATTAATAAAAGTTAAATAAAAAATTGAAAAAAAAAGAAAGAGCTTTATCTCAGAGGACTAGTTGTGATTAATATGCACTTCATAAAGCTCCTTAGCTGTGTATGGTCTCTCCCTAACTGAATCTAATAAATACAGGTCACATATTTTTCATATTCCTTTTTCACCCATGATATATCTATAATAGGATTTATATGCATTTGATATTAATTGTACTGGAGACTGTACCTTCCTCTCTTTGCCTTTTTTAAATTATACATAAATTACAAACATTTCCACTTTTATTTGACTGCAGCTCTCTCCAACAATCAACCATATTAATGACAGAGAAGTAGAGAAAGATGAAGAACCACCTTACCTAGTTCACTGGAAGGCCAAATTATATGGAAGGCTTTCAGAGCTGTTTAGCTATCCTCCTCCTTGTGTCAGAATAGCTCAAGAAAAAGATCAGTGAAAGCCTTGCATTCTGAATTGGAGACAAAAGGATATGCTTTTTATTAACTATCTCACAGAGAAGTACTGGCATCAAGTTAATGAAGTACTGCTAACCATCTACAGAGACAACACAGAAAATGTAAAGATGAGACTGAGCTACCCACAATGAAAACTAAGTGTCCTGGGTACTCCAACTAAGAGTGCTTAATTTTAGGTCCTAACTAAAAAGAGGCTTCACTTATTTATAGAAGAAAAGAAAAGCATTTTGTGAGACCACTCAAATTAAAATAGCAGTTGAGAGACATAGACAATTATACTTTCACATTCTATATCCTCCACTATGACATAAAAAGTAAAATTTTCATTCTGAAAACAAGATAGCAAGGGATTTGAGAAACTAATATGTTGCTTCATACTCTATCAAAAGACTTAGCAATTCATGAAGAAAATCTAGTGGAAAAAAAAGAAGTAGATCACAACTGTAATGATCTTTATACTTCAAACATACTATATACAAATTCAGCATGTAAATGTTCTCTCATATATAGAGAGAAAAAGAAAATAATATAACTGATTAAAATTGCAGGATCATCTCACAGATATATATACACGCAGAGTAGCTGTGTAATTATTTTTTGTGCATTAATTAAGAGGATACTTCTAACGTGCAACACTCAAGGAACAAATGAACACCAATTCAACAGTCTATTAAATAAAGAGTAACAAGCAAATGCAACTCACTCAAGGATAAAAGCTACATGAGACACTTCTGCTTCTGGCCATACAGAAGCATCTGGTAGTAGACTAGCCATCCTTCGGTAAACAAGTAGAAAATCAGAGAAAAATATATGAAACAACTGCTTTCAGACATTGGACAACAGGCTGCAAAGGACTGTGATCCATGAGAGAAAAGAAACAAATTAATTGAGCCTTACAGCCATCCAGGCTATTTGTGAAGAATTACTCTCCACATAAGCAAGATGAGAACAAAGCTTGCAGAATACTGCTGTACTATATAGGTAGGAAGAGATAAATGCAAGATCAGGAAGGATAAGGCAGCTTGAATTTATGTAGCATAGTTCCAGAGATGAGTAATCCCCATACTAAAACAGTACTAAAGATCTCCAAGAAAGTCTATTTTAAGAAGATGATGCAGCCAGCCCTGATGAGACCTTATAGGCTAGGGTCAGATTGAAGGGGAGGACCTCCTCCCCTACCAGGCGACTATGGAAAGAGCATAGGGGGAGAAGAAGGAGGGTGGAAGCCTGGGACTAAGAAGAGAGGAAGGAGGGAGCTATGGCGGAGATACAAAGTAAATAATTGTAACAAATAAATAAATAAAATCAACAAATAAGATAATGCTGACTAGTAATATGCACATACATAGATGAGACTCCATTAGAAAAGCTACCAGAGAAGAATAAACACAACAATTGCAGATTACACAGGGCTGATTACTTAGAATGGAAATAATCACACCAAGCCGTGAAAGCAGTTTCTTAACCTGTGAGTCATGACCCAAAAGACCAAGAAAAAACATAAATATATACATTACAATTCATAACAGTAGCAATTACATTTATGAAGTAGCAACAAAAATAATTTTATGGATGGAATCATCACAACATAAGTAACTGTATTGAATGGTTATGTGAAGTAGAGATTTCTGGTTTCTTTGAAGACTGAATTTTGTCATGTGTTGTTTTGTTGCAAGCTGGGCACAGGATATTTTATCCACGATGGCTTGTGAGAGGGCACATGATACTTTGCTGTGACCCCTCATGATCAAGGAGTGTGACTTTGGCCAGCTGATAAGATTTGTGGATGGACTTTGAGGAGAGGACATACATAGAGGCCCATGCACAGGAGACATCTCCATGCTGATCTTCATGCTTTGACACTTGGATTTACAGGGAGAAATGTTCCAGAGAGTTTCTCCAGGCGATCCAACTGATTCTTTTGGCTTTTGCTCCTTCCTATTGGCCTTTGGACTGGACTGCTGGCATCCTGATGACTAAGTCTGGTAATCCGCTAATAACCCATCGATCCTGATCAGCAGGAAATAGATAAAAGAGGACTACAACCCTTTTCCCTACTAATATTCAACCTAAGGTTGCGAGGGGAATGGGTTGGATAGGAGGTAAAGAATGTCAAGGACCTTAAATAAAGTAGGTTTGGTGAAAAATATAACCTACAGTTATGGCATGACTAGTCAGAAATGCAACTAAATGAGCCCAGAGTAAGTATTACTTTAGATTCATATAAGCAAAATTTAAAATGATCAAACTAATATACATATAATATAAATTTACAATGTGAGATTAAAAAAAAATATAGTGTATCAGAAAAAAATTAAGAAGATGAAAAAGACATCTTCTGTAACCAGCCAAGGCCTCAAATGGAGGGATTATGACACCAAGACAGCCACAAAACTTCCAACTTACAATTTCTCCTACCACCAGGATGTGCTGGAACAAGAGCTTATCATGATCATCATCAGAGAGATCAGAAAGACTTAATCCATCAACAGATGGGAACAGATGCAGGTTCTAACAGCCAAATATTAGGCAGAGCTCCAGGAGGACTACAAATTCAGCATGTAAATGTTCTCTCATATATATAGAGAAAAAGAAAATAATATAACTGATTAAAATTGCAGGATCATCTCACAGATATATATACACGCAGAGTAGCTGTGTAATTATTTTTTGTGCATTAATTAAGAAGATGGGGAGGAAGGGAGGAGCAAGAGGAAGCAAGGACATCACAAGAACACAGCACACAGAATCACATGTCCTGAATTCATGCTCACAGAGATCAAGGAGCCTGAATGGGTCCTTAGATTCACTGGATAAGTAGCTCAGTGTTCTTGTGGAATTCCTAACCATGGTAAGAAGGAGCTGTCCCTGACTCTCTTGCCTACTTACAGGATAATTTTCTTCCTACTGGGTTGCCGCATCCAACCTTGATGTGAGAAAATGTGCCTGGTCTTCTCATAGCTTCTTATTTTGTTTTTGGTTGATGTCTCTGGGAGTCCTGCTTTGTTCTGAGAGGCAGAGGGGGTGAATCTGATGTAAAGGAGAGGTGATGGGAGGGATTGGAGTAGAGGAGAAAAAGAAAACTAGGCAAGATATAGTATATGAAGAATAAATAAATAAAAATTAAAAAATCTAAAAATAAATTAAAAATAGAGGCATGCTTTTAGATATTCAACTTGTAATAGCCAACAATATCATACACTCATATCCCACTGTTAGAAAAAAAATACAAGATTATCAAATGAGCAGGAAATTAGTGAAAATAAATGCAGAGATGGATGAGGAAGTAAATAGCAGACAAGAAAAAAAAGACACATAATTTGTGTTTTTAAGACTTAAAGAAAAATGAATATAATATTAAGAAAAATGAATAATGCCCTATGTACAACCAAATACTAATGTATGAGTTTAATAGGTAAGGGAAGAAAATAGGAAGATATGCAATTTGAAGGCAGCCTGATTTAAAAACAGAATATTGCCTCCAAAAACTGAATGAGTAAATTAATAAACAAAGGAATATATAAATTTCTCTTCTACACAAAATTTTCTATACGGGTGAAAGAGATTATTTTTTCTATATTATTATAACTTATTACACCTTATTCACTTTGTATCCCAGTTGTACCCACTCCCTCATTTCCTCTTGTTCCCACCTTCCCTCTCTCTTTCCCCTCTATGTACCTCCCCCCAGTCCACTGATAGGGGAGGGTCCTCTTCCTCTACTATCTGACCCTAGCCTATCAGGTCTTCTCAGAACTGTCTGGATCCTCTTTCTCTGTAGCCTAGTTAGGCCACCTAGTCAAGAGGAGGTGATCAAAGACCCAGCCACTGAGTCCATGTTAGAGATAGACCCGGCTTCCCTTACCAGAGACCCCACATGGAGACTGAGCTGCCAATTGGCTACACCTGACCAAGCGGTCTAGGTCCTCTCCAAGCATGGTCCTTCCCTGATTCATCAGGCTCTGCAAGACCCCTTGAGCCCAGATAATTTTGTCCCTTGAGTTTTTTATCTTAGTCATTCTGATGGGTGTAAGGTGAAATCTCAGGTTTGTTTTGATTTACAACTCCCTGATGGCTAATGACTTAAAGCATTTCTTTAAGAGTTTCTCTGCCATTTGATATTCCTTTGTTAAGAATTTTCTGTTTAGCTCTGTACACGGTTTTTAATTGGATTACTTAGTTTGTTGGTGTTGAACTTCTTGAGTTAATTACTCATATATTCTGGATACAGATACAGTGTTGGTGAAAATCCTTTCCCAGTCTGTAGGCAGTCGTTTTGTTTTGATGACAGTGCCCTTTGCTTTACAGATGCTTTTCAGTTTCATAAGGTTTTATTTATTGATTGTTGATCTTAGAGTCTGTGCTCTTGATGCTTTGTTCATGAAGTTGTCTCCTATACATGAGATCAAGGCTCTTTCCCATTTTTTTCTTTGAACAGATTTAGTGTGTCTGGTATTATGTTGAGGTCTATGAGCTACTTGAACTTCAGTTTTGTGCAGGGTGATAAATATGGCCCTCTTTACATTTTCTTACATGTAGACATCCAGTTAGACCAGCACCATTTGTTGAAGATGCTGTCTTTTTTTCCCCCCATTGTATGGTTTAGGCTTCTTTATCAAATATCAGGTATCAGTGAGTGAGTATCAGGTGTGTGAGTTTATTTCTAAATCTTTGATTTGATGCTATTGATCCACCAGTCTGTTTCTATGCTAGTACCATGCCATTACTGTTGCTCTACAGTACAGCTTGAGATCAGGGATGGAGATACTTCCAGATAATCTATTGTTGTACAAGATTGTTTTAGCTATTCTGGGGTTTTTTTTTTCCTTATAAAATTGAGAATTGTTCTTTCAAGGTCTGTAAAAAATTGTGTTGGTATTTAATATCCCAACAAAAGTATAAAACCATTTATAACTAGCCTGTTTTAAGTTAAATGGTTAAGTTATCAACCCTAAGTGAATAACTGAAAGCCACCATTAAGAGGTTTATATAATAAACCAATAGATAGATGAACTTTGTGGGGTACTATTTAATGTACAAGAGGGAAAAATAAGTTAAACTTAGTATTTTACTAAGTTTTTATTACAAAACTAGTAAATGTTTTTCAAAAATTATAATAATCAACAGGATTAGGGGACAGACAAACAGGGAAATCTACAGCTCCATTAATGTCTCATTCAACAACTGATGAAATAAGGTAAATGAAAAATCAATTAAGAAAGTAAATGACATGCACAATATTACCAAATGATAGTATCTGAATGATGTATACAGAATACCTAAACTGACTGTAGACCTCAATATAATGTTTTAAATTGCCCTACAATGTTCAACAAAATAGACTTTGCACCACACCATGAAACTAGTTTCCGTGCCCGCAATAGGAAGAAAGCTATAATAATTAAGTTTCCATCAACTAATGGTTGTTGAGGTGCTAATTAAATATCCTGATACCTAGCAAAAATTATTAGATTAAAAAGAAAACATGGAGATAAGGGTTAGTTTCAGCATAAGTACTAGTGCTCTAAACATCAGCTGAAATGGGACATTGAATGGTATCTATGAAAAAAAGTAGCTTATATCTAGACTTTACACATGTGATCCTAGTTGGCAAAGAGTCTACATAAATGTAATTACAGACCCTATAATATCAATCTTTGACTATAAAAGTCAACCATAAATGCTATGAAAAGTAAAGACACATAGAAGAGCGTTAGACCATATCAAATTGGAAGTAGAGACTAGAACTATATATCCAAAAACTAAAAACTATCTTGTATCAGCAGAAGCTGAAGGAGGTAAAAAAAAAAAAAAATGCATTTTTCCTTACAGCTATGTTTAGACTTCTGGCTATGTGAACGGAGGGAAAATACTTTTCTGTTATTGTTTTGTTGTCTGTTAAGTTTAAACTAGCAATATAATTTATAGATGAGATTAACACTAATTTCTACATATTAAAGAGACTTGTTAAAATATGATATAATTACATTTACTGAAGTTTTCACTATCTTCAATTTAAACTGATGCTACCATCATTTTCCTATTTATATCTATTTATACCCTTGAAAGGATAAACAAACAGATAGATAAATAGATAAATAAATAAGATTTGTAATTTCTTGATTTTGAATTTTCCATGGAATGAATATTTATTTTGCTATTTTAATGTTTCTTGACAGAGTTGAACTATCTAACTCTTCCTTCTACTTGACCTCTAACATCACACCCAATTCAGAAAGCCTATTCCATGTTGTTATTTTTGTTGTTAGTGTTTGAGGCTTCTTTGAAACACCTTGGCTATCCCAGAAATAGCTCTGTAGACCAGGATGACCTCAAACTCACAGAGATCTGCCTGCCTCTACCTCCCTGAGTGCTGGGATTATAGGCTTGTGCTACCATTGCCCTGCTCCATGATTTGTTTTCTGCTTCATCCATTTAGCATATCTTAACTGATTGCCTGTGTGTCCGTAATAATAATAAGTAATAAGATACTGCTATGGCTTCAATGACTGTGCATATGGTAACCTAATTCGTCAGGTGAAAATGTCAAGTAAGAGGTAGGGACCACTGAAAAGGGGGTATGTCAAGAGGACAGAGCTCTCATGAATGGGATTAGTATCCTTCTAAAAAAGACATGAAATTGAGTTTGTGTATCCCTACTACCACGAGGATTCAGCAAGAAGGTGTCATCTGTGAAGCATCTTTGAACCCTCACAAACTAAGTTTGTTATCTCTTTCATTTGAACTTCATAATTACCACAACTGTGAACAATAAAATTCTGTCAATGATGTTACCTCATATGTTCCACTTTGTTAGAGAAGTCTGAATCAATTATGACAGACAACTATTTATGAACAACATATTGTTTGTAACTCACCAGCTGTCTTATATGAATAGTTTCTGTATGGTCTTTAAAAACATGGCACTAAAATACTTTACAGTTCACCAAATTTTTCAATGGACTCAAACATTATTTATGTTATGAAAACACCTGTTACAGGCTGAAAATTTTATCTTCACAAAATATATACCTTTGGTTCAAAGCCAAATATGATTGTATTAGATGGTTGGGCCTTTGCGAAGTATGTTATTGTATTGCTTTTAAGTGAAGAAATACAAATATAAAGAAAAACATGAATAAATGCACATCCATCATAATGTACAAGATATGAGAAGCAAAATGAAATGGATGACAAGTAAAACCAATCTCTTTCTATTCATCAGTCTTTCCACAATTTCAAAACCAGGGTTGCAAGGAAGCTGTCCTCTAACAGAAGCTGGGATATGGTATAAACAAGAATCAAATTGCTGAAAAGAATAGAGCTTTTATTAACTTCAGTAAAATCCTATTGCTAATGAAACAATCACTATATGTAGCAAAATTATTTTGTATAACAAGTAGTGGGCCCTGAACCAAAAGCATTATAAAAGAATTCTATTACATTATATTATGTTTATTCATTGACAAGTATACGTTTTCCAAAGCATCCAAACTCATTATTAATCATTTAACTAACAGCTTCTTGGAGCCTATTTTAAAGTCACTTACATTTCAAAATGCAATGAAACTAAAACAAACAAACAAACAAACATTACCAGCCCCCACCACAAACGTATTTTAAATAGCTAAAATTTAAATAAATTAACATTGAAATGAACAAACTAAGTCTAAATCTCTAAAGTTACATTAAATTTACATACTACTGAAATTATGCTTTCATAATAACTGAAGTGTTAAACTAACTGCAGAATAAACAATCATACATATCACAGGATTCAAATTAACAAGAATATTCAATCAAATCTGATAGAAAAAGTATCCCCCAATCTATGTGTTATTCAAGTAGTTCCAATTTACAAAGAGATTATGTCCTAAAGTCTGTTTGTAAGTCAGTTGCAGATAAAAACCAACAAACAAAAATAAGAACACTGGGACATTTTGTCAGTAAAATACCTTTAATCAAAATATTTAATTACCAAGTCTACATAGAACAATACACTTGAGCCATAAAAACATGTTCAATGGGAACACAAAGAAGTATTAATTCTTGACCCCTTTGCAAATGGTGGCCAGAAGGCTGGAATCAAGAGAAAGCCTTGCACACTGCTGCTGTTTAGGACTGTGTGTGTGTGTGTGTGTGTGTGTGTGTGTGTGTGTGTGTGTGTATGTGTATGTTTGGTATGGTGGAGTCTGTTCCAGCTTTTATTTCCACTAAGAAACCAAAAACAACAATGGCAGTGTATTCTAGTACTATGGAAGCTGGATACCTGTTTGTAAATGAGGATTCAAGTAGTGCTTGGAGAAAATAAAGCAACAAAACTATGGAGATGAGTAAACACCAGCAAACAAGCCCTTATTTCACAGCTCTGTGCTTAAAAGTAAGGGATAATAGGTTTGGACTTCATTTATGACAGAGAACTTCCTTTACTAGAAATTCCTAGAAGAAAAGGGAGGTAGCTCACATTTGTTGCACATTCTAACATCCATAAATAATGGTTCAGTCTCCTATATCTAACCAGCTCACTTACCAAGGTGGCTGGGGAGCAATTGAGAGTTAGGAAGTTAGTGTCAGGCACACCGGACCTTGGCCAAATCAATTACCTGTTATAAATTTGAATCTCTTAAACTGAAGATAATAACGATCACCTTGTAAAACTACTTACATTGAGGATAGAAGGAAATCACCCATGGAAAACTTGCATTTTCCACAATCCTTAAAACACATAGGAAAGGCAGGAAGTATTATTGGAGAGTTCCCTGTCAGAAAGGCCGAGACAGGAAAAGCCTTCTGTATAATAAAACAGTCATTCTGCCCAAGTTTGGCTGTGAGTCTCAGCCTCTGCTTTGATACCTAGATTAGTGGAATCTTTCAGAGTCCATCTGTGGTAGGCTCCTGTCCTGTTCCCTGTCTTCTCTTACTTCAATGTCTATCACATTTGCCTTTCTGAATGAGGATTGAGCATCTTCCCTAGGGTCCACCTTGTTGCATGGGATTTTATGAAAGAAGAGGGAAATTGAAAGACCTGGAGATGACAGGAGCTCCAAAAGGAGACCAGCAGAGCCAAAAAATAAAATTAAAAAAAAAAAACTAGGCCCTGGGGGCTCTGAAGAGGCTAATACCCCAACCAAGAACCATGCACAGAAAGGACCTAAAACCCCTATTCAGATGTAGCCCATAGAGTCAGTCTCCAAGTGGGTTCCCTAGTAAGGGGAGCAGGGGCTGTCTCTGGCATGAACTCACTGACAGGCTTTCTGTTCACCTCCCACTAGGGGATGCAGCCTTGCCAGGCCACAGAGGAAGACAATGCAGCCAGTCCTGATGATACCAGATAGGCTAAGATCAAATAGAAGGGGAGGAGGTCCTCCCTTATTAGTGGACTAGGGGAGGAGCATAGGGGGAAAAGAGGGAAGAGGGTGGGATTGGGAGGAGACGAGGGAGGGGGTCACAGCTTGGATACAAAGTGAATATTATAATACATAATAATAATTAATAAAATATATAAATTTTTTAAAAGGCACCATTCCTCACCCATGTCATAAAGAACACTGCCTGCCTTCTACTAAAGACATACATTCCAAGAATGTGAAAAAGTAGCTTCCCATTCCCATGCGATAGCACCAGGATTACGGAGAATTTTATTTCATTTCTAGGCTCAGTCATATTCCCTTTTTTGCACCGAATTTTTAAGGTGTTCAAGCTTCATTCACATAAGAATTGTTTTAAAACAACATACCTTATTGCTAGCCAGTTATGACCTTTGGAAACAAATATCATAAATATTCATGTGAGGATATGGGAGAATATGAAAATTGTGTCCCAAATTATATCAGTTATTTCGGGAATCTTCACTTGTTCACTTAGCATAATTACTTTGTAGTTATACCTATTCGTGCTTTTTAATATATTAAGTACTGAGTAAATCAAGGATACCTATTTTTCCATAAGCTTTCATGAGGAAAACCAAGTACAATGGGGTCTTTTCCCAAAACCAGTGATCCATAAATGTATGCTCTGTACTTGAAAAATACTTCCTTAAATACAACAACAAAAAAAGGAAGGGAGAGAAGCAATACTGATCAAAATTTTTAGACAAACACATTTAAAAAATCGGCAAGTATATTAACACATAAAATAACATAAGGTAGTAATCAATGGTGATTTTCTGTTAACCAACATAGATATATAGCTCTATAAAAACTATCAAGCAAGAGTATATGTAGCTGACCATATTTGCAACAAGTCATGAAGTATAAGCAACTATATTTTTACCAAGCTTTAAAGCTCTAGCTAAGGCAGTGGGAAGTCAGGTATGTTCAGTGTACTCATAAAGCTTAACTAAGGAATTCAGCATAATGCAAGTCAATGAACAGATACTTAAACCAACAAAGCATTAGAGGCAACTCTAATAAATAACAAAATCCTTCATCTTTCTGTCTAAAGATTAAATATATGAGTAGTTTAAAATACTTTTTAAAAATTTGCATACACTACAGTGTAATTCTCTTAACAAAGCTAGTATTCACACAAAGCAATGCTGGCCAGAAAAGTTCATAGAACAAGCCTAAAGCTAGTGGAAGACTTGCTAATATTTGGCTAGTGTGGGAATCAGGATTTGGAGTGTATCCCCAGTTTCCTAGGTGGTAAGAAGAGTGTCACTACGGTTGTTATGAAACAAAATATTTTATAATGAAAACCTGTTTCACTTTGGATAGACTGCATTTTTTGCTAAATGATAGCCTAAGTACCTATGTAAACAGCCCTAATAAATAAAATGAAATGAAATGAAATGAAATGAAATGAAATGAAATACCTTCGGCACTGACTTTCTACTGGTCTTCCGTGGCCAAGAAGGTCACACATGTGTTGCTATTTTTTTTCACTACTATATGCCTCCTTTCAAAAGGAATATAACAAGTCAACCAACTCACGGATTCCTCCAGGAACTGCTTTGAAATCTCCCCACAAGGCAATCAAGCAGTTTATATATACCACACTACAGGAACAAAATTTAACTGTTAATTAAACTAAATCCTCATTCTTTTGAGTCCCTTTAACAAATCTCCCAACGTAAGAACAGTCTTCGTAACATTATGCCTATGATAAATGTGGCACAGTGTTGAATATGTACAATATAAGTAATGAAAAATTATTCACACATTGGTCCGACCCTGAAAATGCTAACTTTAGATACTAATGGGAAGTTTGGGAAGGTACTCCAACAATACATACATGCTGACTGTTCATACAAAATTTTAATAACCATCTACTTTACTCCTTATAATTTTAAAATGGGTTATTGATGAAATTGAAATAAATATGTAGCCCTTTTATATAGAGGGTTGCGGTAATAAAAGAACCTTTGCACAATGACAAACTGTTCTTGAAATTGCCACTTTCTGAAATGTTAAAAAAAGAAGATACAAAACTATTCCATGATGGACATTATCAGTTTCTTGAACATAATTTGACTTACACAATTTACATGATTCTCTTTGGATAACAAGGTTGTTATTTTCCTCCAAATTGTAAGTCATCCCAGGCTCATTCACTGCATGCTGTGTGAGCCTTGCTGGAATCTGTCCACTATCAATGAAGATATCAACTCAGTGCAGAATTTATTTAAAATACAAACACAATCCTAACCTTCAATAAGACACATTAGTAAATAAATCATTATAATTCCATATTAGAAGTGTGAGAAGCTTACAGAAGGTGAATTGACAACGCAGATGGGACCATATGACTGATGATCTTGATAATACATACCATAAATGTTAGAAAACAAATGTGTGACAAGTGCCAAAGATGGCAACACCTGAGAATCATTCTGAAAATTATCAATAAGATTAGTATTGCTCAGATATATTTGGTCCTTGTGGAGCTCCTATCCTTTCCCCATCAGACTAACTCCCCTTCTTTCTTATGATTCCCTGTACTCTGCCAAAGGTTTGGTCATGAGTCTTTGCTTTGAAAACACTGCTAGTTAGAGTCTTTCAGATGCGCTCAGTAGACTCCTGTCATACGTTCAATGCACATCCCATCTGTCTTTCTAAACGAGGATTGAACATCTTACCCCATGTCCGCTCTATTGATTAACTTTTTTAGGTGTATAGATTTCATTATGTTTATCATATCTTATAGGTCTATATAAGTGAGTATATCCCATGTTTGTCTTTCTCCTTCTGGGATATTTCACTCAGAGTGATCTTTTCTAGATCCCACCATTTGCCTGCAAATTTCATGATTTCCTCCTTTTTGATTGCTGAGTAGTATTCCATTGTATAAAAATACCACAATTTCTGTATCTGGGCACAGGGTCTTTTCTGAGACTGACATTCAACCAAGGACCATGTATGGATATAACCTAGAACCTCCGCTCAGATGTAGCCTGTGGTAGCTCAGTAACCAATTGGTTTCCCAAAGTGAGGGGAACAGGGACTATTTCTAACAGGAACTCAATGACTGGCTCTTTGGTCTCCCCACCCCCGAAGGGAGGAGCAGTCCTGTTAGGCCACAGAGGAGGGCTTTGCAGCCAGTCCTGAAGATACCTGATAAAACAGGATCAGATGAATGGGGAGGAGGTCCCCCCTATCAGTGGACTTGGAAAGGGGCACGGTGGAGATGAGGGAGGGAGGGAGGGACTGGGAGGGAATGAGGGATCAGGACACGGCTGGGATACAGAGTTAATAAAATGTAACTGATAAAAATAAAAAAAGAAGTAGTTTTACAGAGGGGCTTAGGAGGAGAAGAGGGAGGGGGTCACAGCCAGCATACAAAGTGAATAAATATTAAAAAAAAAAGTCTTACTCAATAAATTTAAAAATACATATTTAAAATAAAAAAAGATTAGTATTGCTACCTGTAATTTTAAACAGCTGTGCATTTCCTTTGAGTTCTAAAATTAGAAAGAACATTTCATCATGATAAAACTTTACCTAACACAAAAGCCTGTATGAAATACCCTTTGAAAGCAGACACTACCATTGTAATCAAGAGCAGAATTGGTGAATAAATCACATTACGACAGGTATATAACTTCAATATCACATCATTTTTCATTTCCCCTACTACAAAAATCTTCCAACCTTGAAAGATGTGTTTTATGTTACATGGCATTCATTATACTGAAAATGGGCCTAATTTCTCAACCAATTTCCATTACGACAATAAAAAATGTTTATAGAGGGGAAATAAATCTTGAAATTACTTTTAATTACATCATTAAATTTAAACCTTTTTACCTTAAATATGACAGATTTTTCTTTACACAAAAATATTACAATCTTCTATATTTGAGGACTTCAAAAATATATTAGTTCAAAACTCATTTCTTGGTTCCCACTGAGATTTAAATTACCAGAAACTAATAGCCTCATTGCAAGAGTTCCATTCCATGGCTTGTAAGTTAAATTCACCAGCATGATATCTATTTTTATATATGCAAATTCCACAGGTTTACTGTAAATTCATGACATTAACAGTGGTTTCCTAAAAGATTGGTACTGCCACTGAAACAAATACACAAAATGAGACAGGAAGCACCCATAACTTTTCTTCCTTTCCTGTTTTATTGTGGCAATCATGGAAAGAATAGAGACAGTCTAAAACATAAAAAAAATAGCAGCTGAAAGCAGTATAAACTGTATGAAAAAGTAATATTTGCATATAAATCAAAGAAAGCAATAAGGCTTACCCCATGGTATATAATAAAAAAATTATTTTATTACGGAAGCCACTGCTAGCATTCTAAGCTTCAATTTTTATGTTTTTCAAAATTTGGCATAAAAAGAATGAAAAGAAAATTTACTAGCAATAATATATATAGAATTGACCAGTTTTCTCCCTTACCATTTGATTTCTTCCTAATGCTTTAAGAAGCCTAGCATGCAGAACAAAACATTAAATTGTGAGTGGAGTAAAGTAAGACAATTACTGTCATAATAGGCAAAAGCACAACCCAGGCAGAGATGTTTCAGCTTAGGGCCCTCTCACTGGTACCTACTGTATTTATTTATTTGTTTATTCTGTTATGTAAATAACATTGGCATTGTTCATCAGTTTTATCTGCCACGGTTACTCTTGGAAAATGTAGTTACAATCACAACTATTCAAACAGATGTAACTAATTCCAGGCTGTAATTAGCTGAGGTTCCTGTCTCCATAGCATTTTAATTACTCCTGGTAATAAGGTAAGCACTTTCTGTTTCTGGGATACCTCATTCAGGATGAACTTTTCTAATTCCTACCATTTTTTTACTTGTTTTTAATTGCTAAGTAGTGTTCCTTTGTGTAAATGTACCACAATTTCTGTATCTATTCCTCCGTTGACGGACATCTGGGTTATTTCCAGATTCTGGCTATTACAAATAAAGCTGTTATGAACATGGCTGAGCACATGCCCTTGTATACTTGAGCATATTTTGGCTATATGCTCAGGAGGAGTATAGCTGGATCTTGAGGTAGCATTATTCATAATTTTCTGAGAAAGCAGCAGACTGATTTTGAAAGTGGTTGTACAAGTTTACATTCCCACCATCAGTGGAGGAGGGTTCCCCTTTCTCCACATGTCCTGTGACCTCCACATGAGCATCATAATATGTGAGCACCCACACAGATACAAACACATGCACACAAATAAATAATGTAACTAAAGCAACTAGGAATGGTAGGGCAGACCTTTGCCTAGCACTCAGGACACAGAGGCAGGCAAGTCTCTACGGGTTGAAAGCCAGCCTGGTCTACAGAGTTAGTTCCAGGATAGCCAAGACTACATAGTGAGACCCTCACCCCATCAAACAAACAAACAACCCTTGAGACACACATGGTATATACTCACTTATATATCATATCATATCATATCCTATCATATCATATCATATCAACATACTAAGATCTGTACACCTAAAGAAGCTAAGCAAGAAGGAGGACTCTGGGTAAGATGCTCAATTCTTATTCAGAAAGACAAATTGGACAGACATCGGAAGAGGGAGAAAACAGGGTACAGGACAGGAGTCTACCACAGAGAGCCTCTGAAAGACTACCCAGCAGGATATCAAACCAGACGTTGAGACTCATAGCCAAACTTTGGGCACAGTTCAAGGAATCTTATGAAAGAAGGGGGATAAAGAAAGACTTGGAGGGGACAGGAGCTCTTCAAGGAGAGCAATAGAACCAAAAAATCTGGGCACAGGGTTCTTTTCTGATAATTCAACCAAGGACCATGCATGGAGATAACCTAGAACCCCTGCACAGATATAGACCATGGCTGCTCAGTGTCCAACTGGGTTCCCTAATAAGTGGAACAGAGACTATCTCTGACATGAACTCAGTGGCTGAATCTTTGTTCACCTCCCCCAGGCAACAGAGGAAGACAGTGCAGCCACTCCTGATGAGACCTAATAGGCTAGGGTCAGATGGAAGGGGAGGAGGACCTCCCCTATCAGTGGATTAGGAAAGGGGAATGGGAGGGGAAGAGGGAAGTAGGGGAGGGTTGGAAGGGGACAAGAGAGGGGGCTACAGCTGGGATAGAATGTAATAAATTGTAATAAATAAGAAAACTTTAAAATAAGTTAAGCACTTATAGGCAGACATCAACTTCTTCAGAGGTCATCAAGGAGCTATTTAATTCATAGCAACTACTAAATTCTTGATCACTATCACACTAAATAACTTTCTTCACACTACAGAATGGTATAAAGTTTCACTGATAGCAACAGAAGAATTTGGTACCTTTCTGTAAAAAAGGACACTGTGGGTACAATGCTATCTTGGATCAATTAGTTTCTACAACACTGTCTTCAAAGAATGTATATGGATATTTTTTAATTCTGACATGAAGAGGAGGCTAATAAAATCCTATTTTAGAGAAGAATGCCATATGACAAATACAGAAATAGAGACAAAATCAGAAAATAATTCTGTAACAACCCAACAACTAACTGACTCAGAGAATAAGTCCATTTACGGGTGTGAAAATTATACAAAATGTTGCTAAAGACTAGGATACTTACATGATCTCAAAACATCATAGTTTTTATCAGTTTTTAATTTCAAATATAAAGTACACTTTGCCAGTCCCTACAATGGGGCAGCCAGATATCCATATTCTTCGTGATGAGATGCTCTGAGGCAAAGCATCACCTATGTAATATCATTGCTAAAAATTTTTATCCTAAATTTAATCACAGGTAAACAGACAAATCAAAGGTTGGAAAATATTCAGACAAATAACTCATTTGATTACTTAAAAGTGTTAAGAAAAACGTCTCAAATGCATCTAGACTCCACTAGATTAAATAAGATGAAGAAGATATAAACAATAAAGTTATATCTTCAACTAGATTCTAAGAATATAATTTAAAGGGGCATTAACAAAGCTGGGAAAATTTGAAAATGGGCCGTAGGTAGATAACAGCATCACATCAGTTAAACAAACAAACAAACAAAAAAAACTGGTTTGAATGTATTTCGATGCTAATGTTGGAAAAATCCCTGGCTCTTTGGTGATACATGCATAAGCATGAAAAGCTGAAGTATAGAAAATAAGCAACAAAATAAGTCAATAAAAAATAATGAATAAGCAAATATAGTGTAATGTAATGTTTTAACAAAAGTTAGAGCTGTTATGAGTACACATTCTAACATTATGATGACTTTGAAAGCCTTAGAGCAAATAATAAAATTTGGTAGAGAGTTCCTTACAGATTCATACAATGTACAAAATGAGGAACTATAAAATAATAAATCAATTCTTTTAATCAAAGCAATATCTGCCAAAATTCCAATCTTATTTTTAAGTCATTTCATTTTAAGTCATTTCAAAATGGTTCATTTTAATCAACTTCCTGAAATGTGAAAACTTAAAAATAAAATTAAAATTATGCATTTGTATACTTACATACAATCTGATGTGACATTTCATAATTGGACTACATTAAAAACAAAAGCATGAAATTGTTTTAGCAGCTATTTCAGCCTAGTCATCTGTTTAATACAAGTAATTTTTCCAAATGAAAACATTGCTTCATTGAAATAGTAATTAAGCAGTGCCCTCCCCACGAAGAATGAAAAGCAGAGTTTGCCAAATTTAGTGAAGCACTTTGATGCATTTTTGCTACTGCTTATAAATCACATACTTCTAAATCTGTCTCCAAATTACTCTTCCTTATAAATGTGAAAAAACATTATAAATGGGTATCAATTTAAGAAACTAAACAATAAGCATTATTTCACATATTGGTGTCAATATAGATATTATTTTAATCTAACAATTGGCTAGAGATTTTTTCATCAGTTTTCTAAAATGACACATAAAAAACCATACATAAAAAATGATACATAAAACGATACATAAAAAAAATGAAACACATCTGTTCACCTATTCAACTTTTCTAAAGAAGCAATCATGCCACAAGCACACAAGGTAAAAATTGCTTCTAAATATTGAATTTTCAGTAACTGTAATTAAGGGAACTGAGGGTGCCTGGGTTTATTACAATAGTACTTTGTTATCAAATGTTTAATCTACCAAATTATCAGTTTTTGTCATTATAAAGCAAATATGCATTTCTAAAAGTGTATCAACAAAAATTAGTACAAGAAATTTTAATAACATAACATGCAACAAAAAAAACTATATAAATTTGCCAAAATATAAATAGCACTTTATGTAAGGGATATAGGATGATGGGTCATTTTTAATTTTTATTCCAGTTTGCTTTCAGTTTTTGTGATAAGCACCAAGACCAACTCTTACAGCTTATAATCTATCATGGAAGCAGGAACTCCAGGCAAAATGCTGGAGGCAGGAGCCAATGCAGAAACCATGGAGGAAGGCTGCTTACTGGTTTGCACCAACATACCATTTTGTACTGTCCAGGAACACCTGACCAAGGATACCACTACCTACAGTGGGTGGGACCCTTGGGCTTCAATTACTAATACAGAACATGCCCTACGGACTTGCACAGAGGACAATCTGATGGAGGCAATTTCTAAATTACTATTCCATTTTCCCAGATATGTCTACTTTGACAAAAACAAACAAGCAAACAAACAAAAACATAAGCAGTACAATTTCCTTTTGTTACTCCACCAACTACCTTTCAAACAGGGCAGTGGTCTTTTTAAATCAATCTTTTAAGTTAGTACACAAGTACGAACTTAAGTATCAAGTTTCATTATCACACTTTTGAGCATATATGTCAGTTTATTTTACTATTATTCATTTCCTTGGCTCACTTTTTTTCTCATCATAATTGCATTACCTGTATAGGTAGGTAGGTAGATAGATAGATAGATAGATAGATAGATAGATAGATAGATAGATAGATAGATAAAGGAGTAAGCGTTGTAACTTCTATATTTGAAGGAATCTGTAACTTCTGTATTTGAAGGAATCTGGAGCTTTTTATATTTCAGTTCTCTTTTTAAAATTTTATTTTATTATTATTATTTATTACAATTTATTCAGTTTGTATCCTGGCTGTGACTCCCTCTCTCATCTCCTCCCAAAACCACCCTCCCTACCTCAATCTTTTTGCCCTATGCCCCTCCCCTAGTCCACTGATAGGGGAGGTCCTCCTCCCCTTCTTTTTTACCCTAGCCTGTCAGGTCTCATCAGGACTGGTTGTATTGTCTTCCTCTGTGGCCTGGCAAGGCTGTCTCCCACCAGGCCAGGGGGGGGGGGGTGATCAAAGAGCCTGTCACTAAGTACATGCCAGAAAAAGCACCTGCTCCATTACTAGGGACGCCACTTGGATACTAAGTCTATGGGTTGCATCTGAGCAAGGGATTTAGGTCCTCTCCTTACATTGCCTTTGGTTGGGGTATCAGTTTCTGCAGGACCCCCATGCCTCACTTTTTAGGGGGTGGGGCTCTGTTGGTCTCCTATTGGCACTCCTGTCTCCTCCAGGCCTTTCTATCTTCCCCTTCTGTCATAAGATTCCCTGCATTCTGCCCAAAGACTGGTTATCAGTCTTGGCCTCTGCTTCAATACCTAGATCATTAGAGTCTTTCAGAGGTCCTGTTCCCTGTCTTCTTCTGCTTCCATTGTCTATCACATTTGTCCTTCATAATGAGGATTGAGCATCTTCCCTAGGGTCATCTTTGTTTTTCAGCTTCTTTAGGAGTGTAGATCTTAGTATGTTTATCCTTTATTGTATGGCTAATATCAACTTATGAGTGAGTATACACTATGTGTATCTTTCTGCTTCTGGGTTACCTCAGTCAAGATGACCATTTCTAGTCCCCACCATTTGCCTGCAAATTTCATTATTTCCTTGTTTTTAATAGCTGAGTAATATTCCATTCTGTAAATGTACCACAGTTTCTATATCCATTCCTCTGTTGAGGGACATCTAGGTTGTTTCTACATTCTGGCTATTACTAATAGAGCTGCTACAAACAAGGTTGAGCAAATATCCTTGTTGTATATTTGAGCATATTTCAGATATTTGCCTTGGAGTAGAACAGCTGGACCTTGAGGTAGCACTATTCCTAGTTTTCTGAGAAAGCACCAGACTAATTTTCAAAGTACAAGTTTACATTCCCACCAGCAATGGAGGATGGTTCCCCTTTCTTCACATCCTTTTCCAGCACGTGCTGTCATGGAGTTTTTGATCTTAGCCAGTCCAGCGGGTCTAGGGTGAAATCTCAGTGTTGTTTTGATTTGCATCTCGTTGATGGCTAAGGGTGTTGAATATTTCTTTAAGTGTTTCTCTGGCATTCAATAGTTTTTTATTGAGAATTCTCTATTTAGCTCTGTATGCTATTTTCTAATTGGATTACTTGTTTTTTATTTTTTTTTTGTTTTATTTTGGTTTTTTTGCAGGGGGGTTGGTGTTTGACTTCTTAAGTTTTTTATACATTCTAGATAGTAGCCCTCTGTCACATATAGGTTTGGTGAAGGTCGTCTATGTACCTTTTTAAAAGATGGAAAATTATTTCATTTTTCTTTTATTATTATTATATATTTTTTACAATTTATCTACTTTGTATCCCCTTTGTAACTCCCTCGCTCATCTCCTCCCAGTTCCCCCTCAATCCCTCTTCTTCCCCTATCCCTCTCATTTAGTCCACTGATAGGGGAAGTCCTCCTCCTCTACTGTCCCACCCTAGCCTGTCAGGTCCCATCAGGACTGCCTGGATCCTCTTCCTCTGTGGGCTGGCTTGGTTGCCCCACCAGAGAGAAGTGTTCAAGGAGAAGACAACTTAGTTTATATCATAGATTGTCTCTTCTACCCTTACTTGGGAACCTACATGGAGACTGAGCTGTCTACGGGCTACATCTGAGTGGGGAAGGGGGTCTATGTCCCTATGCATGGTCCTTGGTTGGTGCAACAGTCTCTACAGTCCTCTCTGGACCCAGATTTTTCTGACCCCAATCTATAGACTGAACATCTACTAAAAGAAGAAGGAAGAAAGAAGGAAGGAAGGAAGGAAGGAAGGAAGGAAGGAAGGAAGGAAAGAAAGAAAGAAAGAAAGAAAGAAAGAAAGAAAGAAAGAAAGAAAGAAAGAAAGAAAGAAAGAAAAGGAGGAGGAGAAGAAGAAGGAAGGAAAGGAAGGAAGGAAGGAAGGAAGGAAGGAAGGAAGGAAGGAAGGAAGGAAGGAAGGAAGGAAGGAGAAAAAGAAACAGGAAAAAATGACAACTCTAGCAGGAAAACTTGATTTATAAGAAGCACCAACAAGTGCCCTAAGAGAGTCCATAGGTGATAATTAAAAAACTGTCCTCAATGTAGAAAAGTTAACAACAAGAAACATACTTAAAATTGTTAACTTTTATTTTAAGCAGGAAAATATTTTTATGATGCTGGACTGAATCTCTGAAGAATAAGGACTATTTTTGAAAAATAAAATAACTAGCAGTCTTCCAATTTCAGTTCATATGCAGTTCAACTTCAGTGCAGTTATAAGAATGCAGTGATTGAACAGAGGGATACTAATGATTTCATTGCTGTTACAACCTAGTGTATTTGAAAATATCTAAGGCATACTAAGACATGGTCCTTGCTCTTTGAGAGCTTATAAGCATTTTAATTAAATAGTATTAATTAAACAAAGTTAATGTTTAATTTAAATTAATTATAAAAGACAAGAGTGCATAACAAAGGTGAACATGAATGATATAAAACTCAAAGGGACAATGTTTTATATCTTTAGCATAGAAAAAAATTGTTTCAAAAATTATAGGCCAATGCTATAAATGGAATTCTTTCTAGTGTTTATTTTTGGACCCCCAATGAAGCATTATTTTTGTACTTTTCCTCCCAGTGAAGTTGCACAGTGTCATATGTTTACCTGCATCAATATTGCCAATATACAAATGACAATTTGAAAAACACAAACATCACTCCTACTCAGTCATTTGGGCTCAGAGAATAGCAGGTTCAGGGGTATTTTGTCCCTCGATCTTTAATCATAGGAATAGATTAGGAATTATTCTAAAACTGAATATAGATTTAAGTAATAAAATCTTTCAAAACACATGCAGATTTTGTCTTAGTATCCTGGGTTTTATGACTAAATTCTGCCTATAAGTGAGTATATACCATGTGTGTTTTTTTGGTTCTAGGTTACCTCACTCAGGATGATCTTCTCTATTTCCATCCATTTGCCTGTAAATTTCAAAATTTCTTTGTTGTTAATTGCTGAGTAGTATTCCATTGTGTAAATGTACTAGAGTTTCTGTATCCATTCTTCAGTTGAGGGACTTCTAGTGTTTGGGTTTATTTGTTTGTTTGTATGTATGTTTCCAGTTTCTGGCTATTATGAGTAAAGCTGTTATGAACATAGTTGTCCTGGCTGAACTATGGGGCATCATTTAGGTATATGCCCAGGAGTGGTATAATTGGATTTGGAGGTAATGCTCTTCCCAGTTTTCTGAGAAAGTGCCAGAATGATTTCCAAAATTCTTGTACAAGTCTGCACTCCCAACAGCAATGGAGGAGGGTTCCCCTTTCTCCACATCCTCTCCAGCATGACTTGTCACTTGAGTTTTTGATCTTAGCTATTCTAATGGGTGTGAGATGGAATCTCAGAATTGATTTTATTTGCATTTCCCTGATGACTAAGGACATTGAATATTACTTTAACTGTTTCTCTGCCATTCAATATTCCTTTGTTGAGAATTCTAGCTATTCTACAATGCACAGACCACAAGAAGATAAGCCCAATGGGCTTCATGTGGACCCACTAGTTAGGGGAGTGAGGATATCTCTGACACAGACTATGTTGGCTTCTCTCTGATCACTTCCCCCTGATGGGTCTTTCCTACAAGAACACAGGGAAGGAAGACCAACTCAGTCCTCATGTAAATAGATCAGCCGGGCTATCCGGGTAGGGAGGCTCTCCTATTCTGAATAATAGGGGAGAGCACATGCAGGAGGAAGGGTGGGACTGGAAGGAGGGGAAGGAAGGGCCTATGACTGATATATAAATTGAATTAATTTAAAAGAAAATACATTCTGGGTTTTGTTGCTTTGTTTTGGTATATCAGCTAGACAAATGTTTTACCACTGAGCCAGGTTCCAGACCCTCTATGTCCTTATCCAAAACAAGCCTAATACACAAGCGAGCTTGCACAATGTTAAAACATAAGAAAATGAGAATCTAACTAGTACATTGCACTAATGAAGGTGAAATTAGGAGGACTAACATGAGTACTTTAATAGTGTATTTATGGTTCTTTAAAAGATCACTTACTATATACCACCATTCAATAGTCTCTGGTATTCTTTTCATGTGATTAACAAATGAGTTTTTCTGCTTTATCATTAAAAGTAATGGCATTGATTATTTTTATTCTGCTTGAATTTATATTTTAATAAGGTTGTTACCATCATCAAAACTAATTCTTTTACAGTAGCAACTATTCCACAATGTCCAAATTTGTTAGAAAAATACAATCAACTTGGAGTAGGAGAAAGTAATGTTTCTTCATGAAGCAACTACTTCAAACTCCAATAATCAATGTTTTGTCTCCCCCTTCTGGACTACCTAATTATGGAAGGGGAAAAAATAGAAAATTAAGATTAAATCTTCTGTTACAGGATATATTAATATAATTGGTGTGACGTGGTATAATATTGGCATAAAGTAATTGTTGAGGTATTATATTGCTAAACTAATAAAAATTCAATTTATTAATAGAATAACAGCTCACAAAAAATATTGAAATGTTTAGTGTTATTTTATGGATACTATTAGTAGTAGATGGTTTATAGCCAGGAACATATCAAGAACATTTGAACTTACTTAAAACTTGTCATAAATAATTCACTCAATTTCAATGTCTCTCTCGCTGTCTTGACAGGGTCTCACACTTTGGTGCAAGCTTGGCCTCAATTTCTATAGCTACTTCTGTCTCGTTGGCATTGCTTTCTTCCCCATCCTGATCCTAGAAACCCACAGGGCTCTATTTTGGGGAAAAAAAAAAAAAAAAACAAAAAACTGTGAGTCTCTCAGTTAGTGAAGGTGTTTTTCATAGCCAGATTAAAGGTTAAAATATCATTTGTAATTAACCTTCACTATGATGAGGAGCTTGTGCTATAGACTGCAATCATTTACAAAGATCACGAAAGGAACCAAACCAATGCCAACACATGATGAGAAGAAATGTAGTAAAATTACTATCAAGGGCCTGAAGATGTGGCTCAAAGGAGTGTCTGCCTAACATGAAGTCCTGGGTTAAATCCCCAGTATTGCATAAACCAGGTAGAGTGTAATACTTGTCTCAGCATCTCAGAGGCTGCAAGAAAGAACTGTGGCTTCTGGGTTTATATTTTTAATTATAGAAAGATATTCAGGATAGGTACAAACTGATAACTTAAAGACATAAATCATGTTAATTGATTCCAAATGGCCAGTATCGAAGAAAAAAAAATGGTGAGCTGTCTTTGAAAATGTAATGAATTTGCTCATGGCTTGGTAGGATTAACATAGTAAAAATGGCCATCTTACCAAAAGCAATCTACAGATTCAATGCAATGCCCATCAAATTACCAACACAATTCTTTACAGACCTGGAAAGGAAAATTCTCAACTTCATATGGAATAACAAGAAACCCAGAATTGCTAAAACAATCCTCTACAATAAAAGATCTTCTGGAGGTATCTCCATCCCTGATCTTAAGTTGTACTATAGAGCAACAGTTTTAAAAACTGCATGGTACTGGCATAGAAACAGAATGGTGGATCAATGGAACCGAACAGAGGACCCAGAAATAAACCCACACACTTATGGACACCTGATCTTTGACAAAGACGCCAAAACCATACAATGGAAAAAAGATAGCATCTTCAACAAATGGTGCTGGTCTAACTGGATGTCTACATGTAGAAAAATGAAAATAGATCCATACTTGTCACCCTGCACAAAACTGAAGTCCAAGTGGATCAAAGACCTCAACATAAAACCAGACACATTAAATCGGCTTGAAAAAAAAGTGGGAAATACCCTAGAACTCATTGGTACAGGGGGAAACTTCCTGAACAGAACACCAACAGCACAGACTCTAAGAGCAACAACCAATAAATGGGACCTCATGAAACTGAAAAGCTTCTGTAAAGCAAAGGACACCGTCATCAAAACAAAGCGACCACCTACAGATTGGGAAAGAATCTTCACCAACCCTTTATCTGACAGAGGACTCATATCCAGTATATATAAAGAACTAAAGAAGCTGAAAAGCAGCAAACCAAGTAATCCACTTAAAAAATGGGGAACAGAGCTAAACAGAGAATTCTCTGTAGAGGAATACCGAATGGCAGAGAAGCACTTAAAGAAATGCTCAACCTCATTAGCCATTAGGGAAATGCAAATCAAAACAACCCTGAGATTTCACCTTACACCCATGAGAATGGCCAAGATCAAAAACTCAAGTGACAACACATGCTGGAGAGGTTGTGGAGAAAGGGGAACCCTTCTCCACTGCTGGTGGGAATGTAAACTTGTACAACCACTCTGGAAATCAATCTGGCGCTTTCTCAGACAACTAGGAATAGCGCTTCCTCAAGATCCAGCCATACCACTACTGGGCATATATCCAAAAGAGGCTCAAGTACACAAAAAGGACATTTGCTCAACCATGTTTGTAGCAGCTTTATTTGTAATAGCCAGAAGCTGGAAACAACCCAGATGCCCCTCAACTGAAGAATGGATGCAGAAATTGTGGTACATCTACACAATGGAATATTACTCAGCAATGAAAAATAAGGAAATCATGAAATTCGCAGGTAAATGGTGGGATCTGGAAAGGATCATCCTGAGTGAGTTGTCCCAGAAGCAAAAAGACACACATGATATATACTCACTCATATAGACATACAACATAGGACAAACCCACTAAAACCTGTGCATCTAAAGAAACTAAGCAAGAGAGAGGACCCTAACTAAAACGTCCAATCCCGATCCAGAAAGGCAAAGAGGATGGACATCAGAAGAAGAAGAAAACAGGAAACAACCTAGGAACCTACCACAGAGGGCCTCTGAAAGCCTCTGCCCTTCAGACTATCAAAGCAGATGCTGAGCCTGATGGGCAACTGTTGGGCAGAGTGAACGGAATTTTAGGTAAGAACTGGGAAATAGTAAGAGCTGGAGAGGACAGGGTCTCCACAAGGAGAGCAACAGAACAAGAAAATTTGAACATAGGGAACTTCCCAGTGACTCATACTCCAACCAAGGACTATTCATGGAGATAACCTAGAACCCCTGCACAGATGTAGCCCAGGGCAGTTCAGAGTCCAATTGGGTTACATAGTAATGTGAAGAGGGACTGCCTCTGACATAATCTGATTGGCCTGCTCTTTGATCACCTCCCTCTGGGGGGGGGGGGGGGTTTGCAGCCTTACCAGGCCACAGTAGAGGACAATACAGCCACTTTTGATGTGAACTGACAGACTAAGATCAGAAAGGAGAGGAGAACTTCCCCTATTAGTGGACTTGGGGAGTGGCATGCAAGCAGAGGGAGGAGGGAAGGTGGGATTGGGATGGGAGGAGGGAGGGGCATATAGGGGGATGCAGAATGAATAAAGTATAATTGATGAAAAATTTAAGAAAAAAAGGGAAAAAAATAATTTAAGAACCTTAAATGACTTTCAAAATGGGAGGAAAACATGGAGTTAGTCAATTGGCATGGAGCACGTCTCGCCCCTGGGGGCAATGGTCTCCTGAACCTACTCAGACCTCGGACACCACCACTGCTAGTTCTAGAACTGACGCAGGATGTTCCAACGAGGGGTTAAGGCTTCTCATAATATTTCCTATAAGCCCACACCTCTTTGTCTATATCCCCCATTTTTATTCATTATTAGCCAGATAGAGCCAAGTAATTGTGGTAATGATACTTTCTTTTTTGCCCAATGCTAGAATGCTAGTAAATTTAGGTATGCCCTGGTTACTCGCATGCCTCACTGGGTACCTGTGCCCATTGATGCCCCTCACGCTATGACTCTCTTCAGACAGAAAAGGGATCTTGGAACTACAGCCACCATTGTTACTACCATCTCATTGACGGCTGTTGGAGCTACCACCAGGGCATTAGCCATGAGTCATACTGGGCAGACTGCTCAGACCCTGAATAATCATTTAGCCAATGTAGCTCATGCCTTAGTTGTACATAAAGGAATTAATGCTCAACTAAAAGGAAGCTTGATGGTGTTCAATCAGAGGATTGACCTCTTGCAGGAGCAAATTGATACCCTATGGCAAATCGCTCAACCTGGCTGTCAATGAAAGTATGCTGGACTTTGTGTCACTAGCATACAACATGATAATTTTTCCTGCGCTGCAAATCTGTCTAAACAATTGTCGAGCTATATTTTAGGTAATTGGACTGGAGAATTCGATACTACGATGGAGCAGCTGAGAGTGGCCATTGTCACAGTAAATTCTACCGGAGTGGACGCAGGACTAGCCACAGGATTATCAACATGGATTGCTGCAGCCATGAATCATCTGAAGGAATGGGCGGGCATGGGAGTGTTAGCAGGCCTTCTGGTGTTGGTCTCCTTGGTTTGCCTGTGGTATATATGCAAGATTAGAGTCTCACAACAGTGTGATGCAGCCATGATCATTCAGGCCTTTACAGCCATTGAAGCAAGACATTCTCCCCAAGCATGGTTGGATACCATAAAAAGCTAAAATGATACGCTCAGGATGCGAGGCTAAGCACTGCACTCAGGGTCAGCCGCTTTGGACCCAGAGAAGAGCATGTCTGATTGCATGCGGGTTGATGCCCCAGGTCCCGCCTCTGAGAAAAAGGTATCGGACGGGTCCGATGCTCTTTGGGTGGATGACACCTAAATGAACATCTGTACAAAGTCCCAATTTATTTCTAATATCAGAGATCAGACCTCTACTCTTGCCTGATGCGTCTAAAACAAAAAGGGGGAACTGTAGAGAGCTGCAGAATGCTATGCCTTAAAGATGGAGCTGGTTTCCGCCTTCCACCTTCCCGATGGTGAGTGCTCTCTGTCAGGAACAACTCCACATTTGGCTAAGGCCGAGGATCTGGCTTGCTTCCATGTATGTGGACCTATCTGCATTGCCCCCGTGGCATGCCTGGGTTGGCTACCCAGAGGCTATTTAAGCTGTGGGCTGGCTTTCCCCGGGGTCCGAGGATTGTTCAATGTTCCTGAATAAACTGCATTGAAAAAAAAAAAAAAAAAGAAAATGTAATGAATTTAAAAGGAAAATGGTATTCATGATTTGTAAAATTTGACTTTTGACTTGAACTTCATTTGAAATTGAAACAATTTTCTTTTGAAATTTCACATCTAGACTTTTTAAGGTGTCTAAATTTATATTACCTTGGGGATCATTTTTATCAAAATCTTGAATAAAGTTACCTACACTTGGTGTGATAAAAAAAGAAGAGACAGAGATTTCTTAAACATTTAAGATTGTCTATCTGAATAACAATACTCAAGACTATGAAATATGCATCACTGTTCTCTATGCCAACCCACTGAGTCACTGGGATATACACACAGCCCTCCTGACTTAGTAAAGATAGCTGGGCTTCAGTTTATGACTTAGAGAAAGATATTCAAATGATAAGTGATGTCTTCTCGTCAGTGGGGTACAGAGAGGATATTTTAAATAGTAAAAGCAGTAAACTGCAACAATTAGCCACGTTCTAAAAATCATACTATTAATGCTATTAAACTAAAAAATGTCTTTGCATGGTCAGACTTTACTTCTACTTTTGTGATCTTAATTATTTCTCCTTGATTTACAGGTCTAACTGAATTCATTGTCTTGGGGCAGCCACACTTGAAATTTCAGTCATTATTGAGGCAGACATCTCTTCTGTCCTTTTTAATTCATTTACCGAGGCTGATATATTTCACATGCAGTCTTCCTTGTTCTCTCACCTATACCCTCCATTTAGTTCTTACTAACTACATATTCCAGTTTAGAGTCATATGAAAGCACTACAGAAACGACCTGCTTGATCTCTCTGTCCTAGTCAATTCACATAACCTAGTCAATTCACATACTGCTACATTGACTGCTCCTCAGGAGAAACCTCCAATTCTGTTATTATATATCTCAAAAATGTCCAAGGTTCCCCAATGACTATTCAACTGACACATCCGTCACAGTACTCTCCTAAAATGACCTTAGCTTACTTTACCATGTCTTGGGACTGCTAACAATGCTTAATGTATTTTCAGCCATTGTAACTAGCTCTTCATGTTGTTTATTAAATACCCCCTTTCCTGTCCTTTTCTCGTCTCATGCTACCCACAGTATGCTCCATGCTAGTCCTTAAAGACTCCATGCACATTCTTGCCTCAAGGCCTTCACATTTGATATTGTCTCTGGTTGCAAAGCTCTTCAACAAATATCTGCATGCTATTTTCATTTTCACTTAGTTCTCTGTCCAAATATCACTTGTTTCCAGAGCTTGCCTATTTAAAACAACAAACTGCTGATCACTGTTTTCTCATCTTGATGTTTTGTATGTTTTTTTTTTTTACTTTTTTCTTGCATAGCACTTGCAAAGATCTGCCACAATATTTGATATGTGTCTTACTGTTTGTTTCCCCAAAGAAAATGTTAGCTCCATGAGGACTACCAGTATACTTTATCATTCTAGCACTACAAGAAGGCCTAGAAATTAGGATCTGTGTATTTAAATTATGGTTCTCAGCTCCAGTGTACTACAGGTCCTGCCAAGGAAGAGTGAAGACAGTGCATTCACCAGAAAGACTAACCTGCCATTTCCTTAAATAGAGCCTGAAGTCCGAGCTCTATATGCATATTTCCACCTTTTTGTTTCTTTGTTTTTTTTTTTTTTAAGTTATAACACTGATATGAAAAAGGTGGAGAGGGAATGAGATTAATTCCCATTCCCCTGAATTTTAACCTAAACAGAAAAAGAAATTCATTTTTCCACTTTCATGTAGTTGACGTAATTTTCTCTGGGTATCAATGTGTAGTAGGATGCAATGTCAGGCATTATGGTCAGGGTGTCTGGCATAGTGCCTGGTACATAACTGGCTCCAAGCATAGTACCTGGCATATAACAAGTACCTAGTAACTTTGGGCTTCAGAAAAAGCAGTTAGATGTGATAGAGTATGCTTGTAATGGCAGTATGGGAGGACAACCTTGGATACTTATATGAGACCCTGCCTCTAACTATATGGTTAGAAAGAATGAATGCTCAAATTTAAGCTTTTTTTTCTGTTATAGGGTCTCATTAAATACCTCTGGATGACATTGAACTGACAGAGATTTGCCTGTCTCTGCATCCTATTTTTCTGGGATTAAAGGCCTGAACCACCATGTTTGACACTAAGTGGGTTATGAAAAATCTGGTCTTTCCATAGGTAAAACAAACATCCCTATAGTCCCTGTTACTTCCCTAGGCCCTGAAATATTTATTATATTGAGCTGACTTATGTTTTATGCTTATAGGATCAAGTCATGCTATTTCTATTTTTAAATGCATCATGTATAAACATGCTAATTATTCCTTTTTTTTCCCTATGTAAGAACACTTACTTATAAACTAGTGGATAAACTATTCCTGGCTTGCAGTTAAATCAAATCAATCATTTTAACTGTTTTCTCCTTAGATAATCTTCTTAGATGCTGAAAAAAACATTTGATTAAATCCAACATTCATTTATGTTTAAAGTCCTGAAGAAATCAGGAGGGAGCCAAGGTACTTACCTAAACATAGTAAAGGCAATATACAGCAAGCCTATAGCTAACATAAAACTAAATGGAGAAAAACTTAAATCAATTCCACTGAAATCAGGGACAAGGCAAGACTGTCCACTCTCTCCATACCTCTTTAACACCCTCAGCCAACTGGCTGGATACAAAATCAACTCAAAATAAATAAATAAATAAATAAATAAATAAATAAATAAATAAATAAAAGAGTAACCCTCCTGTATGCAAAAAACAAAAGGGTAGAGAAAGAAATTAGAAAAACAACACCCTTCACAATTGCCACAAAGGACATAAAGTACCTTAGTGTAACTCTAAACACACAAGTCAAAGACTTGTATGAAAAAAACTTTCAGTCTCTAAAGAAAGAAATAGAAGAAGATATCAGGAGATGGAAAGATCTCCCATGTTCATGGCTTGACAGGATTATCATAGTAAAAATGGCCATCTTACTAAAAGCAATCTACAGATTCAATGCAATTCCTATCAAATTACCAACACAATTCTTTATAAACCTTGAAAGAAAAATTCTCAACTTCATATGGAATAACAAGAAACATAGATTTGCTAAAACAATCCTCTACAATAAAAGATCTTCTGGAGTTATCTCCATCCCTGATTTCAAGTTGTTTTTTCAATCTATTTTAGCCAATGCGTTACTAAACAATAAAAACAATTTTGGTTCACAAAGTTCTACCATCCATATTTAAAACTAGAAGCCCCCCAAAACGTCATCATTCAGTCTACCTCTGCCTGCATACAAATCTCTAATACTTTCAATTAGGTAATGGAAGACATTTTATCATTTTCAATTCATGGACAGAATGTGAACAAAATCCTTAACTATTTTAGTGAATCTTTACAAAGAAAAAAGTATCAGGGATTCGGCAAGATGGCTGCACGGTACTACTCTCCTTCTGACCAGCAGCACAGCAGGATTGGCACAGTGACCAGCAGTCAGAACTCATAGCCCTAAAAAAACAAGTTATTGTGTTTCCCAAGTGATAGGATACCTCACAGTGGGGGATTCAACCAGCTTCAACTCACTCAGCTAAACCGCGAAAGAAATCCCAGTTCCACCAGGCTCTTGGTCACCAGCTCTGGGCCACATGCCAGCATGTTCTGATCACTGTCCCAGACAGAACTGTGGGAACCACAAGATCAGAGACTGGGATTTCCAGTCAAAAAATAACCCCATGGTGCAGAAAACGATTGGGACCAACAATAGGTCACCTGGACATTCCCTGGAAAAGACCTGGGGTGCCGTGGGCACCCAGGAGCCAGCCCAGAGCCAGAGCAAGTTACCCAGACACAGAGTCTGATCTGCGTGCCTGACTCCTTGCGCCAGATAGAACTGCGGGCCCCAGGGCATCAGAGACTGAGTTTCTCTGTCGGGTGCAAACCCACAGGGAGGGGAACAGCTGGTCTGATCTCAGAGCAGTCAGCCAATACCACCACCCCAAAAAGGTCTCAGGAAAAATTACCCAGTTTCGGGAGATGCCCAGGCACCCAATCACCAGAAAGGCAGAAAGGCTGAGCCATGCAAGTCTGTGCCATGCAAGTCTATGCCTGCGGGTTCTACTCGTCATCACAAACAGAATGGCTGTCCCCAAAGCAAAGACTGGGTGTCCCTTTCAATCAGGTCCAACGCTCAGGACACCCAACTCCAGAAGACATTCTGGATTTATGCAGACTCTACGCTCTAGCCTTCTACTGCAGGCATGAGCGCCAGGCTCACCAGCCATTATTGAGTACTGCAAGGGCACTGGGGCACACAGCTGCATCCTCAGACCTACAAAAGCCAGAGCGCCATTACAGCAGCCCTCAGATACTGGTCCAAGGTTCAACCAGTTATCCTTAGCTAAACTGACAAAACTGTGGGACTCCCTGGTTCTTCAAGAGGACTGCATCCAATAATTACACCTTAAGAGCAAAACCTGCTGCTCACTACATTCAGAGCAAGATACCCAGCAGCAAGGCAGCCATCACCAGGAACTCTCCTGATGAGAGGAGAGCCTTCCTGAACACGACAGTTACCACACAGGTCCATACGTCTGAAGTGAACTGTGACAATTCCTGAGAAGCACCATCATTCAGTTGACCATAACCAAACAGCAGAGGAGTACTGCAGAACCCTGTCAAGTGGCTTCTCCACACCCACGGACCCAGCAGGCATCAGAAATTAACAGACAACACCTGAGAAAGAAAGATGGGAAGAGGCCAGCAAAAAAGCACAACCAACAAAAGGCAAAACAATATTGCATCCCCAGAACCCAGTTATCCAAGAGCAAGTAGCACTGGACACCCTAACATAAGTGAAATTCAAGAAGAGGACCTTACATCTATGCTTATGAAGAGGTTAATGGAGGAAGCAAATAAGATGCATAAAGAATTAGGGGAAGATATAATAAGACACATTATGGCCATCCATAAAAAAATACAGGAACATTCAGCCAAAGGGTTTGAGGCTTTCAGAGAGGAAAAAATTAAATAACTGAAAGAAAAAAAAAGATACAGAGGAATGTTCAAAGAAACAGATGAAGGAATTGAAGGAAAAACAGAACAGATAAATGCAGTCAGACAGGTGAGGAAATCAACAACACAGTTCAAGATCCGAAGATAGAATTGGAAAAATTAAAGAAAGCACAAATGGAGGAAATCATGAAGACAGAAAACCTAGGAAACAAAACAGTAACTACAGAGGTAAGCATAAGCAACAGATTACAAGGGATGGAAGAAAGAATCTCAGGTGTGGAAGATACAATGGAAGAAATCGATGTATCCATCAAATAAAATAATAAATCTAAAAAATTCCTGTCACAAACCATCCAAGAAATCTAAGACAATATGAGAAGACAAAACCTAAGAAAAACAGGAATAGAGGAAAAAGAAGATACCCTCCTCCAAGGCCCAGAAAATATTTTCAACAAAATCATTGAAGAAAATATCCCCAACTTAAATGGGTGGCCTATAAGAATACAAGAAGCCTACAGAACACCTAATAAATTATACCACAAAAGAAAATCCTCACATCACATAATAATCAAAACAGTAAGTATAAAATTACTAAAAGCTCCAAGGAAAAAGGGCAAGTGACATATAATGGCAAACCCATCAGAATGGCACCTGACTTCTCAACAGAAACTATGAAATCCAGAAGAGTCTGGACACATATCATGCAGACCCTAAAAAAACACAGATGTCAGCCTAGGCAACTGTACCCAGCAAAACTCTCAGTCCTCATAGATAGAGAAAACAAGATATTCAACGACAAAAACAAATTTCAAAAATACCTACACACAAATCCAGAGTTACAGATGACACTAGAAGGAAAAATACAACCCAAGAAAACTAACTAATTTGAAGAAAATACAGGAAATAAAAAAAAAAAACCTTACTACAGCAAAACAAAAATAGCCAAACACACAAACACACTACTATAGCCAACATCACTATCATAGGATCTAACAACCACTGATCATTAATCTCCCTCAACATCAATGGACTCAATTCTCCAATAAAAAGACACAGACTAACAGAATGGATGCGTAAACAAGACCCAACAATATGTTGCATACAATAAACACACCTAAATCACAAAGATAGATAATACCTGGGAGTAAAGGGCAAGAAGATGGTTTTCCAAGCAAATGGACCCAAGAAGCAAGCAGGAGTAGCCATTCTAATACCTGATAAAATAGACTTCCAACCAAAATTAATCAAAAGAGATGGGGAAGGACACTTCATACTCATCAAGGAAAAATTCCACCAGGAAGAAATCACAATCCTGAACATCTATGCCCAAATACAAGGGCACCCACATTTGTGAAAGAAACATTGATAAAACTTAAACCACACATAGATCCCCACACACAAATAGTGGGAGACTTCAACACCCCACTCTCAACAAAGGACAGGTCAACTAAACAGAAATTAAACAAAGAAACAATAACTCAGACAGAGGTCATGAATCAAATAAACCTTACAGACATCTACAGAACCTTTCACCCAAACACAAAAGAACTTACCTTCTTCTCAGCACCTCATGGAACCTTCTCCAAAATAAACCATATAGTTGGTCACAAAGCAAGACTCAACAGATACAAGGAGATTGAAATAATCCCTTGTATCCTATCTGATCACCATAGACTAAAGCTGGACCTCAATGAGAAAAATTTCAAAAGGCCTACACACACATGGAAACTGGACAGCTTGCTACTAAATGACAGCTGGGTCAGAGAAGAAATAAAGAAATTAAAGACTTCCTAGAATTCAATGAAAATGAAGGCACAACATACCCAAACTTATGGGACACAATGAAAGCAGTGCTAAGAGGAAAGTTTATAGCACTAAGTGCCTTCAAGAAGAAAGACTAGAGGAAAAATGAGATTCCCACATCGAAGGGCCAGAAAATATTTTCAAAAAATTCATAGAAGACAATTGCCTCAATTTAAAGGACAGGACTATACGCATATAAGAGGCCTAGAGAACACCTAACAGATTAGACTAGAAATAAAAATTCTCCTACCACACAATAACCAAAATGCAAAATACACAGAACAACAACAACAAAAAAGCTACAAGGGAAAAAGGCCAAGTAACATAATAGCAAACCCATCAGAATCACAACTGAAAAAAAAAAAAAAAAAAAGAATCACAACTGACTTCTCAACAGACTATGAAAGCCAGAAGGGCCTGGATGGATTTCATTAAGACCCTAAGAGAACACAGATGTCAGCCCAGACTATTATACCCAGAAAAACACTCAAACATCATACACGGAGAACACAAGATACTCAAGAACAAAACCCATTTAAAGAAATCAAACCTTACAGAGCATACTAGAAGGAAAAATATTACCTGGGAAGGCTAACTACACTCAGGAAAACACAGGAAATAACTAACCTCACTACAGAAAAACTAAAATTAGAAAAGCATTCAAACACACTACTACAACCAACATCAAAATAAAAGGATCTACCAGTGACTGGTCATTAATATCTCTTAACATCAATGGAAACAACTCTCCAATAAAAGAGACAGACTAACAAAATGGATGCATAAACAGGACCCAACATTCTGCTCCATACAGGAAACACCCCACAGTCACAAAGAAACACATTACCTAAGAGTAAAGAGCTGGAAGATGGTTTACAAAGCAAACATAACCAAGAGGCAAGCAGAAGTAGCCATTCTAATATCTCCTAAAATAGACTTTGGACAAAAATTAATCAAAAGTGATGAGAAGGTTATTTCTTACTCATCAAAGGAAAATTCCACAAAGAAGACATCTCAATTCAGCACATCTATGCCACAAATACTAGGGCACCCACATTTGTAAAAGAAACATTAATAAAACTTAAACCACACATAAATTACCGTGGTGTGACTCTGACCAAACAAGTCAAAGATCTGTATGAAAAAAAAAAAAATTCAAGACTATGAAGAAAGAAGTAGAAGAAGATATTACAAGATAGAAAAATCTCCCATGCTCATGGATTAACATAGTGAAAATGGCTATCCTACCAAAAGCAATCAACAGATTTAATGCAATTTCCATCAAACTGCCAACACACTTTCTTAGAAATCTTAAAAGAACAATTCCCAATTTCATATGGAAAAACAAAATCAGAGAATAGCTAAAACAATCATCTACAACAGAAGATCTTCGGAAGGTATCTCTATCTCTGATCTCAGGCTGTACTACAGAAGAAAAACTGCACGGTACTGGCATAGAAACATACATGTGGATCAATGGAATGAATCAAAGATCCAAATATTAAGCCATACACCTGTGGATACTTGATTTTTGACAAAGAAGCTAAAATCATACAACAGAAAAAAAAAAAAAGATAGCATCTTCAACAAATGGAGTTAGTCTAACGGGATATCTACATGTAGAAAAATGCAAGTAAACCCATACTTATCACACTACACAAAACTAAACTCCAAGTGGATCAAAGACTTCAACGTAAAACCATATACATGTTAGAAGAAAAATGGAGAAGAGCCTTGACCTCATTTACAGAGGAAACAACTTCGTGATCAGAATACCAATAGCTCAGGCTCTAACATCAACAATCAATAAATGGCACCTCATGAAACTGAAAAGCTTCTGTAAAGCAGAGGACACAGTCATCAGGAAAAAAAAAAAAAAAAGACAACCTATAGACTGGGAAAAGGTCTTCACCAATCCTAAATCTGACCGAGGCCTAATATCCAGAATATATAAAGAACTCAAAAAGTTAAAAAGCAACAAACTAAGTAATCCAATTTTAAAATGGGGGGCGCGAAAGCATTGCCCATGTGGCACGCTGGGGTTGGCTACCCAGAGGCTATTTAAGCTGTGGTGCTGGCTTTCCCCAGGGTCAGATGATTGTTCAAGGTTCCTGAATAAACTGCATTGAAAAAAACAAACAAACAAAAAAAAAAACAAACAAAAACACAGAGAATTCTCAACAGAGGGATATCAAGTGATAGAGGAACACTTAAAGAAATGTTCCATGTCCTTAGTCATTAGGGAAATGCAAATAATAACAAACCTGACATTCCATGTAACACCTATCAGAATGCCTAAGATGAAAAACTAAAAGGATGATGCATTTTGGAGATGTTGCAGAGAAAGGGAAACCTTCCTCAATTGCTGGTGAAAATGTAACCTTGTAAAAACACTTGGGAAATCAATCTGGCACTTTCTCAGAAAATTAAGAAGAGTGCTACCTCAAGATCCTGCTATACAATTCCTACACATTCCCTCCATTGCTGGTGGGAGTGCAAACTTGCACAACCACTTTGGAAATCATTCTGTTCCTTTCTCAGAAAATTGGAAATAGCATTACCTCAAGATCCAGTTACACCACTCCTGGACATATACCCGAAAAATATCATACCACTTAACAAGAATTTGTTTAACTATGCTCATAGCAGCTTTATTTGTAATTGTCAGAATCTAGAAACAGCCTAGATCTCTCTCAACAGAGGGATGGATAAAGAAATTGTGGTACATTTCCACAATAGAATGCTACTCAGATGTTAAAAACAAGGAAATCATGAAATTTGCAGGCAAATGGATGTGGAACTAGAAAGAACATGCTGAGTAATGTAACTCAGAAACATAAAGACATCATGGTATACAATCACTTATAAGCAGCTATTAGCTGTACAATATAGGATAACCATACTGAAATCTACAGACCTAAAGAATCTAAACACTAAGGAGGACCTTAGGGAAGATACCTAAATCTCATTCAGAATAGCAAATGGGATAGACACCAGAAAGAGTGGAAGAGAGGAAACAGGATGGGAGCCTACTATAGAGTATCCTCTGAAAGGCTCTACCCTACAGGGGATTAAAGCAGATTCTGAGATTCTCGGACCAACTTTGGGCAAAGCACAAGGAGTCTTATGGAATCAGGGGGCAACAGAAGAACACAGAGATGACTGGAGCCCCACAAGGAGACCAACAAAGCTAAAAATTCTGAGTCCAGGTTATTCTGCAGAAACTGATGAACCAACCAAAGACTATGCATGGAGAGGACCTAGACCCCTTCTCAGATGAAGTCTATTGGCAGCTCAGTCTCCATGTGGGTCCCTGAGTAAAGAGAGCAAGGGCTTCCATTGTCATGAACTTGGTTGCCTACTCTTCTATCACTCAACCCTGGTGATGAGGCCTTGCCAGGCCATAGAGGTAGAGAATCCAGGTAGTCCTGATAAGACTTCATAAGCTATGGGCAGATGGCAATGGTGGAGAACTCCTGTTTTCAGTGAAGTAGGGGAAAGGGATAGGAAGGAAGAGGGAGTGAGGGTAGTACTGGGAGGAGTTGAGGGAGGGTGCTTCAATCAGGATATATAATGAATTATATATATAAAATCTGTCCTATGGACAGAAAGACAAACCCAAACAATGACAGAGGTTTATTTCTCAAGTATATAAATTACTCTAAAGTAAAATAGAAATGTCGTTCTAAAAAGTCCTTTGGGATTTGGTAATAGAAATTACCAAACTGGAAGGAACGACATGTTTTTTGTTTGTTTTTTATTTTTTATTATTAGTTACATTTTATTAACTCTGTATCCCAGCTGTATCCCGCTCCCTCATTCCCTCCCAATCCTTCTCTCCCTCATCTCCTCCCTGCCCCTTTCCAAGTCCACTGATTAGGGAGTACCTCCTCCCCTTTCATCTGACCCTGTTTTATCAGGTATCTTTAGGACTGGCTGTAAAGTCCTCCTCTGTGGCCTAGCAGGACTTCTCCTCCCTTGGAGGGTGGGGAGGTCAAAGAGCCTGACATAGAGTAAGGAACAACATGTTAAAAAGAAAGAGCTACAGGTATTCTGGTAAGGTATCAGGTGGAGATAGAAGGTGGTTTAGGGAATCAAAATTAAGAAAGACTTCATACAAAATCTGTGAAGTGAATATGGTCAGAATATTCACAAAGCCAAGATCCATATGACCTGGAGATGAAGTGTAATTCTTTCCTAATAATGGACAGCTTTCAGGCTTGCTCTTTAAAGTAAAATTTATAAATATGAAAAATGAAATACAACAGTAATGTTTAAAAAAATTACTAGAGAAACAAAAGGGAAAAGGCCATGCAAACCTACTTCCTTATATATTCCATGTTTCTAAGTTCACTTTCTCTCCAGAACTCATTTTTTAACATTAAAATCTCTAAGTAACCACAGCATTTATTATTATTATTATTATTATTATTTGTGAACTCGACTACCGTAGGCAGCTCTATGAAATTTCAACCTACCAATTTTACTAGCAAAAAAATTCCTCCCACCTATTGAAGATTAATGAGTCCATGACACATAAGCCCTTTTGTAGATATTTTTTAACTGGGGTGATTTTATACATTGTTTGTTCATCTCTTTCACTGCAAAATAAAATAAGTACAAAAAGATTTCCATAATGTATCCTGCCTACCTCTAAATTAAACCTTCCTCCTTTCCTGTAGAAGGGATTTCTATAGTGTATTTTCTTTGATGCATAACTTGTCAATTCAATTGGGAGAAGCAGATGAGATATCAGAAAATGTCTAAGAAACAAGTTATACTCTGATTCTATACATGGCACTTATAACATTGGCTTTTAAAACACACTGGAACCCATGCACACTTGTTAGTCTTTCACTTTGCAATACTAACAATATAGCCTCTTTGGGCCCTCTCTGTGTTCTATACACCTATCTTTTGTCATGTCTTCTTCCCCTTTAGACCCAGTTTCTTGAAAGCAAAAGCTGTATTGATTGGCAAAAGAAGACAAATAAGAGTTGTATTCTAAAATGTGAAAGACATGTTGCTATGAGATAGAAGGAGTTACCGAGGACAGCTTCTCCAGCAACATGAAAGTTAATAAAAATGAATACATAGGTACTTGTGGGACCAGCAAAGAAGAGAAAAGTGTTCTAGTTTAAAGCTAGTGTATATTTGATTTATAAGGACTCAAGAAAAGTGTCTTTAGGTACTGTCAAGTGTATAGATAAAGGCATGAAGACAGCTAAAGATGACTTTTTTACAGGAATCATAAGATCAGAGAGATGGCTTAGTAGGTAAAGTTACTGGCCTCAACCCTGACAACCTGATTTAAATCCTTACGGTAGAAGGAAATAACTGACTTGTGCAAGATGTCCTCTGACTTATACACATATGCCCTGACATGTACATGTACACATATAAATCAATGTAATATTTTAAGGAAGAAGAGATGAGATTACAAAGGAAATTGGGAGCTATTTGAAGCTTTTAAGGAGGAAAGTAACATGTTCTGAAAACATATTCAACACCTCCCAAGGAGAGAGAGGAAAGGAGGTAAAAGAAGATAATCTTAACAGCATTAAACACATTCTCTATGCTAAACACATCATTTCCCTATAACTTTAAAGATGTTTCATATTCTATTCTCCAAATAATTGATACATACTAAAGGAACAAAAGTAATTACGGGGGAGATCCAAGATGGTGGCAAACAGCACACACCATATCTGAGAGGCACAGGATCCAAAACTCTGAAATAGGTGAGTAGAGGAGCAACTGAAGCCAGAACATCCACGTTGAGGCTTCCCGGGCAGGAGGGACAAACCCATGAGCAGAGACCATTTGGATCCAGGTCACATGCAGACTTCTACAGAGACCACGAGCAGTAAATATTCATTACCTCTGCACTTCCCCTTAACCCAAGCATGGGCATCCCTCTCTCCTCAGCTGAGGAATACCTACTGCTCCAAACACTGACCCCCCCCCCCCCCGCTCACTAACTGAAACATCAGAGGCAGACCTCCCAGTTCCACAGCAGCTGACTGATGTAAGGGCCTCCCAGGTCTGCTGGCTGCTATACAGGCTTCCCAGGACCTCCAAGCAGGTAACTGTACAAGTCCCCCAGTTCTGCTGCAATGGCGGGTGGTTGTAAGGGCCTCTCAGAGGGCTGCTGTAGGAGTCTCCCAGGTCTGCAGGCTACTGTACAGGTTAACCATGGCCTCCCAGCAGGCAGCTGTACCAGCTTCCCAGGTCTGCCACACCCATGCTCCCTGATTGAGACAACAGAAGTGGCTAATAAAGTAAGGGTCTCCCTGCCCAGCAGACAAACAGTGGAAACCACTAAGCTTACAGATCTCCTGCACTCTCAATAGAGAACAGGGGGAACCCCTGTGCTTTCTAATTAGTCATGCTAGCAAGTGAGTGTGCTTTCAAGTGAGTGCATGCAGAACCCCAGAGCCAGGTTGCATGTACACTATCAGCCAGACATAGGATACCTCCCAACAAAATACCCACTGTGGGCAACATAGGGATTCTTGGGACAGTGTTCTCAGTATTGAAGCTCCTGTTATCTGGATCTACCAGCTGAGTCCAGGCAAACAATTCCTGGAGCCCAGACAGATCTGAATACCAGGAGGACAAGCCCATAGGCCACTGAGGTACTCAGGACACCTGCACATGCACAATATACCCATGAACAATGCCAGCACCCACTCCCCCTCCTGGGCTTAAGCCCCACATTCAAGGCATCTTCCAGCTCTAGCACCCTTTCCTTCAAGGCACACTTCCACCCTCACACCAGCTCTTGCTCTCCCGCACTTCTGAACATGCACCTGCTACCTTCCTCCCTTAACTACAGCTGAAACACCAACATCCGTTCTCAAACCAGTGGACCTCACTCATCTTCCTGAAGAATACTCCAGAAACCAGGGAAATGCAAATCAAAACAACAATGAGATTTCACCTTTCACCCATCAGAATGACTAAGTTCAAAATCTCAAGTGACAACACATGCTGGTGAGGATATGGAGAAAGGGGAACCCTCCCCCATTACTGGTGGGAATTTAAACTGGTACAACCTGGAAATCAATCTGGCACTTTCTCAAACAATTAGGAATGGTGCTTCCTCAAGATTCAGCTATACCACTCCTAGGCATATACCCAAAATATGCTCAAGTACAATATAAGGACATTTGTTCAACCATGTTTGAAGCAGCTTTATTCATAACAGCCAGTATCTGGAAACAACACAGATGTCCCTCAACGAAGGAATGGATACAGAAATTGTAGTACATTTACACAATGGAATGCTACTCAACAATTAAAAACAAGGAAATCATAAAATTGGCAGGCAAATGATGAGAACTAGAAAAGATCATCCTGATTGTGATATCCCAGAAGCAGAGAGACACACATGGTATATACTCACTTATAAGTAGATATTAGACATAAAATATAGGATAAGCAAACTAAAATGTGTACATGTAAAAAGCTAGCAAAAAGGAGGATCCTGAATAGAATAATCAGTCCTCACTCAGAAAAGCAAATGGGTCGAACACTGGAAGAGGGAGAAAACTGAACAAGAGCCTACCATGGAGGGCCACTGAAAGAGTCTACCCAGCAAGGTATGAAAGCAGATGCTGAGGCTCACAGCCGAACTTTGGGCAGAGTGCAGGGAATCTTATAAAAGATGGGGGAGATAGAAAGACCTGGAGAGGACAGGAGCTCTGCAAGGAGAAAAAGAGAACCAAGAAATCTGGGCACAGGGGTCTTTTCTGAGACTGATACTTCAACCAAGGACCACTCATGAAGATAACCTGGAGCCCCTGCACAGATGTAGCCTATGGCATTTCAGTGTCCAAGGGGTTCCCTAGTAATGGGAACTGGGACTGTCTCTGACATGACCTGATTGGCCTGCCCTTTGATCACCACTCCCTGAGGGGAGAGAAGCCTTACCAGGCCACAGAGGAAGACAATGCAGCCACTCCTCATGAGACCTGATAGACTAGGTTCAGAAGGAAGTGGAGGAGGACCTCCCCTATCAGTGGACTGGGGGAGGGGCATGGGTGGAGAAGAGGGAGGGAGGGTAGGATTAGGAGGGGAAGACAGCAGGAGCTACAGGTGGGAAACAAAGTAAATAAACTGTAATTAATAAAAATTTAAAAAATAAAATAAATTTAATAAAAGAAAAGAAGAAAGTATTACAAACAACTCTGAATTACAATGCATGCAATGTCTGGCTTGCTACATGGGTCTCTTTTAAGTGCAATAACTTAAGTGTAAAATCTTTAAGTGGTAGTTCATAAAGAACTTTAAAACATAAGTTGATGACTTCAACTGATCCACATAATATCTAAAGTCTAGGGAAAAATTACACCCCAAAATTCAGAGCCAATTCAAACCATCCAACAAAAAACAGGTCTTCCGGTCTCCTAACTGTATAGCCTCAGTTACTTTCATTTATATATGACACCATAATAAAAGAAAAACTTCATAATAATAATTTGTGTAAACAAAAGTATAATGCTTTAGGAACACACCACCCCCATCCTGAGAAAGTGACATAAAGCACACAATTTCATCTGTGTTATCTAAATTGACACAGGTGTAATTACCAAGGGATGGGGTGAAGATAAAAAAATACACTTCTAAGAAAACCTGGACATATTCTAGTTCTAAACCTTACTACAAAAATGTAAGAAACTACTTAACATGACAAAATTTTAATCACTTGATCTCAATATTCATCTTAACACTCTGAAGAATATACAGTAAATGAAAAACCAAACCTTAAATATTGCATGCAAAAATTTTAAATCCACAAAACACAAATACAGTGCTAAGGGTAAAACATATCTTTTGTACTTACCGTAACTTTACTTCCAACTATCTGCATGAAGTTGTCAACAGAGAATGGTTATGGTGTGAAAAAAACAAAAACAAAAACAAAAACAAACAGCAATAATATTAGTAATCAGAAGTGTTCAGAGAAGTTATGTGCTTAATAAATTAGTGACTGGCCTACTCTATTAACACATTTAATGCTTCAGATCTTGATGTTAAAACAAAATACCAATATTAATGGGTGCCACATTTCAAAATCTATATTCTAAAGAATAGAGAGAAACAATAATTGTGATTTGGATATTTTTAAATCTGCATTCTAATAGGTTTTTCATCTACTACAAACTAAATATTAAATGGAACTGTAATATACACTTAGAAATTTTTCCTGTAGACAAGCCCTCAAAGAAATTATCAGGAGAAATTTTTTCCAAATATTGCTTTTGTTTTCTTTCCTAGCTAGGGTAAGCATACAGTTGAAGTAAGTTATTTTTAAAATACAAATGTTGCATTTAAAGTCATGTATCATGTTCAGAGGTAAACTTTCATTTAAAGCTGTAACATTTTATATTGTTATAAATTTAAAATGTGCAACCTTGTTTTAACTTAAACCTTTAAATTATAAGACAAATTCATTATTATCCTTTTCTAAATCATGTGTTCCAAGTATGAAATCACTTTTATATATCATGTGAGAACAAACAATGTACTATAAAAATGCTTATATTAATACCAAAGAAAGAGTTCAGAAATTTCCAGAGATAAGACAATTTCTGAAAGGCAGGATTCTGTTTAAAAATCTCAACATAAACATAATCTATGCCAAAATCCAAATATAAGTCAAACCACTGTTATCCAATTCCCACAAATGAGTATCAAGCAGGGTACCAAAAAGAGCTAATTCACCATTGAACACCATTCATCTGATAACAGTTATTATCAAGATGTGTTGTATTTTTCAGCTAGTGCTTTTCAAACAAATATCAAATTTAACTGAATGCCCACTAGGCTAAGTAAGATACCATAAGATACAAAAAGATAATGGCAGCTTTCAATTAAATGATTACAGAGGAATCCATGTCTCCAAAAAGAGAAGCAAGTGTCTTAAAAATTCATTCAACACACTGTTTACAAGTAACAATTATTTAGACAAACAAAAGTTTCTCTAGTACTACAACTATCGGTCTTCTGAAATGAAAGATATGCTATTGACCTAAATTATTTCAGCCCACCAAATAAGACAGAGGTTATATCTGTCCCTTGTTTCGTTAGTACAACATGAGACCAAAAAGAAAAATAAAACAAGTCTCTGTCTTAAGATAGGTTGGTAGTCCATGAAACAACTAAAATGTGACCCATTGAAGGCCTGCTTAATGATTCATTTTGATTGCAATATTATTTCATTTAACTAAAGCGCATACAGACATATATTAGATTGATTAGTAAAGAGAAGCAAAAAGAAAATGATTTGGTCATATCTAAGCTCAACTCTTTCACCATATCCAACACATGGATGAAAAGGACCAAGGAAAAATATCTGATGATGGCAAAATGTAGTAACAATAAATGCATACATACATACTGACATGTATTCTACAACTTTCAATTACTTCTTATATTGGTTAAGTCCACAAATCTATAGAAATAGTTGTGTACTGCAAGATTGTCTCTAAAACACCAGGAGCACAGTGTGCCTCTTGTATTATGAATCAGGGGGCTAGCTGTAACAATACTATTACAGCCTGTTTTTGATTTCTGTAATAGCACTTTGAAACTATAAAACCTTCTTTGTTATTTGTAACTAAATAATCCACACATGCCAATTCCCTTAGGTCAGGTCTAGCACCACACCTCCTATAATAACATGCATTTGGCTCCCAGAGTAATGAATGCAAACAAGGTTCTCCACATACCTATTTAAAGTTCACTCATCACCGAGTTACTTAATCTACTATTCCTTTAGTATTCACACAAGTATCTATTATTGAATAATGTATATTAATACATTAAGTGTGTGGAGAAGACCAAACAGTAGTTTTACAACATCAACTTGTGGTTACCTTAATCTGATAGTAACTGTAACAAAATTAATGATGCAAAACTGGACTTGTTAGTCTTAGAAACAAGTTCTGACATAAATTTGTGTATTGCTTCATCATCTTTTAACAGTGTTTCCCAGGAACGTAATGGCTATTTCCCACTGAGCTCACTTTTTCATTGTTTACCTTCCATATAAAAGAACAAATGCAGTTAAAGGAGAAAACAAAATTTACACTAAAATTTAACTATAGTCCTCCCATATCTTACATGTGACTATGGAACATTCTTCCACTTTAAAATTGGTTTTACTTTCAGATGAGAACACTGATTACCTACGAAGCCTTTATATAACATGATAGGTACTATCATATCAGCATTAAATGAGGAAACATCTTTACTGAGTATATCAATATAATGAAAAAGAAAAAAAAAGTACAAGTCAGGCTAAGCATATTTATCACCTACTGAAAGCCAGACAGCAGGGCAGGACCCTAAACTTCATATAGTCCAACAGCCACAAAATCAGTGATAATTAGTGCAAAACTGACTGTCATGATGATGAACAGGTAAAAGCATTGTTTTGTACTGAATATTGTTATTCAGTGAATGGCATCCCTTTTATCTTTAAAAGGAAATTATATAAACAATTTTCATTATTTTAATGATAAAAAATAGTACTAATTAATGTCTCTCCAAGGTGAGAAAACTTCAAAACATGCTTGTCAGCCTCCATCAAAATATTTCACTCATGAAAAAAATAATAGACAAAAAAACAAAAGCACACAAAAATCTCTAATCTTGGAAGCCTTATGAAAGAAGACCTAACAGGTATAATGAATGAGTCAAATAAGAGCCATCTAAACAGTAGAACTAATGTTGCAGCTACTTAAAAAGGGAAAAATTTGATGTCTTAAAAGAAATACTCCATTTCTATCATTTGAACAAAGCAGTTAAAATAAGCTCCTAGCTAGCCACTTTCCTTTCTCCATAGATCTCTACTTCCCCCTCTTTCTCCAGTGCTAGAGATGAAATCTAAAGCTTTAATAGGTTAGGCAGGTGCACTTACTGCTAAGCTTCAGCCTCAGCCAAATATTCTTTCATCTCTATATGAAAATGAACATAAGATTTGAAAGTGGACATAGTTTTCATCAGTTGAAGAGAACAGAGTATGATTTAAAATTAAAATATGTTGTACATAGATAATAAGTAATTATCCAAAGGTCAAGGAATGAGAACATCATATAATCTTCATTATAGTTTGTTTCACTTACTCAAACAACACCAACACATAAGCCAGAGATACTAACAAATCCCATCATTAAAACATCACATGATTAGTCATATATTATCTCTACTTTGTACTAAAATCTAGTTATATAGATTTGCTGGTAAAGTTGCCTTTAGGCATTTGAAAAACAACACTGAATGCCTTGCACTTCCTAAAGCTTCTTATTGGGAACAATGACTTGAGTGAAAAAATGAGAAGAGATTCATCAGAATTTCAGAGTAAAAGCCCTAATTCTATTGAAAATGATTCTCATGGCAAATTTCACTTATCGCTTGAAACATGTTTCTACCTTTGGATACCAGAACCAAATTAAAAAACATGCTGTCATTCTGCTCTGCTCTGGCAGAGCTGTAATGCATTATGTTTAAATAGCTCAGCACTCTGATTTAGCTTGCCTAAAGTACAAGATAGAATCAATACAATTGTAAAATTGAGTAGTTGCTACTAGATTTAGTGTACTAAAAAGTATGAATGAAATAGCCAAATGTTAGAATACACTTTTATAGTAAAGAATGTTTTCTTCAGTATTCAATGGTTTAATACTTTGTGTTAAATGCATGTATATTAATATCAATATATAATATACTCATATACCTACATATAAATTATATATGTATATGTATAAATATATGTATATACACAGATACATATGGTGATTTTATGAAATCTGGCCATGTAAAGCTCTTTTCAGAAATACAAAATATAGGTTTTGTCAGATCAAAATTAACTTTTTTTCCTACAAAAATTAATTCAAACCTGAAGGCTACTTTTCAAAGAATATTAGAACCATAATAACAAGTATTTTAAATCTATTAAAACAAAAAGAAATCTATCATAGCAATAAGGTTTTTTTGTTGACAAATTCTTTCAATGAATTCATACATTTAGGTTTTGAAATTCATACAAACTTGACTAAAGGTCTTGGTGTGTGCTTTCTTTTACATTAAGGTGAGCTTTACCACATCTATTATGAGGCAGCTTACACAGTTTTCATTCAAAACAAAACCAAATATGAGTAACATTCCAAAAAATTACATGCTTCAATGCAAACTTAATTAAAGGTAGCTGTTCTGTTTTCTCACTTATAGTCTGAAAATTTCATGTAACAATCTATATAGTAAATGAATACTAGTAAAACACTGCCAAGTTTTATTAAGTGCATAAAACCTTTGCACTCAAATTCAATGAATTTCGTCAAGAGACTTCCATATTGATCTTGTGTTTATAATAATGGATCTCTCCTGTCTAATGAATAGTTCAGTACTGAGATAGATATGCAAAATACGTGAAAGTGCATATAGATAGATACATAGATGCATAGATACATAGATATCGTTCCCTAAATTGGTAATATGAGTACACTGAGGAAGGAATTTAAAGAGCTACGTTTTTTTTAAATTTCAAGCAAACAGCTAACCTCATTCTGTTGGTGCCTGGAAAGTGTTCTTACTTACAGATTTGGCAGTAGCAGAAATATATTGGACAACCATCTCACGCTTGGTAGAAAAATCCTTGTTTCGCAAAGGAGCCTTCTTTTCTTCATTAAGATTCATATCCTCCTGTTAGAAAGAACATTTACTGTGAGAATGGATGAATTACTAATTAAGTGCTTCAAAAGTGATTAATGTAATTAATATTTAACAACAAATTTATTTTTTGGATAATTCACTATTAACAATTGAGATATCATAATTTTGTATATATTTCACACGTATTTGTGATTTATAATTTACCTAGCTAAAAAAAAAATATTTTTAGGCTATAAAACACTTCGGTGGTTTAAAACAGATAAATAATATAATGTCCTGGAAAAGATATTCATTTACCTCTATAGCAAACACACACACACACACACTCACATGCAGACATGCACACACATAATTACTCTTTGACCCATGCTCCCAAGGACCACTGTTATCCATGAAAACCAATATAACAAACAAATTTAACAGGATATGCATACACATATACATATGCACTAAAGAAAAAGTTTCTGAAAGTTGCCATATATTATAAAGAAAAAAAAGAAATATAGCTGAATATATATAGTTCAGTATTGTGCTTGATATTCTAATGCATATTCAAAATATATAAAAGTACATATATATAATTTCCTAAAGTAGTGATATGAGTGCACTGATGCAAGAACTTAAAGAACTGAAGTTTTTTCTAACTTTTTTTATTGATTGATTGGCTGCATTTATTCCCTTTGTATCCCAGCTTGTAGCTCCCTCCATCTATTCCCATTCCCACCCACCCTCTCTACCCCTATACCCCTTCCCTATTCCACTGATAGGGAGGTCCTTCTCCCCTTCTATCTGACCCTACCCTATCAAGTCTCATCAGGACTGGCTGCATCACCTTCCTCTGTGGCCTGGCAAGGCTGCACCCCCCAGGGAGAGATGATCAAAGAGTTGACCACTGAGTTCATGTCAGAGACAGACCCTGTTCCCTTTACTAGGGAACCCACTTGGAAACTGAGCAGACCATGGGCTTCACGTGAGCAGGGAGTCTAGGTTCTCTTCATATATGGTACTTGGTTATAGTCTTGCCTCTGCAGGGGCCCCTGGGCCCAGGCATTTTGGCTCTGTTGGTATCTTTGTAGAGTTCTTGTCCTTTCTAGGTCTTTCTATCTCCTTCTTCTTCCATTAGGTTTCCTGCACAGAGACTCATAGCCAAACTTTGGACAGAGTGCAGGTTTTTTTAACTTTCAGAGGAACAGCTAAGCTTATTTTGTTAGTGAATGAAAAACGACCCTACTTATGGATTTGTAATTTTTGTTCATACATATATATGTAAAACCTGTATCAACTATACAAATGCTTCATTGTGATACTTCACGCATGTATAAAATAGACTTTACCATGTTATCCTTCCTCTGCCATTTCTTATCCCTAAGTCAGTTCTTGTGAATCCCTTTACTCCTACCAAATATTCCCCTCCTACTAGTTCAGCTGGCAGAGAACTCCCTCACTACCTCCCCATCTGTGAGCACCTTATTTATTGCTAAGTTTTTTTTCCTTATAGAACTGGACATGAAATATATACAGAAAAATATTAATACTATATTAAAGTTGAAAGATTGTGTACCTTTTATGCCTTTTTTTAATTTTTCATCAATTACACTTTATTCATTCTGCATCCCCCCATAAGCCCCTCCCTCCTCCCCTCCCAGTCCCACCCTCCCTCCTCCCTCTGCTTGCATGCCACTCCCCAAGTCCACTGATAAGGGAGGTCCTCTCCTTTCTGATCTTAGTCTATCAGTTCACATCAAAAGTGGCTGCATTGTCCTCTACTATGGCCTGGTAAGGCTGCACCCCCCCCAGAGGAAGGTGATCAAAGAGCAGGCCAGTCAGATTATGTCAGAGGCAGTCCCTCTTCACATTACTATGTAACCCAATTGGACTCTGAACTGCCCTGGGCTACATCTGTGCAGGGGTTCTGGGTTATCTCCATGAATAGTCCTTGGTTGGAGTATGAGTCTCTGGGAAGTTCCCTGTGTTCAAATTTTCTTGTTCTGTTGCTCTCCTTGTGGAGACCCTGTCCTCTCCAGCTCTTACTATTTCCCAGTTCTTACCTAAAATTCCGTTCACCTGCCCAACAGTTGCCCATCAGGCTCAGCATCTGCTTTGATAGTCTGAAGGGGCTTTCTCAGACAACTAGGAATAGCGCTTCCTCAAGATCCAGCCATACCACTACTGGGCATATATCCAAAAGAGGCTCAAGTACACAAAAAGGACATTTGCTCAACCATGTTTGTAGCAGCTTTATTTGTAATAGCCAGAAGCTGGAAACAACCCAGATGCCCCTCAACTGAAGAATGGATGCAGAAATTGTGGTACATCTACACAATGGAATATTATTCAGCAATGAAAAATAAGGAAATCATGAAATTTGCAGGTAAATGGTGGGATCTGGAAAGGATCATCCTGAGTGAGTTGTCCCAGAAGCAAAAAGACACACATGGTATATACTCACTCATATAGACATACAACATAGGACAAACCCACTAAAACCTGTGCATCTAAAGAAACTAAGCAAGAGAGAGGACCCTAACTAAAATGTCCAATCCCTATCCGGAAAGGCAAAGAGGATAAACATCAGAAGAAGAAGAAAACAGGAAACAACCTAGGAACCTACCACAGAGGGCCTCTGAAAGCCTTTTATGCCTTTTTTAATTCTAAAATTGGAATCACCTATTTACTGGATATATAATAATAATATACTTCCAGAACTGTGCTAGACTGTTAAGACTGTAAAGTTGAGAAACTGCTTTTATATTCAAATTAAATGCTATTATTTATGAAGCAATGCCTGACCCTTAGTAAATGCTTAGTAAATGCTACATAAGTTTGTTGACTAAACAAACATGAATAATTCATTATCTAAAAGGTTCTAATAATTTTAATGGAGATATGTATAAGATCCTTTGAAAACAGGATATATGATAAGGTCAGTAAAGATTTAGCCTGGATTTGAGTTATAAAGAATGAGAGAAACCTAACAGCAAGGAGACTACTTAAAATATTCCAGTGGTCAACTGTCATTTTTGGCTGCCTGATGTAATTTAAACATGCTTTCTGCAGTTTAATGTATCCTCACATTGTCAGTTTCACTTAAAAAAAAATGAGTAGATAAAAACTGCATTTGTCTACTTCCCTTACATATAATCTAATTATAGACATGTGGCTTAGTCTATACCAATAAAATACTGTTATAAAAGGTATAGACTCAGAAATAAACTATATGAATGAACAGGCCTTGAACATGCCATCCACATTGCTGGTATGTGGGGTGGGAGTGTGTGGTGGAGCAACAGAGATGATATAGATAAGCAATTGATGGCAGCAGCCACATATTTTTTTACTTAGACCAATTGGTTCTAGAGGGGCAACAGCTCCTTAATCAGACTATATTTAACTACCTGGCTGTGCAAGCAATTCCTATAATGCCATCTGGAGCCCATTATTGAAACTCTCCTGATTGAAGAGCAAACTAAAATATTTTAATACTTAATCTACATTTAAAAATCAAGAATAAGTATTATTATTCTCATGCTCAGAAATGTCAGATACTAAAGCATTTAAGCAAATATTGTTAAGTGTCAAACTAAAAAGGATGGTAGCTAGACTGAGGAAAATAAATTTAAGAACCATGCAAATATTTTTTGAAGTCTGCATTTTCTCAGGCTAAAATATCCATACCAGCTACAATTTATGTTCAGATAACATCTATCTCTCCCACTTTCAAATATTTCGAGGTTTCTCTTTCATCTTGAAATTGGATTTTATGATTTGGTGACTGTTAAATGTAATATGTTTTCATACTTTCCTACTATTTTGTACATGATGCTGTTCTCTCTGCCACTTCTCGATCTGTGAGAGGCTGCCTCCCACTAAATCCACATCCAACCAATTCATACACTTTAAAACAATGCTCATCTAACTAAGCTTTATACAAGAGTTTCTACCATTCAGAAATGAAAACTCATCCTGTTCTTCCATATTAAACTTATTTATATTAATACCCTGTCCTAGAACTATCTCCATAAAACTCTAAAGTACTGGTTCTCAATCTTCCCAATGCTAAGAAAATTTAATAAATTGCCTCATGTTATGGTAATCCCAAACCACAATGTTATTTTCACTGTTACTTCAAAAATATAATTTTGCTACTGTTATGAATGATAATATAAATATCTCAAATGCAGGATATCTGATACACAACTCCCAATCAGAACCCAAAGGTTGAGAAACACTGTTCTAAGATAACTGAAGGCAAGAATTTAGCTCTATAATCCTTGCAAAAAAAGACACTGGTCCCTGGAATACAGAGAACACATACTGAATAATTTTTGAGCCTTGATTCTTGCTTTTATGGAGCAAAACTTTGGAAACTTAAAGTTTTCAATTTAAATTTTTATTTTTTATGTTAATTACAGTTTATTCACTTGTATCCCAGCTGTAGCTCTCTCCCTCTTCCCCCCCCAATCCCACCCTTCCTCCCTCATATCCTCCCATGCCCCTCTCCAAGTCTACTGATAGGGGAGGTCCTCCTTCCTTTCCATCTAATCTTAGCCTATCAGGTCTCATCAGGACTGATTGCATTGTCTTGCTCTGTGGCCTGGCAAGGATGCTCCCCACTCAGGGAGAGGTGATCAAAGAGCCAGCCACTGAGTTCACGTCAGAGACAGTCCCTGTTCCCCTTACTAGGGTACCCACTTGGAGACTGAGCTGCCATGGGTTACATCTGAGCTGTGGTTCTAGGTTATCTCCATGCAAGGTCCTTGGTTGGAGTATCAGTCTCAGAAAAGAGTCCTGTGCCCAGATTTCTTGGTTCTGTTGGTCTCCTTGTGGAGCTCCTGTCCCCTCCAGGTTTTTCTATCCCTCCTTCTTTCATAAGATTCCCTGCACTCTGCCCAAATTTTGACTGTGAGCCTCAGCATCTGCTTTGATACAGTGCTAGGTAGAGTCTTTCAGAGGCCCACTGTCCTGTTTCCTGTTTTCTCCTTCTTCCAGTGTCCATCTCATTTGCCTTTCTGAGTGAGGATTAATCATCTTACCCAGGGTACTCCTTCTTGCTTAGCTTCTTTGGGCATACAGATTTTAGTATATTTAACCTATATTATATGTCTAATACCATGTGTGTCTTTCTGTTTCTGGGATACCACACTCAGGATGATCTAGATCCCACCATTTGCCTTTCTTTAAATACTGTAAGTTACCTTAGAATCATCACCAGTTTTTTCACTTATGAAATGGCTGCCTATTTTGGTGAGGAATGGGTCCCATTACATATGAACAGAAGAGTTTATAATGACTCATTTCATTTTTACTGAAATAAAAAACATACCACTAGTTATGCAGCTGATACTTCCAAATCATTAACTCCAGCTTTATAATAAATAACAAAAGCAAATATAACTATACTTATAACTCAGTATTTAAACAACATAACTGAATATGAAACTACTTTAAACCGAGTTCTTTCAATAGAAAATAAGGCAAAGACAATTTTAAGCATATTTCATTCTTGTTTAATGTATCCACAATATATGAGGAATGTATTAAAAAATGATGAAGTCTAAATAATTAACCAAACTTAAAATACTTTTCAATTAAGTTATAATTGTAAACCACATTTTTTTCATGTTTTCACATCTCATACAGTTATCTCTTTCTAGACACATTCTTTTACTTCGTCAAATATTATCTGATTTGTTCTTGGTTTTATTTCATTCATTTACTTATTTTGGTATTGGGGCTTGAACCCAAAGCCTCAAACAATTTCAGCACATGCTACAACACTGGCTTATATCTATAACCCCAACACTGTATCACTAAAGTAATTAAGGAGAAACTATATAAGAATAATCAGATGAGAATCTTAGAAGGAGTAACAGCTGAATATTATTTCATTGAAACATTCATTCTTTCTCATCACTCTGTTTTACTCTCTTTCCTCTACCTCTAAGCTAGGGAGATATGCACCTTTAAGAAAAAGGATTTAATAGCACCCTAATACCTAAAATACACTACTATCAACAATGAATATAATTATATTTAATTCTTTATGTTTTAAAATTAGTAGTTTATGTTTATATATATATATAATTTATGCATTTATATTTATTAATTAAATTAATTATTTTCAAGGTTGTTTAGCTGGTTGGTAAGTTTGAGTTTGGTTGTATTCTCTTTTGATTCAAGATTGATAGAGTCCTCCTTGGAGCCATAGGTTAAAATGATACATGAAGTGGCTTAACTGAGCAGTGGGATATTTGCAACGAATATTTATTCACCTTCTGTGTACCTCAAGTTAATGCTAGGTATATTTACTGGTTATTTTATCTGGTTTTAACCAAATAAGCACTCAAAAAAATGGAAATAGAATTCTAAGTGATTCCTATAAAGACAACATATTGAGGATAACAGGATAATACAAATAATGCAAGCAGAAGGGAATAAGAAAAGGGGTGACTATTATATCTCTTATTTGTAACTCTGGGTCTTTCATTCATTATCACATAGTAAAAATGACAAAAATCTGGCTCTAATGAGCTGTCTCCACAAGATGGAAATGATTAAAGTAATCATTTGAAATATGCTTACATATTAATCATGCTGATGACCCTCATTTTATGTGTACACTACATTTTAAAATATTAGACAATGGGAGTAAAAATCCTCCTCAAATAAGGAGGTTATTTACATTCTACCAGCCATAGCATGAAGATAGAGATTTCAGTTTTATTAACAATAATTAGAATCACATAATCTCAATCCTGTATCTCAGTGAGAGTATATAAACTTAATGATACATGTTTATGAGCCTATTTAGAATTTTCTTTAATAGCAAGAAACAAAAGGCCCCCGCAGCATCTAGGAAACACTTTATAGAAGACAATGAAGTAATACATGTAAAACAAAACAAAATTTTAAAAAAATGTCTTCTGTGTCAGCAAACAATGGGAGAAGACACTTAGAAATCATTGCAAAAAATGTGCTAAAGCAGGTATTAGGAAAAAGACTTGAGTGTCAGAGATTCACCATATAGCTAGATTAATACGGCTGTTTTATAAAATAGCTAATAGTATTATTGGCTAGATTGTTTCAATACAGATAGATAGATAATTTTTCTTTGAGCCTGAATAGAACAATTTAACTATTTTTTTAACAGTTTGAAAATACTGCCAAAATAAACAGTAGTTAATAAGATACTTTCTAAAAATACCAGTAACATGAAGAATATCACAAACTTACATGTGGAAAAGTCAAACAGCCATTGCAGGAAGTATTTTAAACCACAGTGCACACTGAGGTGTTATCTTAGACCTATAAACCTTGCATTCTAGAAGATGCAGAGGGTCAGTCTCAGGTACATGATGAGTTCCCAACTAGTCTACGCTATAGAACAAGACTATCTCAAAATCACATGAAAAACAAATACAATAAAATATTTATATAATTTTGACATGAGTTAGGAAGCAAATATGAAAATATTTTCTCCCGAATCATACTAAGCAATGTAAGCTAGTACCAGAATGACCAATACAAAATCAAAATAAAAAGGAGGACATAACAATAGACACTGAGGAAATCCAAACAAACATTACTTCTTACTACAAAAGCCCATATGACACAAAATTTGAAAATGAAATGGACAATTTTCTTGATAGATAAGATTTACCAAAATTAAATCAAGATCAGGTAAATAAATTAAATAGTCCTAAATCCCGCAAGGGTATAGAAGCAGTCATCAAAAGTTTCCCATCCAAAAAATTCCAGGGCCAGATGTTTTCAGCGCAGAATTCTACCAGTCCTTCAAAGAGGAGCTAAATCCAAATCTCTTTAAACTATTCCACAAAAGAGAAACACAAGGAATATTACCAACCTCATTCAATGAGGCCATGCCTTGATACCTAAACCACACAAAGACCCAACAAAAAAAAAAGAGAACTTCAGACCTGTCTTATGACCATTGTTACAAATACACTCAATAAAATACTCGCAAAACAATTCCAAGAAAACATACAAAAGATCATCCACAATAACCAAGTAGGCTTCATCAGAGATATACATGGGTGGTTCAAAATACATAAGTCCATAAATGCAATCCACCATATAAAAAAACTGAAAGAAAAAAAAATAAACACATGATCATATCCCTAGAGGCCGAAAAAAACATTGGACAAAATCCAACACCCAGTCAGGTTTTAAGACACGTACATAAACATAGTAAAGGAAATATACAGTAAGCCTACAGCCAAGCCTACAACATCAACCTACATGGCAAGAAACTAAGAACAATAACACTGAAATCAGGGACAAGGCAAGGCTGCCCACTCTTTCCAAATCTCTTCAACATAGTACTTGAAGTCTTAGCTAGAGCTATAAGACAACTAAAGGAGTTCAAGGGGATATAAATTGGAAAGGAAGAAGTCAAAGAATCACTATTTGCAGATGATAGGATATTATACATGAGACCCCCCCCAAAAATTCAACCAGAGAACTCCTTCAGTTGACAAACACCTTCAGCAAAGTGGCTGGATACAAAATTAACTCAAAAAAATCAGTAGCCCTCCTGTATATGAAAGACAACAGGGCTGTGAAAGAAATTAGGGAAACAACATCCTTCACAGTAGCCACCATTAACATTAAGTACCTTGGTGCAACTCTAACCAAATAGGTGAAAGACCTGTATGAAAAAAACTTCAAGTCTCTGAAGAAAGAAATTTGAAGAAGATATCAGAAGATGGAAAGATCTCCTGTGCTCATTGATTGGTAGGACTAACATACTGAAAATGGCCATTGTGCCAAAAGCAATCTACAGATTCAATGCAATTCCCATCAAAATACCAATACAATTCTTTACAGACATTGAAAGAAAAATTCTCAACTTCATATGGAGAAACAAGAAACCCAGAATTTCCAAAAATATCCTGTACAACAACAGATCATCTGGAGGACCTCTGAAAGACTCTACCTAACAATGTATCAAAGCAGATGCTGAGCCTCATAACCAAATCTTTGGTAGAGTGCAGAGAATCATATGATAAAAGGGAGAGTTAGTATGAATGGGAGAGGACAGGAGTGCCACAAGGACTGAATTCTTTATATAAAATATATGGGACTGGAGAGATGGCTCAGTGATTGAGAGCACTATGTGCTCTTCCAAAGAATCCGGGTTCAATTCCAAACAACCACATAGCAGCTTACAACTGTCTGTAATACCCATTCCAAGGGATCTGATACCGTTACACTAATGCACATAAAATAAGAATGCTAAATTAACAAACCATGTTTTGGGATCTCTAAAAGAGATCTCTTCAAGTTCACCAATTTGAGATGCTCAATGTTTCATTTCTCCCCTTTTCAGAAAAAAAAATGTGTTGAATAATCCATGTTATATTTATTATTTTAGAACTAATTTAGTCTGCACCAAAAATTAAAAAAATATAAGAAACATGCTACAAATGTGCATTGTATGACTTACTAATATAAAAAAAATAAATGACTTAATTCCTTGGTTGCAATTACTATTTTTTCTATTTTATTGTTCATTTTACACTCTGAGTTCCAAACTGTATTTCATTTACTGAATAGACCTTGTAGACTTAGGCGCACTTTGCTTTGGACCAGCAAGCAAACAAATTAGTTATTTGAAAAGTTGATTTGGTACGCTACAAACTACAAAATAATAAAGGACAAAAAAATAAATCTGTCACCAATTTTAGACACTGACTAAAACAGGCATTATAGCAAATAAATAAACAAACAAATCTAGATATTCTTGGAAATACTTCTGTTTTTTAACAGGGTTTAAGTCTGTCATTTATATGACATAAAAAGATCCAATAAACATCTGTATTTAAAATGCAGTGTTTTTCTGAACACACAGAGTTTAAAATGACAATGAAATTAGAGGTGGAACTCACCATCATTTTCTCAAAGAGGTCCAGAACTTCCTTTTCAGACAAATTCAGAGATCGTTCATCATATAATGGCTGAGCTGCTGGAAACTCACTCACCACGGCTTGAGAATCAATAGGATGTTGAATAAGAGGTTTTTCTTTTTTGACAGTAGATTTTCTAAAACTTGTAATTCGATCACGCTGCAAACAGAGAGGGGGAGGAAAGCACTAAGAAAAGAATCAGGAGCTATAAACATTAAGAATGAAAGCATCAAAATGCCACTTAGTATAATATATATTATTATTGTCTCTTGACAAAATGTTATTTTAAGCAGCAAGCTCCAGTTAGAGATTGGACCATTTTGCAACCTTGAAATAGTTTTTAAGCTTCAGAAGTCTAGAAGTGAGAAAACATTCTTTCAAAAGTAAAATTTAGCCACTTGTCATTTCTGTTTTGCACAGGAAGTAAGTGAAGAGACACTTTAGATCAAAATATTTTGGTGGCTGTTTCTGGGAGAATGAGTTTTTGGTGCCAACTTCAGTGCTCTGGTATGGAAAGAGAGAAAGGAAACAGAGCTACTGATAAGTAACTCAAATGGAGATTTAGGGTAATGTTTTTCTTCTGAGCACTGTAAAAATTGTGACAAGTATATATATATATATATATATATATATATATATATATAGCAAATAAATATACAAACAAATCTAGATATTCTTGGAAATACTTCTGTTTTTTAACAGGGTTTAAGTCTGTCATTTATATGACATAAAAAGATCCAATAAACATCTGTATTTAAAATGCAGTGTTTTATATATATATATATATATATATATATATATATATATATACACATAAATAACTGTCAGTGTAGCAGTTGACTAAACAGAATAGTATGGAGTCTAAAGACAGACACAGTGACTTCAAATACAAACTGAAAAATTACTCTTAGAATCAGTGGTGAAGGAAAGTCACCTCTCTCACTGTTTCCTCTTCTCTACACTACAAGGTCACTATGAGAACTGAATACACTTGTGTTTTGTTGATGCTATTCTTCAACATTTTCTCTGCCAAATACTTGGCACCAATAGGAATTGAAACAAAGCTGAAGCACTTATTCCATTTGTTAGAAATGTACAGAGAAATATATTCTTCCTCCAAATATTATTGTGATGAACTCACTACTTTATAGGTGCTTCCTTTAAATCATTGATACCATGTACAATCTCTAACAGTTAGCTTGCTCTTTCCTATCAAGTGGGCCAAGGACTTTAGCTGCATGTCAACAGGCCATCTGACTTGAAAACCACCAAATATTTAACATCAAACATTAGTAAGATTCATAAAACTGAAGGCAACTCAGTTTTACATTGGTATCTGTTAGGAAGCACATGCAATATTATCAGGTCACATTAAGCAAGCATAAACATGTTAGCTATGAGGACAGTGAAGGCACACTGCCATGTCACCACCTTCCTTTTCAATTGCCTTAATACAAAAATATTAAAAACATTATTATAGTTTATGTACAATTTTTCTGAACCCCCTAACAGAACATATTCTTTATTTTATTGATTGAAATAATGCATGTTTTTTTAAAGCATAACATGTATTTTGAAGAAAGCAATTTTAAGCAGCTTAGTTGGGATTACAAAAATTATTTGAGTACATGGTTGCTTACAGAGAGATTATAGAAATCACAGTATTCTAGAGCTGGAGAGAAAAATGAAATGGCATCTAAACCAATTTTCTCAATTCACAGAATAGGCGATTCATTTAAATACATGAATTCCTGGTTCTGATCTCAGTTTTTATATTACGATTATTTCTTTAAAATTATTTGAACTTTATTATTAAATTTTGTTTAAACTCTTTGAAGGAAGTTAGGTTTGTTTAGATAGGTAATCTTCTCACACAACTCAAGAAATCTTCTCGCACAACTCAAGAATTTTAGTAATCCCAAATAAACTGAGTCTACTTTTACTTAAAAATATGGTGGACTTGAAAGCATTTAAATATGCAATTGGCCATTAAATTAATATATCTCTTCTCCACTCACTTTACATCACTTAAAAATGCTTATATAGTCCAAGCTTGTGTCCTGAGTATCAGCATTACTAGCACACATATTTGATCTTTATATACCCTTTATTTTAATGCAAAAATATGTAAGTATAAAGGGTGCATTTAAATCTTAGCTTGTAACTTTTAATAAAAATTACTATGGCAGTCTGAGCCTGACAATATGTAAACTTTTAACATTCAATAGCACATATTTGTTTTGTAAATAATTTCCACTTATATTGGTATTTAACATACTCACATGTTTTCTAGGCTCTGTAGAAATGTACCAAATTTTAAAATAGTTTGTTGTATATTACACAGATAAAATTTAGCTGAGATATTACACAACTCTTTAGGTAAGTTTGGGGCAGTTGTTTCTTTTTATTGAGTTGTGGTGGGGCACAACATACTCATGGTTAACCTAGAACACTCTATGTATACCAGGCTGACCTCTAACTTGCAACCATCTTTCTTCTTCAGTGTTTTGAGTGTTCAAATTACAGGTCTGGACCATTGTGCCTGGCTGCAATTATTTGCATTAATATGGGAAAACGGGAAATTACTCTATTTGCAATTATCACATTCTCTCTCATTTTATAAGCATGCAGTCAGTTTATGTTGCATATACCAATGCTTTAACGTCCACTTCTTTAATAAAAATGTAACATGCATAAGCAGTGCAATAACATGCCGGTCATTACACCTTACCACATCATCTGCCAAAGTTTTTATTTGAATGTTCTATTAAAACCAAAAGAAAACAAAACAAAACAAAAAAATGCCAGTCAGATAAGAGAAATTCATAGGTCAAACAGAACAATAAATAAAGGAACTAAATGTGTCGAATCTTTTAAAAAATATAAATTTTCAAAAAATTTATGAAGTTCAACATACAAATGAAACACCCATTACAGATTCTTTTCATATTTTATTTTTATTTTTTATTTGTTACAATTTATTCACTTTGTAACACCCTCCCTCATCCCCTTCCAATCCAACCTTAACTCCCTCTTCTGTTCCCATGCCTCTCCCCCACTTCACTGATAGGGGAGGTCCTCCTCCCCTGCCATCTGACCCTAGCCTATCAGGTCTCATCAGGGATAGCTGCATTGTCTTCCTCTGTAGCCTCTTAAGGCTGTTACCTCCTTAGGAAGAGGTGATCAAAGAGTCATCCACTGAGTTCATGTCAGAGACAGTCCCCTTACTAGGGCACACATTTGGATACTGAACTGCCATGGTCTACATCCGTGCAGGAGTTCTAGGTTATCTCCATGCATGGTCCTTGATTGGATTATCAGTCTCAGAAAAGGCCCCTGTACCCAGATTTTTTGGTTCTGTTGCTCTCCTTGTGGAGCTCCTGTCCCCTCCAGGTATTTCTATCTCCCCTTTCTTTCATAAAATTCCCTGCACTCTGCCCAAAGTTTGACTATGTGTCTCAGCATCTGCTTCGATTCTCTGCTGGGTATAGTCTTTTAGAGGCCCTCTGTGGTATGCTCCTCTTCTGTTCCTTGTTTTCTTACTCTTCCAATGTCTATCCTGCTTTCCATTCTGAGTGAGAACTGATCATCTAATCCAGATCATCTAATCTTGCTTATTTTCTTTAGGTGTACAGATTTTAGTATGTTTATCCTATATTATATATCTAATATCCACTTATAAATGAGCATATACCATATGTGTCTTTCTGCTTCGGGGATTCCTCATAGAAAGGAAGATCTTTTCTACTTCTCACCATTTGCCTGCTTAAATGAGTCTAATCTTTTAACAAATATAAATTTTCAAAAATTTTATGAAGTTCAACTTACAAATAATACCCTCATTACAATTTTTTAAAGTGTTAAAAATTACAAATGAAGGTTTCGTTGGGTGTAAAGTATTTTCCTTGTTTTTAAATATGGACACTAAGATCTGACTTTCACATCTATGTCAGATAGTACAACAGTGTTCAAATACAATAAAGCAGTCAGTAGAATTACATACTCTTACAGTCTTTAAAAAGGTTTAGCAATGAATAATATCTTAAATATAATTAAATTAAAATAAGGCAGTAACAATTTCACATATAGTCACAATTACTTAATGAGTAAAATGTTAAAATATAATAAAACTAACAATTCAATAAACTTCAGAATTCAGAAGATAAATCAAAATCTTATAATAGCATATAGTCAAAATGAATTCTAGATCTCACTGTGTAAGTACAGCCATACCTCATTTCATGATGATATGTTTCTAGAAATGCCTACTAAGTGACTTTATCATTAGATAAATATCATAGAGTATACTCAAGCAAAGAACGATGTCACTAGAAGATAAGCTCTTGCAGGATTACTATCATGTGTGGACTCCCATCTATGGCTCAGACTCCTCATACAGAACATGACAATACAGTAAAATGTCACTTTAAGGCATATATTTAGGAAAAAGCCAGTCCAAAATTGTTAGAAATTTAACCCTTGTTTCATATTATGTGTGTGTGAGAGGCTGAAAAAAGCATATTTAACATAGTCATAGAAGTTGGCATGAATTTTTACTAAGTAAAATATAATGTTTTCACTACAGAGAATTCCATGTTGAGTTTTCAGTAAGTCAAAATTGCTTGGTCTCACAATTCTAAGAAATTACCTCTAATTGCTACTATTCACTCTGTGCTTTTAAAGATCACCATTCCCAAGAACAGCTGTGGCAAAAACACTAGATCTTCTTGTATCTTGAATTCTTCAATTCCCTCAAGAATCTAAACTTCTAATACCTGTACTAAAGCATCACAAACCACAATGAATCCTTATTGCCTTAGAAAAAGAAAGTAGTGCTTGGAACATTGCTTAATAGGTAAAGTATTCACTTCATAAACATGAGAACCTGAGTTTGAAATTCTAAAATCCACATTAATCCAGGTGCAGTACTGTGTGTCTGTCATCCTTATACTCTGAAAATAAGATGAAAAGCAGTGACGAGAGAAGCCATGAAATCTAGTGAGCCAACTATACACGCAGCAAAGAACAAGAGGCCCTGTCTCAAATGAGATAAGGAGATGAGGACTAAGAAACACCTATAGTTGTCCTCTGAATTCCATTCATCCATGAACATGCTCTGGCACGCATGCATACATATACACCACATACATATATACACACACACCCATGTGCTGACACAGACACACTCACGTACATGCATATGACCCCTGACACACATACACATACACCCCATACACACACTTGTTCCCCCCCCACACATACATACACACTCACATATATTTATGTGGCCATTGACAAACACACACACAAACACACAATGTACACACACATGTGACCCTCAGAAAGACATGTATATACTCACATACTTACATTTGGCCCCCTGACACACACACACATACATACATACACACATCATATACACACTCACATATATTCATGTGTCCCCGATGCACATACACATACATTCATATATAAACATAGTGAACACACATGTGCCCACACACATATATATACACTCAAATACATGCATGTGTTCCTTGACACAATACTCTATACACACACATGTGCCCCACACATACATACATACTCACATACATGAATGTACCCACCACACACACACACACACACACACACAAACCCAAATACATGCATCATACACAAGTGCAAAAGATGAAAAGTGAGGATTATTTAAATAAAAATTGAAGCAACATTTACAAAATAAATTCTCCTTAGAACTTTCTCCACCAAATATTTTCTCTTGAATTTTTCTGGTTATTTACAGAAAACTTTCATCCACAGTGATATACTTGATTTCTTGTAAAGCACGATTATAAACCTGAAGTGAACCTGCTAACATCTGATATGAGCCTGTCTGTCAGGGTTTTCAAAATAGGTTACATAACTCTTTAAGCAACTTTTGCTTTCCTTTTCTTTCATTCCTTTGTGGTAACAAAGTTATGATTGGAAACATCTACATCTCAAAATCAAGACTATAAATTAGAGGAAAAAGATTTGCTTTACTCAAATTTCCTAAGTTAAGGTACAGTTGTATCAGAAATATCAGCTCTGCATATCAATTTAACACAAGTTGACAATTTAATCAGTAAAGACAAACAAAAGAAAAATAAAAATACTAGGAATCTTTTCACTTGGATTTACAGGAAGAGTCTGGAATCTTCTTATAATTCTTTCTGAATTGACATTCTTTTTTTCCACAATAAGCCACATACTATGAACAATTACAGTTGGGTGAAATTTAAGATAATCTAAGTACAATATCTCATTTTACAAATAAGAGTGTATCATTGATGATAATGGTACTCTGTATTCCATTTGTCTATGTTTAAGACTTCTACAGTAAGTCAATCTTCTACATTAAGTCAGTCTTCATTTCCAATAGCCTAACGACTATCTGTTCAGCAACACACACACACACACACACACAATCTCTATTTTAAGCCACCATCCCTCTTACCTAGATTTCCTTAGTAACCAACCCCCTATCTTGTCTCCTTTATTCTACTTTTGTTCTTTTACAGTGAATTTTGAAAAGAGCAGAAAAAGTTATAGTGTGAAACCCAAAGTCATGTCACTCCCCAGCTCAAACTGCAATGACAATATTTTCCCTTCCAATGAAACTCAAAATCATTACTATGACTACAAGATCCCTGGCCTCATCTCTCACTGCTTCCCCTTCATTCAACTAGCTCCATTCACACTAATCACCTCACTGCTCCCAAGAAAAGCAATCAGCCAGAGGAATTCACTCTTCCCTCTACCTGCAACATTCATTTTTTGCTATCTGTGCAATTTGTTCCTTCATCCTCCTAGCAATGTATTTTTCTCAGTGAAGCTTACTCTAGTAATAGTAGTCTAGTAATAACATAGGTCTAATCCATATATTCCCTTGTTTTCTTTCTTTCTTCAAATAATATTTAATATACCAATCTAAAAGCTATTGTTATTCATTGACTGTTGGCTTTTGCTTTGTTTTCTCTAGTGCTGGGTCTTGTATATTTTAAGCAATCCCTCTTTCATTGAGCTACAGCCCCAACCATTTACTATCTGTTCAACCCACATAATATGAGCTGTATGAGGATAGGAATTCTTTTCTGTCTGGTTCATATTCCCAAAACAATGCCTGGTACACTAAAGCTCAATAATTATTATGAATGACTCTCATATTTATGACTTTCATAAATATTTAATGGCTCTTGGTACTGTAAGGACTAATAACCCAGAGGCATTCAGGCTGTGTATGACTTGGCCCCAGGCCACCTTCCACTTCTTCTATCTTGACCTTTGTACTACATTAAGCAAAACTTGAAATCTTTTATGTAGTATATCTCCTATGATGTCCTGTTTGTAGCTTTGTAAATCACTTGACCTGGAATGTTCATTTTAGTAGGAGTATTTCTATTTCTATAGCATCACTTAAATTTAAAATTTGAATACTAACAAACCAAATATAGAACCCTCTTTGAAAATAAAACTAGATAATGACTGTGCTCTATTTTATTCTTGAAGATTTTTTCCGTAATATTTATTTTCAAGAATGATACAGCACCACAGGCACAAAGCAAATTATATTCCCATAAAAAAAATTATACCAATTACTTATGATAGACAGCCATAAAGAAAAATACTCCACTCTTGATTTTTTATTTATAAATTTCATTCTGCCACAAAACATTATTTATGTATAAACATACATTCTATATACAGCTATTTTTTAAATACATTTCACTCAGTAAAATAATTGTTTTCAGGAGCTAGGGACATGGCTCAGTGGCTAAGGGCATAAGTTGTTTTTGAGAAGACTCAAGTTCGTACCCAGCACCCACAGCCACCTGTAATTCCAGAAGATCCAACACCTTTTCTCACCCTAAAGTTACCTGCACACATGCATCAGACACTCATGCAGACACACACATACATATACATATAAACAAAATGTTTTTAATTATTTAAAATTCTTATTTTACAAATGCCATATTTCATAAATGTAACATTTAATACTTTTCTTTAAAATTCTCTGAGAATAAAGAAATGACCATGTTGTGCTAAGAAGTTAAACTTTTAGCAGATACAAAGAGACTGAGTTTCAGTAATTTTGGCCACTGTATACTAAAAATATATTTAAATTGTAGTATAAGTCACAATTAAATGATAATAGAAAACAAATGTTTTCTGCCACATGGCTGAATGCCAGTCAAAACAAAATGTACAGAAGCACTTCATCATATAAACAAAATGACATTAAATAAGAAGTTAAAAAAAAACTGTAAGGAGCTGCTTTGGGACAAAATTAAGTCAATCACATTCATATGAACTGATCTTTACAACACAATCTGAAAATGACTGTATTAAGGTACATTTTCAGGACTACATTACAGCACAGTGGTAGAGTATTCACCAAACATGTCTGAGAAACCATGACAGTATTTTAAAATGAATAGATAAACCATCATTTCATTTCTACATGTTCTTCATGGAAAAGTACTCAAATCATTTCTGAAATTAATTTATATATATGTGTGTGTCTATCCCCCAAACTACATAGAAGCAAACATGGATCTTACTTTTTCCACATAAACTATAGAGCTATACATGGGCTTGAAAGAACATCAAAAAGTAAAAAACAAAATTGACCCCATAAACTGAGTCACAGCCTTGAATTATAGTCATTCACAGTCTTGATTATAGTCATTTTGTTAAGTTTTATTATGCAAATGATAATGGTAACTATAATGGGGGCATATTACATCAATAAGTATAGTGACCATAAATTTTCATTAAACTCAACTCTAAAGAAGCAATCAAACTATGCACTAGCGAAGTAATCAGTATTTATTAAACTTTATTTATGATCAGCTGTATTAAATATAACAGTGCAGTATTATATACCATTACATAATTATTAAATTATTGCTCTAAAGTCTCAACCCCTTAAGAATAGGAGAAATGGCTAACTTATAAACTCTAATGTTAAAGTTCTGATTGCAATGCAAAAGATCTTTATTGCAAGAAAATTAACTTTTAATTTTCTCAATCAGGCAGAAATTAACAAAAGCGGCAAAATGTAAAGAGTCAACACTCTCATGGCTAATGTTACATGGAAATGCAATGTTTTACAAAAATTGTGCAATTAGTCTAATACCACAGAAACTGGACAACTAAAATGGATATAATTCAAAAGTCATCTTCAACTCAAAAACTCAATCATTGTATCTGACAAATTTTTTCTCATTTAGGGCAATCAATAAGTTGGCCATTACAACAAAGAGTAGCTCTCTGTTCTATATTTCACCAAGAAAATTATCTGTAATATGATCTTTAGAAACAAGCACAGTGTAGAGATTTACTTCTAGGAAGACATGAGAAATAAATTTTAGTTTTCAACATCATGGAAATAATACTACCTGTACTTAAAATTACCCTCAATCATTCTCTCATCTTTCTTTCTAACATAAGGCTCATTTTTCAAGAAGAACACATCATCTTCGGCAATATTGTTCCCCATTACAATTAGCGTTTATGAATAGATGCTAGATGAACGGACAGCACGCTAGGCACTGCAAATTTAAAGAAACAGGGCCAAAACACTAAAAGATGAGATGATCTTATTGATATTAAGCTCCAATTATCCACCTTACTTTGCTGGTTAACAGCTATAACCATCCATTTCATCATTTATGTAGGAAAATTTGTTTATATTTTTGTTAACAGTAACCACACCACCTCAGAAATACTGTCAAGTTAAAGCCTCAAACTTTAAGCGGCCAGAGTTTTTGCTACTACAAAGTAAAATTTTTTTCTGCCATTGTTCACACACACACACACACACACACACACACACACACACGCACAAATCCCTCTGGGATCTTTTTTAAGCTGTTCTTTCAATGTAAAAAGAATAAAATATTTACATATAAGAGCTCAAATACAGCATCAACGTCCAGGGCTTCCATTTTCTTAATGAAGAAAAAGACTGTTACTATAACAAATTAGTTTTCTTAGTCTATCCAAACAAAATATGAGCTCAATACAAAATGAACTGTACTGCTATTAAACTTGAACATCAGGACTGGCACCTATGGACTGGAAATCCAACAGAGTCTTCCTTGCTCAGAAAAATGTAGGTTCACCACTTAGGTGTTCAACAAATGTTCCTAATAATAAATTAGTAAAAGTCATTTACTACCTGGATTAAGCAAAACAATTGCAGGAATAATTTTTTGTTGTTGTTTTTAGTAAAAGCTTCTTCTACAGGTACAGAAATCACATTTTTTCAACTATGTACTAAACCACCTGACATTGGGGAGGGGGGAGAAAATTGGACATGTTTTTGGTTTTTTTTTTCCTCCTTCTCTGAATATAAATTAAAGAAAAATACAAAAAACAGAAGCCTTACATAAATATAGATATTTCAATATCTCAATGAAATAATTAGTGCATTATTTACACTTGAGTTGATGAGTTAATCAAATGGAAATCAATATTTAATAAATAAAACTCTACCTTCTCTGTTAACCAAAGGGTGAATGAATCAAGCAAGCATTAAGTAAGCACCCATTATTAAACACCCAACATTTTATGGTATATATAATTATATGACATGATTCTTCCCTTAAGACATGTGCAGTCTAACAAGAAGTGAAAACTAACCACATAAAAACAAGTCAATAAGGAGATCAAGGGGATACAAATCGGAAAGGAAGAGGTCAAAGTGTCACTATTTGCAGATGATATGATAGTATACATGAGCGACCCCAAAAATTCAACCAGAGAACTCCTTCAGCTGATAAACACCTTCAGCAAAGTGGCAGGATACAAAATCAACTCAAAAAAATCAGAAGCCCTCCTATATACCAAAGACAAAAAGGCTGAGAAAGAAATTAGGGAAACAACACCCTTCACAATAGCCACTAATAACATAAAGTACCTTGGTGTGACTCTAACCAAGCAAGTGAAAGACCTGTTTGAGAAAAACTTCAAGTCTCTGAAGAAAGAAATCGAAGAAGATATCAGAAGATGGAAAGATCTCCCGTGCTCATGGATTGGTAGGATTAACATTGTGAAAATGGCCATACTGCCAAAAGCAATCTACAGATTCAATGCAATTCCCATCAAAATACCAGCTCAATTCTTTACAGACCTTGAAAAAAAGATTCTCAGCTTCATATGGAGAAACAAAAAACCCAGAATCTCCAAAACGATCCTGTATGACAACAGATCATTTGGAGGTATCTCCATTCCTGATCTCAAGCTGTACTACAGGGCAACAGTAATAAAAACTGCATGGTATTGGCATAGAAACAGAAAGGAGGATCAATGGAACCGCATAGAAGACCCAGAAATAAATCCACACATCTACGAATACTCGATATTCGACAAAGAAGCCAATTCCATTCAATGGAAAAAAGACAGCATCTTCAACAAATGGTGCTGGACCAACTGGATGTCTACATGCAGAAAAATGAAAATAGATCCATATTTATCACCCTGCACAAAACTAAAGTCAAAGTGGATCAAGGACCTCAACATAAAACCAGATACCCTAAATCAATTGGAAAAAAAAGTGGGGAACAGCCTAGAACTCATTGGCACAGGAGACAACTTCCTGAACAGAACACCAACAGCACAGGCTCTAAGAGCAACAATCAATAAATGGGACCTCAAGAAACTGAAAAGTTTCTGTAAAGCAAAGGATACCGTCATCAAAACAAAACGACTGCCTACAGATTGGGAAAGAATCTTCACTAACCCTTTATCTGACAGAGGACTAATATCCAGTATATACAAAGAACTAAAGAAGCTAAAAAGCAGCAATCCAAGTAATCCAATTAAAAAATGGGGAACAGAGCTAAAGAGAGAATTCTCGACAGAGGAATATCGAATGGCAGAAAAACACTTAAAGAAATGCTCATCCTCATTAGCCATCAGGGAAATGCAAATCAAAACGACCCTGAGATATCACCTTACACCCATCAGAATGGCCAAGATGAAAAACTCAAGCGATAACACATGCTGGAGAGGTTGTGGAGAAAGGGGAACCCTCCTCCACTGCTGGTGGGAATGTAAACTGGTACAACCACTCTGGAAAGCTATCTGGCGCTTTCTAAGACAAATAGGAATAGTGCTTCCTCCAGACCCAGCTATACCACTGCTAGGTATATACCCAAAGTTTGTTCAAGTACACAAAAAGGACACTTGCTCAACCATGTTTATAGCAGCTCTATTTGTAACAGCCAGAACCTGGAAACAACCCAGATGTCCATCAACGGAGGAATGGGCACAGAAATTGTGGTATTTTTATACAATGGAATACTACTCAGCAATCAAAAAGGAGGAAATCATGAAATTTGCAGGCAAATGGTGGGATCTAGAAAAGATCATTCTGAGTGAAATATCCCAGAAGGAGAAAGACAAACATGGGATATACTCACTTATATAGACCTATAAGATATGATAAACATAATGAAAAGTATACACCTAAAAAAGATAATCAATTGAGTGGACATGGGGTAAGATGTTCAATCCTCGTTTAGAAAGACAGATGGGATGTGCATTGAACGTATGACCGGAGTCTACTGAGCGCATCTGAAAGACTCTAACTAGCAGTGTTTTCAAAGCAAAGACTCATGACCAAACCTTTGGCAGAGTACAGGGAATCATAAGAAAGAAGGGGAGTTAGTCTGATGGGGAAAGGATAGGAGCTCCACAAGGACCAAATATATCTGGGCACAGGGTCTTTTCTGAGACTGACATTCAACCAAGGACCATGTATGGATATAACCTAGAACCTCCACTCAGATGTAGCCTGTGGTAGCTCAGTAACCAATTGGTTTCCCAAAGTGAGGGGAACAAGGACTATTTCTAACAGGAACTCAATGACTGGCTCTTTGGTCTCCCCACCCCCAAAGGGAGGAGCAGTCCTGTTAGGCCACAGAGGAGGGCTTTGCAGCCAGTCCTGAAGATACCTGATAAAACAGGATCAGATGAATGGGGAGGAGGTCCCCCCTATCAGTGGACTTGGAAAGGGGCAAGGTGGAGATGAGGGAGGGAGGGAGGGACTGGGAGGGAATGAGGGATCGGGACACAGCTGCGATACAGAGTTAATAAAATGTAACTGATAAAAAAATAAAAAATAAAAAAAGAATAAAAAAAACAAGTCAATAATTAAATATAAGCTCTATGATCTGTAAAATATCTTCTTCTACCACATTGTACTTTCTTATTATCACAGCATTACCCACTATCTGTAAGACCTTGTTAACGATTTACATGTTGTATTCTACTTACTAGAAAATAAGTCCCTTCACAATAGAGATCTTATTTGCTTTGTAATGACTAACACTCTGAACAACCATTGGCACCTAATATCTGTTCAAATGTTTGGTGGATAAATTCATTTAAGAACAAGAAGGATTCAGAGAAGAAATAGTGAAAGTATTTGTTAAGTGTAACTTGGATCAAAAATGAGGATAGGAAATGCACACTAATTCCTGGATCGGAATTGCCAGAAAGAAGGAAAGAGGAAAGGAAGTCAGTTAAAGGAGACAGCACTCTATGCTTCAGGGAAGTTGGAAAGAGTGGTCTTATCAAACAAAAGTTTTAAGAGAAAGGGCCTTACATTTTCAAGATGTAGGCCGCGGTCATATTAGAGTCAATCTTGAAAAACACAAAGGGTAATCTATCCAACATTTGCCAAACTCTGAGGGTCCAAAGGACTTCCTGATTCACAGATGGACATGGTGGAAATAATGTTTTTTTAAAAGTGGGTATAGATAGCATAAGTTCACATTATTTTCTGAAACTTTTGAAGCCAGACATTTTTTGGATTTCAAAATAATTCAAGCTTGAGAAATATGATTATGTGTACCACAAATAACAGAACATACCGAAAACAGTAGCACACTGCAGTGTATTAAAGTTTAGCAATGAAACACAGGTGTTCCACCAAGCAGGCTAAACAAAGTCTGTGTACACAAACTCAAGTAGGTCAGTTTTATGGCCAGTTTTATGACTGGTTTTGTGTGTCAAATTGACACACACACTAGAGTCATCAGAGAGAAAGGAGTCTCAGTTCAGAAAATGCCTCCATGAAATCCAGCTGTAAGGCATTTTCTTTTTTTCTTCTTCTTTCTTTTTTATTATTCAATTAATTTATTTTAATTAATTAATTTATTTATTTACTTTACATGCTGACCACAGTCTACCCTCCCTCCTTCCTTGTCAGTCTCCCTCCCCCTCCTAAATCCATTCCTCCTCCCATTCTCTTAAGAAAAGGGGAGGCCTTCCATGGGTATCTCCCAGCCTTGGCATATCAAGTTGCAGTAAGACTAGGCAAATCTTCTGTAAAGCATTTTCTTATAGTGGTACATGACAGAAGGCTCAGCCCGTTTTGGGCTGGTTGTCCTGGGTTCTATAAGAAACCAGTCTGAGCAAGCTATAGGGAACAAGCAAATAAGCAAGCAGCACTCCTCCATGGACTCTGAATCAGCTTCTGTCTCCATTTTCTGCCCTTGAGGTCCTGTGCTTACTTCTTTTGAGAATGAACAGCAATATGGAAGTGTAAGCCAAATAAGCCCTCCCCGCTCCTTCCAACTTGCTTTGCAGTTGTGGTGTTTTGTTGTAGCAATAGAAACCCTAATGAGGACAGGTCATTTTCAAAGCTTACAGATTTTAAAATTTCCAGAAAAGACTGTGGACCCATAATGTTCATGACTGACTAAAGCAATCAAAAGTTCAGGAGAAGCTTGCAGCAATCAGCAATGGTCTTTTCTATGTATGTAACAGCAGACTCCAACTGAGTAATTAGGTGCTAATCAGTATGCTAAGAGCTTTACACATGTTGCCTCATTTAAATCCCCACAAAAATGCTGTGGAAAATTATTATTCTATTTTGCATTAGCATTTTTTCTTTTTATTTGACTTTTATTAATTACAGTTTATTCACTTTGTATCCCAGCTATAGTCCCCTCCCCCATTCCCTCCCAATCCCACTCTCCTTCCCTTTTCTTCTCCTATTGCATTAGCATTTTTAATTAGCATTTAGGCCATATGATTATATCCCAGCTCTGAAACCTCTACCTCACCCTGAAGTCTTTGGTAAACACTATGAATCTGTATAACACTCCTGGTTAGGGCCTGAGCTTGTTTGTCAGTCTTGGCCTTTCCTTGGGCCCTTTGCTGGACTTAAGAGTGCTTATTCTGCCTCACCTTCTTTTTTTCTTTATCAGCTGTTCATCCTATCTGCTCTTTGTTAATGTTACTGTTTTCTTGTAGTAAGTGACCCATAGTGACCCATGGTTTCTGACCTGTCCCTTTTTGTAATGAACAGATTACAATTATTGGTTATTTGTCTGCCTTGCTATACTGGAAACTCAATGTGGTCAGGACTAAAGATCCTTCCTCCACCTATCTGCTAGCCTCTCTCTCCTCTAACTCTCCCCCCCCCCTTCTTCCTCTTCTTTTGGTGTTGTTTATTACTGTCATTGTTTTCAGAGGGTCTTTCTCTGCAGTTCAGTCTGGCCTCAAACTCACAACGACCCCCACCCCTCTCTACCTCACTCTCCCCAATTCCAGATTTTCAGGAATATACAAATCACACCCAAACTTAGGACTAGGGCTCACCACTCTTTGTTCTTACAACACCCTTGGGGGTTTTACACTTTGAAAAGCACAGAATGAGCATTCAAATTTGTAATGATTGATGGAATTGGGACTGTTAAAAGGAGTAAAAGAAAGAGAAATCCAATGGTTATAATAAAAGTTCAGATTAGGTAGAAGCAATCAGAATATAGGTAATTATATATAAAATTACCCTTTTATTGAAATAATGTACCCAGAAGGAGTCCAAGATGTCAGCGATCAGCGTGCACCTTATCTGAGGGGTACAGGATCCGAAATTCCAAAAGTGGTAATTGGAGGGGCAGCTTAAGTCAGAACATCAACACTGAGTCTTCCTGGGCAAGAGGGGACAACCTGTTAGCTGGGACAGTTTGGATCCAGGCCACCCACAGATGTCTCTAAGGCCTGAGAGTGGCAAATATTCAACCCACCCGAACTTCCCCTTACCCCAAGCACAGGCCTCTCTGCTTGTTGCAGGCTGAAGTGGTTGCCCCAAGCACGAGCCTCTGTGCGCCCTCACTGAGACAAGAAATGTGGCAGCAGTACAAGCCTCTCAGGTCTGTGGCTGCTTGGAAGGCTGCTAGCCCAAACAGGAGCCTCCATGCTCAGTGACTGAGACAGCAGAGGTGGCTGCCCCAAATACAGGTCATCATACCAGGCAGCCAAACACTGGACACCACTGAGCTGACAGATCTCCTACACTACCATTTGCCGCTGAGGTCCCAAATATGACAGTAGGGAATATGGGAAGCCCTGTGCTTTCTGAATAAGCCTGCAAGAGAGGGAGTGCTTACAGAGCCCCAAACCCAGGGTCCCTCTACACTAGCAGCCAGACATCAGATCCCTTCCACCCACTCCACCACTGTGGGCAACATAAGGATCCTTGGGACAGCATTCTCAATATTGAAGCCCCTGTTCTGTAGATCTACAAGTGGAGTCCAGGAAAACAAATCCTGGAGCTCAGACAAATCTGAATACCAGGACAGTACCACAGCCTGTAGGCCACTGAGGTATTCATGGCACCTGCAAATGCCCACTGGGCCAATGAACAGCACCAGCACCCCCTTTTGCATCTTGTACCACTTCTCCAGGCATCTTACACACTCTAGCACTCTGTCCTTCAAGGCATACTTGCACACACACACACACACACACACAACACCGGTGCTTACATATATGTGCTGTGACCTTCCACCCTTAGGTACAGCTGAAACACCAACATCCACTGTCAAACCAATGGACATCTCTCATCTCACACTTACACATATGCGCCTGAGACCTCCCTTCCTTAGGTACAGCTGAAATACCAGCACCTACTCTCAAACCAATGGACCTCTCTCATCTTCCTAAAGAATACTCCAGACACCGTAGACAAACAGACGCACTCTGTTTGTCAGGAAGAAACAGGAATAGTTATGGATAAGGAGATGGCTAGAGGTAGGCAAAAGAACACATCCAACAAAAATCAGGACATCATGGCTTCATCAGCAACCCCCAAAATCAATGAATATTGTAATTCATTGGAAACACAGGTAAATTATCTCAAATCTATGCTTATCCAGTTATTAGAGGCACATAAAAAGAAAACAAACAAAATTGTCAAAGAAATAAAGGCAAATACAGCCAAACAAATAGAGGCACGTGTAGAGGCACAATTAGAGGCATGCAGAGAGAAAATGAAAAAAAATGGAGGCCATCATGTGAAGACAGGAATCCACATTCAAACAGATGAAGGAAATGTTGCAAGATATTAAAACAGAATTAGAATCAATAAAGAAAACACAAACTGAGAAAACCCTGGACCTGGAGAACCTAGAGTAAATGTCAGGAACCACAAAGGTAAACATCACCAACAAAATACAAGAGAGGGAAGAGAGAATCAAAGGCACCTAAGATACAATTGCAAGAATTGATACACCTGTCAAAGAAAAAGTAAAATTGAAAAAGTTCCAAACACAGAATATCCAAGAAATCAAGGATGTCATGAAAGATGAAATCTAGCAATAATAGGAATACGCAAAAGAGAAGATTCTAGGCTCTGAGGCCCAAGGCTTCTGATTTTTTTGAGTTAATTTTGTATCCAGCCACATTCAGGCAAAACTTTCAATCAACATAGATGGAGAAAACAAAATATTCCATGACAAAACTAAATTTAAACAATATCTACACAGCAACCCACCCATACAGAAGATGATAAAAGAAAAACTACAATCAAAGGAAATAAACTACACCCAAGAAAACAATGGATATGGATAACTTCACAGCAAAAAAATTTAAAAGAAAAGCATAGAAAAGCAGTAACACCACCACCTCCAACAATAAAAGGAACTAACATTCATTGGTCACTATTATCTATCAACATCTATGGACTCAACTCTCCAATAAAGAAACACAGACTAACAGAATGGTTTCAGAAACAAGATCCAACATTGTGCTGCATCCAAGAACCACACCTCTACAACAAAGATAAACACTGCCTCAGAGTAAAGGGCTGAAACATTGTTTTTCAAGGAAACAGACCCAGAAAACAAGCTGCGGTAGCTATCCAAATAACTAATAAAAGAGACATACAACAAAAATTAATCAAAAAAGATGAGGAGGGGCACTTCATTCTTATCAAAGGAAAAATCCACGAGGAGGACATCACAATCCAAAACATCAATGCCCCAAATACAAGAGAACCTGCCCTTGTAAATGAAACATTATTAAAGTTTAAATTACACATATATACCAACACCTTAATAGTGGGAGACTTCAACATTCTACTCTCCCCAAGGGACAGATCATCTAGAAAGAAGCTAAATAGGAACATAATGACAGTTAAAGATGTCCTGAATCAAATGAACCTAACAGATGTCTAGAGAACTTTTCACACAAACACACAAAAAAAGTATACCTAATTTTCAGCACCTCATGAAAACTTCCCAAAAATTGATGACAATATTAGGGCACAACTAGCCAAACTTATGGAACCCAATGAAAGCAGTGCTAACAGGAAAGTTCATAGCGCTAAGTGCCTCTAGAAAGAAGTAACTTCATTGTACACTTAAAATCCCTTGGAGAAAAAGAAGCAGACACACCCAAGAGCAGTAAATTTTTGAAAAAATCAAACTCAGAGCTAAAATCAATGATTTAGAAACAAAGAAAACAATTTGAAAATCAACAAAACCAAAAGCTGGCTCTTTGAGAAAATCAAGATAGATAAACCTTTAGTGAAACTAACTAAAAGGCAGAGAGAAAGTATCCAAATCGGCAATATCAGAAATGAAAAGGAGAATATAATCACAGACACTCAGGAAATCCAAATAATCATTAGGTCCTACTACAAGTAAAGCCTATGTGTCACAAAATTTGAAAATCTAAATGAAAAGGATAATTTTCTTGATAGATTCCATTTACCAAAATTTTAAAAAGATCAGGTAAATAGATTACTATTTCTATATCAGCCCCCCAAAAATATAAGCAGTCATCAAAAGTCTCCCTTCCAAAAAAAAGCCCAGGGCCAGATTGATTCAGGACAGAATTCTACCAGACTTCCAAAGAAGAGCTAACTCCAATTCTCTTCAAACTATTCCACAAATTAGAAACATAAGGAACATTACCAATCTCATTCTATGAAGCCATAGTCACTTCGATGCTGAAACCACACAAAGACACAACGAAAAAAGAGAACTTCGGACATATCTCTCTTATGAACATTGATGCAAAAATACTAAATAAAATACTTCCAAACCGAATCCAAGAACACATAGAAAATATCATGTACCACAACCAAATAGGCTTCATCCCAGGCCTTCAGGAGTGGTTTAAGATACAAAAATCCATCAATGTAATCAACCATATAAACAAACTGAAGGATAAAACCTACATGATCATCTCCTCAGATATCTTAAAAGCATTGGATAAAATTCAATACCCACACATTTTTAAAGTATGGAGAGATCAGGGATATAAGGCACATTCCTAAACATTGTAAAGACAATATACAGCAAGCCAACATCAAACTAAATGGAGAAAAATTTAAATCAATCCCACTGAAATCAGGGACAAAGCAAGGATGCCCATTCTGTCCGTATCTCTTCAATATAGTGCTTGAATCCCTAGCTAGAAGAGTAAGACAAGTAAAGGAGATAAATGGGATACAAATTGGAAAGGAAGAAGTCAAAGTATACTATTAGCAGATGATATGATAGTATACATTAGTGACCCCAAAAAGTCAACCAGAGAACTCCTTCAGCTGATAAACACCTTCAGCAAAGTGGCTCAAAAAAAAAAAAAAAAATCAAGAGCCCTCCTGTATATGAAAGATAAAAGGAGTAAGAAAGAAATTATAGAAACTACACCATTCACAGTAGCCACTAATAACATAAAGTACCTTGGTGTGACTCTAATCTAGGAAGCGAAAAACTTGTTCAGAAAAAAATTCAAGTCTCTGAAGACAGATATTGAAGAAGATATCAGAAGATGGAAAAATCTCCCATGCTCTTGAATCAATAAGCTAAACAGAGTAAAAATGGCCATTCTGCCAAAAGCAATCTACAGATTCAATGCAATTCCCATCAAAATACCAGCACAATTTTTTTTACAGAACTTGAATGAACAATTCTCAATTCCATATGAAAAAACCAAAAACCCGGAATTGCTAAAATAGTCCTGTACAACAACATATTGTCTGGTGGTATCTCTATCCCTGACCTCAAGCTATATTACAGAGCAACTGTAATAAAAAAACACATGGTACTGGAATAGAATCAGAATGATGGATCAATGGAGTCGAATAGAAGACCCAAAAATAAACCTACACACCTACAGATACTTGATTTATTACATAGAAGCCTAAACCATTCAATGGAAAAAAGACAGCATCTTCAACAAATGGTGCTGGTCTAACTGGATGTCTACATGCACAAAAATTCAAATAGATCCATATTTATCACACTGCACAAAACTAAAGTCTAAGTGGATCAAACATCTCAACACAAACTAGACACACTAAATCTGTTAGAAGTTGGTAAGAGCCTTAATATCATTGGCACAGGAGACAACTTCCTGAACAAAACACCAACAGCACTGGCTCTAAGATCAACAATCAATAAACAGGATCTCATGATACTGTAAAGTTCCTGCAAAGCAAAGGACACTGTCATCAGAACAAATTGACAGCCTACAGACTGGGAAAGGTTCTTCACCAACCATATATCTGACAGAAAGCTAATATCCAGAATATATATATAGAACTGAAGAAGTAGAACACCATCAAACCAAGTAATCTAATTAAAAAATGGGGTATAGGGCTAAACAGAGAATTTTCAATATAGAAATATTGAATGGCAGAGAAACACATAAAGAAATGTTCAACTTCCTTAATCTTCAGGGAAATGCAAATCAAAATGACCCTGAGATTTCACCGTTCACCCATCAGAATGGCTTAGATCAATAACTCAAATGACAAAACATGCTGGAAAGGGTGTGGAAAAAGTGGAACTCACCTCCATTGCTGGTGGGAACGTAAACTTGTGCAACAGCTTTGGATATCAATTTTGCACTTTCTCAGCCAATTAGAAATAGTGCTACCTCAAGATGCAGCTCTACCACTCTTAGGCATGTATCCAAAATATGCTTAACTATGCAACAAGGACATTTGTTCAACCTTGTTCATAACAGCTCTATTTGTAATAGCCAGAATCTGGAAACAACCCAGACGTCCCTCAGCTGAGGAATGGATATAGAAAGTGTGGCATATTTACAAAATTGCATACTACTCAGCAATTAAAAACAAGGAAATCATGAAATTTGCATGTAAATGGTGGGAATTAGAAAAGATCATTCTGAGAGAGGTATCCCAGAAGCAGAAAGACACACATGGTATATACTCACTTATAAATGGATAATAGAAATATAATAAAATATATAGATAAATATTCTAAAATCTGTAAATATTTATCTAAAATATTAGATAAATATTCTAAAATCTGTACTCCTAAAGAAGCTAAGCAAGAAAGAGGACCCTAGGTAAGATGATCATTCCTCACTCAGAAAGATAAATGGGACAGAAGTTGGAAGAGGAAGAAAACGGAACAGGACAGGAGCCTACCACACAGGGCCTCTGAAAGACTCTACTCAGCAGGGTATCAGAAGCAAATGCTGAGACTCATAGCCAAACTTTGGACAGAATGCAGGGAATCTTAAAAAGACGTGGAGGGGACAGGAGCTCTACAAGGAGAGCAACAAAACCAAAAATTCTGGGCACAGGGGTCTTTTCTGAGACTGATACTCCAATCAAGGACCATTCATGGAGATAACCTAGAACCCCTGCACAGATGTAGTTCATGGTAGCTCAGTATCCAAGTGTGTACCCTAGTAATGGGAACAGGGACTGTCTCTGACATGAACTCAGTGGCTGGCTCTTTGATCACCGCCCCCCCCCCCCAATAGGGAGCAGCCATACCAGGCCACAGAGGAAGATATTGCAGCCAGTCCTGATGAGACCTGATAGGCGAAGGTCAGAGGAAAGGGTAGGGGGACCTCACCTATCAGTGGACTTGCAGAAGAGCATGGGAGGAGATGAGGGAGGGAAGGTTGGATTGGGAGGGGATGAGGGAGGGGGCTACATCTGGGATGCAAAGTGAATAAACCATAATTAATAAAAACAAACTAAACAAAAAAGAAAAATTAAATGTCCATGGGAATTAAAAAAAAGTAATGTATCCAGACATCTGATTGTTGTTTGTATTAAACAGAGTAATTTAAATATATGCCATTGTGATTACAACACACAAATAACTTCTAAATGGCTTTCATCAAAACTATAGATACTTCACCTTACCATGGCTTGCCAGGCATCTACTTCAAGCAGCTTTTATAAATAACCACATCATTCAGTTTTCTGATGTAACTACATAAATAATATGACAAAACAAAATGACCTACTCCTTTAAAGCTTTAAGAGGATAAATCGCCTAAATACCTGAATTTTGAATGTAATTATTAAACCTAGTTTTATAAGAAAAATACATAAAATTCAACCAACAATCTAAGTTAATGTCTTTGCCAGTACTTTTAGCTGTTATTTCTGAATTCCCTAACAATCTGCATCAGTAATGAGTCAAGTCTAAAAGTTTGTTTTTTTAATTCAGCTTTTTAGCTCTTGGAAAACACAGAATCAAGTGTGCAACTTAAAGCCATGGTTTGCAACCTAAAAGCAGATAGCCTCGGTTCAGGGTAAGCTAGGTAGCTTTACCAAACTCACACAAGAATTGTTTGAATCTTATAAAACCAACCTTAGAACAGTACATTGACAAATATTTTAAACTAAAAAGCTTGAAGAATATAATATGGTAGGCAAAAAAGTCAATTTTCAGAAGCCTTATAAAAAGTACTGTAAGAATGTATCATTAACAACATGTATAAAAATGTTGAAATTTGATTTTTCTCAAGATGGGCTTCATATTCTTTGCCCAGTGATAGCCCCATTAAAAGCATTTATTTACCAGTGTGCTTTACTTAGTTATATATTTATTTTCATTTTTAACTCAGTTTTAATTTGCTTAAGGCATTCATTTCTGAGCTATTAAGAATAAATGTCAAAATAAATAACAGAGAACACAAAAAATGTCACTTATACTACCATTTACAAATACCATAATAAATTAACAGGTAGTATTAATTTTGGACATTTTATTATATTAGGCAAAGCAACAATTGCATTAGTGTTTACTCATACAATTTTTTTTCTAAATTTGTGCTTGTTAAAATAAACTTTTCACAAGCATATGAAAACATCACAACAGCTAATAAAGCAGCAACTATTCCTGGATTTCAAAGCATATGTAGTGTGGTCACTATAACAAAGTAACTGGCAATGATCTATACATTCCTTTGTTTAAAAACCTTCTGAACTAAAGTGATAACACTTTCTCATTTATGGGACAAAGCAAATGACTCAAATATTTTTGGTATTGGGAATCACTTAAATAAATGCTTTAGTACAAAGATTTTCCGGCTGAAAACATACTGCTTTTTTTCCTTTTCCCCTAGACTTTTGAACAACACTGGTATTTGTTCATTGCTATATTGATCACAGTTTGGTCAAAGCCAGGAAATAAAAGGAGCTATTAATCTCTTCTATAATTCTCTAACTTTATTGATGCCAGCAAAAGATTCTAATAAGTAAAAGCAAGACATTTCACATGGACACACATCATACATTTGCACCTAGCTCTTCAAACACATTAAATTTTCTAATATCATTGGGGGGAGGTTTTGTTTTCTTTGGGGGAGGAAGGGTTTTGAGAGAAGGTTTCTCTGTATAGCCTTAACTGTCTTGGACTCACTCTTTTTTTTTAACTGGCTGGAACTCACAGAGATCTGCCTGCCTCTGCCTCGAAGAGTGCTGGGATTATAGGTGCGCACTACCACACCCACTTGTGTGTGGCCTTTGTTAATGCAAGAGAAAGTCCTATTTCTCCAGAATAAATTTAGGAAGTTCTAAACTTACATTAATAGCTTCTGTAGAAAGTTCTATTTTCTTCAGTGCTTTGTAATTTGGATTGACAACAACAATTTGTCAAATTAGGCATTAGAATACAATAATTTACAGAATAATTACTGACAGTTCAATGAAATAAAAATACAAAGGTCCTTCAACATTTACAGAATTTCTCTTGCTGTGTTATCTTAAGTTTTAGCCCCATATTAAAATACAGCAGGACAAGGGTAGCCAAGAAATTTACAAAATACTTAAATTGACTTTCTACCATTACAAATCTATTTTCTAAAAATGTTATATGTATTCTGTATAAAATGACTAATTTAATAGCAGTAATCAGTACTACAGAAATCTTCAATATATATGGGCCCTTTATAACCGTGGGATATACCATATGCAGTTACTTCTACCACTGTTTTTTACTGTGGAACCAAAGTCTGGTTCTGAAATAATGGTTAAATTCACAACTCAATTTAGTGTGCACATGTATACGCACACAGACACATAGACACAGACACAGACACAGACACAGACACACACACACACACACACACACACACGCATACACATAATGCACCCACAGATTAATACCCTTTGTAAGTATGAACAAAAACAAAAGAGGTCCAACTATGATCTCCTTTGGAACATCTTCTGTGAAATATAAACAATCAGACTCAGGTTGTAAAAATGTTTTTCTTCACCACAGGCAAAGTTGGCTGTACTAGCAATGGTACAAAGGAGATAGAAGAAAAAAAACAACTGGCCACTTATTTCTGTTCAAATATTCAGAGAGTGAATAGGAGAACACATACTGTAGATATAGGTCCTTGAGTATCTGAAATGAAAAACAGGGTACACTGCACCCCTATTGAAAGAAAATATCCTGGCATCTTTAAATGTCTTTCTAAGAACTGTTTCAAGAGTACTTATAGTGAACTACTTCACGAGCTTAAGTATAAATTTTATCTACAAAGTTGAAAAGCCTCTGCATTTTCAGATATCCATTGAACTTGTAAGATCTCAAATTTCATATACTATATACAAGTACACTTCTACCTAAGCTTTAAATGATGGGCAAATATCTTAGTAAAATACTAGAATGTACTCTTCCCTTTTTAATGCCTTAAGAGAATGTACTAAGGTAGGTGCTTTTTCTTTTATATGAAATGTAGAGATGAGACTATGTGTAAAGTCGAAGCTATGGACAATATCCATTTGAAAAAGTAGCAGTTTTATAACTTAAAAATTTAAGAAGCATAGTGTCAATCATCAGTATTTGACAAGGATCACTTCTTTTGCACACTACAGCATGCTTTAAAAAGGTAGTAAATACCACAAAGCATACCTTTTATTACTTACAACACCTTGTTTTGCATGTTGATTACACTATCTATCAGAGTACACCACTATTACTATTTCCAAATACAAGTAGGAATTGCAAGGTAGGAACTGAGTCTTGTACTTTAGAATACACTCCATAAATCAGTAAGCTGGGCATGGTGGTGCATGCCTTTAATCCCAGGACTCAAGGAGGCAGAGGTAGGTGGATCCCTGTGGGTTTCAGGCCAGCCTGGTCTACAAAGCAAGTCCAGGACAGCCAAGGGAGCCCAGCATATTGATTTACCACTATGCTGTTACATTACACATTAACTCAAAAGTACATAACTGCATTCTTATGGTTCTTTATCAAATGTTTTATATGTCACATTTATAAAACAATATCTAACCATTTAGACCTTACCTAGTTTGCCTACTGTTCCATTTTCAATGCAACAAGACAAATAAATACAGTGGAGGATAGAAGAAAAAAAGGGAACAAAGGAAGAGAAATAAGGGGGTAAAGGGAGAGGGATCAAAGAGAAGGTGTACAAGACAGGAGAAAGAAAGAGAATGAATGAATGAATGAATGAATGAGAATCTCCATAATTATCAAACTGTGGCAGACAATAACTACCAGGGAATGCTATTGATTTTTAATTTGTACAGAAATGGGAAAAAAAAGTTGGACCTAAAGAGATAATCAGCATTTTTGAGTACTGCTAATTGAGAGTCACTAAGAAGTATAGGGTTTTAATTTAATTCCCATGATAAACTTGTAATGCAGGTACTACCTCTATTTGTGATTAGTAAACATAGGCACATAGAGGTTAAACCAAACTACTCTGTGTAACATTCCCAGACCTCTGTGCAACATGCTAGCCAAACACATACCATCACAAGATGAATAGCAAACACTATACTATGGGGTATGGTGCAAATTGTCACAGCACAGATGGAAACACCTCAGCACCTGAGCATATTTTACTAGTTAACTTGCTTGGAAACTAATTCAAGTTCCCACCCTAATGTCTTACAATATTTACATAGCTATTTTCAGAATTCAAGCAAGGGTTATAGAGCACAAAGGTCACATGTCTTGCAGATTACTTCCTATGAACTTAGGTTGTGTAAAAAGGCTGTTGGTTCTATTTTCTAACACAGACTTTCCCAGGTGTTTATTAGGCAGCACTTTGAGAAGTGTAAACCACAAAGTATTAGGAGTAACTGCATGCTCATGAGCATTTCTGAAGATTCTTTCCCTATCTCCACTAAAAATATAGAAGGACTATGTTGTGAAATAAATGCTAATGATCTCTCTAAGGAAGATAAATTTTTAGTTTGGATTTGCACTTAAAATATTTATTGTATTTATTTAAATTGCAAAGCAAGAAAAATACATTAGACATAATAAATCTTAAAACAAAAATTAAAAATCTTCCCAGTTTCTGCTGTTACCTACCTAAATTTAGTTCCAGTGACATACAAATTAAAGTATATTAACTTTATCTCTCAAGAATTTGACAATTTCAACATAAACTCTCAACATACACTCTGGAAATTATCAACAAGAAAGCTGAACTTTGTTAAACAGAATTTCCCCTCAGAACTCCACTGAGGGTATAAAACCATAAATGCAATGGCCTTACTAATTGGGAGGGGTGAGGGTGAGGGCTACAGCTAGGATACAAAGTGAATAAATTATAATAAATAAAAAATTATATTTAAATAAAACCCTCACACTAAATAGCCCACCCTTCTCCTTCTTGTGCATGTCTCTATCCACCCTCCTGACTTCCTCTTACTCTCTATGGCTTTTTTTTTTAATAATCCTATCTTCACTTCCTGTCAAATGGTTGCTTGTTCCACAAATTGACCTATGATTGACTTTATTTAATCCTGATTAAAATATTCAAGCAAAACACTCTTAGATTAAAGGTGTATGGTGAGGCTGAGCCACACCACAACCAAGGATAGGGTTTTCCAGTAAATAACACAATCTCAAGGTTCACAATGTGATCAAACATCATGCAACACTCCTTTCTAGCATTTCTTTGGAAACTGGCCTAATCCTGCTTCTTCTCATACCATGGTGATCCATATTCTAAAAGATCCTCTAAAACATCCTCCCCACAACCCATGCAGCTGCTCACATATTATCCTGATATTTTTCTTCAGATGTGAATAAAATGATCCTAGCTCTTCCTTCTGATTTTTTTTAAGGTGGAAGAGAAAATTTATTATAGATTTGTGTGAGAACACAGAGTCAGAGACATCTGGAAGAGTCCATAGTGGACATGACCAGACTCAGCTGGGCCATTTGGGGAGAAGAGAAGAGGTAGGGAGAGGGGGACCATGTGCAGCAGCCAGGAGGCCAAAGGCACAAAGGGAACAGGACCTGAATTGTTTTATTAGAACCTTTTTTTAATCAGTCTGACTAAGAACCCATTAAAGGGAAACCTGTAACAAAATGAAGCCATTTGTATAAATTAAAATGGCAAAAATTCTTCTAGTGTCCACAATCTAATCATTACAGAATTTCAACAGAGAAATATTGAAACGAAACAAAGAAAGAATTACTTCATACTTCAGAAATAGCCATTTCTAACTGAGTAGCTCATGGCCAGTTCTCAGGAAGTACATTAGTAAGGAGTAAAACCTGTCAAACTGATAAGAAGTTTTATACTAAAATCCATGTTGACGTGAACCATCCAGCATAAACATAACATTTCCTCTTACTGTACAGTGATTGGGATTTTCTTCTCCCTAGTCTTCTCACAGCCAGCATGACCAATGAGAATGTTCTAGTTTAAAGCCACACGGTCAACATAATCTAAGCAAACTGATATGTTTGCAAGTCTTTCAGAGTTTTATGAGCTTTTACAGTGATGAGTTATGGAAATGTGCAAATACTATGGAACACAGGAAAAAATGATCACTAAAGAAAATAAACTAGAAAGTTCTAAAGTTCTTGTCAGCCCTAATGTCCTGTTTTTGTGCTATACAGTAATCCCACCCCATCTGCAAATTTACCTCCAGAGTTTCTGCTCAACTGAAGTCCCAAAATTTTAGTCAACATTTGTCTTGACTTTTTCAAGAAAGAATATAGTCACATAACTTATATTGGCGTATGCTGTGATAATTATTATACATTAATATTAGTTAATATTTTATATGATAATTTGTTAGGTTGTTTTTTTTTTATGTGCATGAGTGTTTTTCCTGCATGTATGTCTGTGCACTATGTGTATGCCTGCTGTCTGTGTAGGCCACAAGAGGGTTCTGGTTCCTGGGAACTAGAATTCCAGATTATTGAAGAGCCATGTGAGTCCAGGGAGTCAAAGTGTTCTTCACCACCAGGCCCTCTCTCCAGCCCCTACTGAAACTAATCTGTAAATCAAACTTTGTCACAGTCATATATGTAGGAAAAACATTGTACATTGTGTGTGTGAAGGTGTGTGTGTGTGTGTGTTACCACTATCTGTGGCTTCAGGCATTTACTGCTGGCCTTGAAATGTGTTCTGTGTGTATAAAGTAAACCCAGAAAGAATCCTTTTACTAAGAAGAGAGGGTTGCACAACAAATACAAAGGAATAGATACCATTAAATGACCCAAGAGAGAACAATTTGGGAAAAATAATATTTTGAAAACTATGAAAAGATACATGTATACAGTTTATATGAATAAATCCAAGTTTGGTAAAGAAAACAATCTCCATGTATCTACTGAGAAAAATAAAAGAAAACTGCCAGATGGCCTCTGTGAACTTTGTTGAGTTGCCAATTTCCAGCTGAATCCCAAAGATTATACCTGGACTCTAAACAGGACTATTAGATGGGCTCATTAAACTTTGAGCTCAGGTCCCTTGAGCACAGTAGAAGTAGAAGAGAATGGTAAAAATCTCAACCACAATAATTAATGATATCAAACAATTCAATTAAGCCCATCAAACAGGTTGTTTGAAAGCCAGATCTCTGAATTTGTGTTCTATAGAATTTACAATATGAAATAAATATATATATATACTCAAACTAAAATAAAAACACTTTTTTCAAAAAGGTTATTATATTCTATTTATTGTATATGTATATATATACTGAAACTGAAATAAAAACACATAAAACAGACTTTTTCCAAAACGTCATTATATATTCTATTTAGTGTGTGTGTGTGTGTGTGTGTGTGTGTGTGTGTGTGTGCGTGCGTGCCCGTGTATTTATGTTCATACATGCTTGTCATGGTACACATATAGAAGTCAAAGGAAAACTTGCAAGATTAGGTATTCTCCTTCTACTATGTGGGCCCCAGGGACTGAACTCAGTTTTTCATGCTTGGCAGCAGTAGCCCTTACACACATCTCTCCTAGCCCAGAAGTAAATATTCAAGAAACAGTTTCTCACTTAATGGACCAAAAACACCAAAAAACAGTGATATTTAAAAGATGGTACATACAACAATGCTAGAAAAGACAGAGCCATACAAACAAACAAACAAACAAACAAAAAACCAAAACAAAACAAACAAACAAAGAAACAAAGAAACATACCTGTGGAATATCTACCCTGATCACACAGCAGTATAGTAATGGCACAACAAAGTAAGGAAACAGCCAATGAATATGAAAATTATTGAAACCGAAAAATAACTAGCATTCAACATGGAAAAATACACAAATCTCACATCAATTTAAAGATTGTCAAAACAATCTCTGTCTGGTGGCTCACACCTGCAATTAAAGCCTTAGGGATCTCAGTCTCTGCAGGTGTCCCTGGGCCCAGATGTTTTGGTTCTGTTGCTGTCCTTGTGGAGTTACAGTCCTCTCCAGGTCTTTCTATCTCCCCCTTCTTCCATAATATTCCTTGCACTCTGCCCAAGGTTTGGCTATAAGACTCAGCATCTTCTTTGATATTACTTCTTGGTAGATTTTTTTCAGAGGCCCTCTGTGGTAGACTCCTGTTCTGTTCCCTAGTTTTTCCTACTTCCCATGTATATCCTGTTTACTCTTTGGAATGAGGATTAAGCATCTTCCCTAGGGTCCTCCTTGTTGTTTAGCTGCCAGTCCTGATGAGAGCTGATAGGCTAGAGTCATGTAGTAGGGGAGGAAGACCTTCCATATCAGCAGACTAGGGAAGAGGCATAAGGGACTAAGAGGGAGGGAGGGTGGGACTGGGAGGTGATGAGGGAGGGGGATACAGCTAGGATACAAAATGAATAAATTGTAATAAATAATAAATAAAAAGAAAAAAACTTGGTATAAAACAAAATAAAACAAAACAAAACAAACAAAAAAAAAAAACACTAGGACACAAGTTCAATGCCAGGCTGAGCTGTACTCCAAGACCCAGTCACAAAAACAAACAAACAAACAAACAAACAAACAAAAAAACAGCAGGGTGTGAAAGCACAAGCCTTTAATCCTAGATTGTCAAACAGAAGAAGTAGGCTATGTATTAAGTTCCAGGCAAACCACAGCTACATAGTAAGAACCTGTCTCTGAAAAAAATAAAAATTAATATATATACATATATGTATATGTGTGTGTGTGTGTGTGTGTGTGTATTTTAAAAACAACAACTTTAAAGGTGATCCAAGATGAAAGCACTGACCACACAGGGTATCTGAAAGGGCAGCATAGCAGTGAGAGCAGATGACTGCCAGGCTATACTGTGTACCCCAAAACCCCAAAGTCTGTGTTTCTCAGTTAAAGGAAACTATGGGGATACTCAAAGGTCCATCTTCAGGCCACTTGGCTAATACCAGGAAAAATTCCCCGGGTCCCATGCAGCACTGCCACAGCCCTATGCTATCCACCAAGCCCAACATTTGTGGATACCTTCCTGGGACCAGTGGCACAAGACTCCTACCCCATAGCCTTAGGCTACCCACCAAAGCCCACTGTCTTTAAACACCTTCTTGAGACCAACAGAGTGCAGCTCCAATGCCTCAGCCTTAGTCCACCTACCCAAGCATACCTTCTATGGATACCTTCCAGGAATCAGAGGCTGGCGGCTCAGACCTTGGACTCTCACTCTCAATGCCTGTACAGTAAATATCTTCCTGTACTGAGGGTGAGGATTCAAACCAGGGCTCTACTCTCCACAGTCCTGTGAAAACCTGGGTAGAAGCTCCTGGTTCCAAACCTGAGAGCCCACTCTCACCATCCTGTGGACACCTGCCTGGTTGCTCTAGTTAGTGGTACCCACTCTTACCATCCTCTGGAGGGGATACCTTCTAGTACTGCGAGGGGGGGCACAGCTCCATTCTGCCTGCTCCCCACCTTTCTGGGTCACCTGGGTCAGAATTAGCCAGCACAATACAGTGAACACAGCATGGTTAAGCTAGGCATGGGACTCAAGTATCATTGTCCGCCATCTCAAGGAAGCCAGTAGGGCACTGGAGCAGCACTAGGCATGGAGTTCTTTCAGCAGACAACCCAGCAGTCTGGCTCACACAGGCCAGAAACAGTGAGGTGAGGCCAGCAAAACAGAGAACCCAGTGGAGCTGAGCGAGGCACTGGACCCAAGTTCCATTGTTCTCCTCACCATTGCTAGTGGGAACATAAACTTGTACAACCATTTTGGAAATCAATCTTGTGCTTTCTCAGGAAATTAGAAATAGTGATACCTCAAGATCCAACTATAACACTCCTGGACATATACCCAAAAGATGCCACACCATTCAATAAGGACATTTGCTTAACTATGTTCACAGCAGCTTTATTCATAATAGCCTGAAGCTGGAATCAACCTAAATGTCCCTCAGCCAAAGAATGGATACCGAAATTGTGGTACATTTACACAATGGAATACTACTCAGCAATTAAAAACAAGGAAATCAGGGGAATCTAAAATGACTCCCCCAGGAGGACACTGTGTCTAACAAGTAGGACAGCAATTACTGCACAGTGACCAACAGACCCAACTCTGAGGCCTAAAAACCCAGTGAGTGAGTCCCAGGTAAACCCCACAAATCCCACAGTGTGGGAAGCAACCGGGTTCATGTCACCAAGCTGAACCCCAGAAGAATTCCTGGGTCCCAGCATGCACTATGTCCCCAGCCCAGAGTCATACGCCTGCATGTTCTGATCACCAACCCAGACTGAACTGTGTGCACCACAATACCAGAGACTGGGATTTCCAGTTGAGAGAAAACCACATGGTGACGGAAGCAATCTGGATCAACCTCAGGTCAACCAAACAATCCCTGGAAAAGGACCTGGGGTCCATCAGGAGCTCAGCCACCATCCCAGAGACTTGTCTGTGAGACCAACTCACTGTCCTTGACAAAACTGTGGGTACCAGGGCACTAGAGACTGGGTTTAACTGTTGGGAGAAAACCCGAAGATGAGGGAAATATCAGGTCAGAACCTCAGGGCGCTCAGCCAATCCCCCCATTCTCCAAAAGTTTTTGGGAAAGTTCCTTGGATCCTGCAGGTGCCCAGTCACCAGGGCCAAGCCAGTCACCTGTCCCTGAATGCTTATTCAGCATCCCAGATGGAAATATGGACCCTAAAACACCACAAACTGGGTCTCCCTGTCAGAAGGAAACCCCATGGTGGGAGAAACATCAGGTCCCACCTCAGGACAACCAGCTCCGGGAAAGTTTCTGGGTTCTTGCAGGCTCTAGGCTTTGGCCTCCTGCTTGCACACATGAGTGCTGAACTCAGTTGCACCTGATTACCTCTTGGGTACTAGGACACAAAGCTCCAACCTCAGACCTACAGAAGCCTGGAACAATGGAATCAACCCCCAGACACTGCAACCACTGTGCAACCAGTTATCCCTAGCTAAACTGATGAAACCTTGGGGCTTCCTGGTTCTTCAAGAGGGCTGTACCCAGAAAACACAGTGTAAGAGCAGCAGCAGCAGCTCATTAAATTCCTAGCAAGAAACCCAGCAACAGGGATGCTATCTCCAGGACAGAGAAGAAAGCCCCCTGGCTACCAAGGACCACAATTACCACTCAAATCCTTTAGCTCAGTGTGAGCTGTGGCAATTTCTGAAACGCACCCGGCATTCAGTGAACATACCCAAAAAGCTGAGAAGGACTCCTTCAGGAAAAATCATCTTCCTGCCAAGGGGATTCTCCCCACCCCAGGATTCCAGGAGATACCAGAAACTAACAGCCAATACCTGAGACAGCCCAAGAGGAAGAGGCAAGCTATAAACTCAAGCAAAAAAAGACAGAGCAATATGTCTCCAGAACCCAGTTATCCAGGGGCAAGCAGGCCAGGACACCCCAGCATGAATGAAATTCAAGAAAATGACCTTACATCTATGCTTATGAAGAGGATAATAGAGGAAACAAAAAATATGTAAAGTAATAGAGGAAGATGTGGCCAAAAAGTTTGTGGCCTTAAGAGAGGAAATAATTAAATCACTAAAAGAAATGAAAGAAAAAAAGGAATTTTCAAACAAACTGAAGGAAAAACAGGAAAATACAATCAGAGAGGTAAAGGAAATCAACAAAACAGCTTAAGATCTGAAAATACAATTGAAAAAATTAAAGAAATCACAAATGCGGGAAATAATGGAGAGGAAGAACTTAGGGATGAAAACAGGAACTACAGAGGTAAGCATATCCAACAGACTACAAGAGATAGAAGAAAGGATCTCAGGTGTGGAAGATACAACCGATGTATCCGCCAAAGAAAATATTAAATGTAAAAAATTCCTGACACAGACAATCCAAGAAGTCCAAGACAACATGAAAAGACAAAACCTAAGAATAATAGGAATAGAGGGGGAAAAAAAATGATTCCCATCTCTAAGACCCAAAAAATATTTTCAACAAAATCATAGAAGAAAAGTTCCCCAATCCCCAATTTAAAGGAGAGGCCTATAAACATACAAGAGGCCTACAGAACACCTAATCAGTAAGTATACAGAACAAAGGAAAAGTCCTAAAACCTGCAAGGGAAAAAGGCCAAGTAACATGTCATGGCAAACCCTTCAGAATCACACCTGATGTCTCAACAAACACTATGAGAGCCAAAATGTCTAGCAGACCCTAGGAGAACACAGATGATATCCTAGCCTACTATACCCAGCAAAACTCTCAGCCATCATATATGGAGAAAACAAGATATTCAATGACAAAAACAAATTTAAACAATACCTACCCACAAATCCAGCATTACAAAGGATAATAGAAGGAAAAATACAATCCAGGAAAGCTAAATAAATTCAGGAAAACATAAGAAATAACCTCACTACAGCAAAACCAAAAGGTAGCCAAGCACATGAACACACTACCACAACCAATAGCAAAATGAAAGCATCTAATAGCCACTGATTATTAAACTCTCAACATCAATGGACTCAATTCTCCAATAAAAAGACACAGACTAACAGAATAGATATGTAAACAAGACCCAACAATCTATTGCATACAAGAAACAGACCTAAGTCACAAAGATAAACATTACCTGAGAGAAAAAGGCTGGAAGATGGCTTTCCAAGCAAATGGACCCAAAAAGGAAGCAAGAGAAGCCATCCCAATATCTAATAAAATAGATTTTCAACCAAAATTAATCAAAAGAGATAGGGAACTTCATTTCATACTCACCAAATGAAATTTCAACCAAGAAGACATCATAATTCTGAAAATCTATTCCCCAAACACAGGAGTACCCACATTTGTAAAGGAAACATAAATAAAACTGAAACCACACATAGATCTCCACATATTAATAGTGGGAGACTTCCATACCCCACTCTCAACAAAAGAAAAATCAACAAAACAGAAATTAAACAAAGAAACAATGACTCTAACAGAGGTCATTAATCAAATGGATATAAGAGATGTCTACAGAACTTTTCACCAAAACACAAAAGAATTTAACTTCTTCCCTAGTAAGGGGAACAGGGACTGTCTGTGACATGAATTCAGTGGGGCTCTTTGACCACCCCACTTGTGGGAGAGCAGCCTTGCCAGATCACAGAGGAGGACAATGCAGCCAGTCCTGATGAGACCTGATCTGACCTAGGGTCAGATGGAAGGGGAGGAGGACCTCCCCTATCAATAGACTTGGAGAGGGGAATGGGAGGAAATGAGGGAAGAAGGGTAGGATTGGGAAGGAGGGAGAGAGGGAGCTACAGCTGGGATACAAAGTGAATAAAGTGTAATTAATATAGAAAAATAAAAATTTATTTTAAAAAAAGATTTTAACTTCCCAGCACCTCATGGAACCCTCTCCAAAATAAACCATATACTTGCTCACAAAGCAAGCCTCAACAGATATAAGAAGAGTGAAATAAACCCTTGTATCCTATCTGACCACCATAGGCTTAAGCTGGACCTCAACAACAGAAATAGCAAAACGCCTACACACACATGTAAACAGAACAACTCAAAGACAGCTGGTTCAGGGAAGAAATAAAAAAAGAATTTTAAAATGTCTTAGAATTCAATGAAAATGAAGGCACAACACACGTAAACTTATGGGACACAATGAAAGCAATGCTAGGAGGAAAATTCATAGCACTAACTGCCTTCAAGAAGAAATTTGAAATATCTCATACAAGTAACTTAATGGCTCATCTAAAAGCCCTAAGGCAGAAGAAGCAGACACACCAAAGAGGAGTAGATGGCTGGAAAAAATCAAACACAGGGCTGAAATCAATAAATTAGAAACAAATAAAACAATTCAAAGAATCAATGAAACCAAGATCTGGTTCTTTGAGAAAATCAACAAGATAGACAAACCCTTAGCCAAACTCACTAAAGAGGCAGAGAGACACTATCCAAATAAAAAAAAAAAAAATTAGGAATGAAAAGAGGAACATAACAACAGACACTGAGGAAACCCAAACAATCATTAGGTCTTACTACAAAAGCCTATACACCAAAAAATTTAAAAATCTAAATGAAATGAACAATTATCTTGATCAATTACACTGACCAAAGCTGAATCAAGACAAGGTAAATAGTTTAAATAATCTTATATCCCCTAAGGAAATTGAAGCAGTCACCGAGGGCCAGATGGTTTCAGCACAGAATTCTACCACACCTTCAAAGAAGAGCTAACAGCAATACTCTTCTAACTATTCCACAAAATAGTTCACCTTGATACCTAAACTCACAAAGACACAACAAAGAAAGAGAATTTGAGGCCAATCTCCCATATGAACCTGGATGCAAAAATACTCAATGTAATACTCGCAAAACGAATCCAAAAACAAATCAAAGATATCATTCACTATGACCAAGTAGGCTTCATCGCAGATATGCAGGAGTAATTCAATATACAGAAATCCATCAATGTAATCCACCACATAAACAAACTGAAAGAAAAAAAAAAAACACACATGATAATCCCTTAGATAATGAAAAGGAATTTGATAAATGCCAACATTCATTTATGTTTAGAGTCATTAAGAGATCAGGGATACAAGGCACCTAAACATAGTAAAGGCAATATTCAGCAAGCCTATAGCCAACATCAAACTAAATGGAGAGAAACTTAAATCAATCCCAGTGAAATCAGAGACAAGGCAAGGCTGCCCACTATTTCCATATCAACATAGTTCTTGAAGTCCTTGCTAGAGCAATAAGATAATTAAAGGAGATCAAGGGGATTCAGTTTGGAAATGAAGAAGTCAAAGTATCACTATTAGCATATGATATGATAGTATACCTGAGTGACCCCAAAAATTCTACTAGAAAACTCCTTCAGCTGATAAACAACTTCAGCAAGGTGGCTCAATACAAAATTAACTCATAAATATCGGTAGCCCTGTTGTATACAAATGACAAATGGGCTGAAAAAGAAATAAGGGAGAGAACTCCCTTCACAATAGCCACAAAGGACATAAAGTACCTTCATGTATCTCTAAACAAGCAAGCCAAAGATTTGTATGAAAAAACTTCCAGTCTCTGATGAAAAAAATAGAAGAAGGTAACAGAAGATGGAAAGATCTCCCATGCTCAGGGCTTGGCAGGATTAACATAGTAAAAATGGCCATCTTACTAAAAGCAATGTACAGATTCAACACAATTCCCATCAAAATACAAACACAATTCTTCACATATCTTGTAAGAAAAATTTTCAACTTCATATATAATAATAAGAAATCCAGAATCTCTAAAACAATCCTCTAAAATAAAAGATCTTCTAGAGGTATCTCTATCCCTGATCTCATGCTGTACTATAGAGCAACAGTAATAAAAACTGCATGGTACTGGCATAGAAACTGGCTGGTGGATCAATGGAATCGAATAGAAATCCCAGAAATAAACCCACACAATTATGGACATGTGATTTTTTTTTACAAAGATACCGAAACCATACAATGGAAAAATGATAGCATCTTCAACAAATTGTCCTGGTCTAAATGGATATCTACATGTAGAAAATACAAAAAGATCCATAATTATCACCCTGCACAAAACTAAAATCTAAGTGGATCAAAGACCTCAATGTAAAACCAAACACACTAAACCTGTTAGAAGAAAAAGTGGGGAAGAGCCTGGAACTCATTGGTACAGGAAACAACTTCATGAACAGAACACCAAAAGCACAGACTCTAAGATCAGCAATCAATTAATGTGACCTCATGAAAATGAAAAGCTTCTGTAAAGCATACGACACTATTGTCAGAACAAAACGACTGCCTACACATTGGGAAAGGATCTTTATCAACCCTATATCTGACAGAGGGTTAATATCCAGAAAATATAAAGAACTAAAAAAGTTAAAAAGCAACAAATCAAGTAATCCAATTAACAAATGGGGTACAGAGAGAGTTAAACATAGAATTCTCTGTAGAGGACTACAGAATGGCAGAAAAACACTTAAAGAATGCTCAACATCCTTAATCATCAGGGAAATGCAAATCAAAAAGACCCTGAGATTTCACCTTACACCCATCAGAATGGCTAAGATCAAAAGCTCAAATGAGAACACATGCTGGAGAGGATGTGGAGAATGGAAACCCTCTTCCACTACTGGTGGGAATGTAAACTTGTACATCCACTTTGGAAATTAATCTGGTGCTTTCTTAGACAATTAAAAATAGTGCTTCCTCAAGATCCGGCTATACCACTCTTGGGCATATATCCAAAATATACTCAAATATACAACAAGGACATTTGCTTAACCACGTTTGTAGCAGCTTTATTTGTAATAGTCACAGGGCCTCTAAAAGACTCTACTCAGCATGGTACCAAAGTAGATCTCAGAGCCAAACTTTGAGCAGAATGCAGGGAACCTTATGAAAGAAGGGTGAAACAGAAAGACCTGGAGGGGACAGGAGCTCCACAAGGAGAGCTTCAGGACCAATAATATCTGGGCACAGATGTCTTTTCTGAGACTGATAGTCCAAACAAGGACCAAACATGGAGACAACCTAGAACCCCTGCACAGATGTAGCCCATGGCAGCTCTGTGTCCAAGAGGGATCCCTAGTAATGGGATCAGGGACTGTCTCTAACATGAACTCATGGGCTGGTTTTTTGATCACCTCCCCATGAGGGTGTAGCAGCCTTACCAGGTCACAGAGGAAGACAATACATACAGTCCTGATGAGAACTGATAAGCTAGAGTCAGATGGAAGGGGAGGAGGACCTCCCCTATTAGTGGACTGGGGGAGGGGCATAGGAGAAGAGGGAAAGTATTATTGGGAGGGGATAAGGAAGGGGGCTACAGCTGGGATACAAAGTGAATAAACTGTAATTAATAAAAATAAATAAATTTAAGACCAACAAGGAATTCATGAAATTTGGGGGCAAATGGATGGAAGTAGTAAAGACCATCCCGAGTGAGGTTACCTAGAGGCAGAAAGACACACATGGTATATACTCATTTATAAATTGATATTAGCCCTATAATATAGTATAAACATACTAAAATCTATAGTCCTAAAGAAGCTAAACAACCAGGAGGACCCTAGGGAAAAAGCTTAATCCTCATTCAGAAGGGCAAACAGGATAGACATTAAAAGTAGGAGAAGACAGGGAGCAGGACAGGAGCCTTCCACAGGGGGCCTCTTGAAATACTCTACCCAGCAGGTTAACAAAGCAGATGCTGAGAATCATAGCCAAACTAAGGGCATAGTGCAGGGAATTTTATGGAATAAGGGGGAGATAGAAAGACCTGGAGGGGACAGGAGCTCCACAAGGAGAGCAAAAAAGCCAAAAAACCTGGGCTCAGGGGTTCCTGCAGAGACTGATGACTCAACCAAGGACCATGCATGGAGAGGACCTTGACCCCCTGCTCAGATGTAGGCCATGGACTGCTCAGTCTCCAGGTGGGTTTCCTAATAAGGGGGGACTTGTCCTTAATTACTTGTACAATTTTGCCAAAAATACTTCCTCCTCTAAGCCGCTGAAGCTTAAACAAGGAGCAAGGGTAAGGTAAAGTATTGCATTCCATTTTTTGTGTCCCCCTTCCTCTCACCTATGACTTCGATGGCAATGCTGACAGAAGACAAGCCTTCATAGTTTAATGAATATTGCCATGGAAGAATATGTCTAATCCAGCCATAAAGAGTAAAAATATAAGGGCTAGAGAAATGGCTCAGTGGTTAAAACACTGGTTCTCAGCACCCACATGGTGGCTCACAACCATGTGTAGTTCTAATCTCAAGAAATCTCATTCCCTCTTTTAACCTCTAAAGGCACTAGGAACCCATGTGTCACACATGCATACATATAGTAGGAAAAACAGTCATACACATTAAATAAATAAATCTAAAACAAAATCTAGACCAGTCAGAGTTATGTGGTTTCATGGTTTAAATATGAATGTCCCTGTAAGCTTAAATAATTAAAACTTCGTTCCCAATTGGTAGAACTATTTGGGAAGGATTGGGATATGTGGGCTTGTTGGAGAAATTATGTCACTAGGAGAGGGCTCTAAGGTTTCAAAAGGCTATTTCCTGCTCAATCTCTCTGCCTCCAACTTCTACATTAGGATGTAAGCTCTCAGCAGTTCCTGCCACCATGTCATTACTTGGCCATTGTGGACTCTTATCACCTGAAACTTAAAGCTCCCAAATTAAACACTTTTTTATGAGTTTTTAAATAAGTTTTCTAGTATGGAAGACCTATGTTGGTTATGGTGTTTTATCACATGTTGAGGACCCTAACTCCACCCCCGAAAAACAAACATACATATATACAAAAACAGTGAGGTTTAACAGTAACTGTCTTTAGGCTATTAGACTATAACTTTCAACTCAATGTGACTCCACTAATAGCTTGCATCATAAGTTAATGTTTAAGCTCAATTGAAAGTCTTTGTTCTAAAGTTCACTATTGACTGCAAGGCTACTGTGTTACACAAAAATGTTTTTAATAAATACATGTTAAAATTATTCAATTAGGTATGCTGGGATACATCTTTAATTCACAACACTCAGGAGGTGAAGGCAAAGGGATCTCTGTGAACTGAGGCTAATCTGGTCTATATAAAGAGTTCCAGAACAGGCACTTTAACATAGTGAAACCCTGTCTCCAAATATACATATATAAACACAAAAACAGACGGGTCAAATGATTATCAGAAACCACATCGAGATCATCACAAATATTTAAATTATATATTTAATTACATACATTTTCTTATGCACTGGAGGAAAGCACATTTTGAGTGTAGTGACTTAACACAAAGAATTTGCCAACTGACTATACAACCATTTATGACACTTAAAAGAAAGCAGGAGGGTCGGAGAAAAGAGCTCAGTGAGTAACTTGTTTGCTATGCAAAGATAAAGAACTAAGTTTTGATCCCTAGCAATCATGTGAATTTAAGCATAACTATACATATAAGTGCAGAACTATAAGACAGGTGCTGGAGTTTAGTGAGACAAGTGGATGGAGCTTGCTGGCCAGCCAAGCTGGCTGACACAATGAATTCCAGATTAAGTGACAGACTCTGTCTTAAACAAGTAGGATGGACTACAATAGAAGAAGTAACCGGACATGGAACTCTGGCTTACACACAGACAAACACACACACACACACACACAAATGGGTGAACACACTCAGACACATGCAGATTATCACATATAATCACAAACAGTTGCAACGGTACCACAGTGGTATAGCATGTTGATAGTAGGAAAGGCTGTGTTCCCTTTGAGTGTAGAAGATATATAGGTAGTCCTCGTACTTTATTTGTGCTTAATTTTGCTATGAACCTAAAGTTGTGTCAAAAAAGTCTGTTTGAAAAAAAAAACACAATCCTTGATGTAGGAGTTTAGTTAGACACTGCTAAATAATCTAGTGATTGCAAACGCTGAGAATGAATCCCTGTCACAGAAAAGAATCATTTTTTTTTTTTAAACTGGAGAAAAAGTGTGAAAGGACAGAGTGGAAATGGGCAATTTTAAAAAGCCTAAATAGACTTACATTATTTTTTCCTTTTGGTAAATACAAAAGGACAGAGTGCAAAGAGGCTATTAAGAAAAAGTTTACAGAGACATTTATCTTCATACTCTCAAACAAATTATACATTACACAAACAAAGAGCAAAGATCTGACAAAGAAACTAAAAATAGTGATAACTGTATTGTGATGATAAGAACAGGAAGGAAAGGTGGTGTGGGAGATTAATCCTCTTCTATCAGAGAAGGAAGTCAATGGATAATATCCCAAATAGATAAAGGAAGACATAATGGCATATAGGCATAATATTTGTAGACATGAAGGAAAACACTGCAGAAAAAAAAAGTGTTAAATGATTTCAGGAAGAACACTACTAGCTAACATTTATATACTGGAAGGGATTGGAAATGAGTTATTGCCTAAGTCCTTCTGTGCTGATTTATTATGTTCACAGAATAATAAAATAAAGATATTTTAAAGGGAAAAGCAAGGAAGTATTAACAAAACTAGCAAAGGTATACATTTCTTTTTTTTATTTTTTTTTTCTTACATAGTGTGCTTTCTGCGCTGTAATAAACACCATTACCCAAAGCAATTCAGGGAGTAGAAGGTTTATTTCATCTTACACTTTATTCTATAACTGAGGAAAGCCAAAGCAGGAAGCTGGAGGCAAGAACTGAAACAGACCATGAAGGAGTGCTGCTTGCTGGCTTGCTCCCCTGGCTTAATCTGCTAGCTTTTGTGGGATGGTATTTACCACCTATATTGGACTGGTCCCTCCTGTATCAATTAGCAAACAAAAAAATGACCCATAAACATAGTCCCAGACCAATCCAATTAAAGTAATTCTTTAATTGTGGTTATCTTTTCCCAAATTTGTCAATTTGACAAGTAAACTTAGCCACCATGAGTTGTATATAAAATCCACAAAAGAAAACAATAACAAAGTAAATTAAAACATCAGAGAAACTGTGTTAGAGATGCAGTTGGTAAGCTTGAGGAAGGCAAAGGAAAGATAATTAAGAAAAGTTTGTACTGGTTGTGCAGAAGATGACAGACATGAAACACAAAGGAGACTAAAAGGAGTGAAGTGAGATAGCCAAAGACATAGAGATTAGAACCCAAATCAGCCATTTTTAAAATATCCAGGATGTTAAGCAGAGTTCAATACCCAAATAATTCAGTATCTAGCCAGACAATCACTTTAGATTGTTAAAGATATTGTAATCCATTTAAGTCCTAAGCTTTCCATTTTGTCTTACTTTTATCACTTGTCTGTTTTCTATAAAAAGCCAACCTCAATTAGATGCACGAATAGAAAACACTAGCAAATGCGGTAGCATTTGGGTAGATTATACCACCTAAAAACTATCTAGATAAATTTAGATGTTTTAATTTTTATTTTATGTTTTATTCTTGTAGATATTTTTATGCAATATGTCTATGTACCACAAGAAGGTATTGGATACCCTGAAACTGGAATTAAGGTTATGTAGGTACTAGGAAATAAACGTGGGTCATCTGGTGAATAGTCAGTGCTATTAACTGCTGAGCCATCTCTCCAAACAATCATTATAATTTTTTAAGAAGGGGGAGGGGCAAGTTGTTTGTGAGTTTTGTTTTGTTTTGATATTTTAAGAACAAGACCTGATCTTGTAAACTAAACTGGTCTAGAACTGCTGACTTGGCTTCCCTAACACTGAGAATATAAGTGTGTGTCAGCATGGCTAGTTTCAAAAAAGAGCAAGTTATTTATTTAAGCAAGAAAGAAGAAAATGAGATTCATTCTCTTCCTCATATGCTGTCTGCAATACTTCATCCATGGGGTTTAATATGCAGCTAACATAAACAATGCACAGGCATTCGAGCACTTTGAATTACCAATATAACCAAACACACAATTCTAAAACTATTATTCTATCCATTAGTTAGTTCTCATCTCATTCTATGAGAGTAGGTTTAAAGTGGGAAGATATTCTACATGAGATCCAAAGATTCACTAGCATTAGGTCTCATCATCCAAGCTAACCATGTAAATTAAGAAAAGAAAAATTGATTTTTTTCATTGACCTTCAAAAGAAATCTAAGATCTAGACACCAGAGAAACTTACAAATAGAAAAATAAAGCAGCAAACACAAGAAAACTCTGAAATGGCTAATCCTTATGCACCCAAGTTCTAATTATTTGATAACACGTAATCATTCAAAAGACATGAAAGGTCAGTGAGTAAAAACCGTAATTTCTGCACAGAACATGTGTAGGGAATCTTGGCTACCACAGATCTAAAATCCAAGCACTTGGCATCTGAAATGAGCAAGCAGAATTCTAGGCCAACCTAAGCTATAGAGCCAGACCCTGCCTCTCATTTAAAACAAAAAAGAAAAGAAAGAAAGAAAGAAAGAAAGAAAGAAAGAAAGAAAGAAAGAAAGAAAGAAAGAAAGAAAGAAAGAAAGAAGACTGTTATGATACAGGAATAGTTCTAGATTGATTCCCCCCCCCAAGACTTCACTTATGAATGTACTTAGTAATTTCCCCCTCAAAAAAAAAAAAATCCACTAAAAGACAAAGAATAAAATCAAAGGAAGAATATCAAAGTTCAGACACGGAATCCTTCCCACTTACAAAGAGGAGCCACAAATGTTCCAAACAGTAGCCTTGGATAAGTACTTTAAAAATATTTAATTACAAGGAATCTATCATTTATCTATTAAAATATTCCCTACTTTAAAATTTCCACAAGATAAAATTTCCATATTCAATAATGCCCTCATGTGCCATAGAAAGAATGATGTAACAAAGTAACAATTTATGACTAATATTTTATAAAGAATTAAAATATGACCACTATGATCATTCAGTAAAGTTTCATTCAAAGGTAGGTCAATCCTTAGTATGTCTAGAAATGACCAGAAAGAAGTGCTCATTATAATTTCATTTCTCTGCATGGAAAATGATGTTTTACTATATACAGTTTATATAGACAAAATAAGGTATCATAGCCGATTAATTTTTAAAAGGCAGTTAAAATGAAAAATTACTAAAAGTAAAAAAAAACTTTTAACATTTTATTAAAATTGACAACACTGAAGTACACATTCATTTATCATTTTTTTTCTGGGCATATCAGCTAGAGTTCAAAGCCTTCTTTCAAAGACCACATCCTACCATCTGCTATTTATTAGGGAACCTGCAGACACCTGTAAAGCCCTATGCCTCCTAAAACTTTAAAAAAGTTTTTTCTTCCCCCCCTAGGTTTTCAGTTACTTCCCTCATGCTTATTTCCATAATAATCTTTGTAGCTGCCATATCAATTCATGCAAAAAACTTCTAAATTTTAATATATTTCTTGTTACCCACACATCTCATCAATTTACATGTTTAACTAAGTCATGTAAATACAATAGGAATTACACTAGGCATACACACCTATTGAAGTAGATACAATGTACAGCTTACTCTGACAAACATACAGCTCAACACACTGGTACAGAGAGCAATTTGTACAACATTGTAGACCAGTGCTTTAAAAGATATTCACCATTTGCATCAGTGACCACTATGCAAGCTTATAGATTGCATGTAAATATTGCACTTGTAGGTAAGAACTATGAAACAACTTTTATTAACTGAGCATACACTAAACCGTTAAGGAACATTTCTTTTACTCCAAAGGCCATATAGGTAGTATTAGACTTATGTAAGTCCCATACATGTGTTCCTTGCCATTTGTCTCCTCTCAACTACAAAAACTTTTGTTCTGTCTTTAAAAGAGCAGTCAGAAAAACAGAGAAACTCTGAATGAGATGGGCATGAATCAAAGGAAAGAATTGAAAAGTACAAACAAGGGCTGGGGATGCAACTTAGTGACAGAACACCTGTTTAGCAAGTTTGAGGCCAAGTTCTGGCCCCAGCTACAATGGGGTTTAAAAATGAAATACAATTGTGCTTAGGATGTAGACTAGTTCATAGAGTTCTCACCTAGCTTACATGATGCCATAAGTGTAATACACAGCATCACCTAAAATTAGGCACAGTGCTGCACACCTGTAAGCCCAGCACTTGAAAAGTAGAAACAAGAGGATCAAGAGCTCAAGGTCATTTCTATATACAAGGCCAGCCTAGGTTACTTGAGACCCAGCATGGAAAGGAAGGAAGGGTAGAGAAAGGAAAAGGAAGGAAGGGGAAAAATAAGAGTCAGGAAAGAAAAAGAAAAAAAAAGAAGAACAATTTAAAAAAAATATGTTCAGAGGAAATCCTTAAATCAGAATACTTTAGGGTACGAGTCATTGCTTCCCCCAAACATTGTTTCACCACCTGCCTTTATTTCCGTCTTTGTGTTCCCTGATGCCCTTTTTCCCAAGCAGCAATCAGCATCTGCAAAGGTGATTCAAAATAACTGAGTTCTTTCTCACAATTAAAAGGTTAAGCTAATAGGCAAAGAATGCAGAATTTGGGGAAAAAAAAAAAAGAAGCAGTAAGTAATTGGGGAAAGTGAAGCGGTAGCAAGCTGTTAACATGGGAATCACAACAAGAGAAGCAGCTTCTGATTAGGGAGCACCATGTTAAGGAAAAGGGGTATGAAGAAAGAGTGAGAGGGCACAAAAATAAATGTAGTAATTTCAAAGTATAGCTTAGACTCAGCCCGGAACCTAACAGAAAAGAAGGGAATTTCTTCTTTGTTCCTCTACCATATGGCACATGTCTGCCCCCACAGCTCAGGCTGATACTATTAATAAGCAGCTCATCTGCAATGCAGATTAAGTAGGATTCGAAAAGGGAGCACTACCCTGGGAAAGTAGCCTCCATGCAAACCATGTTTTCAAAGAAACAATTTCTCACAGATAAAAACCAAAACAAAAACACTCTGGCAAAAACTCCTTACAATACTGTATGCTCCCAGGGTTTGCAGATAAAAGAATATACACAGAGCAGAATTTGAAATGCAGAAAAATATAAAGAAAGAGAAGATAAAGTTCAAATTTGCAAGAAAGAACCTGTTGTTATTAAATCACTATGTCATTATGATGTCCTACTACAATGTGTCAATCTTTGCTAATCTGAAACCCCTTTGGAGAGAAATCTTACATCCTCTAGGGATTTGAAAACACCTCTACACAGGGATTCTGTATGTATCTCTGCCCTAGTTACATTAAGGTTGAGGACACACTGTTTTCTGTCTATTCTTGCCAGCTACAATAGAGTAGATAATTTTTTCTGCCTGCCTGCATTATGAAAGGACAGTACAGGCTTTTGAGAATGCTTTTTCAATTTATACACATCCCCAGGAAACTCTCATATACTCCATCCAGGAATCAACTTCTCCAATATAGAAGAGTGTCTCCCCTCCATAACAAACTACATCTCAGTACCTAGCAGTGATGCCTCACAGTCACCTAATAGTCCTGTGTCTTAGAGCAAACTCACCATCCTGTCTTCCATCATGCCTGTTTGTGGGGAACAGAGGAAGCCCTGCATGAGTACAGTGCTGACCAAGTGTGTGTTGTTAACATAGGCATGGGCATGGCAAGGAGCCCATAGTCTCAGACCCATGGGAATGGCAAAGCCTCTCCCAGCCCTGGGATGTGGCCCGGAAGGACAGCAAAGCCTTCCTCTGGTCCGTGTGTAGATGCTGACTGTGTGAGAAGAATGTGTCCATCATAGCTTTCTGTCCATCAGGTATTTATGGTCTTAAAGCTGGTCCCCTACAGACAGCTCCTAGTGAGATTAGCGAAACTTGTCTCCTTGATTTAGTTGTGTACCATGAACCCCACTTCTTTGCTTAACTGTAATTGCCCTATCTCTTTGTTCAGCTGTATGCAATAACCTCTCCTCTCTGTTCAACTACATGTAATAAACATGCAGAGCTTCCAATGTGTTGGGGTTTCTCCAGCACAGAGGCCAAACCACCTGATCTAGACATTCCTGTATGTCTGCGTATTCGTCTTCACTGCAGTCCTAGTCAGATTCGTCCCAGGAGCTGTGCTAAATAGAGCACCTGTTCTTCAATCTCTCATCTAGTTCCCACCTCTAGGCAATCACTAAGACTGTTAGTTTCCAAATCCTCCTTTCTTTTCACCCTCAGTACCCAGCATCAGAGGCTCATTTCTTTACTATTCTAATTTCTCTAACTTCTCTTATCTTAACCTGTATCACCTCTTGCCAGTCATTTCTCCTCACTTTTCTAAGTATCTAGATCCAGAAGATGAGGAATCAAATGCATAAAGATTCTGAGTAGGTGTGATGTGAGCCAGTTATAGAGAATTAAGTATCAGGTAAGTGACTTCAGATGACATGGAGAATGTGGTGGGAGGTGGGAGGTGACTGTGCTGTGTTAAACCCTACAGCACATGGCCCACTCTCAGATCACATTCAGATACAGTGGATTATGGCAACCCATGAGGAACCATGGAGCCATTACTGTAAACATACTCTTATGACTCAAGAGAACCTAGAAATTTGGTTAGTGTATGAACTCCCAATTCTTATGGGCTGCAAAACTTAAAGGTCAACATTGAAAGTCAAACAAAATAAATCAATGGGCTAGACATGACTTGCAGGCCTGCCATTTTGCAAACTGTGTGTGTGACATTAGTGGATATCTCACTATGTAGTACAGAATTACATAGGGAGCTAATTAATGCAGCTTCTCCGGTGTTCTGATTCACTAGGTCCATTGCTGAATCTGCATTTTTTTAAACTACTTTTCCTGGTGGCTTTGAAGCAAGATGGTTCAAATACCACTGCTAACAACTCTGTATGTAGAGGAATCTAGATTAAATGGAGTGAGGACAGTAGGGGAAACAGAAACTATATTTCTAATGCTTTTAAAATCCATTCATTATTCTCATCCATCATGTGCCTAAGGAAGTACAAATTTGTATTAAACTTGTTTCAGTTCTGAACAGCACTGATCATTCGTAAACACATAATCAGGAAACATATGAACCCAGTTAAGATTATTTAAAAAAATGGCTTTGTCATTGTGCTAGTCATTTAATAAATACAGTGCAGTGATAATGACCATTAAAATTTAAGGTAGTGTTCTAAAACTCAACTGTATTTTGTTTATTAACTTATTTTATCCTGCTAGTATAGACTTTCTTAAAATGAAACAGACCCATGCCTTAAACTTTTATTTAATTGAATATGTAAAAGTTCTGTAATAAAATATATGTATATATATGTAAAAGTTCTATACTTTTATTTAATTCAATATATGTTAAGTTCTATACATACTAAAACCCATGGTTTCCTGAAGGCATAAGTGTTTTGTTTTACATTCTAAATGAGTATTTTCCCCTTGGTAAGTGTTGAATTGTGTGTCTCACTCACACACACACACACACACGCATACACACACACACACACAAACAGGAAGAAGTTCTTAGTGACTCAGTTCCTAGCCTATTTTGTCGCAAAATATTAATCTTTCCTGTGTCTAAATCCCAGCCATTCAAAAGGCCCTTACCAAATACTGACTCACACTTCTATTCTCTGCACAATATTGTCAATTCCTTCATACCAAATACCTACCTGCATCTCGTTCCTAACTTTAAACACTAAAGATAGTATTTAGAAACTGTACAACTCATACATATACATATATGGAATCATATCTATGGAAAGAAGTGTTCCATCCTAGTAAGCCAAGCAGGAGAAGAAGTTATTAGTACAGAAAAAAAAAAAAAAAAAAAAAACTCCTGCCTGTCAGTCCTAATTCTGTGGTGATAAGTCTAGCCTGTGAGACATTCTTGGGAAGAGTATTATTCATGGTACCACATATGGGTGTCACTGAAAAAGAAACCAAACAGAAACTACTCTGACTCACAATTGGGCTTCCAATTCCCAATGCAAGATCAGTAAGAAGAGGGAGAAAAACAAGCCAGGCAGTATTTTTGGCTCAACACACTAGGGGAGCCCTTCCACAAGGGCCTTTCATATGGCTATGTGTTTTATGTATTTATAACTCAGGAAGTTTCTGTTCTCTTCATTTATAGTAATACTGTTTATGCCTGGAAAGATCAGAAGAGATGTTGCAAGAATCACAAATATCACATGATTAAGTTGTAAAGCACAAAATGACTCCAGTATCAAAGACCTATGCATCTTTAGAATAATTTGTAATGCAAAGAACTTAAAATATTTCTCAACATATGTGATATCCTGTTTGAAAAGCTACAAAACACTGCACATAAAATAATAGTTCATTTTCAGTAAAACAAATGATGAATAACATCTCCAAACTCAAATACAGAAGACCACAAACATTCAGCACTGGCCTATACATCTTTGTTTTCAGCTGAAACATGGAGCAACCATGTTTAAAAAAATTGTATTGTTTAAAAAAAAATTACCTTTAAGGAAACAAGAGATAAATCCTAACACCCTATATCTATACACATAAAGCATACTTACAAGGTTAACTTTTACGTTAAAAACAATATAACTAATAACTACCACAACTATAATAAGTGTGACTCATATGTTACAAGCAGGTTTTATAAAAACTAGACATAAACACATATTAACACACTATTTAATAAGCCAGCTTTATATAATCCTGAACCAATTTTTATTCACCTAGCTTTTATCTCAAGTTCATGAGAATCCAGTGGCTAACTACCCTGTCTTAAAAGCTGTATTTATAAAACTAAACTGACAATGCTTTTTCATAAAAAAACTAACCAGTTGAAGTAAACTGCCTTAAATGGGGGATCTTAATTCAGGACAGTGCTAAGATTACTTTGCCATAAATATTTTTAAGTTACCTTATTTTGTGTGTATATATATAGCTTATGTAGGGTCTAAGGATAAAAGGAGTTTAGGTTATAAAAACACAAGTTATACATATTTGAAGTCCAAAAATGTGTCTTAAGGTTGGTAATACAATTTATAAATACTTAAAGGTTCAAAACAATGTTTTAAGGTTGGTATGTGCAAATTATAAAGGTTATAAGGTCTAAGGTGATTTAAGGTATCTTAAATAGTTAAAAAGGCTTAATATTTCTTCCTGTTGCTATGCTACTGTTGCATTGACTATCCAGAGTAGGTAAAAAGGCTTAATGTTTCCTCCTGTTGTTATGCTACTGTTGTATTGACTGTCCAACATTTTGACCTTTATCAATAGGGCTCTATTCATTAATTTAACTCTGATACAAAAATATTCCACTATACCATGTACTATTATAGTCCTAAGCTCAAGATTATAAGCCTCCATATTGTCTATGCTTATACTAAAGGTTAAAATCAAGTAAGTTTCCCTTTTATTTCATTCCCTTTTATTTCATAAAAGGCTTTTGCCTTTTCAGAATTCACCTTAAAAGAGTACTTATGCCATTAACACATATATATGTCTACTGCCTTTTTCTCAATACACAGTACAATTATGGTACTAACATATTTAAGGTTTTATCTCTCCCTTAAAACTTAAAAGTAATTCCTGGTAGGAATTTTCTTTCCTGGCTACCAGACTGCCATTTACTACATACAACCACTGGCTGGATTGGTGAGTTCACTCCATTTTCTCAGCATGCATGCCTCTGGTAGGGGAAGCTTGACCACAGAGCTCTGGCAGCTTCCTACTATCTTTTGAGACGGGGGACCCCCCCCTCAGCTGTAGCCTTAATTGTCTAGGTTTGACCCTCTATGCTTACTTTCACTTTAGGGCCACACTCTCCCTTGGGATGTACACCCCCTCTACGGGTTCCTTCCCCCGCTCGCTCGTGCACACGCTGGCTCGCTTGCTCATGGAAAGGTCCCCTCTCTCCCATACGGCTCTTCTCCTCATTTTCCCTTGGGAGCCTTCTACACACGCTTCTTCTCTCTACGTGCTCCCACACTCAGTCCTAGCTAGGCAAATAAAGAAGCGTGTTCTCTCAGCCATGCCACGGGGCAGCTGGCCCTTGATCGCTGGCCAATATCTGATGAGATATGGACCAGATCGGATCGCTCTGTATAGAGACTCGCCTTCTCCTGGGACGCCATTAGAAGGCCTCCATCTCTTCCCGGCTCCCAATGGATAACACCCATCACCACATCCCTACATAGAGACTTCTCTGCCCCCAATGGGAGACACCCAGACGCCCATCCCTCCAGACAGGCTGGAGAATTTCAGGTTTATACACCTAGTGCCAGCTGGCACCAGGGCCTCTTAAGTTCACACGCTCCTGTAACTAAACCTCACCTCAATGACAGATCAAAAACAAAGCCTTCTTTAATATTGCCAGTGATTGGGTAAATAAAGTCCCGTCCAGGTAGACAAAGGTTCTCAGGTACAAACCTCATCGATCCAAACCTTTCAATGCCTACCTACAGGATTTTCTCTGTTTTAGTGTCCTGCCAGACACAGGTGTCTCCTACAGCCACAACAGCGCCAAAGCAGCTACAGGTGTTCAGCTCTGACCTCACGGACTTCCAACAAGATACAGGTGTTCGGCTCTGACCTCACCAACAAGCTGGACCTGCACCGTCCCTCCCAGCCATGGGTGTTCTCACAGACCTGGAAAAGCATCAAAGCAGCCTATTCTTCCTGGACTTGGTCAACACTTCAGCCTTTTGACCTCCCTACATCGCCCCCAGTGTCAGCAGGAAGTAGCCAGAAGAGAATCTACGCCCGTTATCCACCTGTTGTTAACAAAAGGCTAAACTGGTGTGCTTCAGGACCAGGACAAGCAGCTCCAGGTTCTCCAAGTGTTCCCCAGTCCTTCCCCCCTGCCTTGCATGGCTGGCAACTCTCTCTGTTGAAAACCCTCTACCCTAAACCCTCTGCCCTAAATTTTCCAGGGCAGAGACTTCTCTTATTCTTAACCTTACAACTTGACCATTTGTTGCTATAATTCCCCTCTCTCTCAACCTCTTACATGACAACCAAGAGCTGCTTCCAATGAGCCTAAATTTATATACTTTAACTTACCTTATAAAAGGCAGCCCAAGCTCCCTATTTTTAATTATAGAAAAAGGGGGGAATGTTGGGATCAGCAAGCAGGCATTTCTACAGGCAGCCCCTTGGGCCTGACAGACCGGGTATCAGGCTTTGGGAAAGACACCCAGACCACCTGCTGACCACCTGGAACCACCCGCGCATGCTCTGGATCACCCTATAAGAGAACTGGGGCCCCTCCTCCTTCTCTCTCTCTCCTTCCTTTTCTCTTCCTCTCTCTGGCTCGGTCTGTCTGTCTCTCTCTCTCCCTCCCTCTGTCTCTCTCTCTATCTCTATCTATCTCCCTCTCTGTAACCCCCTTCACCTAATAAACCTCCTGCGTGGAACCAATCTCGTGGTGTGATCTGTGGACCCGCGTGTAACCTCCTTTTCTACATTTTCTAACAGATGGTCCATGAAAATAGTAGTACTTTAGTGAGGTTATCTTTACCCAGTTACATATGTCACAAATTTTGCAGCTTCTCTTGGAATACTTCAAAGATTCTAAGGTTGTTATCCAGCCAAGACATTACATATTTGGTTTGACAGCATGAGCCCTGTAATCTAAGTTACATAACCTTTAAGCCAGTATCTGTTTGTGGGGAAAAATAACAAGAGCTTTACTTAGAAAAACATAAACTTTAGAGGAACAGATCTGCAGAAGAGTAGGGTGGGAGAAAGGGCCAATTAACTTGCTACAAAACTAAGTCATCAGAATGCATGCTATTTACAGTATGTATTTAATTTCACAGGTTCAAATCTGTCAAAGTAAAGTATTCCAAAGGGTATCAAAATTAATGGATGTTCTATATTTACATTGCAAACAAGGTAATTACCACATAGTTTTAACAAGAGTTCAGACCTCATGATATTTCCAATTACAAAACTCTAGAGTAAGGTCTGATTATGAGCTGCAATCAGCTCCAATCACACTGTAAGCTCTGCTTCCTGTACTCCCCTCCTCACTCTACCCAGGATATGGGAAGAAATGGAAACTGAGTAAGCATCTGATGCTCACTGTCATTGAGCCACAGTCTCTCCATCTTGATATCAGGTACTATCATACACACATCCAGGCTTCCCTGAAACCCCTCATATTTCAAAAAGCCCGTGTTCTTATATTCCTTGCAATTTTGAGATGTTGTATGGTGAAAGTTTTTCCTGAAGATTCACAGAATGAAATAATGTCCCCTCTGACGTAATGGTATTAAGAAGTATTGGATGGGAGATTACTAAGCTCTCAGCAATGAGAGGCTACCAGAAGAAAGGAGCAGTATGTAAACACAAGAGAACCCTCAGCAGAACCTTGCCATAATGACATCTTGATCCTGGATTTCTAGTCTCCAGAGCTACATAAAATAAACTTTGTTGTGTGTAAGCCATACAGGCTATGATGCCTTCCTATGTATAAGGCAATGCTGGCTATAATACGCACACTGTTCTCGCTAAACAAAATGGGTTTTCCTCATTCTATCACTATTTGTTAAACGTAATCTCCATACTTTTCAAGAAGCTTTTTATCGCTATCTTCCCATGAAGTTATCCCTACTATTTCATTTGAAGTGAAATTCATCTGTGTTCCCAAACACCTTTACCCCTGCATCTGTACTTACCACATTCCATCATATGATTATAACATCTTAGTCTCCAACTCTGTGTAAAAAGCAGGCAAGAATTGCCTATATTATCCCTAATAATGCTTAACTTACCTTAGTGCTGAGGTGGGTTTCTCTAAAACATCTATCACACTGATTACTGAACAAGAAAAATTTCAAAGGTAGAATTCTTCCAGCTGAGTTGCTTGCCTAAGAAAGTCCTCAGCAGTAATAAAAGTAACCATGTATACCTACAAATTGGATGTTTAGTGACAATGCCCAAAAACTCTGACACCACTATTCTTCATGTTCTAGGCCCCAGATCAAACATACCATCTGAAGAGACACTCCTGCCTCTCTATCAAGCAAAGTATGTGGCACTCCAAACAGCACTATGCTCATACCTGTTGTTGCACTTATGACTTTACAGTCACCTATCCTTCTTTTCTCAATAGCCCATGAGCTTCTCAAGAGTGAAACCTGTTTGTAACTATATGTATGCCTTCAGCATGATGCCTCATACATAGCAAAGAGATGATGTGCATGGAATGATTATACATTGTAACACACATTTATAATAAGTACAACAGTTACTGTGGCTGTGCTTGCTGCAGAATGAATTGTAGTTTCATGAAACTGATCATGTCATCTTTAATTAGGTAAAAACAGTATGATGGTTATATGAAGAAATGGGTGGAAAGTACTTAGAGTTCACAAAGAAAGAATAAAAGTGTAAAAGGAAAGGCTGAAGCAAATAGGGTGTATGGCTTCAATTAAACAAAAGGAAAAACAGAAAAGGATAATAATTAGAATTAGGTGCTTAATATTATCCTCAAATACAAAAGACGCTTGATCCTGATGAGCTGAATACAATGTAGTCAATGACTTTCATTAGTCAAACAGGGAAGCTAACTTTGATTCAATTGGAACAGAAATCATAAAGGTCAGTCAGTAACTAAAAATAAAGAAATACCATCTTGTGATAAGTGAGGCAAGTGTAAACCTTAACTTGAAAACGTAAACTCGATAAACACCATGTGCAGGAACAGTTGATTCTCATTTTCCTTGCAAAGAATATTAAAATGAACACTCTCATAAAGTAATTTCCTTTTTAAGCTGTGCTTAGTCAAATCAAACCACAACCGGAAAAGGCCCCTCAGCTTACCAACTATATTGTCAATATCAGTTATATGCATCAGCTACATGCAGGTGGTATTCGAGGAAGAATACTGTTGCCTGAATTGGTGTGTAAAGATGATAAATAGTGAGAAATCTGTGAGACTAGAAGAAGGACTAGGACTTCAGAAGTTAACAAGTTGAGAGGCAGAAGGTACCAGAGAAGTCTATGTCACAAAGTATAAAGTACACACAGATCACCAGGAGTGGTGGCACACACAATTAATCATATCACCCAAGAAGTGAAGCAGGATAACTGTAAGCTCAAGGCAAGCCTGAGCTACATGGAAAGCCCTCATCTCAAAAAATAATTAAATAAATAAGAGCCACATAGATGGAGTAAAATATGAGCAGCATCAAGAGCTGGCAATCTCTCAATGAATAAGCAAAATGAAAATCACCTTTAAAACTCATTAGGAAGAGAACACACAAAAGTTTTTCTTAGTTGTCAGAAATGTGATAAGTGATAAGAAGTACAAATCATAACACAAAGATGGTAACAGTACAGCCCCGTAGGTTTTTATTAACAGAAATGAAGAAGATAAAAATACAAGTTGTGAGGGTCAATGGCACAAATGATGCTTCCTTGAAAACAAAGATGATCTCCCTGATCAATACAGGGTAAAGAACACAACGGAAAAAGAAAAATCTCTCAGTACCAACAAGAGTTTTTCCATACTAAATACAGAAAAAGTCAGAAGATCTAAAGCAAGGTCTTCCAGAAGGGGCAATGTATCTCAACATTGACATTTCAAGTGGAGTACTTCTTTGTGTAGGGGACATGTTCTATGAATTGTAGGATATAAAGCATCATCGTGGTCTCTACACACTATGCACTAGTAGCACTGTCTCCTCACTCTAAATTCTACACTCTATCTTATATACTTATCCTTAACATAAAGTTCAATGAAGTCAAAACTGAAAGGAGAATATCAGCAGCTAACATGGTATAGTGGTTTGAATTGCAAGGCCCCCATCTCCAGCATTTGAACACTTGGTAACATTGTTTAGGGAGGTTTCAGGGGTATGGCCTTGATGGAAGAAGTCACTGGGGATAGTCTTAGAAAGTTAAAACTCACAGCCACTTCCAGTATGCTCTCTCTGCCTTCTGCTTGCATTTGAAGATGGGAACTCCCAGATTCTGGCTTCAGACTACATTCATACTGCTTGCAGACATGCCTCCCTGCCATGATGGCCCTTACCATAGGCCCAAATAAACTCCTTTTTCTGTAAGGTGCTTTGGTCATGACAAGAGAACTGTAACTAATAGACCTGGATTTTGAAGGATGGGGAAAAAACTGAAAAGCAGGAATTTAACAAAATTCTTCATCTGCTTAACTATTAGTCCTCTCATCATGTTTATCCTTCTTTCAAGGTTGGCAAAAAGTTCTATGAAAAGAAGCAACATGGAAATTTTAACTCATTTACATTAATGAGTAAGTGTCAAATTACCATAGGGTTCCCATAAAAATACATAAATATTATGTTTCATTAATTTTCTTAATAGTGATCATAATTGTGAAAAAACTTGACTGCAGGCTCCAGGCATACAATGAACTATTCATGATATAATTTACCTATTATAGTTTTTAAAATTAAAGGCAGTCTTTTTCTGTTGGGAGGGCCACAGTTAAGACCTCTACTACTAGGCACACACAATGCTAAAATTGTTTGTCAAAACACTTTCTGCAGACTATTTTTTTTTAAAAAACATTCTCTGAGTTTATTTGAATATACATATCCTATTTTACATAAACTATAAACAAGTGTGCAAAAACAAAATGCTTTGCTTCCTTTTCCAAACAAAAGCCTATGCTGCTAGAAGAAATTACAATAAAAAGTCGGTGTTTTCCATATGATGAAGTAGAATGCACACATAGATAATACATGTACAGTTCTCCCAAAGATTTTTCAGTCCCTCATATTAAACATCTGGTTCTTCAGTAAGTTCTAGCTTTAACATTTAGACAAGGTCCAGACCTTCATGAAGGTCACAACCTTCATTCTCATCTTCTGCACAAAATAATGCAGATTTCTGCTCCAGCATCTTAACTGTTTTCCCTGTTTCACTCTGAAGTAAAGCCAATGTTATAAAATAACCCTGCAGTCCTACTACTCTGAGGACTAGAACTCTTCTTGGACTGTCTAAGAGAGTCGTGATAAGATCTAATTGTTTGTAGCTGCAGTGAGACCCAGCATAACCTGGCTTCTGTCTAAAAGACGTATTTGGCTGACTCTACCACACTTTTATAGCAGCCAAACTTTAGGCAAAGCAAACATAGAAAAATAGTAGGACAAGGCAGTTGGTTCTTGGCACTTCCCTAATCAAGAAACAATGCATATCATAACAGGATTGTGTAACAGGAGACAGCATTAATTTTCCAATGCAGTTTTGCCTCACATAAAAGTTCACAAACAAACAGAGAATGAAGAGGGGAGGAAAGAGGGAAGAATGCAATAGGACTTGTATTCTGTTAGAAAGCACTAATGCACAAATGGGGAGAATGAAAGGGTGTATCACGATCAATGGCAGTAGTAAAGCACAAGCCTTGAGGTGACTCAGAAATTATGTAATAAAGGTCAAACTACCCAGACCGCTATTTTTAAAAACTGTATTCATGTAGCCTTAAAATCCACAGCCACATTCCTTCTGTGGCCATGGCACTTGTGCACATGGTCACATATCTTCCCAACTATTTCATAGCAGCAATTCAAAGAATTTTAACTTGGGATATTTCAGTAACATTGAAACAAATAGCCCTGAACTCTGTCTTCTAAATTATACATAGCCATGGTGCAAATGTAGGCCAGGTTTAAAACATCACCAGTCTACAGCACTATTTGGTCTTCTGTTTAATTTAGAGCGAGCCTGAAGTTTAGGCTCTTAGTATAAAAAAAACATGGGCTAAAACATAGATTTTTAGAATCACATTGATCCTAAATGCCAAGTTCACTGTTACAGATTTTCAGGCAGATTCCTTAGCTGCTCTGAGCCTTTCTTTTTACTTACAAACTGATGTCTGTCAGGATAAAATGTGTTAATATTCAGACAAAGACAATCTACCATCAATCCTCCAACATTCTGATACATCACTGCTGGGTATGTAAAGACTGAACGGTGCTATAGGATTTTATACAAGCTATTTCCCAGGGCTTTGCTTGTAGCAAGTGATTTTCAGAATGAAGGAACATCTCCCAATAACAGGAAAGACCAGGCTGTGTGTTTGTCACTATTAAACTGACAAATCCTTCAAGCTCAGTATTCCTCTACTGCAGTACAACTAAATACCTGTACCCACCACCCAAATCTAGCCTGTAGGACTTAAGATTATGATGAACCTGAGTATTGTGCTAACATGTTGCTACTACTTTTCCCATGACATTATTCTTTATCTCTGACCTAGAAGTCTTAGGTAACCTGGAATCATCTGTGAAATGGGGACAGTGGGTACACAGTATAAAATCCCACAGTTTGTATGATTGTTACAGATTTATTTTTAATTATATGCATAGGAAGTATGTGCACATAAGTGCAAACACTCAAGGAGGCCAGGAGAGGACATTGGGTTTCTGGAGTTGGCATTACCAGCAGTTGCGGGCCACCTGACATAGATGTGGCTCACAAGACTTGAGTCCTCTACAAGTTGAGTGCTCTTAACTGAGAAGTAATTTCCTCAGCCTTCTTTGTATGGTTATTCATAAATGAATGCATGAAACTCAGGAAAACATATAAACGTATGAAACTGAGTATCGCTGAACTGTTTCTGGGTTGCCTGTGTACACTGAACCACAGAAATGACTTGAGTGCCCTAGAATGAAGCTAGCATTCTCTAAAAGGAAATGTATAGATCAAACAATGTTGCTATAGTCTTCACTGGACAAGACTAACTCAGATTTCACAAACAAAACAAAATTATAGTTAGCTAGGATATTCAATGACCTTTCTTAATTCCTACTTTTAATCTAACTAAAATCTAGATATCATGTATTTGTGTTAAACAGAATCAGTATAGCTCTTAATAATCTTTGACTCTTAATATGTGGAAGCTGAATGAAGCCCATGCAGATCATCCATATCTATCCCTTTGTTGTACAGAACAAACTGACAACTAGAAATATAAATAAATGATGTGCCCATAAATACATTTTTTAGTTCATTTCTGGGAAATCTCCTTAAATAGCCAGAAACAAGATCTTTTAAATAACAGGATGGCATGCATATACTAGTTAATTCATTTCAATATTGAATAGCATCGTAAGTACTTTTAGATCCTTGAAAGCTCGTACTAGTGTGCTAAGATTTTTAAAATGCTTTTCTTATTCCATAAATAATGACAACTTGGTAACAGGATTAAATAGGAAATACTGTTACATAAATATTCAACAATTTATATAATGATAATTCTTCTACATTGATAGTCTTTAAATACAACTTTCAGCATTATAAGCATTCAAGTGATAGCAGATTCTTTCAAGGGAAGGAGGGGGTTAAAAGCCAGGATTTACAGTATAATACAATAAACATGCCTTGATCCATAATTAGCTGGAACAGAACTGGAAGGACAGTGTGGAAAAGTGGGCTTAAAGCACTGTAAAGTCCCTATTTTCAGTTATAACTAAAACCTTATTTCATTTCCTATAGAGACACAATTGCTTAAAATTTAGGATGTAGACTCAGGCAAATTCAGCTTATATAAAATGGAGGGTTTATATCTCCAAAAATTCACAAGAGCAACTGAAAAATAGTTTGATAGAGCAAGTATAGGCTGTACTGCAAAAGTGTAAGAATTTAAAGATTGCATAACAGAGGTATACATTGCTTTAATTAAACAAATAAGTGAAAAATCTGAGGCACCCAACCTGGATAAAATCCAGGTCCTTGTTTTTTTGGCATAGTAAACTTGTTCTTCCATTTAAAGACTATTAGCTATTCAACCAAAGGGGTAGAAACATAAGCTACTGCAGTATCAATGACAAACAATCTGTGAGGACAACCTAAGAAAGATTATTTCACTCACAAATGTTTTATATACACATTGATTCTTCTGCAAAACATTGATTTCATAATGGAAGGTACCAGACTAGAGAGGTTATTATAAGAAACCATGTCTCTGCCAATCCCATCTTAACATTCTGTATGTTCTTGCCTTGTCTCATGGATAATATAAATGAAAATACATTCAAGTTACAGTACAAACTTCAAAAAAGTAGTCTTATCCATATGATCCGTGATTATGTAAAGCAAAGCTCTTTGAAAAAATGTCATGAAAAACACTAGGAAAAGTACAAAAGGCAGAGCCTTAGTTTAACCTTAAGCCTAGGCTCTCAAGGACATGATCAACCACATTTAAGGATTTCAGAATTCAGAACCCAAAGCAGTCAGATAAAGGACAATATTTTACATACGTATACCATAATATTCTTGCTCAAAATGAATGACAAATGAAATATACCTAGTTTAGAAGGATGGAGAGGTGGCTCAAGACTTAAGAAAACTTACTAGTGTTCCAGAAGACCCAAATTTGGTTCTTAGCACAACATCTGTCAGCTTGCAAGTGCCTGTAACTTCATCTCCAGGAATCCAATACACTCATGAGAACATACAAATATACAAATATGCATAATTAAAAATATAGTATAATAAAAAAACCACTTATTCTAAATGAGAAGACATCTAATCATGCCCTCTTCCTGATACTCCAGGAAGACAGAGCCTTGTGTCTGGCATATATTGGCAAATGGTATGATCTCCATAGTATGATACCCTGGTGTAGAGCCAAACCCTACTTAATGACGCTGCTCTGTTATATAACACATATTATTAAAGGTCAACATATAAATGCACAATGTTTTGCTATCTACATATAGAACCTTCCTAAATAGCTCTAGCCAGCTTAATGTGCTTTTAAACATTTTAGATTTTACCAGTGATGAATTTCAAAGCACATAAAACAACACATCCATAACATTCCTTCCCTTAATCAAAACAAAATGAGAAAATGCTCCAACAATTGTCATTACGTGTTCAGAGGAAAATCATCCACTTGACTAGGTCAGTAACTGGTCAGCCAAGAAGGTAAGAGGAAATGTAGATTACTAGAACAAAGTTTCTTAAATCCACAAAGTTAGAGAAAGTTTACACTCATTTCCTTTCAGCATGGTAACAGCACTAAACTGGTATCTAAAGAGAGATTCTTATACAATTTCTTAAAATAATCTGTGAAGAATCTAGAGAAAGTTGATTTCTCCTATGTATTGACTCTACCCATACCCAGCTCCATCGCCTCATTAACATAACCCGGTTTTCAAGCATAACCCCCCCAATACAGAAATAAAAAGATGATAATTCAAAGTTTCTGGCAAAGGTTCACTTACCGAGTCAACTAGTGGACATTTATAGTATGCTAATATGGCAAAATAACAAAGAAAGCTATCTCACATGCCAAATGGGCATTTATATGGTAATAAAAATACAGGTAACTGTATAAACGTGTTACTGTATGTGTGCATATGTCAAAGAATTCTATGCATCTTTTATATACAAAAATTCAAGACTATTTTCCTATTTACTCAACTATCTCTGGCACTTCTCTGGCAGGAAAATTCTTTCCACATAAACTCCACTCCACTTCACAAATTATAAAATGAAGAAAGTGAATTCAGAAGTCTAAATTTGGTCTACTTTCTATGGTACAAAGTAGCTATGTCAATCAGTCTACCCACACTTGTACAGATAACTCTCATAGATACTTTTACAGAATTATAGACAAATGTGAACTTAACTTAGATTGATATTTATGTGAAGTAACTTTATTTTTTTCATTTTTTTGAAAGATATTTGAGCGTATTATACTGTGTAAAAATTTAGGTTTTACATTTTGGATTACACATTTAATTATTTTTTGTGGTCTTATGAACCATTTACATTTATTTTTTTATTTTTAAATAATTTTATACATTCACTTGTATCTCAGCTGTAGCCCTCTCCCTTTTTCCCTCCCAATCCTTCCCTCCCTCCCTCATCTTCTCCCTGCCCCCTTCCGAGAGTCCACTGAGAAGAGGTGTCCTCCTCTCCTTCCATCTGGCCCTATTATTAGGTATCTTCAGGATGGTTGCAATGTCCTTATCTGAGGCCTAGCAAGGCTGCTCCTCCCTCGGCGGGGGGGGGGGGGGGCGGGGGGAAGAGCTCAATGAGCCAGATATTGAGCTCATGTCAGAAGCAATTCCTGTCCTGCTTACTAGGAAATCCCACTTGGATACTGAGCTACCATGGGCTGTCTGAGCAGGGGTTGTAGGTTATATACATGCATGGACCTTGGTTGGATAAACAGTCTCAGAGAAGACCCCTGTGCCCAGATATATTTGGACCTTGTGGGGCTCCCTGTCCCCTCTAATTCCTCCTTTTCATATGATTCTCTACACTCTGCCGAAGGCTTGGTTATGGGTCTCAGCACCTACTTTGATACACTGCTAGGTAGAGTCTTTCAGATGCCTTCTGTGGTAGGCTACTGTCCTGTTACTTGTTTTCTCCTACTTCCAATGTCCATCCCCTTTGTCTTTCTAGATGAGGATTGATCATCTTACTCCTGGTCCTCTTTCTTGTTTATCTTCTTTAGGTGTACATATTTAAGTATGTTTATTTTATCTTATAGGTCTAGTACCCACTTATAAGTGAGTATATATACCATGTGTCTCTTTCTGCTCTTGGGATATCTCACTCAGGATGATTTTTTTTTTTCTAAATCCCACCATTTGCCTGCAAATTTCATGATTCCCTTGTTTTTAATTGCTGAGTAGTATTCCATTGTGTAAATGTACCACAGTTTCTGTATCCATTCCTTCATTGAGGGACATCTAGGTTGTTTCCAGGTTCTGGCTATTACAAATAAAGCTGCTACAAACATGGTTGAACAAATGTCCTTGTTGAGTACCTGAGCATATTTTGGATATATGCCTAGGAGTGGTATAGCTGGATCTTGAGATACCACTATTCTTTTTGCCTTTTAACTTTTTGTTTTCTTTACATATTATAGCAATTAGCTATCTGTCAGACATAGGGTTAGTAAAGATCCTTTCCCACTCTGTAGGCTGTCCTTTTCTTCTGACGACAGTGTCCTTTGCTTTACAGAAGCTTTTCAGTTTCATGAGGTCCCATTCATTGATTGTTGCTCTTAGGGCTTGTGCTGATGGTGTTATCTTCAGGAAGTTGTCTCCTGTGCCAATGAGTTCTAGGGTCTTCCCCACTTTTTCTTCTAACCGATTTAGAGTATCTGGTTTTATATTGAGGTCTTTGAGCCACTTGGACTTTAGTTTTGCGCAGGGTGATAAATATGGATCTATTTGCATTTTTCTGCATGTAGACATCCAGTTGGACCAGCACCATTTGTTGAAGATTCTGTCTTTTTTCCATTGAATGGTTTTGGCTTTTTTGTCAAAAATCAAGTATTGTGAAGTAACTTTAAATACAATTTTAATATTATTTAAAGTTATGTTTATCTTAGGAGTTTAGTGGCATAAGTATTAATTACATACACATTAGTTTAAAAATCTAATTATTTTGAGGTAATTAAGATATTTAATTATGAGTTAAATATTAGATGATACCAAAGAATGTTTTTAAGACATGACAGTGGTATAGTGATTGTATTTAAGAAGTCACCAATTTTTAGAGGTACACACTGAAGTCTGTGGGAGTAAAATGGCATGATACTTGAGAGGCAATTAAATCCGCTGGCAAGGGAAAAACAAAGGACAGAAAAGGTAAATTAAAAATTTACCTTTTAAAAATTAAAAATTTACCTTTTTAGAGTAGTTAGAGAACTAACTACTCTATCTGGGTAACAGACATATGGTAGCTTATCATATTATATTGTCTTTTCAGTATTTTTGAAAAGTTATAAAACTTTTCTAATTAATTTTACTTTTATCTTGATAAAGATACCACCAAAGTAAGGGACATTAAAAATTCCTCAAAATGTTGAACATTTAACAAAACATGTCTATAGACAACTATCACAACAAATAGCTTTAAAAAAAAAAAGGTTGTGGGCTGAGGCGTTAGCTCAGGGATATAGTCTTTACCTACCATGGCTGAAGCCATAGGCTTAATCTCCAATATCTCATGAATGGAGCATGGTGGTACATGCCAGTAGTCCCATTCAAGAGGCAGAGGCAAGAGGATCAGAAATTCAGAGTTAACCTCAACTACATAGAAAGTTTGAACCCAACTTGAGTTATATGATGCTCTGTCTCAAAAATAAAAAAATAAAAGAAGCTATTACTCAGCTATTAAAAACAAGGTAATCATGAAATTTGCAGGCAAATGGATGGATCTAGAAAAGATTATCCTAAGGAAAGACACACACACAACATATACTAACTTATAAGCAGATATTAGCTATATAAGAAAAGATAAACATACTAAAATCTACAGATGTAAAGATCTAAACAACATGGAGGATTCTAGGGAGGATGCTTAAATCTCATTCAGGGGGTAAACAGGATAGGAACAGAAAGCAGTGGAAGAAAAGGAACAGGAAGAGAGGCTACCACAGATATCCTCTAAAAGATTCCACCTAGTAGGGGATCGAAGCAGATGCAGAGACTCACACCCAAACTTTGGGCAGAATGCTGGGAGTCTTACAGTAGAGGATGGGGAAATAGAAGGACCTGGAGGGGACAGGAGCTCCACAAGGTAAAAAAAAATCTGGGCCCAGGAGCCCCTGCAGAGAATAATGGATCAACCAAGGACCATGCTTGGAGAGGACCTATACACCCCGTGCTCAGATTTGGCCCACAGGCAGCTCAGTCTCTAAATGAGTTCCCTAATAAGGGGAGCAGGGGCAGTCTCTGACATAAACTTAGTTACCTGCTGTTTGATCACCTCCCCAAGGAGGGAGAGGATCCAGTCAGTCCTAATGAGACTTGATAGGCTCATGTCAGATAATAGGAAAGGAGGACTCCCCCTTTTAGAGGTGGGGAATAGGAGTGAAGCCTTGGGGGGGGGGGGAGGATCTAGGAAGAGATGAGGGAGAGAGCTGCAATTGGGATACAAAGTGAATAAATTGTAAAATAATAACAATAATAAAATTAAAAATTTTAAAAATAGAAAGAACTGTAATCACAACCTTGTGTTCCTTAGGCGAGGATCTGAATTAGTGACTGTGTCAATGGCCATTTCTGAATAATTTCTCCTTAATGCTGTATTTAAGTTGTGCCTAGATTGTCTGAATCAATTACAAGTGTCTCATTTTTGAGAGGAACCATGTTATGGTAGCAATGTAGCATACTCTTCCCAGAGCAATTGAGTAACATCTTAACTAAGATTCACTAAGATGGTGCAAATGGCAATGAGTTTAAAATTGTGTTTTCTACTCTCATTCACAAGGAAGGCATCAATATCTTCTTCCCAGAGCCACCTCACACAAAACAGGTCTCCCAATTCAGTTAAGGTTCTATTCAAAACTATAGTCAAAGTACATCATTTGATAGTAAATCAGATTAAACCTGATCAGGTAATAAGTTATAACTTTGAGAGGATGCATTTCTTTTGATTCTTGGGGTTCACATTAAACAACTATGTGAAAACATATATCAGCCTTTACATGGACCAATTTTGAACTGTCTTCCACACTGGGTATCACCCACACAAGGCCAAGGTACATTGCAAGATTACAGAAATGTTTTTATGTCACTTAACCATCATCATAACCTTTTCTGTCTTCAGAATAAAATAATATAACACACACCCAAAATCTGGTAGAGGGAACTAGGAGTGAGAGAAATCTGGGGTTCCATAATAACTATTTCGGTGCTAATGCTTCCCAGTAATATATTAATTAAGTTTATATTAGTCATATAAATTTAACATATTATTATATTTTTTCAGAGCATCCTGGTATTTACAGTGTTGTTTGAGATCAGATTAGAAATGAGTAATATTTCACTTCTATGACATGTTGCTTTTGGCAAGGTTCTTAGTACTTACAGTGAAATCTAAGAGGATTATAATTATAAATTGTTCAAAAAAAGAACAAAAGATATAAGAGATTGAATATCTTTTTACTTTTAAGAGTCCCTGAAGCATAATGACTCAGTGCTATAGATAACTTCTACAATAGAGGTGATAGCTTTTAAACTTATCTTTAAGTCAGTCCCCACAACACCTGAATGACTCAGTTTCTTTAATTGTACAACATGGCTAAACTCTCTGCCAAGACAGAATGTCATACATACCTACTAATTTTTTTAACATAAAATTTTACATGCTTGAAATTGACCAATTCAAAGAGTAGACATGTACTTTAAAAATTTAGATCTGGAGAGGACAGGAACTCCACAAGGAGAGCAACAGAATCAGAAAATTTGAACACAGGTGTCTTTCCAGAGACTCATACTCCAACCAAGTACCATGCATGGAGATAACCTAGAACCCCTGCACAGATGTAGCACATGGCAGTTTAGTGTCCAAGTGGGTTCCATAGTAATGGGAACCTCCAACATAATCTGACTGGCCTGCTCTTTGATCACCTCCCCCTAAGGGGGGAGCAGCCTTACCAGGCCACAGAAGATGACAATGCAGCCACTCCTGATGAGATCTGATAGACTCGATCAGAAGGAACGAGAGGAAGATCTCCCCTATCAGTGGACTTGGGTAGGAGCATGTGTGAAGAAGGCGGAGGGAAGGTGGGATTAGGAGGGGAAGAGAGAGGGGTTTATGGGGGGGATACAAAGTGAATAAAGTGTAATTAATAAAAGTTAAAAAAATTTAGAGTGTGGGCTGGAGAGATCGTTCAGTGGTTAAAAGCACTATTGCTTTTATAAGGACCTCAGTCTGTTTCCCAGCACCATAAAGCTGGGAAACTCCAGTTCCAGAAAACTTGATACTCTTTTCCAACCTGTACACATACCATGCACACATGTGATGCATGCAAATACATTTAAGCAAAAACACTCATACACATAAACTAAATGAATCTACAATTAAGTAATAGGAAACAATCAAGTGAACAAAGTTAAGTTAACATCTACAATCACTTAGATGAAAGAACGATTAGGAAAAGGACAAAATGTATAATGCTTCAAACACAAAGGGAACTGGGGAAGAGAACAAGGAATCAATCAACATACATCTAATTATAGCATTTTACACAATAATAATAATAGGAATTTCAAATTTCAAAACAGACATGAAATTCAACAACCAGAAACACTTTTTTCTTCCAAAAATGGGTATTGAACCCAGGTCCTCATGAATGCCAGGCAAGCGCTCTACCATGGAGTTATGCCCCGATTCCATAATCACATTTGATTCAGGTGATATAAGGGCCTAACAGCAATGTATATTTCTATAACCTTATAGAATTTTCTAAGTGTGTTCTTAATGTTTGCCGTATTTTACATAATCTACCTTGTTGGGCAAATCAAACAGACAAGGCAGGATGCTTTTATAGTCCCATCTACTGAGGAACCTATGACAGGAGGATCACCTGAGGTCAGAACAGAAGTTAAAATATTGCCTGGGCAACATAGTTTTAAGATCATGTCTCAAAGAGCAAAGAAGCATTTTGGGCATGAAGCCATCTCTGACATGTCTCTCAGACCTTAATCAAAAGCTCCGATTTCTGGTATTAATGCTCATTAGAAATCACAAGAAAATAAAAGACAAAAAGGACACTGGAACCCAGGGCTTTTGACTCTACAGTTGATATTGTTTTGAAATTAATCTGAAGCCTCCTAATAATAACAGCAAACTGTTACTTGGCTCACCAATGTCAGCACCATCTCTCTGCATCAGAGTCTGGCTTTGACATCAGAAGAATCTAAACAAACAAGGGGAGGGGAAGTTTCTCATGACCCTAGAAGAGATTGTTTGAACTTCTAACTCAGAGAAAAGACAGAGGAACCAGACTTGTAGGCTCAAGCCAAAATACATTCATTTGGGATGTCAAGGAAGCCAGGATCGGGTATAGGCCAGCCTCAGGAGCTACAAAATGAATTAAGATCAGACAAGGGTCACAAGCATAGCCAAAAAGATATAAAAGAATGGACAGGAAAGTTCATCTGTCCACACTAACAACAAATATAGCATATAAAAAGTAACAATTAGGGTCTCGGGATATTGTTCAGTTTGTAGAGTGCTTGCCTAGCAAATATGAAGAACTGGGTTCAGTCCACAGCTCTGCATTAACCAGAAACAGCATGAAGAATGTAATCTCAGCATTTGAAGTAGAGGTAGATGGATAAGAAGTTCAAGATCATCTTGAACTACATAGGGAGTTCAGGCCAGCCTGGAATAAATGAAACCTCATCACCTCATCTGAAAAAAAAAAAAAAACTAGTAATGTTTTTTGTTTGTTTGTCTGTCCATTTATTTGTTTCAAGTCTGTTTTCACCAAAGTAATTCCCAATATACCTGATCTATAAAGACAAAAATTTCTAGCTAAGTATCAATAATGGGTTTATAAGAATAAACATAAACGCTGGAGAGATGGCTCAGTGGTTAAGAGTACTGACTATTCTTGCAGAGGTCCTGAGTTCAATTCCGGGCAACCACATAGTGGCTCACAACCATCTGTAATGGAGGCTGATTTTCTCTTCTGGTATGTGTGAAGAAAGAGTATATAAATGTAATTAAAAAAAAAAACTTTAAAAAAAAGAGTAACATAAAAGATGAGCCATGTCCAGAAACAGTTTAAATGTCTTTGCAAAGCAAGACCAATACATAACATTGAAACTCATGACAGCTAGATGTTCAGAAGAAGGTAGAGCCCTCAGTAAACTGAAAAAACCAATGAAAGTTTATAGCAGTTATTCTCAACCTGTGGGTCATGACCCTTTTAGGTTCTATCAACCCTTTCACAGAAGTCAAAAATCAGATTATCCTGCATAACAGATACTTTCATTGTGATTCATAACAGTAGCAAAATTATAGCTATGAAATAGCAACAGAATAATTTTAAGGTTTGAGGGGGAGGAACTGCATTAAAGGGTCACAGCATTAGGAAGGTTGAGAACACTGGTTTAAAGGAAGGAAGAGAACACTGAGGTAGGAGCTAGGCTATGAAAGCCATGTGACTCATACAAGACAAACAAGAAAGATGCTTCTGATTAGGTGAGAATACCGAAGGTGGTGCTGGGAAGGAGAAGAAATGGGATTTACAGGAAGAAATAAATTAGATGTACAGAGTACATGAGTAGCAACTGGAGTAGAGAACTGTAAATGGCAAACCACACCATGCCACTCTGCTCCTCCTGACTGGCCTTCCTCCCTCTATTCCAGCATCTCTTTTCAGAAAATTCTCCACAGTTCTAAATTTCTTTCTGAAAGACATGTAATCAGGTAACTCTCTTATTTTAATCTCTCCAAAAACTTACTCTGACTTTTAGGAAAAAAAAAAGTTGACATTCCAATGTGACAAAGATCTACTGTGACCTATAGCCCATAGACTAATAAATACAACTTTTTTTCCTGCTGTTTTTTATTTCAGCCATTTGTATCTAGTTGAACATTTTGAACATTCTTCATCAGCATAGTTATCTACCTACCTTTGCATATGTTGCCACTTTGATCTAGAATATCTTTCCCTTATCTTCTTCAATCAATAGCCCATTCAAGCCTTGGTGCACATGTCTTCTACTATTAACTTTTTTTTTTTTTTTTTTTTTTTTTTACCTCATCCAAGAATCCAATTTGATGTTGGACAGAGGACTCAGCACTTAAGAGTATTGGCTGCTCTTTCAGAGGACACAGGTATTATTCTCAGCACCCATAAAATAGCTCACAAATAACTGGATGCTCTCCTTTGACCTTCATCGGCAACAGGCATACATGTAGTGAACAGACATACATGCAGGCAAAATACTCATGCACATGAAACAAAATAAATACATGAAGATGTGTGTGTGTGTGTGTGTGTGTGTGTGTGTGTGTGTGTATAATTTGGCTAAGCAAGGGAAGCACACACCTTCAATCCCAGCACTTGGGAGGTAGAAACAGGCAGATATCTGAGTTTGAGGCCAGCCTAGTCTACAGAACAACTTCCAAAACACCTAGGGCTACACAGAGAAACCCTGTCTCAAAAAATCATTTTTAAAAAAACCCTCCAATTTGACTAAAATCCCCCTCTGTGGGGTTTGTATAACACTTTCATATAATTAACTTCCCTCTCTGCTTCACTGAACTTTTTTTTCAGGTAAGATGTCACTATATAGCCCAGACTGACCTCAAATGTGCTACCTCCAGAGTACTGGGAATACAGGTATCCACCATTACGCCTGGCCTGACAGTGAGAATTTTTTCACCAAACTTGGAAGTTATTTAAGTACTTAGTAAATATAGTGTGTACATAAAACCATTAGGCTCAGAATTTATTATGTGAAATCAAAACATAATTAATCCAATTGTAAATAAATATCCAAATACTCAGTTATATAAAACCCAGACTATTCATGTTATTATAAGTTACTAACTTAATTTCACTCTCTTAAAAAAATCAACAGCTTCAGAATGTATACAAACAGAAAATCAAAATAAAAAAAAAACATCAAATTTTGTCAAGCTACTGTATATCTACCATCTTGTGATGGAAGATGAAGGTATTAACTTCACTTTAGTAATGCCCCCCTCACCTGTACCTGTGTTTGCATAATTGCATATATTTGAAGAGTCAGAGGTCAATCTTGGGAGCCATTCATTAAAGGCACTTCCTCCTATTTTCTTTCTTTTGTTGTTTTTGTTTTGTTTGTTTTTGTTGTTGTTTTGCTTTTGAGACAGGGTTTCTCTGTGTAGCCTTGGCTGTCCTTGACTTGCTTTGTAGACCAAGTTGGCCTCAAGGAGTGTACCACTGCACTTAGCTTTTATTTATTTATTTTTATTTTTTAGAACATCTCTTTCAGGACCGGAGAGATGGCTCAGAGGTTAAGAACACTTGCTGTTCTTCCAAAGGTCCTGAGTTCAATTCTAAGCAACCACGTGGTGGCTCACAACCATCTATACTGTGATCTGGTGCTCTCTTTCTGGCTTATAGGCACACATGCAGTAGAATACTATATACTGTATAAATAATAAATAAATAAATCTTTAAAAAAAATAAAGTCTCTTTCAAAGGAATCTGGGACCCTTTTGGTTAGACTAGTCTGGTTGCCCCATATTTCCCCAGGAATCTGCCTGCTCCTCCTACCCCCATCACTGTGATTACATGTGTGCCACCAAGCCAGGCTTTATATAAGATTGCTGGGCATCAAACTCATATCCTCATGTTTGCATGGAAGCACTTTACCAACACCACTATCTCCTTAGCTACAACACTGGATTCTCTCTTTTATTATTATTATTATTATTATTATTATTATTATTATTTACATTTTATTAATTCTGCGTCCCAGCTGTATCCTCCTCCCTCATTCCCTCCCAAACCTTCCCTTCCTCCCTCACCTCCTCCCTGCCCCTTTTCAAGTCCACTGATTGGGGAGGACCTCCTCCCCTTTCATCCACTGTATTCTCTTAATGATTAAATCATTGCTTTAAATATGTAAGCTACAACTCAGAGCTTCTTCCTAACACTTCTCTAGGGCAATTTATCTTCTATTCAGTTTAACAATATACAATCCATGGTTGATAGCAAATTACTAATTAATCTAAGAGTCATGCTGTTTAATAGCATTCTGCAACCTGGGCATAACCAGAAAGTTATATAAAATTCAAAACTCTAATACTAACATACTATTCAAAATGTGTTGAGTCAGTAAAAGAACTGTCACCCTTAATAGACATAGATAGATAGATAGATAGATAGATGATAGATAGATAGACAGACAGAAAGACAGACAAATAGATAGAGCTATTAGACAGTTAAGATAGATGATAGAGATAGATAGATAGATAGATAGATAGATAGATAGATAGACAGATAGATGGAGATGGATGGATGGATGCATGGGTGGATATGGGATTTCATTACACATATCTGAAAAACATGAAGTGAATTCTATTTTATTTTGACTCACACAACCTTAAACAGAAGTCATTACAGTTATAATAAGTCAGTCTGGAAAAAGTTCTCACTGTTGGCCATCAGCAAGTTGTGGATAGAAATAACTTTGTAACTTTGCCTACTAAAAATACACTCTCCATCACCATTTTTTCAAATCCATAATCAACTAAGTGAATACAATTTTATCACAAGTCTTACAGTTTACAAAATTATTGACTCCAATGATTAAGGTGGGTTTTTTGTTCTGTTTTGTTTTGATTTGTTTTGTTTTTTAATGTGTCAGAAACTTCCATCACTGGAAGTTTTATCTCTCAACTTCTTTTTATCCCTAGCAGTGTTTCCTTGCATGGTTTCTCCTTGTCCCCAGGTTTCTTTCCTTTCATCAGTGTCTACCTCAATTCCCGAGATGTCTTTTCCTTTGCTGGCTTTTGAACTGCAAAGGCTCTTTCTTTCTACAAGTCATGGTTGCTTGTAAGAAACTAAGAAATGCCATAAAATCAGAAAAAAAAAAAATACAGCCAATTTTCCTCATGCAATTTGAAGACTTTTGAACCCCTAACAACATAATAACTCAGATAAATAATTTATATTGCCATACTGCCATTTTATAATCACACACAACTCCTTTACACACACTTGCAATTGGGAATTAGTATAGCAAAACATAATACATAGCATTTTTTTTAATTTAGTTTAAGGTCTTACCAAACTTTAAGAATTCCAGGTGAACTCTTTCCTACAAGGTTTACCAGATCTTATTGTTTGGTCAAATTGTTTGCATTAAACTGTACCATACAGCATTCCTGTTTTTATTAGCTGTGACATATTGGTTTACAGAAATCATGTATTTAGAAATTATGTATATACAAATCATGCTCAAAAGTTACACTTAAGTAAAAATAAAAGAAGAAGAAAAAAGAAAATTTATGTCAGTATTATGCTCTGGGTTCCAATATGTGATCTACTGTATCAAGCTATATTCACTGTGGAACAGTAAAGTTAGCTAGGAACTGAAAATGATACTATCTCATAATTATCTAGTTACCTTGTCAAATCAAGTAAAACATAAAAGATAAAATAGATCAAAAAGCCCAAGATTAAGAAGACTATTATCAAGGATTTAATACTAATAGAGATAAATGCTTTTCCTTTAGTATCCTTAAAAGTGGAAGAGTCTTGGTAAATGAATAAAACTATCCCTTAACTTTTATTTTTAATTAAATATACTTATCAGAGCAGTTTGTACTGGGGCCAATGGGAGGAAAAAAGGGAAACAGTAGGATCACTCTTTGACCACAAACTAATAAATTTCAAAGTCATTTAATCAAAATTTATTTTGATTGAATTGAATTGATGATATTTTAAATTTAAAATATTAATCTAGCCCAAGTCCTTTCCTACATAATGGAAGACTTTATATGTCCTAATGTTTGAGCCCTGTTTTCCTCTATGGACAGTCCATAATAGGAAAGCGAACAGGAGCCAAAAGAGAAGTGCAAGTCCAGACCAAATGGCCAGATGCCACAGGAAATGGTTTGAGTTGCTTGTCACAGACTCACCCTCTCTTATAATCAAGTTGGTGCTTACAACTGAAATGTAAATGTACAATATGTGGCTTGTGCTTGGGATGTGGACTAGGAATCTTCAGTTCAAAGGGCTCATGAGAGGTAGAAGTTTATTTGCTGAATCTGTGCAGGAAACCCCTTTCTCCTCCTTCCACTGAAATTAGAAACTTTATGAAAAGAGGAACCCTTTTAACTGATGAGTTGAAGAAACCCCAGTATTTCTCAACCCAGTAAGTACTAGGCCCCATAGATCTCTTGCCTCTTGGCAGGAAATGAACTACTACTACTCATCTACACTGTCAGGATTGTGAGACACTAACCCGGTACTTAACTGCTTTTGAGCATTCTCAACTAAATGGAAATACTGTGTTGAGATGGTTAAGAGGACCTTGCCCAGCCTCCAATTCCCATGTTCCCCTCAAGCTCCAGGCTTCCAAAGAAATGTTTCTTGATCGAGCACAAGAGAAGAAAGAAGGAGGGAGCAAACATAGGCAGGCGCCTCTTAGATTTCTGGCAAAGTCGAAGGAACAGGGAACCTAAGTCGGGCTTGTACTGATTTACATAGCTAAGCAGGAGATACCCTTGCCCCAGACCCCAAGTGTTATGAGGCCAAGTAGCAACTGACAAGACGTGGGAGGGAAATGGAATACCGCAAAGAAGGTTCGCGCCCACAAGTTAGACAAACAGCTCTACCCAGTACTCTAGGACAGGACGCGGGGTGTCCCCAAGTCGGGGTGGGGCCTTTCTCCTCCGCAAACTGACAAGAGAAAGGGCCGGGTTAACTGGAGAAGGGTGTTCTTCCGCCCCCACGCCGTCTCTGTTTCCCGGAGTTGAGCGGCAGTTGCCGTTGGGGGGGGGGGGGGTGTTGGGTCCCCAGCGTGTTCCACGGCAGGACAATCCGGGGCCCATGGGTCCCGGAAGCCAGCGAGGATTGCGGAGCACTTACCAATTTGGGTTTGTTTTTCGTCTCCTCTTCGTTGGCCGCCCGGTTCCCCGCGCCCCGCTTGTTGCTCCGGCCCACGCTGGGTTCCTCGCCGCCACCTCCAGCTCCCGACGCCAACGCCCCGTGCTGCTCCATCTTTCTCTGGCCCCGTCACCTGCTGCCACGGAACTCTCCGTCTCTTCAAGGGCAAAAGCCCCTCAGAGCGCTTCGGATGTCCCGCGTCCACGGACAGAGAAGGTTGCCCGCCAAGCGCCTTTCCCAGGCCCCTGGCTCTCCCCAGTCCCAGGCAACCCCGACGCAACCACGCTGGTGCCACCACTCAGCGCTGGGGCAAGCCCTGCCCCTAAGCAGCTGCAATCACCACGGTCGCCTCCGCCCTCAGGGCGGTGTTTAGGGTGGAGGAAAAGTAGGTGCCTGTCTCTTTAAGAGGGCCTCCTACACGTGATTCATCCATGTGCCCTTTGTCAGTCACCCTGGCGGGTGCCTAAAGCTGCTTCCTACTCATGATACTAAGCAGGCTGGGCTCTGCCAGAGACTGGAGTCTACCAGAGGACATTCTGTTGCGGTTAAGAACTGAATTTCACTTCCTAGTTGTCTAGCACCAAGTACTATTCTAGACAGAAAAAGGAGAACCCATTTTAGAGATAGGAAAACTGAGTGAAGAGACTTCTCATTTGCATTTAACTGACTAGGCCACCTGAATCTCAGCTTTCACTGTTGTTGGTCAGTGCATCTTCTCTAGGCAGAGGGCCCCCAGGGAGTGTGTTCTTGCTTCACTCAGTGGGAAGGTTTAATTAGCAAAGTAACTGGCAAGGTGTAGGAAAACCACCAGGAGTTCTGATTAATTGTCTAGACAGATTGTATGAGCCAAAGTGGAAAGAGTGGGTGCTTCTGCTGCCATGATTATTTTGTGGCGAAAGAAATACAATCATTGTTTTCTTCTCGGGCTGCTAACAGTTCCCCATGTGATATTAGGCTTTTTAACCAAAGTACCTATTTATAGGTCACTATTGAACTAAGTTTGATCTTTGTTTTCCCAACCTAGTTTAGGTTTAGGTTATTGTGAATAATAAGTAAGATCTTATGTATTGAAGCTTTGTTTAAAAGGTAAATCTCTACACTATTGCTGGTGTTTTTGTGTAGCACCACCAAGCAGTATACATAGTCTTCAGCCCAAGCACTGTACCTACTATTTTATCCTTAGGAACTAGATTTTCACATTCTTTTCCAAAGGGACCCTTACAAAGGCAGGATTTGAAGAAACAGCCAAACCATCATAGAATTAGGAACCAAGTGCTGGGGAAGCCACTTGTAAAATCAACTTGAAGACCAAAGCCATAAACATGTCCATACCCTTGTTAATGACAAAAGTAACTTTGAGCTGTGAGTTCTTTTGGCCTTGTCCAATTCAATTTGGCCAGCCTGGTCTACAAAGCAAGTTCCAGGCTAGCCAAGGTTATATAGTAAGACCTTGTCTCAAAAAACTAAATAAACAAAATAAGAAACAGGACAGACAACAATTGAACATTGTACATTGGATAATTATGAAGGCTCCTACTTGTACACACCACCACCGTCATTGTTTTAAACAGTGGAGGGAAGGAAGTTGTAAAAGCATTGTAACATGAATTAATTCTCCATGACATGTATATGAACTTGAAAATGAATTTATATGCTTTGAATGCAATGCTGGCTTTCATTGTCCTCAGGCTGGGCTAAGTTACATTTGCTAACCAATTAGACACCTATAAAAGGTTTGTAATCTCTGCAAAAAGTGGAAAAATGTGTTCCTAATTATAACTTACATTTGGATTTTGTGATTATCTCAGACCCTGTTTTAAGTCTTGCCATTTGTTTTACAGCATTTTGCTATATTTAACGTGAAATGAAGATTATAAAACAAATACACAAACAGAAACTTTCTTTTTTCAGGAGTCAGGGTCATTGGTTTCTCTTGGAAACTAACACACACAAAAAAAGAAAACAGTAGCCTCAGGCAAGAATATTTTGTCCCTTAACTCTAAGCCTAATACATCAGCAACTGCTGTCTTAGTGCTGATCTCACTTTACCTACATTCCTTTAATTTTTTTTTTCCTTCTTGTGACACACAAATAAGCTTATGAGGAAAAACAAAAATGTCTTTTCTCTGGTACTGAAGAAAGGAGGTTATACCCATCAGCTAGAATATTAAAAGTATACTTTAGACACAGTGATTCCCCAGTCTCTCCCTCTAGTTTCTCAGGAGTATAGCATCGAGTTCTAAGTCAGCTATCAGAAAAAAAAAAAAAAAATCTTTCTTTAAATCAAACTTATAGACCTCTAAACAGTCTGTCATTCATAGAAAAATTAAACGAAACACAAATTAGAGGAAAAGTGAGGGAAAAAAAAGACATCTTCAAGATCACAGCAAAAAAAAAAAAAAAAATTATAAGTCAATCGACAACTAAAAGTAACCAAGTATTTGCTAAGCATATGTTATGTGGCTAACATCAAACTAGATGTAATGCACATTCAAACAATGGGGAGAAGAGGTACTGGTTTGTCTGCTGTAATGTCATGTGTATCTTCATAAAGAAGCTCTGGGTTTTTGATTGTTTGTTTAAAAAAGCAACAGACTACAAATAACAGGACCTCTAGAAAATAAGGTTAAATAAAATTAAATGTAAAACAACTTTGAAACCAAAGCATTAGCAAAATAAAAAGCAACCAAACAATAAAACCCAATAGCTATCCTAGTAAAAAATACTCTGGTAATTTAATCTTCACTGACATTTGAATGTAGTAAAAGTTATCTATGTAATGTCTCCCCATCCCCTTGTTTGTCACCACTGGCATTGAGTTTTAATAGATGCCATTATCAGAATTTTAAATTGAAGAGCAATCAACTTTTTAAAACACATGGTGAAAGGTCTTTCCAGCTTCAATGCGTATTCATTTCATATGGTTAAAAACTTAAAGGTTGAAGCCATTAAACCAATCTATAGTCATGCTTAAGATAGCATTTTACTCTGGATTCTTCACTTTAAACTTCATGTATGACTAAGTCATCTTGAGTATGTGGAAGTAGACTTCTCCTTAGTTGGAAGCTTAAAGTGCTAAGAAAATTCATAAATGAATCAATTGGACTTTCAGATTATTTTGACATCATTCTCTACTTTACTGATTGCTAAAGTACTATTTGTCTTACACAAGACACTTATAATGGAACAACCTATTAAACCTAAAAATCTCTGCCATCATTCAACCTAAAATCTACTTGAGAAAAGAAAAAATAAAACAAACAAACAAACAAAAAATATTTTTCTCTTGTGAGAACAAAGACTTAAATGTGCTATGGTAGCCACCATTTTTAATCAGAGCACTTCAGAGGTGAAGGGAAGCCCTTGCAACATAATGAATTCAAGGTCAGCCTAGGGTACATGAGAAAAAAGAAAGAGAGAGAAAGAAAGAAAAGATGGGAGAGAGAGAGAGAAAAAAGAGTATTGTTCTAGCTAGTTACATGTAAACTTGACACCAGGTACAGCCATTTTGAAAGAGGTAACCTCAGTCTAGGAAATGCCTCCCAAAAGATTGACCTATGGGCAAGCATGTGGTACATTTTCTTGATGAATGATTGATAGGCATTGGTCATCCTGGGTGCTAAAACAAAGCACCCTGGGTGCTAAAAGAAAACTGAGCAAGCTGTGGAGAACAACCCAATATGCATCCCTCCTTCATGGCCTCTGCATCAACTTTAGGTTCCTGCCCTGTATGAAGTCCTAACTTTCTTTGGACCTGGAAGTATAAGATGAAATAAATGGTGTCCTCTCCAGGTTATTTATGGTTATGTTTTTTTTTTCATCACAGCATTAAAACAGGTAAGTGCAGAGGCAGGAAAATTATCTTCCTAACTTGGAGAACCAACTCAAAAATACAGGATACTAGAGTGAAACAATAAGACCGATGAGGCCTAGAATAGATGAAGTTTTCTAGGAGAATTTCTTATGATGCTGAAATTAAATCAGAAATCAGATGTGAAAAGGCAAAGCAAAAAAAAAAAAAGGAAATAAGGAAAAGACATGATGATGACCATCAGTGAACACGATGTCAGTGAACCTATGCTAGAGTAATAAGAACATGGGTAATAATAATACTGGGAAACATGTTCATCTCCATAATCTTTTCCCAGTATGCAAACAGATTGGAGTGTAAGACTCAGTGGTATTCACTGATAAGGATCTTTAGCAAGGAAGTTATAAAGCATGAAGTGTTTGGGGAGCTCTTTTGAAAATAGTACTTGAAATAACTTTGAAAATTGATTTCCAAAATGATGTTTCCTTTAGTGTGGATTTCTTTTTTAAAATAAATAAAGTAAACAGAACTCTTCACAGAACCTCAGAATATGCAGCAGATCCCATTCAAGCTGACCTGTTGGGTTAGTTCTCCACTTGGCTTCCCTGCCACGCCCTAAGGAATCCCTTTGAGTCACCAGTGCAAAACTCTGACTAAAGCTAGATAAAGTCCAGAGGACTGGGACTAGAGCTGCCTCAGAGGAAATATAAAAATGGCTCCAAGAACCTTTTAAAAGGAACAAACCATTTCTCCCAACATATTCTATATAGGAAACAAAGGAAAGGAACTGTGAATAAATAACAATTAGAAAATACTGCCTCAGGGAAGTAAAAGAACAGAGGTAAACTGGGACATATCATCTCAACAGATGCTTGTTCTTGGCAGGCAAACCCCAAGTGGGTTCCCTAGTAAGGGAAACAGTGGATGTCTCTGATATCAACTCAGCGGCAGGCTCTCTGTTCACCTCCCCCTGGGGTGGTGCAGTCTTGCCGGGCCACAATGGAAAACAATACAGCCAGTCCTGATGAAACCTGATAGACTAGGGTCAGATGGAAGGGGAGGAGGACCTCCTCTATCAGTGGACTAGGAGAGAGGCATAGGAGGAGAAGAGGGAGGGAGGATTGAGAGGAGACTAGGAAGGGGGCCACAGCTGGGATACAAAGTGAATAAATTTTAATAAATAATAAAAATTTTTATAAAAAGAAACAAATTACCAGTCTCTTGAGGGGACTGACTATACATATGCAAAACATGACAAAGCACTACTTCTAAAGGAACTAGTGAAGTAGACAAAGTCTATGAAATTAATGGAGGCAGACAGAAAAATGAAACTTTTATCTGCAAAACCTAGTCACATCCCTGGATCGCTGAGAAAAGAATTACAGCTTGTGGACCTACAGCTGCAGATCCACAAGCTAAGCCACTGTTACCAGGAGCAAGCTGGGCCCCAAAGAAAGAAAAGACCAAAAAGACAAGGAGGCAAACACTAATAACTGCTGAGGGCCATTAACTTGGAGATAAATGTTAATGGTTTGGGGAGTGAGAGCAAAGTTGCAAAGGCACAGATCCACACAAATTTTCCCAGATGACAAGAGTACCTAACTTCTCCTTGGGGATGAAGGTGTAGAACACCAAGCCTGATGGCAAGTTTAAGAATTCCCAACCTGTGGTTTTATATACTATATTAAAAAACAATCTTATTACTTCTAACAGAGAAAAAAATATACTTTTAACAAAAACAGGCCTCCTTTTTCTGCATTCATCAAAGCCTCAAGGTGTTTCCCAAGAGTGGCAGATCTCTGTGAGCTTCATGCCAGCCTGGCAACACTGTGAGAACCTGTCTCAAGGGGAAAAAAAAGGAAAATATTAGTTACAGCTGTGGAAGTACAATCATCAAAGAATAGCATATAGGGCATTGTTTCTCAACCTTCTTAATGTTGCAACCCTTTAAGATACACTTCCTGATGTTGTGGTAACTCCCAACCACAAAATTATTTTATTGCTACTTCCCAACTGAAATTTTGTCTTTGTTAAAAATTGTAATGTAAATATCTGTGGTTTTGATGGTCTTAGGTAACCCCCTGTGAAAGAGCTGTTCATCTATCAAAGGGGTCGTTACCCACAGGTTAAGAACCCATGAGGTAGAAGCTAATGAGAACAAAGTCTTTGAGAAGCTGAATTTAAATGTAGATAATGAAGAAAAATCATCTAAGGCAAAGGCATAACACTGTTTATTACTCATCATAGGGTTCGATATTTTAGTACTGAATGATGGTCAAGGATGACGGAAAAACTGTAAATACCATGACACAATAATACAGATTGGAAGTCTAAGAAGAGAAAGATTTTCTTTACTGCTGCCAATATGTAGAAATACAAATGCATTCATTTTAATAATGACAGAAAGATAATATGAATATGAGAGGCCACATTATTTTGTTTTTTCAAGTACATTACTTTTTATTTTATGAAGTTATTTTTTTCTTTTTGTCATTTCTAGAAAGCTGAAGTTTCCATTTAGGCAGTGAGTTGCACAGTGGAAATAAGTTTAAGACCTTTATTTTGATTCTAGATAGCACATTTAGTTCGTAACTTTTCAGTGACTGACTTTGAGGGCTATTGAACATCCAGATGTTTTATTCTAAGGCTCTAAGAGATGAGGAATTTTAGCCGCACTAGCCAGCTTTGTACATTGCAGCATTCAAACAGAAATGGACTTGATAACAAGCCATGAAAATAAAATGGCAGTTAATATGAATAGTGTTGCCTTAGAAGTATGGTTCTCAGACTATGCCCCTCTCAACCAAAAGTATTAGCATTACATCAAAATTTGTTAGAAATAATTCCCTTTTGAATTTTTATTTTACTTTAGGTATATAGGTGTTTTACCTGCATGTGTATCTGTGTACCATGTGCAAGATTGGTAGCTGTGAAAGCCATAAGAGGGTGAAATATCCCCTGAAAATAGTTACAGATAGTGGTGTCATGTGGGTATTAGAAATCTAACATAGGTCTTCCTCAATGGAAGAATATCCAGTGCTCTTAACTGCTGAATAATCTTTCCAGCTCCAGAAACAAATTTTTTTAGGGACATTGTTTCATATACCTAGGCTAGCTTCAAACTCTCTGTGTAGCAAAGGATGACTTTGAACTGCTGATCCTCTAGCCTTTATGTAGTATTAAATATATTAAAAAAGTGTTGGGCTATATAATGTTTATTATTAGCCCTAAGATTATCACAGTGGTATTATCTAACCCACTATCACAAATAATAAGACACAGATATCTGTTAGATTTTATTGTTAGTTGTCTCATTTACCTTGAGCAGGCCAGATATTTCACCTACGCTGTCTCAATAACCTTGCCTTCCATCTCTCAGCCCCCATCCGATGCCATCACAGTAATCCTCTTCATCTGCTCTACCTTCCATCCATGATCTCATGGTACTTGCTTGTATTTTTCATCTGGGCTTTTTCATGCCATTATTGGAGTCCTTCCTCTCTGTCCATGTGTTTTTTCCCCTGACACCAACCCAACATGGCATCCTCCTTCCTCCTCTCTTCCCATCCACCTGTTTCCCATGATTCTGCTGTCTCAGAAGCCCGGGAACCTTAGCCACACCTACCCCATTCTGCCCTGCCAAGGTATAGGTCATTTAATCTAACAATCAGGTTTGTTTTAGGCAGGTTTACAAAACAAGGATAAGTGTAAACAGATCGTGAGGGCCAGTAACACACATCAGACCAAGCTCTAACATCTCTACCTCCTAATCACTGGGATTATAGGTGTGTATGTCACCATTCCAGAGTCTATGATGTGTTAGCCCCAAACAAGGGCTTCATGAGTACAAAGGATAAATTCTACCAACCAAAATACATTCTTCAGGTCTTGTAAATAAAAATTTAGCCTTAACCATGACCCACTACATTTAAAACTCTAACAAGACCCAAAAAGCTGGTTTTCCAGATGATTTTGATGGGCTGATGTTTGAGAATTCCTTAGCATATTAGCAATAAGCAAGAAGACTAGAGAAAAGAATAGAAAGAATTAGGCACTAAGCAATGGAGATGTGCTTGAAGTAAGAAGGTAAAAAAAACTACTACTGACTGCCTTCTTGAGTACAATTCTTACACACAGTTATTGTAAAAGTACCCAACTGCATATTTAAAAGGCAGCAATATGTTGAGTGGAGTGAGAAGCCTAATGTTTAGTGAGGGCAAGATCATAGGGGTCCAAGGTATAAGAAATGAATCAAAAGCAAACCAACAGGGCTTCTCAGGAATGGGACAAATGTACACAGGTAAAGAACAGATGAGTAGAGTGATGAATCTGATGCTCCGGTCACTACTCGAGAGAAAAACAAGCAGCTCCAAGCCTGGGAACAGGGTCAAGTGCAGGAGATAAATTGAACATATTTCTGTTGTCCCAACATTATCTGAGTGGGTTTTGAAATGTAACTCTGCTCTTTCCATGGGGAATATTACCTATAAAACTCTCATTCCATGGGGAATATTGCTTATAAAACTTTCGTTCCATGTACAGCCCTCAACTAAACGGAATTTCTCATGCCAGCGGAAAATGGGAATGGTTCTGTAAGAAAGTATGTACCTTTAAATCAGACTCAGATGGTTTGCAAACAAGGCTTTGTTACAAGTCATATATATTTGCTAAGAGATGTCCTGGTTATCAGAAAAAACAAAATCTGGGAAAGGATGTTACCTAACATGTGTAGAGACCCACATGTTTGCAGCCACAGACCTGGAAACCTATATCAAACATGTTCACTCTGGTTTTGGTGCAGTGGGAAAGAATAAGGCAGTTGTTATTCATGTTGGTGGTTCTTAAGTATCTATTTGGGCAGGTGAGGCAAGGCAGAAAGAAATAATATGACAGGGCAAGACAATGCAAGGTTCCTCAATCTTGTATTCTTGCTGAGGCCAGTTCAGGTTTAACTAGAATTTGATCTACTTGAGGAAGAGGATGCATCCAGTCTTGATGAAATTGATAGGCTGGAGTTAGTTGGTACAAGAGAACGGCTCCCCCTTTCTGAGTACTAGGGGAGAGGGATGAAGGGAAGAGGGAGGTAGGGAAGAGGGAGAGGTCTATGATAGGGATATAAAATGAAGAAATTAAAACTGATATATTTAAATCAAAAGAAAGAAAAGTTGAACCTTTGGGACATGCAGGCAGTTTGAATCCGTTCTCAATAAACAGGATGCCAGCTGCTTTATGAGAATGCAGGCTTTTGCTATCTGTATTGTTACAGGTCACCCACAAGGGAAGACCACTCAGTTTTTATTCCAACTGGCTGGGACCATACCCAGGTATTTGGGGATCTATGTTCAACTGCAAGTGTGCAGAACAAGGATTTTTGAAGGCAAATCCTGTGTCTAGGCATCTTACTAGGCAGCTTCAGGGGGTCTTTCACAGAAGTAAGCAATTTAACAGAATCTAAGACGAGCTGTAGGAGGTTCTGCACAAACAAGCTCAAATAAATTAGCTAGGACAGCCTGACTTTAGGTTCCTAGAAAAGAATTGGGTAATTTTCCTTGGGATCCTTACACATTAATAGTGGAATACTTCAGTACTCCATTCTTGCCAATAGACATGCCATCCAGACATAATCTCCCTCACCACACACACATACACTTAAAAACAAATATATATTATATAATCCTGAACTGTTCCCTGAAATATAATTGGCATACAGTAAGTTTCACATATTCAAGTGATATTTATATAAAACTTTGCATAATGTCACTTTAATAAGGAAATTGAATACATCCAGCACATCAAAAATTTCCTTGTCAGATTTCTCCCTCCTATCCTAGTCTCATGGCTGATAAAGAAGAACTTAACACTGAACTACATATTCAGCCCAGTTTTTTGGAGGAATGACTTTTTTGTTTATTTTTCTTTTTATTTTTTTCTTCACAATATATTATATATCCCAATTGAAGCCCTCTCCATCAACTTCTCCAGTCCCACCCTCCCTCCCTTTTCCCCTCACCCCCTTCCACTAGTCCACTGAAAGGGGGAGTTTTCCACTATTGTCATCTGCCCATAGCTTGTTAAAATCTCATCAGGACTGCTTGGATCCTCTTCCTCCCTGGCCTGGCAAGGCTGCACCATCAGGAGTGAGTGATCCAGAGAGCAGTCAACTGAGTTCATGATAGAGGCAGGCCCTGATCCCCTCACTCAGAGATCCACATGGAGACTGAGCTGCCAATCTGCCATATCTGCATAGGAAGTCTCGGTCCTCTCCACACATGGGGAGGACTGATTTGCTTGTTTGTTTGTTTGTTTTTATTCTGTGATTTTCTTTTCTTCTTCTTCTTCTTCTTCTTCCTCCTCCTCCTCCTCCTCTTTTTCTTTTGCTGGTTTATTTAAGACTGTCTAGAACTCATATATATGTGTCTAACTCTGCCTTCCAAGTTCTGGGAGTAAAGGTATGTGTCACCATGACTAATATAGTACAGGTTTTTCATTTAATTCATTTGTTGCTGCACATTTTCTGGGAGAGGAGAAGGAGGAAAAGAGGAGGAAGAAGGGAGTGCAAAGAAAGAAAGAAAAAAAATAACCAAACAAAGAAACAGAAAGGTGGATGTTTATGTTAACACATATTCTTCTATATAAATCTGGGTTTTTTAATTGCTTTTGAGAAAAATCCTAGGAGCCAAGTGGCTGAATCAGAGGATAGGTGTATATGCGTAAGTCATGAGGAGACTAGCAAAGTGCTTTCCAAAAAGATTGTGGCATCTCTTTCAGTTGCCACTAGCAATGTATAATTGTTCCCATAATCGTGCATCCCTGAAACTCAGGACCATTCTCTTTCAACTTTAGCTTTTCAGAGTTTTGGCTATCCTTTTCATTTGCTTTTCCTAATGTGTATTGATTTTGAAAATATTTTCAGTTATTTGTTTGCTACCCCAACTGCTTTTGTAAGGTGCTTGTTAAGATGTTTTGACTAAATTTGTGACTGACATATTTTCCATTATTGGATTTCGAGATTCTTTTCATAGTCTTAATGCAAGTCCTTTATTTCTACAAGCCTAAGACTTATATAATTCCATTTAAAAATTATTATTTATTACAATCTATTCAGTTTGTATTCTGGCTGTTGTCCCCCTCATCTCCTCCCAGTCCCATCCTCCCTCTTCTCCCCCCCCCCCCCACCAAGTTTTTCCCTTAGTCCACTGAGCGTAGGCCCTCCTCCTGTGCTATCTGACCCTAGCCTATCAGGTCTCATCAGGGCTGCCTGGATCCTCTTTCTCTGTAGCCTCCTGGGCCACCTAACCATGGGGAGTTGGTCAAAGAGCTGGCCACTGAGTCCATGTCAGAGACAGCCTCTCCTCCCCTTACTAGTGAAGCCACATGGAGACTGAGCTGCCCATGGGCTACATCTGAGCAGGACACAATGGAATACTACTCAGCTATTAAAAACAAGGAAATCATGAAATATCCAGGTAAATAGATAGAACTAGAAAAGATCATTCTGAGTGAGGTAATCCAGAAGCAGAAAGATATACATGGTATATACTCACTTAGAAGTGGATATTAGCCATATAATATACGATAAACATATTAAAATCGATAATGCCATTTTAATTGTAACTTTTACAAAAGAAAGGGTTTTAATTATGATAGAGCATGACTTACAAACAATATTAGAGACTATACATTAGGTATGCTATCTAAGAAAACTAACTAATCAATCTAGCTCAAACTATTAAAAAATTACTCCTGTTCTTTCCTCTAAATATCTTAATTTTGATCCCAGAAACCTGTGTGTGTTAGGTAAGCTCTCTACCACTGATTTCTATTCCCGTACTTAGTTCAAATTCACAGAGATCAGTCTGCCTCTGAGTGCTGGGATTAAAGGTGAGCACCACCATGTCTGGTTTAGATTTAATATTCTTGCCACTGATTTCTCATTCATCATACCAAAGGACAGTTTTGGAAAGATAGACAAACTCAACTTTACAAAAATTAAATGTTTTTTGTTTCAAAAAACACCATTAAAAATAAAATAGCAGGTACATATTGTTGACCTATGCATATATGTCTGCAAGACCTAGTGTTTGAGGAAAGAATGGGGTAATGTCCAAGTGGGTTCCATAGTAATGGGAACAGGGACTGTCTCTGACATGAACTGATTGGCCTGCCCTTTGATCACCTCCCCCTGGGGGGGTGTGTGTGCAGCCTTACCAGGCCACAGTGAAAGACAGTGCAGCCACTCCTGATGAGATCTGATAGACTAGGATCAGATTGAAGTGGAGGAGAACCTCCCCTATCAGTGGACTGGGGGAGGGGCATGGGTGGAGAAGAGGGAAGGAGGGTGGGAATGGGAGGGAAGAAGGAGGGAGCTACAGGTGGGATACAAAAGAAATAAACTGTAATTAACAACAAAAAAAAAAACCTAAAAAACAAAGTGACATTGTGATGCCATTTATGACGAATTTCCAGAAGCAAAGTCTAATCAAAGTAACAGCAAAGACTAATCAGTTTTTCAGGATTCTAAGAAGGGAAAATAAATGAGCACTAGCTTTTATTTATTTATTTGCTTATTTATTTATTTTGGTTAATGTACACTGGCAGTTTAGAGTGGTGATGATTTTACAACATCGTGTATATACTCAAAATATATTTTGTATAAATATATATATATTATTTATTTATTTATGGAAGCGGTAAACTTGTGGAGATATTAACACAACTTCTAGGAATCGGTTCTATCCTTCCACCACATGGGTTCTGAGGTCAAACTCAGGTTTTCAGGCTTAGCAGCAAGCACCTAAACCTGCTGAGACATTTTTTGGCTTCTGATCTACATATTTTTGAAAAAGTATGGTATATTAATTATATATCAATTTTAAAAGAACATGCATTAAATATCTATGGAAAACAAAGTTTTTCTAAAGACCTTACTGCATATTATAAATGATGACTTCATAATTTTTGCATAATATCTTTATCACATAATTGTGATAGCTGTTCTTTGTTGTCAACTATCAGAAATTAACTGAAAACCTAAGCTCCTGGCACACCTGTGAATGATTTTTAGTTAATTGGATAATTTGGAGTAAGAAGAACCACCTGAAATCCATAGCACTTGAGGGGGGAAGGTCCACTTTTAATGTGGATCACATCTTGATTTGGGAGCCTGTATAATAATAAGGAATAAGGAAGAAAGAAGTTTTTGCTCTGTGCCTACTTGCCCTGGTTCCCACTGCACCCACATCTTTGGGATTTAGATGTATACTGGAGGCAAACAGAGAGATCCAGCTTCATGAACTGAACAATTACAGTATTCTTGGAATTTCCATTGGAAGACAGCCATTGTCAGACTAGCTAGACCAGAACATGTAAGCCATTCTAATAAATCTATATATGTGTTGGTGTGAATATATACTTATAAATGTGTATGTTTGTATATATATATGTGTGTGTGTGTATATGCATATGTACATACATATATTATGTATTATGAATATATAATGACTAATGCAATAAGAATATATCTCTTGGTCTTTATTGTATTATCCTTATCAGAAGTATGCTGAAGGAAATCATAGAAATACTGATTCTCTGACTACTACATTACTAGTGTAAACATGTTATTCTTTATCTTTAAACCTGGAGTGCCTGGAGGGTTGTTCTTTTTTTTTTGCCAGCATCTATCAAACTATAGGTAGTTTATTAATTATACATAGCACTAAGTGCCTTAAAGAGGAAATTTGAGACAGCACATTCAAGCAACTTAATGGCTCACTTAAAAACCCTAGAAAAAGAAGAAGCAGACACACCAAGAAGGAGCAGCCGGCTGGAAATAACCAAAATCAGGGCTGAAATCAATCAATTTGAAACAAATAAAACAATTCAAAGAATCAATGAAACCAAGAGCTGGTTCTTTGAGAAAATCAACAAGATAGACAAACCCTTAGCCAAGCTAACTAAAAGGCAGCTAGACACCATCCAAATCAACAAAATCAGAAACGAAAAGGGAGACATAACTACAGACACTGAGGAAATCCAAGCAATCATTACGACTTACTTCAAAAGTCTATACGGAACAAATATTGATAATTTAAATGAAATGGACAATTTTCTTGATCGATTCCACTTACCAAAGCTAAATCAGGACCAGGTAAATCAATTAAATAGTCCTATATCCCCCAAGGAAATAGAAGCAGTCATCGAAAGTCTCCCATCCAAAAAAAGCCCAGGACCTGATGGTTTCAGCGCAGAATTCTACCAGACATTCAAAGAAGAGCTAACACCAATTCTCTTCAAACTATTCCACAAAATAGAAACAGAAGGAACATTACCAAACTCATTCTATGAAGTCACAGTCACCTTGGTACCTAAACCTCACAAAGACCCAACAAAGAAAGAGAATTTCAGGCCAATCTCCCTTATGAACATTGATGCAAAAATACTCAACAAAATACTCGCAAACCGAATACAAGAACACATCAAAGATATCATCCACCATGACCAAGTAGGCTTCATCCCAGGTATGCAGGGATGGTTCAATATACGGAAATCCATCAATGTGATCTACCATATTAACAAATTGAAAGAAAAAAACCACATGATAATCTCCCTAGATGCTGAAAAAGCATTTGACAAAATCCAACATCCATTCATGTTTAAAGTCTTGGAGAGATCAGGGATACAAGGCACATATCTAAACATAGTAAAGGCGATATACAGCAAACCTATAGCCAACATCAAACTGAATGGAGAGAAACTTAAAGCAATCCCACTGAATTCAGGGACAAGACAAGGCTGCCCACTCTCTCCATATCTCTTCAACATAGTTCTAGAAGTCCTTGCTAGAGCAATAAGACAGTTGAAGGAGATCAAGGGGATACAAATTGGAAAGGAAGAAGTCAAATTATCACTATTTGCAGATGATATGATAGTATATGTGAGTGACCCCAAAAACTCTACCAGGGAACTCCTACAGCTGATAAACACCTTCAGCAAAGTGGCCGGATACAAAATTAACTCAAAAAAATCAGTAGCACTCCTGTATACAAAAGACAAAAGGGCTGAGAAAGAAATTAGAGAAACAACACCCTTCACAATAGCCACAAATGATGTAAGGTACCTCGGAGTAACCCTAACCAAGGAAGTCAAAGACTTGTATGAAAAAAATTTCAAATCTCTGAAGAAAGAACTAGAAGAAGATATGAGAAGATGGAAAGATCTCCCATGCTCATGGCTTGGTAGGAGTAACATAGTAAAAATGGCCATCTTACCAAAAGCAATCTACAGATTCAGTGCAATGCCCATCACATTACCAACACAATTCTTTACAGACCTGGAAAGAAAAATTCTCAACTTCATATGGAATAACAAGAAACCCAGAATTGCTAAAACAATCCTCTACAATAAAAGATCTTCTGGAGGTATCTCCCTCCCTGATCTTAAGTTGTACTATAGAGCAACAGTTTTAAAATCTGCATGGTACTGGCATAGAAACAGAATGGTGGATCAATGGAACCGAACAGAGGACCCAGAAATAAACCCACACACTTATGGACACGTGATATTTGACAAAGACGCCAAAACCATACAATGGAAAAAAGATAGCATCTTCAACAAATGATGCAGTCCAACTGGATGTCTACATATAGAAAAATGAAAATAGATCCATACTTATCACCCTGCACAAAACTGAAGTCCAAGTGGATCAAAGACCTCAACATAAAACCAGACACATTAAATAAGCTTGAAATAAAAGTGGGGAATACCCTAGAACTCATTGGTACAGGGGAAAACTTCCTGAACAGAACTCCAGCAGCACAGGCTCTAAGAGCAACAATCAATAAATGGGACCTCATGAAACTGAAAACCTTCTGCAAAGCAAAGGACACTGTCATCAAAAAAAAGCAACCTCCTACAGATTGGGAAAGAATCTTCACCAACCCTTTATCTGACAGAGGACTCATATCAAGTATATATAAAGAACTAAAGAAGCTGAAAAGCAGCAAACCAAGTAACCTACTTAAAAAATGGGGAACAGAGCTAAACAGAGAATTCTCTGTAGAGGAAAACCGAATGGTAGAGAAGCACTTAAAGAAATGCTCAACCTCACTAGCCATTAGGGAAATGCAAATCAAAACAACCCTGAGATTTCACCTTACACCCATGAGAATGGCCAAGATCAAAAACGCAAGTGACAACACATGCTGGAGAGGTTGTGGAGAAAGAGGAACCCTTCTCCACTGCTGGTGGGAATGTAAACTGGTACAACCACTCTGGAAATCAATCTGGCATTTTCTCAGACAACTAGGAATAGTGCTTCCCCAAGATCCAGCCATACCACTCCTAGGCATATATCCAAAAGAGGCTCAAGCACACAAAAAGGAAATTTGCTCAACCATGTTTGTAGCAGCTTTATTTGTAATAGCCAGAAGCTGGAAACAACCCAGATGCCCCTCAACTGAAGAATGAATGCAGAAAATGTGGTACATCTACACAATGGAATATTACTCAGCAATGAAAAATAAGGAAATCATGAAATTTGCAGGTAAATGGTGGGATCTGGAAAGGATCATCCTGAGTGAGTTGTCCCAGATGCAAAAAGACACATGGTATATACTCACTCATATAGACATACAACATAGGACAAACCCACTAAAACCTGTGCATCTAAAGAAACTAAGCAAGAGAGAGGACCCTAACTAAAATGTCCAATCCCCATCCGGAAAGGCAAAGAGGATGGACATCAGAAGAAGAAGAAAACAGGAAACAACCTAGGAACCTACCACAGAGGGCCTCTGAAAGCCTCTGCCCTACAGACTATCAAAGCAGATGCTAAGCCTGATGGGCAACTGTTGGGCAGAGTGAATGGAATTTTATGCAAGAACTGGGAAATAGTAAGAGCTGGAGAGGACAGGGTCTCCACAAGGAGAGCAACAGAACAAGAAAATTTGAACACAGGGAACTTCCCAGAGACTCATACTCCAACCAAGGACTATTCATAGAGATAACCCAGAACCCCTGCACAGATGAAGCCCAGGGCAGTTCAGAGTCCAATTGGGTTACATAGTAATGTGAAGAGGGACTGCCTCTGACATGAACTGACTGGCCTGCTCTTTAGTTACCTCCTCCTGAGGGGGAGCAGCCTTACCAGGCCATAGTAGAGGACAATGCAGCCACTTTTGATGTGCACTGATGGACTAATATCAGAAAGGAGAGGAGAACCTCCCCTATCAGTGGACTTGGGGAGTGGCATGCATGCAGAGGGAGGAGGGAGGGTGGGATTGGGAGGGGAGGGAGGGGCATATGGGGGGATACAGAATGAATAAAGTGTAATTGATGAAAAATTTTAAAAAAAAGGGAAAAAATAATTTAAGAACCTTAAATAACTTTCAAAAGTGGAGGAAAACATGGAGTTAGTCAATTTACATGGAGCACGTCTCGCCCCTGGGGGCAATGGTCTCCTGAACATACTCAGACCTTGGACACCACCACTGCTAGTTCTAGAACTGATGCAGGATGTTCCAAGGAGGGGTTAAGGCTTCTCATAATATTTCCTATAAGCCCACACCTGTTTGTTTATATCCCCCATTTTTATTCATTATTAGCCAGATAGAGCCAAGTAATTGTGGTAATGATACATGCTTTTTTGCCCAATGCTGTAATGCTAGTAAATTTACTAGCTGGTTACTCGCATGCCTCCCTGGGTGCCTGTGCCCGTTGATGCCCTCACGCTATGACTCTCTTCAGACAGAAAAGGGATCCTGGAATTACAGCTGCCATTGTTACTGCCATCTCATTGGCGGCTGTTGGAGCTACCACCATGGCATTAGCCATGAGTCATACTGGGCAGACTGCTCAGACCCTGAATAACCTTTTAGCCAATGTAGCTCATACCTTAGATGTACAAAAAGGAATTAATGCTCAACTAAAAAGAGGCTTGATGGTGTTCAATCAGAGGATTGACCTCGTGCAGGAGCAAATTGATACCCTATGGCAAATCGCTCAACTTGGCTGTCAATGGAAGTATGCTGGACTTTGTGTCACTAGCATACAACATGAGAATTTTTCCTGTGCTGCAAATCTGTCTAAACAATTGTCTAGCTATATTTTAGGTAATTGGACTGGAGAATTCGATACTATGTTGGAGCAGCTGTGAATGGCCATTGTCACGGTAAATTCTACCAGAGTGGACGGAGAACTAGCCACAGGATTATCTTCAGGGATTGCTGCAGCCATGAATCATCTGAAGGAATGGGCGGGCATGGGAGCGTTAGCAGGCCTTCTGGTGTTGGTCTCCTTGGTTTGCCTGTGGTATATATGCAAGATTAGAGTCTCACAACAGCATAATGCAGCCATGACCATTCAGGCCTTTACAGCCATTGAAGCAGAACAGTCTCCCCAAGCATGGTTGGCTACCATAAAAAGCCAAAATGTTATGCTCAGGATGCGAGGCTAAGCACTGCACTCAGGGTCAGCTGCTTTGGACCCAGAGAAGAGCATGTCTGATTGCATGCGGGTTGATGCCCCAGGTCCCGCCTCTGAGAAAAAGGTATCAGACGGGTCTCATGCTCTTTGGGTGGATGACACCTAAATGAACATCAGAACAAAGTCCCAATTTCTTTCTTTTTTTTTTCAATGTTGAATACTTAATGTTTTTATTTTGTTTGCTCACCACACCCAAACATGAAGCACACAGAGCTAGCACTGCTGGCGGGAACATTGGCATATAATCTGAAAAGCTTTATCCAAAGTATCTAGTATTAGAGTACTATTTCAATATATTTTTTCTTTTTTAATTTTAATTTTTTTAATTACACTGTATTCACTTTGTATCCCCCCCAAAACCCTCCCTTTTCCCCTCTTAATCCCACCTTCCCTCCCCCTTCTTCACGCATGCCCCTCCCCAAGTCCACTGATAGGGGAGGAATATTTCAATATTAAGAACAGATTCATTCTAACATCAGAGATCAGACCTCTACTCTTGCCTGATGCGTCCAAAACAAAAAGGGGGAACTGTAGAGAGCTGCGTAATGCCGCGCCTTAAAGATGGAGCTGTTTTCCGCCTTCCACCTTCCCGATGGTGAGTGCTCTCTGTCACAAACAACTCCACATTTGGCTAAGGCTGAGGATCTTGCTTGCTTCCATGTATGTGGACCTATCTGCATTGTCCACGTGGCATGCTGAGGTTGGCTACCCAGAGGCTATTTAAAGTGGGCTGGCTTTACCCAGGGTCAGATGATTGTTCAAGATTCCTGAATAAACTGCATTGAAATAAAAATTATACAGAGAAAAACTTTTCATGGCAAGGATCATGTATTAGTGGAGTTTCTTTAGGGAAACAGAACTCATTAATACACACACACACACACACACACACACACATATATATACATATATATATATATGTTATGAACTAAGCTCTTCAGCCCTTAACAAATTTGTCCTTAAGTTGTTAACATTTGTTATTTGATATTTCTTTTTTATTTTGTATACAAGTATACAAAGTTTTAAATCCACAACACAAAACAGAATTTTTCATCATTTCATGGTGGTATTCACAGTGATCAAAAAACTCTTTCTACTTCTATGAACATTTCTGAAGGACCAAAGAGAAAAGTATCCTAAGGTGAAGAATCACTGTTGTAAGTAAGTATCTATGACATGTTTATTCTCATAGATCTGGAAAAAGGATGACTTTATAAAAAAATAACTAAGCTGAACTAAATGTTTCTTAAATTGCATCATAATCTTAAATTAAACTTTTAAGCTAGATAATGCTATGTAAATGATGTAGTACTTGATAATGAACTGTGTAAGCATTTTTGGTTGTTTGATAGTATATCATTAGGGATTTATTTTAGTTCTTGGCAAACGTATCATGTGTTCTTTTTTGATCAGACCTTGGAACTGAGTACATACCACACACACACATACACATATACACACGCAAACACATACACATACCCACACATACTCTGTTTGTAATGATGGTTTAGCTTCTAATATCCTATCAGGATTATTTTTTATTTAGGTAACATATTGTGCAAGGCCATGACTATCTTTCATGCTAAAATTAATTAATATATTTCTACAGACATTTTGACAAACAGGAACAAAGAATTTTATTATGTATTTTATTCAACATCTACAGGAAGTGGGTTTTTTTAAAATTCCAGATTAAAATCTAAATTGAAGAATAAGTTACATATTACAAACAAATAATGATCTAATACTTTATGTAGTGGTGTTAATTAGGTTAATAATTAGTTGTAGTAATTTACTTCCATATTGTTGAGATTAAAGCATTCGCAAAAGCAACTTAGGGAGAAAGAATTTATTTGAGCTTACACTTTACACTCCATGAGGGAAGGAAGTCAGGGCAGGTACTCAAGGCAGGAACCTGGTGGCAGGAGCTGATGCAGAGGCCAAACAGAAATTTTGATTTCTGGTTTGCTCTCCATGGTTTGCTCAGTCTTCTTTTTTTGTTGTTTGTTTGTTTGTTGATAGAAGGTTTCTCTGTGTAGCCCTGGTTGTCTTGGACTTGCTTTGTAGACCAAGCTAGCCTCGAACTCATAGAGATCTGCCTACCTCTGCCTCCCTGAGTGCTGGGACTACAGGCATGTGCCACCATGCCCTGCCAGTCTGCTTTCTTGTTTTTTGTTTTGTTTTGTTTTTTAGTTATAAAATGAATTTATTAAGCCCGACAAGTTCTGTTACAAAACACCCATAACTAGGCCTAGGGTCATTCATTATATTTGTCAAGTACCATACTCTACTTTCTTAAAGAACCCAGGACTACTTGCTAATGGTAGGAATGATCCCAATGGGTTGGGCCCTCCCACATCAATCATTAAGTAAATGTCCCCATAGGCTTGCCCATAGGATAATCTAATGGCTCAACTGAAGTTCTTTCTTCCCAGGTGACTCTGCTCAAAACTGATAAAATAATGAGCCTGTACAGCAGTATTCTGGTATATATTCCTTCACTTTTGTTGGGTTGTCATGGGTCTAGTTGAATTAGGTTTTCAAAGTTGCATTTCTTCTTTAGCAGTATTTAGCACATTTTATTGTACTTGCTTGTTTATACTGTTTATATTCTTCTTGATTTCAAACTCTTCGAGGAGAAGAAATATATTTCCTTTGTTTAGCTATGCAAAACACCTAAACAAATGCCTAGAAATAAGTCAGCACATGGCTGTGGTTTTCTTCTGTTGATGAGACCTTTACTTTAAAGGGTGTATTTGTTTGTTTGTTTGTTTGTTTTGAGACTGGATCTTACTATAAAGCCCTGGCTAGCCTTGTATTCACAAATATCTGCCTGCCTCTATGTCCTAAGTGCTGGGATTAAAGATATATGTCACCAGACCCAGCTGAATAAGTCCTATAAAATGGTAAGTCACAGGCTGATTTTGCTCATATTCTGATTTTTAAAAGCTACATTAAAAGAACAAGGAGGTAGTGCAGGGGTTTTATCCTGTAGTAGCTATACACCAACTTAATACCAAGACTAACAAAAATCCAGATGTGGTGCTATACATCTGTAAGCCCAACACTCCTAAGGTGAAATAGATATAGAAGGCAGGGAAATTGCTTGGAAGGTCATGGGCCTGCTGGCTTGAAGTACATGGTTTGGCAGAAATAAGAAAGCTACAACCTGAATAGGTAGAAGGTAAGAACTGACTCAGAATGGAACATGCACGATGGAGTATGTGCACACAGAATAAAGGAATACACACTCAAATAAATAAATGCATTTTAAAAATTGCAATATATATACATATACAGAAATTTTCTGTTAATATATGTGAAAATACAAAGTAGTGGCTGTTATGTGTTAGTTTCTGCTAAAATTCATTTTGAAGCCCTAAACTTAGTATTTAAAAATACAATATTTAAAGATAGGACTTTTAAAGAGGCAATTTAGTTAAAATAAGGGATCCAAATCCAATATGACTTGTGTTCTTATATGAAGAGAAAATTAAGACCCGTACACAAAAGACTTTGTGAAGACACAAGAAGGCAGTCATTTGGAAGTCAAAGACAAAGCCTTCAGGAGGAACCAATAGTCTGATACCCTGACCTTGAACTTTTGCCCCTCAGAATTGTTAAAAAATAATTGTTGTTTAAGCCACCCACTTCGTAGAACATTTTGTGGCAGTGCTAGTAGCTAATACAATAGTAGAGTAAGAAAAATCACTGCAAGGTTGTTTTGATAACTACAGGTTCTAGAAAATGTAACTATAATGACCCAGTGTTTCTTTTCTTTATTGTCTTCTTCTGTTGAAGTTTGCACATATTCTCAGAGTTCTTGTCTGGGTTTTTTCTAAGTGTCATGGCCCTTCCTTTCTTCCTATTTTTTTCCTTTCATTTCTTTTCTTCATCCTTCCTGTTCTGTATTTCTTCTTGTCCTCTGTTTCTTTCTTCAACGATTTTTCAGGTACTATATTACCAGTTGAAAGACTTAAAACATGACAGCTTATGTCCCCCTTTATACCTCTTACATGAAAGCAAATTTTTCATACACTATTCTCTGATCATGGTTTTTCCTTTCCCATCTCCTCCCAGAGCCTCTCTTAATGAACTGATCATACCTAAAGTTTCCACGTGTTTGCTTTACATTTCATTAATAATATTGGGAAACTGTCAGATAACAACCTAAGAAGTAAAAGCAAACCTCAGGGTGATTCATTACAGTTTGAATGACCATACCTAGTCAAACAAATCAAGTGTTCATTTTTTTTTTTTTTTCATGGAGTTAACTCTGTGTACTTTCTGGGCAACTTGGAACCAGCTTAGAGGATAGCTATTCCTCTTGGTCATATCTTGGACATTTTTCAGTTTAAATGAAGCAAAATATATCTAGCACCAATTATATTCTTGCAAAGCCTCCCCTTTTCCAAACTCTTGATTTTCCCAATGTCTTCCTGGTAATGTTGGCAAATTTTGACTTCATCATTAGGCTCCCTTTACTCTAGCTCTTCCAAGCTCACACTTTGTACAAACTTCAATACATAGTACTCATTTCAATAAAAGCCTTATGTGATTCTCTCATGTCAGAAACAGTACTCTGAATTAGGATGCTTGAGAATTCTCTCAAATGAAGTTCTTTGTCTTCCTTGTAAAATAGATAAGTGTTTTTTGTTTTGTTTTGTTTTGTCCAATTCCATTCACACACTCCTACATATCCCTCAATATCCACATCAAAGTAAAGCACTTAATACAGTATCTCACTACATGTTAACCAACAATTTGAGTCCCTAGGGTATCTTATTTTTGTTTTTATGTGGTACTTAGCATACATGAACTCTTCAGGATCTTGCTTTTAGTATTTTTCTTTCTTTATTTCTTACACATTCCTTGGGTAATATCATTCATATTCATAGTTTCAACTCTTACCTCTATGCTTATCAATATCATGTCTAAAGCCTATATATCTCTTCTGGACCTCAGATCCATTCTTCCAGTTGAATATTAAATATCTTTACTTGATTTTCTCTTTTCTTTCTTTCTTTTTTTATTTTTATTTTTTTAGATAGAGTTTCTCTATGTAGCCTTGGCTGTCCTAGACTTGCTTTGTAGACAAGGCTGGCCTTGAATTTACAGAAATCTGCCTGCCTCTGTCTCCCTGAGTGCTGGGATTATAGAGTCTTCACTTGATTAATAAATATATCTCTTGTCTCAATGTTCAAAGCTGATCTTTACTTTTCTCTTGTATTCTCAACCCTTATCCCAAGGCTACTTTCCCTCTTTTGTTCTAGAAAATAGCCCCTTTACTCATTCAGTTGTTGAAATCATAGGCAGAGAAGTCATTCTATATTCCTTTTATCTTCTTTCCATTATTCAAAGGTGCTAGTTCTTCTGAGATATATCCCAGATTTCTGTTCTCTACACTCTCCCTAATCTTACTTTATATAAAATCTAGTTTATTGAAAAATATGGCAGTTCATGGAAAAAATAATATTAAAATATAGGCAAGAGGCAAATAATTATAAATATTTATTCTTCTAAAAATTAACTGTGTTTATTTCATTTATCAAGATAATGATTATTGACATGGAAGTAGAGAGTAGTATTGCTAATCTCATTTCAGAGTAAATATATAATATTAAATACTTCAATAAATCAATAAATAACAGTATTCCTGTAAATACAAGTTTAGAGAAACATATTTACAACATCTTGAAGATATAATCAGACAAATTCAAAATGTAGCAAGGGAAAATGAGGTTAAGTGGACTATTTTCACTTACTAAAGATAAATAATACCACATGTTAATATTATTTCATCTTAACCAAATAAACAAAAATATTTTTAAGATACTTGAGTAATTTTAAACACAGGATAGTTACTGACTATTAGTTAATTTATGATAAAGATATTCATTTGTTTGTTTGGTTTTGTTGTTTATTTTCCAAACCAATCACTCATGTAGTCCAACTGGTCTTAGATTCACTATGTACCTGAGGCTGGCCTGGAACAGAAGATCTTCTTTCTTCTATCTCCAGAATGCTAGGGCTGTACCGCCATTCCTGATTTAGGGTTGCCTATGAGATAGTGAGTAATATTTAAAAGATTGATCATAGCAAGTATGACAACAATGCATGGGAATGAAGCTTTTAGATACTATTGATATGAAAAATAGTTTAACAAGTTTCTTAGCAAGATAGATGAAAGACTAGCATACAATCAAATAATTCTTCCTGTATGAACCTACCAATGAGAAATAAAATATGTGTCGATACAAAATGTTATATAAGGCTGTCTATAATGGATTTATTTATAATAGCAAAAAACAGGAACAAACCAAATATATCTTTTGGCCATTTGATGTATAATGATCTAGCACTCCAACTGAAAGATATGTGGATACACAGAATAACATGGTAAGTGAAAAGTTAGAGCAAAAGCAAATTATAAGTAAACTTACATCAATTTAAAACTACAGGAAATTGCAAATAAATCAGAAAGAATCACAGATTCTAGAGTAGGGCAATGGTTTAGGGTAAGAAAGCATGACCCAATAAGGTATTTTTCAGGATCTGGAGGTAAAACTCAGTAGCAAAATGTGTGCCTTTAACATGTAAGGTTATGAGTTCAGTATGAGTACACAACAAAAAAGAACAAAAGCAGTAAAAATGACAGCTCAAAAATGTGGCAGTAGATTTATTTATTACTTTTATCTTGGTGGTGATTTCAAGAGCATATATATATATATATATATATATGCTCTGTTGTTTTTATTATTTTTTGTTTTTCAAAACAGGGTTGCTCTGTGTAGCCTTGGCTGTCCTGGACTCACTTTGTACACCAGGCTGGCCTTGAACTCATAGAGATCTGCCTACCCCTGCCTCCCTGAGTACTGGGACGACAGACATGCACTACCATGCCTAGTTGGTATATACATACTTTAAGACATTATATTTTAAAGTACATGAAATTCATTGTATTTTCAATTATGTCAAAATATAAAATATTTATATAAAAAGGCCTAATTTCACATTCTCACTCGTCTAACTAGCAATCAAAATTGTTTCTTCTGCAAGCAACATAATAAATATATGGTTTCCAGCCAGGTGTGGTGACACCTTTAGTCCCAGCACTAGGGGAGGCAGTGGCAGGTAGATCTCTGTGAGTTAGAGGCTACCCTTGTCTACAAACTGAAGCAAGGACAGCCAATGCTACACAGGAAAACTCTGTCTCAGGAACAAACAAGCAAAAAAGTTTCCAGGAAGTGAACAAGGTGTAGAATGGCTGGGCAGCAGGGCTAACTTGATTCCTGCATCAAGAACTGGGTAGTAGAGAAATTAAAAAACCAATAAGGCAAAAAGAAAAGAGTTGCTAGATAATGCAGTGTTGATAAGACACTCACTATTTTTGTAGTTGGAAGATAGGAACATAAATTTTTATTACAGAAGTCTTATTAACACATGAGTTACTAGCTTATACAGAACTAAAACTCAAATTACTTGTAAGTGTTTGTGTACTTTGAATGAAAATGAAGGACATGGAAGAGTAACAGTTACTATTTGCTACTTAAATTTGTATGCTGTTTATTTTATTGCCTAACTAAAAATACAAAAGAAGGGTTCGTAAGTGAACACCAGACATGTAATAAGTATGGTCTTCTTTCTGATATACCAGGGTTAGATGGAAGGGGATGAGGACCTCCCCTATGATTAGACTGGGGAAGGGACATAGGAGAATAAGAGAGATGGAGGATGGGATTGGGAGGGGAAGAGGAAGGGACTATAGCTGTGATACAAAGTGAATAAACTGTAATTAATAAAAATAAAAAAAAATTAAAAAATACACTCTCCTTAAGTTGTATAAATCAATTAATCTTTAATGCAGTATGGTTAACAATTCTCATAATGACTCATTTTTTAAAAATTGAAGTATAAAAATGTTCTGAATTATAATTTATAATTTAGAATTATAACAAATTTAGAAATAAAGGATTTCCAAATTTGGAAATTATAAGTACTTAGATATTTGAAGGCTATTAAGTTTTTATTTGAGAGTATGTAATTTTGGTTGAGGGTTATGAGTTGAAAAGGATTGTTGACAAGCTATTGTACATATTATGCATCAAATACCTATACTTCTATTTTATAGTCATTTTTATTATATGTAACATAGCTATTATCCCTCTTTGTATAATTAAAAGGAAAATATCTAGAACAGGGAAGAATTCAGGACAGAAAAAAAAAGACGCCTTTTTTTTTCTTCCCCTCATTTGTTTTATTTTGGGGGAATCTTATTTTGAGGTTTTATTTTGCTATATCTTAAGGTATATAAATTTGGGAAGTTTCAGTTATTAAATATGGTACCCTATGCTAAATGAGTGAAAAATTAGTTGCTAATAAGCCAAAATTCAAAGAACATAGAGAATACTATGTTGAATCAAATCAGTGTTTCTTTAAAAGTAACACCATGAGAGGATAGTTTTGTGGAAGAATCCTGTGCTTCAGTGAAACAACTTCAAAATATTTTTTTTTTCCCAAAAACAGCCTCACTCTCCTAAAACATCCTTAATATATGCCATCAAGGATTTTTCATCACTGAATTTATCTAAAGTTTTCTTTTACTCAGTGTAATAGAGCTGTGCAGCACACATTGCAAACAAATGAGTTGTAATTGCAAATCTTAAACAATTAATTTCTTTGGGTTTTTGTCTCTTGACCTATAAAATGTAGAAAATAAAAGTATCTACTTCACAAGCTCATTGTACATACTCAGTGAGATGTTTTGAGTAATCACGTAACATAGAGCCTCCCATTCAATTCGGGGGGGATCATCAGGTCTAATGCTCAGGACACCCAGCACCAAAAGGCTTTTTGGATTCATGCAGACTCTAGGCTCTAGCTTTCTAATGCAGGCATGAGCGCTGTGCTCATCCGCCATTATTGAGTACCTCTAGGGCACTGGGACACACAGCTGCATCCTCAGACCTACAAAAGCCAGAGAGCCATTACAGCAGCCCTCAGATACTGTGCCAAAGATCAACCAGTTACCCCTAGCTAGACTGACAAAACTGTGGGAATCCCTGGTCCTTCAAGAGGGCTTCACCCACAGCATCTGAATCAGAGTAGTGCCTATAGCCGACATCCCAGACAGGGACACACAGCTTCCAGTCCAGACTGATGCACCCAGCCTCCAGACCAGAGCGACACCCCCAGGTGCCAACTCAACCTAGGTGCACATTCTCCAGGCCCAGAGCAGAGCACTCAGCCTCTGGCCCAGAGACTTGCTGGGTGCTCCTCTCACTTTCCAGGACAGAACTGTGTGCCCCAGGATAACAGACTGAGTTTCCCTGTTGGGAGAAAACCCCATAGCTAGGGAATCAGCAGGTTCTTCAAGAGGACTGTACCTGGAAAACTATAACAGCAGCAGCTCACTAGATTTATAACGAGAAACCCAGCAGTGGGGCAGCTGTCTTGAGAACTTCTATGGGTAAGAGGAGAGCCCGCCTGCCTAACAAAGACCACAGCTACTACTCAGGGCTATACACCTGAAGTGAGCAGTGGCAATTCCTGAGAAACACTGGCCATAGAGTAACCATAACCAAAAAGCAGAGGAGGGCTCCTTCAGGAAAAATCATCTTCCAGCCAAGGATATTCTCCCTACCTCAGGACTGCAGAAAGCACAGAAACTAACAGCCAACACCTATAACAGCCCAATGGGTAGAGGTCAGCATAAAAGCTCAACCAACAAAAGACAGAGCAATATGGCATCTCCAGAACGCAGCCATCCCGGGGCGAACAGCCCTGGACAAAACAGCATAATAGAAAATCAAGAAGATGACCTAACATCTATGCTGATGAAGAGGATAATAGAGGGAACAAATAAAATATATAAAGAAATAGAGGAAGATAAAAACAAACAGATCATGGTTATCTGTAAAGAAATGGAGGAAATTAAAGACAAGCAGATTGTGGCCATCCATGAAGAAATACAGGAAGATGCAGCCAAACAGTTTGTGGCCTTCAGAGAAGAAATAATTAAATCACTGAAAGAAGTAAAAGAAACAGAGTTGAAGGAACTAAAAGAAAAAGAGGAAAATACAATCAGACAGGTGAAGAAAGTAAACAAAACAAATCAAGACCTGAAGATAGAACTGGAAAAAATTAAAGAAAACACAAATGGAAGAAATAATGGAGGGGAAGAATTTAGGGAGGAAAACAGGAACTACAGAGGTAAGCATAACCAACAGACTACAAGAGATGGAAGAAAGAATCTCAGGTGTAGAAGATACAATGGAAGAAATAGATGTATCTGTCAAAGAAAATGTTAAATCTGAAAAATTCCTGACACAGACGGTCCAAGAAATCTAAGACAATATGAAAAGACAAAACTGAAGAATAATACATATAGAAGAAAAAGAAGACTCCCTTCTCCAAAGCCCAGAAAATATTTTCAACAAAATCATTGAAGAAAATTTCCCCAAGCTAAAGGAGAGGCCAATTAGAATACATGAGGCCTACAGAACACCCAACAAATTTGACCAGAAAAGAAAATCCTCCCGCCACATAATAATCAAAACAGTAAGTATACAGAACAAAGAAAAATACTAAAAGGTGCAAGGGAAAAAGGCCAGGTAACATATAATGGCAAACCCATTAGAATCACACCTAACTTTTCAACAGAGACTATGAAAGCCAGAAGGGCCTGGACAGATATCATGCAGACCCTAAGAGAACACAGATGTCAGCCCAGGCTACTATACCCTGCAAAACTCTCAGTCCTCATAGACAGAGAAAACAAGATATTCAATGACAAAAACAAATTTCAACAATACCTACATATAAATCCTGAATTACAGAAGACACTGGAAGGGAAAATACAACCCAAGAAAATTAGCTTCTGTCAAGAAAACACAGGAAATAATTAACCTTACTACAGTAAAACGAAAAGCAACCAAGCACACATCCTTATGACCACGGCCAACATCAAAATCAAAGGATCTAACAGCCACTGGTCATTAATCTCTTTCAACATCAATGGACTCAACTCTCCAGTAAACAGACACAGATTAACAGAATGGATACGTAAACAAAACCCAGCAATCTGTTGCATACAAGAAACACACCTAAGGCACAAAGATAGACATTACCTGAGGGTAAAGGGTTGGAAGATGGCCTTCCAAGTAAATGGACCCAAGAAGCAAGCAGGAGTAGCCATTCTACATCTGATAAAATAGACTTTCAACCAAAATTAATAAAAAGAGATGGGGAAGGACAGTTCATACTCATCTAGGGAAAATTCCACCAGGAAGACAGCACAATTCTGAACATATATGCCCCAAATACAAGAGCACCCACATTTGTAAAAGAAACATTGATAAAATCTAAACCACATATGGATACCCACACATTGATAGTGGGAGACTTCAACACCCCACTCTTAACAAAGGACAGGTCAAAAAAACAGAAATTAAACAAAGAAACAATATCTCTGACAGAGGTAATGAATCAAATGGACCTCAAAGACATTTACAGAGCCTTACACCCAAACACAAAAGAATTTACCTTCTTCTCAACACCTCATGGAACTTTTTCCAAAATAGACCATATAGTAGGTCACAAAGTAAGCCTCAACAGATACAAGAAGATTGAAATAATCCCTTGTATCTTGTCTGATCACCATGGAATAAAGTTGGACTTCAACAACAACAGAAATAGCAAAAAGCCTACACACACATGGAAACTGAACAACTAGTTACTAAATGAAAGCTGGGTCAGGGAAGAAATAAAGAAAGAAATTAAAGTCTTCCTAGAACTCGATGAAAATGAAGACACAACATACCCAAACTTGTGGGACACAATGAAAGCAGTGCTAAGAGGAAAGTTCATAGCACTAAGTGCCTTCAAGAAGAAATTCAAGACAGCTCATTCAAGCAACTTAATGGCCCACTTAAAAACCCTAGAAAAAGAAAAAGCAGACACACCAAAAAGGAGTAGACAGCTGGAAATAATCAAACTCAGGTCTGAAATCAATCAATTAGAAACAAATAAAACAATTCAAAGAATCAATGAAACCAAGAGCTAGTTCTGTGAGAAAAATCAACAATATTGACAAACCCTTAGCCAAGCTAACTAAAAGGCAGAGAGACACCACCATAATCAACAAAATCAGAAATGAAAAGGGGGACATAACTACAGACCCGGAGGAAATCCAAACAATCATTAGGACTTACTTCAAAAGTCTATATGCCACAAAATTTGAAAATCTAAATGAAATGGACAATTTTCTTGATTGATTTGACTTACCAAAGCTGAATCAGGACCAGGTAAATCAACTAAATAGTCCTATATCCCCCAAATAAATAGAAGCGGTGATCAAAAGTCTCCCATCCAAAAAAAGCCCAGGACCAGATGGCTTCAGCGCAGAATTCTACCAGACCTTCAAAGAAGAGCTAACTCCAATTCTTTTCAAACTATTCCACAAAATAGAAACAGAAGGAACATTACCAAACTCATTCTATGAAGCCATAATCACCTTGGTACCTAAACCTCACAAAGACTAAACAAAAAACGAGAATTTCAGGCCAATCTCCCTTATGAACGAAAATACTTAACAAAATGCTCGCAAACTGAATCCAAGAACACATCAAAGATATTATCCACTATGACCAAGTAAGGTTCATCCCAGGTATGGAGGGGTGGTTCAATATACAGAAATCCATCAATGTGATCCACCATATTAACAAACTGAAAGAAAAAAAACCACATGATAATCTTCTTAGATGCTGAAAAAGCATTTGACAAAATCCAACATCCATTCATGTTTAAAGTCTTGGAGAGATCAAGAATACAAGGCACATAACTAAACATAGTAATGGCAATATACAGCAAACCTATAGCCTACATCAAACTGAATGGAGAAAAAAATTAAAGCAATCCCACTGAAATCAGGGACAAGACAAGGCTGCCCACTCTCCCCATATCTCCTCAACATAGTTCTAGAAGTCCTTGCTAGAGCAATAAGACAGTTGAAGGAGATCAAGGGGATACAAATTGGAAAGGAACAAGTCAAATTATCACTATTTGCAGGTGATATGATAGTATACATGAGTGTCCCCAAAAACTCTACCAGGGAACTCCTACAGCTGATAAACACCTCAGCAAAGTGGCCGGATACCAAATTAACTCAAAAAATTCAGTAGCACTGAATACAAAAAACAAAAGGGCTGAGAAAGAAATTAGGGAAACAACACCCTTCACAATAGCCACAAATGACATAAAGTACCTTGGTGTAACCCTAACCAAGCAAGTCAAAGACTTGTATGAAAATAATTTCAAGTCTCTGAAGAAAGAATTAGAAGTAGATATGAGAAGATGGAAAGATCTCCCATGCTTGTGGCTTGGCAGGATTAACATAGTAAAAATGGCCATCTTACCAAAAGCAATCTACAGATTTAATGCAATTCCCATCAAATTGCCAACTCATTCTTTACAGACCTGGAAAGAAAAATTCTCAACTTCATATGGAATAACAAGAAACCAAGAATTGCTAAAACAATCCTCTACAATAAAAGATCTTCTGGAGGTATCTCCATCCCTGATCTCAAGGTGTACTATAGAGCAACAGTTATAAAAACTGCATGGTCCTGGCATAGAAACAGAATGGTGGATCAATGGAACTGAACAGAAGACCAGAAATAAACCCACACACTTATGGACACCTGATTTTTGACAAAGATGCCAAAACCATACAATGGTAAAAAGATAGCATCTTCAGCAAATGGTGCTGGTCCAACTGGATGTCTACATGTAGAAAAATGCAAATAGATCCATACTTATCACCCTGCACAAAACTGAAGTCCAAGTGGATCAAAGACCTAAACATAAAACCAGATACTCTAAATCGGTTAGAAAAAAAAATGCGGAACAGCCTAGAACTCATTGGCACAGGAGACAACTTCTGAACAGAACACCAACAACACAGGCTCTAAGAGCATCAATCAATAAATGGGACCTCATGAAATTGAAAAGCTTCTGTAAAGCAAAGGACACAGTCATCAAACGAAAGTGACTGCCTACAGATTGGAAAAGAATCATCACCAACCCTTTATCTGACAGAGGACTCATATCCAGTATATGTAAAGAACTAAAGAAGCTGAAAAGCAGCAAACCAAGTAATCCACTTAAAAAATGGGGAACAGAGCTAAACAGAATTCTCTGTAGAGGAATATTGAATGGCAGAGAAGCACTTAAAGAAATGCTCAACTTCATTAGCCATTAGGGAAATGCAAATCAAAAAAACCCTGAGATTTCTCCTTACACCCATGAGAATGGCCAAGATCAAAAACTCAAGTGACAACACACGCTGGAGAGGTTGTGGAGAAAGAGGAACCCTTCTCCACTGCTGGTGGGAATGTAAACTTGTACAACCAGTCTGGAAATCAATCTGGCACTTTCTGAGACAACTAGGAATAATGCTTCTTCAAGATCTAGCCATACCACTCTTAGGCATATATCTAAAAGAGGGTCAAGTACACAATAAGGACATTTTCTCAACCATGTTTGTAGCAGCTTTATTTGTAATAGCCAGAAGATGGAAACAGCCCAGATGCCCCTTAACTGAAGAATGGATGCAGAAACTCTGGTACATCTATACAATGGAGTATTACTCAGCAATGAAAAATAAGGAAATCATGAAAATTGCAGGTAAATGGTGGGACCTGGAAAGGATCATCCTGAGTGAGTTGTCCCAGAAGCAAAAAGACACACATGGTTTATACTCACTCATATAAACATACAACATAGACTAAACCCACTAAAATCTGTACATCTAAACATACTAAGCAAAAGAGAGGACCCTAACTAAAATGTTCAATACACATCCTGAAAGGCAAAGAGGATGGACATCCGAAGAAGAACAAAACAGGAAACAACCTAGGAACCTGCTACAGAGGGCCTCTGAAAGCCAGAAGAAGAAAATATGAAACTGCCACACCCATGCCAGTGTCGCCATAGTAGCATAAGCTACAGGGAGGGGGATATGATTTCCCCGGAAATAATGCCCCCTGGAAGGTCCCTGGCAAACTCATCCCACTTGGAAAAGAGACGTGTTCTGAGATTTCTATGCTTCTTCAGTTGTGGCTCTGGGGCTGGAATAATGAATTCTTTGATCTTTCCCTGTGACACCTGAAACAGCACAACTAACTTTATAAAGAAATTTATTATTAGTAGATTGTTAAAGGCTTTAATAAAAATACATTTAAGGAAAGTAATGAATTAGATTTAGTATTAATAGGCATTAAGAATAGTAAAATAATAATAAGCTCCTTCTTAAGAAATAATAGCATGAGAGGTGCAGCTGGCGGGAGTTTCCCCCTCCCTTCAGTGCCTTGTTCCTAGAGAAGATCATAAATCTTGGGCAGGACATATGGGAGGAGGGTTAACAAAGGTGTGGTTAGATTTTGATATAGAGAGGGACTTTGGCAGGCATCTGACTTAGCTCCTGACTTTCCTCTTCATTGGTTAGCAATAATGAAACTATATTTGAGGTTTCTTTTCCTTTGTTTGCTCTGATCAAAAAGTTTTTAGGCCAAGATTATTCGTGGGTACTGCTTCATGTTTGACTGCATTTTGAGTTAAAATGTAAACTTTGTATTCTTGGTAAAAGTCTGAATGTTCTGGGAAGTATGCCAATTTTAAGGTGCCTTTTGTGAAATCATTATAAAAATACTAGCTTGATTTCAGTAAAGTTGCAGCAGAGTCAAAACCATCAAGGTGTCTCTGTCTGTCAATTCTTCGCCAAAACCGTGTCTTCCTGTCTAAAGCCTTGTTCTCCTGCCTACGACGGGAGCCTGACTGGGCCGGTCCGTGGCAGGAAACAACCTAGGAAACTGCCACAGAGGGCCTCTGAAACCTCTGCCATGCAGACTGTGAAAGCAGATGCTGAGCCTGATGGCCAACTGACGGGCAGAGTGAATGGAATTTTATGTAAGAAGTGGGAAATAGTAAGAGCTGGAGAGGACAGGAACTCCACAAGCAGAGCAACAGAACAAGAAAATTTGAACACAGGGAACTTCCCAGAGACTCATACTCCAACCAAGGACTATTAACGGAAATAACCTAGAACCCTGACAATGCAGCCACTTCTGATGAGAACTGATAGACTAAGAGCAGAAGGAAGTAGAGGAAGACCTCCCCTATCAGTGGATTTGGGGATGGGCATGCTTGCATAAAGGGTGGGAGGAGGGAGGGGCTTATGGGGGATACAAAATGAATAAAGTGTAATTAATAAAAGTTTAAAAATAAAACAATGTAGAAAATAAAAGTATCTACTTCACAAGCTCATTGTACATACTCAGTGAGATGTTTTGAGTAATCACTTAACATGGAGCCTCCCATTCAATTCATTACATTTATGTCTTTGCATTTTATGTCTTCATCTTATATTTTTTTCTAGGTGTTTATAATTAATACTGTCAACCCTATTATGTTAATTAAAGCTATGCTGAATCTAAAAGGTTAATACATAAGGTTATTAGCATTCATTATTATTTGTATTGATTATGTCCCTCTTAGGCTCCTGTGTATGAACAAATATTCCCAATCTTGTAGTTCTGTTTTAGGAGGCTGTGGAACTCTTTGGAAGTGAGACTTAATTGGAGAAAGTGGTTTACTGGGAGTATACCTTGAGAATTATAACCCAGTCCCACTTCTGGCCCTAGTCTCTCACCCTCACACTCTGACACAGATAAGAGCTGCTCCCTCTACCATACCTTCCTCACCATAGCAGACCATACCTTCTCCTGCCATTAAGCTGCTTTGTTAAGTATTCTGTCACAAAGATTAGAAAAGTAATGAATACAGTTCCCTTGCTTCCCCCTTGATATGTAAATTTAGCTTTGTAGAAGAAGGGAACCTTCTGCTGATATTCACTCTTCTGTTCCTGGACATTTTGGAGGTCCCATATGGATTACTAGATGAGACTGGTGTCCCCTCTTAGGTTTCTTAGTCTTACAAATAATAGAATTTAACAAAGTCAGAACCTGGAAATTTATTTTATTAGAGTTTAAAAGTCAAAACCCAGGGCGCGTTTCCTGGAAGAGGGTAGCTTCCTGGAAGAGGAGAATGGAGAAGAAAAGGAAGAATGGCCTTGTCTTTTGAGTTAAGCTACATGGAGTTCTGCCTTGAGGCAACAGGCAGCTGTGTGGCTTTAGATAATGATTAAGGGAGTCCAAAGAGAGACAGAGACAGAGAGACAGAGAACTTTTCTGGATCTGGGACTGAAATCAGAATGAACAACAAACCTAACTACCTAACTAGAACTCATAAGTAATTTGGAGTTTGGAGGTTCTGTGCTGGGAGTAGGGAAGGGTTGGAGTGAGAGAAACTTGGGCAGGCAGTAAACATACAGTATCTCATAAAAGTAATTAATTTTTCTACTTTAGCGAGGCCGAAGATGAACTTTTCTTCCTGGAGTAGCCCCTCCCACCTTCCTGAGGGGTGGCCCCTTGGCTAGGTCCTTGGCACCCTAATTAATTCTTAAGAGAAGAGATGATTCCATTCTTTACCTAGGAGTAGAATCCATTATTCTAAGAATTCTCTTTATTATTTTAAATTATGTGTAGGTGTGTTCATATGTGAGTATGTACACATGAATGCAGTTTCCTGAGGATGCCAGATCCCCTACAGCTTGAGCTGGAACTAGAGATGGTTCTGATCTGTCTCATATGGGTGTTGGGAACTGAACTCAGGTCCTTTGCAGGGCAGCATATTTTTGGCCACAGAGCCAGCTGTCCAGCTCCCAAGATTCCATTCTCTATAATAACATTACCGTTAAACCCCTACCTCTTTCCTGACTTTGGGTACAGTTCTGTTTTCCTCAGGCTACGTGCTTCTGTACACTTAAGCAATAGCTTTAATGAGGAATCTATAGCTAATTTAGAATCTCTGTATAGAAAAGCCACTGAATAGGAGTATAACTCCTTCAAGTTTTATACTATAGTTAGAGAAACTGTTTAATCCATTTTCTTAAACAGTTCTAACAGTCAAAAATCACCTGCATCATTTGGTAAACAAGTGGACTCTGGAACTTGGTACATTTAAGATGAGATTCAGGAATGTGAAGGTTTAATGAGCACCCAAGGGATTCCTAAGAGCTCACAAGTTTGAAAACTGCTGACAAGGTTATAACCCAGACTTTGGAATGTTACTATACATCAGTTCAAATTCAAGCTTCACTCCTTGGGGATAGGTGATCACAGAGTTAATTAACTACCTTCAACCTCTGTGTCTATCCTTATAAAATATTGTTTGATGATTAAATAAATTAACGTATTTAAGACACATATGTCTCAAAATGGACATTAAAATATTAGTTGGCACTATTATAATGTAAAATTTCTTTAAATTTATTCATGGATCGTCAGTCTGCTGGATAAGACGCTGTAATGGCCTATGGTGTTCTAGAACTTTTGGTGGGCAAATGTGTGGCAAAAATTCACATAATATAGTCCTAACTGGACCACAGCCTATGAACCACTTTAATAAACTCCTTCTCTCTCCATTTCTCTCCCTTCTTCCACTTTAATAAATTCCTTCTCTTTCCATCTCTCTCCCTTCCTCCCCTTCTTCTCCCCTCTGGAACATAATATGTAGACCAGGCTGAACTCAAACCCATAGAGATGGGCCTGCCTCTGCTTCTGCATCTTTTCTTTAAACATAAAAGTGTACACCTCCTGTCCTATACCTAAAAGTGACAAAAGCTCCACTAGAAGACCATCAGAGCCAATCAGTCAGTGTGGAGGGGCGTATGGAGTCTGAAGCACCAACTAAGGTCAATTGCATGGTTTGGACCTAGGTCTTCTACCTATAAGTAGCAAATAGGCATCTTAGGCTTCATGCAGGTCCACTAATTAGGAGTGTGGGAGATATCTCTGATATGGATTATATTGCCTGCTTTTTGATATTTCCCCCTGATGGTTCTGCCCTACCAGGCCACACTGGAGGAATATGAACTCAGCCCTCCCTTGAATAGATGAGCTGGGGTATCTGTGTAGGGGAACTTCCCTATTCTGAGGAATAGGGGATAGGATTACAGGAGGGAGGGTGAGACTGGGAGGAGAAAAGAGGGGAATATGACTGAGATATAAATTTGAATTAAATAATAAAAAGAAAGAAAGAAAAAAGAAAGTGTGTACTATCGTGCCAAGCTACTATTCTAGAAGTATTTACTTGCTCTCTGGCATGCTGTTTTCTTTGAAAGAAATTAACTTTGTTATTGTGATTAACTGTTGTGGATCATTTTTATTTTTTTAATCATTATGCTTTATTGTGTAAATTAGGCAACAAAAGGGTCTCAGGATTCCAATTCACAGTCTCCACTGTAGATGCAGATATAGCTTGTGCCTAGAAAGAGGATTTTTATCACAGTGCAAGATCTTCAGTCATTAGCCTCTGAGTTCTGACTTGAAAAGGCCCAGCAACATTGTATTTTGAGTTACAGTTTAAGAAAATCTTTGGAAAATCGTTAGTGATTTACATGCTAGTTAAAAAGGGATACAGAAATGGACAGACAGAGGAAGACAAAATAAAAAAAAAATCAAAACCTTGCATTGACAATAACAAAGAAAAGGCCATGAGAAAGATACAGACGGATAGACAGTGTATCATAGAGGTAGCAAGGAGTTGTGTTGTTGGAGGTAGCAAAAACAAAGATGAAAAGAACAGATAGAAAGCCAGGGAGAGCTTGACAGGGATATACACAGTGCAGTCAGAGAAAGAGACCAGCATGAACTGGGATGAAAGCTTCTCTTTTTATATAGATAAGCAGTTTTTGTCAGGGAATTTCCCAAGTAGTTTGAAGGAAGAGAAATCAGTTTATATCACACAATTTTAAAGTAATTGTTATGGTAAAGGAATTTGGAGAGATGAAGAGTAAGAAGGAGATAAGGCAGAGTGTGATAAACACTATTAAAAGTCAAAGCGCTTTTTAGTCCCTTGAAGGAAAAAATACATTCAGTTGGAGGATGATGTAGGAGCCTGAAGGATAAATTATTTACAGTTGGAAAGGGAAGGAATTTTCCAGCTATGGGAATGGCTAGTAAGAGCTTTGAACAAGAAAAAAAGGTTACATGTTCAGGAAAGGAGCAATAGCTTCTGGCTAAAGTGTTGCAAGATATATGTTGTAAATGTATATGTTGTAAAGTGTTGTAAATGTATATGCTCAGAGACTTCATCTCATGTACATGGTATCAGAGGGTCTGAGAACAATTCCCTAGAATCTATATCTCCTGCCCTCCAAATCACACGTGAATATGGTATAGTAGGAAGTCAAAAGTGCCCTTTGTTGTCACAACTGAAAAAAATTGGAGCACAATGAACTAAGGACAAAGATCTGATTAACTGTTGAGTCACTTTGGCTCAGGCTTATTGGACCAAAACGGTCATGGCTTCAGTCTCAGCTGCTGTACTGGACTGAACTATGTTTACAATCTATGCAAATGAGGCCAGATGACAGTTGGAGATGACTGCTAATTAATTAAACCTGGTTTTAGGTCATGTCACCAACAGACAGACATACATTTTATTTTTAAATTTGGAGAATATGGTTGCAAACACATTCTTCTAGTTAAATGTGGGTAAAAAGAATAGGAAAGTTCTAATATTTGAGGATATGTCTTTTCACTTCTCAAACTTTTTGTTGATTCCTGTCAAGCCTTAAGTAGTTTCCTCTACAACAGTACCAGAGCTCTCGAACTATTATTCATTGGTAAATTATGTTAGGAATGTATTTGAAAGTCAAAAACAAGGTGTATAATATAAGCACCATTTGAAAAGGCATTTAGAATTGTTAAAAGTGAAGCAAAAATATTTTTACAGTGCTATTTGAAAAATGAGGGATATGTTTGTATTGTCATGGTATGTAGTTTGTGAAACCATCTCACAATTTTATCTAAGTGTCATTCAGTTATGAAAAGCTACTCAAGGGATGGCTGGTTTGCTTTTTCATTAACCAAGAAACCAGAGGTCACAGCTCCTGCTGATGGTAAAACAGTTTGAGATTTCACAGGTACAGTGATTTTCTTTTGCAATTTAAGCCTTTGACTGTTAATTATTACTAAAAGTATAGTCTCTTTTTCCAATTAACCAGATGATAAATGTGTTAGTTTGATTTCTGTGACTGTGGCAGCATAGTTCATATTGATATAAACAACCTAGAAGGAAAAACATGTTAACTTTGGCTCAAAGGTTCCAGAGTTTCTGTACATGGTCTCCTAACCCTGCTCCTTTGTAACTATGGAAATGCAGAACATCCTGGCAAGAAGCAAGTGGTACAATAAAACTGTTTACATCAAGGTGACCAGGAAGTTAGAGCCAGAGCCAGACCAGGGTCCCAATATACCATCTAAGGCTCTAACCCAAATGGGTTTTCCTCCAACTATGCCCAACTTTCAGAAGTTCCCAACTTTTTCCAACAATATCATTATCAGGGACCAAAGCTTTTAACACAGGTGCCTATAGAGGATATAGATGATTCAAATCACCTTCATGAAGGAAGGCACCCAGTCACAGCCTTCCCTACATTCCTCTATTTAGTAAATGACTACAAATGAAGCAGGTTCTCAAAAAGATATTATATAAATGACAGTACGAAAGAAATGAAATAATTGCAACACATTCATTCCAGTAGTGTATTATGGAATGAAAGATGATGGAAATTTGCTCATCTATTCCAGTACTTCCTATTTATATTATACACCCTTCAGGCTGCTATATATAGAGTCGATAATAATTGAGTCACTATTAGCAAGATGTATAGAAAACCAATAAATTGGTACAGCACATTTAAGAGTTGAAAGAAAGAGCTTAGCCATTCCCTTAGCATCTATAAGCCCCAATGTATGAATAATAGACATTTTAATGAATCTCTTCACGTTCATATTTGCATGAAAATGAATGAATGGACAACAACTTTCATGCACATTACTTCAGGTAGATTGCGTAGAAACATTAGGAGCAAAGAGAAGTTGTCCTCTGTGTGGACCACTGTGTCTAGAGTTGAAGTTGTCATATACAAAAAGATTTGGCATACAAATTGTAACATTATATAAAAAGTGAACAGTTCAGATTTTTAAATCAACACTTCCACCTTACTATTAATGGTCACTAGTGAAAAAAAAAAGTAATTCCGACTACTCTGAAAAATATTCAACACTTATTTTTTTCTGTCCCTGCAATTTTAAACCAGAATTAGAAAAGCTGATGGAAGCCACTATTTGGGTGAGAAAGAAAAATACACTTATTAGCTTCTTAAGGTCATTAAGAATCAGAAAATACCGGAGAGATTGGGTAAAATCTTGTTGTGCACATATAATCTGAGTTCAGTTCCTGTAATACTGGTTCTGGGAGGCAGAGAAAGGAAGATTCCTATGATTTGATACCAAACTGGTCTATGCAATCATTGAGTTCTAGGTATATTGAAAATCGCTGTAGATCCTCTTCCTCTGTAGGGAAAAGGAAAGTAGATCTTCTTCCTCTGTAGGGGAGAGGGATAGGGGAGAAAGAGGGAGGGAGGGTGGGACTGGGAGGAGTTGAGGGAGGGGGCTACAACTAGTATGCAAAGTGAATAAATAGCAAATAATAATAACATTAAAAAATAAAGTAAACCATGACCTAAAACTAGACCTCAACAACAGAAATGACAAAAATCCTACATACACATGGCAAATAAATAACTCTCTACTGAATGATAGCTGGGTCAGGGAAGAAATAGAAAAAAATAAATCAGAGTTCTGAAAACAAAAATGAAGGTATATCTTACCCAAATTTATGAGACACAATGAAAGCAGTGCTAAGAGAAAAATTCATAGCACTGAGTGTCTTCAGAAAGAAGTTTGAGGCATCTCATAAAAACGAATTAACAGAATACATAAAAGCCCTAGGAAAAAAAGAAGCAGACACACCCAAGAGGAGTAGATGATTGGAAATAAACTCAGAGCTGAAATCAATGAATTGGAAACAAAGAAAACAATTCAAAGAATCAGTGAAACCAAGAGCTAGTTCTTTGAGAAAATCAACAGGATGGACAAACCTTTAGCCAATCTAACTAAAAGGCAGAAAGAAAAAATAAAAAATCAGCAAAATCAGAAACCAGACACTGAGTAAATTCAAATGATCATTAAGTCATAATAAAAAATCCCACATGCTACAAAATTTGAAAAATTAAATGAAATGGACAATTTTCTTGATATATTCCATTTAACAAAATAAAACCAAAATCAGGTAAATAGATTAAATAATGCTATATCTCCCAAGAAATAGAAGCAGTCATCAAAAGTCTCCCTTCCAAAAAAAGGCCAAGGCTTGGTGGTTTTGGCAAAGAATTCTACTAGAACTTCAAAGAAGAGATAACTCTAATATGCTTCAAAATATTCCACAAAATAGAAACAGAAGGAACATTAACAAACTCATTCTACAAGGCCACAGTCATCTCGATACCTAAACCACACAAATACACAACAACAACAAAAAAGAGAACTTCAGACCTATCTCTCTTAGGAAAATTGATGCAAAAATACTTAATAAAAAACTTACAAACTGAATCCAAGAACACATAAAAGATATCATCCACCATGACCAAATAGGCTTCATCTCAGGCATTCAGGGGTGGTTCAATAATGGAAATCCATCAATGTAATCCACCGTATAAAGAAACTGAAAGAAGCAAAACAAAACAAAACATGATCATCTCCTTAGATGCCAAAAAAAAGCATTGGACAAAACCCAACACCCATTCATATTTAGAGTCTCGGAGAGATCAGGAATACAAGGCACATACCTAAATGTAGCAAAGGCAATGTACAGCAAGCCTTTAGCCAACATCAAACTAAGTGGAGAGAAACTTAAATCAATCCCACTGAAATCAGGGACAAGACAAGGTTGCCCACCCTCTCCGTATCTCTTCAACATAGTACTTGAAGTCCTAGAGTAATAAGAAAATTAAAGGAGATCAAGGATATACAAATCAGAAAGGAAGAGGTCAAAATATCACTATTCACAGATGATATGATTGCATACTTGAATGACCCCAAAAATTCTACCAGAGAACTCCTTCAACTGACAAACAACTTCAGCAAAGTGGCTGGATAGAAAATTAACAAACAAAAAAAAAAAATCAGAAGCCCTTTTGTATATGAAAGACAGGGCTGAGAAAGAAATTAGGGAAACCACATCCTTCACAATAGTCACTAATAACATAAAATATCTTGGTGTGACTCTAACCAAGCAAGTGAGAGATCTGTTTGAAAAAAACTTCAAGTCTCTGAAGAAAGAAATTAAAGATGATATCAGAAGATAGAAAGATCTCCCATACTCATGGATTGGTCGGATTAAGATAGTTAAATGGCCACCTTGCCAAAAACAATGTACAGATTCAATGCAATTCCCATCAAAATACCAACACAATTCTTTATAGAACTTGAAAGAAAAAAATTCAACTTCATATGGAAAAACAACAACAACAATAAAAAACCAGAATGGCTAAAACAACCCTGTACAAGAGATTGCCTGGATGTATCTCCATCCCTGATCTCAAGCTCTACTACAGAGAAACTGTAATAAAAGCTTCATGGTACTGGCATACAAACAGACATGTGAATAAATGGAATCGAATAGAAGACCCAGAAATAACACCTCACACCTATGGATACTTGATTTTTGACATAGGAGCCAAAACCATACAATGGAAAAAAGATAGCCATCTTCAACAAATTGTTCTGGTCTACCTGGACTTCTACATGTACAAAAATGCAAATAGATCCATACTTATCACCCTGCACAAAACTAAAGTCCAAGTTGGTCAAAGACCTCAATATAAAACCAGACACACTAAATCTGTTAGAAGAAAAAGTGGGGAAAAGCCTTAACATCATTGGCACAGGAGACAACTTCCTGAACAGAACACCAACAGCACAGGCTCTAAGAGCAACAATCAATAAATGGGACCTCATGAAACTGAAAAGCTTCTGTAAAGCAAAGAATGCTGTCATCAGAACAAAATGACAGCCTAAAGACTGGGAAAGGAACTTCACCAACCTTATCTGACAGAGGGCTAATATCTGGAATATATAAAGAACTTAAGTTAAACAGCAACAAATTAAGTAATCTGATTTAAAAAAATGGGGTACAGGGCTAAACAAAGAATTCTCAATAAAGGAATATCAAATGGCAAAGAAACACTTAAAGAAATGTTCAACTTCCTTAGTCAACAAGGAAATGCAAATCAAAACTACCCTGAGATTTCTCCTTACATCCATTAGAATGGCTAAGATAAAAAACTCAAGGGACAACACATGCTGGAGAGGATGTGGAGAAAGGGGAACCCTCTTCCATTGCTGATGGGAATGTCAACTTGTACAACCACTTTGGAAATGAATATGGTGCTTTCTCAGAAAATGAGGAATAGTGCTACCTCAAGATCCAGCTATACCACTCCTGGGTATATATCCAAAAGATGCTCAAGTATACAACAAGGACATTTGCTCAACCATGTTCTTAGCAGCTTTATTAGTAATAGCCAGAATCTGGAAACAACCCAGAAGTCCCTCAATTGAGAAATGGATACAAATATTTTGGTACATTTAAAGAATGAAAAACTACTCGGCTATTAAAAACAAGGAAATCATGAAATTTGTAAGCAAATGTTGGGCACTAGAAAAGGTCATAATGAGTGAGCTAACCCAGAAACAGAAAGAGACACATGACATATACTCAATCATAAGTTTTTATTATACATATAATATAAGATAAACATACTAAAATCTCTACACCTAAAAGAAGCTAAGCAAAAGAGGACCCTGTGAAAGATGCTCAATCCTCATTCAGAAAAGCAAAAAGGATAGACATTGAAAGAGGGAGAAAACAGGGAACAGGACATGAACCTACCACAGAAGGCCTCTGAAAGACTGTACCCAGCAGGGTATCAAAGCAGATGTTGAGAATTATAGACAAACTTTGGACAGAGTACAGGGAATCTTATGAAAGAAGGTGCGATGAGGACAGAAAGACATGGAGGTGACAGTGGTTCTACATGGAGAGCAACAGAACCAAAAAATCTGGGCACGAGTGTCTTTTCTAAGACTGAAACTCTAAGCAGGGACTATGCATGGAGATAACCTTGAACCCCTGCACAGATACAGCCCTTCGGCAAATCAGTCTCCAAGTGGGTCCCTAGTAAAGGGAACAGGGACTGTCTCTGATAGTAACTCAGTGGCAGGCTCTTTGATCACCTTCCCCTGAGGGGTGGGGGCAGCCTTACCAGAGTATAGAGGAGGACAGTGAAGCCAGCACTGATGAGACCTGATAGGCTAGGGTCAGATGGAAGGGGAAGAGGACCTTCCCTATCAGTAGACTTGGGGAGGGATATGGAAGGAGAAGAGGGAGGGAATGTGGGATTGAGAGGGGATGAGGGAGCAGGCTACAGATGGGATACAAAGTGAGTAAATTTCAATAAGTAAAAATAAATTAATAAATAAAAGTAAAATAATAGAGTGTAGTAGAGTAACTCATCTGATGTTGCCCTCTAGTTTTACAGGCATGCATATGGGTGGGATGTGCATTCATGCATACTAAGACATTTGCATATACACAAAAAATCCCTAAAAGCATAATGCATATTAGTCCAGGTGTCTATTTATGCATTTCATAATTAAAAACATATTCCTTATCAGAATTATTACCAAAAGTCTATTTTCATCTTGGGCTCCAACTACTAGCTGACAAATGCTTACTATGTGAACTCAGTCCCACCTACACATGTCAAAACCAGGCTTTGGTCTAAACTGACAGAACAGGCAAGTGACAAAAGATGGGGTGGGTGTCCTAGTGAGGTTTACAGGTTGTAGGCACGCAAGGAAGTCTGTAAGTCTGTGATGATCCCAACAACAGGTAATTAAATAGATTCCAGTTATCCTGTCAAGTAGAGTCAAACCAATGATAGGTCTAAAGAGGGTCTTTGAAGAGATAACAAGGAACATGACACGAAGATGTCTAAAGGCAGGCCTATCCTAGTCATGTATAAAGACACAATTTCAAATGTACACACATATATACATTCATATATCTGTATGTGTATATATATATATATATATGGAGGGGACATGTATACATATATGTATATGTATATTATGTATTCATATGTAAGTTATATATTACATATAAATAGACAATTACATATAATTTTTTGTTTATTATAAACATCATTAAACACAGTGATAAACAATAAATTGAATGTTGGGATTTGGTGATTGAGAGTTCCAAGAGATCCACCCCAGTGGAGGAAACAGTTGCACATGAAAAGGCAAGACATTTTAAGTAGACCAAATTGGATGGGTGCATGAAGAAATCAGAAAAATATGGAGGGGTGAATTTCTTATAACCAAAGCTAAGGGAAGTGGGCTTTACATTATGAATCTTTTAAAATAGACTAATAGTCTCATCTTAGAAAAAATATTTCTTAAGAATAGTCTGCATTGTTTTGAAGAGGATAGGTTAATTACAGGCAGACCACATAAGATACCTACAATAATCTAGGTCACTAAGATTAAATCAAGGGGGAAAAAGATTAAACCAAGAGAGACAACCCCTGGTTGGTGCCATGGGGAAGTCACCCAGAGGCCCCAGGTACCACTAAAATGTGCAAGTGAGTGGTGGAAAAATAGAAGAAAAAGAGTACCAGAACTGTGTGTGCACAATGAAGAGAGGCTTAACAGAATACCCCATGTGAGTAACCTGTGATGCCATCTAAGGCCATGGTGAGGTCCTGGCCCATGCTGCCACTGAGGACCATCTTTGGGTCTGTGGCCCTTCAGCAGCAGGGATCTTTGTCTATGTCTGTGGCCCATGTTACCAACAAAGGCCATGTGGATGACACTAGTCTGGGCTACCACTTGTGACCATATTGACATCTGAGGGCTGTTCGTAGGTGACTCTGCCCCTTACCTGTTGCTGTATGAGGAAGAGCTGTCCTTGTCCCTCACTTGGGCAGTGCTAGAGAGCTGACTCAGGTAGCATGAGTGTGAGAAAGATGTCAGGAATTCCAACTCAACCACTACCTAGGCTCAAATCTAAGGCTTTAGTTGGTCTACCCCAACATCTATCCCATCTATGAACTGTTGGAGCACATGAAGGGACTGGTCATCCAGAAACAAAGTTGCACAATCTGCATGACCCTAGGCAACAGCAACAGGATATATGAAAGGAGTCCCAGTGAGGATCCAGTGTAAAATGTCTTTTATTCGCCTGAAGTAATTGTCATCTCAGAAGCTTACTGCCTCTGTTTGCTAATGGAGGCCTAGTCCCTGGAATCTTCTAGCCTCCATATAATCTAATCTAGGCCTAGAAAACTTTTAGCCTCTGAGATTTACTGCTGAATAAGCTCACCCCTTCTAGTTTTGTCTGAACTCTGGCTGGGTGGTTCAACTCAGCTGCCTTGGCTCAAATTCCTCTCCAAGCTAACTAATTCAAATTGGCTTCTATTTAGGACTCTGAATTGTTCTGCTTGACCTCATATTAACTTTGGCAATATGTTCTAATCTTCTGGCTGCTTCTCATTCTCTGGCTCATTCTGTCTTTACCTGTGTCTAGTTTGTTCTCTTTTCAACCTGTCTCTGTAAAACTCTCCCAGTAAAACTTGCTTCTGAATTCCATGAACTGAACTGCCATGAATTCAACTCACTCTCTGCTGAACTGCCTGAACATAACTGACTGTAACTCAGAGATCTCCATTTCTCTGTCTCCTGAGTGCTGAGTTCTGGGATTAAGGTGTGTACCACCAAGCCTGGACTTAAGCTTTTCTTTACCTGCAACCAGCTCTATAAGAGACTGGCCTTGAACTCTGCTTGCCTGTCTCCTGGGTTAAAGCATGTCTGTATTCCAGCCAGATCACACAGACATAAAAGGTTTTTGGATGTGATTTCTTGACAGAGCCGCACTATTCTGAATTAAATTCTTCTACAGTCCAGTATTGATAGTGCAGCAGAAGTCAGAGGCCTCAAACCAGACCAATGAACATTTATAAGAAAAGCTGTTTGGCAAAGGTATACTAAGTGGAACATTATGATACACTGCAGCTTCTTCACTGAGATTTTGTTTGTTTTCTTTTAGTGGAGGTGGTTGTAAGGGTAGAGAGTATATATGGAGGAATGGGAAGATGAGTGGGATTGCAGTGCATAATGTGAATTCACAAAGAATCAATACAAAGTTTTTAATTAAATCAAATTCAGTAGACATTGAAATTGATAGAATGGAGTTATTAATTACAAGTCTGTAGAAAAGAATCAAACATATCAAGGAGGTAGAATCAACACAGTTTAGATGCTGCAGTTTAAAATAAGGACATATCAAGGATGACACACCGATTTTGATCTTGGGAGAACTTACGGTTTATTAATATGGGTACATCATTTACTTTGGGGTAGTTATGATCAAAATACCAAAGAGAATTTATGGGAGGAAAATATATTTATGCTCACAGTTTCAGAGAATTCTGTCTATAGTTACTTGACTCCATATACTTGTACTTCATGTAGCATGTCTCCCCATAGCTTTGCATACTTTATACTTTAATGAATTTATTGTGATAAGAGAGAGATGGCAGAGAGCTTCAGGCTATAGGCTTTGCTAAGTAATGACACAATTTCAGGTTTTAGTTGATACTTCAATTAAGTTTCTTTTATTTTCCCAGTGTCTGTGTTTTTTAAATCCATTACACAGAGTTGAAGCCCAGACAATGTCAAAAAGAATCACTATAATCTCCATTCTTCCATACAGATGTCCTCTTTCTAGTTGTACCAAGACCAGATGAAGTACTCAGCAGGTTGGCACCTTTCATCAGCCATGTACCTGATGAGCAAGTACTGGGTCCAGTCTAGTAACAATCATACCAACAAAGTAGTGGTTGAGTTTGGAATTTTGCACTTGATTGTATAAACCTGATGCCTGTATTAGGATAAAGAAATAAGGTAATAGAACAGTAATTATTCTTTTCATCCAGGTAAGATTTAGCTTATTGTTACTGCTCTCTAAATCAACTGGGTCTAAAGGAATCATTTAAAAACACTTATAAAAGTTGTCATTGCTTTGTAGGTGCTGCTACTATTCTTAGACACTGGAAGACTGCTTCTAATGGGACTTGTGTGATGGAAGAATGACAAATACTCCTCTGACTATGTTCCTCCTTTTATCTACAATATACTTTCTTCTCTGCCATACCTAGAAGCAGTTATGTTTTCTTCCTTTTAACTCTTCTTTTCAATCATCTGGTACAGAAAGTCCGAGAGTGGCATAAATTACTTCCCTCTCAAGGAACTTGGCCACTCTGAACCAAGATGCTGAATTGACTCTTCTAAGGCATGTATAAATCATATTTTTCTACTGGCTCCTGCCATCTATCAAATTTGACTCCAAATTCAAGAGTCTGCCTTCTCAGCTATTTCTTCCCTCCACATGCTCTAATCATTCCTCTCCTCTACATTGCCATAAGTGTCTCTCCAACTTCTAGAGCCTTCTATACCATCCCAGGGCACCTGCCTGGGCACTGGTCTTGCCTTTTTCCACTCTGGTTTGCTTTACCACTCTGGGTATCTCTACTAAAGACACTTACCATTCCCATTTTCCCCTGCTTGCTCATCTTTCTTTACTGGATAAGTGTTACCTTGAACTGATTGCTTTGTCTACTACTATTGCAAAAGCTACACCAGTGTGCCAGGAAGCTCTTCTTGCCCACACTGGGCTCCAATCACAAGGACAGGGGGTACTTTCCTTTGTAATCTGAAACCTCTGAGAGGTTTCCAATTTCACTTAGGGACTCCCTGGAAATTCTTGCCGTGATGACACTTTATTTACCCTAGCTACTCTCTCTCCTGCCACTAAGAGCTGTCATCTGTAGTTGTGTAGCTAATGGCTTCTACAATATTTTGCAGACTTGTCCTATCTCAGTTTGTGCCTGCAATCTTACAGCTTCATTAAGCCCACCTACTTTGCAACACTGTTCTCTGTCTCTCTGCTCCCTCTTAAATGACTTACAGTGTCTTTTCTTAACTCTCTCTCTTAATGCTCCCCTCCTCTCTTAATGCTCCTCTCTTCTCCCCTGCTCTCTTTCTTTGTCAAGAGCTCCTAAGAGTCTCCTCGCTCTGGCAGAGCTTCACTGTCAACCTCTCCAATTCTGAGCCTATCTGGGCCACTACATGCTACCACTCAGCTCACTTTTGGAGCTTTTAGAAATTCCTTCTAGTGGAATTGCATTTTGTGACACTTTTCCCTCCTTGGACTATAAACACCTTGGCCTCAGTATAGATCAGTGGTCAAAGAATGACATGCTAGATTTTCAAATTCTTTCATATGGTAACAACTTCTGCCACTACACAAACAAGTGATCTCAGCATCTCACATCTAAACTTGCTCTTCTCTAGACTTCCTCAACTTCTCACTCTGAAAAATCTTTTATCTCTAGAATTTCTCTGTGTTCTTCTCTTAAAAAAAAATCTCTTAAGACTACGCTGTAAATGCTATCTCAGGATTTGTTAGTTTATTGGGTATGGTTGTAAAAAAGCCTATAAAATTCATAGCAATTTAGCTGAAAATTTATAACAAAAGGCTTGTAATAAATATGTTTACATGGGTAATCTTAATTTACTACAACATTATATATATGTATATAATTCTGCTCTTGTTTAGAATATACTGAATATGTAATTTTATTCAACTCTTACTTAGAAAGAGATCTACAAAAAAGTATATATTCTAAATAACAGCCACATGGCTGACAGCCGTTTTTACTAAGATTAAGGTTACATGGCATGTGATTTCACCTTCATCTAAAGACAACCATGTAGTATAAAATAACTAAGGAAGCACTTGTAAAATGTCTCAGTCCTACTGATTCCTTTGTTTATCATTGTATCTTCTCTTTAGACTAAGGAGACACAGCAGGCTTCCAAAATATTTTGGATTGGTACAGAATATTGTGTGATGATAAAATTTTAAGGATATAAAGGTCTACTCAGATTAACAAAAGCTGACTTAGAGATTTACACTTAGCTACTTATGTCTTTGCTAACTGTTCAATACCAGGCTTCTACAAAATTAGACAAGTAACAACACATGTTTGATAAATAAGGTGTATTGGATAAATAAGGTTTATAAATTTCTAAGGTCTGCTCTGGTTCACAGTAATATTTATCTATCTTCTTTATCTTTGGTAACTTTATTATGCTTAAGCTATTTGGATAAATCAAGTCATGCCCCAAACTGATATTCTATAATGATTCACTATGGAAAAATCAGGAAAGTAATGTTTCCAGATTCTCTATAGGCTGTTTATATGGTTGAAATTTTTATTTTGATGCTAAAGAATCTTTAAGGAAATCATCAACTCAAATATTTAGGGCTGAAACTTAACAAGAATAAAGCAGTAAAATCCTAATCTTATATAAGCTACTAAGTTATAATAAACTGTTAAAAATATTAAGACATACAAATTAATGTATTTTCAAAGTTAAACATAAACTCAGGTGTACTCAATAGATGGTTCCGAAAGTCTTCACAGATCTGCTGAATATGGCATTTAAAATGTTTAATAAAAAAGCTTCCCATAATAGACACACCCCTTCCTAGTGGGAACTCTATGTTCTCCAAAGAAGATAAATAGTGCACAATGATTCCACCTGAATTGTAGTAACATTATCCACTGGGACACTTTTTGGTTTGGTTACCCTACTCTGCCTGGTTAAAGTAAGTCAGTCCCCCAAGTTTCTTCTCCAAAGGAAAATTCCTTAGGCCTGAGTCTGGTGGCTGAAGACCAATACTTCTCTGTTTGGCAGTTGAAGATTAAATTCTTTCCTGTATGACAGCTGAAGACTGACTACTGCCTCCCAAAAAGTCACTGAGACCAAGGGAGCCTAGGGTAACCAACTAGATAGTGGGCAAGTGACTAAAACATTGTCTATCTTTTCATGTAGTTTAGCTAGCTCCCTAAAGAGTAGCCCTGCTCCATGTAGTAAGAAAAAAAATACAGCTTTAGAAATGTTTTTTATGGTCATCATTAGATAATAAAAACAATATAGCTATCAATTTATTTGAAAGTTGGTAGATCTTTAATTTATTATTAATAATAATATTTATTATACTTAATGTTTATATGTAAATCCATGCAAGCCATGATAGTCATGTACAAGTCAGAGGACAACTTTCATGAGTCAGTTTCTTCTTCCACCATGTAGATTCCAGGTGTCCAATTCAATTCAATTGTCAGGTTTGGCAGAAAGTACTTTTATTCACTGAGCAATCTTGTCAGTCTGAATTGGTAGATATTAAAGAAAATACATATGCTATAAAATATTGCCAATTATTATCTACTTTTTATATACAGTATCTAATTTAAGTAATTCACTCTGACATTGACTTCATGATTCTGCTGTCTCTACTTCTCAGATATTGGAATTGTAGCTATATTCCACCAAGCCTGACATTTACTTTGTTTTCTGATACTCCTTTTTAAACCCTTATTTTAAATTGTGTGTGTGTTTACATGCACATGTGTGTGTATGTGTCAGTTTTTCTTTCTGCCTATGTGTGTTGTGTCTGTCTGAGTATGTGTGTTTGTGATGGTAGAGTATGTGCATGTAAGTGAAGTGCCCTATAGGATGGGATTTGTTGGAGTTGGAGTTACATGTGGTTTTGACCTGCCTGGCATATGTGCCAAAGACCTGTCCTTTGTAAGAGTACTACATGCACTTAACCTCTGAACCATCTGTCAACCCTACTTATTTATTTATTTATTTTGTTTATAATTTATTTCACTCTTTTTTGAAAATACATTATTTTCTCATACAATATACCCTGATTACAGTTTCCCTTCTCTATTCCTCCCAGTTCCTTTTTACTTCTTCTCCCATCCAGATTCATTCCATTTCTGTCTCTCATTTGAAAAGAACAGGCTTATAAAATAACAAACAAACATAGCATAATAAAATAAAATAAGATGAAGCAAAAACTATCACATCTAGGTTGAACATAACAACCAAACAGAAAAGAGTCTCAAGAGCAGGAACACAAGTCAGAGAGAGACCCACTCATTTTCACAGTCATGAGTTCCATAAAAATACTAAGCTAAAAGAGAGAGAGAGAGAGGACCTGGGGAAGACCCTTGTAGGCCTTGTGCTCGCTGCTTCAATCTCTGTGAGCTTATATGCTTCCTGCTTAATTGATTCAGAGGACCCTGTTCTCCTGTTGTCCTCCATCCACTCTGACTCTTATAATCTATCCATTTCTACTTCCATAGAATATCCTGAGCTCTGAGGAAAAGTATCTGATAGTCTCACATTTAGACTCTCTTTCTGCAAACTGTCTAGCTGTGGTTCTCTGCATCTATTCCCGTATACTGCCAGAGAAAGCTTCTCTGGTTGTTTTGGAACATTAATATTTATTATGCTTTATCTTTTACTTAAACAGCAGTTATTCCTAAACCAGCTGTATATACAAATCACCACACAGAGACTAGGATTTATTTAATTAACCTAGAGCACAATGATGGGCAATAATTACTCCATCCTATACTTCCAAGCCCGCATAACTTCCCCCATTCAGATTTCCAACATTATACTTGCTTTCAGTCATATCTTAGGACAGATTCATCTCTCTTGGTGGTTCCCAGTCCTTTCTTGCTGATCTCTCTTACCAACTAACCAATTCATTTTCATTTCCTCCCCTCCAGACTAGGATGTACCTACCACCCTATTCTCTCCGTTGCTCAGAATTGGCTGATTGTTTTATTGCCAATACAGGGAACAAATGGTGGCATGTTTACACAAACTTGAGAAAAGTGATGCTTAGAAAAAAATATAACAATGCAATGTCCGGATAGAAAGCAGATAGTGGTGTAGAGAAATCAGCATTTGAATGAACAATGGTAAATTGTATACATTCCACAAAAACATTATACCAACATCTGGTGAAAACTGGATAAGGCACTGATATATGTGTATAGCAGAATATCATTGGGAGTCATTTTATGGATATTTTTAAAGACCAGTTGTGTTTGTCTTTACTCTAGCTCTCTCTGCTATCTGCTCTCTGATTCTTGGTTACCCAAGTAGTGTACCCATTACATCTTGTGGACTGGCAGTAAGTCAAATTAGACCTTGGATACTCCTACAAGTTCTGTGTCACCATTGCACAGAGAGTTGTTGGGTGCCCAGCTCTCTGGGCCAGACAGAGCTGTGTGCCCCAGAGTAAGAGAGGCTGGGAGTCCCTGTTGGGAGTAAACCCCACAGGGAAGGAAGGAAACAGGGACCCGAATTAGGTCATCAAGTATATCCCTGGGAAAGGTCCCGCAGAGTAGCAGGCAGGGGTGTGTGTACCACCAGCCCAGAGACCTGCTTTGTACCAACTATTCTTCACAGACAGAACTGTATGCCTCAGGACACCAGAGACTTGGAGTCACTGTCCAGGGAAATACTCACAAGGAATGAAGCAAAGTGGACAGACTTAGGCCACCCAGTATATCCCTGGAAAAGGTCCCGCAGACTGGCCCAACCCAGGGACCTACTGTGCACCAGATAGCCTGCTGTTAACAGGAGAGCAGTACTCACCTGCCACAAATTACCGCTTGTTTACTGGGGCACAGAGCCCCAACCTCAGACCTAAAAAAGCCGGGGATCCCCGAGATTAACCCCCAGATACTGCTCCAAGGGGCAACCAGTTATCCCTAACAAAACTGACCAAACCAAGGGACACACAGATTACAGCAGCAGCTCACTAAATTTACAGCAAGAAACCCAGAAGCAGGGCAGCTATCTCCAGGACTTCTCCGGGTGAGAGGAGAACCCTCTCTACTAACAAGGACCACAGTTACATCTCAAGGTCTCTATGCCTGAGGTGAGCTGTGGCAACTCCTGAGAAACAACAGCCATACAGTGACTATACCCAAAAAGCTGAGGAGGCTTCCTTCAGGAAAAACCATCTTCCTGCCAAGGGGATTCTCTCCACCACAGGATTACAGCAACCACCAGAAACTAACTCCAAACACCTACGATAGCCCAATGGGTAGAGGCCAGCGTAAAAACTCAACCAACAAAAGACAGAGCAATATGGCATCTCCAGAACCCAATTATCCAGGGGCAAGTAGCCCGGGACACCCCAGCATAACTGAAATTCAAGAAGATGACCTAACGTCTATGCTCATGAAGAGGAAGACAGAGGAAAAAAAATAAAATGCGTAAAGACCTAGAGGAAGATAAACTAAAACAGATTATGGCCATCCATAAAGAAATAAAGGAAGATAAAAACAAACAGATTATGGCCATAAAGAAATAGAAGAAGATAAAGAAAAACAGATTATTGCCATCTGTGAAGAAATACAGGAAGTTGAAGCCAAACAGTTTGTGGCCTTTAGAGAGGAAATACTTAAATCACTGAAAGAAATAAAAGAAACAGACGGAAGGAATTGAAGGAAAAACAGGAAAATACAGTCAGACCGGTGAAGGAAATCAACAAAATATCTCAAGACCTGAAGATAGAATTGGAAAAATTAAAGAAAACACAAATGGAGGAAATTGTGGAGAGAAAGAACTTAGGGAAGAAAACAGGAACTACAAAGGTAAGCATAACCAATAGACTACAAGAGATGGAAGAAAGAATCTCAGGTGTGGAAGATACAATGGAAGAAATCGATGTATCTGTCAAAGAAAATGTTAAATCTAAAAAATTCCTGACACAGAACGTCCAAGAAGTCCAAGACAACATAAAAAGACAAAATGGAAGAATAATAGGAATAGAAGAAAAAGAAGATTCCCTCCTCCAAGGCCCAGAAAATATTTTCAACAAAATCTATGAAGAAAATTTCCCCAACTTAAAGGAGAGGCCAATAAGAATACAAGAGGCCTACAGAACACCCAATAAATTAAAGCAGAACAGAAAATCCTTTCGCCATGTAATAATCAAAACAGTAAGTATACAGAACAAAGAAAAAATACTAAGAGCTGTAAGGAAAAAAGTCCAAGTAACATATAATGGCAAACCCATTAGAATCACACCTGACTTTTCAATAGAGACTATGAAAGCCAGAAGGGCCTGGACAGATATCATGCAGACCCTAAGAGAACACAGATGTCAGCCCAGGCTACTATACCCTGCAAAACTCTCAGTCCTCATAGACAGAGAAAACAAGATATTCAATGACAAAAACAAATTTCAACAATACCTACATACAAATCCAGCATTACAGAAGACACTGGAAGGGAAAATACAACCCAAGAAAATTAGCTTCTGTCAAGAAAACACAGGAAATAATTAACCTTACTACAGTAAAACAAAAAGCAACCAAGCACACATCCTTATGACCACAGCCAACATTAAAATCAAAGGATCTAACAGCCACTGGTCATTAATCTCTTTCAACATCAATGGACTCAACTCTCCAGTAAAAAGACACAGACAAACAGAATGGATACGTAAACAAAACCCAGCAATCTGTTGCATACAAGAAACACACCTAAGTCACAAAGATAGACCTTATCTGAGGGTAAAGGGTTGAAAGACGGCCTTCCAAGTACCTGGACCCAAGAAGCAAGCAGGAGTAACCATTCTATATCTGATAAAATAGACTTTCAAGCAAAATTAATCAAAAGAGATGGGGAAGGACACTTCATACTCACCTAGGGAAAATTCCACCAGGAAGACAGCACAATCCTGAACATCTATGTCCCAAATACAAGGGCACCCACATTTGTAAAAGAAACATTGATAAAACTTAAACCACACATAGATCCCCACACATTAATAATGGGAGACTTCAACACCCCACTCTTAACAAACGACAGGTCAACAAAACAGAAATTAAACAAACAAACAAACAAAAAAAAACAATCTCCAACTCACCAATGAAATGCTGATGCACACAACAGATATTATATGGAAGAGGTTTATTGGATGGAGATGGAGAGAGAGAAGGAGATAGTGAGACATGATGGGGGAGGGTCAGGGCACCCTGATAGAGAAAGGGGAGAGAGCAAGAGAGAGGAAGAGCAAGAGAGTAAGAGAGAGAGATGGGTAAGAGGCAGGGGTCTATTTATAGCTCCTGCACAGCTGAACTTCACCTGCTAGGTGTATATACCTGGCAGGTAACATTTGATGACATCATAGGTTACTAGGCAGCCCAGAAACAGGCTGCCTAAATAATGTCATCTGCAAATAAAGATACTTCCCCCTGATTTTAGTGAGACTGATTTGAATTTCTCTCCATTTAAGTTGACATTGGTCTTATTATGTTTACGTATGTTTCTTGTATCTGTCATCTTTCCAGAACTTTAATCATAAAGGGATGTTGAATTTTGTCAAACATTTTTTTCTGCATCTAATGAGATGATCATGTGGTTTTTGTTATTCAGTTTCTTATACAGTGCATTACCCTTGATGATGATCATGTATTTAACTATCCTTACATCTCTGGAATGAAACCTACTTGACGGTGGTGACTGATTTTTTTTTTAATGTGTTCTTGGATTTGGTTTCCAAGTATTTTATTGACTATTTTGTATCTATTGTCATAAGAGAAATTGGCCTGTAATTCTCTTTCTTTGTTGAGGTTTTATATGGCTTGGGTAACAGGGTATTTGTGGTCTCAAAATGAATTTGGGCAATGTTCCTTCTGTTCCTATTGAAAGTCTGGTATAATTCTTTGCTAAACCATATGAACCATATGGTCCTGGACCTTTTTTTTGTTGGTTTGTTTTAGTTGAGAAACTTTTAATGACTATTTCTATTTCATTAGGCATTATATATCTATTTAAATTGTTTATCTGATCATGATTTAACTGTTAAATGATACCTATCGTTTATTGAAAACAATGGCAGTTTAGTGTCCAAGTGGGTTCCATAGTAATGAGAAGAGGGACTGCCTCTGACACAATCTGATTGGCTTGCTCTTTGATCACCCCCACCCCCTGAGGGAGGAGCAGCCTTACCAGGCCACAGAAGATGACAAGGAGCCACTCCTGATGAGATCTGATAGACTAAGATCAGAAGGAAGGAGAGGAGGACCTGCCCTATCAGTGGTCTTGGGGAGGGGCATGCGTGAAGAAGGGGGAAGGAGGGTAGGAACTGGAGCGGAGGAGAGAGAGGGGCTTATGGGGGGATACAAAGTGAATAAAGTGTAATTAATAAAATTAAATTAAAAAAATTATACATTTCTTTCAGATTTTCTAATTTGTTAGAGCATAAGTTTTTAAAGTGTGTCCTTATGATTCTTTGGATTTCCTAGATGTCTGTTGTTATGTTCTCCTTTTTGTTTCTGATTTTGTTAATTTGCCTATTCTTTTTGTGTTTTAGTTTTAGTTAGGTTTTGTCTATCTTGCTCATCAACTGTGTTTCATTGATTCTTTGAATTACTCTCTTTGTTTCTATTTTATTGATTTCAGCCCTGTTTGACTATTTCTTGCCATCTATCTTTTTGCGTATGCTTACTTTCCTTTTGCTCCCTAGCTTTCAGATGTGCTGTTAAGTTACTAGTATGAGATTTCTCCATTTATTTTTAAATGTAAGTTTTTAGTGCTATGAACTTTCTTTTTAGTACTGCTTGCATTGCGTCCCATTAGCTTGGATATGCTATGTATTCATTTTCATTGAATTATAGAAAATTTATAATTTGTTACTTTATTTCTGCTTTGATCCATTTTAGTCATTCAGTACAGAGTTGTTCACTTTCCATCTTTCTCTTGTTTCTGTTGTGGATGATAGCCAGCTTTAATCTGTTGTGGTCTGACCTATCAGGATACAGGGTGTTATTTCAATTTTCTTGTATCTGTTGAGACTTTCCTTGTATCTAAGTATGTGTCAATTTTGGAGAAAGTTCTATGAGGTGCAGAGTAAAAGAATATTCTGTGTTTGGGTGAAATATTATATAAATATCTGTCATGTTCTTTTGGTTTTATTACATCAGTTAGCTTTGTTTAATCGTTTTCTGAATGATCTGTCCATTGGTGAGTGTGGGATGCTGAAGTTACCCATTATTGTGATTATAGCTTTCTTTTACAAACTTGGTGCTCCTGTGTTTGGTGCATATATGTTAAGGATTGCAATATATTCTTGGTGTATTTCTCTTTTGATGAGTGTGTAGTTTTCTTTACTATCTCTTTTGATTAATTTTGGTTAAAGTCTATTTTTTTTTAACTAAAGTAGATATACCGGCTTGCTTCTTGGGTCCATTTGCTTAGAATATCTTTTCCCAAGCTTTTACCCTAAGGTTATGCTTATCTTTGAGGTTGAGGTATGTTTCTTGTGTGTAGCAGAAGGATGAATATTGTTTTTGCCTCCATTCTATTATGCCATGCGTTTTGGTATGGGTGGGGTAGGTGGGGGTTTTAGACCATTGATATTGAGAGATGTCAGTGACCACAATTGTTGATTATGTTGATGTTGTAGGTGGTGGTGGTATGTATTTCCCTGTTTATTTTGCTGATATGAGATTATTTATTTTCTTTGTTTTCATGAGTTTAGTTAACCTCATTAGTTGAACTTTTTCTTTTAGCACAGTCTGTAGGGTTGGATTTATAAATAGATATTGTTTAAATTTGGGTTCATCATTGTCTTATTTTTTCCAACTATGGTGATTGCTGTGTGTTGTAGACTGGGTTTGCAGCTGTGGTCTCTTAGAATCTGCAGCTCATCTGTTCAGGACCTTCTGACTTTTTGACTCTTAGAGTTTCCATTGAAATGTCTAGTACAATTCTAATAGGTCTGTCTTCGTATTTTACTTGGCCTTTTTTCTTTGCAGCTTTTAATATTCTTTCTTTGTTCTGTGTGTTCAATATATTGACTATTATGTGGTAAGGAGATGTTCTTTTCTGTTCCAGTCTACTTAGTTTTCTCTATAATTCTTGTAACTTTATAGGCATCTCCTTCTTCAGGTTAGAAAATTTTTCCTCTATGATTTTTTTGAAAATATTTTCTGAACATTTGCACAAGGATTTTTCTTCTTCCATTATTCCTATTATTCTTAGCTTTCATCTTTTCAGAATGTACCATGTTTCCTGGATGTTTTGTTTTAGGAATATTTTATACTTAACATTTTCTCTTACCAATGTATCCATTTCTTCTATGATATCATCAATTCCTAAGATTCTCCCTTCTTTTTCTTATATTCTTTTGGTGAAACTTGCCTCTGTAATTCCTGTTCAAATTCCTCAATTCCAAAATGCCTTGTTTGCACTTTCTTTATTGCTTCTATTTTCATGTCTTGAACAGTTTTATCCATTTCCTTCAACTCTTTATGGGTTTTGTTGGTGCTGGTGGTTTTGGCTTTCTTTAAGAGAATTATTAATTTTCTCCAGTTGTTTGTTGATGTTGTCCTGGATTTCTTTAAAACAATTATTTATTTCCCTTTAAGGATCTTTATCATCTTTATATAGTTAAGATTTTCTTCATGTGCTTCAACGTCATTGGAATATTCAGTGCCTGCTGTAGTAGGATAACTAGGCTTTATTGGAAATGTATTGCCCTTGTTGTTGTTGATTTTGTGTGTGTGTGTTGTTGTTCTTTAGCTGCCATCTAGGAATTTGTGTTTGGGATCATTTTATGTCTAGATACTGATTTATAATTTTGTCTTTGTTGTGTGTTTTATTCCTTAGTTTCTGTACTCTCTCTAGATTTTTGAAGAGTGTGATAGTTGTGTTGCCTGTGTTACTGGACTGATCACCTTGTGTGTTCACAGGGAACATCTGCTAGTGTTAGGGGAAGGAAGTTTGGTGAAAAGGTCTTTGTTATTAGTTGGTTGAGGATGAGGTCAGAAATGGAGATAGTCAGAAAATGGAGAAAACAGTGAGTTTCCTGCTATAGATCTGGGGATGAGACTAGGGGGATTGGATCTCAGGAACCATAGCAGGATATGCGTGCCTGCTAGAATTAGGGTTTGGGACAAAACAATGAGTTGGGGGAGAAGGGGACAATCTGCAGGATCCGAGAGATTGGAGCAATGTGGCCGGGAAAGTTGGCATGGGTGTTCTGCAGAGCTAGACATGAGACTGGAGAAATGCATCTGAGTGAAAAAAGAGAGAAAAGAGGTCTGTTGGCAGTCTACCTGGTTTTCTGGCAGGGGTGGCCTGTGGGTTATTAGAAGTGCCTGCTGAAATTAGGGACTGGGATAAGTGACTCAGTGATTGCAGAGGGTTTAGGAGAGGATGGGCTGTAGGATCCACAGGAGATATGGACGGAGAGAATGGAAGGCTGCAGCTGGAGTTCTGTTACAGCTCTGGGGAAGAGGCTGGAAGGCTAAATTTGGAGAGGAGCAGTAAATGGTGAGGTTCTTCAGTTAGCTTACCTATTACCCTGTTCTACTTAGCCAGTGTGTTCTCAGTGAATGACTGCTAGTTTGGAGCCTGGGATAATGGAATGAGTTGGGGAGGAAAAGTTGGGAGAGAAGATCTTTGTAATCTGTTGGGGATGAGTTCAGACTGGAAAAAGAGAGACCACAGTGGGTTTCCTGCTACAGTGCTAGGGATAAGATTAGGGAGATTAGATCTCAGGAGCATTAGCAGAGGTGGCTATCTTTACTTTTCACAAAACAATATTTTTAATAATTCTTTAAGAATTTCTACACCCTTCACTCTTCACAATAGCCACTTATAACATAAAGTACCTTGGGGTGACACTAACCAAGCAAGTGAAAGACCTGATTAAAAAAAAATTCAAGTCTCTGAAGAAAGAAATCGAAGAAGACATCAGAAGATGGAAAGATCTTCCATGCTCATGGATCGGTAGGATTAACAGAGTGAAAATGGCCACCCTGCCAAAAGCAATCTACAGATTCAATGCAATGCCCATCAAATTACCAACACAATTCTTTACAGACCTTGAAAGAAAAATTCTCAAATTCACATGGAGAAACAAAAAACAGAATTTCTAAAACAATCCTGTACAACAACAGATCCTCTGGAGGTATGTTTATCCCTGATCTCAAGTTGTACTACAGAGCAATAGTAATAAAAACTGCTTAGCACTGGCATAGAAACAAAAAGGAGGGTCAATGGAACCGAATAGAAAACCCAGAAATAAACTCACACACTTATGAATACTTAATTTTTGACAAAGAAGCCAAAACCATTCAATGGAAAAAAGACAACATCTTCAACAGATGGTGCTGGTCCATCTGGATGTCTACATGCCGAAAAATGAAAATAGATCCACATTTATTACCCTGCACAAAACTGAAGTCCAAGTGGATCAAAGACCTCAACATAAAACCAGATACTCTAAATCAGTTAGAAGAAAAAGTGGGGAAGACCCTAGAGCTCATTGGCACAGGAGACAATTTCCTGAACAGAACACCAACAGCACAGGCCCTAAGAGCAAAAATCAATAAATGGGACCTCATGAAGCTGAAAAGCTTTTGTAAAACAAAGGATACTATCGTCAGAACAAAACGACAGCCTACAAATTGGGAAAGAATCTGCACCAACCCTTTATCTGACAGAGGGCTAATATCCAGTATATATAAAGAACTAAAGAAGCAGAAAAGCAACAAACCAAGTAATCCAATTAAAAAATGAGGAACAGAGCTAAACAGAGAATTCTCGATAGAGGAATATCGAATGGCAGAGAAACACTTAAAGAAATGCTCAACCTCATTAGCCATTAGGGAAATGCAAATCAAAATGACCCTCAGATTTCACCTTACACCCATCAGAATGGCCAAGATGAAAAACTCAAGTGACAACACATGCTGGAGAGGTTGTGGAGAAAGGGGAACCCTCTTCCATTGCTGGTGGGAATGTAAACTGGTACAACCAATATGGAAATCAATCCGGTGCTTTCTCAGACAATTAGGAATAGTGCTACCTCAAGATCCAGCCATACCACTCCTAGCCATATATCCAAAATATGTTCAAGTACACAACAAGGATATTTGCTCAACCGTGTTTGTAGCAGCTTTATTCGTAATAGCCAGAACCTGGAAACAACCCAGATGTCCATCAACAGAGGAAAGGATATTTTGGTATTTTTACACAATGGAATACTACTCAGCAATTAAAAACAAGGAAATCATAAAATTTGCAGACAAATGGTGGTATCTCAAAAAAATCATCCTGAGTGAGATATCCCAGGAGCAGAAAGAGATACATGGTATATACTCACTTATAAGTGGGTACTAGACCTGTAAGATATGATAAACATACTTAAATATGTACACCTAAAGAGGATAAACAAGAAAGAGGACCAGGGGTAAGATGATCAATCCTCATCTAGAAAGACAAAGGGGATGGACATTGGAAGTAGGAGAAAACAAGTAATAGGACAGTAGCCTACCACAGAAGGCATCGGAAAGACTCTACCTAGCAGTGTATCAAAGCAGATGCTGAGACTCATAACCAAAACTTCGGCAGAATATAGAGAATCATATGAAGAAAGGAGGAATTAGTGTAACCTAGAGGGGACAGGGAGCCCCACAAGGTCTAAATATATCTGGGCACAGGGGTCTTCTCTGAGACTGTTTATCCAACCAAGGACCGATCATGGATATAACCTACATCTCCTGCTCAGATATAGCCCATGGTAGCTCAGTATCCAAGTGGGATTCCCTAGTAAGGGGGACAGGAATTTTTTCTGACAGGAACTCAATGTCTGGCTCATTGAGCTTCCCCTCCCCTCTAAGGGTGGAAAAGCCCATGGTAGCTCAGTATCCAAGTGGGTTCCCTAGTAAGGGGGCAGGAATTGTTTTGGCCATGAACTCATGGGCTTACCTTCCCCCCTGAGGGAGGAGCAGCCTTACTAGGGCACAGATAAGGACATTGTAACCATCCTGAAGATACCTGATAAGCTAGGGCCAGACGGAAGGAGAGGAGGACACCCCTTCTCAGTGGACTCAGAAGGGGGCTGGGAGGAGATGAGGGAGGGAGGGGAGGATTGAGAGAAAAATAGGGAGAGTGCTACAGCTAGGATACAGGTGAATGTGTAAAATTATTTAAAAATAAAAAAATACTAAAAAAATTTCAACTTTTGTTTGAAATCAAATCTCATTTGCTTCTTATCACCATCAAATCTAGTTTGTGTTGTCCAACTACTCCTAGAAGTGGGGCTTACCCTTCCAGCCACCTTTTAAATATACTTATGCTAATATTCACAATGGCTATATTCCCATTGTATCCCCAACAAGACATTAGATTTTGCTTTACTCTTTTGAATTTTATTTCTTAGAACAGTTTCAGATTCACAGAAAAATTGAGTGAACCATGGTTCTCATTACCATCCCTTAGCCCCACACAGGTATTTCATTAAATATTCTATTAGTAGTGTTCCATTCTAAGCATGTGTTTATTATAATCAAGAACTCTACATTAAGGCATCATTATCATGCAAAGTTTGTATCTTACAATAGAGTTTTCTCTTGGTGGTGCATTCTGTGTGTTTGGACAAATGTATGATGACATTGACCCACAATTAGATTACCACACAGAACTTCTTCCTGCTCTAAACTGACATCTAGCTTAACCCTCACTGATTCCACTGATCTTTACACTTCTTCATAGATTTTTTATTTTTCAAAGTGTCTTAAAGTTAAAAACATACTTCTTTTCCTTTGCAATATACATTTAAGGTTCTCCTTTTTTTTCCTCCTTCATTTTCATTCATGCCCCCACCCTGTTTTCTGGTGTGGATTAAAGTTAGTAATTCTACCCTGCATGTTAGGCACGCCCTCTATAAACAAACTACACAGGCTTCATTACTTTGATTTTTAATTCATTAGCATTGAATATATTTTCATATGCTTATTTGACCTCTGCATATCTTTTTTGGTAAGGTGTTTATTCAGATTTTTGCCCAATTTTTAATTAGGTTGTTTGTGGTATTACTGAGTTTCAAGTGCTTTTAGGATGTGTTGGATAACACTTTTTTTTTAACAGAGATGTATTGTGTACATATTTTCATCTAGTCTGTACCCTGTCTTGTGTTCTTGACATTTCGCTCACAGACCTAATATTACATGATGAATTAATTAAATAATTAATGATGATGATATCTTGCTTTGTAGTCAGCCCAGGCAGACCACAAACTTACCATCCTCATTTCTTACCCTTCCAAGTACTCAGATAGCAAGCATGTACAACCACACATTGCAGAAACTCTCTTTTGAATATGATACATATAAGCAATTCTTTAACACAACACACCTTTGGAATCAAGTCAAAAAGATATCAATTCAATAGTCTAAATTTTTCTCCTGTGTAACCTTCTGAGTTTAATGGTTTTACATTTCACAATAAAGCCTGTGGTCCATTTGTAAGTCGTGCTTGTGAAGATATTAGATCTGTCCACACATTTATCTATTTGCACATGGATGCCCAGCTGTTAAAAGGCTAGCGGTTATTGAGAAGACAGCCAGCAAGAAGAATATATTATACCAACTTTTCTGTTTGTCAAAGTTCAGATGTGAATCTTTCTGTAGGTTTTGTTTTCATGCTCTCTAATTTGTTCTTGTCTGTTCATTTCTCTCTCTCTCTTTCTCTCTCTCTTACAAGTACTTTATTATTGTCTCAATTACTGCATCTTAAATGATATCAACACTTGGATTTTGGTCTTCTCTACCAATATAGTTCTGTCTGTTCTTCTTCTTCTGATATTCATTAGATTTGGTGTGATATTGATCTAAAACCTAATGAGTTGAAGTTTGCTTTGATTTAAAACTTTTAGATATGATATTGGACCTGAGAAATGTAACAGATAATAGTGGTTTTGTGTTAGCCAGTTTCTGTCACAATGGCAAAATTCTTGAGGAAAAGAATTTAAAGGAAAAGTTTGTTCCAGAAATTCCAGTCTGTAATTGGCTGGCATGATTTCAGTTAGGACTGTGTCATAGAGCAAACATTATGGTAGAAGAGCATGACCAGGAAAGCTGCTTACATCATGACAGCTAGAAAAGAGGGAAATGAAAGATATTAAGAGAAGGGGAGAGAGAGGTGGGGAGGAAGGATGGAAAGGAATGTGAGAAAAATGACCTGATGGAAGGAAGGGGGAAGAGAAATAGAGAAGATAGAGTGGGAGTAGGTGAGAGGAGGTAGATAGATAGATGACATAGAATTATTATAAGTATAGAGTTAAAGGCATGCCTCACAAATTACTTCTAAATAAGCTTACTCTAACTAAGCTTTACCTCTTAAGTTTTCCACTACCACTTAAATTTTCTAACCTCCTTCCAACAATGCCATCATCTGGAGACCAAGTATTAGAATACATCAGCCTCTATAGGATATTCCAGATCCAATTCCAGTAGAAATATCAAAGCAATTCTACTTTAATCAGCAAAATTCTGTTTAATCTAGATAATCAAAGACTCTCACCATTGTTTTCAATTTCTATATAAACAAGAACATCTGGAGACATGTTTTATAGCAAATGATTATGTTCACCAGAGAGACTAAAAATTGTATATATATATATATATGTGTGTGTGTGTGTGCTTTCAAAATTATTAGAGTTTTAAAGAACTGGAATTTTCAAATACTGCTGTTGGAATTGTAAATTGCTAGAATCACTTCATAAAAATACTTGTCTGTTCTGATTACATCTATTTATATGCTTACGTGTGACGGAGCAATTCTAAACCTGACATATATATATATATATATATATATATATATATATATATACACACACACACATACATTCACCAAGAAATGTTTATCAGGATTATTGAAGCAAGAGATAAAACCAAAATGTTAATCACAAAAATATGGATGCTTTATTGCCAGGAAAATGAAAAATAATACAATAGGAAAAAACATAAATGAATCTCACTAAGATAAAATTGAGAGCTCACACATACACAAGACAGTGTTCTCTTTGATTACATTTGTATACCTTTGAAAGATACAAAATTTATTTCTGACAACAGTGATTGATCTTGTATTAGAGGATAGAAATGAATGGAGTAAAAAGAAGCAAAGCTTTTTAACTTAAGTTTTATCTCTGAAGGTGCATGAGGTAGATGATGGGTTATAAAGATTGATCAGTAAAAGGTAACTGATGTGAGGTTGTAATTTAGATACTTTTTGGGGAGTGTAGTTTTAATGTTTCAATGTAAACATATATGAATGCCATTATTAAGCAATCTGATTTGGCCTGATAAGTCTTCTGAAAGCTCTAATTGCATCTATGATGAGAAATTTACATTTTAAAAAGCTTTCAATTTTTGAGTATTGAGAATCTTTATGGAACAGTTGTTTAATCTCTTAAGGTAGGGATTGTTTTAGTGATGAGGTGAGACTGAGATTTAAGTTTGTCTGATATTAAAGCTCTTGCCCTTCTTTACCATCATTATCATTTATTTTGATTAGACATTCTTTATTTTATCTATTTATGCTAAATAGCCACAATTCTGTTTTTTTTTTTATTTTATATTTTTGGCACAAAGAGACAACAGAATGCTAAATATATTCATAATTGCATATCATAATGCCAAAATGAAGTTGAAAGACATTCATTTAAAGAAGGAAAATACAACTCAAAAAAATCAGAAGCCCTCCTGTATACCAAAGACAAAAGGGTCGAGAAAGAAATAAGGGAAACAATACCCTTCACAATAGCCACTAACCACATAAAGTACCTTGGGGTGACAAGTGAAAGACCTGTTTGAGAAAAACTTCAAGTCTCTGAAGAATGAAATTGAAGAAGATATCAGAACATGGAAAGACCTCTCATGCTCATAGATTGGTAGGATTAACATTGTGAAAACGGCCATCCTGCCAAACAATCTACAGATTCAATGCAATTCCCATCAAAATACCAACTCAATTCTTTACAGACCTTGAAAGAAAGATTCTCAGCTTCATATGGAGAAGTTAAAAAACCCAGATTCTCCAAAACGATCCTGTACAACAACAGATCATCTGGAGGTATCTCCATCCCCGATCACAAGCTGTACTACAGAGCAATAGTAACAAAAACAGCATGGTATTGGCATAGAAACAGAGAGGAGGATAAATCGAACCGAAGAGAAGACCCAGAAATAAAGCCACACACCTATGAAAACTTGATTTTTTACAAAGAAGCCAAATCCATTCAATGGAAAAAAGACAGCATCTTCAACAAATGGTTCTGGTCCATCTGGATGTCTACATGCAGAAAAATAAAAATAGATCCATATTTATCACCCTGCACAAAACTGAAGTCCAAGTGGATCAAAGACCTCAACATAAAACCAGATACTCTAAATCGGTTAGAAAAAAAAATGCGGAACAGCCTAGAACTCATTGGCACAGGAGACAACTTCCTCAACAAAACACCAACAGCACAGGCTCTAAGAGCAACAATCAATAAATGGGACCTCATGAAGCTGAAAAGCTTCTGTAAACCAAACGACTGCCTACAAATTGGGAAAGAATCTGCACTAACCCTTTATCTGACAGAGGGCTAATATCCAGTATGTATAAAGAACTAAAGAAGCTGAAAAGCAACAAACCAAGTAATCCAATTAAAAAATGGAGAACAGAGCTAAACAGAGAATTCTCTGTAGAGGAATATTGAATGGCAGAGAAACACTTAAAGAAACGCTCAACTTCATTAGCCATTAGGGAAATGCAAATCAAAACGACCCTCAGATTTCACCTTACACCCATCAGAATGGCTTAAATCACACATTGGGTCACACACATTAATAGTGGGAGATTTCAGCACCCTTCTCTCACTAATGGATAGGTCAATGAGACAGAAATTAAACAGAGAAAAAGTGAAATTAAATGATGTTATATCCCAAATGGACCTAACAGATATCTACAGAACATTTCTCACAAACACAAAAGCACATACCTTCTTCTCAGTACCACAATGAACCTTCTCCAAAGTTGACAATAACCTCTGTCACAAAACAAGCCTCAAAAGATATAAGAAGATTGAAATAATCCATTGTGTCTTATCAGGACACTAAAGTTGGAGCTCAACAACAAGAGAAAAAAACTTAAAGCCTACACACTCATGAAAATTGAACAACTCTCTAATAAATGACCACTGGTCAAGGAAGAAATTAAGAAAGATATTAAAGACTTCCTAATATTCAGTTAAAATAAAGGTATAACATATCCAGTCTTATGGGACACAATGAAAGGAGTGCTAAGAGGAAAGTTCATAGCACTAAGAAATCAGAGAGTTCTCATACTAGCAACTTAACAGCACATCTGAAAGCAATAGAACAAAAAGAATCAAACTTACTAAAGAGGAAGACAGCAGGAAATGATAAAAGTTAGGGCAGAAGTCAATAACTTAGAAGCAAAGAGAGAAATAGAAAGAATCAATGTAACCAAAAACTGATTCTTTGAGAAAGTTAACAAGACAGACAAACCCTTAGCCAAACTAACTAAAAGGCAAACCCTTAGCCAAACTAACTAAAAGGCAGAGAGACAATATTCAAATTAACAAAATCAGAAATGAAAAGAGGATATTTTAACAGGCACTGAGGAAATCCAAAGAATCATTAGATTCTACTTTAAAAGCCTGTACTCCACAAAACTGGAAAATCTATATCAAATGAACAGTTTTCTTTTTATTAATTAATTATTTTTATTCACTTTTCATTTTGGTTGTAGCCCCATCCCTCCTCACCTCTCAATCCCACCTTCCCTCCCAACCTCCTCACCTATTCCTCAGAAAAGGGGAGCTCACTTTTCCGTCCACGAGAGTGAGATAGCTTTTCATCTTCTGATATTTTCTTCAATTTTTTTCTCCAGAGACTTGAAGTTCTAAAAAGTGGGGCACAGAACTAAACAGAGATGGATGGAAAAGTGAGCTCCCCTTTTTTGATATAGATTTTCCAGTTTTGTGGAGTACAGTCTTTTAAAGTAGAATCTAATGATTCTTTGGATTTCCTCAGTGCCTGTTAAAATATCCTCGTGGATCAATAGGATCAGCATAGTAAAAATGCCCATCTTACCAAAAGCAATCTACAGATTCAATGAAATTCCCATCAAAATATCAACAAAGTTCTGTATAGAACTTGAAAGAACAAGTCTCAACTTCATATGCAAAAACAAAACTCTCAGACCAGCTAAAACAATCCCATACAATAAAAGATATTCTGGGAGTGTCTCCATCCCTGATATCAAGCTACACTACAAAGCAATTGTAACAAAAACTGCATGGTACTGGTATAGAAACAGGCTGGTTGATCAACAGAATTGGATTAAAGATTCAGGAAAAAACCTACACACCTTATTTTGAAAAATGATTCAAAATGACACAATAGAAAAAAAGACTACATCTTCAACAAATGGTACTCGTCTAACTGGATGTTACATGTAGAAAAATGCAAACAGATTCACATTTATCTCCCTGCACAAAACTCAAATCCAAGTGGATCAAAGACCTCAATATAAAACGAGATATACTAAATCTATTAGAAGAGAAATTGGAGGAGAACCTTCAACTCATTGGCACAGTAGACAACTTCCTTAATAAAATGCCAACAAATCAGTTTCTGAGATCAACAATGAATAAGTGAGACTCTTGAAATTGAAAAGCTTCTGTAAGGCAAAAGACACTGTCAACAGAATGAAACGGCAGCCTATTGATTGGGAAAAGATCTTCACCAATCCTGCATCTGACAAAGGCTAATATCCAAAATATATAATGAACTGAAGAAATCAAAACCAAAAGAAAATTTTCTTGATCGATTCCACTTAGCAAAGTTAAATCAAGGTCATGTAAACAAGTTAAATAGTCTTATAAACTGGAAGGAAATAGAAACCCTCATTAAATTAAAAGTCTCCCAAAGTAAAATAAAATAAAATAAAAAGCCCAGGACCGGACGGTTTTAATGCAGAATTCTACCAGTCTTTCAAAGAAGAACTAATACCAATACTCTTCAAAATAGTCTATAAAATAAAAACTGAAGGAATATTGTCAATCTCATTCTATGAGGCCACAGTCACCCTAATATGATCATGTAGAGAAAGGGGGACATTCCTCCATTGCTGGTGGAACTGCAAATTTATACAATCAGTTTCAAAATTAATCTGAGGCTTTCTCAGAAAATTGAGACTAGTCCTACCTTAAAACCCAGATTTACCACTCCTGGGCATATACCCAAATGATTCTCCAACTATGTTGGATACTTGCTAAACTATGTTCATAGCAGCTCTATTTATAATTGCCAGAATCTGGAAATCAATCTAGATGTCCCTCAACCAAAGAATGAATAACGAAAACGTGATACATTTACACAATAGGATACTAGTAATCTACTAAAAACAAGGAAGCCTTGAAATTTATAGGCAACTGGATGGAACTAGAAAATCTTATTGTGAGTAAGGTAATCCAGACCCAGAAAGACACATATGATTTGCATTCATTTACAAGTGGATTTCAGCCATATGGTACAATACAAACAAACAATCAAACAAAAAACAAACAAGCAAAAACAAACGATTTTACAATTCACAGACCAAACAAGGTAAGTACAAGGAGCCAAGGGAGTAAGGGGAAGTAAAATAGTCATTGGAAGTGGATAAAGAGAGAGAATTGGGTGGGAGTGGAGGTGAAAAGGGGAATGAGTTTGGGAATCAGATGTGAATGAACAGTGGTGGGAGGTGAGAGGGCTAATAGAGCAAAAACCAATGCAGTGAGACATCTCTGGGACAAGCTGGAGACCCATGACAGGGTAGGCTCCTGGGAAAATATGGGGGTGATTCTAGCAGAGACTCCTAGCAGCTGTCCATATGGAGACTGAAGTGATCTGCTCCTGTACCTAGGCAGGACTTTCAGGGAAAGAAGTAGGACACCAACTCACTCACAAAACTTTCGACTGAAAATTAACCCTGCCAATAAATTATTCAGGGATAAAGAGAGAGCAGATACTGAGGGAATGGCCAAACAATGACAGGCCCTACTTGAGAACCACCTCATGGGAGAGAACCAAACCCGAATACTATTTATGATACTCTGCTAGGCTTGCAGACAGGAGTGTAGCATAACTGTTCTCTGAGAGGCTCCACCCAGCAGTGGACTGAAACAGATACAGACCCATAGCCAAACATTAGGCAGAGCTTGGGAGTCCTGTGGAAGAGTTGGGGGAAGGATAGGGGGATCCAGAGGGGACAAGAACTCCACAAGAAGACCAACAGAGTCAACTAACTGAGGACCGTGGGGGCTCACAGAGACTGAACAGCCAACCAATGAGCATGTACTGACTGGACTTTGGTCCCCTACACATATATAGCTGATGGGCAGCCTGGACTTCTTGAGGGTCCCCTAGAAATTAGAATAAGAGTCTGTCTCTGACATGGACTCTATTGCCTACTTTTGGATCACTTTTTCCTAGCTGGGCTGCCTTGTTGGGCCTCACTGGAATAGAATGGGCTTAGTCCTGATGTGCCAAGGTGGGTTGCTGTTGTTGATGTGGAGACTCCCTTTTTCTGAATAGAAGGGGAAAAAGGAATGGGGGAAGAGGGTGAGAGGATGGGACTGGGAGGAGAGTGGGCTGTGATAGGGATGCAAAATGAATTTAAGAAAAATGAAGTTATAATTCAGAATCTTCCAGGGTATACAATTCAGTATTTTCCAATGCACATTGAATTACACACAGAAATATTAAATTGTATCTGTCATTTTTTCATCTGTTGTTCTATTATAACATTTGCTTAGTTCCCCAGGAGTGTTTTCTAATTCTTCTTATATCCTGATTAATATCCATTTTCTTCAAGTTCTTAATAAATTGACAAGAGGACATAACCACTGGTACATGGGAGTCTAGCACCTCCATATTACCCTTTAATATGACACTGAAAATTGGTAATTTAGTATTATTATGTTTCTACCACTTAAATTCTTTATGAACTATAGCTAAAGTGACACATGTTAATAGTTTGGTTACTGAATTTAATAGGAATACACAAAAGGATGTGAGAGTGCTAATGTTTTCATAAGGGCAAAGAATTTTCACCCTCTAGAATTTATCCATTCTGTTTACTGATTGAATGTCATAAACTAAATATTTTCTGATTTTTAAATTAAAAACAAGTTGTACAACATTGTAGCACATACAAGTGCTGTCATTGCTTTACCTAATGCATCTTACAGATATATCATTTTATACTATTAATGTTCAACTAATTTTAAAATTATATGTGTATGTATGTGTCTGTGAACATAAATGCAGGTGCTCACAGAGTCCATAAGAGGACACCCCAACATGGGTGTTGGAAATTGGACTTGGGTCCTCTGCATACATGTTCTAAACCTCCCACTGCTCATTTTTAAAAAAATGTAGCAATAGTTTAGAAACTTATATGGGAATTCAGTGCACCTTCATTTGTGATAAAAAAAAAAAGTCAGGAAATCTTCATTTCGATTTTCCGATTCCATCCTGCAGAATTATAAAGGAGAAAAAAATTGGCAATAAAATTATAATACATATCGTTAGGTGAGAATACCATTAAATAATCATTATCTACATTGTGAAAAGTGGCAGATCCCCATTCAGTTCAGGCAGATATAATAAACTAACAGCTAGCCTTTCTTTGGTACTGAAATTATATACTAATTATAGAGTAGTTAACAAGTTTTAACTTGCTCACAGTTAGAAACAATGACATAATATATACACTCTTGCCTTAATTTCCATAACTTGTATGTTTCAGCAGACACATTCTATTCAGCTTTCTGTAAACCAGGCTCAGCTCGAACTCACAAAGATTTGCTTGCCTATGCCTTCCTAGTGTTGGGATTAAGAGCATGTGCTATCATGCCCACTGAAGGTATTTTTTCTTTTATATTTTATTTATTTTGTGTGTATGCATTGTGTGTATGTGTGTGGCTGTATATTCATGTGGAGGTTAGATGACAACTTTCAGAAGCTTTTTTTTTCCTTCCACCATGTGGTTTCTGGGGATAGATTTCCTGTCATCAGACTTCGTGACTGGTGTCAGTGTCAACTGAGACATTTTACCAGCTTGAAGATATTTTTTTACACTTGTCTTTGAAGAGAGATGCTTCAAAACAATCTGTTAAGCCTTATTTGTGAGAAGATCACAATCAGTTAAAGGAAGGAAAGAAAATATTTAAATATATTAAAAATATTTAATATAGCAAGACGAAATTAAACTGACCAGTGTAAGTCAAATCCTACACATCATTTTTGAAACAAATTTTTGTAGGGCATTATAACTAATCGGAAATGTTTTTTACATGAATAGCATTTTTGTGCCAAACCAGATACAAAATTCTTTTGTTTCTAAATCCCCCCAAAACTGTTTATGTTGCCATCCAATATAACAGACTAGGCCATTGCTACAATCAAGCCAGTTTCAGCATTCCTTTCCCAGGGCTGTTTTGCATACCGGGTCACACAACAGTTTTAATCTTAGTGACTGTCTATTTTGGGTGCTCACCTATGTTCTGCCCAGTTCACGAACCAAAAAAGACCAGGAATAACTAGACTCCACTGTAAATACAGAGGTTCTTTTTATTACAAATTACAAGCTGCAGCTTGGGTCCCCACCACCACCATCACTGCCGAAGCGGTGGTAGCCGAGACCCCGGTGCCCAAGTTAGTTGGGTGATTTAAAGATTCTGGTCCCTCCCAGCATGCCCAAGGCAGGAGCGATTCCTGCCTGGCAAGCATCCATTGGTCAAAATGCTACATTTTGAATTGATTGGCTATAGGAAGGTCCCCAGACCATTAATGACCTGGTGTCCCTCCCTAGGGGGATGGGCCAGTTTCCTAGCAACTGTATCTCTAGTGGGTGGGGAAAGAATACAGTAAGGTGGTTTTTCCCCTCAGGGCATTCCTGGACTTCTCCACCCACCTAGTTCAGGCCTTAATTAATAATAGCTGTTAATTTTTAATCTTTACGTCTCTCAACCTACAGTCTGGTGGCATTATGGAAGAGAGTCTGAAATTATAGTGCTAACATGAATAAAAAAGACAAACATTTAGAGTTTAAACAATTATCTTTGTATAGCTACTTTTCATTTACAAAGGTGCTTTTAAGCACTAATTAATCCCTGTAAAGTCCCAGTGGGGCTGTCTAAACTATGAGAAAATCTGAATTTAGGAAGAGAAAAGTAAGATTTCCTAGCAGAGCTGTATTTTTCTTTAGCTCAGCTCTAAGCAGAGTCCCCTAAATAGGCAACTCAATTAAATTCTTCTTATCTAAATAGGCAGACTGTTTAGTAGATTAAGTCCATTTTGCTCTAGGCCTTTAGAAATAACCAAAAACATTGTTACACTGTAAGCCACAGTTTCAGAATTGAAAAATCAAGGGAGCCCAGAATAGCTCAAGTATTTGAACATTTTCAAAATTTGTGATAGACTAATCTAAAGCTCAGTAACAGTGATTCAAACTAGAATTAGACTTATTTATAAGAAAGTAACAAGATGAATCACCATATCTAATTCCTTGTAGGTCACTAATTCATTTCTGACCATAGTGGTTTCAATAAAGATGGGGCCTAAGGAATTTATGCGGGTGTCACTGCCAGTCACTACCAGGCTTAAGGCATAAACAAGAGAGAAGACTAAATAAAATAGGAGAAAATTTGTAGTAGAAGATGGTCAACAACAAATTTAAGGTGCAGTCATAGTTTACGACACTGGCCCAGAAGGCAGAGAGATAAATGCATTAGCTGTAAAAGCCATGATCTGGGAGACTAAATTACAAGATTATACTCGTTATATTGGAATGAGCAGATGATCACTAGACACTGTAGATAATTTACTGTTGAGTTGTTATGCCAAGAGCAAATAAATCACAGGCATACTGTATCTCTGACCTATACAAAAAGTAGCTTAAGCAATATGTCAAATGCAACCAGGTGTGGTTATATTCTCCTGTAATCCCAGCACATTGGAGGTAGAGGCAAAAGGATAAATTGAAAGTCATCTTCAACTACATACTGAATGTGAGTACCAGAGTTAGGATCCTCAGAAGTAACATAAAAGCTGACTGAGCAATTGAGGGCTGCTTATAATCATAGTCCTCAAGAGATGGTACAGATCTGTAATACAAGGCAGATAGCCATACTAGCCAAATTAGAGAGCTCTAGTTAAAGTGAGAGGCTCTGCCTCAATAAATAGTGACTGAGGATGATACATTAACTTCTGCTCTCTTCATTTTCACACATACATACTTTCACCCACATAACATCCATTCACATGCATGGAAACATTCATATATACAAACATGCACACACACAGACACACACACACACACACACACACACACACACACACACACACACGGAAAGAGATAAAGATAAAAGAAAAAAAGGTAATAAAATTAGAGTGAAGCCAGAATAAGTTGACATAAAATGAGAAGGTAAGGGGAAAAAAAGGATTTTAAAAGATTGCTAAGTGGTGAAGTAATGATATATTACTAAGGTCTACAGTCTGTATGTTCATTATGAAGATTTTGATTTTGACTCAAAATGAAGTGTTTTTGAGTCATTATAAAGTTTCAAGGCAGTGAATAACTCTATCATATATCAACAGATATTTATTTGTATATCATGTAAAGAATAAAACACAGAAGTACAAATGTTCAATAAGGAAGTAGGTAAGAGATAACTGCAATTCAGACTTGGACAAAAAATTAAGAGTATTTCTATAAATAATACCTCATATTATTCTAGATATGTTGAGTCTGTGCATTGCATATATGCACAAGCACATATACAAATATCTGTTTATTCCCTCAAATTGTTTACTATCCTGAGACACAGAATCATGATGGATACACAGGCCTCCAGTTGCAGCACTCAAGAGACTGAGACAAGAGGACAAGTTTGAGACCATGCTAGGCTGGCTACATAGCAAGTGCATATGTTTATTAAAAATTCAATTACATAACACAATAAGATCGAATACAGGTATCAGCTTGAAGTGAGTCCAGGTGCAAGAGAAGATAATAGATTAAAGACAGTCCTGGTGCTTTGGGCTTGAGCAAATGGAAGGATGTAGATGCCATAAAATAAAATGAACATGTCTTGGCAGTTTTAAAAGACTAGGGATATTAAGAAGAATGCTACTCCCTTAGCCATCAGAAAGCTGCAAATTGAAATTACTTTGGGGTTCCATTTGATATCAGTCAGAATTCAGTGTTGGTGGGGCTGTGAACTGGTATAGCCAAACTGTTGTGGCTGTTTCTCAAAAAGTTAAAAATATATCTTGTATATTATCCAGCTATGCAAGCCACATCTGGGCATATACCCAAATGACTCTATATTCTTTTACAGAGATACCTGCACTTTCATGTTCATTGCACCCTTACACAAAACAGTCAGGAAATGGAACTGGGCAAGATGTTCATTGAGTGATGAATAGATAATAAAAATATGGTACATTTTACAATGGAACATTATTGAGTTGTTAGGAAAAACAAAATTATGAAATTGGCATGTAAATGGATGGAGCTGGGTAAAATTATACTGATTGAGGAAAACTATGCTCCCAATGGAAAAAAAAAAAAAAACCCTGCACGTTCTCTCTCACATATGCAGTCTAGCTTTGAATTCTTAGACTATCGGGTTTAACTTGGAGTGTGTAGGGAGGCCAAGAACACAGAATGAGGTGACTAGAGGAGGAGGGATAATACAGAACAACTGATATGGAAGTAGAGGTAGAAAATACTGGACATAGAAGGTATATGAAGAAATGAAAGTAAGACAGGGGGCAAAGGTGAGAGTAAGGGTTAACCAAAACTAAGAACACACAAAAAGTCTGATAAAAACTTACTTTTTCTGTAAACATAGTGAAAAACATATTTTTTGAATGAAGAATGAAGGCACCATGTATGAGTGGTAATGTTCCTCTAAGAAGTCAAAGATTATAAAATGAACCCCCTAGAACCATGTTTAGAATATTCTCTTATAAATTTTTCATCAGATAGGTTCCAGTTGCTCCCCAAACAATTGCAGATTATTGCCATTGCTCTTGGTTGCCCACCGGAACTAGATTGTAAGCTCCTATTTCTGAAGATACCACACACTTGGGTTTCAGGACAATGAGTAACCATATTTTGACTGAGATAGTGGTTTTCTCCTAGCTGGCCACCTTTCATAGTACTGGAAGATGCTATGCAGGCTGCTGGTGGAGAAAAGTCATCAACTATTTTATCCAGCTAAGTACCCCACAAGGTACAATAATGATTTGCCAGACATAGCACTAGCATAATATTATGATTATTATGGAGTTAACCAATACCTCTAAGTTTGGCTTTGAGGATAGCTTCCAAGGAAGAACATCATACTTAGTCAAGAGCCTATAGCTGGGAAGGGTCATATACCCACCGAATTTATTACTGTTATTTTACTAAATGTGTATGGTGGTCAAAAGGGGCACATAAAGGACAAAAAGAAGAGAGCAGGAGACATGAGGGAAAGAGCACAAAGTCACACACGGTCAAAGGCCTGTCCTCAGGACCTTTTGAAACTTCTTTGCCTGCCTCTGTCCCATTTGCCTACAAGGTACAGACAGAAAAGGGAGGCTGGGAGGCAGGAAGCTTGGCCAGACCTGTCTGTAGGGTCAGAGCTCAGAGTCAGATGCTCAGGTTTTTATATTAGTGCTGCTTACTCTCAGCCTTCATCAGAGAACCTTATTTTCACAGTGTTACTGTAGAGACCTGTAACTGGTCAAAGTGCTGAAAATAAGAGCCTGTGAAGTACTTAGCTCTAAACAAGTCATCTATATCACACCCTTTCCATGTCTCAGGGAACATTATAGAAAAAGAAGGTAGAAAGAATAAAAGAGTCAGAGGATAGAGATGAGTACTGTGAAAGTGTCTTTTGAATACCAAATGGCTATTGTACTCATGAATGCACTGAATTTGCAGAAGACTTGCAGAAAATTGGGACTGTTACATTCTGTCTTGAAAAGATGGGGGAGGATTCATGAGGCTCCATCCATCACTGACGGACTATGGGCAGTTAATGATTGCTGTATGTGTTTGTGTGTGTGTGTGCCATTTTTTTCAGTGCTTCAACTGACAATGTGCCCACCCTCCACTCATGTTCATGCAAGTAACCACAATTAAACTCAATGGATTAAAAAAAAGTGTATCAAAGTCAAAAAAGCCTTGCTGGGAAGAACTAAGTAATTCATAGGGAGATAAGAGAGGATATTGAAGGTGAAAATGAAGAAAATTAAAAATATACAGATATGACATTGCCAAAGACTAAAAAATATGTTGAAAATTTCACCATGGTTTTACCCTTGGAATTGGTTGCAAATTGTGGGACTCTGCTGGAAAGGTCTATAAGATAAACTCCATTTTCTCAGAGGAGCTTTAAAAGTCTCCCCTGATCTGGGTGATCTCAGGTTTCCTAAGGATTGTTACATAGCCCTCAGGACAGAATACAAGCCAGACCTTCCTAGATAAGAAAACTGCTCTAGCAAGCAGCTAGGAATTCCTAGAGATGAAAAGGATCTTAGTCCAGCAGTGACCTTCAGTTGTACTTGGAGATCCCTAACACACCACCCTATAAGATAATTAAATACTGAATTTTCCTTCTTGTGATAGGACCACAAATATCCCTGACCCCAGGGAATCAAACACATTTACCCTAAAAATCTCTCCTCTACCAAGGGTTTATATATGATTTCAGATGAATAAAGGTTACTCAAGTATGTGCTTTCTTACTTCAAGACCATTTAAGATTCCTCATTTATCCTGCCAGATTGAGTCTCACCCCTCCTTCCCTCCGTTCGGCCGGGGTTCGGCCTCAGCAGGCTTGTGTCTTGGCTACAAGCCAGCCAGGCGTGGGTCTTGGCCTGTACCTCTGTCATGCTCAGCACAGCAGCTTGACCAAGAACTCTAACACTTTGGTATGGTCATAAGCTTTGGAACTCTCAAGCTTCCAATGCCATTGTTATATCCAGTTCGCGAACCCCAAAAGACCTACAGGAATCGACTCCATAGCTAAACACAAGAGGGTCTTTTTATTACAAGCTCAAGCTGGGTGGCCACCCTTTACAGAGACATAGAGGCAATTGACCCCCGGCTCTGGGAGAACAAGGTTTTTAAAGGAACAAAAATGCAAGCGGGTAAGTGCAAGCCTTGGCATTACAGGATTGGGTAAGAGGAACAAAAACGCAAGCAGGGTAGTCTCTAGGGAAGCCGACCTTTAAAATGATTGGTCTGTTTTTTAGGCACCAAGACCGTAAATGGTCAGGCCTGGCTACCTGGGCGACATCTGACCTCTGGTACTGCCCTGTTACGTACAGGCTTTCTTAGGGGTTATGTGACTACAGTCACACTCTGAGATTTATCTAGGTAGGGGACTGCTGCTGGCCCTCTGTTCTGAAAGGAATGTGGTCTGGTGTTTCTGCCCTAGCCCCTGGGTTGGCCCTCTGCTCTGAAAGGAATGTGGGATTCTGCTCAAGCCCTTGGGCTAGCCCTCTGCTCTGAAAGCAATGTGGTCTGGTGATTCTGCCCCAGCCCCAGGAATTAACTCTAAGTTTTTTAACCTTTCACCATCAGCAATCTCCTGCTAAAAAACTGTAATACTCTGTGAAAAACCTTTTCCACACCTCAGTTAAGCACACTCTGGCCTCACCTTGAGGCACTCTAGCTGCCCCTGAGAGAAATAAAATCCCTGTTCTCTGTGTAGAAGCCGAGTTCCAGGACCCCAGCAGAGATCCATGCCCCCTCCTAACCCAGAACAACAGGAAATTACTGTTTGTTTCTTTAGTTACTTTTGCATTTTCCTGAATCATGAAACACTTAGCTCTATTGTTGCTTTTGTTGTTCTGTGCATTTGAACACTTGCAGTATAAAATGTTACATGCTAATTTTAGGAAATATGAATAATGATAAAATTAATTAATTATCTGAGCAGAAGTTTTAGAAAAGTATTTATTTTTCATTATTATGTATGTGTGTGTATGCCACATGAATTTCATGATGTGAGTATGGATGGAGGGGAAAGGAGAACTTTGTGGAATCAATTCTTTTTTTCTCTTTTTGTTTGTTTGTTTTTTGGATTTTTAAGGTAAGGTTTCTCTGTGTGGCCTTGGCTGTCCTGGACTCACTTTGTAGACCAGGGTAACCTTGAATTCACAGAAATCTGCCAGCTTCTGCTTCCCTGAGCCTGGCTTCTTTTTCTGTTTTTACATGCATTCTGGGCTTTAAAGTCTGGTCATCAGGCTTGTATGGTAATCACTGTCCCTGTTGAGCTATGTTGCTGACCTTCACTGCAAAGTTTTAGATATGGATTTTTAATATCTTTCTTTTATGTAACATCTAATATTTGCATACCATATTGTTATGACCAGATCTTAAGGTCCTCAAAGACCACCAGGAGCTGGACCACATAAGCAAGGGCAAAGAGCTTTATTAAGGCTTAAGCTCAGTCTCTCCACAGTCACCACTGCTGTGGATCAGAGATGAGAGCCCCGAGCAGCTGCACAGTAAGGTTTTTATTGGGGTTTGAGGAAGGACTGGTAATTTCCAGCTTATTGGTAATGTCTGACTGGGTGACATCCAGCAAGGGCAAACTTGTTACAAAGTGATTGGCTAACTAACATAACTAACATTGAGTAAGCTATCTATAGGTCTCAGGAATGTTAGGTGTTTTCTGTGCCCAGAAATGTTCTACCACAATGTCTGTGGGCTACTCAGCACAAATGCCCCACCCTGATATAAGATACCATCCCATTCTTTTGGTTATTCTCAGGCTCTTCCTTGGGTAGAGAATCTTATTACCTTGTTTCTGGAATTGGTGACCCAATGGCCTAGTTCCAAGGTGACCCAATTGGTGACCTTGGTGTGGGGTCACTAGTTCCTGATGATTTTTGGGTGACCTTGTTTAGGCTTAGTTTCTGGTGATGTTTTGGGGTGTCAGGCATGGTTCTCTCACATTTAACACATAGAACATTAAGAATATAGACCTAAGAAGTTATGAAGTTTTAATTTAAGCACATTAAAGTAAATACAGTTAGTGATTTAATTTTATAATCAGTATAATTGGATGTTTTGGAACTTGTCTTCTTAAATTGATAGATAACAGTAAACTGTAAAAACTGAATGTCCTAGTATCAAACTGGCTTCTAAATGTGCTCTTTTATCATAGATTAGTACAACTCTCAGTCTACATTAGGGAAGCTTCTTTGTTCAGTGAATGGCTGATAACATAGACATTCATAACTGGTCAATGCTGGGAGCCAAAGCTATATACGGAAGCCAAAGCCAAAGCTATCTAGTGAAGACAAAGGTATCTACGGAAACCAAAGTCAATTAGTGAGCCAAGGCTATCTACGGAAGCCAAAGTCAAAGCTATCTAGTGGAGACAAAGGTAGTTACTGAAGCCGAAGCCAAGTAGAGAGCAAAGGTCATTTAGTGGAGACCTAAAGCTATGTAGTGAAAGAGTTATCTAGACCCTAAATCACGGGTGATAGATTGTAAGGACATCCTTTGTTAGAGCATCCTTTGTTAGATATCTTAAGAGAACATCCTTATGGTATCTTGCAGGTACAATAGGTAACCCATGAAAGCACTCTTCCTATTTCCTGCAGCAGTAGATTAACCTTCCCCCTTTCCTGCCTTCTCCCTATATAAGTTGGGTAAAAATTTCTAATAAACGGAAGCCTTGATCAGATGAACAGACTTGGCTTTCATTTCTTGCATCTCTTGTTCCTTTTCTCCCCATTCCTTCCAATCTCTCGACCTTAGGAACCCTGTTGAAGCCCCGCAGGCCGGGGCATAGGTCAAAGTGCACAGAAAAAAAAATATGAATAAAATAGATTCTATACCTCCTTCCGCCAGTGCTCATGGAACATTGTAGAAATGGGAGGTAGATGTAAGAGTCAGAGATCATTGGAATAAACAGTGTCTTCTGGACATGACCGTGCTGTTATAATTATGAACTCTGGGCAGCTGTGGTTGCTGGCAGAAGACCTACACAATATCATCCTAGTCAGTATTCTAGCATGGTTTGGGTAAGAGGCACACAAGCCCCTACCTATAGCTTAGGGTTCATTGACAGTTGATGGCTGTTGGAGAATCCATTTTCTTTAGGTTGGTGGTCTCTAGTAGTTTAGCCGTATTCCAGCGGGTGGTCACTCACTAACGCCTATATGGGAAGCACTAACTGGACTCAGTAGGTCATAAAAATAAACAAATAAAAATAAGAAAAAGAGAACATGGTAGTTAGGATGAGGATATGTGGAAGGGAGAAAGGAACACTACTTCCTGAGTTTTAGATCCTAAAGAAGGTATTACCGTTTCCATCCCCTTAAAAATTCATATAGTCTTGATATGTGTGGAAGTACACACCTTTAGTTTCAGCAGTCAGGAATCAGAGGAGGATGGATCTATGTGAATTAGAGGCCAGCCTAGTCTACAAAGTTAGTTCTAGGACAGCCAGGGCTATACAGAGAAACCTTGTCTTGAAAAAATTATATAATCTCACTATTGTTATAATCAAGTCACTTGTCAAGTAAGGAAAATAAAGACACATCTGTATCTTTATAGGAAAATTCTACTTCTATCAGTTTCTTTCTGCCTATATTAGTGTACAAAATTGACATGCTAGATTAAGTCTCCTGACTTTGTTATAATGATAAAAATAAATAAAGAAAAACATAATGTCTAGATAACAAGCTATATACTATGTGGCCAACTCAAAGAACATTGTTGAAGTACATTAATTAGCACAGAATAAATATACTTGACATATTAAATTAAAAAGTCAAGGTATGGGCCAGCAGGATGGCTCAGGCAGTAAAGGCACTTGCTGTAAAGCCCAGTGACTAACAAGGTGGAAGGAGAGACCCGAGTCTCTTAAGTTATCTTTTAACTTCCACATGCACATTGTGGAGTGTACATGCCCATACACATACACCAAACTGCAGAAACCATATACACATTGAATAAATAGATGTAATATTAAGTGGTAAGAAAGTGTTATAGATATGACCCACATTGGAGGATGGTGGGGTTGTCTATGAACAAAAAGTTTCTTTAAGTGTATACTAAAATATAGTCACTATTTATCACTAGTAGGATTATGGAAATTTTTGATAACTCTGTGTTTCTAAAAGAGATATGTACTTCTTTACAATATAAATGTAGAAATCCAAACCAACAAAGGTGACAATAAGTGAGAGATCTGAAAAACTATACAAGTCATACTTTCCTTGAAGGAACACACTTATTCATGCATCATAGAAAAGACTGCATGTTGTTTCCTGGCACTCCCTGACTATATCTTTGATTGAGGTTAGTATAAGCAATTAAGTCTTTAAAGTACTCCCAGGCATCCCTTCAAATCTGAGAAATGTTACTAAACACCCACATGTTCATAAGATTACTTTCAAGGTTTTTTTTTTAACCAATTATAGTAGTAATTAAACAGATGATTACTGAGTATTCCCAGAGACTCAAATGCTGTATAAAAGAGAAATCAGGGAGAAAACTCTCAACAGAAACATGAAAAAGCTAGAATATTTAAATTTTCTATTAAAAACACACTTTTTTCTCCATATGGCAAGGCAAAAATCTGTATATTCAACCAAGTACAGATTATGCAAGGTCATGAGGACAAAAGAAACAAGAATAAAAGAAATCTACTGATAATTGAGAAACCTGATTTTATATAATAGTTGTAACTACCTCTTGGCTAGAGTCCTTTGGTGAAGCTAGTAATGAGATACATAACTGAGTGGTGTGACCTCATCTGATTTCAGGTATTCTTCATAGTTGCTAATCAACAGTGAAATGGTCATAAGGCTGCAAGCCAAAGGAAGCAGTTGGAGAAATAGCAGAACATAGATAATCCAAAAACTAGCTAATCAACCTCAAAATCAGAGAGTTGACTATACTGACATTCATCCATTGATTTCCTGTTCAGCTTAATTTCATGAGGATATATTGTAAAACTATTATATCACATTAAGATTTTAGTTAAATAATTTCATTTACTTTTTCCCCCCAGTCATGTTTGGTTCTATCCTAAGTCTCTGGGCTATCCAACCTTGGGATCTTGGCCCTCCAGGCAGTGTCAGGACTGGGCTCCCTCTCATGGCATGAGTCTCAAGCTGGACCATTTATTGGTTTGTCACTCCCACAATTTCTGGACCACCTTTGCCCCAGCCTATCTCGTAGGCAGGAAAAATTGTAGGTAGGTTTTATGGCCTGGTTGATGTCCCAGTCAATCCACTAGAAGTCTTGCTTGTTTACAGGAGATGGCCAGTTTAGGCTCCATATCTCCCATTGTTAGGAGTCTTAGCTAAGGTCACCCTTATTCCAGGGAGTGAAAACCTCATTCCAGATTCCTGAGATTTCCCATACACTAGGCTTATAGCTTGTCTCAGAGATGTCCTATCCCAATTCCAGTTGTCTCTCTCAACGTTCTTTTTCTCCATCCTTCCCCCACATGATCCCTTTTGTTCCCATCTCCTCCGCTCCCAACAAGACCCTCTCCCTTCCACCCACAGTGTTTATTCTATTTCTCTTTCACACTGAGATTTATTCAGAGCCTTCCTTGTTACTTAGCCCCTCTGGGTCTGTGGACTGTAGCATGGCTATACTTTATTTTACAACTAATATCTACTTATACATGAGTGTGTACCATGTTTGTCTTTCTGGTTCTGGGTTACCTCACTCAGAATGATTTTTTTCAATTTTAATCCATTAGGTGGCAACTTTCATAATGTTGTTTTTAACTACTGAATAATATTCCATTCCGTAAATATACAGTATCTTCATTATCCATTCCTTGGTTGAGGGACATCATTCTACTATACGCATATCATAGATTGGTGCCCAGCCCAATTGTCATCAGAGAGGTTGCAACCCAGCAACTGATGGAAACAGATATAGAGACCCAGAAAAAGCTTAGGCAGAGCTTGGTAAACCCAAGAGGGGGGGGGTGGAAGGATTCTAGGAGTCAGAGCTGTCAAGGATACCACAAGAAAACTCACAGACTCAACTAACCTGGGTTCATAGGGACTCACAGAGTCTAAACTGCCAAGAAAAGAGGCTGACCTAAGCCCTCTGCACTGTTACAGTTGTGTAGCTTGATTTTCTTATGGGACTCCTATCAGTGGGATAAGGGGCTGTCGCTGATTTTGTTGCCTGCTTTTGGAATCCTTTCCTCTTAATCAATTGCCTCAACCAGGCTTAATTGGGGAGGGGGTGCCAATTCTCATTGAAACTTGATATGCCATGGTTGGTTGATATCCATGGGAGGCTTGACCTTTTCCAAAGAAAAATGAAGGAGGACGGATGGGGTTCAGGGAAGAGTGAAGGTGGCAGTAGAAACTGGGAGGAGAGAAAGGAGGAGAAACTGCAGTCAGGATGTAGAAAAGATAAATAAATGATATAAAAAAAGAGTTTAGTTGAGGACAGTGGAGCATAGCCTGGAAACTCAGCACATGAAAAGCAGAGGTGGGAGAATCAAGGACATCCAAGACTATACAATGAGTTTGAGAACAGGATGGGTACCCTGTCTCAAAGTAACAAAAACCTGACATGAATAAAAAAGTTTTCATGTATTCATATTCTAACTTGGTTAACCTGAATTGTGCCATAGCTTTAGCAATTCTCTATACCATAGTGCTTTTCACTATGATAATGATAAGCTGTTTATTGTTGAAGCTCAGACAATCAACTGCAGGGTCTTCTACTAAATATGGCCAATATGAGTAAGGACATTGGCAGACATCCCTACTTTCAGAGCAATGGGAATGTTATTGACTCACTCCTGTGTCTTTCTTGGAGAGAATATAAGCATTGCTGGCATCCAAATCATTTTTTTATTATTGTTCCAAATTCATGATCTAGTAAACAGGTTTTGAAAGCATTGTTATGGTGAACATTTTGTGGTTTATTTTAAGCATTTGGTCTTCAAGACTTGTTGAAAATAAATGCTTTTAGAGTGCAATTATTTTCAAGTATTACACAATAAACTAATATTTGAAAAAATGGTATCTATGTTTGATTGGTAATTAAACTCTCAAATGGTTAGGAAAATCATTTTCTTTGAAAAGGCTGTACTTTAGGACAAGTTACTTGATACACTTAGTAATACTGAGAACTAAAACTATATCTACATATAATTATTAGTGTAGCTTTTTATAGTGGCAGTGTATATGATTTCCATTTATGGCAGCAGTTTCAAATAAAGTGCACTGAAAACTATCTGATATTTGTAAATAAAATATTTATAAATGTCTACAAAAATTGTGAGAGTAATCTCCATTTATAGTAGTCATTTTGAGCATATGAAATTCTTCATTTTAATATAAGTAGCCATGGAGATCCAAGATGGTGGTGATCAGTGCGCACTGTATCTGAGGGCCACAGGATATGAAACTCTGAAATTGGTGAATAGAGGGGCAGTTGAAGCCAGAACACTGACAGTGAGGCTTTCTGGATGAGAGGGGACAACCCGTGAGCTGAAATCATTTGGTTCCAGGTCAATTGCAGACAACTCCAGGGATTGAGAGTGGCGAATGTTCAAACCCCTGAACTTCCCCTTGATCCAAGCACAGGACCCTCTCCTTGGTGGAGACGATCTGCAGTACCTGCTGCTTCAAGCACAGGCCTCCCTTCTCTATAGCTGAGACAGCAGAGATAGGCCTCCCAGTTCCACAGTGGCAACAAAGGGCAGCTGTACAGGCTTCCCAGCGAGCCCCTGTAAGGGCCTCCCAGGTCTGAAAGCTGCTATACAGGTCTCCTAGGACCTTCCAGAAGGCGACTGTACTGGCTTCCCAAGTTTGTGGCTGTGGCAGCAGGGTGAAGGGAGACCTAACAGGAGCCTTCATGCTCTGTGACTTACACAACAGAAGTGGCTACCACAGGTAAGGGTCTCCTTGCCCAACAGACAAACAGTGGCCATCAGTGAGCTGACAGATATCCTACACTCTCATTTGCCCCTGCAGGCCCAAATATGAGAGTGGAGAACAGGGGGAACCCATGTACTTTCTGATTAGGCCCGCTAGCGAGTGAGTGCATGCAGAACCCCAGATCTAGGGTCCTTCTATGCTAGCAGCCAGACATTGGAACCCTCCCACCCACACACTCACTGTTGGCAACATAGGGATTCTTGGGACAGTGTTCTCAAATTGAAGCCCCTGTTCTGTGGGACTACCAGTGGAGTCCAGGCAAATAATTCCTGGAACCCAGACAAAACTGAATACCAGGAGGACCTGGGTACAACAGGCTTGTAGGCACCTGCACGTGGTCATTCCCCCCACGAACAGTGCTAGCACCCGTACCCCCTCCTGTGCATAAGACCCATATTCCAGGCATCTACCTGCTCTAGCACCCTCTCCTTCAAGGCACCCTTCCACGCACATGCCCATGCTTGCTCACCCTCTTTTGTGTACCTGTGCTTGGAACTGTCCTCCCTTAGCTACAGCTGAAACACCAACATCCATTCTGAAACCAGTAGACCTCTCTCATCTTCCTGAAGAATACTCCAGATAACAGAGAAAGAATGACCCAGTCTGATGTACAGATTCCAGGAACAAACAGCAAAAGTTATGGATAAGCAGATGGCTAGAGATTGGCATAAGAACACATCCAACAAAAATCAGGATATATGGCTTCACTAGCAGACCCAAAAATCAATGGACATGCTAATTCTTCAGAAACAAGGAGAATGATCTCAATTCTAGACTTATCCAGATATTAGGGGCACATAAAGAGGAAATGAATAAAGCTCTCAAAGAAACACAGGCAAATACAACCAAATATGGGCATGAGTAGAGGCACAAGCAGAGAAATTTAGAAAGAAATGAACAGAGGCTATTTAAGCTGTGGGCTGGCTTTCCCCGGGGTCCGAGGATTGTTCAATGTTCCTGAATAAACTGCATTGAAAAAAAAAAAAAAAAAAATCTTGTTCCCTTAGACCTCCCACAGGAAGGTTTATGATCCGGGCTGAGCAAGTATCCAATAAACCCTCATGTGTTTTGCAAAAAAAAAAAAAAAAAAAAAAGAAATGAACAAAAAAATAAAGGCCATCATGGAAAGATAGGAATCAACATTCAAACAGATGAAGGAAATGGTGCAAGACATGAAAACAGAATTAGAATCAATAAAGAAAACCCAAAAGGAGAAAACCATGGAGCTGAAGAACTTAGAGAAAAGATCAGAAACCACAAAGATAAGCATCACCAATAAAATACAAGAGAAGGAAGAGAGAATCTCAGACGCTGAAGATACAATTGCAGAAATTAATATATCTCTCAAGGAAAAAGTAAATTCAGGAAAGTTCCAAACACAAAACATCCAAGAAATCAAGGATGCCATGAAAAGACAAAATATAAAAATAATAGGAATAAATGAAAATGAATATTCCAGGCTCCAAGATCCAGAAAATATTTTCAAGAAAAACACAGAAGAAAATTTTTCCAAAGTAAAGAAAGAGATGTACATAAACATATAAGAGACCTATAGAACACCAAATGGACTAGACCAGAAAAGAAACTCCTCATGTCATATAATAGTCACAACACTAAATCTACAGAACAAAGAAAAAATATTAAAAGCAACAAGAGAAAAATGCTGAGTAACATATGAAGGTAGACCTATCAAAATCACACTAGACTTCTCAACAGAAACCACGAAAGCAGGAAGGGCTTGGGCAGGTATCATGCAGACTCTGAGGGACCACAGATGCCAACCCAGATTACTATACTCGGTAAAGCTTTCAATCAACATAGATGGAAAAAACAAAAAAGTCCATGACAAAACTAAACTTAAACAATATCTACACAACCAGCCTTACATAAGATACTAGAAGGAAAACTCCAATCCAACAAAAACTACACTCAAGAAAACACAGTATATAGATAACTTCACAACAAACATTAAAAGAAAACAATCATTGAAACACAGTATTACCATCAACTCCACAATAAAAGGAACTAACATTTATTAGTCATTATTATCAATCAATATCAAGGGACTTAACTCTCCAATAAAAAGACAGAGACTAACAGAATGTTTGCGGAAACAGTATCGAATATTCTGCTGCATCCAAGAAACACACCTCTGCAGCAAAGATAAATACTACCTTAGAGTCAAGGGATGTAAAAATGTTTTTCAAACAAATGGACCCAGAAAACAAGCTGGGGAAGCTGTCCTAATATCTAATAAAATAGACTTTCAACCAAAATTAATCAAAAAAGATGAGGAGGGTATTTCATTCTCATCAAAAGAAAAATCCACCAGGAGGACATCAAAATTCTAAACATCTATGCCCCAAACACAAAAGCACCTACATTTGTAAATGAAACATTATTAAAGCTTAAATCACACATTGATCCCAACACCTTAATAGTGGGAGACGTCAACACTCTACTCTCACCAAGGGATTGATCATCAAGACAGAAGCTAAATAGGAAAATAATGATGATACTTGTAGAGGTCCTAAATTAATTGGACCTAATAGATATCTACAAAACAATTCACTCAAACTCAAAAGAGTATACCTTCTTTTCAGCTCCTCATGGAACCTTCTCAAAAAATAACCATATAGTCAGGCACAAAGCAAGTCTCAACAGATACAAAAAGATTGAAATAATCCCTTGTATCCTATCAGACCACCATGACCTAAAACTAGACCTCAACAACAAAAGAAATAACAAAAAGCCTACATACACATGGAAACTAAACAACTATCTATTCAATGACAGCTTGGTCAGGGAACAAATGTAAAAATAATTTAGAGACTTCCTAAAATTCTATGAAAATGAAGGCACAACTTACCTAAATTTATGGGACACAATTAAAGCAGTGCTAAGTTCATAGCACTAAGCACCTCCAGAAAGCAGTTGGAGATATCTCATACAAGCAACTTAAAGGCACACCTAAAAGAGCTAGGGAGAAAAAAAGGCAGACACACCTAAGAGGAGTAGATGATTGGAAATAATCAAACTCAGAGCTGAAATCAATGAATTAGAAACAAAGAAAATAATTCAAAGACTTATTGAGGCCAAGAGCTGGTTCTTCGAGAAAATCAACAAGATAGACAAACTCTTAGAAAAAAACAATGAAAAGGCAGAGAGAAACCATACAAATCGCAAAATCAGAAATGAAAAGGGGCACGTAACAACTGACACTGAGGAAATCCAATCAGTAGGTTTAACTACAAAAGCCTATACACCATTTGAAAAGCTAAATAAAATGGAAAATTTTCTTCATTGATTCCACTTCCCAAAATTAAATCAAAATCAGGTAGAAAGATTGAATAGCCCTATAACTCCCAAGGAAATAAAAGTTATCCAAAGTCCCCCTTCCAAAAAAAGCCCAGGGCCAGATGGTTTCAGTGCAGAATTCTACCAGACCTTCAGAGAACAGTTAACTCCAATGATCTAAAAACTATTCCACAAAATAGAAATAGAAGGAACACTACCAAACTCATTCTATGAAGCCACAGTCACCTTCGTACCTAAACCACACAAAGACCCAACAAAGAAAGAGAACTTCAGACCCATCTCTGTTATGAACATTGGTGGAAAATGCTCAATAAAGTACTTGCAAACCGAATCCAAGAACACATAAAAGATATCATCCACCAGGACCAAATGGGCTTCATCCCAGGCATGCAGGATGGTTCAATATACAGAAATCCATCAATGTAATCCATCATATAAACAAACCAAAGGAGATAAACCACATGATCATCTCAGAAACCAAAAACGCATTTGACAAAATCCAACACCCATTCATGTTTAAAGTTTTGGAGACACCAGGGATACCAGGCACATACCTAAACATAGTAAAGGCAATATACAGCAAACCTATAACCAACATCAAACTAAACGGAGAGAAACTTAAAGCAATCCCACTAAAATCAGGGACAAGACAAGGCTGCCCTTTCTCTCCATATCTCTTCAACATAGTACTTTCTTTTTTTTTTTAATTCAGCATTTTCATTTTTTATTTAGATTAGTTTCAGATTGTCATTCATATTGTCATTAGTTTTAAACATTCTTTTTTTTTTAAATTTTTCATCAATTACACTTTATTCATTCTGCATCCCCCCATAAGCCCCTCCCTCCTCCCCTCCCAATCCCACCCTCCCTCCTCCCTCTGCTTGCATGCCACTCCCCAAGTCCACTGATAGGGGAGGTTCTTCTCTCCTTTCTGATCTTAGTCTATCAGTTCACATCAAAAGTGGCAACATAGTACTTTCTTAAACATCGAACTTGAAATCCTAACTAGAGCAATAAGACTACTAAAGGAGATCAAAGGGATATAAATCTGAAAGGAAGAAGTAAAAGTATCACTATTTGCAGATGATATGATAGTATATGAGTGCCCCCAAAAATTCAACCAGCTGATAAACACCTTCAGTAAAGTGGCTAGATGCAAAATTAACACACACACAAACACACACACAAATCAGAATCCCTCCAGTATTCCAACAACAAAAGTGCTGAGGAAGAAATTACAGAAACTACACCCTTCACAATAGCCACTAATAACATAAAGTACCTTGATGTGAATCTAACCAAGCAAGTGAAAGACCTGTACAGAAAACAAACAAATGAACAAACAAACAAACAAAACTTTCCAGTCTCTGAAGACAGAAAAAATACAGGAAGATATCAGAAGATGGAAAAATCTTCCATGCTCATGGACCGGTAGGATTAACATAGTGAAAATGGAAATCCTGCTAAAAGCAATCTACAGATTCAATTCAGTTCCCATCAAAATACCAACACAATGCTTTACAGACCTTGAAAGAACAATTCTCAGCTTCATATGGGAAAACAAAACAAAACAAATCCCAGAATTGCCAAAACAATCCTGTACAACAACAAATTGTCTGGAGGTATCTCCATCCCTTATCTCAAGCTATACTACAGAACAATAGTAATAAAAACTGCATAGTCTTGGCATAGAAATAGAATGATGCATCAATGGAATCAAATAGAAGACCCAGAAATAACCACACACACATAGGGATCTTTGATTTTTGACAAATAAGCCAGAATCATACAATGGAAAAAACACAGCATCTTCAACAAGTGGTGCTGGTATATATGGATGTCCACATGTAGAAAAATGCAAATAGACCCATATTTATCACCCTATACAAAACTAAAGTCCAAGTGGTTCAAAGATCTCAACATAAACTCAGACACTCTAATTTGTCAGAAGAAAAAGTGAGGAAGAGACCTGAATTCATTGGCACAGGAGACAACTTCCTGAACAGAACACCAACAGTACAGGCTCTAAGATCAACAATCAATAAATGGGACCTCATGAAACTGAATAGCTTCTGTAGAGCAAAGGACACTGTCATCAGAACAAAATGACAGCCTACAGACTGGGAAAGGATCTTTACCAACCCTATGTCTGGCAGATGGCTAATAGCCATAATATGTAAAGAACACAAGAAGTTAAAAAGCAAAAAAATCAAGTAATCCAATTAAAAAATGGAGTACAGATGTAAACAGAGAATTTTCTATAGAGGAATATCAAATGGTAAAAAAAAAAAAAAAAAAAACACTTAAGGAATTGCCCAATATCCTTATTCATCAGGGAAATGTGAAACCCTGAGATTTCAGTTTACACTTATCAGAATGACTAAAAAACTGAATGGCTAAAAAACTGAAATGACAATACATGGTGGAGAGGATGTGGAGAAAGTGTAACCTTCCTCTACTCCTGGTGGACAATAAATCTGACACTTTCTCAGACAATTAGGAATAGTACTACCTCAAGATCCAGCTATACTTCTCCCAGGCATATATCCAAAATATGCTCAAGTATACAATAAGAACATTTGCTCAACCATGTTTCTAGCATCTTTATTCATAATAGCCAGAACCTGGAAACAACCCATATGTCCCTCAGTGGAGGAATGGATACAGACATTGTGGTTTATTTGCACAGTGGAATACTACTCAACAATTAAAAACAAGGCAATCATGCAATTTGCAGGCAAATGGTGGGAACTAGAAAATATCATCCTGAGTGAGGTATCCCAGAAGCAGAAAGACTCACATTGTATATACTTACTTATAAGTGGATAGTAGAAATAGAATATAGGATAAATATACTAAAATCTGAACACCTAAAGGCAAACTGGATGGATATCAGAAGAGGGAGAAAACAGGGAATAGGACAGGGGCTTATCACAGAGCACCTGTGAAAGACTCTACCCAGAAGGGTATCCAAGCAGATGCTGAGAACCATTACCAAACTTTGGGCAAAGTGCAGGGAATCTTATAAAAGAAGGGGGAGATAGAAAGACCCAGAGGCTGCAGGAGCTCCAGAAGGAGAGCAACAGAACCAAAATCCTGGCTTCTTTTCTAAGGTGTCTTTTCTGAGATTGATACTCCAAACAAGAGCCATTTGTGCACAAAACTAAAGTCCAAGTGGTTCAAAGATCTCAACATATAGGTTCTATAACTTGAACCCCTGCACAGATGTTGCTCATGGCAGCTCAGTCTCCAAGTGGGTTCCCTAAGAAGTGCAGCAGATACCATCTCTGACATGAATTCAGTAGCTGGCTCTTTGATCACTTTCCCTTGATCGGGGAGCAACCTTACCAGACCACAGAGGAAGACTATGCAAGCAGTCCTGATGAGGCCTGATAAGCTAGGGTCAAAGTGAAGGGGAGGAGGACCTCCCCTATCAGTGGACTTGGACAAGGGCATGGGAGGAGATGAGGGAGTGAGGGTGGGATTAAGAGGGAATGTGGGAGGGGGCTATAGCTGGGATAGAAAGTGAACAAACTGTAATTTGTATAAATAAATTAAAAAATCAATAGCTGCTTTTTAATCTCGTACTCTGGGAGTATGTCCTTGTATCCATATTGTCAACAGAAAATCAAATCAACTAGTAGTACATATGTAAATTATTTAAACTGCTTGAATAATCTAGACTAGTCCCTAATTTTTGCTTAAAACTAATGATATGAATGCATTTTTACTTTAGTTACAGGCAATATTTACCAAATTCTACTTAATCAAAAAATACAAGTAACAAATTTCTGTTTTAATGAGAACCTGGAGAAAATTATAGTCCCATTCAATCAATTTAGTTTTGTGAAATACAATGGCATGGTCTGATGAACTGTAAAATATATTTATGCTGAGCACATGCTGTGTATATGAACTGTGGGTGCTATGGCCCCCTAGTGGGGCCTGGTGGACAGTGAGGGAGGTTTCCATTCCACTGTGTAGTACAAGTGTCCATGTCTTCTGGCATACAGCATGATACAAAAAAAGAATCCCAACAAAATGATAGAACCTCAGATTGGGCTGGAACAGGGTGATGGCTGCTTCTCCAGACTTCACAGAATTTCCCTTGGCTGCTGGCAGGCCTGGCACCTCCCTATAGTGACAGTGGGATGTTTGGCTACTCCAGAGCTTGTGTCAATTCCCCATTGTTACACAGGCTGTATAAAAATGCTTGCTGCTGTACAAGGACAAGCTGTGTTCATAACAGCTTTATTCATAACTTGAAGAAACCTAGATGTCCATAAACGAAATAAATGAATAAAGAAAATATGGTACATTTATATAATGGAATACTGAGCAGCTATTAAAAACAAGAAAATCATGAAAACTTGCAGGCAAATGGATGGAACTAGAAAAGATCATCCTGAGTGAGGTAACCCAGAAGTAGAAAGACACTGGTATGTACTCATAAGTGGAGATCAACCACATAATATAAGATAAACTTATTAAAATCTCCAGATCCCAAGGGAGGCTCTCTTTCAGTCTAACTCAGATGGGGAAATAGAATAGAGAATGGAAGTGGATTTAGAGAAGGAACTGGTTGGGAGCTGGCTTGGAGAGGGAAGTGAGGGGGTAGGATCAGATGTGGGGAGAGTGGGGAGGTGAGGTGAGAAGGTTTGGAGAGAAAAGGGTCCAACAGCCATCTCCCAAATTTCATTTGTGTTCTTTTGTCAAGTGTACCTTATATTCAAATGGTTCAGCAAATTCTTAGTGCATTGACTTTGAGTTACTTTGCATATTTATCAACTTGAGTTCTCCCCCAATTAATCATTACTGGCTTATTATTTTTACCTTCCCCATTTGATGTCTAATAAATAAGGACCTCTCTTAAGCATATACCACAAATACTAAGCAGCAAATCATAATACATTGCATTTGCAAAATACTATGATTTATAAATCTCTTTCATATGCTTCCTTTCATTTTGTGCTTGCTTGTTATTTTTTTAATTATAAAAGCTATTCAAGTGTAATGAGAGTCCTAGAGCCTATGTTGTGGCAATACTCAATGTGTATTCTATATGCCCAGGGCTATCTAGATGCACAATAAAGAACACCCTCTGAGGGTTGCAGATTCTGATCTGTCCTAGAATAACTGTATAAATTGACATTGATATGTGCTTCCAGCACTACAGAAAGAATCCAGGTGAATAGATGAGAAGGAACTTGCATTATGGAGAGATATTGTTCAGGTAATCTGTTTATTCAGAAACACAATAGTTTGTATTAAGATGGAAGAGGCGATTTTGTAGAGCCCATGCAGAAGTATTTTGTGCTAAAAGCTCAGGGTCAGAGTGACAGTGACAGGTTCTGATAGGCAGTAGATTAAATTATTATTAGAGCCAAACTAAGAGCTTGAAGGCACAGGGCCATTGCTATTGATTGCTTAGTAACACACTACTAAACACATAATATTACAAATTACTTTGGAATGTATTGGTAAAACAAGCTCATGGCATGGTGGCTGACTTCAGAGGTATGGTGCAAGCAGTTGATGCCAATGGGGCATAAAACAGATCTGGAGTGGCAGAAGCAGAGATGACAAATGCCACAAGGACAAAGGAAATGATTGTGAGCCATTCATAGAAAAATGTGAACACTCCTTAAACTATTCTTCCCCATTAGATCACATCAGAAAGACTTGACTTTTGCAGGGTGGTAGTGGTTATATTTTATTAATATTGGAATCCTCTTAAAGACATTTTTTGTTAGTGTGGTGGTGGTGATTAAACAAATGGATTAATGCTTACTAAGTAATTGTTCTACTACTGAGCTACAGCCATAGCACTCTTACGAAATATTCTGTCTCCCATACTCACCTCCTTTGTGGATTTCAAAGAAACTAAATGTTACATACATATTATAGACTTTTATAATAATCTTTTCTGTTACTAGCAAACCCAGTTCAGTCTATACAAATCCTTATTTTTTTTTTTGTTAATACACTTCTTGAATAGTCACCATTTCTCCCAGTCATTGGTTCTATTCCATTTCACACTATTTGTTGTAGTATTCAAATTTAAATGTTCAGATAATTTTTGAATAATTATACATTTGAAACCATTTGTCAGTGTATGTAGGGAGTTCCAGGGTGATATAACAAAGGCATAAAATGTACTGGAAATGCATACAAATTGTAAAATAGCACTCAAAAGAGGAAGAAATTTTAAAATAGTATGGAACAGTGGCTAAATATAAAGTCTCTCATTGTCTAGGTTCCAAGAAAGTACAAAGGCCATTTTTGTATTCTAATATAGTGGCACAGTAATGGTTCTAGCTATATTCAAAAGCAGGAAAGATAAATTGTTATATACTTTTCAATGTTTATAAAAGTGTTAGTTTTTACTAATTTAGGCAATTCATATACTGACTATCCTAGATCCAAGGGGATTCCACTAAGCTGTGGGTTCACATAGCAGATGGTAAATCTGGACTCTGGTCTGCAGAGTATGCATTCATAGAGTAGAGCTTGCAGTACTGTGTAGCCAGTAATCTACATAAAGAGCCTTTCAATGGAGAAGTAAAAAACAGAAGTTATGAAATATGATCTTACTTAGAAGATTGTTAAGACGGAAGAAATCTTTCAAAAGATGGGATAAAAAAGGAGACCAAGGAAAGACTACCTTTATGTACTAACATGCAGATGTAGCAACCTTTTATTAGATGTTTATGTTTTCATCTCTGGGTAGGAAAGGAGTTATTTATCTTTAATTTGTTTTTAAAATTTTTGAAACACAGTCATATTGAGTATCTCAGGCTGGCAGCAGACTTGTTATAAAGCCTAGGATGGCCTCTAACTTAACATCTGAATGATTTTGCTTGCCTACTCATAAGACCACAGGGTTATGTCACCATGCCCTGCTTGGAAAAGAATTATTAAAGCACCAAGCCTAATGATAGCTTCAGGTGTTACTGTTATAGCTCCAAATTTTTCAGTCAAGTAATTTTAGAAGTAGTTTATGCTAACATATCTAGCATCAAGAAGTGTTGTATCTAAACCTATAAGATACCTTTGGGAACTGGTGTTGTTATGCTGAGTCAAACAACCTTCCCAATTACAGAGACACAGGATCATAGAAGAAGACACTGAGTTAAGAGGTGAGCCACCCAAACTTGTATTGCTTCTTGGAGATACTAAAAAATCACAGCCGGAAATAAATGGGTGAACAAATATGTGTATGATAGTACATACAGAATAAAAATTAGTGTTTAATAAACTATAATTTAAGAAAAAAGCTGATGGAACAAAATAAGCATGTATTAATTTAGAAAGATAATTAATTTGAAAATATTTTAGCCATAAATGACATGAACTAAAAGCTAACAATGTTTATTAAACACATGATGATGATGTTAAAAATCAATGTGTGCAGGTATATATTCACTTATAAGTGGCTACTAGACCTATTATATAAGAATAACATACTAAAATCTGTATACGTAAAAAAGCTAAGCAAGAAAGAAGTTCCTGGGTAAAATGATCAATCCTTACTCAGAAAGACAAACGAGATGGACATTGGAAGAAGGAGAAAACAAGAAAAAGGACAGGAGCCTACCACAGAGGGCCTCTGAAAGACTCTACTCAGCAATGTATCAAAGCAGATGCTGAGACTCTTAACCAAACTTTGGGCAGACTGCAGGGAATCCAATGAAAGAAGGGGGAGATAGTGGGACCTGGAAAGGACAGGAGCTACACAAGGAGAGCAATAGAACCAAAAAATATGGGCCCAGGGTTCTTTTCTGAGACTGATACTCCAACCAACCAAAGACCATTCATGGAGATAACCTAGAATCACTGCTCAGATGTAACCCATGGCAGCTCAGTATCCAAGTGGGTTCCCTAATAAGGGGAGCAAGGACTGTCTCTGACATGAACTCTGTGGCTGCCCCTGCAGCCTTACCAGGCCACAGAAGAAGACAATGCAGCCTGTCATGATGGGACCTGGTAAGCTAGGGTCAGATGGAAGCAGAACAGGACTTGCCCTATCAGTTGACTTAGAGAGGGGCATGGGAGTAGATGAGCGAGTGAGGGTGGGATTGGGAGGGAATAAAGAAAGGGGCTACAGCTGGAATACAAAGTGAACAAACTGTAATTAATAGAAAAAAATAAAAATTTAATTTAAAAAATCAATGTGTACAATAGCAATAGGTGAAAAAAGAGGTCATGAATTTGAAAAAAACAGTGGGAAGGGTATAGAGGAGGGCTTGGAGGCAGAAAAGGGAAGAGAGAAATGTTGCAATTATATTATCAAAAATGGAATATAAAGAGATCTTCTTAATCTCAAAAGAGATTAAGAAATGGACACTCACTAACCTCTAAGTAGATTAAAATATGAAAATATGAATGAAGTATATTCTTTGTACTAAAAAATGTAATAACATATTCACCAAGACAAAATTGATCATCTATATTATGGTAATTATAGTAATTCATATAATAGAGCATCACAAAGCAAAGCTTTTTATATTATGTGAAGTTTATTTAATGGAATCAGAGATGACTTTACTACGCTATCAGGTGAAAAGCAATCTTGGCAATATGTTTAGGATAATTTTATGTCTGCAAAACCAATACTACATATAATATATTAAATATTATACATACATTATAAAAACGCATAGAGAAATGGATGCTAAAAGTAAATATATAGGAAAATGATAACAGGCAATGATTATTTTCCAATCCCTCTTTCTTTCTTTCTTTCTTTCTTTCTTTCTTTCTTTCTTTCTTTCTTTCTTTCTTTCTTTCTTTCTTTCTTTTCTTTTCTTTTTCGTTTTTGTTTGTTTGTTTGTTTTGGTAGGATCTCATTTAGTTCAGGTTGGCCTTGAATTTGTTATATGTAGATAAGGATGAATTTGCTCTTCTTGCTTCTGCTTCACAAAAGCTCAGATTACAGGCATGTGGCAACATGCTTGGGCTTTCTCTTTTTGTACTCCCTATATTTTCACTTTGTGTGCTTCCATTTCATTTTTCTACATCTAGAAAAAAATAGTAAGAAAAAATTTATTAACGACTTAAGAAGAGTAGAGTATTAGTTACTTTCCTCACTGTTGTGGACAGCTACCTGATAGAAGAATATTTCTTTGGGGTTATATTCCAAGGAGATACAGTCAATTGTGATTAAGAGACACATTGGCAGTAGTGAGGGAGAGAGAGAGAGAGAGAGTGATCAGAGCTCTTTTTGTTTTCTTCTTTTTGTTTAGTCTAGGACTCCAGCACGTGGAATGGTGCTGCCCATATTCAGACAGGTTTTTCCTCTTCAGTTAAAACTTTCTGAAAAAAGCATACTAGACACATTCCATAGGTATGTTTCCGTGGTGATTCTAAATCCAATGACACTGACAATGAAGATTAATCATCCCAAGAAGTAACCACAGACAAAATTCAGACGTGATATCTAAGAATTTGTCTCATGAAATTCTATTGGTCTTTAGATGTTTACAAACAAATTCTCATACAATGTAGTTAACTCAGGGTCATCAATGTGATTATAGTAATTTTGAATGGCCTTGGTTTGCCAGTGTTTGTAGGACAAACATCCATGTGTATGTGTTATGGCTATTCATCATCTAAACTTCCTTTGAATGGTTAAGGAATTCATCTACTGTGTGAGTAACGGGAAAGACTAAGTTTTGTCTTTTACTGTCCAGGCCTTTAGTCCTAAAATATGTGTGTTTGACCTAAGCTCATTAAAGTCTCCATTTAGGAAGCTGGACTGTAAAACAAAATAGCAGGACTGGGAAATACTTTCTTTTGGGGATCATAAATTTGGCTGTAGCTTTTAGTTATTAGCAGTGCCAATTACTAAACAGATTGTCCCATGGCATAATGTGCATCAAAGGCTCCCATGGCTGTCTCCTATCCTCTTGTAGCTCCTTGCATTTACATGGATCTTAGGTTTAAGATCTTTCTGTGAGGTCTGTGAAGTACCTAGCATTTCCCCCAGAAACTCACTATTTGTATGAATCACTTTTGCTGCTTGAAATTAAGAATATTTACTATATACCTACTTAATGTATTTTATAGTTACCATAATCTTGACCCCCAAAACATGAGCAAGGAATACCAAATTAAGCCATAAATATAGATGAAGAGTAATTGTATTAATACTAGTAAATTAAATTTCACATCACATGGAAAATTTCTATCAAAGCTACATAGACCTATTTCAAAAATACAGACATATTTTCTCCAAGAAAAACATTTACATATTACATAAATAGATAGAAATATATTAGTTGTTGTTATAATGAATAGAAATAGATTTTGCTGATAAAGACTCAGGAGCCAGATGCTGCAGCCAAAACCTACTAGCTCAGAGAGGCAGAGAAAGCACCCAGCTAATCTTTCTACTCAGCCAACATCCCAGAAGAAAAAAGCCTTTTTTAATCAGCTCACATTCCAGATGGAAAAAAGCTAAAAGCCAAAAGCTAAGAGCCCCATAGTCCTTTCTTCCATGCTGTCTTAAATACCTTCAACTCAAAGTCTCTTCTTTGCTTAATCCCTGTCCCTGTCAGCTGTTTACTTGCTCCACCTCTTGTCCTAGGGTTAACTTTATTTAATCCTGTTTACAGAAAGTTTTTTGATTAAAGGTATGCGATAGGGCTGAGTCACTCCACAACTAGAAACAGGTTTTTACAGTTCACAGTCTTTCAGTTCACAATAGAATCAAATATCCTGCAACAATTATTTCTCCATAGATGCTTTAAATAAAGTTTCATACCCCTTTTTTCCCAATTCTAAAATTGTTAATAATTAAATATGTACTATCCTGCATTAGACTCTACACAGATAAGATACAACCACTTATTTTATAGAACCTACAAAAACAAAAACAATAACTTACTTCAGTATAAACAAAGGCAAGTGACATATAAAGTATGATGTTTATAATCTTTGGTAGAGGACTATTACATAAGATAATGATAATGTGACCCAAAGATTCTGGCATTGAACTGTTGGAAGACAGGAAGGACATTGTGTTGTTTGATTTTCTTTATATGTTGTCTGGTAAAACTACTACTTTAATCCTGAGAGTTTCTGAATCATGACAATTATGTTTACTCCCTAAGTACTATGTTTTCTACATTGTACACACTACAATCACTAAATGTAGGTCAATTAATAGATTAGGCAATGATCTTTAAATTCTAGCATGCATGGGAATCATTGGAAACATTGTTAAGTTACAAATTGTTGAGGTAAGTTAAATGCTTTTGAAGCTAGGACTATGTTTTCTGTGCAGTTGAGTGAGCACATGAGGTTTCATATCCAGGCCACAGAAAGCAATTTAAGCATATTCTTTTTTTCAAGCATGCCTTCTCTTTATTCATCACCGTTTCACTATCAAAATGTAAGGCAAGAGTGAAAGAACGGATGGTGTGTGTCTAGAAAATGAAGTAATAATTCCCTCAGGAGTATGAGTCTCTGGGAAGACACCTGTGTTCAAATTTTCTGGTTCTGTTGCTCTCTTTGTGGGGTTTCTGTCCTCTCCAGATCTAAAAATATGGAACGCTTCATGAACCAAGTATCAGGCATGGAAATAACCTGGAACCCCTGCACAGATGTAGCCCATGGCAGTTTAGTGTCCAAGTGGGTTACATAGTAATGGGAAGAGAGACTGCCCCTGACATAATCTGATTGGCCTGCTCTTTTATCACCTCCCCCTGAAGGGAGAGCAGCCTTACCAGGCCACAGAAGATGACAATACAGCCACTCCTGATGAGATCTGATAGACTAAGATCAGAAGGAAGGAAAGGAGGACCTCCTCTGTCAGTAGACTTGGGGAGGGACATGTGTGAAGAAGGGAGAGGGAAGGTGGGATCTGCAGGGGAGGAGGGAGGGGTTTATGGGGGGATACAAAGTGAATAAAGTGTAATTAATAAAATTAAATTAAATTAAAAAAATAATTCCCTCAGGGAAAAAAGAAAGTCTATTTTTACTTTTAGTCCAGGCCCAAGCCTGAGATGGAAGTTGAATAAACAGAGTCATCTTTGTTCATAGCCACTTTAGCTGTTTGTTTTTTGAGACAGACACTCTCATATCTACAGCTTGCTTAGAAACTACTTTTTAGTGACTCTAAACTCCTGATCCCCATGCTCCTACCGCCTAAGTATTAAGTTTACAGGTTTGCATCATATATGTCCTACTCATCCCAGCCCTAATCAATCTTAGATTATATAGACATGTGAGGCTATAGTTATAACTAGAACACAGTGTGAACATGCCAGCAGTCTCCTTTGGGCTATACACACTCACTAACAACCTCTTAAAGAAGCAGACAGCATGATGAAATCTGAAAATTGAGCAATGTAGGATTTTCCTATCTCTCATTATGTCTTCAGTTATCCATCTCATGCTATACTTGGTTATAGATACCTCAATAGATAAATTTGCTGTGTAATGAAATTGTATCATTCTTTTAACTGAATGATTGACAGCTGTGCTATTTCTGTTACATAAAGTAAGTTTTACAGTAGATGTAATAAAGATGATGATAATGTGCCCAGATTACTTTTTTTCTAGGCTAGATATTCTGTTGTCCTTTGGAGAACAGATCTCTTCTTTCCTTTTGCAATTTATTTTCTATGTTAAAAATATATTTTCTATCTATTTTAAAAACAAACAAACAAACAAACAAAAAACTTTCTTTAACCTTGGAACACTCAGGCCTAAATGGAATATCTCCATCAAATCTTTTCCCTGAGGGTTCTAGGAACCCTGAAAAAGAGGAGGCAGAAAGAGTGTAAGAGCCAGAAAAGATGGTGGACACCAAGGAAACATGGCCTTCTAGACACAGCATGACTAATAAACATATGAACTCACAGAGAGACTGTTGCAGCATGCACAGGAAGGTAAAACTACAATTAGGACATATTATATGAAAAAAAACTATTTTAAATAAAAGAAAAAATGTCTCTACTTTGTTTTAAGTTCCTCACTCATCAACATTTTGGTATTATAAAGAGTTAATTGATTATTTATTACCAGCTTTTCAATAAAACCACTTTCATGAGCAAGTCTAAATGATCCTGTATTACTGTAAAAGAGCACAGTTGGAGTAAATTACAATTACATTTCTTTTATGCTGAAATGAAAGGTCATTTTCTCACACTGAGCTATTAAACATGTATTCTAATAAGCTACATCCAACATTTTAAACACACCATCTTTATTGGTGTCTTTCTATACTCCATTTCTTTTACTGAACTGCATTTCTGTTTATGCCAGCATCCTCTAATAATGCCATGACTTACTTAGCAAAATGTTTCCACTTCTGGTGACAGGCCAAGCTTGTATACAATGTGCTTTCACATAAAAGCTTCCTCATAGAGTACTACTATGTGAACTATTTTGGTAGGGATTTTATTATTTTATAATGACACTTTGTAATTACATGAGAGAAAGTTAATTTCAAATTAACTTGTACAAAGTCATCATGTAACATTTTGACCAGAAAAGCACTAGGCTGTATGTCATTTGAATAATATGCAGAAAGTGGGAGAGGCATTTCACTAATCCTAAGTTTTAATATTATATTCGTATTTGTATGCAGTCTAATTATATTTAATAAAATGTAGGGCTATATAAGAAGCACAAATCATGTACAGAGATTCATTGCATAAATTAAGATAGCATCTATAGGCTCCTGTGTAATTTACTAAATAAGAATGTTACTGTAATTTAACTTAAAGCATTTGAAATGAGCTCATCATTATGTGTCTTTAAGAGAAATGCATTTGTAAAGGTTTAAAAATGTTTAGTGATAAATTTGGAGTTTTATAGTCATGAAAATTCAAGTGTGCTTGTTTTACAATTCTTTCTAATAAAAATACTGAGAAGTATTCTAATCAATCTCTTCTGGATATAAACATAGAAATTAATCACTTTCCCATACCAGAAAACCGCTCTGTAGCCTTGGCTGTCCAGGTCTCAATGTGTAGACTAGGCTGGCTTCAAACTCACAGAGATCTGTATCCGTCTGACTCCTAGATGAAGGGATTATAGGCATGAACCAACATGTCCAGCTTCTCCTTAACTTTCTATGCAGTAATTTCTATTTATAATAAGCATTGCTGAGGGGTGACTTAATTATAATTCTAACATAATCTCCACAAGCTTTATCCTTTCATAGTTCTTTCACTTTGAGCATAGATAAAACCTATGAATATGGGTCTGCTTGACAATGATTATACAACAATTTATGGGGAAAGGAATTTTGTACTTAGTGACTAATTGAATGAATCACTAAGAGGAGGTTAGGCAATTGCCCAAAAGTGAAATGTGATGCATGACAGAGATTCAAGGAAAGAAACATTCTTCATTGTTAGATTTAGTGAGGTGTCCATGTAGTAAGACATATGAACTGTCTGAGTTCACCATGAATAAAGAAATTAGGACTTCACTTTTCTAGTCACAAGAAACTGAATTATCTCATAACTATACGAGTTTAGAAGTTGATTCTGAGCACTGGATAAGAGCCCAGCTGAAAGGACACATGGACACATTCATTTTAACCTAGGGAGACCCAGAAAACTCAGCCAAAGTTGTAACAAGACTTATGACATAAAGAAGGGGAAACTGATGGGTGTTATTTTGAGCCTGTAAATTTGTGATAGTGCGTTAGTGTTTTAGTTTGAATCTGGAATGCTTATAAAGGCCAATAACTTGAATGTTTTGTTTCTGGCTTGTACTATTCTTAGAAACTGATGAGATCTTTAGAAGATAGGGCCTAATAGAAGAAAGTTAAGCTATGAAGGCATGTGTCATGAAGAGGAATATTGGGAGCCTGGGCTTTTATTGATTCTTATTGTTTCTTCAGCCACCATGAGGCAAACAGACCTCCTCTGCCATGTGCTCAGTATGATGTATTGTGTTGCCAAAGAACTAAAAGTATAGGGCAACTGAACCATGGATTAAAACCTTTAAAACACTGAGTCTAAAACAAACAAACAAAAATAAAAATAGTGATTGCAAATAACCTACCTTCTTTTAAGTTAGGTAGGCTTTGTGGATATAGTAGCATCCATTAGTGTGGATGTTTTGTCACAGTGATGAAAAACTTACTAAAACATTTAGAAAACTAATATAGGGTTTAACTTGCATACACTAAAATTCACTCATTTTAAATGTAGTATCTGATTAAAAGAAAAAATGTCTGACTTCAATCTATTTTAATCATTAGCATCATTCTTGTTAGTGAAGTTGTTTTATTCTTTAAAAAACACAAGCATACAGTCAAACTGATTAATCATTCCATTACATAATCTGTAAACTTTTTCAAGCCATTTATTTGAGATTTGATGGCAAATACATTCTTATTATGTTGAGATGCTCTGAATCTTCTGTATCTTTTCTGTCCACATTGAGAAATAAGAAAGAAGTTTTAGTGAGCATGGAGGGAAAGAGGAATGATAGTCATTTGATTTGACATCCTATTCTGGTTTTAATATCAGAAGTGGGCTTATATTGATCATTACCAGGATGTTACCTAGGTCACTCACTTGTTAATGGTAGATTAAAAAAAAGGCAAATTCAGGTATTGACTAGGGACTAGAAGTAGGAAGTGAGCTATGAGTCATCTGAAGATGAGGAAATAAAGTGAAAGGAGATCATGAACTCTGGCAGGTAAAAGTTAAGGAACAGATTTACAAGTTTCAGTTTGTTTTATGGAGAAATAAAGGTGAGAAGTACAAGTATAGATTTTTTTTAACTTAAAATTGTTTTAAAATATTATAAACTTTATTATAAAAAATCACAGATAGATAGATAGATAGATAGATAGATAGATAGATAGATAGACAGTTAACACACCAAAATTAACCTGACCCAAAATCTATACAACTCAATGACTGTCTTGGTTAGGGTTTTAATTGCTGTGTAGAGGCACCATGACTATGGCAACTCTTATAAAGGAAAGCATTTAATTGGGGATAGCTTATAGTTCAGATGTTTAGTCCGCTGTTATCATGGTGGGATCATGGTGACATGTGGATAGATATAGTGCTGGAGAAGTAGCTTACACTTCTATATCTCGATACTTGGGAAGCAGAAAGAAAGTGATGCTGGGCCTAGCTTGAAATATGAAACCTCAAATCCCACCTCTAGTGATACATCTCCTTCAGCAATGCCACACCTCCTAATAGTGTCACTACCTATGAGTTTATCGGGGCCATTTTATTCAAAGCACTACAATGACTCTCTACACAACTAAGATAGGAATTGAGAATGGAAAATGTGGGGCTTCCCATTAAATTTTATACTTTCAGCATTGAATATATTTTACACATTTATCCACTATCAACCTCCCAAAAATTAATGACAGAATTAGAATCACATAGTTAGGGTAATATTGTCTTCCATAACTTGTGTCCATTACCTGAATTTAGTCCTTATATTTAGTTGTTTTTGTTATTTTTCTCTGTGTTATACTGCATTTACACACATATTTGTTTATAGATGTATTATTTACTTGATTCCATCACAAGGAATACTTTTCTTTTGTGTGACCTCACTTAATATTGAAGTCTATCCATATTCATGTAAAATTATTTTTTCCTTTTTTTTAACTTTTATTAATTACACTTTATTCACTTTGTATCCCCCCATAAATCCCATCCTCCTCCCCTCCTAATCCCACCTTACCTCCTGATTCTTCACACATGCCCCTGTCCACTGATGGGGTGGGTGTCTTCCTCTCCTTCCTTCTGATCTTAGTCTATCAGATCTCATCAGGAGTGGCTGAATTGTCATGTTCTGTGACCTGGAAAGGCTGCTCCCCCCTCAGGGGGAGGTGATCAAAGAGCAGCCCAATCAGATTATGTCAGAGGCAGTCCCTGTTCCTATTAAAATGAAACCCACTTGGACACTGAACTGCCATGGGCTACATCTGTGCAGGGATTCTAGGTTATCTCCATTCATGGTACTTGGTTGGAGTATGAGTCTCTGGAAAGACCCCTGTGTTCAAATTTTCTGGTTCTGTTGCTCTCCTTGCGGGGTTCCTGTCCTCTCTGGATCTTACTATTTCCCACTTCTTACATAAGATTCCCTGCACTCTGCCCAACAGTTGTCCATAACTGTCAGCATCTGCTTTGATAGTCTGAAGGGCAGAGGCTTTCAGAGGCCCTCTGTGGCAGGTTCCTAGGTTGTTTCCTGTTTTCTTCTTCTTCTGATGTCCATCCTCTTTGCCTTTCGGGATGGGGATTGAGCATTTTAGTCAGGGTTCTCCCCCTTGATTAGTTTCTTTAGATGTTTAGATTTCAGTAGGTTTATCCTATATTATATGTCTATATGAGTGAGTATGTATCCTGTGTGTATTTCTGCTTTTGGGACAGATCACTCAGGATGATCCTTTCTATTCCTACCATTTACCTGCAAATTTCATGATTTCTTTATTTTTCATTGATGAGTAATATTCCATTCTGTAGATGTACCAAAATTTCTGCATCCATTCTTCAGTTGAGGGGCACCTGGGCTGTTTCCAGCTTCTGGCTATTACAAATAAAGCTGCTATAAACATGGGAGCAAATGTCATTGTTGTGAACTTGAGCCTCTTTTGGATATATGCCTAGGAGTGGTATGGCTAGATCTTGAGGAAACACTATTCCTTGTTGTCTGAGAAAGCACTGGATTGATTTCCAGAGTAGTTGTACAAGTTTACATTCCCTCCTGCAGTGGAGGAGGGTTCCACTTTCTCCACAACCACTTCAGCATGTGTTGTCACTAGAGGTTTTGATCTTGGCCATTCTGATGGGTGTAAGGTGAAATCTCAGGGTCATTTTGATTTGCATTTCCCTAATGTCTAATGATGTTGAGCATTTCTTTAAGAGTTTCTCTGCCATTTGATATTCCTCTACAGAGAATTCTCTGTTTAGCTCTGTTCCCCATTTTTTAAGTGGATTACTTGGTTTGCTGCTTTTCAGCTTCTTTAGTTCTTTATATATACTGGATATTAGCCCTTTGTCAGATAAAGGGTTGGTGAAGATTCTTTCCCAATTTGTAGGCATTCATTTTGTTTTGAAGACGGTGTAGTTTGCTTTACAGAAAATTTTCAGTTTCATGAGGTCCCATTTATTGATTGTTGCTCTTAGAGCCTGTGCTGTTGGTGTTCTGTTCAGGAAGTTGTCTCCTGTACCAATGAGTTCTAGGGTCTTCCCCACTTTTTCTTCTAACTGATTTAATGTGTCGGGTTTTATGTTGAGGTCTATGATCCACTTTGTTGAAAATATTTTCTGGGCCTTGGAAGAGGGAATCTTCTTTTTCTTCTATTCCAATTATTCTTAGGTTTGTCTTTTTAAGTTGACTTGAATTTCTTGGACAGTCTGTGTTAGGAATTTTTTTAGATTTAACCTTTTCTTTGACAGATACATCTATTTCTTCCATTGTATCTTCCACACCTGAGATTCTTTGTTTAATCTCTTGTAGTCTATTGGTTATGCTTACCTTTGTAGTTCCTGTTTTCTTCCCTAAGTTCTTTCCACAATTTCCTCCTTTCATGTTTTCTTTAATTTTTTTCCAATTCTATCTTCAGACCTTGAAACTTTTTGTTGATTTCCTTCACCTGTCTGAGTGTATTTTCCTGTTTTTCCTTCAATTCCTTCAGCTGTTTGTTTGAACAATCCTCTGTTTCTTTTATTTCTTTCAATGATTTAAGTATTTCCTCTCTAAATGGCACAAACTATTTGGCTGCAACTTCTTGTATATTTTACAGATGGCCATAATCTGTTTGAGTTTATCTTCATCTATGTCTTTATGCATTTGATTTGTTTCCTCTGTTATCCTCTTCATGAGCATAGATGTTAGGTCATCTTCTTGAATTTATTTATGTTGGGGTGTCCAGGGCTACTTGTTCCTGGATAACTGGGTTCTGGAGATGCCATATTGCTCTGTCTTTTGTTGGTTGAGTTTTTACGCTGGTCTCTACCCATTGTGCTATCTTAGGTGTTTGGAGTTTGTTTCTGGTGGTTCCTGTAATCCTGTGGTGGAGAGAATCTCCTTGGCAGGAAGATGGATTTCCTGAAGGAATCCTCCTCAACTTTTTGTGTATAGTCACTGTATGGCTGGTGTTTCTCAAGAGTTGTCACACCTCACCTCAGGCGTAGAGACCTGAGTGGTATCTGTGGTCCTTTTTAGTGGAGAGGGCCCTCCTCTCACCCAGAGAATTCCTGGAGATAGCTGCCCTGCTTCTGGGTTTCTTGCTGTAAATTAGTGAGCTGCTGCTGTAAACCTGGGTGTCTCGTAGTTTGGTCATTTTTGTTAGGGATAACTGGTTGCCCCTTGGAGCAGATTCTGGGGGTTGAATGCAGGGCTTCTGTAGGTCTGAGGCTGGGGCTCTGTGCCCCAGTACCCAAGCGGTAATCAGTGGAGGGTGATTACTGTTCTCCTGGTAGCAGCAAGCTAGCTGGTGCACAGCAGGTACTGTGTTGGGCCAGTCTGCAGGACATTTTCCGGGGATATACTACATGGCCTAAGTCTTTCCCCTTTGCTTTGTTCCTTGTGAGGATTTCTCCCAATAGGGACTCAAGTACACAACAATGACATTTGTTCAACCATGTTTGTAGCAGCTTTATTAGTAATAGCCACAGCCTGGAAACAACCCAGATGTCCCTCAGTTAAGGAATGGATACAGAAATTATGGTACTTTTACACAATGGAATACTACTCAGCAATTAAAAAGGAGGAAATAATGAAATTTGCAGGCAAATGGTGGGACCTAGAAACGATCATCCAGAGTAAGGTATCCCAAAAACAGAAAGACACAAATGGTTTATACTCACTTATATAGAACTATAAGATAGGATAAATATACCGAAATCTATCCACCTAAAGAAGATAAACAATAAAGAGTACTCAGGGGATGGTGACCAGTCCTCACTTAGAAAGACAAATGGCTGAGAAGAAAATTAGGGAAACAACACCCATCACAATAGCCACAAATTACATAAGGTTCCTCGGAGTAACCCTAACCAAGGAAGTCAAAGACTTGTATGAAAAAAATTTCAAGTCTCTGAAGAAAGAATTAGAAGAAGATATCAGAAGACGGAAAGATCTCCCATGCTCATGGCTTGGCAGGATTAACAGAGTAAAAATGGCCATCTTACCAAAAGCAATCTACAGATTCAATGCAATTCCCATCAAATTACCAACACAATTCTTTACAGACCTGGAATGAAAAATTCTCAACTTCATATGCAATAACAAGAAACCTAGAATTGCTAAAACAATTCTCTGCAATAAAAGATATTCTGTCGGTATCTCCATCCCTGATCTTAAGTTGTACTATAGAGTAACAGTTATAAAAACTGCATGGTACTGACATAGAAACAGAATGGTTGATCAATGGAACCGAACAGAGGACCCAGATATAAACCCACACACTTATGGACACCTGATCTTGGACAAAGGCGCCAAAACCATACAGTGGAAAAAAGATAGCATCTTCAACAAATGGTGCTGGTCCAACTGGATATCTACATGTATAAAAATGCAAATAGATCCATACTTATCACCATGCACAGAACTGAAGTCCAAGTGGATCAAAGACTTCAACATAAAACCACACACATTAAATCGGCTAGGAACAAAAGTGGGGAATACCCTAGAACAGGAGAAAACTTCCTGAACAGAACACCAACAGTACAGGCTCTAAGAGCAACAATCAATAAATAGGACCTTATGAAACTGAAAAACTTCTGCAAAACAAAAGACACCATCATCAAAACAAAGTGACTGCCTACAGATTGGGAAAGAATCTTCACCAACCCTTTATCTGATAAAGGACTCATATCCAGTATATATAAAGAACTAAAGAAGCTGAAAAGCAGCAAACCAAGTGATCCACTTAAAAAATGGGGAACAGAGCTAAACAGAGAATTCTCTGTAGAGGAATATCGAATGGCAGAGAAGCACTTAAAGAAATGCTCAACCTCATTAGCCATTAGGGAAATGCAAATCAAAACAACCCTGAGATTTCACCTTACACCCATCAGAATGGCCAAGATGAAAAACTCAAGTGACAACACATGCTGGAGAAGTTGTGGAGAAAGGGGAACCCTTCTCTACTGCTGGTGGGAATGTAAACTTGTACAACCACTCTGGAAATCAATCCGGCACTTTCTCAGACAACTAGGAATAGCGCTTCCCCAATATCCAGCCATACCACTCCTGGGCATATATCCAAAAGAGGCTCAAGTACACAAAAATGACATTTGCCCAACCATGTTTGTAGCAGCTTTATTTGTAATAGCCAGAAGCTGGAAATAGCCCAGGTGCCCCTCAACTGAAGAATGGATGCAGAAATTGTGGTACATCTACACAATGGGATATTACTCAGCAATGAAAAGTAAGGAAATCATGAAAATTGCAGGTAAATGGTGGGACCTGGAAAGGATCATCCTGGGTGAGTTGTCCCAGAAGCAAAAAGACACACACGGTACATACTCACTCATATAGACATACAACATAGGACAAACCCACTAAAATCTGTGCATCTAAAGAAACTATGCAAGAGAGAGGACCCTAACTAAAACGGTCAATCCCCATCCTGAAAGGCAAAGAGGATGGACATCAGAAGAAGAAGAAAACAGGAAACAACCTAGGAACCTTCTATAGAGGGCCTCTGAAAGCCTCTGCCCTACAGACTATCAAAGCAGATGCTGAGCCTGATGGTCAACTGTTGGGCAGAGTGAATGGAATTTTATGTAAGAAGTGGGAAATAGTAAAAGGTGGAGAGGACAGGGTCTCCACAAGGAGAGCAACAGAACAAGAAAATTTGAACACAGGGGTCTTCCCAGAGACTCATACTCCAACCAAGGATTATTCATGGAGATAACCTAGAATCCCTGCACAGATGTAATCCATGGCAGTTTAGTGTCCAAGTGGGTTACATAGTAATCGGAAGAGGGACTGCCTCTGACATAATCTGATTAGTCTGCTCTTTGATCACCTCCCCCTGAGGGGGAAGCAGTCTTACTAGGCCATAGTAGAGGACAATGCAGCCACTTTTGATGTGAACTGATGGACTACGATCAGAAAGGAGAGAAAAACCTCCCCTATCAGCGGACTTGGGGAGTGGCATGCATGCAGAAAGGGGAGGGAGGGTGGGATTGGGAGGGAAGGAAGGAGGGGCTTATGGGGTGATACAAAATGAATAAAGTGTAATTAATAAAATAAAAAAGGAAAAAAAAAGAAAGACAAATGGGATGGACATTGGATGTAGGAACAAACAAGTAAAAGGATAGGAGCCTACCACAGAGGGCCTTTGAAAGACTACCTAGCAGTGCATCAAAGCAGACTCAAATCCAAACCTCTGGCAGAATTCAGGGAACCAAAAAGGGGGGGCAGTTAATACGACTTGGAGAGGACATGTGTTTCACAAGGACCAAATATATCTGGGCACTGCGGTCTTTCATAAGACTGTTTCTCCAAACAAGGACCATGTATGGATACAACTTAGAGCCCCTGCTCAGATGTAGCCCTTGGTAGCTCAGTATCCAAGTGGGTACCCTAATAAGGGGAACAGGGACTGATTCTGACATGAACTTGATGGTGGGCTCTTTGACCCCCCCCCCCGAGGTAGAAGCAGCCTTGCTAGGCCACAGAGGAGGACTTTGCAGCCAGTCCTGAAGACACCTGATAAACCAGTATCAGATGTAAGGGGAGGAGGTTCTCCCTTATCAGTGGACTTGGAAAGGGGCAGGGAGGAGATGAGGATAGGAGCATGGGATTGGAAAGAAGGAGTGGGATACAGCAGGGATACAAACTTAACAAACTGTAACTAATATTAAAAAAAAAAATTGAAAAAAAAAATTGGAGTGCTTATATCTCTATGTTTTTTTTTTTTTTTTTTTTTTTTTTTTTTTTTTTTTTTTTGGATTTCTCAGGGTCAATGTTTAGGAATGAAATAGCCTGCTGGTTTTGTTCAGTTGTAGATTTTTACAGTGAACTTTAAGGTTGAAAGGGTCTATAACTACAGTACACATTTTTTGATTTAATGGGCTAATAACTTTATATTTAGATAGAGACAGCTTTGGTAGCTTAGGAAATATTTGATAGAGTGAAAGCTGCATTTCCTCTACTACTAAACTTGAGGATAATTGTTGCCTTTGAGATAACGGTGTATCAGAGACTGATCTAAATTTACTATGTAGCCCAGGCTAGTCTCCAACTCATGGTCCTCCAGTCTGTTCCTCTTAGGAGCTGAAAGTGTGCCTAGATGTTCAACCGGTTTGTAAAATCATTGGAACAATACACAAAAATGTTCAAGATCAAGAGGAGGGAGGGACCAAGTTTTGATTCTAACTCCTTTGATGTTAACTCCGAAAATGGCTTTTGATTCTACTTCTAGTGATCAAGGAATTGAAGATGACTCAGGTGAGTCACAATACTTCCATATTTCCATTCTCTCTCTCTCTCTCTCTCTCTCTCTAATATATATATATATATATGTATATATATATTAATGAATCATAAGAACTTTATTTTATTTTATTTTTTTAAAACAATTCTTTGGAATAGATAAAATATATCTTTTCTTAAAAAATGAAAGCAAATTTACGTATCATTGAGATAGAAGTTCTTGTTTCTATATAAAGAATTAAATCTTAGCTGAATATTTGATACTGCAGAACACTACAATGTGGTCAACATTTTATTAGACTTAATTGATACTTTTAAATTTGTAATTCTCAGTGTGAAATATATATGAATATATAGTACAAAATGGCAAAAGTATGTTCGGGGTTATTTCAGAAATTGTTAGAAATTTGTTCTAATCACCAATTATTATTATTATTATTATTATTATTATTATTATTATTTTCAATCTGAGACAGGGTCTCTTTTGTACCAGGCTATTCTCAGACTTCAACTTTTTATGTAGCTGAGATTGACCTTGAACTCCTGATTTTCCTGCTTTAACTTCCCCAGTGCCGGAATTAAAGGCTTGTGCCACCATGCTTTGTGCTGAGATTTCATTTAGTGGTCTTTATGTAAGACACAAGTCAGCAGCTCAGACAACGCTTTTTATAAAAATTAAGCTGTATAACAGTATTAACTTAGTACTTAAATGCTTGAGGGATGGTGATAAGAAAATATTGTCTGTGTTTTTAGTAATTAAATCATTTTCTTTTTTCATTTTTTTTACACTTTATTCACTTTGTATCCCCCCCATAAGCCCCTCCCTCCTCCCCTCCTGATCCCACCCTTCCTCCCCCTTCTTCATGCATGCCCCTCCTCAAGTACACTGATGGAGGAAGTCCTCCTCTCCTTCCTTCTGATCTTAGTCTATCAGATCACATCCAAAGTGGCTGCATTGTCATCTTCTGTGGCCTGCTAAGGCTGCTCCCCCCTCAGGGGGAAGTGATCAAAGAGCAGGCTAATCAGATTGTGTCGGAGGCAGTCCCTCTTCCCATTACTATGTAACCCACTTAGACACTGAACTGCCATGGATGACATCTGTGCAGGGGTTCTAGTTTATCTCCATGCCTGGTACTTGGTTGGAGTATGGGTCTCTGGGAAGACTCCTGTGTTCAAATCTTCTGGTTCTGTTGCTCCCTTGTGGGGTTCCTATCCTCTCCATAACCGACTTTTTTCCACTTCTTACATAAGATTCTGTGCACTCTGCCCAACAGTTGGCCATAGAGTCTCAGTGTCTGCTTTGATAGTCTGCAGGGCAAGGCCTTTCAGAGGCCCTCTGTGGCCAGTTCCTAGGTTTTTTCCTGCTTTCTTCTTCTTCTGATGTCCATCCTCTTTGACTTTCGGGATGGGGATCGAGCGTTTTAGTCAGAATACTCTCTCTTGATTAGTTTCTTTAGATAGACAGATTTTAGGTTTATCCTATAAGTCTATATGAGTGAGTATATACCGTGTTCTGCTTCTGGCACAGCTGACTCAGGATGATCCTTTCCAGGTCGTACCATTTACCTGCAAATTTCATGATTTCCTTATTTTTCATTGCAGAGTAATACTCCGTTGTATAGATGTTCCACAATTTCTGCATCCATTCTTCAGTTTAGGTGCATCTGGGCTGTTTCCAGCTTCTGGCTATTACAAATAAGGCTGATACAAATGTCATTGAGTAAATGTCCTTATTGTGTACTTGAGCTTCTTTTGGATATATGCTTAGGAGTTGTATGGCTGGATCTTGAGGAAGCGCTATTCCTAGTTGTCTGAGAAAGCGCCAGATTGATTTCCAGAGTGGTTGTACAAGTTTACATTCCCACCAGCAGTGGAGGAAGGTTCCCCTTTCTCCACAACCTCTCCAACATGTATTGTCACTTGAGTTTTTCATCTTGGCCATTCTGATGGGTGTAAGGTGAAATCTCAGGGTTGTTTTGATTTGCATTTCCCTGATGCCTAATAAGGTTAAGCATTTCTTTAAGTGTTTCTCTGCCATTCGATATTCCTCTACAGAATTCTCTGTTTAGCTCTGTTCCCCATTTTTTAAGTGGATTACTTCGTTTGTTGCTTTTCAGCTTCTTTAGTTCTTTATATATGCTGGATATTAGCCCTCTGTCAGATAAAGGGTTGGGAAAGATTCTTTCCCAATCTGTAGACAGTCGTTTTGTTTTGATGATGGTTTCCTTTGATTTACAGAAAATTTTCAGTTTCATGAGGTCCCATTTATTGATTGTTGCTCTTAGAGCCTATGCTGTTGGTGTTCTGTTCTGGAAGTTGTCCCCTGTGCCAATGAGTTCTAGGGTATTCTCCACTTTTTTTTTTTCTAGCTGATTTAATGTGTCTGGTCTTATGTTGAGGTCTTTGATCCACTTGGACTTCAGTTTTGTGCAGGGTGATAAGTATGGTTCTATTTGCATTTTTCTACATGTAGACATCCAGTTGGACCAGCACCATTTGTTGAAGATGCTATCTTTTCTCCATTGTATGGTTTTGGCATCTTTGTCAAAAATCAGGTGTCCATAAGTGTGTGGGTTTATTTCTGGTTCCTCTGTTCGGTTCCATTGATCCACCATTCTGTTTCTATGCCAGTACCATGCAGTTTTTATAACTGTTGCTTTATAGTACTGCTTAAGATCAGCGATGGAGATACCTCCAGAAGGTCTTTTATTATAGAGGATTGTTTTAGTAATTCTGGGTTTCTTGTTATTCCACATGAAGTTGAGAATTTTTCTTTCCAGGTCTGTAAAGAATTGTGCTGGTAATTTGATGGGCATTGCATTAAATCTGTAGACTGCTTTTGGTAAGATGGCCATGTTTACTATGTTAATCCTGCCAAGCCATGAGCATGGGAGATCTTTCCATCTTCTGATATCTTCTAATTATTTCTTCAGAGACTTGAAATTTTTTTCATACAAGTCTTTGACTTGCTTGGTTATGGTTACACCAAGCCACTTCATGTCATTTGTGGCTATAGTGAAGGGTGTTCTTTCCTTAATTTTTTTCTCAGCCTTTTTGTCTTTTGTATACACGAGTGCTACTGATTTTTTTTTGAGTTAATTTTGTATCTGGCCACTTTGCTGAAGGTATTTATCAGCTGTAGGATTTCTGTGGCAGATTTTTTGGGGTGACTCACATATACTATCATATCATGTGCAAATAGTGATAATTTGACTTCTTCCTTTCCAATCTGAATCCTCTTGATCTCCTTCAACTGTCTTATTGCTCTAGCAAGGACTTCTAGCACTATGTTGAGGAGATATGGAGAGAGTGGGCAGCCTAGTCTTGTCCCTGGTTTCAGTTGAGTTTGCTTTAAGTTTCTCTCTGTTCAGTTTGATGTTGGCTATAGGCTTGCTGTATATTGCCTTTACTATGTTTAGATATGTACCTTGTATCACTGATCTCTCCAATACTTTAAACATGAATGGATGTTGGATTTTGTCAAATGCTTTTTCAGCATCTAGGGAGATTATCGTGTTTTTTTTTTTTTTTCTTTCAGTTTGTTAATATGGTGGATCACCTTGATGGAATTCTGTATACTGAATCACCCCTGCATACCTGGGATGAAGCCTACTTGGTCATAGTGGATGATATCTCCTGGACCTTTCCCAGTTATTGACTGGGTGACCTGAGGTTGGTCCCAATTAATTTCCACACTGTAGGCTTTCCTCTCACCTGGTAATCACGATTGCTGGTGTTTTAAGTCCTTGGGTTCATTCTCCTGGTCACTGTGCCAACACTGCTGTCCCGTTCCTCAGACACAGTGTCCTCCTGGTGCCACCATCTTCGTTCTCCCCATTCTATATATTTATCCTACTTGATTATCACCTTTTTTCTATCATCGAGAAAAAGACCAAATATCCAAAAAACTATAAATAAATATTTATTGAGGTGTGATATCTATCTGTGTAGGGGAATATACATACAAGTAAAATATTTTAAAGGAATTATTTATAAAAATGATAAAAAGATTTAAAAACACCACAATAAAAATGCAGTATAGAGAATATTATTCTTTTAACTCTCTATATCCATTATCCTATATTATTCCAACTATGTGTACCCCTCACCATGACATACACTTTGTGTCGATTTACTTTTTCATTTTCTTTATCCTTTTCTCCTCATTCAAATAGGTATGCTATAAATGGAGAGATTTATGTTTTGTTCATATTTATATTTCTTTTTTGTGCATGTTTTTTGTTTTAGTATGGCTGCTTAAATATTTTTAATGAATGGCTGAGTGATTACAGTATGTATCACAGATCAGCACAAAGCATGGAAACACAAACCTCAACACCATCTGGATGATGATGATTAAGGAAGACTGTCTGTAGAAGCTGAACTCTTTATCTATGGTAAAGAATTGATTAACATAAGATTTTTGGAAAAAGACACACATGGTATATACTCACTTATAAGTGAATATTATTCATACAATATAAGATAAACATACTAAAATCTGGATATCTTAAGAAGATAAGCAATAAGGAAGACCCTGGGTAAGATGCTCAACCCTCATTCAGGAAGGCAAAATGATAGACATCAGAAGAGGGACAAAAGAGAGAACAGGACAGAAGCCTACCACAGAGGGTCTCTGAAAGACTCTATTTAGCAGGGTATCAAATCAGATGCTGAGACTCATAGCCAAATTTTGGGCAGAAATCAGGGAATCTTATGAAAGAAGGGAGAGAGAGAAAGGCCTGGAGGGGACACGTGCTCCACAAAGAAAGCAATAGAACCAAAAAATCTGGGGCCAAGGGTTTTTTATGAGACTGATACTCCAACCAAGGACTATGCATAGAGATAACCTAGAACTCCTGCAAAGATGTAGCCCATGGCAGCTAATCTCCAGGTGGGTTCTCTAGTGAGGGGAACAGGGTCTGTTTCTGATATAAATTCAGTGGCCTGCTCTTTGATCACCATCCCCTCAGGGGGTTACAGCCTTACCAGGCCACAGAGGAAGACAATTCAGCCACTCCTGATGAGACCTGATAGGCTAAGGTTAGATGGAAAGGGAGGAGGACCTCCTCTATTAGTGGACTGGGAAAGGGGCATGGGAGAAGAGGGAGGGAGGGTGGACTTAGAAGGGGACCAGGAAGGCTACAGCTAGGATACAAAGTGAATAAATGGTAATAAATTAAAAAAAAGTGTCTAGGGAATAAAAAAAAGAAAAAAAGATTTTTGGAGTTGTCTTATTCCATATAGAACATAGGTCTCCATTACACAGAGTATTGAACATAAAAGGACCATGTTTGTGACTTGAAATACAATTTAAAATGTATACTGTTCTTACTATTATTTATTCATTAGTTTTTTTTTCTTTTTTCTTTTGTCTTTTTTCTTTATTTGTTGCCTGTGGCTATCTTCGAACCCTCTTTTTAGACCAGGCTGCCCTTGAACTCATAGATATATTCCTGCCCATATCTCTTTGTGCTGAGATTAAAGTTGTGTGTCACCATGCCTGGCACATTAGTTGGTGTTTTAAAGAGCTACCATTCATATTTCAATATGAAGAGAGTTGCCTGTTGTTTTGGAAGCAACAACCTTATGGCTGGTTTCTATCTCATTCTATCCTTAAACATTTACTACTCTTTTTTTTTTTATGTGATCCACATGTTAAAGACCTAACCTGCTTATCTTCCAAGCTTGATCATATTATATTTTTCTCTTTCAATTCACCATATGCTCTAAAACTCACACCTAGTCTGTGTTATACAAGGAGTCCACAGTCTTTATATATATAATTATATGCTAAAATATTTCAGTATGACACACACGCACACAAAAATAAACAAGATTGAATTATATTCTAGTAAAAACATACTTATTTTCCCTATCAGTGACCTGCATACCTAAATATAAACATAGCAATAAAAACTGGCAAGGTGATAATTATTATCATTAAACTCATGCGGAAAACATATACAAATATGAGTTGTAATTGATCAAATTTCACAAAGCAGCCTAATCTTTGGGTGTATACCAATAAATAATGAGATACAGTAAGAAGCAGAGAGGCAATTCTCCAGTGATGACATTCCTTTAAAGGAACTCAGCTATTCCCATGGTGTTAACGATATATAAAGAGGGTGAAAACTGGGGAGTGGCATGCATGCAGAGGGAGGAGGGAGGGTGGGATTGGGAGGGGAGGAGGGAGGGGCTTATGGGGGGATGCAGAATGAATAAAGTGTAATTGATGAAAAAGTAAAAAAAAAAAAGAAAAAAAGATAATTTAAGAACCTTAAATGACTTTCAAAAGTGGAGGAAAACATGGAGTTAGTCAATTTACATGGAGCATGTCTTGCCCCTGGGGGCAATGGTCTCCTGAACCTACTCAGACCTCGGACACCACCACTGCTAGTTCTAGAACTGACGCAGGATGTTCCAACGAGGGGGTTAAGGCTTCTCATAATATTTCCTATAAGTCCACACCCATTTGTTTATATCCCCCATTTTTATTCATTGTTAGCCAGATAGAGCCAAGTAATTGTGGTAATGATACTTGCTTTTTTGCCCAATGCTGGAATGCTAGTGAATTTAGGTATGCCCTGGTTACTCGCATGCCTCGCTGGGTGCCTGTGCCCATTGATGCCCCTCATGCTATGACTCTCTTCAGACAGAAAAGGGATCTTGGAATTACAGCTGCCATTGTTACTGCCATCTCATTGGCGGCTGTTGGAGATACCACCGAGGCATTAGCCATGAGTCATACTGTGCAGACTACTCAGACCCTAAATAATTTTTTAGCCAATGTAGCTCATGCCTTAGATGTACAAAAAGGAATTAATGCTCAACTAAAAGGAGGCTTGATGGTGTTCAATCAGGGGATTGACCTCGTACAGGAGCAAATTGATACCCTATGGCAAATTGCTCAACTTGGCTGTCAATGGAAGTATGCTGGACTTTGTGTCACTAGCATACAATATGAGAATTTTTCCCATGCTGCAAATATGTCTAAACAATTGTCTAGCTATATTTTAGGTAATTGGACTGGAGAATTCGATACTACGATGGAGTAGCTGAGAGTGGCCATTGTTACAGAAAATTCTACCAGAGTGGACGCAGAACTAGCCACAGGATTATCATCAGGGACTGCTGCAGCCATGAATCATCTGAAGGAATGGGCGGGCATGGGAGCGTTAGCACGCCTTCTGGTGTTGGTCTCCTTGGTTTGCCTGTGGTGTATATGCAAGATTAGAGTCTCACAACAGCGTAATGCAGCCATGATCATTCAGGCCTTTACAGTCATTGAAGCAGGACAGTCTCCCCAAGCATGGGAGCTAAAATGTTATGCTCAGGATGCGAGGCTAAGCACTGCACTCAGGGGTCAGCCGCTTTCGACCCAGAGAAGAGCATGTCTGATTACATGAGGGTTGATACCCCAGGTCCCGCCTCTGAGAAAAAGGTATCAGACGGGTCTCATGCTCTTTGGGTGGATGACACCTAAATGAACATCGGTACAAAGTCCCAATTTATTTCTAATATCAGAGATCAGACCTCTACTCTTGCCTGATGAGTCTAAAACAAAAAGGGGGAACTGCAGAGAGCTGCGGAATGCCGAGCCTTAAAGATGGAGCTGGTTTCCGCCTTCCACCTTCCTGATGGTGAGTGCTCTCTGTCACAAACAACTCCATATTTGGCTAAGGCTGAGGATCTGGCTTGCTTCCATGTATGTGGACCTATCTGCATTGCCCACGTGGCATGTTGGAGTTGGCTACCCAGAGGCTATTTAAGCTGTGGGCTGGCTTTCCCCAGGGTCAGAAGATTGTTCAAGGTTCCTGAATAAACTGCATCGAGGAAAAAAAAAAAAAACAAAAAACAAAAAAGAGGGTGGAAACACACAATGGACTTAGGACAAAACACAGAAAGCGATTTTTGGTTTTGCTTATATTATATCTGATAAAGTAAGCTGGGTGAATTCTGTTTTGTTTAAAGCATTGTAAATAAAGTATTGGTTTGGTATGCTGACACATACTTGAGAGGTAGATGCGGGATGATTGCTGCAAGTATGAAGCCAGTCTGTTCTATGTAGCGACAATAAATGAAAAGAAAAATAGGAGATTAGATTCATGTAACTTGTAATTTGTATTGAAAGATATGTAACAATTTAAACCTACCCAGTTAAAGAATTATCTATGCTCCAGTAGAAGGAACAAACCCATTAAAAATGAAAGTGAAATTGTATTTCTAGGAGATCATCAGCCATCAATTAGCTGACAAAGAATATAAAGTGAGAACATTTGATTTGGGTTGTCAGATTAAGATAAAGTAAGATATAAAATAATAGAATGTATTTTTTCATGAATTAAAAAAATCTAATGTACAGTTTTAAATATTATATCTCAAAATTAGTCTCTGCTCATAAATAATCAGTATATGACTCATCTTCATTAAAGAGCTTTATTTATAAATGTTGCATAATATTGAATACTTTATTATTCAATATAAATGTCACAAAATGAAACACTTGGAATGTGACCTAAATTTATTTACATTCCAAGTGCAACATTGCCAGTATTAAAATTGAAGGATCGAGTTAAAGTTTTCTTACCAGTATTAAAATTAGTCATTGCCCATTTTATTATTTAAAAGAATTATAATATCATCAAGGGTAATTACATAGGTAGGAAAATCAATTATATAAGACCCATGTAAAGTTTTAAAATACAAAGAACAATTAGTATATATCCAATACAAATGAACCTGGAACTTAGCCAAGACAAAAGACTCAAACTGGGTGAGGGGCATAGGAGAAGAGAGTGGGAAGGTGAAGATGGGAGGGGATGAGGGAGAGGGCTACAGCTGGGATGCAAAGTGAAAAAGCTGTAACTAATAAAAAAAATAAATTACATAAGATTCCTTGCACTCTGCCCAACAGTTGGCCATAAGTCTTAGTGTCTGCTTTGATAGTCTGCAGGGCAGAGCCTTTCAGAGGCCCTCTGTGGCAGGTTCCTAGGTTGTTTCCTGTTTGAGGTCTAATAGACTTAAGATCAGAGGGAAGGAGAGGAGGACCTCCCTTATCAATGGACATGGGGAGGGGAATTCATGAAGAAGGGGAAAGGAGGGTGGGATTGGGAGGGGAGGAAGGAGGGGCTTATGGGGGGATACAAAGTGAATAAAGTGTAATTAATAAAATTAAATTAAATTTAAAAATAAATTAATTAAAAAAACAAGAAAATCATGAAAATTTCAGGCAAATGGATGGAACTAGAGTAGCTCATCCTGAGTGGCATAACCCAGAAAAGAAATTGCATCGATTTTAGTGGCAATGTGGTAATGTTCATATAACACAGAGACTTTATTATTTTGGAGTAAAGTACAAAACTTTTTAAAAGCAGGAAGCATTTTATATGGGTGACACTTACCAGTCTGAAAAGTGGATTATGAATGATCCTCCAGATTAGTAACTTCAGTTCCCACATCCTACATCCAGCACACATTCTCTTGTACATTATTATACTTCCCGTGTGAGTGAAAATATTGTGAGGAAGACATATTAGTTGCATGTTATGAGTACTATAGTCTCTTAATTGGATGGGAAATTAAATATAATCTCTTCTTTGAACACTTAGTTAACTAAGATAGAGCCAGATCTCTTGTGTGACTTCCCCAAGGATACAAGACACAGTTAGGATTGGAATGAATATTTTTCTCCTTCTAGGCACCAAACCCATTCCTCAATTACATACTGACTTTGTTTCAGACAAAGATGTAACTTTTTAAAAATACTCAAGATGGTTATACATCAAAGTAAGAATATGGATGAAGCTGTTCAGAATACCAATAAAACATAGTACAAAAAAGTCAATTCTTCATAAAATCATTGGGTCAATTTACCTTTATTTTCCCAAGCCAAAGTGACCTTATATTGGGCCAAATAATGTCTTGTGAAACAAGACATAGATTCAATGAAATGGAACTCATTCAATTCCAGGCATTGAAATTCTTTGTCAGCTTCAAGAAAGAATAAGAAAAAGAAAAACAATTACTTCAACCATTTGATCAATATTTGAATCAATTCATTTGTATCCAAATTCATTGCAAGCGAGAAACAACTGAACAACTGCTCTATGACCTAATTTGGTTGAACATACAGATTCACCACCAAGACATTAATCTCACCCCATGTCTAGGAGCCCTTCACATTTCCCTGAAATATATATATCTTCCAAATTCAGTACTTGCTTTAATTTGTTTTTACAAAATAGTTCCTTGTCTTTTCCTAGAATTATATTTCCCTTTTTTCAAATGGAATAATTTCATTTTCATATTTTAGTTCTTTATTAAATTTTTTTCATCTTTGACTTCTTTTTTTCATGGATGTCTGTTATTGAAAATGTTGGTCAATGTGTATGGTTATATGTTGAGGTCTTTGATCCACTTGGACTTCAGTTATGTGCAGGGTGATAAGTATGGATCTATTTGCATTTTTCCACATGTAGACATCCAGTTAGACCAGCACCATTTGTTGAAGATGCTATCTTTTCTTCATTATATGGTTTTGGCATCTTTGTCAAAGATCAGGTGTCCATAAGTGTGTGGGTTTATTTCTGGTTCCTTTATTCGGTTTCATTGATCAACCATTCTGTTTCTATGCCAGTACCATGCAGTTCTTATTAATGTTGCTCTATAGTACAGCTTAAGATCAGAGATGGAGATACTCCAGAAGATCTTTTATTGTAGAGAATTGTTTTAGCAATTCTGGGTTTCTTGTTATTCCATATGAAGTTGAGAATTTTTCTTTCCAGGTCTGTAAAGAATTGTGTTGGTAATTTGATGGGAATTGCATTGAATATGTACATTGCTTTTGGTAAAATGGCCATTTTTACTATATTAATCCTGCCAAGTCATGAGCATGGGAGATCTTTCCAACTTCTCCTATCTTCTAAATCTTTCTTCAGAGACTTGAAATTTTTTTCATACAAGTCTTTGACTTGCTTGGTTAGGGTTACACCAAGGTACTTTATGTCATTTGTGGCTATTGTGAAGGGTATTGTTTCCCTAATTTCTTTCTCAGCCTTTTTGTCTTTTGTATACAGGAGTGCTACTGATTTTTTTGAGTTAATTTTGTATCTGGTCACTTTTGCTGAAGGTGTTTATTAGCTGAAGGAGTTCCTCGTAGAATTTTTGGGGTCAATCAGGAATACTATCATATCATCTGCAAATAATGATGATTTGATTTCCTCCTTCCCGATTTGTATCTCCTTGATCTATCTACTTCAACTGTCTTATTGCTCTAGCAAGGACTTCTAGAACTATGTTGAAGAGATATGGAGAGAGTGGGGAGCCTTGTCTTGTCCCTGATTTCAGTGGGCTTGCTTTAAATTTCTCTCCATTCAGTTTGATGTTGGCTATAGCTTGCTGTATATCGCCTTTACTAGGTTTAGATATGTGTGCCTTGTATCCCTGATCTCTCCAATACTTTAAACATGAATGGATATTGGATTTTGTCAAATGCTTTTTCAACATCTAAGAAGATAATCATGTGGGTTTTTTTTCTTTCAGTTTGTTAATATGGTGTATCACATTGATGGATTTCAGTATATTGAACCACCCCTGCATACCTGGGATGAAGCCTACTTGGTCATAGTGGATGATATCTTTGATGTGTTCTTGTATTTGCAAGTATTTTGTTGAGTATTTTTGCATCAATGTTCATAAGGGAGATTGGTATGAAATTCTTTTTCTTTGTTGGGTCTTTGTGAGGTTTAGGTACCAAGGTGACTATGGCTTCATGGAATGAGTTTGGTAGTGTTCCTTCTGTTTCTATTTTGTGGAATAGTTTGAAGAGAATTGGAGTTAGTTCTTCTTTGAAGGTCTGGTAGAATTATGTGCTGAAACCATCTGGTCCTGAGTTCTTTTTGGATGGGAGACTTTCAAGGACCACTTCTATTTCCTTGGGGGATAGCAGGCTATTTAATTGATTTATCCGGTCTTGACTCAGGTTTGGTAAGTGGAATCAATCAAGAAAATTGTCCATTTCATTTAGATTTTCAAATTTGGTGGCATATAGACTTTTGAAGTAAGTCTTAATGATTGTTTGGATTTCCTCAGTGTCTGTAGTTATGTCCCCATTTTCATTTCTGATTTTGTTGATTTGGGTGGTGTCTCTCTTTCTTTTAGTTAACTTGGCTAAGGGTTTGTCTATCTTGTTGATTTTCTCAAAGAACCAGCTGCTGGTTTCGTTGATTTTTTGAATTTTTTTATTTGTTTCTAATTGATTGATTTCAGCCCTGACTTTGATTATTTCCAGGCATCTACTCCTTTTTCGTGTGTCTGTTTCTTTTTCTTTCTATGGTTTTTAGGTGAGCCATTAAGTTGCTTGAATGAGATGTCTCGAATTTCTTCTTGAAGGCACTTAGTGCTATGAACTTCCCTCTTAGCACTGTTTTCATTGTGTCCCACAAATTTGGGTATGTTGTGCCTTTATTTTCATTGATTTCTAGGAAGACTTTAATTTGTTTCTTTATTTCTTCCCTGACCCAGCTGTCATTTAGTAGCAAGTAGTTCAGTTTCCATGTGTCTGTAGGGTTTTTGCTATTTCTGTTGTTGTTGAGGTCCATCTTTATTTCATGGTGAGCAGATAAGATAGAAGGGATTATTTGAATCTTCTTGTTTCTGTTGAGGCTCGCTTTGTGACCAACTATGTGGTTTATGTTGGAGAAGGTTCCATGAGGTGCTGAGAAGAAGGTAAATTCTTTTTTGTTTGGGTGTAAGTTTCTGTGAATGTCTGTTAGGTCCACTTGATTTATGACTTCTGTCAGAGACATTGTTTCTTTGTTTAATTTCTGTTTTGTTGACCTGTCCTTTGTTGAGAGTGGGGTGTTTAAGTCTCTCACTATTAATATTGGGGGATCTACATGTGGTTTAAATTTTATCCATGGTTCTTTTACAATTGTGGATGCCCTTGTATTTGGGGCATATATGTTCAGGATTGTGCTGTCTTCCTGGTGGAATTTTCCCTAGGTGAGTATGAAGTGTCCTTCCCTATCTCTTTTGATTAATTTTGGTTGAAAGTCTATTTTATCAGATATAGAATGACTACTCCTGCTTGCTTCTTGTGTCCATTTACTTGGAAGGCTGTCTTCCAACACTATCCTCAGGTAATGTCTATCTTTGTGACTTAGGTGTGTTCCTTGTATCCAACAGATTGCTGGATTTTGTTTAAGCATCCATTCTGTTTGTCTGTGTCTTTTTATTAGAGAATTGAGTCCATTGATGTTGAAAGAGATTAATGACTAGTGGCTGTTAGATCCTTTAATTTTTGATTTTGATATTGGCTGTGCTCATAAGGTTGTGTGCTGGGTTGATGTTTTTTTTTTTTCTTTCTTTTTTTTTTTTCTTTTTTTCAATGCAGTTTATTCAGGAACCTTGAACAATCCTCGGACCCTGGGGAAAGCCAGTCCACAGCTTAAATAGCCTCTGTGTAGCCAACCCAGGCGTGCCACGTGGGCAATGCAGATAGGTCCACATACATGGAAGCAAGCCAGATCCTCAGCCTTAGCCTAATGTGGAATTGTTCGTGACAGAGAGCACTCACCATCGGGAAGGTGGAAGGCGGAAACCAGCTCCATCTTTAAGGCATAGCATTCCGCAGCTCTCTACAGTTCCCCCTTTTTGTTTTAGACGCATCAGGCAAGAGTAGAGGTCTGATCTCTGATATTAGAAATAAATTGGGACTTTGTACCGATGTTCATTTAGGTGTCATCCACCCAAAGAGCATCAGACCCGTCCGATACCTTTTGTTTTACTGTAGTGAGATTAATTATTTCCTGTGTTTTCTTGAAAGTAGCTAGTTTTCTTGGGTTGTAGATTTCCTTCTAGTGTCTTCTGTAATGCTGGATTTATGTGTAGGTATTGTTGAAATTTGTTTCTGTCATTAAATATCTTGTTTTCTCCGTCCATGAGGACTGAGATATTTGCGGGGTACACTAGCCTGGGTTGACATCTGTGTTCTCTTAGGGTCTGCATGATATCTGTCCAGGCCCTTCTGGCTTTCATAGTCTCTGTTGAAAAGTCACATGTGATTCTAATGGATTTGCTCTAATATGTTACTTGGCCTTTTACCCTTGTAGCTTTTAGTATTTTTTCTTTGTTCTGTATACTTACTGTTTTGATTATTATGTGGCAGGAGGATTTTCTTTTCTGGTCAAATTTATTGAGTGTTCTGTAGGCCTCTTGTATTCTTGTTGGCCTCTCCTTTAAGTTGGGGAAATTTTCTTCAATGATTTTGTTGAAAATATTTTCTGGACCTTGGAGCAGGGAATCTTCTTATTCCTCTATTCCTATTATTCTTAGGTTTTGTCTTTTTATGTTGACTTGAATTCCTTAGATGGTCTGTGTCAAGAATTTTTTAGATTTAACATTTTCTTTGACAGATACATCTATTTCTTCCATTGTATCTTCCACACCTGAGATTCTTTGTTTCATCTCTTGTAGTTTGTTGGTTATGCTAACTTCTGTAATTCCTGTTCTCTTCCCTAAGTTCTTTCCCTCCACAATTTCCTCCATTCATGATTTCTTTAATTTTTCCAGTTCTATCTTCAGGTCTTGAGTTGTTTTGTTTACTTCCTTCACCTGTCTGATTGTACTTTCCTATATTTCTTTTAGTTCCTTCAACTCTTTCTTTTATTTCATTCAGTGATTTAAGCATTTCCTCTCTAAAGGCCACAAACCATTTGGTTGCAACTTCCTCTATTTCTTTATGGCTGCCATAATCTTTTTGAGTTCATTTTCCTCTATGTCTTTCAGTATTTTATTTGTTTCCTCTGTTATCATCTTTATGAGCATAGTTGTTAGGTCATCTTGGATTTCAGTTTTGCTGGGGTGTCCAGAGCTACTTGCCCCTTGATAACTGGGTTCTGGAAATGCCATATATTTCTGTCTTTTGTTGGTTGAGCTTTTACACTGAACTCTACCCTTTGGGCTATCTTAGGTGTTTGGCGTTAGTTTCTGGTGGTAGCTTGGGATCTTGTGGTAGAGATAATCCCCTTGGCAGGAAGATGGTTTTTCCTGAAGGAAGCCTTCTCAGTTTTTTGTGCATAGTCACTGGATGGCTGGTGTTTTTCAAGAGTTGCCGCTGCTCACCTCAGGGATAGAGACCTGAGTGGTAACTGTGGTCCTTGTTAGTCAAGAGAGTTCTCCTCTCGTCCGGGGAAGTCCTGAAGACAGGTGCCCCACTTCTGGGTTTCTTGCTGTAGATTTACTGATCTGCTGCTGTAACCTGTGTGTCTCGTGGTTTGGTGAGTTTTGTTAGGGATAACAGGTTGCCCCTTGAAGCAACATCTGTGGGTTGATCTCGGGGATTCCAGGCTTTTGTAGGTCTGAGGTTGGGGCTCTATGTCCCCGTACCCAAGCGGGAATCTGTGGAGGGTGGGTACTGCTTTCCTGGTAACAGCAGGCTATCTGGTGCACAGCAGATCCCTGGGTTGGGCTGTTCTGTGGGACCTATTCCAGTGATATACTGGGTGGCCTAAGTCTGCCCCCTTTGCTTCGTTCCCTGTGAGGATTTCTCCCAATAGGGACTCCAAGTCTCTGGTGCCCCTGGGTGCACATTTCTGTCTACGATGAATAGTTTGTACAGAGCAGGTCTCTGGGCTGGCTGCGCGCTTGCCTGCCGGTCTGTGGGACCTTTTTCAGGGATATACTGGATGACCTAATTTGGTTCCCTGTTTCCTTCCTTCCCTGTGGGGTTTACTCCTGACAGGGACCCCCAGTCTCTGTTGTCCTGGGTCTCTCAGCTCTGTCTTTGACAGAAAGCTGGGCACACAACAAGTCTCTGTGCTGGATGCTGGAGCCCATTTCAGTGATGGTGGCTTGCACCGGCATTCTGTAAGACCATTTCCAGGGCTGGACTGATTCCCACACTGTGGGGGTTTCCCCTCACCTGGGAAACACAATCGCTGTTGTTTTAGGCCCAGAGTTTAGCATCTTGGTCGCTGTACAGGAAATGTTGTCCTGCTCCTCAGACGCAGTTTTCTCCTGGTGCTGCCATCTTGTCGTCCTCCTCATATATTGTTTTGGCTTTATTCTCTTCAGCAGTTTTGATCTTTGCTTGCTCTTGGCCCCAAATAAAGTACTGTAAAGTATGTTAAAAAAAAAAAAAGTAAAGTCCAAGTAGATCCATCTAGATCTTCGTCATATGTCGAAAGATGCTCTACCATACATCAGTTGTGGGCCTATGCTCAATTATGTTCATAACAGCTTTAGTAATAATAGACAGAATGTGGAAGCAATCTAAATGTCCTTCAACTGAAGAATGGATGCAGAAATTGTGGTACATTTACACAAGGAAATACTACTCAACAATTAAAAACAAGAAATCATGAAATTTGTAGGCAAATGGATGGAAAAAAGAATCCTGAGTGAGATAATCCAGAAGCCCAAAGATACACATGCCGTATACTCACTTATAAGTGGATATTAGCCTTATAATATAGGATAAACATACTAAAATATATACTCCTAAAGAACCTAAACAACAAGGAAGATCTTAGGGAAGAAGCGTAATCCTTATTCAGAAGTGCAAACAGTATAGACATCAGAAGTAGGAGAAGACAGGAAACAGGACAGGAGCCTTCCACCGAGAGTCTCTCGAAGACTACCTGTCAGGGTATTGAAGCAGATAATGAGACTCATAGACAAATTTTGTACAGAGTGCAGGGAATCATATGGAAGAAGGGGGAGATATCAAGACCTGAAGGGGACAGGAGCTCTACAAGGAGATCAAGGGAACCGAGAAAAATCAGGAGACCAAGAGAACCCTGGGCTCAGGGGGTCCTGTAGGGATTGTTGAATCCACCAAGTTTCTGGTTTTTTTTTTATATATACATATATATATATAATTATATATAAATTTACATATATATGTAATTTTAAATTATTTTTATTAATTACAGTTTATTCACTGTATCTCCACTGTACCTCCCTCCCTCTTCCCCTCTCAATCCCACCCTCCCTCTTCACCACACGTGTCCCTCTCCAAGTCCACTGAAAAGGGAGGTCCTCCTCTCCTTCCCTCTGACCCTAGTCTATCACATTTCATCAGGATGGCTGCATTGTCTTCTTCTATGGCCTGGTAAGGCTGCTCCCCCCTTAGGGGGAGGTGATCAAAGGGCAGGCCAATCAGTTCATGTCAGAGACAGTCCTTGTCCCCATTACTATGGAGGCCACTTGGATACTGAACTGCCATAGGCTACCTCTGTCCAGGGGTTCCAGGCCATCTCCATGAGTGGTCCTTGGCTGGAGTATCAGTTTCAGAGAAGACCCCTGTGCCCAGACTTTTAGGATCTGTCACTGTCCTTGTGGATTTCCTGTCCTCTCCAGGTCTTACTATCTCCCACTTCTTTCGTAAGGTTCCCTGTACTTTGCCCAACTTTTGGCTAGGAGTCTCAACATCTGCTTCAATACCCTGCAGAGTAGAGCCTTTCAGAGTTCCTCTGTTGTAGGTTTCTGTCCTGTTCCCTGTTTTCTCCCTCCTCTGATGTCCATCCTCTTTGTCTTTCTGAATAAGGATTGAGCATCGTAGGCAGAGTCCTCCTTCATGACTAGCTTCCTTAGGTGTACAAATTTTAGTACATTTATCCTATATTATATGTCTAGTATCAACTTATGAGTGAATATATACCCTTTGTGTCTTTCTGCTTCTGGATACCTCACTCAGGATGATCTTTTCCAGTTCTCACCATTTACCTGCAAATTTCATGATTTCCTTGTTTTTTTTTTATTTCTGAGTAATATTCCATTGTGTAGATGTACCATGACTTCTGTATGCATTCCTCAACTGAGTGGCATCTGGGTTTCAGTGCAGAATTCTGCCAGACCTTCAAAGAAGAGCTAACTCTAGTTCTCTTCAAACTATCCCACAAAATTCAAAGAGAAGGAACACTACCTAACTCATTCTATGAAGCCTTGTCAACTAAATATCACAAAGACCCAACAAAGAAAGAGAATTTCAGGCCAGTCTCCCTCATGAACATTGAGCAAAAATACTCAACAAAATACTTGCAAACTGAATGCAAGAACACATCAAAGATATCATCCACTATGTCCAAGTAGGCTTCACCCCAGGTATGCAGGGGTGGTTAAATATGTGATTCACCATATTAAGAAACTGAAAGAAAAAAAAATGATCATCACATGATCATCTTTTTAGATGCTGAAAAAGCATTTGACAAAATCCAACACCAATTCATGTTTAAAGTCTTGGAGAGGTCAGGGATATAAAGCACATACCTAAACTTACTAAAGGCAATATACAGCAAGCCTATAGTCAATATCAAACTAAATGGAGGGAAACTTAAATCAATCCCACTGAAATCATGGACAAGGCAAGGCTGCCCACTCTCCATATCTCTTCAACATATTTCTTGAAGTCCTTGCTAGAGCAATAAGACAATTGAATTCAATCAAGGAGAAAGGATCTTCACTAACCTTATATCTGACAAAGGGCTAATTTCCAGTATATATAAGGAACTAAAGAGTTTAAAAGCAACAAATCAAGTAATCCAATTAAAAAATGGGGAACAGAGCTAAACAGAGAATTCTATGTACAGGAATATAGAATGGCAGAGAAACACTAAAGAAAGGCTCAATGTTCTTAGTCATCAGGGAAGTGAAAATCAAAATGACCCTGAGATTTCACCTTACACCCATCAGAATGGCTAAGATGGATAACTCAAGTGACAACACATGCTGGAGAAGTTGTGGAGAAAGGGCAACCCTCCTCCACTGCTGGTGAGAATGTAAAGTTGTACAACCACTTTGGAAACCAATCTGGCTCTTTCTCAGATAGGTCAGAATAGCGCTTCCTCAAGATACAGTTATACCACTCCTAGGGAAGGTGAGAAGGGAAGGACAGAGAGGGGGCCTGCCATAGGCCACAGCAGCCCCTCTCCAGCTTACCCAGCAACCCCTGCCAGAGAAACCCGAGTTCTGGATCTGAGGACACTCAACCCTACCTGGTACTCTCTTGTAACTGGCAAACATAGGTTCTAACGCCAGGTTGCTTCTGGCAGAGAGATCTGGGCCCGGGATCTGGGATTGAGGACACTCATTCCAACTCTTTCCCGTGCTACCCCAGGACCAGCCAACATAACCCTTCCCTGGCAGAGAGGAAGGACAGAGAGGCCACACACAGGGTAGGTGGACACTAAGGCCTGCTGCTACAGTGCCACAGAGCTGACTGTTAGCCTACCCATGCATTTGCCCCAGCAGGATCAAATTGGAGAGTAGAGAGCAAGGAGAACCCATGTACATTCCAACTGGTCCTGCAAGGGAGTGAGTGAACCTTCTAGGGAGAGTTTGCCCCAGACCCAAGGCCTCTCTATGCATGCAACCAGATGAGATCCCTGCCACCCACACCCCTAGTGTGGGCATCAGAGGGATTCTTGGCATAGCGACCCCAACGCTGAAGCTTCTGCCTTGTGGGTCCAGCAGTGTAATCCAGGCAAACAACCCCTGGATCCCAGACAGAGCTGTATACTAGTTTGGCCTGTAGGCCACTGCAACACTCAGAGAATTCGTGCATGAACACTGTGCCTGCTAAAAGCGCATGCTAATAGCGCCAGTGTCACATTCCTTACTTAGGCAAAACTGAACCCACAACACACACTCCCAAACCAGTGAACCTCTATCATCTTCCTGAAAAAACAGTCCAGAAAACAGAAAGATGATCATAGCCTGAACTACAAACCAGAGGAGCAAACAGTGAGGGTTATAAATAACCAGATGGCTAGAGGCAGACGTAAGAACACACCCAACAAAAATCAGGACATAATGACCTCACCAGAAACCCCACAAGCCAATGGACACTTTAATTCACTAGATACACAAGAAAACGACTTCAAAACTATGTTTTTCCAGCTATTAGAGGCCCATAAAGATGAAATGAACAAAGCCCTCAGAGAAATAGCCAAAGAAATCGAGACGAACAAGGAGGAAATAAATAAAGCTCTCAGAGAAATGACCACGAAAATTGAGACAAACAAAGAGGAAATGAACAAAGCTCTCAAAGAAATGTCCACACAAATAAAGGCAAATAAAGAACAAATAAACAAAGCTCTCACAGAAATACAGGCAAATAAATACAGCCAAAGAAGTAGAGGCACAATTAGTGATATATAGAGAGGAAATGGACAAAAAAATAGAAGCCGTCATTGAAAAGCAGGACTCCACATTCAAACAGATGTAGGAAATGGTGCAAGACATGAAAACAGAATAAGAATCAATAAAAAAAACACAAATAGAGAAAAACCTGGAGCTGGAGAACATAGAGAAAAGATCAGGAACTACAAAGGTAAGCATCACCAACAGAATACAGAGATGGAAGAAAGAATCTCAGAAGCCAAAGATACACTTGCAGAAATTGAGACATCTCTCAAAGAAAAAATAAAATCAGAAAAATTCCAAACACAAAACATCCAAGAAATCAAAGACACCATGAAAAGACAAAATCTAAGAATAATAGGAGTAGAAGAAAAAGAAGACATCAGGCTCAAAGGTCTGGAAAATATTTTCAAGAAAATTATAGAAGAAAATTTTCCCAACTTAAAGAAAGAGATGTCCATAAACATACAAGAGACCTACAGAACACCAAATAGACTTGACCAGAAAAGAAATTCTTCATGTCACATCATAGTCAAAACATTGATCCTGCAGTACAAAGAAAAAAAAATGTTAAAAGCAGCAAGGGAAAAAGGCCAAGTAACATATGAAGGTAGACCTATCAGAATCACACCAGATTTCTCAACAGAAAAAATAAAAGCCAACATCAAACTCAATGGAGAGAAACTTAAATCAATCCCACTGAAATCAGGGACAAGACAAGGCTGTCCACTCTCTCCATATCTCTTCAACATAGTACTTGAAATCCTAGCCAGAGCAATAAGACAAATAAAGGAGATCAAGGGGATACAAATCGGAAAGGAAGAGGTAAAAGTGTCACTATTCGCAGATGATATGATAGTATAAATGAGTGACCTCAAAAATTCAACCAGAGAACTCCTTCAGCTGATAAACACTTTCAGCAAAGTGACAGGACACAAAATCAACTCAAAAAAATCAGAAGCCCTCCTGTACACCAAAGACAAAAGGGCCGAGGAAGAAATAAGGAAAACAACACCCTTCACAATAGCCAGTAATAACATAAAGTACCTTGGGGTGACACTAACCAAGCAATTGAAAGACCTGTTTGAGAAAAACTTCAAGTCTCTGAAGAAAGAAATTGAAGAAGATACCAGAAGATGGAAAGCTCTCCCGTGCTCATGGCTTGGTAGGATTAACATTGTTAAAATGGCCATCCTGCCAAAAGCAAGCTAAAGATTCAATGCAATTCCCATCAAAATAGCAACTCAATTCTTTAGAGACCTTGAAAGAAAGATTCTCAGCTTCATATGGAGAAACAAAAAACCCAGAATCTCCAAAACGATCCTGTACAACAACAGATCATCTGGAGGTATCTCCATCCCTGATCTCAAGCTGTACTACAGAGCAATAGTAATAAAAACTGCATGGTCTTGGCATAGAAAGAGAAAGGAGGATCAATGGAACCGAATAGAAGACCCAGAAATAAACCCACACACCTATGAATACTTGATTTTTGACAAAGCAGCCAAATCCATTCAACAGAAAAAAAGACAGCCTCTTGAATAAATGGTGCTGGTCCGTCTGGATGTCTACATGCAGAAAAATGAAAATAGATCCATATTTATCACCCAGCACAAAACTAAAGTCCAAGTGGATCAAAGACCTCGACATAAAACCAGATCCTCTAAATCTGTTAGAAGAAAAAGTGGGGAATAGCCTAGAATTCATTGGCACAGGAGACAACTTCCTGACCAGAACACCATCAGCACAGGCTCTAAGAGCAACAATCAATAAATGGGACCTCATGAAACTGAAAAGTTTCTGTAAAGCAAAGGATACCGTCATCAAAACAAAACGACTACCTACAGATTGGGAAAGACTCTTCACCAACCCTTTATCTGACAAAGGCCTAATATCCAGTATATATAAAGAACTAAAGAAGCTGAAAAGCAGCAAACCAAGTAATCCAATTAAAAAATGGGGAACAGAGCTAAACAGAGAATTCTCTGTAGAGGGATATTGAATGGCAGAGAAACACTTAAAGAAATGCTCAACTTCATTAGCCATTAGGGAAATGCAAACCAAACGACCCTGAGATTTCACCTTACACCCATGAGAATGGCCAAGATGAAAAACTCAAGTGACAACACATGCTGGAGAGGTTTTGGAGAAAGGGGAACCCTCCTCCACTGCTTGTGGGAATTTAAGCTGGTACAACCACTTTGGAAGTCTATCTGGTGCTTTCTCAGACTATTAGGAATAGTGCTTCCTGAAGACCCAGCTATCCCACTGCTAGGTATATACCCAAAATGTGCTCAAGTACACAACAAGGACATTTGCTCAACCATGTTTTTAGCAATTATTCGTAATAGCCACAACCTGGAAACAACCCTGATATCCCTCAACAGAGGAATAGATACAGAAATTGTGGTACTTTTACACAATGGAATACTACTCTGCAATTATAAATAAGGAAATCATGAAATTTGAAGGCAAATGGTGGAACCTAGAAATGATCATCCTGAGTGAGGTATCTCAAAAGCAGAAAGACAGACATTGTATAGACCTACTTATATAGACCTATAAGATAGGATAAAAATTATGAAATCTGTACACCTAAAAAAGATAAACAAGAAAGAGGACTTGGGTGAAGATGATCAATCCTCACTTAGAAAGACAAATGGGATGGACATTGGCTGTAGGAGAAAACAAGTAATAGGACAGGAGCCTACCACAGAGGGCCTCTGAAAGACTCTACCTAGCAGTGTATCAAAGCAGATATTAAGACTTATAACCAAACCCTCTGCAGAATTCAGGGAATCATATGAATGAAGGGGGTAGTTAGTAAGACCTGGAGAGGACAGGAGCTCCACATAGTCCAAATATATACAGGGGTCTTTCATGAAACTGTTTCTCTAATCAAGGATGATGTATGGATAGAACCTAGAACCCCTTCCCATGGTAGTTCAGTATCCAAGTGGGTTCTCTAGTAAGGGGAACAGGGACTATTTCTGACATGAACTCAATAGTGAGTTCTTTGACACTCCCCCCGAAGGAGGAGCAGCCTTGCTATGCCACAGAAGAGGACACTGCAGCCAGTCCTGAAGAGACCTTATAAGCTAGGGACAGATGGAAGGTGAGGAGGACCTCCCCTATCAGTGGACTTGGAAAGGGGCAGGAAGGAGATGAGGGAGGGAGAGTGGGATTGGGAAGGTATGAGGGAGGGGGCTATGGCTGAGATACAAAGTAAATAAACTGTGATTAATAAAAAAAAAAAGAAAAATAATTAAAAAAAATTCTTATAAGCATGTCTTCTAGAACATAAAATTTCTAATCTCTTATTTTCAGACATATATTCTATCTTTTATATTTTGTTTCATTTCAGTGTTCTCATGAAAACTTTGAGGTTACCTTTAAAGTATGCTCGGTCACTTTAGTTGAGAATTGAAGGCCATAATGCTAGGGACTTTGTCATATTTTTCTAATACGTATTTTTATTTATGAGAGAGAGACAAAAACAGCTTTCATATGGAAACTGATTTTATGTTTAAACTAAGATATCTTGATAGGAAATTAAAATAGTTATAAGATGTTTAAAAATTCCTTTTTGTCATAATTGAATGAATAATATATTTCAGTAACTACATAACTGTATTTGTTTATTAAAATCCAACATTGCAAGCATCTTTTGCTTTGCAAAATAAATGGAATCCTGAAAAGTTCATAATAAAATATTCAAAGATATGGAGTCAACAATCCTGAATCATTAACAGTTTTCCTATCCCAGTTAGCAGTTTGGCCTCTGGCAAACACTTGAACAATCAGTACCCTGGCCCTTACACCTAGAAAATGCATGCCATGTTGGGGCATAAATTGGAGAAGGGCAACGTTTTTATGTTTGGCTGGGATTTGACTACAAGACCCAGGTACTAGGAATACCATGGTCCTATTGAACTTAAGTAGCGCGTGGAGATGAATCATATGAATTTGGGTATTCTTTGAAAATAATTAATTGAAACCTTATAGAAGGGAAGATATAAGGTAGCGACTTTCCTCTTGACATTGTAACATTTGTCAAAATTGCTAAATCTAGAAATTCTATCTTTATCTGGAGTTTCAATTTTTGTTTAAAAACATGTTCCGGTTTTTGTTTTCTTTACTCATTCCTTGAAGCTATTACTTCTGTGCAGACAGCCCTCAAATCTATCCTGACCACAACTTTTATCTTGAGTTGCAGAATGTCATCTCCAGCTGAATGCTGTATGCTCTCTACCACCATACATTCGGCATTGTTCAAGAAGTCATCCCTGACTTCAAACTTTCAACTACGAATAATTTATTCTTTCAATCTCTCAAATATGTAACACCAGAGTTAGCTTACACATTTTTTTCATGCTTTTCATTTATTCCCCCATTGTTTTTTGCTTGCTTGTTTTTTTCCCTCCCTTTCTTTGAAGTTTGTCCTCTTCCTTGTCCCTTGCCTCCCTCCCTCATTTCTTCTCCTCTTCCTCAGTTCCTCTATCCTTTTTTTCCTTCCTTCTCTTCTATTTGATTCTTTCTTAATTTTTGTTGTCTTGTACATACTTGTATGTCTTGTTCTATATGGTCATACACATCAACATCTTTTACTTCCATTCCTATAGCTATCATCGTACTTTAGTTAATCATTACATATTGTATGGGTAATGATGCTCTGCTCAAACTTTCCTCCATTCCTAATTGGTCTTTTACAATACTAGGGAGTAACCAAACATGTATGTTTAATTATTGTGTCCCTCCAGTTAATTTGCCTCAGTGGATGGCAGGAGGCTTTTCATCATGTGGCTCTAATCATCTCCAAGTTTTATTGTTCTGGTAGAAATATGCCTCAGCCTTCCTAAACTGCTTAGTGGTTCTTCTAATCTCCCAGGCCAGGCCTTGCTTACACACATTGCTCCATCTCCTTGTAATATCTATCCAACCTAATCATGATTAACTTCCAGGAGATATGTTAATACGTCAGGGACACAGAAACAAAGAGAAAAATCATAAACCTGCGTGGAAGTATTGTCTACATAAGACGAACATGGTGACTACTAAAACCACAGGGAATTTGTTGTTGTAGCATTCTAAGCATTTTGGTATTTTGGTGAGAGGCCTTTTGTGAGAATATCCCAAGGTGCATTATTGGGCCTGGCTTCTATTGCTTCATATACACAAGCATTATGTTAGACTTGAAGCCTTAATTGACACTTAGAAGTAGAAATACCATCTGTACTAATGTGTGCTATTCTAGCTTTACCATGTTGTACACAGGAGAATAAAATACTACACTTGTAAGATAAAAACAATGCAGCATGTAGTTTCAAAACTGTCATATTAAGTTGGCCTTTAAAAGGTTCTGTTCCATGTTGATTTTTATTGCTAATAAAGTCATTAAGCATCCAAAAGGATACCCTTTATCATACACTTAACATTTTGTCTTCAATATATGAGTCAATATACAATTGATTTAATTAAGGAAGCTATGGAGAGTTCTTTCACAATATGATTCACTTTACTTGTATAAATATTCAACTGCCAATGATTTTACTATGATTTGTATGAGTTTCATGAACATGAAATAGAGTTTTTTTATTTAACTTTTATTAATTATACTTTATTCATTTTGTATACCCCCTTAAGCCCCTCCCATCTCCCCTCATGGTCCCACCCTTCCCCCCCTTTTCTGCATGCATGCCCCTCCCCATGTCCACTGATTGGGGAGGTCCTCCTCTCCTTCTGAAATAGAGTTTTAATAGCTTAAGATGTGAGTCTTCATTGAGTATATATCAGAATGGGTTTGAATGAATTTCATAGGCCTGAAACTTCAATTTTTTTCAAAAAAAACTCTAAATTATTTTATATGTAGGGGTGTTTTATCTGGATGTATGTCTCTGTATCAGTGTGCATGCCAGTTGCCAAAGAAGGCGATTAGAAGGTTTGAATCCCCTTGAAATTGGGTTACAGATGGTTGTGAGCCACCATGTGGGGGATGGGAATTGAACATTGCTATTTTGGAAGAGCTCATAACTGCTGAATCATCTATTCAGAATCCATTTTGTTTTGGGTAACACTATTTTATGATCATTACATTAACCTAGTTAACGTTCCATTATCCTGAAGAAATGATTATTTTTTGCCTTTGGCAAAGGCACAGTTCTTCATCTCCGGAGAAGCATAGTACCAATACACATGGATAACTAATGTTACTTAAGTAACTTTGGCAAGGCACATTTGATAAGTTTCATGAAGTGTGAATATGGCCTGTTGAATAATCTGCTATGCTATTTCATTTATTGTGTATTATACTCTGATGTATAAGCAATTGAAAGGCAGAAGTTCTATTTGTTTCATCATTATCATTCACAATTTCTAGCATATGGTTGGTACTCTTGACTAGATGAATATATGAATGCAGCTTTACATGATAACTATGTTACTGTAATGAAGACTGGCAAATTACTTATTTAACATTCTTCATATGCCACTTCTACAATATTTATAACCTATTCTCCTTCCTCTAACTATTTAAGTATTAATGGATGTATATATGACCTAAGGCTAAAGTTGTCAAATTTGGATTAAATTTTAGTCACCTAATATAGGAAACACTTAAAAAAATCTTTATTTTAGACATGTGATTTTCCTGGCAATAAAATATAACATATCAATTATTTTTTTAAAAATATTATGTTTATTTTTAAAGAATTTCTATAATCAAGGAATGGAGCCTATATATGGGTGAAAAAAAGACTCGCTTGTTCTATTCATATGCTTGAAAAGAAAAGCAATGTTGAGGAGTTATCTGAGACATTTCTTGGACGGCCACCTCAATTTCTCTCTTCCAAGAGTTCATTCCATGACTGGAGAAGTGACTCAGTGGTTAAAAGCACATTTCTACTCTTGCAGAGGACCCAGGTTTGATTTCTAGCACTAATGTTGAGTAGCTTACATTGCCTATAAGTCCAGTTTCAAGAGACCCGATACAATTTTCTTGCCTCTGTGGGTACTTGTATACACATATACATATATACATACATACATACATCTAAATAAAAAAGAGATAAACCTTAACTAAAGAGTACAAGCCTTTTAATGTTAATTTGCATTAACATTATTTTAGGAAAAACTTTGTTCAATAAATTTCTTGGATAACAGTCTAAGCCAGAAGTTTGTCTTTATGCAGTATCTAACTCCTTTCTTGGAAAATGTCAATATATTTCTAATTCAATATTCAACAAAGGTAGAAAAATACTTGTCCAGAAAGGTATTCATAATGACAGAAAGATATATAGTCAGTGGTTATTTTGAAAATCATTCTCAGTCTTCTTCTCTTTGGTTGATTTATCTTCACTTGCCCCATTCTAAATGTTTGCATCTGTCTTCTTGCCACCAAACTTATATATTAAAACAAAATTACCAGTGGGATGGCATTGAGCTTTGGGGAAGTGAGTTGGTCATAAGAATAGAACCCTCCCAAATAAGGTTAGTGTCCTTATAAAAGAGAGGGCTTGGGTTTAGTTGACAGAGTGCTTGTCTAGGAAAAATCCCCAGCATTATATGAATTTAGTGTAATGGCACAGGATCAGAAGTTCAAGGTAATCCTTGGCTACACAGTGAGCTCATGGTCATCTTGGGTTACATAAGACCCTATCTTATAAACAAATAAAAATAGTCTAATAAAAGAGACAGGAAACTTTCTCTCTTCTGCCATGTGAAGACATAACATGGAGGTACATCTTGCGAACCAAAAAGTAGGCCAGTATCAGATGCAAACCACATCTACCAGTGTCTTTTTCTTTTTAATATTTTTTGAAAGTAAGAATACAAAGTAATGAATTCTATCACGACATGCTCATATATGTGTGTCATTACCATTTATTTTCAATAGTTCTTACGTCCTTTTCCCTCCAGCTGTTTTACATTTTATCCCAGCCAGTTTTCCATTCTGTTTTCTTATCACATATGTTCCTTTATTCCATTTTCCACCTCTCTTAAGATATCATCTGATTGCTGGTGTGGTGGCCCAGCTGTTTCCTCAGTCTGACTGCTCCCTAGTGATACAGGGAAGGAAAAAATTGGAAATATATAGAAGTCAAAGAAGATGGGAAACTTCCACCAGCAAAGACCATTTAGTGAAGAAATTGAGTGCAAAGAGCTTTTCTAGAGAGGATAAACATTCACATTTAAGAAGAAAGAGCATCAGGAGCTGAGATTCAATTTAAACCTGTAGTGGCTGCTCAGAAAATGAAGATGCAGATGCCACATTGGTGGTTTATATATAATAAAATAGACTTTCACATAAAATTAATCAAAAAAGATGGAAAGAGACACTTCATTCTCGTCAAAGGAAAAATCCACCAAGAGGACATCATATGTACTTCTATGTACCAAACACAAGGGATTCTGCATATGTAAAAGAAACTGTATTCGATCCCAACATCTTAATAGTGGGAACTTTCAACACTCTACTCTCACCAAAGGACAGATCATTTTGACAGAAGCCAGAGAATAATGATACTTAGAGAAATCTTAAATCAAATGGACCATATGGATGTCTATAGAACTTTTCACCCAAACACAAATGAGGGTATCTTCTCAGCACCTCTTGGTACATTCTTTTTGTGACCACTTGGTCATAAAGCAAGCCTCAACAGATAGAAGAAGATTGAAATAATCTCTTGTATCATATCAGACCACCATTTTCTAAAACTAGATCTCAACAAATAACAGCAAAAAGCCTACACATACGTGGCCACTGAAGAACTCTCTATTCAGTGACATCTGGGTTAGGGAAGAAATAAAGAAAAAAGTTAAAAAAATTTCCTAGAATTCAATTAAAATGGAGGTACAACTTACCCAAACTTATGGGACACAATGAAGACAATACTAAGAGGAAAGTTCTTAGCACTAAGTGCCTTCATAAAGAAATTCAAGGCATCTCATATAACAAAATTAATGGCACTCCTGAAAGTACTAGAAAAAAAATAAACAAGAAGCAGACACACCCAAGAGGAGAAGATAGCTGGAAATAATAAAAATCAGTGCTGAAAATAAGAAATTAGAAACAAAGAGAATGATTCAAAGAATCTAAGAAACCAAGAGCTGTTTCTTTGAGAAAATCAACAAGATAGACAAACCCTTAGCCAAACTAAATAAAAGGCAGAGAGACACTATCCAAATCAGCAAAATCAGAAATGAAAAGGGGGATGTAATGACAAACACTGAGGAAATCCAAAGAATCATTAGGTCCTACTTCAAAAGCCTATTCACAACAAAATTTGAAAATGTAAATGAAATGGACAGTTTTCTTGATAGATTCCATTTACCAAAGCTGAATCAATATGAGATAAGTAAATTAAATAGTCCTCTTTCCCCAAGGATATAGAAGCAGTCATTAAAACTCTCCAGCCCAAAAAAAGTCCAGGGCCAGATGGTTTCAGCAAAGAATTCTACCAGAGCTTCAAAGAAGAGCTAATACCAATACTCTTTAAATTATTCCACAAAGTAGAAACAGAAGAAACATCAAACTCATTCTATGATGGCACAGTCACCTTGTTACCTAAACCACACAAAGACCCAACAAAGAAAGAGAACTTCAGACTAATCTTGCTTATGAACATTGATGCGAAAAATACTCAATAAAATACCTGCAAACTGAAACTAAGACCACATCAAAGATATCATCCACCATGACCAAGTAGGCTTCATCTCAGGCATGCAAGGTTGATTCAATATATGGGAATCCATCAGTGTAATTCACCACATAAACAAACTGAAAGAAAAGAAGAAAACCACATGAATCATCTCCTTAGATGCTGAAAAAGCATTTGACAAAATCCAACACCAGTTCATGATTAAAATTTTGAAGAGATCAGGGATGCAAGGCATATACTTAAACATAGTATAGGCAATATAGAGCAAGCCTATAGCCAACATCAAATTAAATGGAGAGAAACTTAAATCAATCCCACTGAAATTAGGGACAAGGCAAGGCTGCCCTTTCTCTCCATATATCTTCAACATAGTTCTTCAAGTCCTAGCTAGAGTAATAAGATAACTAAAGGAGATCAAAGGGATACAAATGAGAAAGGAAGAAGTCAAAGTATCACTATCTGCAGATGATATGACAGTACACATGAGTGACACCAAAACTTCTACCAGATAACTCCTTCAACTGATAAACACCTTCAGTAAAGTACTGGATACAAAATTAACTCAATAAAATCTGAAGCCCTCCTGTGTACCAAAAACAAAAGGTCTGAAAAAGAGATTAAGGAAGCAACACTGTTCACAATAGCAGCAAATAATATAAAGTACCTTGGTGTGACTCTAACCAAGCAACTGAAAGACCTGTATGGAAAAGAAAAAAGAATCAAGTCTATGAAGAAAGAAATTGAAGAAGATATCAGAAAATGGAAAGAGATCCAATGCTCATAAATAGGTAGAATTAATGTAGTGAAAATGGACATCCTGCCAAAGCAATTGCAGGATTCAGTGCAATTCTCACCAAAATACCAGAACAATTTTTTACAGACCTTAAAAGAACAGTTTTCAATTTCATAAGGAAAAAAAAAAAAACTGAGAATAACTAAAACAATCCTCTACAATAAAAGATCTTCTGGGGTTATCTACATCCCTGATCTCAAGCTGTACTAGAGAGCAACAGTAATAAAAAATGAATGGTCCTAGCATAGAAACAGATTGATGAATCAATGGAATTGAATCAAAGACCAAGAAATAAATCCACACACTTATGGATACTTGATTTTTTTTTGTGTGTGTGAGCATTTTTTTTTAATTTTTCATCAATTACACTTTATTCATTCTGCATCTCCCCATAAGCCCCTCCCTCCTCCCCTCCCAATCCCACCCTCCCTCCTCCCTCTGCTTGCATGCCACTCCCCAAGTCCACTAATAGGGGAGGTTCTCCTCTCCTTTCTGATCTTAGTCTGTCAGTTCACATCAAAAGTGGCTGCATTGTCCTCTACTATGGCCTGGTAAGGCTGCTCCCCCTCAGGAGGAGGTAACTAAAGAGCAGGCCAGTCAGTTCATGTCAGAGGCAGTCCCTCTTCACATTACTATGTAACCCAATTGGACTCTGAACTGCCCTGGGCTACATCTGTGCAGGGGTTCTGGGTTATCTCCATGAATAGTCCTTGTTTGGAGTATGAGTCTCTGGGAAGTTCCCTGTGTTCAAATTTTCTTGTTCTGTTGCTCTCTTTATGGAGACCCTGTCCTCTCCAGGTCTTACTATTTCCCAGTTCTTACATAAGATTCCATTCACTCTGCCCAACAGGTGCCCATCAGGCTCAGCATGTGCTTTGATAGTCTGAAGGGCAGAGGCTTTCAGAGGCCCTCTGTGGTAGGTTCCTAGGTTGTTTCCTGTTTTCTTCTTCTTCTGATGTCCATCCTCTTTGCCTTTCCGGATGGGGATTGGACATTTTAGTTAGGGTCCTCTCTCTTGCTTAGTTTCTTTAGATGCACAGGTTTTAGTGGGTTTGTCCTATGTTGTATGTCTATATGAGTGAGCATATACCATGTGTGTCTTTTTGCTTCTGGGACAACTCACTCAGGATGATCCTTTCCAGATACTTGATTTTAACAAAGAAGGTAAAACGATACAATAGGAAAAAAAGGCAGCATCTTCAACAAGTGGTGTTGGTCTAACTGGATGTCTACATGTGGAAAAATGCAAATAGATCCATACTTATCACCCTGCACAAAACTAAAGTTCAAGTGGATCAAAGAACTCAACATAAAACCAGACACAGTAAAACTGTTGGACGAAAAAGTTGGGAAGAGCCTTGAACTCATTGTCACAGGAGACAACTTTCTGAACAGACACCAACAGCACAGGCTGTAAGAGCAACAATCAATAAATGGGACCCCATGAAACTGAAATGCTTCTGTAAACTAAAGGACACTGTCATCAGAATAAGACAACAGCCTATAGACAGGGAAACGGTCTTCACCAAGCCTACATCTGACAGAGGACTAATATCCAGAATTTATAAAGAACTCAAGAAGTTACACTGTAACAGACCAAGTAAAAGGAAAGTAAGTGTAGAACAAAGAGATTATTTAGAAGTAGGACATCATTAATTCAAAGGATCATACCTTTGAGTGTACCTAGTCTCCAGTTACTTTCCTTCTTCTGCTTTCTGGAGACTTAAGGTGAAGGACCAGTTTTCTATGCAATGGTGTTTAGTGGATCTAGAAGCAGTTATCGGGTGGAGTGGTGGGTTAATATGACCACAATGCCTTACATAACCTTTTCAAAATAAACAAATATTATATTTTAAAAAAAAACCTCATTCTGCAACATGACTCTGCTGCCATGATGTTCTCCTAAACATGTGGCATCATGTATCCATGGGCTGAACCCTCTGTTACTATGAGCCAAAATCAATCTTTTGTTCATTAAGCCATTTCTACAAGCCATTTTCTCACAACAACACACAGATCAACTAATATGTGGCTAATGTAGCTTAGATTTGGTGAGTTCAGAATGGAGATTTACAATTTCTTTACAAAGTCTAACTCCTTTCAGTCTTTCTAGATATATACCACGAAGAATGTGAATTTACAATGTTTTTTCTTTCTAGTTTATTGAACGTAACACAAAGTTTTGTAAAAGAATGTCTATTTCAAACTGTACCTACTTCTTTCCTATTTAGTTCCTAGCCCTATTCTTTTCATTAGTCAACATTCTGTTACCATCAGACAATTGATTGTGTGTGATTTCTGATCACAGCCTCTTTTTTTCCTATATGTTAACCTTTCAAATATCATAGGGGAATCAGTGTCTCAGCACTGAACAACTCCCTTTACAGCTATAGCTTCCACTTCACAACAAGCCACATTTGTGAGCACCTAGTCGGTATTCCATATTTACTTTGTATTCATTATTTTAAAGATGTATTGATTTGTGTAAGCAGAGTGGCACACTGAAGTGAAAGTCAGGAGGAATTCATTCAGAATTCAGCTTTATCTTAGTTTGCTTTCTGCTGCTGTGATGAATGCTATGACCAAAAACAACTTGAGAAACTTAGGTTTATTTGATTTTTCAGGTTACAGTCCATCATGAAGGGAAGCTAGGGCAGGAACTCAAGAAGGAAACCCTGAGTAAAGAACTACATGTGCTTAAACTTAAACCCTTTGCTAAAATTTCCATTCTTTTATCCTTTTCAAAGGCTAACAGTAACTAGGTTCCTTGCTATGTAATGGGTAGGACTTGAAAGAACTCGGTCAGTAACAAGAAGGTACTGTCTTGTACCCCTCTCATAATGTGGAATCTCATATTCTTCCTATCCTCATCTTCATCCCAAAAGTGTTGAATGGCTCAATGCATGGTAAAGAGGTGTATCATTCATAAAATATTATAGGCTTCTTTTATAGAAGAGTTGCTCAATTTACATGGATAATCAAAGAAAGCTTTTTCTGATATTTTAAAATTTAAGATTAATGTAACATTGGGTTAAGAAAATGAGGAAAAAAAAGAACTGAAACATGCACTGTGAAGGAATAATTATTTTAACTTTTATTAATTACACTTTATTAACTTTGTATTCCTCCATAAGCCCCTCCTTCCTCCCCTCCTAATCCCATATTCCCTCTTTCTTCATGACTACCCCTCCCCAAGTCCACTGACAGGGGAGGTGCCCCTCTAAAGGAATACTTTTTAAATGACTTTATAAGCTCTCTTTCTTTCTTTTTTTTTTTTTTCAATGCAGTTTATCCAGGAACCTTGAACAATCATCTGACCCTGGGGAAAGCCAGCCCACAGCTTAAATAGCCTCTGGGTAGCCAACCCAGGTGTGCCACGTGGGCAATGCAGATAGGTCCACATACACGGAAGCAAGCCAGATCCTCAGTCTTAGCCAAATGTGGAGTTGTTTGTGGCAGAGAGCACTCACCATCAGGAAGGTGGAAGGCGGAAACCAGCTCCATCTTTAAGGCGCAGCATTACGCAGCTCTCTACAGTTCCCCCTTTTTGTTTTAGACTCATCAGGCAAGAGTAGAGGTCTGATCTCTGATATTAGAAATAAATTGGGACTTTGTACCGATGTTCATTTGACACCTAAATGAACATCAGCTCTCTTTCTTTATTAATTTTAATTTTATTTTTATTAATTATACTTTATTCACTTTGTGTTCCCCTGTAAAACCCTCCTTCCTCCCCTCCTAATCCCACATTCCTTCCCCCTTTTTCACGAATGCCCTCCCCAAGTCCACTGATAGGGGAGGTCCTCCTCTCCTTCCTTCTGATCTTAGTCTATCAGATCTCATCAGAAGTAGCTGCATTGTCATGTTTTGTGGCCTCTTAAGGCTGCTCCCCCATCAGGGGGAGGTGACCAAAGATCAGGCCAATCAGTTTATGTCAGAGGCAGTCCCTCTGCCCATTACTATGGAACCCACTTGGACACTGAACTGCTATGGGCTACATCTATGCAGGGGTTCTAGGTTATCTTCATGCATGGCACTTGGTTGGAGCATGAATCTCTGGGAAGGTCCCTGTGTTAAAATTTTCTGGTACTGTTGCAGTCCTTGTGGAGTTCCTGTTCTCTCCAAATCTTACTATTTCCCACTTCATACATAAGATTCCATGCACACTGCCAACAGTTGGCCATAATTCTCAGCATCTGCTTTTGGTAGTCTGCAGGGCAGAGGCTTTCAGAGGCCCTCTGTGGCAGGTTCCTAGGTTGTTTCCTGTTTTCTTCTTCTTCTGATGTCCTTCTTCTTTGCCTTTCGGGATTGGGATTGAGCATTTTAGTCAGGGTCCTACCTCTTGATTACTTTCTTTAGATGTACAGATTTTAGAAGGTTTATCCTATATTACATGTCTATATGAGTAAGTATATATACCATGTGTGTCTTTCTGCTTCTGGGGCAGCTCACTCGGGATGACTCTTTCCAGGTCCCACCATTTACCTGCAAATTTCATGATTTCCTTATTTTTCATTGCTGAGTAATATTCCACTGTGTAGATGTACCACAATTTCTGTATCCATTCTTCAGTTGAGGGGAGTATGAGCTGTTTCCAGCTTCTGACTATTACAAATAAAGCTGCTGCAAACATGGATGAGCAAATGTCCTTTTTGTGTACTTGAGCCTCTTTTGGATATATGTCTAGGAGTGGTATGGCTGGATCTTGAGGAAGCGCTATTCCTAGTTGTCTGAGAAAGCACCAGATTGTTTTCCAGAGTGATTGTACAAGTTTACATTCCCACCAGCAGTGGAGGAGGGTTCTCCTTTCTCCATAATCTCTCCAGCATGTGTTGCCACTTGAGTTTTTCATCTTGGCAATTTTGATGGGTGTAAGGTGAAATCTCAGGGTTGTTTTGATTTGCATCTCACTGATAACTAATGATGGTATTTCCCTAAGTGTTTCTCTGCCATCCTATATTCCTCTATAGAGAATTCTCTGTTTAACTCTGTTCCCCATTTTTTAATTGGATTACTTGGTTTGCTGCTTTTCAGCTTCTTTAGTTCTTTATATATACTGGATATCAGCCCTCTGTCAGATAAAGGTTTGGTGAAGATTCTTTCCCAATCTGTAGGCAGTGGTTTTATTTTGATGACGGTTTCCTTTGCTTTACAGAAGCTTTTCAGTTTCATGAGGTCCCATTTATTGATTATTGCTCTTAGAACCTGTGCTTTTGGTGTTCTGGTCAGGAAGTTGTCTCCTTTACAAATGAGTTCTAGGCTCTTCCCCACTTTTTCTTCTAACAGATTTAGTGTGTCTGATTTTACGTTGAGTTATTTGATCCACTTGAACTTTAGTTTTGTGCAGAGCTATAAGTATAGGTCTATTGCATTTTTCTACATGTAGACATCCCAGTAGACCAGCACCATTTATTGAAGATGCTATCTTTTTTTCCATTGTATGGTTTTGGCATCTTTGTCAAAAATAAGTTGTCCATAAGTGTGTGGGTTTATTTCTGGGTCTTCTGTTAGGATCCATTCTGTTTCTATGCCAGTACCATGCAGTTTTTATTACTGTTGCTCTATAGTACAACTTAAGATCATGGATGGAGATACCTCCAGAAGATCTTTTATTGTAGAGGATTGTTTTAGCAATTCTGGGTTTCTTATTATTCCATATGAAGTAGAGAATTTCTCTTTCCAGGTCTGTAAAGAACTGTGTTGGTAATTTGATAGGAATTGCACTAAATCTGTAGATTGCTTTTGGTAAGATGGCCATTTATACTACGTTAATCCTGCCAAGCCATGAGCATGGGAGATCTTTGCATCTTCTCATATCTTCTAATTCTTTCTTCAGTGACTGGAAATTTTTTTCAAACAAGTCTTTGACTTGCTTGGTTAGGGTTATACCAAGGTACTTTATGTTATTTATGGCTATAGTGAAGGGTGTTGCTTCCCTCATTTCTTTCTCAGCTCTTTTGACTTTTGCATACAGGAAGGCTATTGATTTTTTTTTTAGTGAATTTTGTATCAGGCTTCTTTGCTGAAGGTGTTTATCAGTTGTAGGTCTTCCCTGGTAGAATTTTTGGGGTCAATCAGGTATACTATCATATCATCTGCAAATAGTGATAATTTGACTTCTTCCTTTCCAATTTGTATCCCCTTGATCTCCTTCAACTGTCTTATTGCTCTCGCAAGGACTTCCATAACTATGTTGAAATGACATGGAAAGAGTAGGCAGCCTTGCCTTGTCCCTGATTTCATTGGGATTTCTCCCCATTTAGGTCGATGTTGGCTCTAGGCTTGCTGTATATCGCCTTTACTATGTTTACATATATGCCTTTTATCCATGATCTATCCAATACTTTAAGCATAAATGGATGTTGGATTTTGTCAAATGCTTTTTCAGAATCTAAGGAGATTATCATGTGTTTTTTTCTTTCAGTTTGTTAATATGGTAGATCACATTGTTTGATATCAGTATATTGAACCACCCCTGCATACCTGGGATGAAGCCTACTTCATCATAGTGGATGATATCTTTGATGTGATCTTGTATTCTGTTTGCAAGTATTTTGTTGAGTATTTTTGCATCAAAGTTCATAATGGAGATTGGCCTTAAATTCTCTTTCTTTGTTGGGACTTTGTGAGGTTTAGGTATCAAGGTGATTGTGGCTTCATAGAATGAGTTTGGCAGTGTTCCTTCTGTTTCTATTTTATGGAATAATTTGGAGAGAACTGGAGTTCACTCTTCTTTGACAGTTTGGTAGAATTCTGGCTGAAACCATCTGGTCCTGGGCTTTTTTTTTTTTTTTTTTTTTTTGGATGGGAGACTTCTGATGACTCCTTCTATTTCCTTGGGGGATATAGGACTATTTAATTGATTTACCTGGTCTCAATTCAGTTTTGACAAGTGGAATCAATCAAGAAAATTGTCCATTTCATTTAGATTTTCAAATTTTGTGGCATATAAACTTTTGAAGTAAGTCCTAATGATTGTTTGGATTTCCTCAGCATCTGTAGTTATGTGCCTCTTTTCATTTCTGATTTTGTAGATTTGGATGGTGTCTCTCTAACTTTTAGTTAGCTTAGCTAAGGGTTTGTCTACTCCTTTTTGGTGTGTCTGCTTCTTTTTCTAGGATTTTTCAGTTGAGCCATTAAGTTGCTTGAATGAGATGTCTCGAATTTCTTCTTGAAGGCACTTAGTGCTATGAAACTTCTTAGTACTGCTTTCATTGTGTCCCACATGTTTGGGTATGTTGTGCCTTCATTTTCATTGAATTCTAGGAAGACTTTAATTTCTTGCTTTATTTCTTTCCTGATCCAGCTGTCATTTAGTAGCTAGTTATTCAATTTCTGTGTGTGTGTAGGCTTTTTGCTATTTCTGTTGTTGTTGAGGTCCAGCTTTGTTCCATGGTGATAAGATAGGGTACAAGAAATTATTTCTTTCTTTTTGTATATGTTGAGGCTTGCTTTGTGACCCACTATATGGTCTATTTTGGAGAAGGTTCCATGAGGTCCTAAGAAGAAGGTAAATTCTTTTGTGTTTGGGTGTAAGGTTCTTTAAATGTCTGTTAGGTCCATTTGATTCATGACCTTTGTTAGAGACATTGTTTCTTTGTTTAATTTCTGTTTTGTTGAACTGTCTTTTATTGAGAATGGGGTGTTGAAGTCTTCCACTATTGATGTGTGGGAATCTATGTGTGGTTTAAGTTTTATCAATGTTTCTTTTATAAATGTGGGTACCCTTGTATTTGGGGCATAGATGTTCAGGATTGTGCTGTCTTCCTGGTAGAATTTTCCCTTGATGAGCATGAAGTGTCCTTCCCCATCCCTTTTGATTAATTTTGGTTGAAAGTCTATTTTATCAGATATTTGAATGACTACTACTCCTGCTTGCTTCTTGGGTCCATTTGCCTAGAAAGCTGTCTTCCTACACTTTATCTTCAGGTAATGTCTATCTTTGTAACTTAGGTGTGTTTCTTTTATGCAATAGATTGCTGGGTTTTGTTTACACATCCATTCTGTTTGTGTCTTTTTATTGGAGAATTGAGTCTATTGATGTTGAGAGAGTTTAATGACCACTGGCTGTTAGATCCTTTGATTTTTATGTTCGCTGTGGTCATATGGTTATGTGCTTGGTTGCTTTTTGTTTTACTGTAGTGAAGTTAATTATTTCCTCTCTTTTCTTGAAAGTAACTAGTTTTCTTGGGTTATATTTTTCCTTCTAGTGTCTTTTGTAATGCTGGATTTGTGTGTAGGTATTGTTGAAATTTGTTTTTGTTGAATATCTTGTTTTCTCTGTCTATTAGGACTGAGAGTTTTACTGGGTACAGTACCCTGGGCAGACATCTGTGTTCTCTTAGGGTCTGCATGATACCCATCCAGGCCCTTCTAGCTTTCATAGTCTCTCTTGAAAATTCAGGTGTGATTCTAATGGGTTTGCAACTATATGTTACTTGGCCTTTTTCAGTTGCTGCTTTTAGTATTTTTTCTTTGTTCTGTACACCTTTGGTTTTGATTATCATGTGGCAGGAGAATGTTCTTTTCTGCTCTAATTTATTGTGTATTCTGCAGGCCTCTTGCATTCTTTTTGGCCTCGCCTTTAAGTTGGGGAAATTTTCTTCAATGATTTTGTTGAAAATATATTCTGGGCCTTGGAGCAGGGAATCTTCTTTTTCCTCTATTCCTATTATTCTTAGTTTTTGTCTCTTTATGTTGTCTTGGATTTCTTGGATGGTTTGTGTCAGGAATTTTTTAGATTTAACCTTTTCTTTGATAGGTACATTGATTTCTTCTATTGTATCTTCCACACCTGAGATTCTTCCTTCCATCTCTTGTAATCTATTGGTTATGCTTACCTTTGTAGTTCCTGTTTTCTTCCCTAAGTTCTTTCTCTCCACAATTTCCTCCATTTGTGGTTTTTTTTTTTTTTTTTTTTTTTTTTAATTTTTCCAATTCTAACTTCAGGTCTTGAGCCATTTTATTGATTTCCTTCACCTGTCTGACTGTATTTTCCTGTTTTTCCTTCAATTCCTTCAGCTGTTTGTTTGAACAATCCTCTGTTTCTTTTATTTCATTCAGTGATTTAAGTATTTTCTCTCTAAAGGCCGCAAACTGTTTGGCTGTAACTTCTTCCTGTATTTCTTTATGGATGCCCATAATCTGTTTGAGTTTTTCTTCCTATAGGTCTTTGTGTATTTTGTTTCCTCTATTATCCTCTTCATGAGCATAGATGTTAGATCATCTTCTTGAATTTCATTTATCTTGGGATGTCCAGGGCTACTTGCCCCTGGATAACTGGGTTCTGGAGATGCCATATTGCTCTGTCTTTTGTTGGTTGAGCTTTTACACTGGACCTTACCCATTGGGCTATAGTACGTGTTTGGGGTTAGTTTCTGGTGGTTCCTGGAATCTTGTGGTGGACAGAATCCCCTTGTCAGGAAGATGGTTTTTCCTGAAGGAAGTCTCCCCAGCTTTTTGGGTATAGTCACTGTATGGCTGGTATTTTTCAGGAGTTGCCACAGGTCACCTCAGGCATAGTGATCTGAGTGGTAACTGTGGTCCTTGTTAGTGGTGAGGGCTCTCCTCTCATCTGGAGAAATCCTGAAGACTTCTGCCCTGCTTCTGTTTTGTTTGTTTGTTTGTTTTTGTTTTGTTTTTTGTTCTTTTGCTGTAAATTTAGTGAGCTGCTGCTGTAACTTGTGTTTCCCTTAGTTTGGTCAGTTTTGTTAGGGCTAACTGTTTGCCCCTTGGAGCAGTATCTGGGGGTTGATCTCACAGATCCCGAGCTTTTGTAGGTTTGAGGTTGGGGCTCTGTTCCTCAGTACCCAAGCTGTAATTTGTGGTGGGTGAGTACCACTCTCCTGGTAACAGCAGGCTATCTGGTGCACAGCAGGTCTGTGGGATGGGCCAGTTTGTGGGACCTTTTCCAGGCATATACTGGGTGGCCTAAGTTTGTCCTCTTTGCTTTGTTCCCTGTAAGGATTTCTCCTGACAGTGACTCCAAGTCTTTGTGTACTGGGGTGCATGGTTTTGTCTGTGAGGAATAGTTGGTACAAAGCAGGTCTCTGGGCCAGCAGGCACATGCCCTCCCACTAGTCTGTGGGACCTTTTTCCAGGGATATACTGGATGACCTAATTCGGGTCCATGTTTCCTTCTTTCCCTGTGGAGTTTACTCCCAGTCTCTGTTGCCCTGGGGCACACAGCTCTGCCTGTGCTGGAGAGCTGGATAGTCAACAACTCTCTGTGCTCCCAGTTGGGCCCAGTTAAGTGATGGCGGCTCTTACCCACTGGTCTGTGAGACCTTCCCCAGGCAAAGCCTGTGTGGCCCAAGTCAGCACTGTTTCCTTCCTTCCCTGTGGGGCCTTCCCCAGACAGGGACTCCCAGTCTCTGTTGCACTGGGGCACACAGCTCTGTCTGTGCCAGAGAGCTGGGCTCACAGTGCTGGCGGCTTGAGCCCAGTTTACTGATGGCGGCGTGTACCCAGCAGTCTGCGACTTTTTCCAGGTAAAGACTGGGTGACCCTTGGCCAGTCCCACTGTCTTCCTTCCCTGTGTGTTTTTCTTGTGACTGGGACTCCCAGTCTCTGGCATTTTTGTGCCCACTGTTCAGCCTGGGAAGGGGATTGGGACATGCAGGCATGTGGCTCTGGTCCAGCGACCTATTGCCTGCAGGACTCGGGATCTCTTTCTGGTTCTGGCTGGGTGGACTGAGAGTGGACCTGACTGATTCCCAATCCGTGGGGGTTTCCTCTCACCTGGGAAACAGGATCGCTGTTGTTTTAGGGCCCAGAGTTCAGTCTCTTGGTCGCTATACGGAACCGTCACTCTACTCCTCAGAAGAAGTGTTCTCCTGTTGCCGCCATCTTGTCCCCTCCCCAAATTTTTCTCTTGGTTAGAGAAATCTACCCCTCTCATGACTATTCGTTATGTGGGTGATTTACCTTCACTAGCACCTACTGAGGATTTATTAACCCAGAAGTTTGGGGTTGCTGTTGCTGTTATTTTGAGACAGGGTCACTCTATATAACCCTGGCTGTCCTGAAATTCTCAGCTCTCTTATACAACTCAGAACGACCTGCTGAGGAATGACACTGGTTTGCCATACCCACATAAATTATTAAGTAAGAAAATATTCCACAGGCTTTCCCACAGTCTTTTTTTTTTTAATTTTATTTTTTCTTATCAGTTACATTTTATTACCTCTGTATCCCAGCCGTGTCCTGGTCCCTCATTCCCTCCCAATCCCACCCTTCCTCCCTCATCTCCACCGTGCCCCTTTCCAAGTCCATTGATGGGGGGGACCTCCTCCCCATTCATCAGATCCTGTTTTATCAGGTATCTTCAGGACTGACTGCAAAGCCCTCCTCTGTGGCCTAACAGGACTGCTGCTCCCTTGGGGGGTGGGGAGGTCAAAGAGCCAGTCATTGAGTTCCTGTTGGAAATAGTCCTTGTTCCCCTCACTTTGGGAAACCAATTGGTTACTGAGCTACCACAGGCTACATCTGAGTGGAGGTTCTAGGTTATATCCATACATGGTCCTTGGTTGAATGTCAGTCTCAGAAAAGACCCTTGCCCAGATATATTTGGTCCTTGTGGAACTCCTATCCTTTCCCCATCAGACTAACTCCCCTTCTTTCATATGTACTCTGCCGAAGGTTGGTCATGAGTCTTTGTATCTGCTTTGAAAACACTGCTAGGTAGAGACTTTTAGATGTGCTCAGTAGATTCCTGTCATACATTCAATGCACATCCCATCTGTCTTTCTAAACGAGGATTGATCATCTTACCCCATGACCGCTCTCTTGATTATCTTTTTGAGGTGTATAGATTTCATTATGTTTATCATATCTTATAGGTCTATATAAGTGAGTATATACCATGTTTGTCTTTCTCCTTCTGGGATATTTCACTCAGAATGATCTTTTCTAGATCCCACCATTTGCCTGCAAATTTCATGATTTCTTCCTTTTTGATTGCTGAGTAGTATTCCATTGTGTAAAAATACCACAATTTCTGTACCCATTCCTCTGTTGATGGACATCTGGGTTGTTTCTAGGTTCTGGCTATTACAAATAAAGCTGCTATAAACATGGTTGAGCAAGTATCCCTTTTGTGTACTTGAGCAAAGTTTGGGTATATACCTAGCAGTGGTAAAGCTGGGTCTTGAGGAAGCATTATTCCTAATTGTCTTAGAAAGCGCCAGATAGATTTCCAGAGTGGTTGTACCAGTTTACATTCCCACCAGCAGTGGAGGAGGGTTCCCCTTTCTCCACATGTGTTGTCACTGGAGTTTTCATCTTGGCCATTCTGATGGCTTTCCCACAGTTTTATGGATGCATTTTTCCAAATGACCTTAGCTTCATAATAAGTTTTTTACATATAATAAATTATAAACATTATCTTTGTAATATATTATATATCATAATAATTTTTAAAAATTATAACATAGTTCATATACTTATAATAAATTTATTTATTTTATTAAAAAATTACCATTATTACTTATTACAATTTATTCACTTTGTATCCCTCATCTTCTCCTTGTCCCACTCTCCCTCCCTCTTTCACCCAATGTCCCTCCACTAGTCCACTAATAGGGGAGGTTCTCCTCCCTTTCTATCTGACTATAGCGCATCATGTCTCATCAGGACTGTCTGGAACCCCTTTATCTGTGGCCTACTTAGGCCACCTTGCCATGGGGAGATAATCAAAGAGCAGGCCACTGGGTCCATTTCAGAGACAGCCTCTGCTCCCCTTACTAAGGAACCCTTATGGAGAGTGAGCTGCACATGAGTTATATCTGAGCAGGGGGTCTAGGTTCTCTACATGCATGAACCTTGATTGATTCATCAATCTCTGCAGGACCCTCTGAGCCCAGACTTTTTTTTTTTTTTTTTGGCTCTTTTGGTCTCCCTGTGAGCACTTGTCCTCTTCAGATCTTTCTTTCTCTCCCTTCTTCCCTCAGATTCCCAGCACTCTGCACTTTTATCTTTTGTTAATTTTTTCTTCCTGCTAACACCGTTTTAGAAGGCCTGACTTTGGGGGGAGAGGGTGAGGGGTTCCTCTGGGTTGCAGAGCACATCACATGGATGGACCTCTGGCTCAGACCCCCACTCACTCCCAATGATGTGAAGAGGAAGAAAGAGACTAGTTTTTCAGTGAACTCAGTATGCATGTGTGAGTGCTGAACTGTGGAAATGTTGTTGAGGCGACGGAGAAGAAATCCACACAGCCACCTTGGGTTTTGGTGATGGTGTTAGTCTAATGAGTTAAGACACTCAGGAAGGGGAAGAAATTTAAATGGAGGCAAATAAGCCATTGTTTTTAACAAAAAATAACTTACCAACAGAGAGGTTGTAGTTTTGAGCACATGTTAGATTCCCTCTTCCCGATGTTCATCTAGTTTTGTTTTAAGATATGGCATGTCCTACAGAATAGTGGACGCTCTGGAAGCCAGTGTTGCTGGGAGCATGCTGCACTACCATGAGAGCAGAGTCTGACCTGGTTTGTTCTGCCAATGAGATAGCACTTTCCTCTTCTTATCTCTCCAACCTCTTTTTGAATTACACCTTTGACATTTGTGTCTGTCAAACTTGGGGCTTCTTAGCCTCTCTCCCTCTGCAGCAAGGACTTCCCTGTATGGTGAGCAGAAGCCTGGAGGACATTCTGAGAGGCATCCATTTTCATACTTTTATAACAGCAGGGCCATTTCTTCCCATTTCTCTTGGCAGAGGGAGTACTGACCCTTGGTACAGTGGCCTGTATTCCATCAGTTCTTGCTAGGTGTGCTCAAGTGCTCCATGCACAGAATTGTAGCTCATCCGCAAGTGTGAACTGTTCCCTGCTTCTCTTGTCACACAGCTTCCCTCCCTGTCTCCCCCAACACTTCCTGTAACATTCTCTCAGCCTGTTAAAGGAAACCAATCTATTAAACAATGGTGATACAGCCCAAGTGGGAGCCACACTCCTGACCACGGTCCAAGAGGTTACAGTCAGGAGGATGTGAAAAGCCCTCCTACAGCAAGACTGCTCAGTGTGGGCAGCAAGTTGCAGTCCAGCTAGAGGGCAGGCTTTGGCTCCCTGAGCAAGTTCCTACCCGCTGGTGTCCTGGGACTCCATGTGGGTTGGAAAGTGGATGTCTTCATGGGACTCTTAAACCAGGCCAGAACAGTTGTCTGCCAAAGATACAAGAACATGTAAAATCTTTCCTCCTAACCTCGCTTCCCTAAGTCAGTGGCTTGAGAGCTGACAATACAGATTTGGTGTGGTTGCAGGGTCACCTGCCTGCCTCTAACTTCCATGTGCTCCAGGGTTGTGAAGAGAGCAGGGAGACCAGAGTGTGAGTGGCTGTAGGAGGTCCTCTAGCCTGGGTGTGGGTTTGGTCTGCCTGCCTGCCTGTCTCTGTCTGGATGTTTGAGTTTTGAAAGTTGTGTGGTGTTTGCTCCTCCTCATCCTCTTCTGAGAATGTTGATTTTAAATACTTGATAGTGAAAGGAAAGCTTATATGAAAACCCTTCCTCAGCTTTCCACGTCCCATAAAAGCAAACCAAAAGTAAGCTTTATTTCATTGAGGAAGTCCCTGGAGTAGTTGGAGTAGAAGGCCATGGAGAAGGGCAACAAAGCTGGGTCTCCAGTTATATGGGTCTTCTCTTGGACTCTCATTTTCTCTGTACATTTGGATCCTTGAACCAAGGGCAGTCCATAACCAAGTGTCCAAGCCACACTTCTCAGGTGCTTTTGTCTGAGACCTTCTTGGGGCCAGACAACTGATGCCAGTCTCTGAGGACACTGCCACCCTAGAGCACATGCATGCACATCCATTCTTCCTGCTTCTGGCCTTGGAGCAGAGTGTCTCCAGCTGTCCTCATGGAAAAATGAGAGGCTTCAAACCTGCCTCACTGCCTTCCCCATCTGTCCCCTACTTGGTACCATAATTTTTCAGTATGGTACTGTTCCCTGCTTCTCTTGTCACACTGAGAAGAGAGTTTTCAGTTTCCCAGCAGGCACCTCATGGAACCTATCTTCTTGTGCCCATTCGTGCTTGTAGCAACCTCAGTTGGCAAGTTTAATGGCTCAGGTACCCCAAGTTCCTATCCCAAAACAAGCGATATCTGTGTGTCCTGGAGAGTTAACTCCTTCAGAAGGCCAGAGCCAGTGCAAGCCTTGACTGGTTTCTTGGGTCAGGTTCTACGGCCCTTAGAGCCTTCACATACACTAGGCCACCTCTTGGTGGGACCCTTGTTGGCACCCATGAGGTAAAGAAACACACCAAGTTTCAGGAGGATTGGGATGGGTGGATGTAAGCTGGAAGGAATCTGTGTGTGAACTCAGGTGAGTGTATGTAGCTGTGTGTGCACATGAGCATGCCTGTTCTTCTAGCCATAGAGACAATTGAATTTGGAGCATTTTTCTACAAAACTAGCCTCCTCTTCCCCAGTAAAGACTGGCTGTAACTGCGAGCCAGGCACTTTCACCAAGATAGCCAGTAGCCAAAGTAGGAAGTAGGAATGAGTATAAAGACCCCCATATTTATCCTGAGCTCCAAGCAGGAAAGAATAACAGTTGACAGGGCTCACAAATGCAAACTAATGTGCTGTCTCTACCCCACCCTGTTACCCCTTGTTTCCTTGGGTGAATGTGGAGGCAGCCTGCTGTCTCTCCAACCTGGACAGCTGTAGGTGTCTGGTGGGGCTTCATGGTACCTAGGAAATGAAGATGAGGTTTTCCTTACCATGTAAATGAATATTTGTGTGATTAAATTAATAAAAAACCATTAACTTAAAAAAATAGAATACAAGAGGCTAAAGAAATAATCTCAGGTATTAAAAACAAGATAGAAGAAATAGATATCTTAGTCAAAGAAAATGTGAAAAACAAATCCAGGCACAAACACTCAGGAAATATGGGACACGATGAAAAGACCAAATCTGATAACAAAAGGAATAAAGGAAGGAAAAGAAACATAGGTCAAAGGCACAGAACATATTTTCTACAAAATCATAGAAGAAAAAATTTCCCAACCCGAAAAAGGAGGTATATATCAAGGTACAAGCAGCATACAGAACTCTAAACAGAATTAAGCAGAAAAGAAATTTCCCATGACATATAATTATCAAAACACTAAATGTATAGACAAAGAAAGAGTATTAAAAGCTGCAAGGGAAAAAGACCAAAAAGGCCAAATAACATACAAACACAAATCTATTAAAAGTATAATCTAAATTTTCAATGTATGCTCTAAAAGCCAAAAGGGCTTGGGAAGATATTTTAGAAACTTAAGAGACCACAGATACCAGGTCAGACTACCACGCCCAGCAAAACTTCTTCTTCTTTTTTTTTTTTTTTTTTAGAACAAAGAAAAAATACTAAAAGCTGCAAGGGAAAAGGCCAAGTAACATATATTGGCAAACCCATTAGAATCACACCCGACTTTTCAACAGAGACTATGAAAGCCAGAAGGGCCTGGACGGATATCATGCAGACCCTAAGAGAACACAGATGTCAGCCCAGGCTACTATTCCCCGCAAAAATCTCAGTTCTCATAGATGGAGAAAACAAGATATTCAATGACATAAACAAATTTCAACAATACCTACACATAAATCCAGCATTACAGAAGAGACTAGAAGGAAAAATACAACCCAAAAAAACTAGTTACTTTCAAGAAAAGAGAGGAAATAATTAACCTCACTATGGTAAAACAAAAAGCAACCAAGCACACAACCTTATGACCGCAGCCAACATAAAAATCAAAGAATCTAACAGCCACTGGTCATTAATCTCTCTCAACATCAATGGACTCAACTCTCCAATAAAAAGACACAGATGGGTAAACAAAACCCAGCAATCTATTGCATACAAGAAACACACCTAAGTCACAAAGATAGACATTACCTGAGGGTAAAGTGTTGGAAGATGGCTTTCCAAGCAAATAGACCCAAGAAGCAAGCAGGAGTAGCCATTCAAATATCTAATAAAATAGACTTTCAACCAAAATTAATCAAAAGAGATGGGGAAGGACACTTCATGCTCATCAAGGGAAAATTGCACCAGGAAGACAGCACAATCCTGAACATCTATGCTCCAAATACAAGGGCACCCACATTTGTAAAAGAAATATTGATAAAACTTAAACCACATATACATCCATTCCACACATTAATAGTGGAAGACTTCAACACCCCACTCTCAACAAAGGACAGGTCAAAAAAACAGAAATTAAACAAAGAAACAATGTCTCTGACAGAGGTCATGAATCAAATGGACCTAACAGACATTTAAAGAACCTTACTCCCAAACACAAAAGAATTTACCTTCTTCTCAGCACCTCATGGAACCTTCTCCAAAATAGACCATATAGTGGTCACAAAGCAAGCCTCAAGAGATACAAGAAGATTGAAATAATCCCATGTATCTTGTCTGATCACCATGGAATAAAACTGGACCTCAACAGCAGAAATAGCAAAAAGCCCACACACACATGGAAACTGAACAACTTGCTACTAAATGATAGCTGGGTCAGGGAAGAAATAAAGAAAGAAATTAAAGTCTTTCTAGAACTCAATGAAAATGAAAAAGAAGGCACAACATACCCACATTTGTGGGACACAATGAAGTCAGTGCTAAGAAGAAAGTTCATAGAACTAAGTGCCTTCAAGTAGAAATTCGAGAGATGTTGTTCAGACAAAAACTAAACAGAAAAATGCTAAAGCTGATTGATATTACTAACAAAATAGAACTAATAGATACTTAGAGAACATTTCATGCAAATATGAAAGACTATACCTTCTTCTCAGCACCCTCATGGAACTTTCTCCAAAACTGACCACATATCTGATACAAAGCAAGACTTAAAAAATATAATTGGAATAATATCCTGGATCTCATCTGACGACCATGGATTAAAGCTGAATATCAACAACAAAAGAAACAAGAGAAAGGTTACAAACTCATGGAAAGTGAACACTCTGTACTGAATGAAAAATAGACCAAGATAGAAATTAAGAAAGAAACTAAAATATTTAAGAATTGAATGAAAATGAAAATATAACATTTCCAAACTTATGGGACACAATGAAGATAGTTTTAAGAGGCAAGTTCATAGCATTTAGTGCTTACATTTTAAAAAATGAAGAGATTTCATATTAGTAATGTAATTATTTTCCTGAAAGCTTTACAACAAAAAGAAAAAAATCACAGCAAAAAGGAGTAAAAAAAAAATAAACAAACTCAGAGATGAAATCAATAAAATAGAAACACAAGCACAGACACACACACTATAAAGTATCAGTGAAACAAAAAGTTGGTTATTTGAGAAAATCAATCAACTCTTGATTTTTTTAAAGAGTCACCAAAAAGGCAAAGTGAAAATATTCAAATTAACAAAACTAGAAGTAAAAAGGGGTACACATAACAAAAGATACTGAGGAAATCCAATATGACATAAATTTCAAGTCTTTGAAGAAAGAAATTGAAGAAGATATCAGAAGATGGCAAGACCTCCTATGTTCCTGGATCAGAAAGCTAAGTATAGCAAAAATGGCATGCCAAAAGCAATCTTCAGAATCAATGAAATTCTCATAAAAATGTCAACATAATTATCCACAGACTTGAAAGGACAATTTTAAACTTCATATTGAAACACACACACACACACACACACACACACACACAAAAGCTAAAACAAGACTAAATAATCAAAGAACTGCTGGAGGTATCATCCCTGATTTCAAATTATAAAAAAGAGATATAGTAATAAAAACAGCATGCTGTTGGCATGAAAAGAAACACATTGGTCAATGAAGACAAATTGAAAATACAGACATAAATCTACACACCTATGGATAATCTGAGGTTTGATCAGGAAACCAGCAATATACTGTGGAAAAAAGACAGCATCTTCATCAAATGGTGCTATTCAAACTGGATGTCTATAAGTAAAAGAATGCAAATAAATCTATGTATATGATCCTGCACAAAACTCAACTCTAAATAGGTAAACAAACAAAAAAAAGCCTCAGCATAAAAGCAGATACACTGAACCAGATGGAAGAGAAAGTGAGGTGTAACCTTGAACTCAATGGCACAGGAGAAGTTTTTATAAATAAAACACATTAACACAAGCACTAAGAACAACAATTAGTAAATGGAACTTCAAAAAACTACAAAACTTCTACACAACAAAGAACACCAAAATTTGGAGAAAGCAGCAGCTTACAGAATGGGAAAATATTTTTACCAACTCTACATCTAATAGAGGGTAATATCTAAAATGTAAAAAGAATTTAATAAACTGGACCTCAAGAAAACAACTTGAGAGAAGTGGACACACAACCCATTCTTAATCCAGAAGCTATCTCCAATTGACAACCATTTGCAAATGAAATTTAATTTTTTCCAACTGAGTTTCTCTAGGGATATAAACTATACTTAAGGACAGTCTTCATTATTTACTGTAGATGTCCAAATAAAAATGAGCACTTTTGTGTTTGGGTGAAAATTTCCATAAACATCTATTAGGTCCATTTGATTTAAGACCTCTGTAAGTGTCATAAGGTCTTTTTAGCTTCTGTCTTGATGATCTGTCCCTTGGTGAGAGTAGACTGTTGAAGTCTCCCACTATTAAGGTGTTGGGATCGATGTGTGATTTAAGCTTTAATAACCTTTCTTTGACAAATACAGGAGCCCTTGTGTTTGGAGCATAAATATTTAGGATTGTGATGTCGTCATGGTGGATTTTTCCATTGATGAGAATGAAGTGTCCCTCCCCATCTCTTTTGATTAATTTTGGTTGAAATTCTATTTTATTAGATATTAGGATGGCTACTCTAGCTTGCTTCTTGGGTCTGTTTGCTTGGAAAACCTTTTCAAAGCCATCTACTCTGACGTAGTGTCTATGTTTGTTGCAGAAGGTGTTTCCTGAATGCAGCACAATGTTGGATCCTGTTTCTGTCACCATTCTGTTAGTTTGTGTCTTTTTTATTGGAGAGCTGAGTCCACTGATGTTAATAGATATTAGTGACCAATGATCGTTAATTCCTTTTCATTGTGGAGTTGGTGGTGAGAAATTGTGGTACATTTACACAATGGAACACTATTCAGCTCTTAAAAACAAGGAAGTCATGAAAATTTCAGGCAAATAGATGGAACTAGAAAAAAAAATCATCATTCTGAGTGAGGTAGCCCACTTATAAGTGGATATTAGCCCCATATTATAGGATAAACATACTAATATCTAACGACCTAAAGAAGCTAAACAACAAGAAGGACCCTAGGGAAGATACTTAATTTTTATTCAGAAGGGAAAACAGGATAGACACCAGAAGCAATGGGAGAGAGGGAACAGCATGGAAGCCTTACCACAGATGTCCTCTAAAAGAGTCCACTGAAGCAGAGGATTGAAGTAGATGCAGACTCACAGCCAAGCTTTGGACAGAGCACAGGGAGTCTTTTGGAAGAAGAGACATATAGAATGACCTGGAGGAGAAAGTAGCCTCACAAGGAGACCAACAAACTAAAAATAAAAAATTCTGGGCTTAGGAGGAGGTCCTGCAGAGATTGATGCATCAACCAAAGACCATGCATAGAGAATTCTTAGACCCCCTGCTCAGATGTAGCCTATAGACGCTCATTCTCCATGTGGGTTCCCTAGGAAGGGGAGAAGAGACAGTCTTTAACATAAACTCTGTTGCCTGCTCCTTGATTACTTCTCCCTGGTGGGGAGACCTAGCCAACCTACAGAGGAAGGGGATCAAGGAAGTCCTGATGGGATCTAAGAGGCTAGGTTCAGACAGTAGGAGAGGAGGACTTCCCCTATTAGTGGACTAAATAGGAGTGATAGGGGGGAAGAGGGATTGAGGGTGAAACTGGGAGGAGATGGAAGAGGGTTCTAAAACCAGGATACAATGTGAATAAATTGTAAATAATAATAATAATAATAATAATAATAATAATAATAATAATAATGAATTCGGTGGTCTCTTTGGCAGTTTTTTTGTCTTAAAGTATTTTTTGAGAGAAATTTTTAAACTTTACTGTTTTTTGTTTTTTTGTTTATATAGCTTAGCTTCCAATTTTGTGTTTTATGGAATTCTTGTGTGTACAAACATGTGTGTCTGTGCACATACATTTCTTGTGCTTTTTTTTTGTCTCTTTTTCTTTTGTTTCTTTGTATTGTTCTATTCCATCTTGCTTCTATTTGTTTTATCTTATTTTAGTCATCATTCATTAGATGCCTGTTTACTTTTTAAGGAGAGACAGAAAGGGTATGGATTCATATGGGAAGGGAAGTAGAGAAGTTCTCGGAGGAGTTCTTGGAAAGGAAATTATGTCAGTCATATTGTATGGAAAAAAAAACTATTTTCAGCATAAGAGAAATAGATAAAAGGATCACATAGTGAAACCAGTTGTCATTAGTGAAACCAAATATCATTATGTTTGGGGAAATAGTTCAGTGGTAGAGCGATTTCCTTGCAAGTCACCAAGTTACACAAGTTACAAGTTTTATGCATTCACACACATGCACACACATACACACACCCCACTACCTCAAACAATTGTTGGGGAGGTTCTCCAGTGATTAAGCATTTACCTAGCATGTGAAATAACTTAGTTTTCATTCCTAGCACTATTATTATAAAACCAAACCAAACCATGGAATCATGATCATATCGGGTAACTCTCCAACCTCAACTGTTACTTTCTTTTCCAAGAACTCCAATTATTTTCGAGTTCCTGTACTCCCTCCACCAAATAATGTAAACCAGAAGAAAATCTGAACCTGCAAGAAATAGCAAGACATACAAGAACACATCAAAGATATCATCTACTATGACCAAGTAGGCTTCAACCCAGGTATGCAGATGGATTTCGATATATGGAAATCCATCAATGTGATCCACCATATTAACAAACTGAAAGAATAAAAAAACACACGATAATCTCCTTAGATGCAGAAAAGCATTTGACAAAAATCCAACATCCATTCATGTTTAAAGTATTGGAGAGATCAGGGATACAAGGCACATATCTAAACATAGTAAAGGCAATATACAGCCTATAGGCAACATCAAACTAAATGGAGAGAAACATAAGGCAATCCCACTGAAATCAGGGACAAGGCAAGGCTGCCCACTTTCTCCATATCTCTTCAACATAGTTCTGGAAGTCCTTGCTAGAGCAATAAGACAGTTGAAGGAGATCAAGGGGATACAAATCGGAAAGAAGAAAATCAAATTATCACTTTTTGCAGACAATATGATAGTATACCTGATTGACCCCAAAAATTCTACCAGGGAACTCCGATAGCTGATAAACACCTTCAGCAAAGTGGCTGGATACAAAATTAACTCAAAAAAATCAGTAGCCTTCCTGTATACAAAAGACAAAAGGGCTGAGAAAGAAATTAGGAAAACAACACCCTTCACAATAGCCACTAACCACATAAAGTACCTTGGGGTGACACTAACCAAGCAAGTGAAAGACCTCTTTGAGAAAAACTTCAAATCTCTGAAGAAAGAAATTGAAGAAGATATCAGAAAATGGAAAGATCTCGTGTGCTCATGGATTGGTAGGATAAACATTTTGAAAATGGCCATCCTGCCAAAAGCAATCTAAAGATTCAATGCAATTCCCATCAAAATACCAACTCAATTTTATACGGACCTTGAAAAAAAGATTCTCAACTTCATATGGAGAAACAAAACACCCAGAATCCCCAAAACCATCCTGTATAACAACAGATCATCTGGAGGTATCTCCATCCCTGATCTCAAGCTGTACTACAGAGCAATAGTAATAAAAACTGCATGGTCTTGGCATAGAAACAGAAAGGAGGATCAATGGAACTGAATAGAAGATCCAGAAATAAACCCACACACCTATGAATACTTGATTTTTGATAAAGCAGCCAAATCCATTCAATGAAAAAAAAGACAGCATCTTCAACAAATGGTGCTGGTCCATCTGGATGTCTACATGCAGAAAAATGAAAATAGATCCATATTTATCACCCTACACAAAACTAAAGTCCAAGTGGATAAAAGACCTCAACATTAAACCAGATTCTCTAAATCAGTTGGAAAAAAAGTGGGGAATAGCCTAGAACTCATTGGCACAGGAGACAACTTCCTGACCAGAACACCAACTGCACAGGCTCTAAGAGCAACAATGAATAAATGGGACCTCGTGAAGCTGAAAAGCTTCTGTAAAGCTGAGGACACCTTCATCAAAACAAAACGACTGCCTACAGATTGGGAAAGAATCTTCACCAACCCTTTATCTGACCGAGGGTTAATATCCAGTATATATAAAGAACTAAAGAAGTTGAAAAGCAACAAGCCAAGTAATCCAATTAAAAAATGGGGAACAGAGCTAAACAGAGAATTCTCTGTAGAGGAATATTGAATGGCAGAGAAACACTTAAAGAAATGCTCAATCTCATTAGCCACTAGGGAAATGAAAATCAAAACAACCCTGAGATTTCACCTTACACCCATCAGAATGGCCAAGATCAAAAGTTCGAGTGACAGCACATTCTGGAGAGGTTGTGGAGAAAGGGGAACCTTCCTCCACTGTTGTGGGAATGTAAACTTGTACAACCACTTTGGAAATCAATATGGCACATTCTCAGACAACTAGGAATAGTGCTTCTTCAAGATACAGCCATACCACTCCTAGGCATATATCCAAAAGAGGCTCAAGTACACAATAAGGTCATTTCCTCAGCCATGTTTGTAGCAGCTTTATTTGTAATAACCAGAAGCTGGAAACAACTCACCTGCCCCTCAACTGAAGAATGGATGCAGAAATTATGCTACAGCTACACAATGGAATATTACTCAGCAATGATAAGGAAATTATGAAATTTGCAGATAAATGATGGGAACCAGAATCGGTCATCCTTAGTGAGCTCTCCCATAAGCAGAAAGACACACACGGCATATACTCACTCAGATAGACATATAGTATAGGGTAAACCCACTAAAATCTGTACATCTAAAGAAACTAATCAAGAGAGAGGACCCTGACTAAAATGCTCAATCCCCATCCCGAAAGGCAAAGAGGATGGACATCAGAAGAAAACCGGAAACGAGTTAAGAACCTGCCACAGAGGGCCTCTGAAAAGCTCTGCTCTGCAGACTATCAAAGCAGAGGCTGACACTTATGGACAACTGTTGGGCAGAGTGCATGGAATCTTATGAAAGAATTGTGAAACAATAAGATCTGGAGAGGACATGAAGTCCACGAGAAGAGCAACAGTACCAGAAAATGTGAACACAAGAGTCTTTCCAGAGACTCATACTCCAACCAAGTACCATGCATGGAGATAACCTAGGACCCCTGCACAGATGTAGCCCATGACAGTTCAGTGTCCAAGTGGGTTCCATAGTAATGGGAAGAGGGACTGCCTCTGACATAATCTGATTGGCTTGCTCTTTGATCACCTCCCCCTGAGGAGGGAGCAGCCTTATTAGGCCACAGAAGATGACAATGCAGCCACTCCTGATGAGATCTGATAGACTAAGATCAAAAGTCAGGAGAGGGGGACCTCTCTTATCAGTGGACTTGGAGAGGGGCATGAGTGAAGATGTGTCATGGAAGATAGAGGGAGAGGTTTATGGGGGGATACAAAGTGAATAAAGTGTAATTAATAAAAGTTAAAAAAAATTTAAAAAGTTCACTGGCTATGATTCCATCAGAAAAAAAACTTTCTTCTAGAGTTATTTTTATTCTTTAAGAGGAACCCAGTGGGGCCATTCTTAATTTTCAAATGAATAAATTGCCTTCTAAATTTTCTTTCTTTTTTTTTTAAGTAGTTGCATTTTATTTTATTTTTAAATTTTTTTATCTTGGTTTTTGAGACAACATTTCCGTGTAGCCCTTGCTATCGTGGAACTAGCCCTGTAGAACAGGCTAGCCTCAAACTTATAAAGATACACTTGCCTCTGCCTACTGAGTGCTGGTAATAAAGACCTGTGCCACCACACAGCTGATATGTTTTTTATCAGAACAAAATTGTGCTTCAAAAACATAAATACTAGTGACAACCGTAATTCCATCTTTATCATTCTACAGGCAATATTCTCATATTTTTTCAGATTTCATTTAGGAGTTATTCATTTATTTGTTTAATTTAATTTTCCATATTTAGAATCTTTCTATCCAATGCTTTCTCAATGTGCCCTATAGAACTATGTATATAGCTTTTGAGTATACTACCTTAATACTGTATTAGTTAATTTTCCTGTGACTGTGATGAAATATTTTTATATATTTTTATTTTTTATTATATTTACATTTTATTAACTCTGTATCTCAGCTGTATCCCACTCCCTCATTCCCTCCCAAACCATCCCTCATCTCCTCCCTTCCCCTTTCCAAGTCCACTGATTGGGGAGGACTTCCTCCCCTTTCATCTGACCCTGTTTTATCAGGTATCTTCAGGACTGGCTGCAAAGTCTTCCTCTGTGGCCTAGCAGGACTGCTCTTCCCTTGGGGGGGGGTGGGGAGATCAAAGAGCCTGCCATTGAGTTCCTGTCAGAAATAATCCCTGTTCCCCTTACTATGGGAAACCAATTGGTTACTGAGCTACCACGAGCTTCATGTGAGCAGAGGTTCTAGGTTATATCCATACATGGTCCTTGGTGGAGTGTCAGTCTCAGAAAAGGGCCCTGTGCTGTTTTTGGTCCTTGTGGAGCTCCTATCCTTTCCAAATCATACTAACTCCTCCTTCTTTCATAGGATTCCTTTGCCTTCTAATTTTTCTAATATGTCTGCAAGAGAAAATATTTTCTATGTCAAATTTGTTTCATCTTTCAACGCTTGCTCTAGAAAGTTCTTTACCTTGTCTTATATATTCCATGATGTAATGATGCTACCTTCAGTTATATATTGTCTTATCATAAATTTAGAATGAATAAGATATATTTTGTCTTCAAGTTCCTCTGTTGATCTCTTTCCTAGTACATTGAGACAGTGGCTCTTGTTGTTATCATTATTTCACTGAGTTGTCTTTCCATCTATTTTTGTACTCAAATTGAATCATGTATCCAAAAAACATTTTTGATAAGCATAGTGGAAGACATAAAATAATCATAATGCATAATCTTTGCATTAAGAAAGGAGAAAAATGATAAAGTACAAATATGTATGATACAGTAGGAATTAGAAGAGAAATTGTTATTTTTCCTTTATTTTTGAGATTTCATACATGTATACACTGAAATACGATCATGTCTATGCCCCAGTTACCACTTGAAATCTTCCTATTCCTCTCCAACACATCCATTGGTAACTATCCATTACCAATAACACCTTGAGTAACAACTAGTCTAGACAGTATTCCCCAACTATGCCAGAATTTTGGCAGAATTGAACTTGCACAAGTCTTGTGCAGGTGACCACAGTTGCTGTGATTTCATGATTGCAACAGCAATATCATGTTGTCCAGAAGCCAGCACTGCTTCCCACCATCCTGCTCTTAAAGTCTTCTTTATTCCACAATGTTGTCTGATCCTTTGTGGTCTGTAGTGTTAGCTCTGTCTCTTATTCTAAGCATTTTGACCAAATATGCATCTCTCCATTGATGTTGTCCACTGCAAAAACAAGCAAACAAAAAACCGTCTCTGATCAAATTTTAGAGCAACCCTAGTGTATGGATATAAGCATAAATATTTAGAAGGCAGAATGAAAGCATGGCTATTCACCCCCTTCCTTGGTTAGATTTTTATTAATTTGACACAGGCTAGAGTTATCTGGGAAATGGAAAAATAACCTTACTGAGAAAATACTTCCATCAGCTTGATCTGTAGACAGCCCTCTGGGGCAATTTCTAAATTAATTATTAATGTGGGAGAGCACAGGCCACTGTGAGTGTTGCTAAGAAAACATGTTGAGCAAGTCATGGGGAACAAGGCAGTAAGCAGAATTCCTCCACGGTCTATGGTAAGTTCCTGGTTTCCCTTCAGGATGTACTGTAACATGTAACCAAAATAAAACCCTTCCTTGCCAAATTGTTTTTGAGTCAGTGTTTTATCACAGCAATAAAAATCAACCTAAGATACCTCCAGATCTCTTCACCTCTTGAATTCTCTCATACTCCCACTTTGTTCCCTTTGCACCTCTAGTTTTCTATATCACTGCAATCTATTATGCCCCATCCTTTAATATAATACTGCCAAGGGCCCCATTCCTTAGTTTCCACTTTATTCCAAATTAAGCATACCAAACAAAAGTTTCCTATAGGCTAGGATCCACATATAAGAGAGAAAGCACATTTTTGTCTTTCTGAGCATGAGTTTCCTCAATCAGTAACTTTTTTCCAATTGCATAATTTAGGTGTACATTTAATGATTTCATCTTTTGTTAGAGCTGAGTAATATTTCCTTGTGTATATGTGCCATGTATTTCTTACCCATTCATCTGATAATGGATGAATCTAGTGTTATTTCACTTCCTAGGGATTTCTGTTAACACAGGAATTCAGACCAACCATCAGCATATGGCTTCTCATATATAGCAAAGGAAACTATGAAGCAAATCAGTACACATGCCCCAAAATAAGAGAAAAATGTTCCTAAACCAATATAACTTCTAACTATATCCAAATTTTTATTCATATAGATAAGAGAGTTACTTACCCTTAATAAAAGAGGCTTCTTTTTTTTTTCAGCAGGTGGAGGCTGTCACAGAGATCCACAACTAGCCAAAATGCAGAGAATAATCAGCTACAAAGACATTGTTCAGTCCCATTGATGCATCTACAATGCAACCTCTTACAATGTAAGGCTCAAGGAGCATAACAGAAAAGTGGGAGAAAGACTATAAAAGCCAGAGGACCAGGATATCTATTAAGAGATAGTTTCTTCTAAACATGAAAGGGATACTGAAACCAAGAGAGAATATGGAGACTGGATTAGGTAAGTAGGAAGACTGATGAGAAGTAGCAAAGATAACATTAGAAATAAACTGGGGTGTGGATCAGAAATCCTACAATGAAAATTTGAATGTAGCATTTCTTGGCTTGGGCTGTACTGACAGTGACAATGGGGTAGAAAGTTTGAGTATAAGAGATCTAGGAGGGAGCCAAGATGGCGGCGCCAGGAGAGCATTGTGTCTGAGAAGCAGGACAGCACTCTCTGTGCAGCGACCAGGAGACTGAACTCTGGGCCCTGAAACAACAGCGGTCATGTTTCCCAGGTGAGGGGAGGCTCCCACGGCATGGGAATCGGTCGGGTCCACTCTCGACTGCCCAGCCAAAACCCGGAAGAGATCCCAGGTGGCGTGAGCTTTGGGTCTCCGGGCTGGTGCCTTAAGCCTGCGTGTCCCCATCACTTTCCCAGGCTGATCGGTGGGCACAAGGGTGCCTGAGGCTGGGAGTCCCAGTCACGGGGGGACCCCACGGGGAAGCAAGGTTGCAAGTCTGATCGCGGGTCACCCAGTCTTTCCCCGGAAGGTCTCTGGGACAGTGGTTGCCCACCTCCATCACAGCTGAGCTCCTGCAGCCGCGCAGAGAGCTGCGCTCTCAGCTCAGCTGTACAGACAAGCTGCGCACCCCAGTACAACAGGGACTGGGAACCCCTGTCCAGAGAGGACCCCACAGAGAAGGAAGAAACCGTGCTTCTGGGATCAGCTAGGGAAAGTCTAGCAGACTGCAGATCGCAAACAGGCGAGTATGCCCAGCCATCACAGATCTGGGCCCAAACAGGGAGCACAGAGTGATTGGAAACTCAGCTCCCACAGACTAGCAGGTGGGTGCATGCTCTGCCAGCCCAGAGGCCTGCTTTGTACCAACTACTCCTTACAGACAGAACTGTGTGCCCCAAGACACCAGAGCAGTACTCACCCGCCACAGATTACCTCTTGGGTTCTGGGGCACAGAGCCCCAACCTCAGACCTACAAAAGACCTGGAACCCTGAGATCAACCCACAAATACTGCTCCAAGGGGCAACCAGTTATCCCTAACAAAACCGACCAAACCACGGGACACACAGGTTACAGCAGCTGATCACTAAATTTACAGCAAGAAACCCAGAAGGAGGGCAGCTGTCTCCAGGACTTCTCCCGGTGATAGGAGAGCCCTCTTGACTAATCAGGACCACAGTTACCACACAGGTCTCTATGCCTGAGGTGAGCTGTAGCAACTCCTGAAAAACACCAGATATCCAGGGACTATACCCAAAAAGCGGGGAAGGCTTCCTTCAGGAAAAACCATCTTCCTGCCAAAGGGATTCTCTCTACTACAAGAGTCCAGGAACAACCAGAAACTAAATTCAAACAACTAAGATAGCCCAATTGGTAGAGGACAGCGTAAAAGTTCAACCAACAAAAGCCAGAGCATTATGGCATCTCCAGAACCGTTATCCAGGGGCAAATAGGCCTAGAAACCCCAGCATAAATGAAATTCAAGGAGACGACCTAACATCTATGCTCATGAAGATGATACCAGAAGAAACAAATAAAATACGAAAAGAAATAGAAGAAGCTGCAGCAAAAAAGTTTGTGGCCTTTAGAGAGGAAATGCTTAAATCACTGAATGAAATAAAAGAAACAGTGGATTGTTCAAACAAACAGCTGAAGGAATTGATGGAAAAACATGAAAATACAGTCAGACAGGGGAAGGAAACCAACAAAATAGCTCAAGACCTGAAGATAGAATTGGAAAAATTAAAAAAAAAAACACAAATGGAAGAAATTGTGGAGAGAAAGAACTTAGGGAAGAAAGCAGGAACTGCAGAGGTTAGCATAACCAATAGGCTATAAGAAATGGAAGAAAGAATCTCAGGTGTGGAAGATACAATGGAAGAAATAGATGTATCTGTCAAAGAAAATGTTAAATCTAAAAAATTCCTGACACAGACCATCCAAGAAATTCAAGACAACATAAAATGACAAAACCTAAGAATAAAAGGAATAGAGGAAAAAGAAGATTCCCTGCACAAAGGCCCAGAAAATATTTTCAACAAAATCATTGAAGAAAATTTCCCCAACTTAAAGGAGAGGCCAATAAGAATACAAGAGGCCTATAGAACACCCAATAAATTAGACCAGAAAAGAAAATCCTCCCGCCACATAATAATCAAAACCGTAAGTATAAAGAACAAAGAAAAAATACTAAAAGCTGCAAGGGAAAAAGGCCAAGTAACATATGATGACAAACCCACTAGAATTACACCCGACTTTTCAACAGAGACTATGAAAGCCAGAAGGGCCTGGACGGATATCATGCAGACCCTAAGAAAACACAGATGTCAGCCGAGGCTACTATACCCTGCAAAACTTCAGTTCTCATAGACGAAGAAAACAAGATATTCAATGACAAAAACAAATTTCAACAATACTTACATACAAATCCAGCATTACAGAAGACACTGGAAGCGAAAATACAACCCAAGAAAACTAGCTACATTCAAGAAAACACAGGAAACAAGGACTATATCTAACAGGAACTCAATGACTGGCTCTTTGGTCTCCCCACCCACAAAGGGAGGAGCAGTCCTGTTAGGCCACAGAGGAGGACTTTGCAGCCAGTCCTGAAGATACCTGATAAAACAGGATCAGATGAATGGGGAGGAGGTCACCCCCATCAGTGGACTTGGAAAGGGGCACCGTGGAGATGAGGGAGGGAGGGAGGGAGGGAGGGACTGGGAGGGAATGAGGGATCAGGACACAGCTGGGATACAGAGTTAATAAAATGTAACTGATAAAAAAAAAAAAGAAAACACAGGAAATAAATAACCCCACTACAGTAAAACAAAAAGCAAACAAGCACACAACCGTATGACCACAGCCAACATCAAATTCAAAGGATCTAACAGCCACTGGTCATTAATCTCTCTCAATATCAATGGACTTAATTCTCCAAAAAAAAAAAAAAATACACAGGAAAAAAAAATACACAGACTAACAAAATGGATGCGTAAACAAAACCCAGCAATCTGTTGTATACAAGAAACAAACCTAAGTCACAAAGATAGACATTGCCTGAGGGTAAAGGGATGGAAGACGGCTTTTCAAGCAAGTGGATGCAAGAAGCAAGCAGAAGTAGCCATTCTAATATCTGATAAAATAAACTTTCAACCAAAATTAATCAAAAGAGATGGGGAAGGATACTTCATACTCATCAAGGGAAAATTCCACCAAGAAGACATCACAATCCTGAACATCTCTGCCCCAAATACAAGGGCACCCACATTTGTGAAAGAATCATTGATAAAACTTAAACCACACATAGATGCCCACACACTAATAGTGGGAGACTTCAACACCCCACTCTCAACAAAGGACAGATCAACAAAACAGAAATCAAACAAAAAAACAATATCTCTAACAGAGGTCATGAATCAAATGGACCTAACAGATATTTACAGAACTTTACACCCAAACACAAAAGAATTTACCTTCTTCTCAGCACCTCATGGAACCTTCTCCAAAATAGACCATATAGTGGGTCACAAAGCAAGCCTCAACAGATACAAGAAGATTGAAATAATCCCATGTATCTTGTCTGATCACCATGGAATAAAGCTGGACCACAACAATAACAGAAATAACAAAAAGCCTAGACACACATGGAAACTGAACAACTTGTTACTAAATGACAGCTGGTTCAGGGAAGAAATAAAGAAAGAAATTAAAGTCTTCGTAGAACTCAATGAAAATGAAGATACAACATACCCAAACTTGTGGGACACAATGAAGGCAGTCCTAAGAGGAAAGTTCATAGCACTAAGTGCCTTCAAAAAGAAATTTGAGACAGCGTGTTCAAGCACCTTAATGGCTCACTTAAAAACCCTAGAAAAAGAAGAAGCAGACATACCAAGAAGGAGCAGACGGCTGGAAATAATCAAACTCTAGGCTGAAATCAATCAATTAGAAACAAATAAAACAATTCAAAGAATCAATGAAACCAAGACCTGGTTCTTTGAGAAAATCAACAACATAGACAAACCCTTAGCCAAGCTAACTAAAAGGCAGCAGGACACCATCCAAATCAACAAAATCAGAAATGAAAAGGGGTACATAACTACAGACACTGAGGAAATCCAAACAATCATTAGGACTTACTTCAAAAGTTTATACGCGACAAAATTTGAAAATTTAAATGAAATGGACAATTTTCTTGATGGATTCCACTTACCAAAGCTAAATCAGGACCAGGTAAATCAATTAAATAGTCCTATATACAAGGAAATAGAAGCAGTCATCGAAAGTCTCCCATCCAAAAAAAGCCCAGGACCTGATTGTTTCAGCACAGAATTCTACCAGACATTCAAAAAAGAGCTAACTCCAGTTCTCTTCAAACTATTCCAAAAATCAAAACAAAAGCAACATTCCAAACTCAATCTATGAAGCCACAGTCACCTTGGTACCTAAACCTCAAAAAAACCCAACCAAAAAAGACATCTTCAGGCCAATCTCTCTTATGAACATTGATGCAAAAATACTCAACAAAATACTTTCAAACAGAATACAAGAACACATCAACGATATCATCCACCATGACCAAGTAGGTTTCATCCCAGGTATGCAGGGGTGGTTCAATATACGGAAATCCATCAATGTGATCCACCATATTAACAAACTGAAAGAAAAAAACCACATGATAATCTCCCTAGATGATGAACAAGCATTTGACAAAATCCAACATCCATTCATGTTCAAAGTATTGGAAAGATCAGGGATACAAGGCACATATGTAAACATAGTAAAGGCGATATACAGCAAGCCTATAGCCAACATCAATCTGAACGGAGAGAAACTTAAAGCAATCCCACTGAAATCAGGGACAAGACAAGGCTGCCCACTCTCTCCATATCTCTTCAACATAGTGCTGGAAGTCCTTGCTAGAGCAAAAAGACAGCTGAAGGAGATCAAGGGGATACAAATTGGAAAGGAAGAATTCAAATTATCACTACTTGCAGATGATATGATAGTATACGTGAGTGACGCCAAAAACTCTACCAGGGAACTCCTACAGCTGATAAACACCTTCAGCAAAGTGGCCGGATACAAAATTAACTCAAAAAAATCAGTAGCCCCCCTATATAAAAAAGACAAAAAGGCTGAGAAAGAAATTAGAGAAACAACACCCTTCAGAGTAGCCACAAATGACATAAGGTACCTCGGAGTAACGCTAACCAAGGAAGTCAAAGTCTTGTATGAAAAAAATTTCAAATCTCTGAAGAAAGAATTAGAAGAAGATATGAGAAGATGGAAAGATCTCCCATGCTCATGGCTTGGCAGGATTAACAATTACTAAAAAATGACCATCTTACCAAAAGCAATCTACAGATTCAATGCAATGCCCATCAAATTACCAACACAATTCTTCACAGACCTGGAAAGAAAAATTCTCACCTTCATATGGAATAACAAGAAACCCAGAATTGCTAAAACAATCACTACAATAAAAGATCTTCTGGAGGTATCTGCATCCCTGATCTTAAGTTGTACTATAGAGCAACAGTTTTAAAAACTGCATGGTACTGGCATAGAAACAGAATGGTGGATCAATGGAACCGAACAGAGGATCCAGAAATAAACCCACACACTTATGGACACCTGATCTTGGACAAAGGCACCAAAACCATTCAATGGAAAAAAGATAGCATCTTCAACAAATGGTGCTGGTCTAACTGGAGGTCTACATGTAGAAAAATGAAAATAGATCCATACTTATCACCCTGAACAAAACTGAAGTCCAAGTGGATCAAAGACCTCAACATAAAACCACACACATTAAATGGGTTTAAAAAAAAGTGGGGAATACCCTAGAACTCTTCGGTACTGGAGAAAACTTCCTGAACAGAACACCAACAGCACATGCTCTAAGAGCAACAATCAAAAAATCGGACCTCATGAAACTGAAAAGCTTCTGCAAAGCAAAGGACACCGTCATCAAAACAAAGCGACTGCCTTCAGATTGGGAAATAATCTTCACCAACCCTTTATCTGACAGAGGACTCATATCCAGTATATATAAAGAACTAAAGAAGCTGAAAAGCAGCAAACCAAGTAATCCACTTAAAAAATGGGGAAGAGAGCTAAACAGAGAATTCTCAACAGAGGAATATCGAATGGCAGAAAAGCACTTAAAGAAATGCTCAATCTCATTAGCCATTAAAGAAATGCAAATCAAAACAACCCTGAGATTTCACCTTACACCCATGAGAATGGCCAAGATCAAAAACTCAAGTGACAACACATGCTGGAGAGGTTGTGCAGAAAGGGGAACCCTTCTCCACAGCTGGTGGGAATGTAAACTGGTACAACCACTCTGGAAATCAATCTGGCGCTTTCTCAGACAACTAGGAATTGTGCTTCCTCAAGATCCAGCCATACCACTCCTGGGCATATATCCAAAAGAGGCTCAAATACAGAAAAAGGACATTTGCTCAACCATGTTTGTAGCATCTTTATTTGTAATAGCCAGAAGCAGGAAACAAACCAGATGCTCCTCAACTGAAGAATGGATGCCGAAATTGTGGTATATCTATATAATGGAATATTACTCAGCAAGAAAAATAAGGAAATCATGAAATTTGCAGGTAAATGGTGGGACCTGGAAAGGATCATCCTGAGTGAGTTGTCCCAGAAGTAAAAAGACACAAACTGTATATACTCGCTCATATAAACATACAACATAGGACAAATCCACTAAAATCTGTGCATCTAAAAAAACTAAGCAAGAGAGAGGACCCTACATAAACGGTCAATCCCCATCCTGAAAAGCAATGAGGATGGACATCAGAAAACGAACAAAACAGGAAACAACCTAGGAACCTACCACAGAGGGCCTCTGAAAGCCTCTGCCCTACAGACTATCAAAGCAGATGCTGAGCCTGATGGGCACCTGTTGGGCAGAGTGAATGGAATTTTATGTAAGAACTGGGAAATAGTAAGACCTGGAGAGGACAGGGTCTCCATAAAGAGAGCAACAGAACAAGAAAATTTGAACACAGGGAACTTCCCAGAGACTCATACTCCAAACAAGGACTATTCATAGAGATAACCCAGAACCCCTGCACAGTTGTAGCCCAGGGCAGTTCAGAGTCCAATTGGGTTACATAGTAATGTGAAGAGGGACTGCCTCTGACATAATCTGACTGGCCTGCTCTTTGATCATCTCCCCCTGGGGGGGGAGCAGCCTTACCAGGCCATAGTAGAGGACAATGCAGCCACTTTTGATGTGAACTGACAGACTAAGATCAGAAAGGAGAGGAGAACCTCCCCTATCAGTGGACTTGGGGAGTGGCATGCATGCAGAAAGGAGAGGGAGGGTGAGATCGGGAGAGGGAGGGTGAGATCGGAAGGGGAGGAGAGAGGGGCTTATGGGGGGATACAGAATGAATAAAGTGTAAGTGATGAAATATTTAAAAAAAAGAAAGGGAAAAAATAATTTAAGAACCTTAAATTACTTTCAAAAGTGGAGGAAAACATGGAGTTAGTCAACTTACATGGAGGAAGTCTCGCCCCTGGGGGCAATGGTCTCCTGAACCTACTCAGACCTAGGACACCACCACTGCTATTTCTAGAACTGATGAAGGATGTTCCAACGAGGGGGTTAAGGCTTCTCATAATATTTCCTATAAGTCCACACCTGTTTGTTTATATCCCCCATTTTTATTCATTGTTATCCAGATAGAGCTAAGTAATTGTGGTAATGATACTTGCTTTTTTGCCCAATGCTGGAATGCTAGTGAATTTAGGTATGCCCTGGTTACTCGCATGCCTCGCTAGGTGCCTGTGCCCGTTGATGCCCCTCACGCTATGACTCTCTTCAGACAGAAAAGGGATCTTGGAATTACAGCCGCCATTGTTACTGCCATCTCATTGGCGGCTGTTGGAGCTACCACGGAGGCATTAGCCATGAGTCATACTATGCAGACTGCTCAGACCCTAAATAATCTTTTAGCCAATGTAGCTCATGCCTTAGATGTACAAAAAGGAATTAATGCTCAACTAAAAGGAGACTTGATGTTGTTCAGAGGATTGACCTCGTGCAGGAGCAAATTGATACCCTATGGCAAATCGCTCAACTTGGGTGTCAATGGAAGTATGCGGGACTTTGTATCACTAGCATACAATATGAGAATTTTTCCCATGCTGCAAATATGTCTAAACAATTTTCTAGCTATATTTTAGATAATTGGACTGAAGAATTCGATACTATGATGGAGCAGCTGAGAGTGGCCATTGTCACGGTAAATTCTACCAGAGTGGATGCAGGACTAGCCACAGGATTATCATCATGGTTGCTGCAGCCATGAATCATCTGAAGGAATGGGCGGGCATGGGAGCGTTAGCAGGCCTTCTGGTGTTGGTCTCCTTGGTTTGCCTGTGGTGTATATGCAAGATTAGAGTCTCACAACAGCGTAATGCAGCCATGATCATTCAGGCCTTTACAGCCATTGAAGCAGGACAGTCTCCCCAAGCATGGTTGGCTTCCATAAAAAGCTAAAATGTTATGCTCAGGATGCGAGGCTAAGCACTGCACTCAGGTGTCAGCCGCTTTCGACCCAGAGAACAGCATGTCTGATTGCATGCGGGTTGATGCCCCAGGTCCCACCTCTGAGAAAAATGTATCGGACGGGTCTGATGCTCTTTGGGTGGATGACACCTAAATGAACATCGGTACAAAGTCCCAATTTATTTCTAATATCAGAGGTCAGACCTCTACTATTGCCTGATGCGTCTAAAACAAAAAGGGGGAACTGTAGAGCTGTGTAATGCAGAGCCTTAAGGATGGTGCTGGTTTCCGCCTTCCACCTTCCTGATGGTGAGTGCTCTCTGTCACAAACAACTCCATATTTGGCTAAGGCTGAGGATCTGGCTTGCTTCCCTGTATGTGGACCTATCTGCATTGCCCATGAGGCATGCAGGGGTTGTCTACCCAGAGGCTATTTAAGCTGTGGGCTGGCTTTCCCCATGGTCAGATGATTGTTCAAGGTTCCTGAATAAACTGCATGGAGAAGAACAACAACAACAACAAAAAAGGATCAGAAAGAAGGAGAGGAAGACCTCCCCTATCAGTGGACTTGGGGAGAGGCATGCATGCAGAAAGGGGGAAGGGTGGGACCGGGAGGGGAGGAGGGAGGGGCTTATGCAGGGATACAGAAGGAATAAAGTGTAATTAATAAAAGTTAAATAAAAAATTTAAAAAAATACAAAATAAAGTCTGTGTGCCACTCAAGGACCCCACAGAGAAAGTCTTTCTCCAAGGAGGCCACTCACTTTACTTTTTCACAAAGCAAGGTCAATGCTGCGGAACCTAACTGTGCTGCATGACTTAGAGTTTTAAAAATAAATTATTTGATAGATAAAAAAAAAAAGAGATCTAGGGATGAGAGCACCAATAGGCAACAGTGGCACAACTGTTTAAAGTGACCAGCTCTTTCTGGTTGGATATGAGGCCTGATCCACAACAGGCAATTCACCTCTGATACTGTAAAAGTAAAAGCTAACATCTCTGATGACATGGTCCTTAGGGAGGAACCTTTTACAGTTATTTTGCTAAACAGAAATGGTATTAATCTACCTTTTAAATATTTGTGTTAACACCAAATAGATTAGGGTTTATATGAATAGACTGAGCCCATTGGCTTTCCACCTTTGACAGAGAAGACATTCATAGAGCTCCATACATCCCTGAGGACCTATATGCAGGTGATGGTTGCTAGAAGAGGGAGAGTCATATTCCTCAGTGGTATAGCCACTGAAAATTTGCCCTTCCTCAAGTAGATATCCCCATCCATATATGCTCATGAAAGCAATCCTAATCAAATGCAATAGGTCACAAAAAGACATGAAAGTAGAAGCAGACTTGGTGGTAACAAAATGTTCACTGGGAAGAGAGGAATATGAGAGGTCGTGACAAGATCAAAATGCTTTGTTGCACACGTATGAAACTGAAAGAAAATAAATTAAAAAAATAAGATGGTTTCACCTATTTGATCCACACAATGAGGATGTGAAATGGATGAACAAAAAGTGTTTCTGAACCAGTCATCAGTTCCTTTTTTGCCTTTTTTTTTATTCTTCATCAATTACACTTTATTCATTCTGCATCCCCCCATAAGCCCCTCCCTCCTCCCCTCAAAATCCCACCCTCCCTCCTCCCTCTGCATGCATGCTACTCCCCAAGTCACTGATAGGGGAGGTTCTCCTCTCCTTTCTGATCTTAGTCTATCAGTTCACATCAAAAAATGGCTGCATTGTCCTCTACTATGGCCTGGTAAGGCTGCTCCCCCTCAGGGGGAGGTGACCAAAGAGCAGGCCAATGAGATTATGTCAGAGGCAGTCCCTCTTCACATTACTATGTAACCCAATTGGACTCTGAACTGCCCTGGGCTACATCTGTGCAGGGGTTCTGGGTTATCTCTATGAATAGTCTTTGGTTGGAGTATGAGTCTCTGGGAAGTTCCCTGTGTTCAAATTTTCTTGTTCTGTTGCTCTCCTTGTGGAGACCCTGTCCTCTCTAGCTCTTACTATTTCCCAGTTCTTACATAAAATTCCATTCACTCTGCCCAACAGTTGCCCATCAGGCTCAGCATCTGCTTTGATAGTCTGTAGGGCAGAGGCTTTCAGAGGCCCTCTGTGGTAGGTTCCTAGGTTGTTTCCTGTTTTCTTCTTGGTTGTACAAGTTTCCATTCCCACCAGCAGTGGAGAAGGGTTCCCCTTTCTCCACAACCTCTGCAGCATGTGTCGTCACTTGAGTTTTTGATCTTGGCCATTCTCATGGGTGTAAGGTGAAATCTCAGGGTTGTTTTGATTTGCATTTCCCTAATGGCTAGTGAGGATGAGCATTTCTTTAAGTGCTTCTCTGCCATTCGGTATTCCTCTACAGAGAATTCTCTGTTTAGCTCTGTTCCCCATTTTTTAAGTGGATTACTTGGTTTGCTGCTTTTCAGCTTCTTTAGTTCTTTATATATACTGGATAGGAGTCGTCTGTCACATAAAGGGTTGGTGAAGATTCTTTCCCAATCTGTAGGCAGTCGCTTTGTTTTGATGACAGTGTCCTTTGCTATGTAGAAGTTTTTCAGTTTCATGAGGTCCCATTTATTGACTGTTGCTCTTAGAGCCTGTGCAGTTGGTGTTCTGTTCAGGAAGTTTTCTCCTGTACCAATGAGCTCTTTCCCACTTTTTTTTTTCAAGCTGAATTAATGTGTCTGGTTTTATGTTGAGGTCTTTGATCCACTTGGACTTCAGTTTTGTGCAGGGTGATAAGTATGGATCTATTTTCATTTTTCTACATGTAGACATCCAGTTGGATCAGCACCATTTGTTGAAGATGCTATCTTTTTTCCATTGAATGGTTTTGGCGTCTTTGTCAAAGATCAGGTGTCCATAAGTGTGTGGGTTTATTTCTGGGTCCTCTGTTCGGTTCCATTGAGCCACCATTCTGTTTCTATGCCAGTACCATGCAGTTTTTAAAACTGTTGCTCTATAGTACAACTTAAGATCAGGGATGGAGATTCCTCCAGAAGATCTTTTATTGTAGAGGATTGTTTTAGCAATTCTGGGTTTTTTGTTATTCCATATGAAGGTGAGATTTTTTCTTTCCGGGCCTGTAAAGAATTGTGTTGGTAATTTGATGGGTATTGCATTGAATCTGTAGATTGCTTTTGGTAAGATAACCATTTTTATTATGTTAATCCTGCCAAGCCATGAGCATGGGAGATCTTTCCATCTTCTGATATCTTCTTCTAATTCTTTCTTCAGAGACTTGAAATTTTTTTCATACAAGTCTTTGACTTCCTTGGTTAGGGTTACTCCGAGGTACCTTATGTCAGTTGTGGCTATTGTGAAGGGTGTTGTTTCCCCAATTTCTTTCTCAGCCATTTTATCTTTTTTATATAGGAGGGCTACTGATTTTTTGAGGTAATTTTGTATGTGGCCACTTTGCTGAAGGTGTTTATCAGCTGTAGGAGTTCCCTGGTAGAGGTTTTGCGGTCACTCACGTACACTATCATATCATTTGCAAATAGTGGTAATTTGACTTCTTCCTTTCCAATTTGTATCCCCTTGATCTCCTTCAACTGTCTTATTGCTCTAGCAAGGACTTCCAGCACTATGTTGAAGGTATATGGAGAGAGTGGGCAGCCTTGTCTTTTTCCCTGATTTTAGTGGTATTGCTTTAAGTTTCTCTCCATTCAGTTTGATGTTGGCTATAGGCTTGCTGTATATCGCCTTTACTATGTTTACATATGTGCCTTGTATCCCTGATCTCTCTAATACTTTAAACATGAATGGATGTTGGATTTTGTCAAATGCTTTTTCATCATCTAGGGAGATTATCATGTGGTTTTTTTTCTTTCAGTTTGTTAATATGGTGGATCACATTGATGGATTTCCGTATATTGAACCACCCCTGCATACCTGGGGTGAAGCCTACATGGACATAGTGGATAATATCTTTGATGTGTTCTTGGATTCCGTTTGCAAGTATTTTGTTAAGTATTTTTGCATCAATGTTCATAAGGGAGATTGGCCTGAAATTCTCTTTCTTTGTTGAGTCTTTTTGAGGTTTAGGTACCAAGGTGACTGTGGCTTCATAGAATGAGTTTGGTAATGTCCTTCTCTTTCTATTTTGTGGAATAGTTTGAAGAGAATTGGTGTTAGCTCTTCTTTGAAGGTCTGGTAGAATTCTGTGCTGAAGCCATCTGGTCCTGGGCTTTTTTTAGATGGGAGACTTTTGATGACCGCTTCTATTTCTTTGGGGGATATGGGACTATTTAGTTGATTTACCTGGTCTGATTCAGCTTTGGTAAGTCAAATCAATCAAGAAATTGTCCATTTCATTTAGATTTTCAAATTTTGTGGCATATAGACTTTTGAAGTAAGTCCTAATGATTGTTTGGATTTCCTCAGTGTCTGTAGTTATATCCCCCTTTTCATTTCTGATTTTGTTGATTTGGGTGGTGTCTCTCTGCCTTTTAGTTTGGCTAAGGGTTTGTAGATCTTGTTGATTTTCTCAAAGAACCAGGTCTTGGTTTCATTGATTCTTTGAATTGTTTTATTTTTTTCCAATTGATTGATTTCAGCCCTGTGTTTGATTATTTCCAGCGGTCTACTCCTTCTTGGAGTGTCTGCTTCTTGTTTTTCTAGGGTTTTTAAGTGAGCCATTAAGGTGCTTGAATGAGCTGTCTCGAATTTCTTCTTGAAGGCACTTAGTGCTATGAACTTTCCTCTTAGCACTGCTTTCATTGTGTCCCACAAGTTTGGGTATGTTGTGTCTTCATTTTCATTGATTTCTAGAAAGACTTTAATTTCTTTTTTTATTTCTTCCCTGACCCAGCTGTCATTTACTAACAAGTTGTTCAGTTTCCATGTGCGTGTAGGCTTTTTGCTATTTCTGTTATTGTTGAGGTCCAGCTTTATTCCATGGTGATCAGACAAGATACAAGGGATTATTTCAATCTTCTTGTATCTGTTGAGGCTTGCTTTGTGACCCACTATATGGTCTATTTTGGAGAAGGTTCCATGAAGTGCTGAAAAGAAGGTAAATTCTTTTGTGTTTGGGTGTAAAGTTCTGTAAATGTCTGTTAGGTCCATTTGATTCATGACCTCTGTCAGAGACATTGTTTCTTTGTTTAATTTCTGTTTTGTTGACCTGTCCTTTGTTGAGAGTTGGGTGTTGAAGTCTCCAATTATTAATGTGTGGAGATCTATATGTGCTTTAAATTTTATCAATGTTTCTTTAACAAATGTGGGTGCTCTTGTATTTGGGGCATAGATGTTCAGGATTGTGATGTCTTCCTGGTGCAATTTTCCCTTGATGAGTATGAAGTGTCCTTCCCCATCTCTTTTGATTAATTTTGCTTGAAAGTCTATTTTATCAGATATTAGAATGGCTACTCCTGCTTCCTTCTTGGGTCCATTTGCTTGGAAATTTGTCTTCCAACCCTTTACCCTCAGGTAAGGTCTATCTTTTTGTCTTAGGTGTGTTTCTTTTATGCAACAGATTGCTTGGTTTAGTTTACGTATCCATTTTGTTAATCTGTGTCTTTTTATTGGAGAGTTTTGTCCATTGATATTGAGAGAGATTAATGACCAGTGGCTGTTAGATCCCTTGATTTTGATGTTGGCTGTGGTCATCGGGTTGTGTGCTTGGTTGCTTTTTGTTTTACTGAAGTGAGGTTATTTATTTCCTGTGTTTTCTTGAATGTAGCTAGTTTTCCTGGGTTGTATTTTCCCTTCTAGTGTCTTCTGTAATACTGGATTTGTTTGTAGGTATTGTTGAAATTCGTTTTTGTCATTGAATATCTTGTTTTCCCCATCTATGAAGACTGAGAGTTTTGCAGGGTATAGTAGCCTGGGCTGACATCTGTGTTCTTAGTGTCTGCATGATATCCGTCCAGGCACTTCTGGCTTTTATAGTCTGTGTTGAAAAGTCAGGTGTGATTCTAATGGGTTTGCCAATATATGTTACTTGGCCTTTTTCCCTTGCAGCTTTTAGTATTTTTTCTTTGTTCTGTATACTTACTGTTTTGATTATTATGTGGCAGGAGGATTTTCTTTTCTGGTCAAATTTGTTGGGTGTTCTGTAGGCCTCATGTATTCTAATTGGCCTCTCCTTTAGCTTGGAGAAATTTTCTTCAATGATTTTGTTGAAAATATTTTCTGGGCTTTGGAGAAGGGAGTCTTCTTTTTCCTCTATATGTATTATTCTTCAGTTTTGTCTTTTCATATTGTCTTAGATTTCTTGGACCGTCTGTGTCAGGAATTTTTCAGATTTAACATTTTCTTTGACCGATACATTGATTTCTTCTATTGTATCTTCTACACCTGAGATTCTTTCTTCCATCTCTTGTAGTCTTTTGGTTATGCTTACCTCTGTAGTTCCTGTTTTCTTCCCTAGATTCTTCCTTTCCATTATTTCCTCCATTTATGTTTTCTTTAAATTTCCAGTTCTATCTTCAGGTCTTGAGTTGTTTTGTTTACTTCCTTCACCTGTCTGATTGTACTTTCCTGTTTTTCTTTTAGTTCTTTCAACTTTGTTTCCTTTATTTCATTCAGTGCTTTAAGCATTTTCTTTCTAAAGGCCATAAACTGTTTGGCTGCAGCTTCCTCTATTTCTTTACGGATGGCAATATTCTGTTTGAGTTTATCTTCCTCTATGTCTTTACGAATCTTATTTGTTTCCTCTGTTATCATCTTCAGGAGCATACTTGTTAGGTCATCTTCTTGGATTTCAGTTATGCTGGGGTGTCCAGGGCTACTTGCTCCTGGGTAACTGGGTTCTGGAGACTCCATATTGCTCTGTCTTTTGTTGCTTGAGCTTTTACACTGGCCTCTACCCATTGTGCTATCTTAGGTGTTTGGGGTTATTTTCTGGTGGTTCCTGGGGATCCTGTGATGGAGAGAATCCCCTTTGCAGAAAGCTGGTTTTTCCTGAAGGATGTCCTCTCAGCTTTTTGTGTATAGTCCCTGGATGGCTGGTGTTTTTTTAGGAGTTGCTCACCTTAGGGATATAGACCTGAGTGGTAACTGTGGTCTTTGTTGGTCGAGATGGTTCTCCTCTCACCCAGGGAAGTCCTGAGGGCAGCTGCCCTGTTTCTGGGTTTCTTGTTGTAAATTTAATGATCAGCTGCTGTGACCCAGTTGGACATCAGGTGCTCAGCAACTGTTTGTGCCTGTGTCTGGAGCACACCTGAGTGATGGCGCCTTGGCCCCACTAGCCTGCAAGACTTTTTCTAGGGAAGGATTGGGTGATTTATGTCAGTACATTTTCCTTCCTTCCCTGTGGATTCTCTGGAGACATGGACTCCCAGTGTCTTTTTTTTCCCTGGTGCACACTGCTCAGCGTCCTCCAGCTGGCTGGCCACAGAAACTGCCTGTGCCTGGACCACAGCTGTGTGATGGCGGCTCAGTCTCTGCCAGCTGTCTGGTGCGCAGAAACTGCCTGTGTCTGCCTTTGCGGCATTTGGGAGCCTAGGTGCCTCCCTAAGCTGGGTAATTTTCTGGGGACCTTTTCAGGTTGCGGGTGTCGGCTGAGTGCTCTGAGATCAGACCAGTCGTTTCCCTCCCTGTGTGTTTGCACCGGACAGTGAAACTCATTCGTTGTTGCCCTGGTGCCCACAGTTCTATCTCAGGCAGCGAATCAGGCACGCAGGCAGGCAGGGCTCTGTGCTGGAGCCTGGGTCCCCGGCTCTGCCTCCGGGCTGGCTCCTGGGGTGCCCTTCGAACCTGAGTCTTTTCCAGTGGATGTGTGGGTGACCTAAGGCTGGTCCCAATCATTTTCTGTACCCTGGGGTTATCTCTCGACTGAAAATTCCAGTCTCTGATAGTTTGGTGCGCACGGTTCAGTCTGGGACCGTGACCAGAGACACTGGCTTGTGGCTCGGGGCTGGGGCTGGGGCTGGCAGCCGGCAGCCAAGCATCTGGGAGAAATGGGATCTCTTCTGTGGTTTAGCCGGGTGAGTTAAAAGCTGATTTAATCCCCCACCGTGGGGTATCCTCTCACCTGGGGAACACAATGACTGTGTTTTATGGACGCTCTGATTACTGGTCACTGTGCTGATCCTGTTGCTGCTGCTCAGAATGAGAGTCCTCCCGGTGCTGCCATCTTGCCCCTCCTCCCTTTTTTTGCCATTTAATTATCCTATTCTGTTTCCAAATCTCATGTCCTCAACTCTTTTTCATTCTCATGCTATAACTTTCCAAACTTCAGGTCGATTTACTACATGTTTTTTTTTTTTTTTTCCTTTTTTTAAAATTTTTTATTTAACTTTTATTAATTACACTTTATTAACTTTTTATCCCCCATAACCCACTCCTCCCCTTCTATTCCCATGTTCTCTCCCCCTTCTTCACTCATGCCCCTCCCCAAGTCCACTGATATGAGAGGTCCCCCTCTCCTTCCTTCTGATCTTAGTCTTTAAGATCTCATCAGGAGTGGCTGCATTGTCATCTTCTGTGGCCTGATAAGGTTGCTCCCCACTCAGGGGGAGGTGATCAAAGAGCAGGCCAATCAGATTATGTCAGAGGCAGTCCCTCTTCCCATTACTATGGAACCCACTTGGACACTGAACTGCCATGGGCTACATCTGTGTAGGGGTCCTAGGTTATCTCCATGCATGGTACTTGGTTGGAGTATGAGTCTCTGGAAAGACTCCTGTGTTCAAATTTTCTGGTACTGTTGCTCTCCTGTCCTCTCCAGATCCTACTATTTCCCACTTCTTTCATAAGATTCCATGCACTCTGCCCAACAGTTGTCCATAAGTGTCAGCATCTGCTTTGGTAGTCTGCAGAGCAGAGCATTTCACAGGCCCTCTGTGGCAGGTTCCTAATTTGTTTCCTGTTTTCTTCTGATGTCCATCCTCTTTGCCTTTCGGGATGGGGATTGAGCATTTTAGTCAGGGTCCTCCCTCTTCATTAGTTTCTTTAGATGTACAGATTTTAGTGGGTTTATTCTATACTATATGTCTATATGAGTGAATATATATCATGTGTATCTTTCTGCTTCTGGGACAGCTCACTCATGATGACCCTTTCCAGTTCCCACAATTTACCTGCAAATTTCATGATTTCCTTATTTTTTTTCATTGCTGAGTAATATTCCACTGTGTAGATGTACCATTTCTGCATCCATTCTTCAGTTGAGGGGCATCTGGGTTGTTTCCAGCTTCTGGCTATTACAAATAAAGCTGCTACAAACATGGCTGAGGAAATGTCCTTATTGTGTACTTGGGCCTATGGATATATGCCTAGGAGTGGTATGGCTAGATCTTGAGGAAGTGCTATTCCTAGTTGTCTGAGAAAGCACCAGATTGATTTCCAGAGTGGTTGTACAAGTTTACATTCCCACCAGCAGTGGAGGAGGTTTCCTCTTTCTCCTCAACCTCTCCAGCATGTGTTGTTACTTGAGTTTTTGATCTTGGCCATTCTGATGGCTGTAAGGTGAAATCTCAGGGTTGTTTTGGTTTGCATTTCCCTGATGGGACAGTGAACTTTTAATAAGGTAATTGCTGGTTTGTTTTTTTCAAAACTTGAAATGAATTTATTGCCATTGAATGCAGATATTGAGGGTATTGGCATAATTATTCCTATGTATCCTGGGGAACAATTTAAAATCTTGATAACAAAAAGCCTGGAAGAAGCAAGCAAGCTGTTGAAGGCATGAAATCTATTGAAGCTATTAGCAGCAAGTGAGGAAAAGAACAGATGAAACGTAATTATTAGAAATATTTTCCAGCTATGCAAACATTACAGAAAGAGAAATGTTAAATTAGAAAAAATGTCACCTGAAAATTTTTGAAGTGAAGATTGGTCTATTGGTCTGGGGATTATAAAATAATCATAAAATTAGCCCATTCAGAGTAGAGTGCTAATCTTAAAACACTTCATGAAACTGACACGCATGCTTTTAATAGCTCATTTTCCTTTTCATTTCAGATTTTTTTCACCTTAGCATTTCATAAATGTCATAATGCACATTATAATCATGATGCCTTGTCTTTATTTCAAAAATCATTATCTTGGATATTACTACATGATTTTAAACATTTGAAATCTGACATTGATTGATAAAGTTATTCATAATACATGTCTATTGCTGATTTAATTACTTTGGGGTTAAATGAAGAAGCATTTATATTTTATGCTTTAATATAGTTCAATTGTTGAAAACAAATCAAACAAGAAATACATTCCAAAATGAAAGATGATAAAAAGACATTATTTCAGTGGAAAGCTTTAGTTTAAAATGCAGAATATTTATAAATTAATGACACACAGAAAGATGAATTCCTTGTCCTTTCTCTTTAAATATCAGCATCATCAAATATTAAGTGCCTGTAAATACCTACTCTAATTGATCTCAGGCATTTCCATAACCTTGACACATAGCTGACTATGTACTTATAGAGCCAAATACCTATTCAGTCCTTCTGCCTAATGGATCCCTTCCTGTTGCTAAATCTTTTCTTCCCCAAGCCCTATTCCCTCTAGGATTTAACCTCTTTTCTCCAAAGTTTGTGTATATGCCACAGCCCATTAGACTAAGGCTGTCTGCATTACTTGTCAGTAAAATCAGCATGCAGTTAAGGTAGTGCTACAGCTTTCAGCACAGCTTCAAGCCTAATACTGCCAGCTCATGTCAGGAAATGATGTAGGTTGAAGTTTCATGGCAGTGATGGAAGAGGTCTCAGAATTTAAATAGCCTCTGCAAGGCAAATGGTTCTGTGTTTCCCAAGTAATTGTAATCCCTGAAATCAAACCACCTCTCAGGGTACATAATGACATGGTTAGCAAATGTTTTCAATGATTTCTTGAGCATCAAAACTGAAAAGAATGACAGGTATAGATTTGTTCAAAATTCATAATATTTTTCATTCAGCCTCAGATCCAACTTGCTCCTATTGTTTGGAATGGGCCTATACAGATGGCATCTACTTGCTTTCTCTCCCCCCTTTTTTTTTTAATTTCAGAGAGACCGCTGTCCTAGAATTACAACAGCATATTTAAAAAAATCAAATCCTTTAGACATAAATCTCTTTTGCAATGTTGTCCTGGGAAAATCTGATACTTTATTAAAAAAAAACAAAAAAACAAAAAAACAAAAAAACAAAGAAACAACCACCCCAAAAAGAATTGAGGCTCAACAACAGCTCACATCAGTTAAATGTTTAGAGCAGGACCAAGTTTCCTTAGGCCACTCTGTGTTTTTATTAAAATTCTAACTTTACTTTGAATATTTCAACTGAGATTAAATGGAAAAAAAATAGAGGCAGGGTATCATTATATTCCTTGGCCTGGCCTTGACTTCACAATCTTTCAACTCAACCTCCAGACCTCTAGGTTTACAGGCAAACATCATTCAACTTGGCTGAATAATATGAGCAATTCTCTTCTGGTATATTTCTCCAACAATTAAGTTTTTTCATACTGAATTGTAAAGATAAAAAGTGTTTATTTGCTCCAAGCACTGATTGTTAATTACTGCTGAGAAAGATAAATTATACTTGAGAGCTAAAACCAATGTAAGTCAATTTAGAAACTTATGGCTACAGTTTTCAGTGATAACTCTGAAGGTGAAGGATTATGACCTGAGTTTGAAGCCCAGATCCCAAATAAGGGTGGAAAGAGAGAATAAACTCCTGAAAACTGTCCTCTGACTTACATATATGAACTGTCATATACCTATGCACACCCCATGCACACATACTAAATAATTATAAATTAAAGACTTTACCACTAAAGAATGCCACCAATGATTATGTTTCATTCTTAAATTAATGAATATACACAGAATCTATTTTTAATAAAGCTTTGGTTTCAAAGCATGGACAACTGCATGTAAAACATGAAACTTGGGGGGCGGCAAGATGGCGGTGCCAGGAGGACTCTCATTCTGAGCAGCAGCACAGCAGGATCAGCACAGTGACCAGCAATCAGAACTCTCGGCCATAAAACACAGTCATTGTGTTTCCCAGGTGAGAGGATACCACACTGTGGGGGATTCAATCAGCTTTTAACTCACCCAGCTAAACCGCAGAAGAGATCCCGGTTCCACCAGACACTTGGCTGCTGGCCGCCAGCCCCAGCCCCAGCCCAGAGCCACAAGCCAGTGTCTCTGGTCATGGTACAAGACTGAACCGTGTGCACCACACTATTAGAGACTGGAATTTTCAGTCGAGAGATAACCCCAGGGTACAGGAAATGATTGGGACCGGCCTTAGGTCACCCAGACATCCCCTGGAAAAGACTCGGGCAGGTTCCACGGGCACCCCAGGAGCCAGCCCAGAGCCAGAGCCAGGGACCCAGGTTCCGGCACAGAGCCCTGCCAGCCTGCGCGGCTGATTCGCAGCCGGAAATAGAAACGGCGGGTCTGATCTCAGAGCACTCAGCTCACCCCCAACCTGAAAAGGTCCCCGGAAAATTACCCAGCTTAGGGAGGCACTCAGGCTCCCAAAAGCCGCAAAGGCAGACACAGGCAGTTTCTGCGCACCAGACAGCTGGCAGAGACTGAGCCGCCATCACACAGCTGTGGTCCAGGCACAGGCAGTTTCTGTGGCCAGCCAGCTGGAGGACGCTGAGCAGGGTGCACCAGGGAAAAAAAAGACACTGGGAGTCCATGTCTCCAGAGAATCCACAGGGAAGAAATGAAACTGTACTGACCTAAATCACCCAATCCTTCGCTAGAAAAAGTCTAGCAGTCTAGTGGGGCCGAGGCGCCAGCACTCAGCTGTGCTCCAGACACAGGCACAAACAGTTGCTGAGCACCTGATGTCCAACTGGGTCACAGCAGCTGATCATTAAATTTACAACAAGAAACCCAGAAACAGGGCAGCTGCCCTCAGGACTTCCCTGGGTGAGAGGAGAACCTTCTCGACTAACAAAGACCACAGTTACCACTCAGGTCTATATCCCTGAGGTGAGCAACTCCTGAAAAAACACCAGCCATCCAGGGACTATACCCAAAAAGCTGAGAAGACATCCTTCAGGAAAAACCAGCTTTCTGCAAAGGGGATTCTCTCCACCACAGGATCCCCAGGAACCACCAGAAAATAACCCCAAACACCTAAGATAACACAATGGGTAGAGGCCAGCGTAAAAGCTGAAGCAACAAAAGAGAGAGCAATATGGCATCTCCAGAATCCAGTTACCCAGGGGCAAGTAGCCCTGGACACCCCACCATAACTGAAATCCAAGAAGATGACCTAACATGTATGTTCATGAAGATGATAACAGAGGAAACAAATAAGATTCGTAAAGACATAGAGGAAGATAAACTCAAACAGAATATTGCCATCCGTAAAGAAATAGAGGAAGCTGCAGCCAAACAGTTTATGGCCTTTAGAAAGGAAATGCTTAAAACACTGAATGAAATGATAGAAACAGAGTTGAAGGAACTAAAAGAAAAACAGGAAAGTACAATCAGACAGGTGAAGGAAGTAAACAAAACAACTCAAGACCTGAAGATAGAATTGGAAAAATTAAAGAAAACACAAATGGAAGAAATAATGGAAAGGAAGAATCTAGGGAAGAAAACAGGAACTACAGAGGTAAGCATAACCAACAGACTACAAGAGATGGAAGAAAGAATCTCAGGTGTAGAAGATACAATGGAAGAAATCGATGTATCTGTCAAAGAAAATGTAAAATCCGAAAAATTCCTGACACAGACCGTCCAAGAAATGCAAGACAATATGAAAAGACAAAACCTAGGAATAATAGGTATAGAGGAAAAAGAAGACTCCCTTCTCCAAGGCCCAGAAAATATTTTCAACAAATCCATTGAAGAAAATTTCCCCAAGCTAAAGGAGATGCCAATTAGAATACATGAGGCCTACACAACACCCAATAAATTTGACCAGAAAAGAAAATCCTCCTGCCACATAATAATCAAAAAGTATACAGAACAAAGAAAAAATACTAAAAGCTGCAAGGGAAAAAGGCCAAGTAACATATAATGGCAAACCCATTAGAATCACACCTGACTTTTCAACAGAGACTATGAAAGCCAGAAGTGCCTGGACGGATATCATGCAGACCCTAAGAGAACACAGATGTCAGCCCAGGCTACTATACCCTGCAAAACTCTCAGTCCTCATAGATGGAGAAAACAAGATATTCAATGACAAAAACAAATTTCAACAATACCTACAAACAAATCCAGCATTACAGAAGACACTGGAAGGGAAAATACAACCCAAGAAAGCTAGGTACATTCAAGAAAACACAGGAAATAAATAACCTTACTTCAGTAAAACAAAAAGCAACCAAGCACACAACCGGCTGACCACAGCCTACATCAAAATCAAGAGATCTAACAGCCACTGGTCATTAATCTCTCTCAATATCAATGGACTCAACTCTCCAATAAAAAGACACAGATTAACAGAATGGATACGTAAACAAAACCCAGCAATCTGTTGCATACAAGAAACACACCTAAGACACAAAGATAGACATTACCTGCGGGTAAAGGGTTGGAAGACAAATTTCCAAGCAAACGGACCCAAGAAGCAAGCAGGAGTAGCCATTCTAATATCTGATAAAATAGACTTTTGACCAAAATTAATCAAAAGAGATGGGGAAGGACACTTCATACTCATCAAGGGAAAATTGCACCAGGAAGACATCACAATCCTGAACATCTATGCCCCAAATACATGGGCACCCATATTTGTGAAAGAAACATTGATAAAATTAAAAGCACATATAGATCCACACACATTAATAGTGGGAGACTTCAACACCCCACTCTCAACAAAGGACAGGTCAACAAAACAGAAATTAAACAAAGAAACAATGTCTCTGACAGAGGTCATGAATCAAATGGACCTAACAGACATTTACAGAACTTTACACCCAAACACAAAAGAATTTACCTTCTTCTCAGCACCTCATGGAACCTTCTCCAAAATAGACCATATAGTGGGTCACAAAGCAAGCCTCAACAGATACAAGAAGATTGAAATAATCCCATGTATCTTGTCTGATCACCATGGAATAAAGCTGGACCACAACAATAACAGAAATAACAAAAAGCCTAGACACACATGGAAACTGAACAACTTGTTACTAAATGACAGCTGGGTCAGGGAAGAAATAAAAAAAGAAATTAAAGTCTTTCTAGAAATCAATGAAAATGAAGACACAACATACCCGAACCTGTGGGACACAATGAAAGCAGTGCTAAGAGGAAAGTTCATAGCACTAAGTGCCTTCAAGAAGAAATTCGAGACAGCTCATTCAAGCACCTTAATGGCTCACTTAAAAACCCTAGAAAAAGAAGAAGCAGACACACCAAGAAGGAGTAGACGGCTGGAAATAATCAAACTCTGGGCTGAAATCAATCAATTGGAAACAAATAAAACAATTCAAAGAATCAATGAAACCAAGAGCTGGTTCTTTGAGAAAATCAACAAGATCGACAAACCTTTAGCCAGGCTAACTAAAAGGCAGAGAGACACTACCCAAATCAACAAAATCAGAAATGAAAAGGGGATATAACTACAGACACTGAGGAAATCCAAACAATCATTAGGACTTACTTCAAAAGTCTATATGTCACAAAATTTGAAAATCTAACTGAAATGGACAATTTTCTTGATCGATTTGACTTACCAAAGCTGAATCAGGACCAGGTAAATCAACTAAATAGTCCTATATCCCCCAAAGAAATAGAAGCGGTCATCAAAAGTCTCCCATCCAAAAAAAGCCCAGGACCAGATGGCTTCAGCACAGAATTCTACCAGACCTTCAAAGAAGAGCTAACACCAATTCTCTTCAAACTATTCCACAAAATAGAAACAGAAGGAACATTACCAAACTCATTCTATGAAGCCACAGTCACCTTGGTACCTAAACCTCAAAAAGACTCAACAAAGAAAGAGAATTTCAGGCCAATCTCCCTTATGAACATTGATGCAAAAATACTTAATAAAATACTTGCAAAGCTAATCCAAGAACACATCAAAGATTTTATCCACTATGACCAAGTAGGCTTCATCCCAGGTATGCAGGGGTGGTTCAATATACGGAAATCCATCAATGTGATCCACCATATTAACAAACTGAAAGAAAAAAACCACATGATAATCTCCCTAGATGCTGAAAAAGCCTTTGACAAAATCCAACATCCATTCATGTTTAAAGTATTGGAGAGATCAGGGATACAAGGCACATATCTAAACATAGTAAAGGCGATATACAGCAAGCCTATAGCCAACATCAATCTGAACGGAGAGAAACTTAAAGCAATCCCACTGAAATCAGGGACAAGACAAGGCTGCCCACTCTCTCCATATCTCTTCAACATAGTGCTGGATGTCCTTGCTAGAGCAATAAGACAGTTGAAGGAGATCAAGGGGATACAAATTGGAAAGGAAGAAGTCAAATTATCACTATTTGCAGATGATATGATAGTATACGTGAGTGACCCCAAAAACTCTACCAGGGAACTCCTACAGCTGATAAACACATTCAGCAAAGTGGCCGGATACAAAATTAACTCAAAAAATCAGTAGCACTCCTGTATACAAAAGACAAAAGAGCTGAGAAAGAAATTAGGGAAACAACACCCTTCACAGTAGCCACAAATGACATAAGGTACCTTGGAGTAACCCTAACCAAGGAAGTCAAAGACTTGTATGAAAAAAATTTCAAATCTCTGAAGAAAGAATTAGAAGATGATATGAGAAGATGGAAAGATCTCCCATGCTCATGGCTTGGGAAGATTAACATAGTAAAAATGGCCATCTTACCAAAAGCAATCTACAGATTCAATGCAATGCCCATCAAATTACCAACACAATTCTTTACAGACCTGGAAAGAAAAATTCTCAACTTCATATGTAATAACAAGAAACCCAGAATTGCTAAAACAATCACTACAATAAAATATCTTCTGGAGGTATCTCCATCCCTGATCTTAAGTTGTACTATAGAGCAACAGTTTTAAAAACTGCATGGTACTGGCATAGAAACAGAATTAGGGCTCAATGGAACCGAACAGAGGACCCAGAAATAAACCCACACACTTATGGACACATGATCTTTAACTAAGATGCCAAAACCATACAATGGAAAAAAGATAGCATCTTCAACAAATGGTGCTGGTCTAACTGGATGTCTACATGTAGAAAAATGAAAATAGATCCATATTCGTCACCCTGCACAAAACTGAAGTCCAAGTGGATCAAAGACCTCAACATAAAACCAGACACATTAAATCGGCTTGAAAAAAAAGTGGGAAATACCCTAGATCTCATTGGTACAGGGGAAAACTTCCTGAACAGAACACCAACAGCACAGGCTCTAAGAGCAACAGTCAATAAATGGGACCTCATGAAACTGAAAAGCTTCTGTAAAGCAAAGGACACTGCTGTCAAAACAAAGCGACCACCTACAGATTGGGAAAGAATCTTCACCAACCCTTTATATGACAGAGGACTCATATCCAGTATATATAAAGAACTAAAGAAGCTGAAAAGCAGCAAACCAAGTAATCCACTTAAAAAATGGGGAACAGAGCTAAACAGAGAATTCTCTGTAGAAGAATATCGAATGGCAGAGAAGCACTTAAAGAAATGCTCAACCTCACTAGCCATTAGGGAAATGCAAATGAAAACAACCCTGAGATTTCACCTTACACCCATGAGAATGGCCAAGATCAAAAACTCAAGTGACAACACATGCTGGAGAGGTTGTGGAGAAAGGGGAACCCTTCTCCACTGCTGGTGGGAATGTAAACTTGTACAACCACTCTGGAAATCAATCTGGTGCTTTCTCAGACAACTAGGAATAGCGCTTCCTCAAGATCCAGCCATATCACTCCTGGGCATATATCCAAAAGAGGCTCAAGTACACAAAAAGGACATTTGCTCAACCATGTTTGTAGCATCTTTATTTGTAATAGCCAGAAGCTGGAAACAACCCAGATGCCCCTCAACTGAAGAATGGATGCAGAAATTGTGGTACATCTACACAATGGACTATTACTCAGCAATGAAAAATAAGGAAATCATGAAATTTGCAGGTAAATGGTGGGATCTGGAAAGGATCATCCTGAGGGAGTTGTCCCAGAAGCGCAAAAAGACACACATGGTATATATACTCACTCATATATACATACAACATAGGAGAAACCCACTAAAACCTGTGCATCTAAAGAAATTAAGCAAGAGAGAGGACCCTAACTACAATGTCCAATCCCCAAATGGAAAAGCAAAGAGGATGGACATCAGAAGAAGAAGAAAACAGGAAACAACCTAGGAATCTACCACAGAGGGCCTCTGAAAGCCTCTGCCCTTCAGACTATCAAAGCAGATGCTGAGTCTGATGGGCAACTGTTGGGCAGGTGAACAGAATTTTAGGTAAGAACTGGGAAAAAATAAGAGCTGGAGAGGACAGGGTCTCCACAAGGAGAGCAACAGAACAAGAAAATTTGAACACAGGGAACTTCCCAGAGACTCATACTCCAAACAAGGACTATTCATAGAGATAACCCAGAACCCCTGCACAGATGTAGCCCAGGGCAGTTCAGAGTCCAATTGGGTTACATAGTAATGTGAAAAGGAACTGCCTCTGACATAATCTGATTGGCCTGCTCTTTGGTCACCTCCCTCTGGGGGGTAGCAGCCTTACCAGGCCATAGTAGAGGACAATGCAGCCACTTTTGATGTGAACTGACAGACTAAGCTCAGAAAGGAGAGGAGAACCTCCCCTATTAGTGGACTTGGGGAGTGACATGCAAGCAGAGGGAGGAGGGAGGGTGGGGCTGGGAGGGGAGGAGGGAGGGGCTTATGGGGGGATGCAGAATGAATAAAGTGTAATTGATGAAAAATTTTAAAAAAAAGGGAAAAAATAATTTAAGAACCTTAAATGACTTTCAAAAGTGGAGGAAAACATGGAGTTAGTCAATTGGCATGGAGCACGTCTCGCCCCTGGGGGCAATGGTCTCCTGAACCTACTCAGACCTCGGACACCACCACTGCTAGTTCTAGAACTGACGCAGGATGTTTCAACGAGGGGGTTAAGGCTTCTCATAATATTTCCTATAAGCCCACACCTGTTTGTCTATATCCCCCATTTTTATTCATTATTAGCCAGATAGAGCCAAGTAATTGTGATAATGATACTTGCTTTTTGCCCAATGCTGGAATGCTAGTAAATTTAGGTATGCCCTATTTACTCGCATGCCTCACTGGGTGCCTGTGCCCGTTGATGCCCCTCACGCTATGACTTTCTTCAGACAGAAAAGGGATCTTGGAACTACAGCCACCATTGTTACTACCATCTCATTGGCGGCTGTTGGAGCTACCACCGGGGCATTAGCCATGAGTCATACTGGGCAGACTGCTCAGACCTTGAAAAATCATTTAGCCAATGTAGCTCATGCCTTAGTTGTACATAAAGGAATTAATGCTCAACTAAAAGGAAGCTTGATGGTGTTCAGAGGATTGACCTCGTGCAGGAGCAAATTGATACCCTATGGCAAATAGCTCAACTTGGCTGTCAATGAAAATATGCTGGACTTTGAGTCACTAGCATATAACATTAGAATTTTTCCTGTGCTGCAAATCTGTCTAAACAATTGTCGAGCTATATTTTAGGTAATTGGACTGGAGAATTCGATACTACGATTGAGCAGCTGAGAGTGGCCATTGTCACAGTAAATTCTACCAGAGTGGATGCAGGACTAGCCACAGTATTATCATCATGGATTGCTGCAGCCATGAATCATCTGAAGGAATGGGCAGGCATGGGAGCGTTAGCAGGCCTTCTGGTGTTGGTCTCCTTGGTTTGCCTGTGGTATATATGCAAGATTAGAGTCTCAGAACAGTGTGATGCAGCCATGATCATTCAGGCCTTTACAGCCATTGAAGCAGGACATTCGCCCCAAGCATGGTTGGATACCATAAAAAGCTAAAATGTTACGCTCAGGATGCGAGGCTAAGCACTGCACTCAGGGTCAGCTGCTTTGGACCCAGAGAAGAGCATGTCTGATTGGATGCGGGTTGATACCCCAGGTCCGCCTCTGTGAAAAAGGTATCGGTCGGGTCTGATGCTCTTTGGGTGGATGACACCTAAATGAACATCGGTACAAAGTCCCTATTTATTTCTAATATCAGAGATCAGACCTCTACTCTTGCCTGATGCGTCTAAAACAAAAAGGGGGAACTGTAGAGAGCTGCGGAGTGCTATGCCTTAAAGATGGAGCTGTTTTCTGCCTTCCACCTTCCCGATGGTGAGTGCTCTCTGTCACGAACAATTCCACATTTGGCTATGCCTGTGGATCTGGCTTGCTTCCATGTATGTGGACCTATCTGCATTGCCCACGTGGCATGCCTGGGTTGGCTACCCAGAGGCTATTTAAGCTGTGGGCTGGCTTTCCCCAGGGTCAGGTGATTGTTCAATGTTCCTGAATAAACTGCATTGAAAAAAAAAATGAAACTTTCTTTTTTCAACTAAAAACACATAGGGAGAACATGTCTGTCTAAATCAAAAGCACATACATGCTGGGGCTAGTGGCACATGCCTTAAATTTCAGCACTTGGGAGGCAGAGGGAGGTGTATCTCTGTGAGTTAGAAGCCAGCCTAAACTACATAGTGAGTTCCAGAATATCCAGGTCTATGCGCAAAGAACTTGTCTTATGTATAAATACATGTATCTCCACATCAGCATTGGATGGCATAGTGGTAGTGTCTCTTGATTGTAGACAAAGGACATTAGAAGTGATCAGACATGCATTTGACCATTTCTCCTTTACACTCTTTCCTGTTGTGGAATTGAAGGTACAACTTTGCAGTTTGGGGTTTAAGTGTATCTTGGTTAGGGTTTCTATTGCTGCAATGAATCACTATGGTCAAAGCAACTTATGGAGGAAGAGTTTATATGGATTATGCTTCCATACCACAGTTCATCAACAAAGGACATCAGGACAGTGACTCAAACAGTAAAGGAACCTGGAGGCAGGAGCCAGAGGCCATAGAAGGGTGCTTCTTTCTTTCTTTCTTTCTTTCTTTCTTTCTTTCTTTCTTTCTTTCTTTCTTTCTTTCTTTCTCTCTCTCTCTCTCCTTCCTTCCTTCCTTCCTTCCTTCCTTCCTTCCTTCCTTCCTTCCTTCCTTCCTTCTTTTCTTTTCTTTTCTTTTTCTTGTCTTTCTTTTTTTTTTTTTTTCAAAACAGAGTTTTTCTGTGTAGCTTTGGTTGTCTTTGATCCACTTTGTATGCCAGGCTGGCTTCAAATTTCAAGAGATTCACCTTTTTCTGCTTTCCCAAGTGCTGGGATTACATGTGTGTGCCACTGCACCTAGCTTAGCCTGCTTTCTTATAGAATCCAGGTCCACCAGCCCAGAGACCTACCCACAACGGACTGGCACTCTTTTATCAATCACTAATGAAGAAAATGTCCCACAGGCTTACCTACACCCCAAGGCATTTTTTTTTTTAGTTGAGGTTCCCTCCTCTCCAGTGACTCTAAGTGTGTCAAGTAGACATAAAACTAGGTATCACAACAAGGATGCCTCTTTTTTACATTATGATTCTAGACAGAAAGAACCTATCTCTCATTTTATCACCTCACATAACACATCTTAATACTTTCAGTTAGGGATTGCTTCTATAAAGCATTGAATAAAGGCCTGTAAATCGCTAACTTACCAGCAATTATTGAATTAATTTTTATATCTTGAATAGCACATCTAATTTAAGATAAATGAAAACTGGATATATGAAAACATTATTTTTTATTTTGTGAATAATCATTACCTATTTCATTTTAGCTTTCTAGAAGAAAGTTTCAGGGAATAGGGCATAGAGGAATTTATTATCATCTCATGCTACAGATGACAAGACAAAGATTCAGAGAGGTTAATTAACTGAAGTTAATTTTACTTATTAATATTCAAACTTTTTACTTTTCTATCAGGCAAGGCTGCTCATCTGTAGGTATACATATACACTTAGGACTAGATCTTGAGTGTTGAGTGTAGTAGAGTGGCCCAAACCTGTTATTCTACTACTTACAAAGCGGAGGTAGGAAGCTCAACAGGAGCTTGAGGCCAGTTGAAACTCCATTTAAAAGATACTGGGAGGAAAAAAAATTATACCCTGGGAAGATTCATGTTTTGAGACTTAACTCATTCCTCATTTGTGGTCACACATATAACAGAAAATAAACTAACATTGTTGTTGTAATTATACTTTTCTAATGGATATGCTAGTGGAGTATGTGTATTTGTATGTGTGTGCATGTGGTAATATTTTTATTCATTCTGTGTGTGCATATGCTAATATTAATTTAATTACTGTAAGGAAATGGTACAAGACATGAAAATGGAATTTTAATCAATAAAGAAAACACACACAGAGAAAAACCTGGAGATGGAAAATCTAGCAAAGGGATTGGAAAAAACAGAGGTAATGATCAACAGAATTCAAGATATGGAGTAGAGACTCTCAGGTGCTGAAGACACAATTGAAGAAAATCAAGACATCTGTCAAAAAAGACATAAAATCAGAAAAGGTCCTGACACAAAATATCCAAGAAATCAAAGAGCCCATGAAAAAACAAAACCCAAGAATCATAGGAATAGACAAAAAAGAAGATTCCAGGCTTTAAGGTCCAGAATATATTTTCAAGAACATCATAGAAGAAAATTTCCCCAACTTAAAGAAAGAGATGTTCATAAACATAAAAGAGGGTTGCAGAATACCAAATAGACTACACCAGAAAAGAAACTCCTCATCAGCCTAGAACTCATTGACACAGGAGACAACTTCCTGAACAGAACACCAACAGCACAGGCTCTAAGAGCAACAATCGATAAATGGGACCTCATGAAACTGAAAAGCTTCTGTAAAGCAAAGGAAACCATCATCAAAACAAAACGACTGCCTACAGATTGGGAAAGAATCTTCACTAACCCTTTATCTGACAGAGGACTAATATCCAGTATATACAAAGAACTAAAGAAGCTGAAAAGCAGCAAACCAAGTAATCCACTTAAAAAATGGGGAACAGAGCTAAACAGAGAATTCTCGACAGAGGAATATCAAATGGCAGAGAAACACTTAAAGAAATGCTCATCCTCATTAGCCATCAGGGAAATGCAAATCAAAACGACCCTGAGATCTCACCTTATACCCATCAGAATGGCCAAGATGAAAAACTCAAGCGATAACACATGCTGGAGAGGTTGTGGAGAAAGGGGAACCCTGCTCCACTGCTGGTGGGAATGTAAACTGGTACAACCACTCTGGAAAGCTATCTGGCGCTTTCTAAGACAAATAGGAATAGTGCTTCCTCCAGACCCAGCTATACCACTGCTAGGTATATACCCAAACTTTGCTCAAGTACACAAAAGGGATACTTGCTCAACCATGTTTATAGCAGCTTTATTTGTCATAGCCAGAACCTGGAAACAACCCAGATGTCCATCAATGGAGGAGTGGGTACAGAAATTGTGGTATTTTTACACAATGGAATACTACTCAGCAATCAAAAAGGAGGAAATCATGAAATTTGCAGGCAAATGGTGGGATCTAGAAAAGATCATTCTGAGTGAAATATCCCAGAAGGAGAAAGACAAACATGGTATATACTCACTTATATAGACCTATAAGATATGATAAACATAATGAAATCTATACACCTCAAAACGATAATCAAGAGAGCAGACATGGGGTAAGATGATCAATCCTCGTTTAGAAAGATAGATGGGATGTGCATTGAACGTATGACAGGAGTCTACTGAGCGCATCTGAAAGACTCTAACTAGCAGTGTTTTCAAAGCAAAGACTCATGACCAAACCTTTGGCAGAGTACAGGGAATCATAAGAAAGAAGGGGAGTTAGTCTGATGGGGAAAGGATAGGAGCTCCACAAGGACCAAATATATCTGGGCACAGGGTCTTTTCTGAGACTGACATTCAACCAAGGACCATCTATGGATATAACCTAGAACCTCCACTCAGATATAGCCTTTGGTTGCTCAGTAACCAATTGGTTTCCCAAAGTGAGGGGAACAAGGACTATTTCTAACAGGAACTCAATGACTAGCTCTTTGACCTCCCCACTCCCCAAGGGAGGAGCAGTCCTGTTAGGCCACAGAGGAGGGCTTTGCAGTCAGTCCTGAAGATACCTGATAAAACAGGATCTGATGAATGGGGAGGAGGTCCCCCCATCAATGGACTTGGAAAGGGGCATGGTGGAGATGAGGGAGGGAGGGAGGGACTGGGAGGGAATGAGGGAGCGGGACACGGCTGGGATACAGAGTTAATAAAATGTAACTTATAAGAAAAATATAAAATTATAAAAAATAAAAATAAATAAAAATTAAAAAAAGAAACTCCTCATGTCAGATAACAGTCAAACACTAAATCTACATAACAAAGAAAAAATACTAAAAGTAGCAACATATAAAAGTAGACCTGTCAGAATCACATCAGACTTCTCAACCATGAAAGCCAGAAGAGCCAGGAAAGATGTAGTGAAGTCTCTAAGAGACCATAGATGCCAACCCAATAGAACTTTCAATCAACATAGGTGGATAAAACAAAATATTCCATGAGAAAACTAAACTTTAACACTATCTACACAGCAACTCAGCCTTACAGAAGAAACTAGAAGGAAAACTCCAATCTGATGAAATCAACTATACCCAAGAAAACACAGGATATAGATGACTCACAACAACAACAAAAAAAAATTAAAAGAAAACAAGCACAAAAACACAATTCCACCAATTCCACAATAAAAGGAACTAACATTCATTGGTCACTATTATCTTTAAACATCAATGGAATCAACTCTCCAATAAAAAGTCACAGACTTACAGAATGGTTGCTGAAACAGGATCCAACATTGTACTGTGTTCAAGAAAAACCTCTGCAACAAAGATAGACACAGCCTCAGAATAAAGGGCCCTAAAAAGGTTTTCCAATCAAATGGAAGCTAGAGTAGCTATGCTAATATCTAATAAAATAGACTTTCAAACAAAATTAATCAAAAAAGATGAGAAGGGACACTTCATTCAGATCAAAGAAAAAATTCACCAGGAGGACGTCTCAGTCTTGAACATCTGTGCTTCAAATACAAGAGTACTTGCATTTATAAATGAAACATTATTAAAGCTTAAATCACAGATAGTGGGAGACTTCAACATTCCATTCACACCAATGGCCAGATCATCTAGAAGGAAGCTAAATAGGGAAATAATGACACTTACAGAGGTCTTAAATCAAATGGACCTAATAGATGTCTACAAAACTTTTCACCCAAACTCAAAAGTATGTACGTTCTTCTCAGTACCTCAAGGGACCTTCTCTAAATTTGACCATATATTCAGGCACAAAGCAAGCCTCAACAGATACAAGAAGCTCAAAATAATCCTTTGTTATCCTATCAGACCACTATGGTTTAAAACTAGACCTCAACAACAACAGAAGTAATAAAAAGCCTACATACTCATGGAAACTAAAGAACTCTCTACTTGATGAATTCTGGGTCAGGTAAGAAATAAAAAAAAACCTTTGGCAGAGTACAGGGAATCATAAGAAAGAAGGGGAGTTAGTCTGATGGGGAAAGGATAGGAGCTCCACAAGGACCAAATATATCTGGGCACAGGGTCTTTTCTGAGACTGACATTCAACAAAGGACCATGTATGGATATAACCTAGAACCTCCACTCAGATGTAGCCTGTGGTAGCTCAGTAACCAATTGGTTTCCCAAAGTGAGGGGAACAGGGACTATTTCTAACAGGAACCCAATGCCTGGCTCTTTGGTCTCCCCACCCCCGAAGGGAGGAGCAGTCCTGTTAGGCCACAGAGGAGGGCTTTGCAGCCAGTCCTGAAGATACCTGATAAAACAGGATCAGATGAATGGGGAGGAGGTCCCTCCTATCAGTGGACTTGGAAAGGGGCACGGTGGAGATGAGGGAGGGAGGGAGGGACTGGGAGGGAATGAGGGATTGGGACACGGCTGGGATACAGAGTTAATAAAATGTAACTTATAAAAAAAATAAAAATAAAAAAAATAAAAAAAACAAACAAACAAACAAAAAAAAAAGAAATAAAGAAAGAAATTAGAGACTTCCTAAAATTCAATGAAAATGAAGGCACAACTTACCCAAAATTATGGGATACAATGAAAGCAGTGCTAAGAGGAAAGTTCATAGCACTAAGTGTCTCCAGAAAGAAGTTGGAGAAATCTCATACAAGAAACTTAATGGCACACTTAATAGCCCTAGAAAATAAAAGAAGCACACACCCAAGAGGTGTAGACAGTTGGAAATAATCAAAGTCGGAGTTGAAATTAATAAATTAGAAACAAAGAAATCAATTCAAAGAATCAACTAAACCAAGAGCTGGTTCTTTGAGAAAATCAAGATAGAGAAACATTTAGCCAAACTAACTAAAAGGCAGAGAGAAACTAACCAAATAAATAAAATCAGAAATGAAAAGGAGAACATAAAGACAGACACTGAGGAAATCCAAAAAATCATCAGGTCTTACTACAATGCCTATTTGCCATAAAATTTGAAATCTAAATGAAATGGACAATTTTCTTGATAGAGTCCATTTACCAAGGCTAAACCAAGGTCAGGTAAATACGTTTAACAGTCCTATATCCCTCAAATAAGAGCTAACACCAAAACTCTTCAAACTATTCCACAAAATAGAAACAGAAGGAACATTACCAAACTCATTCTATGAGGCCACAGTCACCTTAATACCTAAACCACACAGAGAACCAACAAAAAAAGAGAACTTCAGACCTATCTCTCTTATGAATATTGAAGCAGAAATGCTCAATAACATGCTTGCAAACTGAATCCAAGAACATGTAAAAGATATAATCCACCATAATCAAGCAGGCTTCATCTAGGCATGCAGGGGTGGTTCAATATATGGAAATTCATCAATGTAGTCCACCATATAAACAAACTGAAGGAGAAAACCCACATGATCATCTCCTTACATGGCGAAAAAGCATTTGACAAAATCCAACACCCATTCCTGTTTAAAGTCTTGAAGAGTTCAGGATAAAAGGCACATACCTAAACATAGTAAAGGCAATATACAGCAAGCCTATAGTCAACATCAAACTAAATGGAGAGAAACTTAAATCAATCCCACTGAAATCAGAACAAGGCAAGCCTGCCCACTCTCTCCTTATCTCATTAACATAGTACTTGAAGGCCTAGTAGAACAATAAGACTACTAAAGGAGATCAAGGGAATACTAATTGGAAAGTAAGAAGTCAAAGTATCACTAATCACAGATGATATGATACCTGGAGTGGGCAGTGCCTCTCAAACACAATGGGTTTTGCAGCTAAATAATGTCAATGTGAAAGATAAAAATAGTGCTCAATTGAAATAGGCAAAATGGGCTAATTTGTTATTGTCACTGAAGGATAAATCACATTCTTTTAACAAAAACAGAGAAGGAATATGCCTGCTTTGTTCATAACAGTATATTCAATGTCAGTTGTCAGATAGGTAGTTAGTAAATAATTCTCTAATAAGAATTAAAGACATGTCTCTATAAGTTGTGTTAAGATGTTAGAAAAACTCATATGCAACCATGATTTTTTTTAATAAATCGTACATAAGTGCAATGATGAATAATTTATTACCTGTCTTCTTGAAACTTTATGTTAACGTAATATGTTGATGACTAGTATTTGATTTTAAAATATAATTACATAAATTTATTTCTTTGACAGAATAGTGATCTTTCTTTCTTCCAATGAATTATGCTCCTTCCAATAATTAAAAAAGGCAATCTACCATCTCCTCAATAATTGTAACGGTTTATGTCGATTATTAAAAAAAACTTCTCCGTGACAATTTCATGAAATATTTACTGTTAATTAGTGCAGATAAAATGATTTCCCTCTATGTGCAAAATACATATTTCAACATTATGTAAATAATTAAGACATGTATCATAAAATATTAGTCTTTCAAAATAAAAAAGGGTGAAAAAAAATAATTAATGATAAGCATTTCTGATTTCAAAATGACAGCACCATTGGCAATAGTCAAGATATAGAACAAGCCTAGATTTCCATCAAAAGATTAATTGATAAAAAATATGTGGCACATGTACACGATGGAGCTTTTGTTAACATATAAAGAAGAATGACATTACTTCATTTTCAGAACCATTGATGGAACTAGAGATCACTCTGAAATAAGCCAGACTCAGAGATAAATATTACATGTTTTCTCTCATTTTTTGAAAGATTTAACTGTTATGGAGTTGAATGATGACAATGTAGGAGAAGAGTCCTAATAAGGCTCATAGTACAACAAGAAGGTAATGAGGAAGAAAGACCAATATTGCTATACTTTGATACATATTTGACATCAAAGCAGAAGGGCAACTATGTAGAGAAAAGAGGACCCCCAGGAAGTAGAGGATGGACAAGTGAAGGCAATAAGAATACGTGTGAAAATATAAGTAAACTATAATGATGCATGTATATGAAATGTAAAATGAAAATGTTTTTGAATGTTAAAAATTATTAGATGAAAGAAAATATATTCTCCATCCACTCAACATGTTAGTTTTTTTTATTCATTTTTTTTTTTTTGGAGACAAGGACAAGGTCCCAAACTGTAGGGCAGAGTTTCTAGAACTTAGTATGTAGGCCAGGCTAATCTCAAACCCACTGTGATCTTTCTGCCTCCTTTTTTCAAGTGTTAGGATTACAGGGATAAGCCACCAGGCCTGGAAACTCATTGTTGTATGAAGCAAGCTCTTTTTCATCTTGATCACCCTCTATTTCATTCTATATCAAATACTTGTTCCATTGAGAACATGGGTTAATATCAGGCTATTTTATCTAGCTTCTTCTGTACTTTGTACTAGTATTTCATTCAGATGAATAAGGATGGAGTAAGGAAAATTTTAAGTGTAGAATAGAGTATAAGAATGAGATAAGAATTAACAGTGAATTCTACTTTGTTGGATTTAGAACATGATTTGACAATTTTATGAGTGTGCGTTTTTTTCTTCAAATTACCAAAGAGATATGTATCTTGATCTACACCGTGGTTTAGCTCATTCCCTCAAGGAACTCATATGTTGGTGCTATTCTTAAAATATTTTTCATTCCGGGATTAAGATGCATGATAACATTACAAATCAAAGGGTTACTAATGTATTTATGAAGCAGTTGGTAGTTGTTGGAGAAATATGTATCTCAGTTGTGTTGAGCACAGCAAAGGACTCTCATTTTACTTGCCAGCACACCTTTCTAATAGAATATTATGTCTTTCTGTTCCTTTAGGCAGTGTTCAAAATGTTGTTTTTTTTATACCACTAGGAGTCCTGACATTATTCTTCTTGAATTAAATATTTTAGGCCTCTGTAACATGGAACAATTTCAGTGAGAACAGATATTATTTTCTGCTTGCATTTAGGTTAAATGATTAGTGATGACATGGATGAAATATCTTTTTTCTCATTAATATCATTTCTTCCATTGTAGAATAATAGATAATCTCTGGGCAGATTTCCAACTATTAATTTAAACTAGTGAAAGAATGTAGATTCTTCTCCAATTTTACAAAGGCACAATTTAATTTAGTTGCTGTGGGTCAACTATTTTCTCAATTAAGCCTCACTTAATGCTTGTTGATCAGAAACAATCACTTCTTTCCTTCAACTTTCCCTGCCAGGTGGGTGTCTTTATCTCTATTTGGCACTCACTCACTCAGATTTACTTATTTGCCTGATAGCCTTCTTTCCATTACAGTAGAAAAAAAGAAAGCATCATTTATTTTTGTGTTCCTCACATACCTAGCAAAACTCTGTACACATAGTAGGTTTCCAATCATTTTCTTTGGAAATAATAATCTCAAAGATGAAATGGAGTCTGCAATGCTCTGAGCATTTTCAGACCTTAATGTGTCTTTTAAAGGAAGGTTGGTGTGTGTCTGCATTTGGAGAAATATGCCCACATTTTTTTTTTTCTCAAAGAGGATTTTCATCAGCCAGGCAGCTTTTAGTGTTCACAACCCTATCACTACCAATCATAAATTTCTTTGAAAATGCCAAGTGAGGGTAACTAGGCTAATGGATTTATCCACTTTGATATTCTAGGAAATGTTGTCATCCAGCTTGCCACAAGTTGCTTCAAGGTCAAACTCTGAAATGTCAAAGTAGATTACAGGGGGTCTGAAAGATTTTCTTTCGAAATCTTTTCCATTTCTTTTTCTGTATTCTCAACTTTGATTATATATTTCTAACTGCTTAATGATAAGACACCCCCACACACACAACTTTTTCTGCATATAATGAAAATATGGCTCTTAATTTAAACAGCATCATAAGAAATTTTCAAAGTTTTTTTTTTTCCTATTTAGCAAGAAATTCTTGGATTTTGATTCACAAGTAATAAAATTACAAAGATGAAGAAGAATTCATTTGGAAATAGCATCTGATGGAGTGAGTGGAGTGAAGACTAAATTACAGATCTTTTAGTTTTATTGGTCTGCTTGTGGGAAGCCTGTCCCTTCCACGTCCTTCTAATCCCACCCCTCTTCCTCTCTGAGATTCCCTGCACTCTGATGAGACTTAACAAGCTATGGGATGATGACAATAGTGAAGAATTCTCCATTTCAGAGGACTAGGGGAAGAGGATGGGGAGAGAAGGATGGAGGGTGGGACTGGGAGAGTTGAGGGATGGGGCTTCAACCTTATATAATGAATAAATTTTATAATGGATAATGGATATATAATGAATAAATTGTGAAGAAATTTTTTTAAATAATTTTAATTTTTTAAATGAATCACAGGTTATTTACTTTGTATCCCAGCTGTAGCCCCCTCCTTCATTCCCTTCCAATCCCATTCTCCCTCCCTCATCTCCTCCTTGCCCCTTTCCAAGTCCACTGCTAGAGGAGGTGCTCCTCCCCTTCCATCTGACCCTAGCTTATCAGGTATCTTCAGGACTGGCTGCCATGGAGCCAGTCATTGAGTTCATGTCAGAAATAGTTCCTGTTCCCCTTAGTAGGGTAACCCACTTGGATACAGAGCTACCATGGGCTACATGCAAGCAGGGGCTCTAGGTTATATCCATACATGGTCCTTGGTTGGAGAAACAGTTTAATTGAGTACTGCCGTGCCCAGATATATTTGTTCTTGTGGAGCTCCTGTCCTCTCCCAGTCATATTAACTACTCATTTTATTGTATGATTCCCTGTACTCTGCCGAAAGTTTGGTTATTAGTCTCAGCATCTGCTTTGATACACTGTTAGGTAGAGTCTTCTATGGTAGGTAGAGAAGACTCTATGGTAGGCTCCTATCCTGTTAGTAAATTTATAAAAAGAAAAAATAAGATTAAAGTTCAGTTATTCTTGCATACGGAACTAACTGAACAAAATTCCCCTTACTGATTTGTGTACAAAGATGGGCAGACAGTACAAACACCCCACCTCAACCCTCAGTCAGACCATCATATAAGAATATTATCTCTCTAAATTTTCATTTGGCCAATTGTAAAAGACACAACTAGCCACCTGGTTAATCTCTATCTTCCTATTTAATTTGACACATATTCAATCATAAGGTTTATTTTTTTAAAGCCCCATCCTGATACGACATTAAATAAAGAACAAAGACTGCAACTTGACCTCCACCTGTGCTCAAGTTTTCTTCTTTTTCATTTCTTTTTTTTTTTTTTAGAGTGCATTACAGTTTATTTTCTTTTTTTTTTTTTCAATGCAGTTTATTCAGGAACATTGAACAATCCTCGGACCCCAAGGAAAGCCAGCCCACAGCTTAAATAGCCTCTGGGTAGCCAACCCAGGCGTGCCACGGGGGCAATGCAGATAGGTCCACATACATGGAAGCAAGCCAGATCCTCGGCCTTAGCCAAATGTGGAGTTGTTCGTGACAGAGAGCACTCACCATCGGGAAGGTGGAAGGTGGAAACCAGCTCCATCTTTAAGGCATAGCATTCCGCAGCTCTCTACAGTTCCCCCTTTTTGTTTTAGACGCATCAGGCAAGAGTAGAGGTCTGATCTCTGATATTAGAAATAAATTGGGACTTTGTACAGATGTTCATTTAGGTGTCATCCACCCAAAGAGCATCAGACCGTCCGATACCTTTTTCTCAGAGGCGGGACCTGGGGCATCAACCCGCATGCAATCAGACATGCTCTTCTCTGGGTCCGAAGCGGCTGACCCTGAGTGCAGTGCTTAGCCTCGCATCCTGAGCGTATCATTTTAGCTTTTTATGGTATCCAACCATGCTTGGGGAGAATGTCCTGCTTCAATGGCTGTAAAGGCCTGAATGATCATGGCTGCATCACACTGTTGTGAGACTCTAATCTTGCATATATACCAGAGTCAAACCAAGGAGACCAACACCAGAAGGCCTGCTAACACTCCCATGCCCGCCCATTCCTTCCGATGATTCATGGCTGCAGCAATCCATGTTGATAATCTTTATTTCTTATATTAATCACAGTTCACTCACATTGTATCCCGGGTGTAGCCCCCTCCCTCATCCCTTACCAATACCACCCTTCCTCTGTCATTTCCTCCCATGCCCTTCTCCAAGTCCATGGATAGGGGAGGTCCTGACCCTAGCTTATCAGGTCTCATCAGAACTGGCTGCATTGTCCTCCACTGTGGCTTGGCAAGGATGCTCAGGGGAAGGCAGTCAAAGAGCTAGCCACTGAGTTCATGTCAAAGACAGTCCCTGTTCCCCTTACTAGGGAACCCACTTGGATACTGAGCTTCCATGGGCTACATCTAAGCAGGGATTCTAGGTTATATCCATGAATGGTCCTTGGTCAGAGAATCAGTCTCAGAGAAGACCCCTGTGCCCAGATATATTTGGTCCTTATGGAGCTCCTGTCCTCTCCAAGTCTTATTGACTTCCCCTTCATTCATTTGATTCCCTGCATCTGCTTTGATACACTGCTAGGTAGAGTCCATACAGAGGCCATGTATGGTCAGCTCCTGTACTCTTCCTAGTTTTCTCCTACTTCCAACATCCATCCCATTTGTCTTTCTAAGTGAGGACTGATCATCTTACCCTGGGTCCTCCTTTTTGTTTCACTTCTTTAGGTGTACAGATTTTAGTATGTTTATCCTATCTTATAGTTCTAGTACCCCCTTAAAAGTGAATATATACCATGTGTGTCTTTCTGCTTCTGGGATACTTCACTCAGAATGATCTTTTCTAGATCCCACCATTTGCCTGTAAAGTTCATGATTTCCTTGTTTTTAATTTCTGAGTAGTATTCCATTGTGTAAATAAACTACAATTTCTGTATACATTCCTCCATTGAGGGACATCAGTGTTGTTTCCAGGTGCTGGCTATTACAAATAAAGCTGCTACGAACATGGTTGTACAAATGTCCTTGAACATATTTTGGATATATGCCTAGGAGTGGTATAGATGGATCTTGAGGAATCATTATTCCTAATTGTCTGAGAAAGTGCCAGATTGATTTCCAAAGTGGTTGTACCAGTTTACATTCCCACCAGCAATGGAGGAGGGTTCCCCTTTCTCCACATCCTCTCCAGCATGTGTTGTCACTTGAATTTTTTATCTTAGCCATTCTTATGGGTGTAAGGTGAAATCTCAGGGTCGTTTTGATTTGTATCTCCCTGATGACTAAGGACATTGAGCATTTCTTTAAGTATTTCTCTGCCATTCGATATTCCCCTACAGAGAATTCTCTGTTTAGCTCTGTACCCCATTTTTATTTGGATTACTTGATTTGTTGCTTTTTAACTTCTCTAGTTCTTCATATATTCTGGATATTAGCCCTCTGTCAGATACAAGGTTTGTGAAGATCCTTTCCCAGTCTATAGACTGTCATTTTGTTCTGATGACAGTGTCCTTTGCTTTACAGAAATGTTTCAGCTTCAGGAGGTCCTATTTATTTATTGTTACTCTTAGAGCCTATGCTGTTGGTGTTCTGTTCAGGTAGTTATCTCCTGTGCCAATGAGTTTAAAGCTCTTCCCCACTTTTTCTTCTAACTGACTTACTGTGTCTGGTTTTTTGTTGAAGTCTTTCCTACACTTGAACTTTAGTTTTGGGCAGGGTGATAAACATTGATCTTTTTGCATTTTTCTACATGCAGACATCCAGTTAGACCAGCACCATTTGTTGAAGATACTGTCCTTTTTCCATTGTACGGTTTTGGCTTCTTTGTAAAAAATCAATTATCCATAAGTGTGTGGGTTTATTTCTCGGTTTTCAATTTGATTCCATTGATTCACCATTCTGTTTCTATGCCAGTACCATGCAGTTTTTATTACTATTGCTATGTAGTACAGCTTGAGATGAGGGATGGAGATACCTCCAGACTATTGGTTGTTGCACATGATCATTTTGGCAATTCTGTTTGTTTGCTTGTTTGTTTTTCCATATGAATTTGAGAATTTTTCTTTTAGTGTTTCAATAGAGTTTGTACCTACCACATGAAATCAGGAAACATGTCCCAACTCTTATTTTTCTAAATTGCATCTCCGTCTTCATTGACATTTTTTCACTTTTGGTTTCACATTTCTCCTTTCTGATTTTTGAAATGTCACATCTAGTTCTTGCTTGATGTGGTTCAACATGCATTCCTTGATCTCCATACTTCACATGCTAGTAGTACTTTAAGGTCATCAATAAAATGAGAGTGATATACGGGAGAGAAAGGATGGAAGACTTCAAAGTCATAAGACAAGTTACAGCTTTCCATATAAACATTTGAAATGTTTATAAAACATGGAAAATCAGGGAGTCACATACTATGGAGTCAAGATCTCATCTTTTCAACTCCTATTAAACTCAAGAAATCCATAGAGTTTTAGGGAATGTGAAATGTGAAACTTCACAAATGAACAATGAGTGTTTATTTTATTGTAGAGTTGCCTATACACTTGAGAGTATGGCAACATGCCAGAAACCTGTCTGTCTGTCTATCTATCTGTCCATCCATTAAAATCCTGACCTAGGTTTTAATTCAGTTGAAGAAGAGGGTAATGAAACTTCCTTTATCTCTGCATAAGGGGAATAGGTATGATAATTTAACTCTAGATATAGCATTTGATTTGATCCAGGAAAAAGCAGAGAAGGCTGAGCTTGAATTCCTATAAAGGAATACATTCTTTAACACATTCTATCACCTTATACCAGGAAAGTAAAATTCTATTGTGCTTGCCTTGAAGTGTTGAGTTTAATGAAGTCATTGGTGAACTCTGTTTAGTTTTTAAAGGCAAGCAAAAGAAAAAGAGTAAACCTCAAACCTCTCCATTTCTATTGATCATAGTATGCAGATCTTTTTTGTTATCTCTTTATCTGTCAGAAGTTGGAACATGTAGTCTTAAAAAATGTTCAAACTTTGATCTAGATTTCTTCCCTTCCTTCAGTATATTCTCTGAGTACTTAAAAAAAAAAAAAGATGGGAAGATTAAAAAAAGTCTTTTCTTTTGATGTCTAGACATTATTTGTTTAGAATCACAACACATATGTTTTGCTTTTGAAAAAGTAGTACAGAATGTTATTTTAACAGTCTTATAAGTATACAGTGTTGATCTAGAAATGTTAATTGCCTTCAAACACCAATAATTTGAATTTGTAATAAGTTTTGATTAAATATATTTCTTGGGTTAAGTGATAAATTACAAGATAAGGTTAACTGATCTGTATCTTGCTCAGTGAAGAAATAAAATTAGCTTCTAAATTAAATGATTTAATTATGTATAGGGCTTGAGGATGTAACTTGGTGAAGAGCATGTTCTTATTATGGGCAACAACCTGTCTTTACTTCTGACCTCAGAAGAAAGATAAAAAGAAAGAATAAGTCTGTGAAATGCATCCATATATTTTTGTTATTTTTCTGTTGAAATACTAATAATAATTATACTAATTTGTTAGTCACAAAGTTGTTAAATTTCAACGTGTTGTTGGTTTCAAAGTAGAAAGGATGTTATATTCCTTACTCAGTAATAATTAGTTCCTGCTTCCTCTCTTAGAAGCTTGAAAGACTTGCTTGGGGAACCAGAAGACACAGAGATACTTGACTTAATGCTGCTCAATTATTCTCTTTCACAGTGGCTTCAGGGACAAAATAATAATTGCTGTAATGGCCTGGTAGTTTTCTGTCCAAGTATAAATGCTTTGAAGGGAATACTATGCATCAAACACCATTGTCTGCCTCAGAGATCCTGTGATAAGTCAGTACCTATATATTCAGGGGGAAGAAAACAACTGAAGAGTGAATTCAAACAATTGCATATTCTGAAAATCAAAGGCCATAGCAATGATAGAGATGTAATTTTCCCCTCTTTTAGCAAAGCAGATGGTCACGGTATTAATTGAAATAATGCTAGGAAGCCCTCAAACAATTGAGGATGGTCATTAGTTTTTTTCATTGGACGATCCTTTTTCTGTATTCCAGTGTCATGGTTACCTTTCATCCAGAAGATTTCATTAATTTTCATTGATCAAAGGCTGTTACTTATTTTCAAAACTAGTAAATGAACATTATTACTAAATTTCTGGGTATTTGGTCATCTGAATAGCATTTTAAAAGTAGAAATGAGAGTACATTGATATGATAATTAACTAATTATGAATAATTTATTTTATAGCTTGAAACTGTATAAAACCAAGTTTATGGTGCTTTCAAGTAGATTCTCATTGTGATTTGAGTAAGCTGAAGTCATGTATAAAGTTCTATATATTAAGAAAAAATTTGTATTACACAAGTTATGCATTTAATGGTTCTTAGCTTAAGATAGTGCACTTGCTGAAAAGTCTTAGTTTGGGATCTCAGAATAACGCTCATATAATGTTTTTTTAAACACACATTGAAGTTTTTAAGTTTTCCTACAAACAGCAATGAAATCTTCTTTTTTTAAAATTTTTTTATTTATTTTTTTATCAGTTACATTTTATTAACTCTGTATCCCAGCCGTGTCCCGATCCCTTATTCCCTACCAGTCCCTCCCTCCCTCCCTCATCTCCACCGTGCCCTTTTCCAAGTCCACTGATAGGGGGGACCTCCTCCCCATTCATCTGATCCTGTTTTATCAGGTGTCTTCAGGACTGGCTGCAAAGCCCTCCTCTGTGGCCTAACAGGACTGCTCCTCCCTTCAGGGGTGGGGAGACCAAAGAGCCAGTCATTGAGTTCCTGTTAGAAATAGTCCTTGTTCCCCTCACTTTGGGAAACCAATTGGTTACTGAGCTACCACAGGCTACATCTGAGTGGAGGTTCTAGGTTATATCCATAGATGGTCCTTGGTTGAATGTCAGTCTCAGAAAAGACCCTGTGCCCAGATATATTTGGTCCTTGTGGAGCTCCTATCCTTTCCCCATCAGACTAACCCCCTTCTTTCTTATGATTCCCTGCACTCTGCCAAAGGTTTGGTCATGAGTCTTTGCTTTGAAAACACTGCTAGTTAGAGTCTTTCAGATGCGCTCAGTAGACTCCTGTCACACGTTCAATGCACATCCCATCTGTCTTTCTAAACGAGGATTGATCATCTTACCTCATGTCCGCTCAATTGATTATCTTTTTTAGGTGTATATATTTCATTATGTTTATCATATCTTATAGGTCTATATAAGTGAGTATAGAAGCTGAAAAGCAGCAAACCAAGTAATCCAATTAAGAAATGGGGAACAGAGCTAAACAGAGAATTCTTGATAGAGGAATATCGAATGGCAGAAAAACACTTAAAGAAATGCTCAGCTTCATTAGCCATCAGGGAAATGCAAATCAAAACGACCCTGAGATATCACCTTACACCCATCAGAATGACCAAGATGAAAAACTCAAGTGAGAACACATGCTGGAGAGGTTGTGGAGAAAGGGGAACCCTCCTCCACTGCTGGTGGGAATGTAAACTGGTACAACCACTCTGGAAATCTATCTGGCGCTTTCTAAGACAATTAGGAATAGTGCTTCCTCAAGACCCAGCTATACCACTGATAGGTATATACCCAAACTTTGCTCAAGTACACAAAAGGGATACTTGTTCAACCATGTTTGTAGCAGCTTTATTTGTCATAGCCAGAACCTGGAAACAACCCAGATGTCCATCAACGGAGGAATGGGTACAGAAATTGTGGTATTTTTACACAATGGAATACTACTCAGCAATCAAAAAGGAGGAAATCATGAAATTTGCAGGCAAATGGTGGGATCTAGAAAAGATCATTCTGAGTGAAATATCCCAGAAGGAGAAAGACAATGAAATCTTCTTAATCTAAAGTTAGCTTTATTTTTTTAATATTGTACAGCAATCACAATTAATCTCTGTTAAGCTATTGAATGACAGTAGCTATTGTCTAATTACAGAATTTATGTAACAGAGGGCAATAGGCACAAGATTTGATGGGGTAAAATAGCATGTCATTCATAGCTTATATGAAGTTTTCTTATCAAAATGCACCCCTTTCCATCCACTGTTGGCAGCTTTATTCATTTTATTTTACTTTTTTTCTGTGTGTATTTTTAAGAATTTATCCCTCATTGTGCTGGATGACATTATGAGAACAATAAAAAACTTTTTTTGTGTGTCAAACACTGTCATTCTCATTTTATTGATGCCTGCAGTAGAGATGAAATACTCTGGGTTTGAACATCAAACAGACATGTATTGAATTCTGATTCCATCCTTACTAATCAGGTGACCATGGGTACTTTTTGTGTACTTTATGTCTTTACATGTCAATTTCCATCATGGAAAAAATATCTTTCCATTTTCCCCAGTCTCTGTTAGGATTCTTATTTATTGGTGCTAGAAATACCCACAAACAGACATTAACACAAATATGTTGATTCTTTAAGTGGTAGAGTCAAAACTTTCCACCACTGCCATTAGGCTCACTTGTTTCCTCCTGCTTGACCCTTTCATAGTCACACTATCAATTCAGTCTTTGTAAAACATTGACTTCATGGGCTGGTAACCAAAGACACATATCTCTTCGAGCTCTAGCCCTTGAATCTGTGCTTTCAGGGTTTCTGTCTTAAGCACTGGCCCCACGGGTTGGATTAATGACCCATCCCTTACTGAAACAGTATCTGCCTTGCTTTTTCTTGGGACAGAAGAAGTAATAGTAATTTAGAATATAGAGGTGTCCCAAGTGCAGTGTAGATTCCCAAATGATTCTATCATGGAATTTCTGATACAGGGTTCTTAGGGCTTGGAGTGTAGGAAAAGAACCAGTCTTATCTTCTGCCATGTATTTTATTCTCTAAAGTTTCTTTACACTTAAGTTTATATTGGAGCACAAAATATAGTGCCTCTAATCTGGAAAAGCCATGATTATTAGTCATTTTATATTATTGTGAATAAATGGAAAGTATCTCTAATTTCCTCACTTGTTGCTTTCAGGAACTCCAGTCAGTTAGACTTGTTTATTCAAGATCAAAAGCAATACTCAAAGATACCCAATATTGTCAAGTATTTATTTTATCTCTCTTAAACTTAGGTGGATTCAAGGTCAAGTCTTAAGGTGCAAGAGACAGTTTAATGCTCTACTCAACAATACAGTTTGGCAATCACTCAGCTGAAGTACAAGAGACTCTTGAGACTCTTTAGTACCCCATATTCTATTCCCAATCAACCAGAACTACTTGGAGGTTATAATAATTTCCAACAACAATTTTCTGTATGTCATGATAAATTTTATAAGCAGACTTTACATTTCAGAGGATAAGAAAACTTGTTCAAATTTTTTACATTTATTGACACATACAGTGCAGATGTACTAAAATGGTTGAACCAAAATGTTCAAACCTTCGAAGACAGTGGTTCTCCACCTTCATAATGTTGTGACTCATGTTGTAGTGACTCCAACTATAAAATTATTTTGTTGCTATTGCATGACTGTAATTTTGCAACTCCTATGAATTGTAATGCAAATAACTGGTATGTAGGATATCTGATATGCAAACCCAAAGAGGTTATGACTCATAGGTTGAGAACCACTGTAAGAGCACTGTCCTTTGTGAAACAAAAAGACAATTAGAATATAAAATGATGGAATCAAGTAGGGGATGCTATACTGGAGTAGACATGACAAGAACAGAAATGAAAATAAATTTTTCTTTCTGTAATAGAGAGACCAATCTATGTATATATGTAAAACTTAAAGGAAGAACATGAGAATCTTCTTTTGGGAAAGGAGATAAATGAGGCACAAAATGAAACTTTATTGGAAAAACATTAGTTAACGAGAAAAGGTAGACTGGTATATGACCCATATATAACTCAGTTATATGGACATGCCATCAACATATAGTGGTTTTCAGAGATATATGTTTATATTTTGTTGCATATCATATAGTAAATTCTTTGCATGTGTATCTTTGTTTGTGTGTGTTTGTATATGGTTGATGTGTGTGTTCATGTGTGTGTGCAAGAGTGCATGGCTCTGTGTTTGCCTGTCAAGGGTCTGTGTTTTCCGCAATGACTCCACCATATTTTTTTTGAGACAGGATCTCTTATTGAACCTGGAACTCACAAACTTGGCTAGATTCACTAGCCAGCAATTCTTAGTGAGCCTCCTCATTCTACGTCTCCATAACAGGTCTTACAGGCATTCCTTGTCATGGCTGGCTTTTTTAAGTTCACCTCCCCAAATCTTCAAGATAAAGCTTCAAAGAAGGTTTATTATTAAATTTTATACTAGACAGCACTATGAAATCCAAACTTTAATCTACCTTTTTTATGAGATGCCTTCTAAGCTGAAATGCTAAATTTTATTTCTATCATTTGTTTTTGCTGCAACTTCCTTAACATTCCTTTATACATAATTCCTTTAATCATAAATTTGTCAACATTCATTTGGAAGTGTTCTTTGAATTCTCATTAGCAACATGAGAATATTTTTTCATAGACTGTTCTTTAGGTAAAAAATGAGCATTTCCTTATGTCATCTTGAAAGAGAAGATACAGCCTGTTTTCCAGCTGGGTGAGGCAGGCTATTGAGTTCCACCCCTCTTTCTTTCCTCTCTCCTAAAAGGCCAGCTTTACTTTGCCTCAATTTGCTTTGTTCTACCAAAGAGGAAGAGTAATTTATTCCATGGTCAAGAAGCAAACAACTAGGCCTTGACCTCAACAAGGGTGCAGAGGACTTGCCATGTAATGTTGAACTGTTACTTTAGAACCTTTTTTTTGGGGGGGAGTGATTGATTTTCTCTGTAGCAGACAAATAAATGATAATACTCTTGGGAAAGATTTCAAAATGTCCCTGAGAGCTCCTTTAGAAAAAGCCAAATCTCTGTTGAATTAAAGAAAGAAACCTATTTCCGTGAACCAAGAAGATGGAGAGGGTAGAACTGTGTGCTGTCCACTGTGGGGTTGTTGAAAGGGATCTGTGGACAAAAATTTTCTCTGAGGTACAGTCTAGGTGGTATTTGATGGATGATATCTATTGATATAGCTGTGTCTTTTGTAAGGAAACAAGCCAACATACCATTGACTTATGAACCTAAAGAAGGAAGGAAAATATAAAACAACAGTAAGCTTCCTACCTGTCAAGTCTACATGGATTTGATGTAAAAATGGAGATAACATTTGTCCTGGGATCACTTTGAATAATTTAGAAATAACATTTAATGATTAATGTCTCATAAGTTCTGTCATTGTTGTTCCTTCATGTTCTTCTATGATATAATGTTCTATGCATTATACTTTATCTGAAAGGATCCCAAAGTGGTTTACATTCACAGAATCAGTCCAGGTCTCCTGGTTGAACAACGTGTTCAGGATGACAGAATTACAATGTTCTTGGCAGATCCATGCATAATTTTCTAAAAGTATCTACCTTACAAAAAAGAGATCAGCGTATATATAATTCGTAATAATGGAGAAATCACTCATTTAAGTTGAATGCCAGTCAAAATGATGGAGTGGATGAATCAGCAATGCTGATTAAGAGCACTGATGTGTAAAATGGGAAGATAGGTCACCATTCTGCTCCCAGGGAAATACATTTGTAAAGGCTTGTGTAGAGGGAATAGAAGCACACAGCACTGTGTTGGGACATGTCAGTGATTTATAATGCTCTACCCTGTGTTCCAGTTAGAGTGAAAGAGCTGGAAGAACTTACACATTCTTAGTCTTGTGCTGAGTAAATTCCTCCAGACCTACCAAGCTTGTATAGCATTCTCTGTCTCTGTACTTGCTGCCACTTATAGCCATAGCCAAGCTCTCTGTATAAATTTCTGTGCTATTACTCATCATGGTCACCATTTTAAGTTTTTAAAATTATTTTTATTTATATGAGGCTATCTGAGTGTGACTGTACGTGCTCACAGAGGACAAAAGTGTTCACCTCTAGAGCTGGAGTTAAACATGCTTGTGAGCTACCTGGGATGGGTGCTGGGAACAGAACTCAGATCCTCTAGAAGAACAGCAAGGGCTTTTAACCATTAGGTCATCTTTCCAATCCACTTCCTGCATTTATTCCTCATTTTATTCATTATTAGGGAGAAAAAACAGTCTGTGTAGTTTTGAAGCATGTCTGTCAATGCAGTGTCATTTTATTTTTTTAAACTCAGTTATCTTATGTAAACAGGTTTTTGTTTTAATCCCAAGTGTAGAATATGGAGTTTCTTCCAATTTGTCCTCAGCTGATAATTACCTCTTGTGGCTCAGAGAAGTATGGTCTTTGCCACGTGAATACTGAAGTAACTACTTTCTAGCCAGGCAGGACTAGTGGAAGGAGGGTAAAAACAACCGATTAACAAAACCTTTAATCCAAAAATTACCCTGCCTACAAGAAGTGCAGCGATAAAGAGGAACAAAGATTGAGGGGATATCCAACCAATAATTAGCCCAACCTGAAACCCACCCCATGATAGAGAGTCAGCCACTGACACTCTTAGTGATGCTCTGCTATGCTTGCAACAGGAACCTAACTTGGCTGTTGTCTGGGAGGCTCCAGCCAACAGTGGATTGAGACAGATGTTGAGGCTTGCATCCAAGAATGGAATGGAGCTCATGGGGTCCTGTGCAAGTGTTGGGGGGAGATGGAAGGACCTGGAGCAGACAGGGCCCTCACAAGAAGACCAACAGAGACAATAACCCAGTCCTATGGGGCTTACTGAGGCTGAGACAACAAGTAAGGAACATGCATGGTCTGGACCTAGGCCCCCTTTCAATGTGTAGACAATGGGCATGGACTCTATTGCCTGTTTATAGATCACTTCCCCTTGTCAGGGATGCCTTTCCAGGCTTCAGGCGATGAGGATATGCTCAGCCCTGATGTGCCTTGATGTGCTGGGAAAGGTTGATATGGGGGAAGGGGAGCTACTTTTTTCTGGATGGAAAGGGAGAGGAGAAGGGGGAAAGAGGAGAAGGGGCAAGTACTGAAAGGAGAGGAGAGAGGGGGTACCTTTGGGATGTAAACAACAAAGAAAAATCATCCACCAAGAAAAAAAATACACTGGTCTATGATTGCAAACAGCATTCATTAATATATGTGACTGTAAGATATTTCATGTATTAATTTCTTTTTTTTTATGTAGTCCTCTCCCTTGTCCTCTCTTTATTTTATTTTTCTTTATTAATTACACTTTACTCACTTTGTATCCCCCCCATGGTTCCCTCCCTTCCTCCACACTCTGCATGCATGCCCCTCCCCAAGTCCACTGATAGGGGAGGACTTCTTTTCCTTCCTCTGATCCTAGTCAATTAGGTCTCATCAGGAGTGGCTGCCTTGTCCTCTTCTGTGGCCTGGTAATGTTGCTTCCCTCTCAGGGGGAGGTAATTAAAGAGCAGGCCAATCAGTTCATGTCAGAGACAGTCCCTGTTCCTATTACAATGGAACCCACTTGCATACTGAACTGGCATGGGCTACATCTGTGCAAGGGTCTTAGGTTATCTCCATGCATAGTCCTTGTTTGGAATAGCAGTCTCAGGAAAGACCCCTGTGCTCAGATTTTTTGTTTCTGTTGCTCTCCTTATGGAGTTCCTGTCCTCTCCAGATCTTGCTGTTTCCTACTTCTTTCCTAAGATTCCCTGCACTCTGCCCAAAGGTTGCCCATAAGTCTCAGTATCTACATTGATAGTCTGCAGGGCAGAGCTTTTCAGAAGTCCTCTGTGTCAGGCTCCTGACTTGTTCCCTCTTTTCTCCTTCTTCTGAAGACCAGCCTCTTTGCCTTTCTGGGTAGGAATTGAGGATTTTAGCAAGAGTCCTCCCTTTTGATTAGTTTCTTTAGGTGTACAGATTTTAGTAGGTTTATCCTATATTATATGTCTATATGTGTGAGTATATACCGTGTGCATCCCTCTGCTGCTGGGATAGCTCACTCAGGATGATCTTTTCCAGATCCCACCATTTACCTGCAAATTTCATGATTTCCTTGTTTTTTATTGCTGAGTAATATTCCATTGTATAGATATACCACAATTTGTGCATCCATTCCTCCACTGAAGGGCATCTGGGCTTATTCCAGCTTCTGGCTATTACAAATAAGGCTGCTACAAACATGGTTGAGCAAATGTCCTTATTGTGTACTTGAACAAATTTTGGATATATGCCTAGGAGTGGTATAGCTGGATCTTGAGGAAGTGCTATTCCTAGTTGTCTGAGAAAGCGCCAGATTGCTTTCCAGAGTGGTTGTACAAGTTTACTTTCTCACCAGCAGTGGAGGAGGGTTCCCCTTTCTCCACAACCTCTCCAGCATGTGTTGTCTCTTGAGTTTTTGATCTTAGCTATTCTGATGGGTGTAAGGTGAAATCTTAGGCTTGTTTTGATTTGCATTTCCCTGATGGCTAATGAGGTTGAGCATTTCTTTAAGTGTTTCTCTGCCATTCAATATTCCTCTGCAGAGAATTCTCTGTTTAGCTCTGTACCCCATTTTTTAATTAGATTACTTGATTTTTTTTTTTGCTGTTTAACTTCTTTCATTCTTTATATATACTGGATACTAATTTGTATATTAATTTCTTAATGATGTGCCTGATGGTTGAAATTGTAAATTTTGAGAACTACTTTAAAATATGGTCTTTTTCAACATACCAGGTTTACTTTTCTCCTTGAGTGGTAAAAATTTTCCATCTTTTGTATATACTGGCTCTCATGCCCTTTTATAGAAGGGTGAAATATGGAAAGAGGCTGTTTAAAAGTGCTGAGCTCTAAGCACACTATGTGACATCATGTAAATGGCTTTATACAGAGTGAGGTGTTAAAGATGGGTTAGTTCTGAGCAACAGGAGGACATGAAGTTCAACTATTAAGTATAGTACTGTATATTTCAATCTTTAGTCAACAAGCAAATGCAAGCTCATGATTAATGGCTAATTACCTCCAAAATGAGAAGAGAAGAAGTAGGAACTGAGCCAAACTCTTCTCTCCTTTTCTCTTTCTGAGGAATTACAGCTGTTCAGACAGCAGTAATGCATCTCTTCCTCCTCCTCCCCTCCTTCTCCCCCTTCTCTCCCTCTTTCTTTTTCCACTCTCTTTCTGTTCCATCTTCCTCCACTTCCCTTCTTCGTCTGCATTGAATCATAATGCAATTTTAAGAGCATTGAATCTTATTAATTTGTCAGTATTGTTTTAATGCTATATCAGTTATCTATTATCTCCCTGCTTAACGAATTACCAAAACCTTGCAGGCTCATAACATCATAATTTATTTCCACAGTGTCACTGACCTAGAATTTCTCTCAAAACCATGGTCAAAGCTGTCATTATCTCAAGGCTCAGCTAGGAGAAGCTCACAACCTGGCAGGAGGCTTTAAAAGGCCCATGGAGGGAATTGCAAGAGGAAGCTGGATGAATTGTAACCTAATTGCAGAAGCCACATTCCATCACTTCTGGAATAGTTTACTTTTTAGAAGACAGACAGTGAGTCCAGCCCACACTCAAGTACTCAAGGGGAAGGAAAGAAACTAGGATTTATACACTAAGAAGCAGAAAGCATCCAGGTCACTTGTAATGTGGCTTACCCATCACACTTTGTATCTTTATTCATTTATTTATTTAGAGAAGAAGTCTCACTGTGTAGACTCCAACTTAGAATCCTGTTGCTTCAGATTTCCAAATACCCTTTTCACAGGTGTGCACTTTTGGTTACTTTCAAGCAAAGTCCAAAAGCACCTAGCTCAGAATGTTTCAGAGGCCTATTGTTTTATAGTAAAATTTCCATATGAACATATGCATTGTGCTCCAACTATAGATACATTTATAAAAAACTTATATCTTCCCCCAAATCTTCAAGTATGATTAAGAGTCTAGGAAGATAGAGGCCTGGCACCTGTCTGCTCAGTGTGTAGGGTTGCAAATGTGAGAGGTTCAAGATTGCATAGGAGCTCCAGACCACCAGGCACTCTTCAACCGAGGCTGAATTTCTATCTTCTCTAATTCATTTGCCCAGATTAAAATTCCACCAGTAGCTATGCTTTTGTTGTTGTTGTTGTTTAATCTTGACATTTTGTATTTTATAAAAGTGAATCTTTTCTTTTTGACGAATAGAAGTATTTTAAACCACATTCTGCCACTGAAATCCTAGTCTCTGCTCATCTTTCAAAAACAGTTGATTTTTCTTATCAGGGCAAAGTTTTATCAGCTGTTCATTTATCAGCAACTGCCTGCAGTGGATTTTGTGCCAGCCTCTCCTCTTATTTTGTTGAGAAGAGAAAATTTCAAAGAAGGGTAGATTCAGGTTTGGAGGGATGGTTCAGTACTTAAGAGAACTTGTACTAGCAGAGGACCCAGCACCCACATGACCACTCCCAACCATTTGTAACTCCAGGAGATACCATCCATTCTTTGACCTCTACAGGCTGTGAGCATGCATACATGCAGCTATACATAAATACATGTAGGCAAAACACCTATGCCCATAAAATAAGAATACCCAAATGCTTTTTAAAAAGAATGGTAAAGTTTAATTTACCATCAATGAATGAGAAGGCTATGCTAAGGCCTATCTAGGAATATCAAGTCTATCAAGGAATATATAAGCTATCAGTAACAGCGTTTTCCTAATTCCTCTCAGTCAGTTTTTATTATTTTTTCTTTGTGCTAATTTAATGAAAATTTAATTACATCTATCTATCTGTCTATCTACCTACCTATCCATCTAGCTGTGTGTGTTGGTCAGAAGACAATTTGAAGGAGTCAATTTGATCCTTCTCCCGTATTGGTTCTCAGAATCAAACTTAGGTTATCAGATTTGGAGGCAAGGACCTTTACCCTCTGCACTATCACACTGACCTGCATTTTATTTTTGACTTAGCATGCAAAGCATTATATTTCCTTATAGCATTTTCATAAGCAATATATTTCCTTATAGCATTTCCATACATACTTAGTTGTGTTTGAGCCTCTGAATAACTATTCTTGTATTCTCCTAATGAGCCCTGAAGTGTTTTTGATAAATATACACTGTTAAACTTTGTGTTTGGAGATGGGTAGGAGGAAATTGTAGGTAAGCTGGTTTATTTTCTTTTTATTGTTTTTTATTAATACACTTATTGTTTTGGAAATAAAAGTTAGCTATTTTTGAAACCTGTTTTAGAATTAAAGGAATCTCATCATGCTAATATATGTTTGTCAAAAAGAAAGACAAAGCCAGGTATCTTTCTGATTTGTGCCCTCCCTGATAATTTGTCTAATGAAGAGAATTTTTCTCTATCCCAAAGAAGACCAACATGCCAAGCATATTAGCAGGGATGCCAAGTGTTATTGCAGTTATAGATAAGCAGCAAATGGAAAATAATACATGACATTCTAATCTGATATATCATATGGCCAGGTTATTTATTACTACAGAAAGCTGGACAAAACCCAATTTTTATTTCTTCTTGCATACAAGTCTATATAGATTCGACAAAAGGGCCTTATCCTTTTTCTCCCCTTCTCTTCCATCCACATTCTACTTCCTTTCCTTCCTTTCCCACCCTCTCCTCTCTTCTTCTTTTATCTCCTCTTATCCCCTTCCCTGCTTTTCCTTCTTTATTTTCTTTGTTACTTAAAGGATCAAGGATTTATACATTTTTATCATAAACAGAATGTGAAAGGAATAGACAAAAACAAATGTTTTCCCCTTTTAACACATTTTTGCTAACAAACTTAATGTGATGTAACACAGATGAGTCATGCACTTGAAGTGAACAACTTGTTGATTCGTAGTATATTTGTAGAGTTCTGCCACCATAATACAGTCATTTTAAAAATATTTTTTATTATCCCCAAGTACAAAGTTAGTCCAGTTTCTCTATTTCCATCTAGTTCCACAAAACTTCCAATATATTTTCTGATTTTTTATATATAGCTTCTTTTAATTCCCATATTTTAAGGTTCATGTAAATGAGGCTTCCTCAGTTGGTATCTATCTACATGCTATTTCTTCCTTTACTTTGGTTCTTAGTTAATTAACTCAGTTATTAAAAACCAAAAATATAACTCCTGTAGGTCATTCTTCTGTCTAGACAGAAGAACAGGATAATAGCCTGTCTGAAGAAAAAAATAATAACAGAAGAAATTAAGCAACAATAATGAAACCATTCCAGGGAACTACTAACTAACTAACCTAGTTAGTGCTAGGTGCTTCCTGGCAGCTGCCATTATCTGACATTATATTTCTGCAGGCCATGGTGTTAGGGATGTGGCTCAGTTGGTAGAGTGTTAGCCTAGTATGCTAGAGGCCTTCTATATGATCCCTTCCTTGGGAGCCCTGGTGGAATGTTCTTGTTATCCTAGAATTTGGGAGATAGAAGCAAGAAGATCTCAGGTTATTCATCTGAAGCTACACAGCATTTCTGAGCATGCCAGAAAATAGAAAACTCTGACTTTAAAAGCAAACAAGCAAACCTGTGTTAGCCAGGTAGACCTGCCTTACCCACTCTCTTGCCACCATAGTGTACCAGTCTGTGAACAACCTACTCAAACTAGATGCCTAGTGAACCTAGTGAAGGCTAAGAATGCTATGCTTGAAGCTACATACCAACAAACAAGAGGTGATCCTCAATGAGAACATCAGAAGATAGTGAATATACTCCTGGATGGACATAATAGCAAGAGTAACCATATGCAAAATTATCAATATGAAGTAGTAGTGCACCTGCATGGCAATGCACCCTCTAATGCCAGCACTCAGAATGCATGATCAGTTCATGGCTAGCTTGGGCCATGTAGTTATATCCTTATTGTAAAACAAAGAAATATTAAAATAAAAAGTCTCACTACATCAATCTACAGCTACATATAAATACTTGTTAACCAATCTTTGGTAATCAATGTTTCTTTCCAGTCCTACCCCATGCACACATGGCAAAGCAGCATTTTCCTTCATGAAAAAAAAAAAAAAGAGTTCACGCAGTATCATGAAGGAAAATGCTGCTTTGCCATGGCTCATATAGATTGGGTTTTGGAAACCTTGACTAGGGGCCGTAAGGGAATGAAGAAAGAATAGACAATAGACACACAGACACATGCAGAGCAATGCTGGGATCAGGTGGGTTGTGTGAACTTTGATAGATCCATATCAACCACACAAAAATCTGAAATATCAATGAGTGGATTTTTGTTTATTTTATAGCACAAGAGATGAGTTTAGCTATCCTCAATAGTAGGTCTTTGTAGGCAAGAAGTCTCTGGTTATAAACATCTGGAAAGAGGAAGCCCAGTTGCTAGTTTTTGCACACACTGACCAATTGTTCATAACCACTCATACTCAGACTACCAAGGAAAGCTTTGCTATTCTTCTTGAGACTCACTTGAGTAACCTTTGTTAACCCCATGGGGTTGAAGCCTTGGAGTGAGTCCTTGGCCTGGTCTCACTCATGTCAACAATGAGCATTCACTCAGGACTTCACTCACTGCACTGCTTTATCCTTCAGCATCTGGTCCAAAGGTCTACAGTGCATCCAGTCCTGATGAGACCTGATAGGCTAGGGCCAGATGGAAGGGGAGGAGGACCTTTCCTATCACTGGACTTGGAGAGGGGCATGGGAGGACATGAAGGAAGGAAGGTGGGATTGGGAGGGGATGAAGTAAGGGATACAACTAGGATACAAAGTGAATAAACTGTAATTAATATAAAAAATAAAAATTAAAAAATTCTACAGTGGTGTCTACTCTACTGATTTTCAGCTCACTGCATCAACCTGTCGACTTTGGACTGGATGCCCCACCTAAAGTATAATCCAGTTCCTTAGAATTCATTTCAACCTTTATAATCGTACCTCTTATTATGTTCTCACTATTATTGCAATGAATAGTATTCACTAAAACTTTTCCGACCCCCATTTACTGGAAATGTTTCTCGTTTTCTCATCAATTTATAGAACATCAGCTTTTCTGCAGTTTTTTTTTTCAAAATGTCTTTACCAGTTCTTTACTGTCTTCGACTTGATTTCCTTTTTCCCTTTCGAAACTACCAACTAGTTAGATGAAAACAATGACAAACATTCACACAATGGTTTCCTACCCATAAAAATTAATAACAATTTTCCATATTATTTCAGAAGCTTTGTATCAAAATGGAATGCATTTTCATGAAAGATAGACTGGTGATGCAGGAGGAGAAAAGGGAAGGAAATTTTTTTTTATTAATTGTGAAATATCAAGTTTTGTTATGATGTTTTCAAACATGTTTATAAACTTTAATCAAAACTGTTTTGAAATAACTAAAAATATTGTGTATAGTTGCATGATGTGTTTATGTGTGTGTGTGGGGCTTCATACTTGCCACAAAGTGCATGTAAATATCAGAGGACAGCTTTGTGGAGTTGGTTCTATTCTACTTTATGTGATTTCTGTGGATGGAACCCAGGTCACCAGGCTTAGTGTTTCAAGTGCCTTTGCCAGGTAAGCCATATTGCCTTTGTCAAAAGAATTCCTGGAAAGAAGTAGTGTTTGCAGAAGTTGATTGGTTGATTAGAACTGTCCAGATGCAGAGGGTTGGAAAGTTGCAGGACCGGAGCCTAAGTACTTTATCTTGGGTTATCTTTAGCCTCCTGCCTTGCCTATCTCTGTGTGGGAACTAACATTCTAGGACTAATGCATAAGAACTGTTTAGAACTACCAATCCAAAATCGAAAAATGTTGCAGAGACCATCTGAGGCCTAAGAAAAGCTTCCCCTACCTTTCTGTACCTACATTTCTGATGTATCCGCCAAATGTATTTTAAACTTGAATTATGGTTTTCTGTGATCTGTAAAATGAGAAAAGTACATGAAACTGCTTCCAGGTTCAAATATGGAATTTGGGGTAACTCAAATCTGTGTTCTTAGGCTATGATCACTCTAAATATTCCTAGAATAAACTATCTTTTTTCCCTTTATGAGAAAGGGTGGGATTTTGTTTGTTTGTTTGCTTTTTGGTGTGGACATCAGCACAGATATTTTTTAACTATTAAAAGAATGCTAGTAGACTTGAATACTCTATGTTTACTAAGCCTATCACATGCTTCCGTAACTCCTGGCTGATTTTTCATGTTCACAGCTGCAATGTTCATTTTTTAATGCCATTTCTATGAGGGATTCTAGTTGGCTAAGTGATATTATGCAGACACTTTTCTGTCTTCTTAACAAATATATTGTTTTCATGTTAAGAGTAGAATTATATATTCATCCATTTGCTCAAACTTCTTGCAATTCAAATCATATACTTCCTTATTAATTCTTTGTTAAAAAAAAGCATCAGTCAGGGAAACTTGTTAAAAACTTACCATTGTGAAGAGAATGTATCTTCCTTTTAAACTCTGTCACCTTCTATTTATATAGTTTGAAACTTGTCTAACAAGTTTATGGAAGTGTAGAGCGGTTAATTAGAAGTTTTCTCATGCAATGCTTCCATTTGTCCTTTAGAGTATCTTTGGTGTGCGCCTCACCTTTTGTTGTTTCTTGTTAGCATTCACCCAAATGTATCCTTTCACTTTCAACCTACTTCCTAAAGTTTTAGTGTCACTCAAAAACAGTATTTGCTGAATTTGTTTCTATCTCACACTTATATCTGAGCACTTCTGTTTTGTCTTTGGCAGATCTGGTTCATTGAAAACTCTGTGGTTTCATGTGAATCAGTAATTAGTAATAATGCTTTGGTTTGCTAATGTTTTGGTTTTATGCTGATTAGGGTTTTATACCCCCCCCCTTTTATTTTCTGAATTCTGTTTTCTCTTGAAATCTTTTATCTCCAGAATATATTTCCATTCAATCTTGTTGGGAGTCCCAGAATCACCACCAGCCTGTGATCGTCCTGTCTGTGGCAAGCTTTGAGTTCAAATGCTTAATGGAAATTCAAGCATAAATTCATCATGTAAAAGCTTATATAGATCCTTGCTACCCTCTAGCTACAGAAGGCATGGCAATGTAATTATCATCTCTCCATGTGAGAGATTCCTCAGTTTCAATACCACACTTATGTACTCTATTTGAACTGTAAACACCTAATTTTTTAAACTGTTGTGACTTGCAATATTCCCCAACTCTTTTTTTGTTTTTAAATAATTTTATACATTCACTTGTATCCCAGCTGTAGCCCACTCCCTCTTTCCCTCCTAGTCCTCCCCTCCTTCCTTCATCTCCTCCCTGCCCCCTTCCAAGTCCACTGAGAGGGGGTGTCCTTTTCTCCTTCTGTCTGGCCCTAGCTTATCAGGTATCTTCAGGATGGTTGCAATGTCCTTATCTGTGGCCTAGTAAGACTGCTCCTCCATCAGGGGGGAGGGGAAGCTCATGAGTTCATGTCCAAACAATTCCTGCCCCCTTACTAGGGAACCCACTTGGATACTGAACTACCATGGGCTATGTCGGAGCAGGGGTTGTAGGTTATATCCATGCATGGTCCTTGGTTGGATAAACAGGCTCAGAGAAGACCCCTGTGCTCAGATATATTTGTACCTTGTGGCACTTCCTGTCCCCTCTAGGATATACTAATTCCTCCTTCCTTCATATGATTCCCTACACTGTGCTGAAGGCTTGGTTATATTCCCCAACTCTTTTGCAGAACGAATTCTTTTATTTTGCAGTTAGTTATTCTTTCACTTGCACCTGTGTATACATGCTTTTCCACATGTGTGAACATACAGACACACCCAGAAATCAGTTTTCTTCTTCCAAAATTTGGATCTTGGGGACCAAACTCAGGTCATGAGACACGGTAACAAGCATCTTTGTGCACTGAGCCATCCTGCTGGCTGTCAACATTTTCTTAATTCATCACCCCTATGGATTTCCTTCACTTGCATTTGAATATAGCTCAGCACTTAAAAGGATATTGCTTATGTTACCCAGAACTTATTTTATTAGTTGTAGAGCTTTAGGTTAATTTGCCTGACATGTTTGTAAACATAGAAATTTAACTTTACTTTTTTTCATAATAACTTATTTCGATATTTTTTCTTAATAGTATACCAAGCATATTTTACTATTGTTACATCAACATTACTTAAACTTGTAAGTAGCTAATGTTTTATTTTATATAAAACTGAATCTGGGCCCCGCCCCTGGTACCGAAAGTAAACCCACCCGGGTGCTGGAAGCTGCTTGTATGCAGGAAAAAAATGTGTACTTTGGAAGATGGCGACTAGCACACACAGTTTCTGAGCAGTGGGATACCTGATCTTCTGAGTTGGAGAATGGAAGGACCCCCAACCCAGGAAAACCACAGCGAGGCTTTCTGAACACCAGAGAACATCGCAGGAGGTGAAAACTTTGGCCTCCGGTCACCCGGAGACTTGCTTGGGGAGGGAGAGAAAAGATCCTTTGTTCTTGCTGCACTCCCTTCCCCCAGACCTCCTTCCTCCTCGGCACAGCGGACTCATCCTTCTCAGCGCAGACCTAACTGCCTGGGGTATACAACCGCTGAGACGGAGCCCCAACCACTTTAGCGGCAGACAAAAGCCAGCAGTACGTACCCCGGAGTCCCAGATTCGCACAGCGGCTGCACCATCCTCCCAGGGCGCGAATCTGCTAGACACCATACTAGCTCCACAGGATCGCCATCACTGACGGTACGACCCGCCCAATCCCACAGTGACAGAGAATACGCTATATACTCACCGAAACCAGGCAGAAACGTCATACAACCTGGACACACCAGGCACTGGGCCTCCCAAGCTTGGAGAGCACAACGAAGAGATCCCAGGACTTCCCAGAAAGCATTGGGACTAGCAAGCCAGTCTCCAGTTACAGCAGGACGTGGCAGCGGAGCAGTACTGAACTGGCGGGGCACCACAGCCCTCCAGTTTAAGACTAACCAGGGCCAAACCAGAGAACAGAGAGCCTGATTACCCCATCCCTGCTGAAGTGACCACCCTGAAATCTCCAGCTGCAGCAAGACCTCAGAACCTGGCAGTGACAGCAGCACAGAACTGGCGGAACACATCAAAGAAGCAGGGCCAAACCAGAGAGCAGAGAGCCCCGGATACCACGATCTCGGCCAAGAGACCTGCCTGTAAGTGAGTGCACCCTTGAGAATCTGCAGTTCCCCAGATCCTGGGTCCTTCTAAATCAGAAGCCAGGCATCGAACCCCCCTCCCACCCACATACCCACTTTGGGAAACAGAGGGGCACTAGGGACATTGAAGTTCCTGCCCTGTGGGCCTGATTGAGGAGCTAAGACAGTTAATACCAGAAATTGCGCTGCGATCATCATTAGCGCCAGCGACATATACAGTACAGAGCCCCTCCCACACACTCAAGGGTTCAACATTAGCCATCACTCTGTCCCTCGAGAAACTCATCCACGCACACTTACACACACAGACACACACGCGCGCGCGCACACACACACACACACACACACGCTTGCATTTGCCCCGTTTGCGCCTGCGTACTTTCCTCCCACAGGTACAGCTAGTCCTCAGCACACGCTGAGAGTGCTCAGCTTCCTGAAGAACTCTCCAGACACCAGAGAGAGACAGCACCAGTCTGATCTGCAGAATCCAAAAACAAACAGGGAAGGTTTCAGATAAGCCAATGGCCAGAGGTAGGCGAAAGAACACTTACAACATAAATCAGGACATCATGACTTCACCAGCAAACCCCAAAATCGATGGATACACCAATTCAGCAGAAGCACAGGAAAATGATTTTAAAGCCATGCTTGCCCAATTATTTGAGGCTCATAAGGAGGAAATGAACAAGTCTTTCAAAGAGATGGCCAGTCAATTGGAGGCAAAGAAAGAAGAAATAGACAATATCCTTAAAGAAACACAGGCAAACATAGCCAAACAAATAGATACACAAGTAGAGGAAAAATTAGTGGCATATAAGAAGGAAATGAAAAAAGAAATAGAGGCCATCGTAGAGAGACAGGAATCCAAATTCAAACACGTGAAAGAAATGGTGCAAGGCATGAAAACAGAATTAGAATCAATAAAGAAAACACAAAATGAGAAAACCCTTGAGCTGGAGAACTTGGAGAAAAGATCAGGAACCACAAAAGTAAGCATCACCAACAGAATACAAGAGATGGAAGAGAGAATCTCTGGAGCTGAAGACACACTTGCAGAAATGGATACTTCTCTCAAAGAAAAAGTAAAATCAGAAAAGTTCCAATCACAAAATATCCAAGAAATCAAGGATGCTATGAAAAGACAAAATCTAAGAATAATAGGAATTCACGAAAAAGAAGACTCCAGACTCCAAGGTCCAGAAAATATTTTCAAGAAAATCATAGAAGAAAATTTTCCCAACTTAAAGAAAGAGATTTCCATAAATATACAAGAGGCCTACAGAACTCCAAATAGACTAGACCAGAAAAGAAACACATCACGTCACATCATAGTCAAAACACTAAATCTACAGAACAAAGAAAAGATATTAAAAGCAGCAAGGGAAAAAGGCCAAGTAACATATGAAGGTAGACCTATCAGAATCACGCCGGACTTCTCATCAGAAACTATGAAAGCCAGAAGGGCCTGGGCAAGTATCATGGAGACTCTAAGAGATCACAAATGTCAACCCAGACTACTATACCCTGCAAAGCTTTCAGTCAACATAGATGGAGAAAACAAAATATTCCAGGACAAAACTAAATTTATACAATATCTACACAGCAAACCATCCCTACAGAAGATACTAGAAGGAAAACTCCAATCCAATGAAAACAAATTCACCCAAGAAAACAGGGCATACAGATAATGTCCCAACAAAAATGAAAAGAAAACAAGCAATGAATCAGGGTTAGATCATCGACTCCATTACAAAAGGAACTAACATGCATTGGTCACTATTATCAATCAATATCAATGGACTCAACTCACCAATAAAAAGACACAGGCTAACAGAATGGTTAAGGAAACAGGATCCAACATTCTGTTGCATCCAAGAAACACACCTATGCAACAAAGACAAACACTACCTCAGAGTAAAGGGCTGGAAAACTGTTTTTCAAGCAAACGGTTCCAGAAAACAAGCTGGAGTAGCCATCCTAATATCTAATAAAATAGACTTTCAACCCAAGTTAATCAAAAAAGATAAGGAGGGCCACTATATTCTCATCAAAGGAAAAATCCACCAAGAGGACATCACAATCTTGAATATCTATGCCCCAAATACAAGAGCACCGACATTCGTAAATGAAACATTATTAAAGCTTAAATCATACATTGATCCTAATACCTTAATAGTGGGAGACTTCAACACTCCACTCTCACCAAGGGACAGATCAACTAGACAGACACCAAATAGGGAAATAAAAGCACTCACAGAATCCCTAAATCAAATGGACCTAATAGACGTCTACAGATCATTTCACCCAAACTCAAAAGAGTACACCTTCTTTTCAGCACCCCATGGAACCTTTTCCAAAATAGACCATATAGTGGGCCACAAAGCAAGCCTCAACAGATACAAAAGGATTGAAATAATCCCTTGTATACTATCTGACCACCATGGACTAAAGCTCGACCTCAACAACAACAGAAACAACAAAAAGCCGACACGCACATGGAAACTAAACAACTTACTACTCAATGACAGCTGGGTTAAGGAAGAAATAAAGAAAGAAATTAAAGACTTCCTAGAATTCAATGAAAAGGAAGGCACAACATACCCAAATTTATGGGACACACTGAAAGCAGTGCTCAGAGGAAAATTTATAGCACTAAGTGCCTGCAAGAAGAAATTCGTAACATCACATACAAACAACTTAATGGCCCAACTGAAAACCCTAGAACAAAAAGAAGCAGATACACCCAAAAGGAGCAGACGGCTGGAAATAATCAAACTAAGGGCTGAAATCAATCAACTAGAAACAAATAAAACTATCCAAAGAATCAATGAAACAAAAAGCTGGTTCTTTGAGAAAATCAACAAGATAGACAAACCCTTAGCCAAACTAACTAAAAAGCAGAGAGAAACTATCCAGATCAGCAAAATCAGAAATGAAAATGGGGACATAACCACAGACATTGAGGAAATCCAAACAATTATTAGGTCATACTACAAAAGCCTATATGCCACAAAATTTGAGAATCTAAATGAAATGGATAATTTTCTTGAAAGATTCCATCTACCAAAACTAAGTCAAGATCAGGTAGAAAGACTGAATAGCCCTATATCTCCCAAGGAAATCGAAGCAGTCATTAACAGTCTCCCCTCCAAAAAAAGCCCTGGACCAGATGGCTTCAGCGCAGAATTCTACAAGACCTTCAAAGAAGTGCTAACTCCAATTCTCCTCAAGCTATTCCACAAAATAGAAACAGAAGGAACACTAGCAAACTCATTCTATGAAGCCACAGTCGCCTTAATACCTAAACCACACAAAGACCCAACAAAAAAAGAGAACTTTAGGCCTATCTCTCTTATGAACATTGACGCAAAAATACTCAATAAAATACTTGCAAACCGAATCCAAGAACACATCAAAGATATCATCCACCATGACCAAGTAGGCTTCATCCCAGGCATGCAAGGGTGGTTCAACATACGGAAATCCATCAATGTAATCCACTACATAAACAAACTGAAGGAGAAAAACCACATGATCATCTCCTTAGACGCCGAAAAAGCATTTGAGAAAGTCCAACACCCATTCATGTTTAAAGTCTTGGAGAGATCAGGGATACAAGGCACATACCTCAACATAGTAAAGGCAATATATAGCAAGCCTATAGCTAACATCAAACTCAATGGAGAGAAACTTAAATCAATTCCACTGAAATCAGGGACAAGACAAGGCTGTCCATTGTCCCCATATCTCTTCAACATAGTACTTGAAGTCCTAGCCAGAGCAATAAGACAACTAAAGGAGATCAAGGGGATACAAATCGGAAAGGAAGAGGTCAAAGTGTCACTATTTGCAGATGATATGATAGTATACATGAGCGACCCCAAAAATTCAACCAGAGAACTCCTTCAGCTGATAAACACCTTCAGCAAAGTGGCAGGATACAAAATCAACTCAAAAAAATCAGAAGCCCTCCTATATACCAAAGACAAAAAGGCTGAGAAAGAAATTAGGGAAACAACACCATTCACAATAGCCACTAATAACATAAAGTACCTTGGTGTGACCCTAACCAAGCAAGTGAAAGACCTGTTTGAGAAAAACTTCAAGTCTCTGAAGAAAGAAATCGAAGAAGATATCAGAAGATGGAAAGATCTCCCGTGCTCATGGATTGGTAGGATTAACATTGTGAAAATGGCCATACTGCCAAAAGCAATCTACAGATTCAATGCAATTCCCATCAAAATACCATCTCAATTCTTTACAGACCTTTAAAAAAAGATTCTCAGCTTCATATGGAGAAACAAAAAACCCAGAATCTCCAAAACGATCCTGTACAACAACAGATCATCTGGAGGTATCTCCATTCCTGATCTCAAGCTGTACTACAGGGCAACAGTAATAAAAACTGCATGGTACTGGCATAGAAACAGAAAGGAGGATCAATGGAACCGCATAGAAGACCCAGAAATAAATCCACACACCTATGAATACTCAATATTCGACAAAGAAGCCAATTCCATTCAATGGAAAAAAGACAGCATCTTCAACAAATGGTGCTGGACCAACTGGATGTCTACATGCAGAAAAATGAAAATAGATCCATATATATCACCCTGCACAAAACTAAAGTCAAAGTGGATCAAGGACCTCAACATAAAACCTAAATCAATTGGAAAAAAAAGTGGGGAACAGCCTAGAACTCATTGGCACAGGAGACAACTTCCTGAACAGAACACCAACAGCACAGGCTCTAAGAGCAACAATCAATAAATGGGACCTCATGAAACTGAAAAGTTTCTGTAAGGAAAGGATACCGTCATCAAAACAAAACGACTGCCTACAGATTGGGAAAGAATCTTCACTAACCCTTTATCTGACAGAGGACTAATATCCAGTATATACAAAGAACTAAAGAAGCTGAAAAGCAGCAATCCAAGTAATCCAATTAAAAAATGGGGAACAGAGCTAAACAGAGAATTCTCGACAGAGGAATATCGAATGGCAGAAAAACACTTAAAGAAATGCTCATCCTCATTAGCCATCAGGGAAATGCAAATCAAAACGACCCTGAGATATCACCTTACACCCATCAGAATGGCCAAGATGAAAAACTCAAGCGATAACACATGCTGGAGAGGTTGTGGAGAAAGGGGAACCCTGCTCCACTGCTGGTGGGAATGTAAACTGGTACAACCACTCTGGAAAGCTATCTGGCGCTTTCTAAGACAAATAGGAATAGTGCTTCCTCCAGACCCAGCTATACCACTGCTAGGTATATACCCAAAGTTTGTTCAAGTACACAAAAAGGACACTTGCTCAACCATGTTTATAGCAGCTCTATTTGTAATAGCCAGAACCTGGAAACAACCCAGATGTCCATCAACGGTGGAATGGGTAAAGAAATTGTGGTATTTTTATACAATGGAATACTACTCAGCAATCAAAAAGGAGGAAATCATGAAATTTGCAGGCAAATGGTGGGATCTAGAAAAGATCATTCTGAGTGAAATATCCCAGAAGGAGAAAGACAAACATGGGATATACTCACTTATATAGACCTATAAGATATGATAAACATAATGAAATCTATACACCTAAAAAAGATAATCAATTGAGCGGACATGGGGTAAGATGATCAATCCTCATTTAGAAAGACAGATGGGATGTGCATTGAACGTATGACAGGAGTCTACTGAGCGCATCTGAAAGACTCTAACTAGCAGTGTTTTCAAAGCAAAGACTCATGACCAAACCTTTGGCAGAGTACAGGGAATCATAAGAAAGAAGGGGAGTTAGTCTGATGGGGAAAGGATAGGAGCTCCACAAGGACCAAATATATCTGGGCACAGGGTCTTTTCTGAGATTGACATTCAACCAAGGACCATGTATGGACATAACCTAGAACCTCCACTCAGATGTAGCCTGTGGTAGCTCAGTAACCAATTGGTTTCCCAAAGTGAGGGGAACAGGGACTATTTCTAACAGGAACTCGATGACTGGCTCTTTGGTCTCCCCACCCCCGAAGGGAGGAGCAGTCCTGTTAGGCCACAGAGGAGGGCTTTGCAGCCAGTCCTGAAGATACCTGATAAAACAGGATCAGATGAATGGGGAGGAGGTCCCCCCCATCAGTGGACTTGGAAAGGGGCACGGTGGAGATGAGGGAGGGAGGGAGGGAGGGACTGGGAGGGAATGAGGGATCGGGACACGGCTGGGATACAGAGTTAATAAAATGTAACTGATAAAAAAAATAAAAATAATAAAAAAAATATTCAAATGTAAAAAAAAAAAAAAAAACTGAATCTGTTTTACTGACAATTGGTTCAGAATTTTTTTTTCTGGATGCTTTCTTTCTGTGTTCTATTTTCTTCCCACTTTCTTTCCTTTCTTCTCTCCTTTTCATCTTTTCTTCTCTTTAGTAGGTTAAGTTTGAATAACATTATTTTACTCTTATTATAATAAGGGCATTATTTTAATGTTCACTGGCTAATTGCTAGGAAAAACCTACTTGGTCTAATTTTGTCCTTCGTAAGATAATCTGAATATTTTCCTATAGCATTAATTATTTTATCTTTTAATTACTGTGTTATGTGATTGTTTACTGTGGTGAGTTTGGATTTTTGGAAAAACCTTTTGCTTTATTCCTTTCATTTGGTGTTTGTGTGTGTGTGAGAGATAGATAGATAGATAGATAGATAGATACATAGTGTATGTAAAGGTACATGTGTCTGAAGTGCATGTGTATATAACTACATGTGTCTACCTCTGCTGCTCCCCTGAAGCATTATTGTTTTGAAACAAGGTCTGGCACTGGATCCTAGGATGCACTGACTAGAATAGGAGGGTTGGCTTGAGACTGAGGGGGCCACAGTCTATTTCTATTCAGTCATGGAGTGCAATCAAATGCCACCATACTTCCCTTTTACATGGGTTCTGGGGATTGAGCTCAGGTCCTCAAAATTGCAGAGAAAGTACTTTACTGCCTCAAGCTAACTCCCAGAACTTTATTTTTTTTTAAATTCTGAAATACCTGTTGAAAGAATGTTATGGTTTCTCAGTCTTTAAAAAAAAACTCATTGTTGTCCATTGTTTTTTATATTGGAGACTGAATATTGAACCCAAAGTTTTGACTGAGAGAAGGATCTTATTATGTGTCATGGCTCCAATAGTAAACATTAAATTCTATTCTGTAATTATTTTGGTCTTACAAATAAAATATAATAACTCAATATCTTATGAATTTTTCATCATGAAATTTTCAGAAAGCAAAGGGGTTAGAGCTATGCGTATATTGAATCTTTATTTATCTATCACCTAGCTTTAACTATTATCATCTTTCTACCATGTTTGGGCCATCGATTTGTCTTCATCATTTCACCCTGTCTTTGTTTCAGTATGTGAAGACAAGTCCCAATAATGATAGCACTTCAAAAGTATAAAATATTAACATATGTTATCCAGAAAAATACTTTAAAGTTAGTACAATATTGTCAACTCCAAAAAAGTAACAATTTATTAATATTATCACATATGTTCTTGTTGGATATTCCCCAATTATCCAAAGTATGTCTTAATTTTTTTTAAATATACTGGTGTTTTGCCTCTATATGTGTGTCTGACACCTGAGAACATCATTCTGGAAATGGATTTACAGATGGTGGTGTACTGCCACGTAGGTGCTGAGAATAAAATCCCAGCCTCTTCATTGAGTAACCAGTGCTCTTAAATACTTACCTATCTTTCCAGCCTGTGAAGTGAAACTTTTATATAATATTTTCATTAGTTACTTTAGAATTTCACATTAATGCACCTAGACCATACATTCTTTCCGGTCCTCCCAGGTCTGCTTGCTCCATGCCTCCCCCACAAAAAAAAAAAAGGAGAAAAAAATGAAAGAAAAAGAAAAACAAAAACAAAAACAAAAAAACAAAGTGCAATTTGCTATCCCCATATACTCACTGGAGCATGGTCAGACTCCCAGTGGTCAGTCCCTTAAAGAAAACTGAGTCCTTCTCCACCTGTACCCCCACCAGAAGTCATCAGTTGTGGAGAGCTATATTTCAGCATCCTTATCACAAATTTTAAGAGTTCTCTTCAGTAACATCCTGTCTAGGCTATTACTTTTTATGACTTTATCAATTGTGAGTCTGCAGTCATTGATACCACTAAAAAAGTAGCTTCTTTGCCTTTTACAGTCAATAGGAGCACATATCATGGACTTTCACATGGTTTCTGGTGACAGCAAGATCATATACAGCCACATAGTCTATGGTGTCAGCATGTGCCATGGATGCCATTATGGCCCTTGGCAACAACACAGGCCGTGGATATTAAGATGGCCTCGTGGGGAAGGCAAAAGACACCTATATGGTCCCAGGTGCCATTCTGCCCTGTGAACATCAACAGGGGTTCAGATGACAAAGAATAACACCAACATCCACACAGCCTTTGTTGGCAGCATGGACCTCAATATGGTCTCCAAAGGCAGTTTAGACTGCAGATATCAATACAGCCTTAGGTTACAGTACAGACCCTAAAAACCAACTTGGCCTCTGGTGGCAGCACAAACCATGGACAGCAGCATTTCCTCAGATGTCAGCACAGGCAACTCAGATCAACATGATCCCAGGCAGCAACACTGCCCATGAATATCCAATTGGATTCAGACTGTAAACATCCGCATGGCCTTCTGTGGAAACACAAGCCATGGACATCAAATCAAAATGCAACCAAGGTCATGTATTAAAATTGACATTTTTTATGTTATCACTAATAATAATTTCCTTTTATTTTTTATGCTGTTTATTTGGTGACAAATCTGGGTCAATTGCAAGCCACAGTAATTTTTTTTTGTAACATTGGATAAAAATAATTAAATGTCTAGGGGATCCAAGATGGTGGCCATCAGTGCGCACCGGTTTTGAGAGACAGGGGATCTTAATCTCCAAAATTGGTGAGTGGAGGGGCAGTCAAAGCCAGAATTTAGACATTTTGGCTTTCTGAAAGAGAGGGGACACCCCAGAAGCAGAGAAGACTTATAGAGTCGGATCAGGCACGGACTTCTCTGGGAACAGAGAGGAGCATTTCCCTTGTCCAGGCCTCCCTCTGCCTCAGGGGAGCCTCCACACAAGCCAAGTGAGCTGAGCACAAAACTCACTGCCTGGGGACCTAGACAGTGGAGGCAAAACTTCTAGCTCCTCAGCCGTGGTGGGCGACTGTACCTGTCCACTGACCACCATCACGAGGAGCACGAGTTTGAAGACCCCCGCCCCACAAAAGTGCCTGAGCCATAGGAGCTCTCCTCTGGTAGAGTGCCCCAACCCCACAGGAGCTCCTGCCCCACCGAACGCCCCCCAACTCTGAGATCCCGCCACACAGAGAGCCCCCCCGAGATCCTGCCAAGTGGAACACCCCCGACTCCTGCCTGAGATCCCGCCTAGCGGAGCACCAGCCCCCCCCCCCTTCCCCAGAGATCTTGGCCCAAGGAGCACCCACCTCTCCCAGGAATCCCCCCCCAGCAGAGTGTCCAACCCTCCAGCCATTGAAGTCTCTGGTCTGTCGATGTAACAGTGGAGTTTAGGCAAATAACTCCTGGAACTCAGAGAAGAATACCAGTAGCCAGTAGGCCACAGACTTACTCAGGGAATCTACGCAAGCAATTATCAACAGCTCTTGCAATATCTTAAGTGCCTGCACCCCTTTGGTGCCTGCAAGGTACCCTGTGCTCACACTGAAGGCCTCTATATTCTCTACCACCCTGTCCTTCAGGGCACACCTCCATGCACATGCATGCTCACAGGCTACCCCACATTTGTCCTTCTGTGCCTGTGGACTTTCCTCCCACTGGTACAGCTGAAACACCAATGCACATGCTGAAACCACTGGACCTCTTTCATTTTCCTGAAGAATTCTCCAGAAAACAGAGAAAGACCAGTCTGATCTGCAGAATCCAGGAACAACCAGTGAACACTATGGATAACCAAATGGCCAGGAGTTGGTGAAAGAACACATCCAACATAAATCAAGACATCATGCCTTCATTGGCAATCCCCCAAATTAATGGATATTACAACTCATCAGAAACACAAGAAAATTACTTTAAAGCTATGCTTATCCAGTTATTTGAGGCACAAAAAGGGGAAACAAACAACTCTCTCAGAGAAATTACCATTCAAATCCAGACAGATAGAGAGGAAAAGAACAAACCTCTAAAAGAATTGTCCACCCAAGTGGGAGCAAAGAAAGAGGAAATGAACAGAGTTCTCAAAGAAACACAGGCAAATATAGCCAAACAAAGAAAGGCACAAGTAGAGATACAGTTAGTGGCATATAGAGAGGAAAAGAACAAAAAAATAGAGACCATCATAGCAAAACAGGAATTCACATTCAAACAGATGAAGGACATGGTACAAGGCATGAAAACAGAATTAGAATCAATAAAGAAAACACAAATTGAGAAAATCCTGGAGCTGGAAAACTTAGAGAAATGATCAGGAACCACAAAGGTAAGCATCACCAATAGAATATAAAAGAAGGAAGAGAGAATCTCTGGTGCTAAAGATACAATTGCAGAAATTGATAATTCTCTCAAAGAAAAAGTAAAATCAGAAAAGTCCCAAACAACAAACATCCAAGAAATCAAGGACGCCATGGAAAGGCAAAATTTAAGAATAATAGGAATTGATGAAAAAGAAGATTCCAGGCTCTAAGGTCCAGAAAATATTTTCAAGAAAATCATAGAAGAAAAATTTCCCAACCTAAAGAAACAGATATCTATAAACGTACAAGAGACCTACAGAACACCAAATAGACTAGACCAGAAAAGAAACTCCTCAAGTCGCATCATAGTCAAAACACTAAATCTACAGAACAAAGAAAAGATATTAAAAGCAGCAAGGGAAAAAGGCCAAGTAACATACAAAGGTAGACCTATCAGAATCACACCAGACTTCTCAACAGAAACTATGAAGTCCAGAAGGGCCTGGGCAGATACCATACAGTCTTTAAGGGAACACAGATGCCAACCCAGACTACTACACCCTGCAAAGCTTTCAATCAACAAAGATGTAGAAAACAAAATATTCCATGACAAAACTAAATTTAAGCAATATATGAACAGTAAACCAGCCCTAAAGAAGATGCTAGAAGGAAAACTCCAATCCAAGGAAAACAACTATACCCAAGAAAACTTAGGATACAGAAAACTTCCCAACAAAAATAACAAAAAAAAAAAGCAATGAATCACAGTAACACCACCAACTCCATAATAAAAGGAACGAATGTTCAATGGTCACTATTAGCTATCAACATCAATGGACTCAATTCTCCAATAAAAAGACACAGACTAACAGAATGGGGGTGGAAACAGGATCCAACATCCTACTGCATCCAAGAAACAGACCTCAACAACAAAGATAAACACTATCCCAGAGTAAAGGGCTAGAAAACAGTTTTTCAAGCAAATGGACCCAGAAAACAGGCTGGGGTAGCTATCCTAATATCTAATAAAATAGACTTTCAACCAAAATTAATCAAAAAAGTTGTGGAGGGGCACTACATTTTTTTAAATTTTTTTAAATTTTTATTTTTTCTTATTAGTTACATTTTATTAACTCTGTATCCCAGTTGTATCCTGCTCCCTCATTCCCTCCCAATCCCACCCTCCCTCCCTTATCTCCACCCTGCCCCTTTCCAAGTCCACTGATGGGGGGGGGGCTCCTCCCCATTCATCTGATCCTGTTTTATCAGGTATCTTCAGGACTGGCTGCAAAGTCCTCCTCTGTGTCCTAACAGGACTGCTCCTCTCTTGGGGAGTGGGAGGTCAAAGAGCCAGCCATTGAGTTCCTGTTGGAAATAGTCCTTGTTCCCCTTACTATGAGAAACCAATTGGTTACTGAGATACCACAGGCTACATCTGAGCAGAGGTTCTAGGTTATATCCATACACGGTCCTTGGTTGAATGTCAGTCTCAGAAAAGACCCTGTGCATTACATTTTCATCAAAGGAAATATACACCAAGAAGACCTCACAATTCTGAACAACTATGCCCCAAATACAAGACCACCTATATTTGTAAATGACACATTATTAAAGCTTAAATCACAAATCGATCCGAACACCTTAATAGTGGGAGACTTCAACATGCTACTTTCACCAAGGGACAGATCATCTAGACAGAAGTCAAATAGGGAAATAAAGACACTTACAAAGGTCCTAAATCAAATGGATCTAATAGATGTCTACAGAATTTTCACCCAAACTCAAAAGAGTATACATTCTTTTCAGCATGTCATGAAACCTTCTCCAAAATAGACCATATAGTGGGTCACAAAGCAAGCCTCAACAGATACAAGAAGATTGAAATAATCCCCTGTATTCTATCGGACCACCATGGACTAAAGCTGGACCTTATGAACAATGGAAATATTAAAAGCCTACACACACATGGAAACTGAACATCTTGCTACTCAATGACAGCTGGGTTAAGGAAGAAATAAAGAAAGAAATTAAAGACTTCATAGAATTCAACGAAAATGAAGGCACAACATACCCTAATTTATGGGACACAATGAAAACAGTACTCTGAGGAAAATTCATAGCACTAAGTGGCTTCAAGAATAAATTTATAACATTTCATACAACCACCTTAATGGCCCAACTGAAAGCCCTGGGAAAAAAGAAGCAGAGCCACCCAAGAGGAGTAGACAGTTGGAAATAATCAAACTCAGGCTGAAATCAATCAATTAGAAACAAATAAAACAATTCAAAGAATCAATGAAACCAAGAGTTGGTTCTTTAAGAAAATCAAAAAGATAGACAAACCCTTAGCCAAACTAACTAAAAGACAAAGAGAAACTATCCAAATCAGGAAAATGAGAAATGAAAAGGGAGACATAACTACAGACACTGAGGAAATCCACTGCAGAAATCCAAAGAATCATTAGGTCTTACTACAAAAGCCTATATACCACCAAATTCAAAAATCTAAAAGAAATGGATGATTTTCTTGAAAGATTCCATCTATCAAAATTAAGTCAAGATCAGGTAGAAAGATTGAGCAGCCCTATATCTCCCAAGGAAATTGCAGCAGTCATCAACAGCGTCCCTTCCAAAAAAAGCCCTAGACCAGATGGTTTCAGTGCAGAATTCTACCAGACCTTCAAAGAAGTACTAACTCCAATTCTCTTCAAATTATTCTACAAAATAGAAACAAAAGGAACATTAACAAACTCATTCTATGAAGCCACAATCACCTTGATACCTAAACCACACAAAGACCCAACAAAAAAAGAGAACTTCAGACCTATCTTTCTTATGAACATTGATGCAAAACTACTCAGTAAAATACTAGCAAAACTGAATCCAAGAACACATCAAAGATATCATCCACCATGACCAAGCAGGCTTCATCCCAGGCATGCAATGATGATTCAATAAACAGAAATCCATCAATGTAATCCACCGTGTAAACAAACTGAAGGAGAAAACCACAAGGTCATCTCTTTAGATGCTGAAAAAGCATTTGACAAAATCAAACACCCATTCATGTTTAAAGTCTTGTAGGGATCAGGGACACAAGGCACATTCCTAAACAAAGTAAAGGCAATATACAGCAAGCTTATAGCCAACATCAAACTCAATGGAGAGAAACTTACATCATTCTCGCTGAAATCAGGGACAAAGCAAGGCTGCCCACTTTGTCCATAGCTCTTCAAAATAGTATTTGAAATCCTAGCCAGAGCAATAAGTCAAGTAAGGGAGATCAATGGGATCCAAATTGGAAAGGAAGAAGTCAAATTTTCACTATTTGCAGATGATATGATAGTATACCTGAGTGACCCCAAAAATTCAACCAGACAACTCCTCCAGCTGATAAACTCCTTCAGCAAAGTAGCTGAATACAAAATTAACTCAAAAAAAAAAAATCAGAAGCCCTGCTGTATACCCAAGACAAAATGGCCAAAAAAGAAATCAGGGAAACAATACCCTTAACAATAGCCACTAATAACATAAGGTATTATGTGGTGACTCTAATGAAGCAGGTAAAAGACCTGTTTGAAAAAGAAAAAACTGAAGTCTCTGAAGAAAGAAATCAAAGAAGACATCAGAAGATGGAAAGATCTCCCGTGCTCACGGATTGGTAAGATTAACATAGTGAAAATGGCCATTCTGTCAAAAGCAATCTACAAATTCAATGCAATTCCCATCAAAATACCAATACAATTCTTTAGAGACCTGGAGAGAAAAATTCTCAACTCAGAAGAAACAAAAGACCCAGAATCTCCAAAACAATCCTCTACATCAACAGATCAACTGGAGGTATCTCCATCCCTGATTTCAAGCTGTACTACAGAGCAATAGTAAAACAATCAAACAAACAAAAAAAAAGAGGTGGTATTGGCATAGATACAGAAAGGAGGATCAACAGAACTGAATAAAAGACCCAGAAATAAACCCACACACATGTGAATACTTGATTTTTGACAAAGAAGCCAAAACCATTCAATGGAAAAAAGACAGCATCTTCAACAAATGGTGCTGGTCTAACTGGATGTCTACATAAAAAAAAAAAATGAAAATAGATCCATATTCATCACCCTGCATAAAACTAAAGTCCATGTGGATCAAAGACCTCAATATAAAACCAGATACACTAAATCGGTTAGAAGAAAAAGTGAGGAAGAGCCTAGAACTCATTGGCATAGGAGACAACTTCCTATACAGTACACCAACAGCACAGGCTCTAAGATCAACAATCAATAAATGTGACCTCATGAAAATGAAAAGCTTCTGTAAAGCAAAGGATACTGTTGTAAAGAGCAAAACGTCAGCCTACAGATTGGGAAAGGATCTTCACCGACCCTGCATCTAACAGAGGGCTGATATCCGGAATATGTGAAGAACTAAAGAAGTTAAAAACAATAATTCAAGCAATCCAATTAAAAGGGGGGGGTATGGAGCTAAATGGGAATTTTCTGTAGAAGAATATAGAATGGCAGAGAAACAAAGAGATGCTCAACATCCTTCGCCATCTAAGAGATGCAAATTAAAACGACCCTGAGATTTCACCTTACACCCATCAGAATGGCTAAGATAAAAAACTCAAGTGATGACACATGCTGGAGAGGTTGTGGAGAAAGGGGAGCCCTCCTCCACTGCTGGTGGGAATGTAAACTGGTACAACCACTTTGGAAATCAGTCTGGTGTTTTCTCAGACAATTAGGAATAGTGCTTCCTCAAGACACAGCTATACTACTCCTAGGCATGTACCCAAAATTTGCTCAAGTACACAACAAGGACATTTGCTCAACCATGTTTGTAGCAGCTTTATTTGTAATAGCCAGAAGCTGAAAACTACCCAGATGTCCATCAATGGAGGAATGGATACAGAAATTGTGGTATTTTCACACAATGGAATACTACTCAGCAACCAAAAACGAGGAAATCATGAAATTTGCAGGCAAATGGTGGAATCTAGAAAAGATCATTCTGAGCGAGGTATCCTAGAAGGAGAAAGATACATATGGTATGTACTCACTTATATAGAACTATAAGCTATGATAAACATTGTGGCAGCCTTTTTGGAATTAATGACAAATTTGGATTTAATGGAATCTGAGCAGTGGAATTTGGCCTCTTGGCTTTGGCTATTTTCCAAAGTCCAGTTTCTCATAAACTGACCTTGGTGGTCCTACAGCGGACTGCTCTGACCCCGAGAAACTCTGTGCAACCCTAATAACTAAACAGCGGGCTCTGTGTAACCTTGAGTGAGCTCTCATATGTTTGGACCAAGTAAAGCTCCTACGTGAGAAACTGCTTGTACTTTTTTGCCTACTTAAGTGTTAACCTGAGGTCCATTAAATCGACACCTGGATCAGCATGTAGACTTCGTGTCCTTCTCTGTGTTGCCCTGTCTCTCTCTCTCCCAGCCCTCTCTCAGGTGGTATTCAGGTGTCACTGCTGGCTGGTGACAGATGGAGCCAAAACCCCTCGAACCTGAGATGGAGGACCAGCTGGGGCAAGTTATAAGGACCACAAGAGTGCACGCAAAGCAACTGACTAAGGTAAAGTCGGGTGGCTGTCAGGGGCAGGGAACTAGTAAGTTGGGATCTATCAGATCCCTTAAATAGATTTTTAAGACACAGAGAATTAGACTAAAACTCCCTAATCCCTTTACTTTGTAAAACTAAAGAGTTGCTTGGAAAAATTAAAGCAGCCAAACAGGCAAAAAAAAAAAAAAAAAAAAAAAAAAAAAAAAAGTACTTCTAAGGTTATTTCAAATGTTCGTAAAGGAGCTCAAACAGATTTGTGTAATTTGAGAGCAGAAAATAATTTAGGAGCTAGATAGTAAAGATGAAACAGAGTCAAAGAAAAAAGCTGCCAAGTCTCATAATTCAGACTGGCCTCCTATGCCTTCCCCTCCACCCCCATGATTGCAGGTGGCACGGGATCACTGCAGAAAGAAATAATTGTTCTCTGAGAGAAAATCCAGTTAAAAAGAGAACAGGTTCAATTATTAAAAATTTATGATAATAATAATAGTAATAAATAATAATAATTTTAATGTAACACAAAAGGAGTATTCACTCAGAGTGGACTTCCTTTTGTGCAACAGTTGGCATTTGAGAATGTTAATTCAGCCTGTAAAACAGCTATCAGGCCCTATCGAACTAAAGCAAGCTTAACTGGTTATATTATACGTTGTGCTGATATTGGGTCGCTCTTGGCTATCATACTTAAAATTATGGCTAAATCCAGTAAAAAGAGTTTTATTTGTCTGTTTAAATATATGGTCATCTTAAACGGTTAATATTTATCTAGGTTATAGATCAAAAGTAATTAAACATATTTTAAAGTTATATTCAAACTGTTGTTTAGAATATATATATATATATATATGCATATATGTTTATAAGGTCTGTAAACACATGTTTAAAAGGCAACCATATGATATAATTCTGTCATCTTTGCTATATAATATGGGTTAAAAATTATTATAAAACCTCTTAGTTAACATAAATTTTGTTTCCTTTTAGACTGAAAAGACAAGTCTCATTTTAAATTGGTGTTGGTTTTAAAAAATTGAATTGTTTGCACTGGTAAATTTTGAAGTTTGGTTTTAACTTTTAAAATTATTAACATGCTTTATGATTTCACTCCTAAAGAGGATGCTTTGTTTTAATATTGTGAAAACAGGTTTTAAAAAATATTTAAATGTTTAAAAAGCAGGTATCACGGTTGTTTCTTGTCTTTGTCTTTGTTTTTTTTTTTTTGTTTGTTTGTTTGTTTTTGTTGCTGGCTGCGTGTTTTGGTTTCTGGTTTCGGTTTGCTCGCAAGGTCTGGGGAAGCTCGGAGAGTTTCAAATTTGGTCGAGGGAATCTGGAGGACGCTCCAGTTCCCGCAGAGGGGGCCCATGAGGGGGTCCACTCCTTCTGGAATCTGTGGGACTTGTGTCCGGTAGGGGCCGGTCAAGTCCTGGTATTTGGCTATTCTGGTTACTCCAAGGTGGCAATGTCGGATTTCTATGTTCCTTATGTATGTGTATGTGTGTATGTTTATCTGTGTATGTATGTTTATCTGTAGACTTGGAATAATGATACTAATATTTTTGGACATGAGACAGTTTAAATCAACACCTCTGAGTTTGGTCCTGGACCATCGGAGTTAAATTTTATAAAACATTTTAAAATTTATCAGGTATTTTAAAATAATAACCATTGGGCAGTCTAACAAAGAACGTAAAACAGTTTCTCAAACCTTTGGGGGAGGTCAAAAGACCTTGGTATTTATTTTATTAATTTTGCCAAGTAAAATCAAGCTACGCTGTTTGAGCCAATTAAAAAAAAAAAAACTGCAGTTATTACAATGTATCATATCAGAAAAAATACTATAAAATATGTTGCTCTTCATTTTAAAAAGCTGGAGATTCTTCAATGCAAAATGTTTGCTTATGCTCTTTTAAAGGAAAAAAAGGACTGCAGCTCCATATTAGTCCAGTGTTGAAGAGGGTTATATTCAGATCATTCTTAACCATTATAGGGCATATAGTTCCCTCTAACTCACCATGGAATACGCCCATATTTATAATTTTAAAAAAATCTAACAAATTTAGATTATTAGAAGATTTTTAAAAATGAGACTATAATAATTATGAAAACATTGCAACCAGGACTCCCATCACCTAGTGGGATTTCTCAAAACACTTACAAGATTATTTTATAGGCTTGCTGTATATCGCCTTTATTATGTTTAGATATGTGCCTTGTATCCCTGATCTCTCCAATACTTTGAACATGAATGGATGTTGGATTTTGTCAAAGGCTTTTTCAGCATCTAGGGAGATTATCATGTGGGGAACTTCCCAGAGACTCATACTCCAACCAAGGACTATTCATGGAGATAACCCAGAACCCCTGCACAGATGTAGCCCAGGGCAGTTCAGAGTCCAATTGGGTTACATAGTAATGTGAAGAGGGACTGCCTCTGACATAATCTGATTGGCCTGCTCTTTGATCACCTCCCTCTGGGGGGGAGCAGCCTTACCAGGCCATAGTAGAGGACAATGCAGCCACTTTTGATGTGAACTGACAGACTAAGATCAGAAAGGAGAGGAGAACCTCCCCTATTAGTGGACTTGGGGAGTGGCATGCAAGCAGAGGGAGGAGGGAGGGTGGGGTTGGGAGGGGAGGAAGGAGGGGCTTATGGGGGGATGCAGAATGAATCAAGTGTAATTGATGAAAAATTTTAAAAAAAAGGGAAAAAATAATTTAAGAACCTTAAATGACTTTCAAAAGTGGAGAAAAACATGGAGTTAGTCAATTGGCATGGAGCACGTCTCACCCCTGGGGGCAATGGTCTCCTGAACCTACTCAGACCTCGGACACCACCACTGCTAGTTCTAGAACTGACGCAGGATGTTCCAACGAGGGGGTTAAGGCTTCTCATAATATTTCCTATAAGCCCACACGTGTTTGTCTATATCCCCCATTTTTATTCATTATTAGCCAGACAGAGCCAAGTAATTGTGGTAATGATACCTGCTTTTTTGCCCAATGCTGGAATGCTAGTAAATTTAGGTATGCCCTGGTTACTCGCATGCCTCACTGGGTGCCTGTGCCCGTTGATGCCCCTCACGCTATGACTCTCTTCAGACAGAAAAGGGATCTTGGAACTACAGCCACCATTGTTACTACCATCTCATTGGCGGCTGTTGGAGCTACCACCGTGGCATTAGCCATGAGTCATACTGGGCAGACTGCTCAGACCCTGAACAATCATTTAGCCAATGTAGCTCATGCCTTAGTTGTACATAAAGGAATTAATGCTCAACTAAAAGGAAGCTTGATGGTGTTCAATCAGAGGATTGACCTCGTGCAGGAGCAAATTGATACCCTATGGCAAATAGCTCAACTTTGCTGTCAATGAAAATATGCTGGACTTTGAGTCACTAGCATATAACATGAGAATTTTTCCTGTGCTGCAAATCTGTCTAAACAATTGTCGAGCTATATTTTAGGTAATTGGACTGGAGAATTCAATACTACGATGGAGCAGCTGAGAGTGGCCATTGTCACAGTAAATTCTACCAGAGTGGACAGAGAACTAGCCACAGGATTATCATCAGGGATTGCTGCAGCCATGAATCATCTGAAGGAATGGGTGGGCATGGGAGCGTTAGCAGGCCTTCTGGTGTTGGTCTCCTTGGTTTGCCTGTGGTATATATGCAAGATTAGAGTCTCAGAACAGTGTGATGCAGCCATGATCATTCAGGCCTTTACAGCCATTGAAGCAGGACATTCTCCCCAAGCATGGTTGGATACCATAAAAAGCTAAAATGTTATGCTCAGGATGCGAGGCTAAGCACTTCACTCAGGGTCAGCCGCTTTGGACCCAGAGAAGAGCATGTCTGATTGCATGCGGGTTGATACCCCAGGTCCCGCCTCTGAGAAAAAGGTATCAGACGGGTCTCATGCTCTTTGGGTGGATGACACCTAAATGAACATCGGTACAAAGTCCCAATTTATTTCTAATATCAGAGATCAGACCTCTACTCTTGCCTGATGTGTCTAAAACAAAAAGGGGGAAATGTAGAGAGCTGCATAATGCCGTGCCTTAAAGATGGAGCTGTTTTCTGCCTTCCACCTTCCCGATGGTGAGTGCTCTCTGTCACGAACAATTCCACATTTGGCTAAGGCTGAGGATCTGGCTTGCTTCCATGTATGTGGACCTATCTGCATTGCCCACGTGGCATGCCTGGGTTGGCTACCCAGAGGCTATTTAAGCTGTGGGCTGGCTTTCCCCAGGGTCTGAGGATTGTTCAAGGTTCCTGAATAAACTGCATAGAAAAATAAATAAATAAATAAATAAAATGCAAAAAAAAAGATTATTTTAGATTTAAAAGACTGTTTTTTTTTTCCATTCTTTTGCATCCTGAGAATTGCCATAGATTTGCTTTTAGTCTCCCTTCTATTATTTTAAGAAACTATGAAACATTATCATTGGAATATGCTGCTACAGAGCATGGCAAATAGTTATACTTTATGTCAACAATTTGTAGCTAATGCTATTAGTCCAGTACGGAAAAAAATGGCCTTCTATTTATATCATTCATTATATGGATGATACTTTGTTAGCCTCTCCCATAGCTCAAGATGTTATGGCTTGCTATACAGATATATTTAATATTTTGTCCCAAGCAGGATTAAAAATTACTCCAAAAAAGGTACAAACTACAGATCCTCATAGTTATTTAGGTTTTAATTTATTTCCTCTGGCTATTAGACATTAAAAACTTAAAAAATTAAAAAAATTAAAGACAATGATTTTTAAAAATTATTGGGAGATATAAATTGGCTTAGGCCATTTCTAAAATTAACCACTGGACAACTTATGCCATTGTTTAATGTTTTTAATGGGGATTTAGCTACTACCTCCTCCCAAAGAATGACTCCAGAGGCTCAAGATACATTATTAATAATAATAAAGGCTTTAAAAAATCAATTTGTAACACATTGGGATCCAGATAGTCCTCTCCTATTGCTTGCATTTCAAACACAGGCAACTCCTACTGGATTGTTATGACAATCTAATCCTCTGTTGTGGATCCGCTTGTCAGCTAGTCCCAAAAAAGTTATTTTACCTTATTATGAGGCTATTGCCCAAGTCATTGTGTTGGCATGCACCCAGATAAGGGCTTATTTTGGAATTGAGCCTTCTAAGATTATTATACCATATAGTAAAGCTCAGACTAATTGATTTTTGCCAATTCAGATAAATGGTTACTTTCTTTGGCTACAACTAGATAATCATTACCCTTCCAATAAGATTATTCAATTTTTTACTTTACATAGGGTTGTTTTTCCTATCATAGTTAAAAATAAACCTTTAAAATGCTTGTTCTATTTTTTCTGATGGTAATGCTAAAGAAAAAGCTGGCTCTACTGTTAATTGACAAAAAGTTATTTTTCAAGTTCCAGGGTTATCTGCTCAATTTGCAGAGTTGATGGCTATCCATGCAGTTTTTCAACATTTTTCTGAGCCTTTTAATTTGTTTACTGATAGTGCTTATATTGCTCAAGCTATTCCTAAGCTAAAACAGCAAGCCAGATTCTTTCTACCACTTGGGCTAGTCAAATGTTTGCTCAGATTCAAGGACTTATTCAGGCTCGTCATAATCCTTTTGCTATTATTCATGTTAGAGCCCATTCTGGTCATCCTGGACCTCTTGCTCTAGGTAATCAGACTATTGATAAAACCTTAATAACCTTAGCTCAAGAAACACCTATACAAAAATCTCAATTGGCTCATAAATTACATCATCTTAATAGTCACTCCTTACGTTTAACTTATGGTCTTACCAAAAAACAAGCCAAAAAAAATTGTTAAAAAATTATAACAATTGTGATGTTTTCTGTCCAGTACCTCATCTTTTGGGGTTAATCCCCCTAGAGCTGACCCCAGGTCAGCTATAGCAAATGGATGTGACTCATTTTATAAAATTTATTCATGTAACAATTAATACCTGTGCAAGATTTATTTTTGCTACCTTGCATTCTAGAGAAGATTCACGCCATATTATAGATCATTGTTTGGCTACATTAGCTGTTCTTGGCATGCCACACCAAATTAAGTCTGGTAATAGAACAGCTTATACCAACAAGCCCTTTTTTTTTTGTAAAAAAAAATAAATATTAAGCATGTAACAGGTATTCCTTATAATCTTATGGGACAAGACATGGCTAAACATGCCCATGCCACCATTAAGATATATTTACAAAAGACAAAAAAAGGGGAGAATTATGTCCTCCTTGTTCATCCAGAGCTCAATTTAAATTTTTTAACTTTGGACAAACATGGCAAATCTGCAGCTAATCATTTTTGGCACCCTAAAACCTCCATGGTTAAATGGAGGGACCCCTTGAATAATACATGTCATGGACCCAACCCCATTTTAATTTGGGGATGAGGATATGTTTGTGTTTTTTTGTTTGTTTATTTGTTTGTTTGTCTGTTTTTTCAGGTTAAAGATGCTATTTGATGGCTGCCAGAGAAACTGGTGCAACAAGTGGATTGCTTCAAGGAACAAGATCATTCTCCAAGTGACGATATTGATTATCCTACTGCAGCTGATTCATCCAGTGAAGGCTAAATTACACTTTTAGGCCTTAGTACCCAATCCCCCTCTTGTTCTCCCTGTACATGATAGCACACCTTTGTTTGGCTGGTCTGGTACTATTAATCTTTGTCATTGCCAGATGTGTCCAGTTAGCTCAACAGCACCAAGCTAGATTTAATGCCATTGAAACAACAGCATGCTGTGACTCCCTCGCCCCAGGTAGGGGCTTGGCTTGCCCAGCTCAAACATCAGCTTTAACCTCTCCTTTCCTGTGTGATGGGCCGGTTAGTCAATGACAGGTCCTGGGTGATCGGATATTTATCAACCTAAGACACGGAAATCCCCCTATAAGCTGAATTCTCCAATGAAGCGTAAGATATATATAGGGAATCGCCCCAACCTAAGACAGGCACGGTCCTTTTGTTTTAATTCGAAAGGGAGGAATTGTGGCAGCCTTTTTGGAGTTAATGGCAAATTTGGAGTTAATGGAATCTGAGCATTGGAATTTGGCCTCTTGGCTTTGGCTATTTTCCAAAGTCCAGTTTCTCATAAACTGACCTTAGTGGTCCTACAGTGGACTGCTCTGATCCCAAGAAACTCTGTGCAACCATAATAACCAAACAGCGGGCTCTGTGTAACCTTGAGTGAGCTCTCCTATGTTTGGACCAATTAAAGCTCCTACGTGAGAAACTGCTTGTACTTTTTTGCCTACTTAAGTGTTAACCTGAGGTCCATTAAATCGACACCTGGATCAGCATGTAGACTTGGTGTCCTTCTCTATGTCGCCCTGTCTCTCTCTCTCCCAGCCCTCTCTCAGGTGGTATTCAGGTGTCACTGCTGGCCGGTGACAAAACATAATGAAATCTATTCACCTAAAGAAGATAAACAAGAAAGAGGACTTGGGGTAAGATGATCAATCGTCACTTAAAAAGACAAAGGGAATGGGCATTGGACGTAGGAGAAAGCAAGTAATAGGACAGGGGCCTACTGCAGGGGTCCTCTGAAAGACTCTAACTAGCAGTGTATCAAAGTAGATGCTGAGACTCATAACCAGACCTTCGGCAGAGTGCAGTGAATCATATGAAAGAAGGGGAATTAGAATGTCCTAGAGAGGACAGAAGCCCCATAAGAACCAAATATATCAGGGCACAGGGGTCTTCTATGAGACTGTTTATCCAACCATGGACCATGCATGGATATAACCTAAAATCCCTGCTTGGATGTAGCCCATGGTAGCTCAGTACCCAATTGGGTTTCTTGGTGAGGGGGACAAGGATTATTTCTGACATGAATTCAATGACAGGCTCATTGAGCTTCCCCTCCCCCCAGAGGGAGAAGCAATGTTGCTAGGCCTCAGATAAGGACTTTGCAGCCAGTATTGAAGATACCTGATAAGCTAGGGTCAGATGGTTAGGGAGGAGGACCTCCCTTATCAGTGGACTTGGAAGGGGGCAGGGAGGAGATGAGGGAGGGAGGGTGGGCTTGGGAGGGAAAGAAGAAAGGGGCTACACCTGGGATACAAAGTGAATGACCTGTGTTTAAAGTAAAAAATAAATAAAAAAGAAAAAATATTGAAATGTCTTTAGAAGAGACTTACAAAATTAGAAATTTATTGGTACATTGTGAAAAACATGGTAAGAAGAATGGTGAAAGACATTTTTTTCAGAATATTTTTTCTTTTTATTATTATTATTATTATTAATTACACTTTATTCATTTTGTATCCCCCCATAAGCCCTTCCTTCCTCCCCTCCCGATCCCACCCTTTCTCCCCTTTCTGCATGCATGCCCCTCCCCAAGTCCACTGATAGGGGAGGTCTTCCTCTCCTTCTTTCTGATCTTAGACTATCAGGTCTCATCAGAAGTGGCTGCATTGTCATCTTCTGTGGCCTGGTAAGTATGCTCCCCTCTCGGGGGGGGGGTGATCAATGAGCAGGCCAATCAGATTATGTCAGAGGCAGTCCCTCTTCCCATTACTATGTAACCCACTTGGACAATGAACTGCCATGGGCTACATCTGTGCAGGGGTTCTAGGTTATCTCCATGAATAGTCCTTGGTTGGAGTATGAGTCTCTGGGAAGTTCCCTGTGTTCAAATTTTCTTGTTCTGTTGCTCTCCAGCTCTTGCTATTTCCCACTTCTTTCATAAAATTCCATTCACTCTGCCCGACAGTTGACCATCAGGCTCAGCATCTGTTTTGATAGTCTGCAGGGCAGAGGCTGCTGAAAGACATTTTAAGCTATTATTTATTTAATATTAATGTAAGGTATTGCATATTAGTTATCTATTACTGTTATATAATTATTCCAAAACTTAGGCCCAAACAAACTTTATATCTTGTATATTTTCTGAGTAACAGGAATTTGAAAGGAAGTGAGCTTCTCTTAAAGTTTCAGTCAAGTTGTTGTTCAGGGTGGCAGTTTCTGACACTTTGATTGTATCTACATACTTTTTTTTTTCCCCTAAGACTCACATGGCTATTATAAGGGCACCTTCATTCAGCTTCTACAAAGAGATTCTCATAGAAAATGGCTTCTCTAGAAGAAGCTTCCTGAGCATGAAAGGGCAAAAATCAAGCTGTGGTTTCCTGTTACTTAATCTTAAAATATTGGGTACTCACACATCTGAACTATAAGGTTGGTCTATATTGATCAAACCAGGATGTAACTATCAGTAGCAGAAAATGAAGAAAATTACTGTAGATTGGTTTGCAGGGAAGCTAAATGTGCAGCTGACCAGAAATGAGATGGTTTAGCATTCTATTCCATCACTCTTATCAATAATATAATTTCTTTCTTTGTGGTAGCCCCCATAATAAGAGACCTGACTGACAACATTAGGGGAAAGTTTGTTCACAAATTTTATTTGTAATTCATATAAAGTGAACACATTTGATGTTGTGTGAACATTTCTGATACCTTTCCTACTCAACTGGTGTATCTGTTTTCAATTCAGATAATAATTAACCCTTAGTCTTTAACCTCTAAAAGTCCATTCTTCTCAGACATAGAAGTCACATCATTAAGGTTCCATCACATTTCAGAGATTGTCTTAGTAACAAAAGTGAATTATCTCCCCAGAAAACACAATCAGGAATGATTTCCAACAGATTTTAGGCAATTAAACTCTTCATTAGCCCCACAGAGTTAATATTCTAGGCATGTATTATTATTATTATTATTTTGTTGTTATCAAAACAGAAAAAAGGAATACTTGTAGTAATACCGTGGATTTAAAAATGTTATCAGAATAAAAATTATGCATGCATGAATGAAATGTTCATTTCTGTATTGCTTCTTATTTTAGCTCTGTTAACATGCACACTTAGTCACAAAAATCTGAGGCATGGCCGAAGGTGGAATAATGCAGATATGGTAAAGGAATAATGAACACATTTCATCTGTAAAGAGTAACTAGCTATTTTTTTTAAATAATTCAAGCAATAAGATATTATAAGTAGATAAACCTTGGAAAGGCATATAATTTTATTCATTTGTTTTAAGGCTAAATTAAAAGGCAAGTAGTTGAATTCCTCTAACTAGAAATGTAGTCAAACTCTTCACTCTTATTTACCATTCTTTTTTCTTACACTTTACCACTTCCAAATAGTTATAATTAAGACTACTTCAGTATCAGTATCAAAGTTTATTATTATTATTGTTGTTAAATGTGTTGGCATTTATGAGGCAAAACACTATGGCAGAAGCACAGAACTAAATTTTAATGTATTAATTCATGAAATTGACCAGGGAGGGAGTGTGGGGTTGGGGAGGGAATGAGGGAGCGGGATACAGCTGGGACACAGAGTTAACAAAATGTAACTAATAAGAAAAATAAAATTAAAAAAAATAAAAAAAGAAAGTATACATTTATAATAAAAATTAATACCCTGGCTTTCATTAGCTATGTATGTTTAGGTATGAGTAACTTAAAAATACAAACCCTTTGATCACAAAGTGGTTCTGGGAAGCTCCTATTTTCCTCCCTCACTTGGTAGCAAAGGGTATGAAGCTGTTTTTAAAGCCTTTTCATTTTGGACATCATATAGCAACAAGCCTGACATTGGGTGATTGACCAGTGAGGTGAAAATTAATTTTCCACTCTTGAATTCTGTCTCACTAAAAAAAAAATTCTATGCTGTCCCATATCTTTTGGCTGCTATATTGTTAAGTAGTGAGAGCACTCCCTGAAATGAATTAATAAATAATTACTCAGTTTAAAAGGGGCATGTGTCATTCACTTTAAGACCAAATGCCTTCTTTGCATCTTTGGAATGTAGAATGGTTATCCTGAGCTATGTGGCTAATAGTCTCTTATAAGTAAGTACATACCATATGTGTCTTTCTCACTCAGAATACCTCACTCAGGATAAAATATTCTAGTTCCATCCACTTGCTTGCAAATTTCAAGATTTCCTTATTTTTAATAGCTGAGTAGTATTCCATTGTGCACATTTTCTTTGCACGGAATAAGATGGAACAGAAATTGAGGGAAGGGCCGAACAATGACTGGCCCAACTTGAAATCCACCCCAAGGGAGAGAGCTAGCCTCTACTAATTATAGTCTGCTATGCTTGCAGACAGAAGACTAGCATAACTGTCCTCTGAGAGTCTTCACCTCACAGCAGATTGAAAGAGATACAGAGACCCACAGCCAAACATTAGGCAGAGCTCAGAAAATCTTGTGGAAGAGTTAACAGTAAGGATAGAGGGTCCTGGGGGGGGGGGTAGGACAATAACTTCACAACACCAACAGAATCAACTAACTGAAGACTGTGGAGGCTCACAGAGACAGAAACACCAACCAATGACTGGAACGAGGTCCCCCACACATATGTAGCTGATGGGCAGCTTGGTCATCATGTGGTACCCCTAATAATTAGAGCAGGGGTGCCTGATAGACTCTGTTGGTAGGGGGGTTCCTATTTACTGAAGAGAATGGGAGGGTCAAAGGAGGAAGAGGGAGGGAGGGCAGTAAGTACTAAGAGGAGAGGAGGGAGGGAGCTGTGATAGGAATTTAAAGTGAATAATAATAATGATAGTAATAATGATGATGATGATAATGATACCAAAGGACAAGGAGAAAACATAAAGACCCCAAGAAAATACTTTACACCTCAAAGGAATATGTAGCCCAGCCTGATATAGGCTTTATGCTTTCTTCAGCATTGTCAGAAAACAAACTCTAGTTACTGGATGGGGTCAGGGGAAGAAGAGTGGTTAAGAGTGTTTCAAAATTTTTTTTAATTAACAAAAGCAAATCCCATTTGTGCACAACCCTTCTGATTCTCTGTCATTGTTCTGAGGAAGACAAAAGGTGTCAATAGCTGGAATGGCCTCCTCATTGTCTCTTAGGTTTAATTTCTCTTCTGCAGTGGCCCTCTGTAAACTATATTGCCTAGTACCCAATAACAAAATAAATTTGATAAGGACATCTCTGGGTGTCTAGGAAGATTCCCATGCAGTGCAATCAAGACCACTCCATGATGCCATAGTGTTTTCAATTCATCAGTGCCAAGTAGGGAACCATGAGACCCAACATGCTTGCCTCTGCCCAAAAGTCTCTTTTCTCAGTGGCTTGCAGCATTATAGTCCATGAAGTATCTGTCACTTAGGTTTCTGGTTTGTGTCAATCCTCCTGTGCTTTCCTTGGCATCAGCTACACATCATAATATTATTCTTTGCTTTCTTGAGGCTATCTTTTAGCTTGGATAGAAATTCATTCACTGAGTGATTCAGTTAATTTTCTGACATTTGTTTCTTCTCCTACTTCCTTCACCTTTCAGAGTTTCTGACAATGTCTCAAAAAGCTAACAAAACCTTGAAGACTCCTCATCCTGAGAATGATGATTTTTTTATTGACATGAACCATTACCATCAGCTGCCTATAGACCTTTACTGCACTAAAGTATCTGATGGTATAGCTCCACTCTCCAGCATGTGAAAAGGAAACTCAGCTTCTAGAAGTGCAGCCATGGTTAAAAGTCTAGTCACATTTTTCTGGCTGTAGGGCCCACTAGCTGCAAGTTCATTTACCCTGCCTATTAATACTCCATTAATTCAATCCACTAAACTAATTATAGCTTCTGCAATTGCTTGCTACCTCTCTGCAGAGCTTTAATTTTGGAGACTATAAGCAAGAGGAAAGCCAGCTAGCCATTCCTCCAGTCTTACAGATCACCTGGTCCTCATCTCAAGCCACCAACACAACTGTCAGATCAACAATCAGGAAAGCACACAGCAGCTTAAGAAAGTGACTGAATAAGGCTACTTCATGGTAATTGCCATGTGAAATAGAAGTCCCTGACCGTATATGTAGTTTGCAAATTTTTCTTCTATTACACAAACCAATGTTTTATTTTCGTAGATTTATTTTCTTTGGTGTGCAGAAACTTTCTGTTGGTTGCAGCTTCACTCACTTTCTTTTTCTTTTGCTTTGTTTCCTGTACTTTTGGTGTCATATCTAGGAAATCATAATCAAGATCAATGTTAAAGAACTTCTTCCTATGTCTATTATTTAAAGCTCTAGTGCAATCTAAGCCATTTTGATGTATGGTATAAGAAAAACTAGCATGCAAAAGCATTTATGCATTGATCTACATATGAATATTCAGCTTCCCCAATATTATTTGCTGAAAAGTGTTTTTATAGTGTGTTTTTATGACCTATATAAAATATTAATTGACCATATATATGTGAATAGGTTTTTTCAGGGCTTATTATTCCATTCTATTAGTACATATGTTTGTATTTATGGTTTATATTGTTTAGGTTATTATAATTGTATAATGCAGTGTAAAACCAGAAAGTATGATGCTTTCCATTTTTAAATTTTTTTTTTCTCTTCATTTTGTTAAAAATGTTCTGGCTATTTGAGATTGGAGGTAACAAGAATATAAAAAAACATATTGCATAAGAAAGGGATAACCTGTCAATCTTATTGACCATATATCTACAGAAGAAATCAGTTGATGAACAAATATAAATGCTCATTACCCTTAATAATTTTCAGCTTTTGATTATGTAAGACTTTGAAGAAATAAATATAACATAGTTTCATAGTCATAATTGGTAGTCATAAGGAAAAACTGACAGTATTTGTATAGTTCATTTATAAAATTGTAAATTTGTTTTGTCTATTAGAACAGAGAACCCCTGTCTGAGGAGCATACACATCAAAATGAGGAAATACTGACAATATTTATCAGGGTAAACTAAAAATAACATTATGGACACTAAATCACAATTTTTAAAAATTGGGATGTGAGAACCTATGTAATCCTGAAACTCAGTTTTAAATTTAGTCTTGAATTTCTTAGAAAATAAAACAAAAAAGAAACAGTCACTTTTAGGATCTTGGTTTAAAAAAAGAAAAAAATATATATATTTTACATATATATGTGTGCTCAATGTAGGTCACTTGCATGCCAGAAGAGGACATCAAATTCCAGTATAGATGGTGTGTACACCATGTGGTGCCTGAGAATTGAACTCAGAACCTCTGAAAGGGAAATTGGACCAGAACCTCTGGAAGAGCAGACAGTGCTCTTAACCACTGAGCCATGTCTCCAGCCCCCTTTTTTGATCTTTTAAGCAATCTCTCTGAGGCTAGAGTGATCACTCAGTGGTTAAAAACACTCACTGCATTTTCAGGTGACTTGAGTTCAATTCACAATATTCACATAGTAGGTCACAGTCACCCATAACTGTAGTCCAGGAGATCTGATATCCTCTTTTGACCTCTGTAGGCACTTCAAAAAAAATGGTGAATTTATTGCTTAAATATACATTTAAGCAAACACTTATACACATAAAATAAAAGATTTAATATAATATGAGGTGTTCTCTATGTTTTTGTTAGATTCCAGGAGAAATTCCACAGATTAAAATTCCTATATAGAGCGCTCAGCCATTTTTATTCATAGCACAAGCTGTGGAAATATTATCATTGATTTGTTTCTTGTGCTGTCTTTTGCAAATTATCCTGATGTCAACTAGCATTTAAATAGATGAAGTTCTAAAGTAGCTATAGTTTAATCCAAGAATAAAACTTGAAATGCGACATGTTATGAATTTGAATAACTAATTTACTAACTATTTTAAATAATTAATTACTAACTAATATACTTATATAATTATGTATTTATAATACTTATATTTTACATTATATATAATATTTATTTATAATTATCTAATCTTATATTTATAAATTATAGTTATATAAATATAATAATTTAATAACTAATATACCAACATCATCATAAAATATGGTTCTGAGTGTTTTGACCAGAAAACTATAGAATTAATTTATGAATAACCAATATTGATTTGATTATGAAATAATTTAAGACTAATTTCAAAACAATTCCCAAAGGATTAATTATCTAATGAAAAGATTTAGAGATCATAATTTTAAAAATGGTTATTTCAGAAAGACATGAG